>NC_140594.1:658346386-660746386 GCF_964204655.1 Triturus cristatus
AGAGAGCGAGAGAGCGAGAGAGCGAGAGAGCGAGAGAGCGAGAGAGCGAGAGAGCGAGAGCGAGAGAGAAAGAGAGAGAGAAAGAGAGAGAGAAAGAGAGAGAGAAAGAGAGAGCGAGAGCGAGGACTGCCACTGATCCAATCCTTTAAACGCCAGCTGTCGAAGTAGGGGGAAGACCGAGATCCCGGACCTCCCGCAAATGAACCTCGACCACCGCCATCACCTTGGTGAACACTCAAGGGGCGTTGGTAAGGGCAGATGGTAGCAAAACAAACTGACAGTTATCTTGGCCCACTGTGAACCACAGATCGTATCTGTGAGGCAGCAGAACGCAGATTATTTTAACATAGGTGTCCTAAAAGTCTCAAGCTACCATCTAGTAACCCGGGTGTAGGACAGACAAAACCTGAGAGAGCAGGAGTATTTTGAACTTCTCCTTTTTCGAGAAGAGGTTGAGAAGGAGAAGATCCAGTGTAGGACGAAGCCCTCTGTCTTTTGGCACCAGAAAGTAGCAGGAATTACCTACTTCTGATGCAGGTACCCTCTCCATGGCTCCCTTGGCCAAAAGTGCCTGCACTTCTTGACGGACGGAACAAGAAGAGATTATCCTCTGGCAGCCGATCATAAGTGGTTGGCTGAGTTGTCATAAAGGGGAGGGAGTACCCAACAGTCTGAAGTTACTGACCACAAGTGGGACAGACGACAGCATATCCTGCATCCCAATAAATGCTCACGATGGTCTGAGGGCACACTAAAAAGGCTTGAAGGCAGCAGCTGCCGGGTGTGAGGGGGGTGCACATACTGGACTGCTGGCCGCCTGTCACACATGGTCTCTTGGAACCCACACCCTCGGCCACAAAAAGGATGGGATGCCTGCTGGCCATGGCGGCTCGGAGGGTATGGGCACGGCCGGAAACAAGACAGTGGACTGGGGTTCATGAGGAGTTACAAGCAAGCCCAAGGACTGGCTGTAGCCCTGATGTACTTAAAACTCAGGCATTGAATCAGCCTGGTCTTCGAAAAGGTGAAAGCCATAAAAATTCACATCCATGAGGGAAGCCTGGCCATCCCATAAAATGTCCAATATTCTCAGTCAGGCATGGCGTGCAAGTACACAGATTAAGAAATCGCTCTGCCAAAAAGTCCACAGCAGATGGTGAACTAAGCTGCACCCCTTACATCGGCAACAGCCTGAAAGAGTATGGATCGAGCCTCCTTCAGGACCATAGGCAGCACTTTCGCAACCGAATCCGATAGTGCATGGAGATAATGGCCCAATAATCACACTGTTCAACGACAGCAGTACCAAGCTGGTGGAAGAGAATATGCTATTCATGCTGTGGACCAAGAGAAACTGAAGAAAGGCATAAGCAAATATATTGTATTAAGTCATTGAAAGCATTCCCAACTGCCCCATGCCAAGTTGTCAGTGCCTGTAAGTGAAGAACCAGTATTGCCTGTTCGACTGGGTAGCAAAGAAGTGCAAAGAAAGTAGACCACAGATCATCCAGAGTTGGTCTTGATATAATTCACTGTAGTCTGACATGGAGTGACTTGGAACTTCTGCCCAGTCCTTGCTGAGGGATGGAAGATGATCTGCTGAGAGCAATACTTTGTTGCTTATCACTCAGATGCAAAGCTTCTGCACCTATTTGTTGGATTATATAATACACAGATGTTGTAGCCTTTGTTCATATTAGTAACAACTGTCCTCTCACTTTTGTGATTAATCCTTCGAGTCCAAGCAGCATAGCATCAACTATAAGAAGTTGATGTGACTTTTGCCCTTCCCTGTCCATGGGATCTCTAGTAGCAGATTCTTTGAGAATCGACCGTCCAAAGAAGCATTTATCATAACATGGCTAAGGATTTGGAGGTTAGAAAAGGCAATCTATTGTATTGTCAGACCATCTTAAACATAGCAGCCCTTCTGAGTCAACCAGAAATGTTCAGCTTGAGGTACTGATGGCCCACCTCTTGTTGGACAGGAAGCAGGAGATACATTCCTGTAATAGGACAAAACTGAAGGATTGTTTTGCTGAGGAACTTATGTAAACTAGGCCCACCTAAACTTGTTAAGGGGAAATCCAGACATTTTTCTTTTACGTCCTATCGGATAACTCTGCACCATTTGTGGAAAAATGTTAGCATGCAGGAAAAATGTGAATGTCAGAAAGCACGCAGCTGCTATTTGTGGCAAATGTGTTTTTCACACTACTTTGCAGCCCGAAATTAATCTCTGCACCCAAGAGAATGCATTTCTGGCAAAAATACAGCACAGTTTAAGCATTTTGCACAATTTTTCCAAAATGAAGTAAAGGACGCTAATGTTGCGCATCAGTTTGTTGCGCAGACAAGGTGATGATAGACCGGAAAATCCCATATTGATCTGTTATTTAAACTATTCAGTCCTGATGAGAACCACTAACCATGGAGCTGTACTGAAAGAGACATTTGTTGATGGGCACTAGGAAGCTTTCTGAAATTCCAATACACCATTGGAATCTATGTTTGAGAAATCTTTAACATTTTTATTGTAAGCTAGATGAACATCTACATATGTAATGTCAGCTATATGGCCATTTTTCTTCGCAGTTTTATTTTGTCATCACCTACATTCCTGATTCTAACGGTGTTAGCAGATACCCTGTCCATCTGTTACCCTGAGTCGTCTTATATTTGATCAGGCGGTGGTTTTTTCTCAGTTAGACGTTAGGATTGAGAAAGAACAGATGGGTGAAAAGCTGCTTTTAAAGACACTTGTGGTTTAACAAAATTACAAAGATATGATAAAGACGTGTTATATTGCACCATTTTCTGGGCATAGAGGAGTTGAGCTGAATAATTCAATCAGTTATAGAAGGGCAGACAAATTTCTGCATGAAATCAATTGCTTCAAGCTCGACTGCAACTCTTAATCTACTGGAAAGATGATCTTTCTACAGACCATTCTTGGGAAGGCAGTTCTTCATTCTGCTCTCTTTGGTTGGTTTGTCATTTCCTTCAACAGCAATCTAAACCTGAATGACAGCCTGGATCTGAAGGACTCCCTGGCCCACTTACCAAAGACAGAGGAAGAGAATGGATTTTACAAGTTTTCCTAAGCTGGTATTTAATAAGAAAGAAATGACTGCTTCTCTTTTGAAGTTATATGAACAAATCACAATACTTGCAGGTGCTTTCAAACAATGTGTCCAATCATGCTTTATCGTCCAGACAATCTGTCTTTGGGGGTGTCTTTTGAACTCCTCTGGCACCAAGTAATTCCACCACTCATCTGCTGAATCACAGTTTATACTCTTCCTTGCTTTCAATCAACCAGGAATTTATAGAGCGCGCTAATCACCCGTGAGGGTGTCGAGGCACTTGATTTGGGGGGGGGGGGGGGGGGGGGGGGGGGGAAATCGGGCAGCTCCGGTCATCCGAAATGCCAGGTCTTGGGGCTATTCCTGAATGCTTGCAGTGTGTGGCTTAGTCTGATGCTGAGGGGAGAGTTCGTTCCATGTCTTTGTAGTGATGTAGGAGAAGGATCTGCCTCCCGTTCTGGCTCTGTGAATGTGGGGGATTTCGGCCAAAGCTAGGTCAGCGAAGCGGAGATTTCTCTTGGGGACGTAGAAGCAGATTCTTTTGTGGCGGTATTGGGGTCCGGTGTTGTGGAGGGCTTTGTAGTCGTGTGTGAGCAGCTTGAAGGCAATTTTTTTCGACGGGGAGTGGAGGGCTAGTAGGTGCTGGGTGATGTGGTCTTCTTATGGGACGTCGAGGACGAGTCTGGCTGCGGCGTTACAGTCTGGAGTTTGTGGAGTAGAGATTTGTTGATTCCGGCATAGAGGGTCTTCCAGTTGCCCAACCTGCTGGTGATGAGTGCATGGGTAACGGTCTTCTTGGATTAGAGGGGGATCCATTTGAAGGTCTTGCAAAGTATGCCTAGGGTGTTGAAGCATCTGGAGGATAGAGCATTGATCGGTTGGTTCATGGAGAGGGAGGAGACTAGCATGATGCAGAGGTTGCGGACGTGGTCCGTGGGTGTGTTGCCTAGGGCGGGGGCCACCAGGTGTCGTGGATCAAAGGATGAGGACTTCTGTTTTCTCCAATTTGAGCTTCAGGCAGATGCTGCTCATCCAGGTTGCGAAGTCCTTCATTCCTTCCTGGAAGTTGTGCGGTTCCTTGGTGAGGGAGAGGATGAGCTGGGTGTCATCAGCGTAGCATACTATCCTGAGACCATGTTCTCGGAGGATGGTTGTGAGGGGGACCATGTCGATGTTGAAGAGCGTGGGGCTGAGGGAGGATCGTTGGGGTACTCCGCATCTGATCTCTGTGGGTTCAGAGAGGAAGGGCGGGAGTCTGATTCTTTGAGTTCAGCTGGCGAGGAAGGAGCGAATACAGCCTACGGCAGTTCCCTGTATGCTGGCATTGTGGAGTCTGGAGGCTAGTGTGTAGTAGGAGACTGTGTCGAAGGCTGCTGAGAGGTCTAGAAGAATGAGGGCTGCAGTGTGGCCTTGGTAGAGTAGTGTGCAGATGCTGTCCATTGCGGCTAGGAGGGCAGTCTTGGTGCTGTAGATGCTGCGTAAGCCAGATTGAGATGTGTTGAGGATGTCGTTGGATTCCATGAAGTTCGTCAGCTGAATGTTGACTATCTTCTCAGTGGCTTTGGCAGAGAAGGGAGATGGGCCTGTAGTTCTTAAAGGTATGTCGGGTCTGCGGAGGGCTTTTTGAGAAGGGGTTTGACTTCTGCGCGTTTCCAGTCATCTGTGAACGTGCCTGTTTTGAGGGTGCAGTTGATAGTCTGTCGTAGTTCTGGTGCGATGGCGGAGGCGGCCCTGTGGAAGATGTGCAGCGGGCAGGGGAAAGTGGGTGCTTCCGAGTGTAGGCTCCTCATGGCCTTTGCGGTGACTTCTGTGGCGACAGTGGTCCAGGCGAGGATGGTTGGCCGGGTGGAGTTGCTGGTGGGAGGTGTTGGGATGGTGCCTTGGTTCTGTTTGTCAAACCTGTCCGAGTCCTGATCTTGTGGTGGAGGAAGGAGTCGAGTTTGTTGCAGAGGTTCTGGGAGGGAGGGATGGATGTCAGAGGTCTCGCTTGGGCAGGGGGTGGTCTGGTGAATTCTCATATGATGTTGAAGAGTTTAAATCTCACCCTTCCTCCTCCTCTTATGCTTTCATGTTCTTCCTCTCCCATACGTCTGGATGATGGAAGTACCTGCTGCAGAGGCTTTCTTTGAAGGTTAAGGCACCGTCTGCTAAGGAGGAAGTGCCAGGCAAGGGAGCTTGCAGTTGTGGCTGAAAATATAGAGAAAGGGATGGGCCTGGAAACCTGGCATAAATCTACTCCAATGTGTGTTAAAGAATTACTACTAGCAGCAGAACTAAAAGTATCATGACGACGAATTGTGGATGAAAAGTATGGTTGCCATTCGTTAGAGTAGAATGTTCAAGGGGAGTGGCACCAGCTTAGGAAAGAAGGTACAGCAAGGGATATCGTCATCTTCATCGGACTCTAACTGGTATTTAACTTTAAGCTCATCAGGGTTGTAAGCTGTTTTATCGTTGGTCATAATTTTTTAATCTATGGCTCTTTTTCTGCATTCAAAGTGTGGACCAGGAGCTTGGTGTGACCTTTATGCCGTAATTCAAAGGTGACACAGATCTGAGAGCTCGAACAAGGGTGACCCAATGGGTTCCTTAGCCTGTGGAACATGCAATTCATCAGTCATCGAAAAGGTAAAGGCCTGGGTTGAAGCAGACAGTACTGTAGAGAGGGATTCATCAACATGTTTCGGGATATAGCCAACTGTGATATTGACAGTAGAGCTCCCAGTGACAAAGGGGTTTTGAGGCAGTTTGTGAAGTAGACTACTGCAAAGCAGCTAAGGCTGGAAGTGCCAGTAACATGAAAGGTGCAGACAGGTAGACTGGCGACAAAAGGAATCGGTCATGGAGGACAAGGATGATGATGCAACTTTGATTGATGACCGTTCAGGTTTTTTGGGCAACCGCACCTCTGCTGTCGACAGGTATTTAGGCAAGATATTGGGCACTGATTCCCAGGCACTGGTTTTCTGTGGCATTTTAGCAATGGGTGGGCCAATCTTACCCATTATTAAAATCAGTAACAACCTTAGGTCAGTTAACAGGTATGAACATGGCAGCAGAACATAGTACTAGGCTACAAAATCTGAAGTGCCTTTGGCCCAGACCTGAAGAACCAACTTGCCTAGCCAGCATTACCAAGATCGATGGAGAAACGTGTGCAAAAAGATTGGCATCATAGGGCTTCTTCAACAAGCATGCTTGGGACAATGTTTAAGAGTACAACGAAAATTCAACACAAGGGTCTTCCCAGTCAATATTGTGTCTTCCTCCTTACCACAGTCGACTTAACTCTTTATCTAGTGCTGCAAAGTGAAGGAAAGGGACTATAAAAAACAATTAAGTAAACATGGCAAACAATCTGGACAGAATCCTAACATCATTAAACTGTAGTTCACAGTCATGGATTTTCAAAGATATCAGTGGGTCAAAATGCCTAGCATCATTTAACACTGCCTAATAAAATAATCAAATCTATTTTGAGCCAGGCCAAACATCAAAGTTGAAACATTTAAACGACTTGTTTGATGCTTTCCTCCCAATTAGTAAATGCCTCACCCCAAAACACCGCCAGTCCTGAAAGCAGTAGCATCATTTAAGATTATACAACAAACAGATGAAGAAGAAAAAATAAAAGACAAACACAAAAGACCATGCCACAAATATCCAACCTTACCCGGGGCAGAGAAACTTAGATACTTCTGTTTGGTTGTATTTGAGTCATAAAACTTTAGCACATCAAGTACTGCCTGTGGGTTCTTTTTCTGCTCCGACTTTGTAATGTTGGAAGTTTGAAGTAATCTTGCCCATTGCTCTGGCATTCCCTGCAAACAGCAAGCAAAAACAAAAAACAATCTAAACTATCTTAAGTTTACTCAACTTGTCAACTTTTTAGAATCAACACAATTGAACTGTTGAAATTCAACTTCCTATTAAAACAATCGATGCCACCTCTAGTGCATCATGGGGATACAAATTCCAAAAAGACATAATTCAGGTGAAACTGTATTATAGAAGTCCAATAATGACTTTTACCTATAGCTGGCAAGTCTATCCTTCACAGAACCATTAAGTACCACCCCTCTTCACAGAACCAAGACCCCAGAACTGCTGTGATCCTCTGGCAGAAGAAAGAAGATATCTGTTCTTTCTCGATGGCAGATGTGAATTGTCCTCAAGGTTGGTTGGTTGCTGTACTGGACTATGTGGTTTTAGCAAGATTTTGAAACCAAATGCTCTTATTTGTTTAGGTAAGTCTTAGCTTTAATTGGTATGCGAGAAAAAGCTTACTGAAAACTCCATGATCAGAGTCTCAAAGATTCCAAGTGTGAAAAACTGTATGGCAGCTTATTCACATTATGTATCTGCTGCAAAGTTCCTTTTGTGGACTTCTCTTGAACATGTCAATCACCAAATTAAACAACATTTTTACATCTGCCATTTGAGGTAGACGCAATCCTCCCCATCTGTGGGTGTCCACAAACGTATTAGCAAACCATGGAAAGGGTTCTAGCATGGTTCAGACTTCTATCAGGATGCCCAATTCGAGAATGCCTGTACCTTAGGCAAAAGTGAACAAGTGTCGTCTCAGTTTACGTATTTAAAATCTGGTGTGTGTGTGTAAGAATTCCCGCTGCCTTCCATCTCAGTTTCGGCAAAATGTATTGCCATGTCTTGACGGACAGTTCTCAGCTCTAATGCACTTATAAGTAGACACCTCATTTTTAATAAAAACATTTTTATTGCATTTTTCACGTAATACAAAATGAATATTAGACCACAGATGTGCAGGATATTCCCTTCAAATGAAAATCCTAAACAATGACCATGCATAACACCGAACCACACCACCTCCCTCCCTCAAACATCCAACAAGTCCCAGCAATAGCATATTGATAAACGAGCACAACGAACAGAAGACAATGGCACTAACAGATCAAAACTCAATGTGTGTCACTCCGTCCCCTCTCTGTCTAGCGTTTTTTTTCTAATACCTTGTCTAAATAATACGATATTCACTTGTCCCAGACTTTCTGAAATTCTCATGGGCAGACCCTATTAGAGTATTTGACCTTCTCTTCCACCATATACATATCCATCCCCCTTTTCCATTCCTGTAGTTCAGGGCTTTCCCCTGAACCCCAGTGACAAGCAACATCTTTTTGCTACTGCTAGACTAAGATTGCAGAACAGCAAGTGAGCGCTGGGCAAGTCGACCTCACAGGGCATACCCAATATGGTGCTAAGTTCCCCCATGAAGGCACACCAGTAGGTCTGTATGTGGGTCAATTCCAAAGTGTATGAAAAAAGGAACCCTCTGCATCTCCACATCTCAGACAGTGTGGGTCGGGGGCCCTCCCAACAGTGTAGAGAGAACATCTATTATGGTAGACGCGGTGAAGGATTTTAAACAGGACAAGCCGGAGCCGCATCTTAATTGCCACTTCCCCTAGGGTTCATCAGAGCTGCTTCCCAGTCGATGTCACCCATGGTTCCCACATCGGCCTACACCTCCCTTTCAAGCCCTGCAAGTTATCTGGTTTATTGTTAATAAGGGTTCTTTAGGTAGATGAAATTGCGCAGCTGCCCAGATTTTTCATCAACAGCCTCCCTTCCAGTGGTGAGAAGTCGGGAATACCTTCCTCCGGGAGCCCTTCTGCCCTCCATGCGGGTCTGTCCTGAGCACATTTAAGGAATTGAATGTTATGCATGGTATAGTCCGGCTGAAGGGAGGAGAACGGTACAATAGCGCCATGTTCCAGGAGGTTCCCTCGTTTAGAAATATCGAAATCCCCGGTTGAATTGAGGCAGCCATCTCTCCTCCCACAGTGCTGTCTGTCTAGATGGTTTACCTTGCCACCCCATAGGCGTCATAGCCTTGCCCCAAGCGGCAATTGCTACGTGCGTTGCCGGGAAGAGTTGGCCAGACACGTGAACCCAATATAGATAAGGAAGATAGGATTTCATCACCCACTGGGCGCATTCTACACAAAAGGTGGGGTGATCCTGGGGGGAATAAATCCAATCGTTGATATCAATGAGGTGGGACGCTCAATAATAGGCACGGAGGTCTGGTTGTGCGATCCCACTATTTTACTTATTTCTTTGGAGTCTCGATAGGGCCACTCTGGGGTGCCTGCCATCCCAAAGCAGGGTCTGTGGATCGCTCTCTATCATAGTAAACGTCTCTGGCAGGATCGGATAGTATGTTTGTTGGAGGACAGAGTTATTTGGGCAGCAACACCATTTTAAACATAGCAGCCATCCCAAGCAGTGTAGAGGCAAACCTCTCCACCTCCCCCATCTCCTCTTGGCAAACAAGAACAACCCTTCTTAAGTTTCGCTTAAAGCACAGACCCCTCTCCAACGTCAGAAGAAAAAAAAGAAAAAAAAAAAAAAGGAAAATATAAAAATCCCTAGATATTTAAAAACCAGAGTGGCATGTGTTAGCCAACAAGGGGAGGGGGGGGGGGGGGGCTACAGTATTCTCCTGAGAGAGATAGAGCATGGACTCCTTCCAGTAAACACCATATCCATAGTGGCCCCTATATTCCTGGAGTACCTGGAAAAGCAGAGGAAAAGACCAGGTAGGACAAGTGATGAAGAGGAGAACATCGTCCGCATACAGTAAAATCTTTTCTTCAAAGATGGACTCTGAGACATGGAAGTCCCGGATCTCTGGATGATCTCGAATATTTGGGTGAGTGATTCTATGGTAAGAGAGACTATGAGAGGGGAGAGAGGGCAGCCCTGTCTCTTGCCTCTCCCTATCAGGATTTCAGAGAACCACACACTATTGACTCCGACGTAGGCCACCGTGGCCTGATATAACAATCAGACCCACTTCCTAAACCGGGGACCAAAACCAAACCTTTCCAAGGTACGCCCTAAAAAGGGTCATGGCACTGCAAACGATTTTTCAGAGTCAAGTGCTCACAGGACAAGTGGGTCGAGTCGGTCTTGAATTGCGTTTAGCCAGTTATCTGCATGATGTAGATGTTGGGTGGATCGTAAGGGCATAAAGCTCAATTGGTAACTATATATCAAGGGTGTGATGAACTGTATCAGTCTGAAGGCCAGAATCATCACCAGCATCTTGATCTCTATATGTAGCAGGGCGATCAGGTGATCTGATCCACACTGTTCCTTGGGCCTACCATCCTTATGTATTACTACGATTGTCACCCGCATGAAGTCAGGAGGGTGAGCCTCTGCCTAATAGGCCTCCAGAAACATAGCCAGGAGATGAGGGCCCCAAATACCTTTTATAAAATTCCGCCGGTAACCAATTGGGGTCTGGGTTCTTATTAGGTTTGAGTTTGGTCACGGCCATGCAGACTTCCTCTAAGGAGATATCTGCATCCAGGGCATCCCAGGCCAAGTCGTCCAGGATGGGGACTATGATCGTGTCAAGGTAGGACACAATCTGGGGCAGGGGCTGCAGTCGTCTAGTCCTGTATAGTAGCTGGCGAAAGCACCCGCAATTTGGTTATTTGATTCAGCAATCTCTCCATCTGGCAGGACTACGCGTGCACCCATCTGGCATCCAATTCCCTTTTTTCCCAGCCAGGCATGTAGCCTGCTAGCCTCATTGACAACCTTGTATAATCTATGGAGGGTGGCCATCATCTGGGCCTTGGCAGTTCCCTGCGCAAGAGCTCGGTATTCCTCCTGTAGCAATGGGTCAGGCTCAGGATTTATTGAGGTGCCAGGAGCAGTCTTTCCAGACACTCCATGGAGCTGGAAGCTCTCCTCTTTGGAACAATTAAGTTCTGGGCCCTGTCTCGGAGGACTGTTTTGTATGCCTCCTAGAGTACTAATTTGGACATAAGAGTTTAAGTTCTCCTTAAAGTAAAGTTCACTATCAACCCTAAGGCTGATCGCCACCTCGCGATACCGTAGATACCAGGCATTCAGTCTCCACCCTGTCCCACTCCTGTGCTCCCTGCCCAACGCACCAGCAAGTGCGAGTGGTCAGACGGCCCCCGGGCCAGATAGTCTGCCTGTCGTACTACAGTCACTTCTCCCGCTGGGTTCAGTATATAATCTAAGCAGGAAAAAGTCCTAAGTCCCCGAGAAATAAGTAGCCCCTATCAAATGGGTGTACCCTCCTCCATAGGTCAGAAAGTCCCAGGGTGTTCACAAAGTTCGCCAGTGGAGTGGTGTGGACGTGGGAATCCACGGAGCTTGACCGGTCTCGCTTTGGTGCCATTAAATCTTGGAAGTCTCCCTCCACGATATGACGTGAGATCCCGTCTCTAACAAGGTGTGGGCAACTTTCTCCAGTGTAGGGGCCTATATACACAAGAGATGCATAAACTCTGATCAATGTAATATCCGCTTGTCCCCAGAGCCCCTTGACTGACGTAGCGACCTTGTGGGTCCACCCATGACTGATCACTAAGGGAGGATGTTTCCTACAGCTACCCCTCTGGACCCGGGTGTATAACCCACATGAGCAAGTGTAACTTATGCTCCCCCTCCCAGGAATTGACATGTGACCCCTTGAGATGGGTTTCCTGTAGGAGTACTATAGAGGGTTTAACCAGTCTTCTATATTGGGGGACCAGACTCCGTTTGACTGCCTCCAAGGCCATTCACATTCCAGGTTAAGACTGAAAACTCCATTGTCGAAGTACTCATTGCAATAAACTATAGAAGGGTGACAACCCTTGGAGGCCCAGTATAAGCCACCCAAAAGACTTCGGAAGGAGACGACAGCCGGGAAGCCATCTAAGGCCAGAAGGCAACCCATATAGAGACAGGTTCCTTGCTCTAACTCAGGGTTACTCATAGTACGGCCCGCGGGCCGCCAGCGGCCCGGCAAGCCTACCTTGGCGGCCCGCGGACCTTGCAGACATTCTACCTGTAACATTCAACAAGCTCCGGGCCTAGGTTTAGGCCCCAGAACAATACCCTCAGATATCATTCAAATGAACGTGCTTCCCTATAGAAGTAAATAACGCCGCCTCAAATGCATTTTTAATCTTTAGATTAAGGGTGTAATACGGGAGGCCTTGTGAAAAAGTCCCCGTTATTGTAGTCGTGATTGCTTTCAGTTTTATCCTGAATAAGCTGCTGGTCGCGCTATGTGATCTTTGCAGATCACTGTTTGTGCAGCATAGCATTTAACTCATGTGTCATCCTGGCACGAGTGTTCCGGAGGAGCAGCTCTCCAGCCCAACAGCAAGAGTCTTGGTTGTGGCACAGGATAGAGACGGACCGCTCACCCCGGGCACAGCTATCAAACAGGTCCTGTCAAACCCCCTATTAAAAGGTAGCCACAATTAGCGGTTCGTGAGCACACTCACCCAGACCTTGAGCTTTGTTAACATGTAAATGGTCTTTTAAAGACCTGTGAAGTACCCGGGTGCAGCTGTGTGTGCGGGCGCTGGGAAGCTGTCTCAGTGCAGCTGTGTGTGCGGGCGCTGGGAAGCTGTCTCAGTGCAGCTGTGTGTGCGGGCGCTGGGAAGCTGTCTCAGGGCGACAGGGGGAGGGCGACAGGGGGAGAGAGACAGGGGGAGAGAGACAGGGGGAGAGAGACAGGGGGAGAGAGACAGGGGGAGAGAGACAGGGGGAGAGAGACAGGGGGAGAGAGACAGGGGGAGAGAGACAGGGGGAGAGAGACAGGGGGAGAGAGACAGGGGGAGAGAGACAGGGGGAGAGAGAGACAGGGGGAGAGAGAGACAGGGGGAGAGAGAGACAGGGGGAGAGAGAGACAGGGGGAGAGAGAGACAGGGGGAGAGAGAGACAGGGGGAGAGAGAGACAGGGGGAGAGAGAGACAGGGGGAGAGAGAGACAGGGGGAGAGAGAGACAGGGGGGAGAGAGAGACAGGGGGGAGAGAGACAGGGGGGAGAGAGACGGGGGGAGAGAGACGGGGGGAGAGAGACAGGGGGGAGAGAGACAGGGGGAGAGAGACAGGGGGAGAGAGACAGGGGGAGAGAGACAGGGGGAGAGAGACAGGGGGAGAGAGACAGGGGGAGAGAGACAGGGGGAGAGAGACAGGGGGAGAGAGACAGGGGGAGAGAGACAGGGGGAGAGAGACAGAGGAAGGGGGAGGAAGGGAAGGGGGAGAGGGAAGGGGAGAGAGGAGAGAGGGAGGTGGAGAGAGGGAGGGAGAGGGGGAGGGAGGTGAAGGGAGAGGGGAGGGGAGGGGAAGTATGCCGGGTCTGGCGGCTCAGTGGACGAAGGCGTCTGCTGCAGGGACCTGTGTTCAACCTCATGGTCACAATTTTTTTGCTTTAGCCCCGCCCCTCCCCCTCTGACCCCGCCCCCACCGGTGCGGCCCTCAGCCACAAACCACACTGTAAATTTGGCCCCCGAGAGAAAGTTTGCGAGTACCCCTGCTCTAACTAGATCACATTCGTTGGCCTGTGAAAACACCTGTCGGCATGGAGAGTCCCCTCAAATTATATGAACAAAGAAAACCAAAAACACCCAACAGTTTATGAAGTCCACCACCCACCCCACAAGAACCCCTGCAAGTAAAAACCCCACATTACATATGAAAACAACTCAATAGGGAGTTTGAGAGCTCTGTAGCCCACCCACTAACTCAATTTGAACCACCCAACAGCTAGAACACTGGGTGCGACTGTCCCTGGTAACCGTGACCCATTGAAAGGTAACCCACAGAAACCATCATTGTGCTCACAGATCCAGCGTCAATTGCAGGTGGAAGCGTTCTGCTTTTAGCTGGTCCTGGATGTAGTACCAAAGTGTTGTCTATGGTACTGCCACAGGGTCTACAGTGGGCTTGTTCGAAGGGGCACCCTCCAGGTCTTCTTCTAGGAGATCGATAGCCACCACCAGAGGATGGGGGGGGGGGGGGGGGGGTGTCTCTGAAGTGAGGCTGTGCAGTGCCCAACAGGCCTCCACTGTCAATCAGGGCAAGTTCTCCGCTCTGCCCCTGGCCACCTCAGCTCCCCTCCTATAGGCCGGGCCACTCAACGAACATGATCTCCCAGGTGGCGCCGCAGCCTCCAGTTGCCAGCAAGAACAGTCTCTCCCGCAACTCCTTCCCCCTGCACCGGCTCACCTCCTGTTGTGATCCAGCCCAGTACGGGGTGGCAAAGGATCAGTAATCGCCGCTCAGGGGCTCCAGGGCTGGGAAGCCCAACGCATGGTGGACCTGGGTCCCGGACTGTCACTCGCATCGGCCTCTCCGGCTATCAGTCAGAGCAGACAGAAGGTGGGCACCAACAGGTCCAGGAGGATGCTAACAATGCCTGGGGCACCCGGGCGAACAAGGAAATTTGCAGTTCGATGGCCAGGATTCCTACAGGATGTCTAGCTGGCTGGTGTGGACCTCAATAGTTTTCAGGCAGACTCCGTCGCCACCTTGGCCACACCCCCAGGTAGACACTATTCTTAGGCAATTCGAAGAACCTCCAACAGGTCGGCTCTCCAGAACTGCTACTCAGAGTGTGGTGCAACAAGAAGGTATTTGTGCACTACGCAAACCGATTTTCTCACTAAATCTGAGATAGGCAGTGAAGAGCAAGTGTCATGTTCTGACAGTTTTATCCAGGCTCTTTAAGTGGACTGAAGTTCCCAAGAATTTGAATCATTACAAGATAGCACTCATCTTTATCATCTACAGACCATGCCGGAAAAGTAAATAATTTTACTGCGGTGTGGATAGAGTCCCCTGCCTGATGCTTTGTCCGCACCCAGTGGAGCTAGTAGAAAAGAAACTGGTATGTAGGTTTACTCTAGTTAGATATGTTCACTGGGGTTAAGCATTTGCACTCTGCAATTGATAATGCTGGCCTTGAAGTAAAATCTTTAGCAGCTTTGTTTTTTGGATCTGCTCAATAAGCTAGACCTTTTCCAAGTCTATGACTGCTATGGAACCGGTGGTATGATCTTATGGAGGCTCACAATTCAATGTATATTTTTTCTCTGGAACTTGAATTCATGACTTGTATAGATGCCAAGATTTGATAAACATTTGTATCCCACTGGAGTCTTTGTATTTAAACATCAATTTAAACATGAAGTCACGGCAACTTTTTTTCCCCCAAAATTCTTTTATTAGTAGTATGCATGGGATGATCAATATACAGACATCATACTACAAGCATCAATGCGGTATGTTGTTGCCCATCTGTAAACAGTAGCTTGGCGCCATTCCAAGCTCACAGAGCGCAACCTTTAGGAGGCGCCACAAAGGACTTAAATTTACAATGTAACCTAGGCCATATTGCTGGTACAGTTTTCTAGGGACCCTTAATATCCCACAATCACAATAGTCTATTTGCAATTGTGCCCAGTAATCACAGTACTACTTTTTTGATTTACATTTTTCTGAAACTGAAACAAAACAAAAAACCCCAACAAACTTCTATTGTTATTTGACAGCTCCTGGCGGAATGGGCGACCCTCCGCAGGTTGCAGTAGTGTGTCTTTTTTCCGTATGTAGGCAAGGCTTTAGTGTGGTGCAGCATCTCGTGTCTCTGACCCCTATGCCCAACAGTGGGTACATCTGTGTGGGGAGGGGGGGGGGGGGGGGGGGATGGGGGGGAAATCAGAGGTTACACTCCAAAGAAGTCACGGCAACTTGATGAAGTAACATATCCATGGTTCTGAGGATAAAAACATAATGTGTGTTTGATAATTCACTTATGAGTAACTTTACATGCCCATCTGAATTGACTGCAAATGCTGACAAAGACCTGCTTTCTACAGGCTCTGGAGGCTATTTTTAGATTTGATCAAAGATATCAACGATAAATATATTTTGAGCAAGAGAATGGGGCTATCTAAATAATGATTCGGGCTATCTAAATAATACCAGGTAAAAATATGTTTCAAAGACCTATCTGAGCTTACCCCTCCAGCACCTAATTTTCTGTGCACCAAGAGCCTTACCATTTATATGTGCTCTTTCTCCCTAGTCTCTTTGTGTGGCATTGTGGGTAAAGCCTCAGGCGTGACATACCAGATTCTTATTTACGTATGTCCACAGATGTAATGCCCAAATAGTATGTCCTGGTTGCTCCTCTTTATATACTGCAGCACAAACAGTCACACCCCGAAACAAACTGGAGTGCAGAAGAAATTCAAACACTACAACAGGCTATGAAATTACTTCTATCTTCTGTAGGGACACATATTTTAGAGGAATTTGTAAATCAGATTCAGAGTAGGCATAAAATGCATGCACAGCTTTCCCAATGACAGGAATTTAAAGGATATAAAGCATGTGCACTCTTGTAATGGGCACTCACAGCAAACCAAAATGCATTTTTATATTTGTTGTGGAGTTAGACACAAATGTATTGGGGCTCTGGATCAAAAAGAACAAGTTACTTACCTTCGGTAATGCCTTATCTGGTAGAAACTTGATCTAGCCGCACATTCCTTGCTTTTGGATTTCCCAAAAAAGATCCGGAAGATTTTTCGTGAGGAGTACCTCCCTGTGCGTTGGTAGGTTGAGTAGTTTGGCTCCGCGTGCGTCAACACCAGAAGTGACATCCACGGCACCTATATAAGCGCCACTCAGTTGTGCTGACATCTGTTTCTTTTCACGACTTTCCACGCCAGAAGCACGGAGCCATGAATAGCTACGACAACTCGTGTGGAAAACTAGGGCCCTGAACAAGATCATCCCGGTTACTAGAAATCTGTTCGATGAGCAGGGAGGATGGGTGGGTCGGTTAGGAATCTGCAACCGGATAGTCTCTCAACCAGATAAGGCGTTACCGAAGGCAAGAAACTTGTTCATATGAAGGACACTTCTAGCCACAGATTCTTTGAATAGATACCCAAGCAATACCTCCCGGAGGTAGGTCTGCGGATCATCTTCACAAAAGAAGTCCTGCAGGACCAAACAGACGAAGTGCACATCTCTATGGACCAAACTGTCCAGACAGTAATGTTTGATGAACGTGTGCAGGGAAAGTCCATGTCGCAGCCTGACAGATGTCCAAGACCAGAACTCCGTGTGCTAACGCAGGGCCGCAGCTTTAGATCTGGTGAAATTAACTCACTAACCTTCAGGCAGTAGATTCTTGGGAAACATAAGCTCTAGGATCCTTCTTTGGATGTGCTTAGCATTTAACATGGAATGACGTGAATGGGCAGATGGCTTATAGGTCTTAGAATGCTGTGCTGAGGTCAGCTTCAGCTGTTCCTCATTCATTACCTTGGTCGTGAGAGACTCTGTAGGCAACTGAAGCTCATACCCTTCCCCAATAATCGTGCCATCACACTGATGTTGTACTTTAGTTAGCCTATTTCACCACAGGGAAGAACCAAAGATACCCTTACAAAAACGAAGGAGACATGAGATTTAAAAAAAAAAAAAACATAAGAAAACAGGGGAGCCTCTGGAAGTTAAATATGTGAGCCATGAACGGTGTTCCTCAATCCTGCTAAGTTGATTAGCCTAACACTGCTTGAATAAAACTGCTGTGTGAGGGCAGTACCACGAAGTAAGCTCTACCCACTGGGGAAAAAAAGTTGAAAAAGAACACCCATTTCTTAAGCATTGCAGTTCTTATGCATTTAATTTAGACAGACATTTTAAATATTCAAAAAGGTAGAAGGGAAAAAATTCAGTAGATATATTTCTGGTGATTCCCAGGTCCATACAAACAAGTAATTTTAAGGTTATGAAACTATGAAGGCTCCCTTGCTGGAGAACTGAACCATAACAATATCCGACAAGGAAAAAAAAACATGGAACCATTATGTAGTGTACTCACAGTGAACTCTCCAGTTACAGCATCAAAGCCAACATGAATTGTGTGCTCAAAGTCTGAAGGTGGAGAAATTTCAGGACGTTCTTTCTCCTTTCTTCTGCTTCCTGAGATGAGACAAAGGAAATCTCAATTGACTAGGTACAGTATATTTTGAGTATGTTTTTCAAGGAGTGAGACAAAGAGGTCAAAAGCAGTCCAGGAGAAATACCTTAACCAGCAAAAAAAAAAATTTAAATCAAGGTCTCCACATAACTCGAGATTCCCTTCAATTACCCAATTTAATGTGTTTCTTTTAAATTCAGGTAAACCTTCATGTACCAAACTTAAGTCTTAGGATTTACCAATAAACGTTTTACATCAACAAAACAAAATTCTTAAGATCAGCACAGAATTAGTTTCTTGCACAATTCATTACTCCAAACATATAGAACAATGATGTATTTTGTAGGATCCTCATAAAACTTCAGGGGACCACATTAAAAAAAAAAAAAAAAAAAAAAAAGTTCAGTAAGCACTGCATTGACTAGCATGCCCAATTTTATTTTTTTCTTTCTTTTACAGGGCTTCTAAGGAGGCTATATCCGACCCTCATAAAACCTCCTCTAAAATTTTCCAAGTGAACCTGTTACAACGATCTTCCAAGAGTAAACAAATGTTTCCATCGAACTAACCTATATAAACCATTTCTAAAAGTAAACATTCTCAGACACCAAACATACAAAATTGTCAGATAGCATTCTCTGGTCTCAAGGAATGGAAATTAGGATGTGCTATAAAATAAAATTTGTGGTTAGCAAAATATGCACAATCATAGCAATCTAGACTGTCCTGACATTTGACAGGTCACTAGGCTACCACTAACATTCTTGAAGAACAGGTCACTTACCTTTGGTAAAGGACTTTCTGATGGCTCCAAAATCAAATACCTCGACTTTTGAATATTCCCCAGGCATCAGACTGGATCCGGAAATTTTCAAGCAGTACCCCCTGGGTGCCGGTAGGTGGCGTCATGGGGCTCAGCACCAACATTTCGCTCCGGAAGTGACCTGCAGAGCCACACAAGTGTCACTTAAGTGCGCTGAAGTTGGTTGCTTTCTAAGCTGTCCGCATCCCTAGACGCAGAACCCAATCGCAGATTGGTCCTGACAAGTATGCAGATCTCTACACTTGGGATGTGTTTAGGTGAAAAAGAAACAATTTCACAGACTGGGGGCACAGGAGGGTCAGTGAGGAATCTGCAGTTAGAGTGTCCACAAAAAAAGACTTTTACTGAAGGTACACTACACTTTCTTCTGATTGATACTTCTAACCGCAGATTCCTCAAATTATGACTAGGTGCCAAAGCAATACCTCAGAGGTGGTGGGTCTGTGAATTGACTAAACCATTAAGTCCTGTATGGCCAAACGGAAAAATACCCGCTCGTCGGACCAGCTGTCCAGACAGTAGTGCTTGGTTACCAAGAGAAGGGACGACCACGTAGCAGCCTGACACATGACTAGAACAGGCACTCCATGTGCCCATGCAGTTGTAGTAGGAGCAACTTGAGCTCTAGTGAAATCAGCCCACAAGCCTTCTGGGGGTGTTACTTAGCCAGTGCTTAGTAGATTCTGATATAGAGAATTATCCAGCGAGAAATTGTCACATTCTGCACTGCTCTGCCCTTCTTCACACTAGCGAATCCAACAAAGAGCTGAGCGCCTACATGATGTTCCCTGGTAAGATCAATATAGAAGCTGAGAGCTCTATTGGGATCCAGCCAATGTAGCCTGTCCTCAGAGGTGGTGAGGCGGTGCGAAGAATGCTGGGAGGGTGATGTTTTGACCAACATGAAAGAAACTTAACACACTCGGGATAAAAAGACTAGTCCTCAAAAGCAGCCTGTCTGGAAAGATTTTGTCTACGGCGGGTTGACAGTGGGTTTGTTCACTCGCATGCCTCGCTGATGTTCTGTCAATGAGGAAAACTGACTTTAGAGTAAGAAGCTACAATGGACAGCTGTGCAGACATTCAAAGAGTAGACATACGGAGCGTGAGAACTACATTCAAGTTCCAGTGGGGTATGATGAAGGGTGTGGGTGGAAACAAATGTTGCAGTCCTTTTTTTTTTATAAAGAACACATCACAACAGGTGATGGCAATAAAGAGGGCTTGTCTGGCAACCGCAAAAAAAAGCCGATAAATAACCTTTAACTGTGCCCAAAGCAAGTCCTTGCTGGGCTAGAGACAACATGAAAACCAAAATTTCTAATGGCTTGGCCTGAGGTAGGGTAATCTGCCAAGTACTGCAGTAAACCACAAACTTGTCCCAACAGCAGGTGTATACTGATTTCATGGAGGGACACATGGTGGCTAAAATGATATCAACTACTTCAAAGGGAGGCTGAATGAATTCCACTGCCGCTGCTCAATCTCAAAGATAGGGGATTAAGATTATGCAGGCGCCTCCCCTGCTGCTTCGACAAAAGATTCTCCCGAAGCAGTAGCCTGATCAGAGGAGAGGTGCTCATGCCCAGTAATTTCAGGTGACACTCTCCTTGCCCAATCCAGTGCCACTAGAATGACTTGGGCCTGATCGTAGGAGAAAGGCATACAGGAGTTCTGAGCTACTCTCTAGACAGAATGAGTCTCCAAGGGATGGCTGTCTTGAGAATCTAAAAACACAATAATGTTAACATTGCGCATTTGAAGGTGGCAATGAGATTAAGCCAAGATTGTCTGCATTCGCAGAAGAGACCTTGCACCACCTCCAGATGTAGCAGACATTGATGATCTGCTAGGAGCAGCAGAGTTGGTCTGCACTGGAATTCACCAGGTGTGTGGCACCAGGAAAACCCCCAGGTGCTCAGCCTGGTAGAGCTTTCTGAAAAGGGTCCATAACCCCTCCCCGGCCTGCTTGTTGCAAGACCACATGGGTGTAACACCTGTACCACTGTGAACATGTGTACCACTTGCACCAGCATCAATCCGCAACATCCTGGGCACTCCATGCCTGGGGTAAGGCACGTAAATGTACTATGTCCAGAACAGCTCCAATGAATGGGAGCATCTGCAAAGGAGTCAGGTGTGACTTCAGTATGTTGATTGTGAACCCCAAACGTGTTAAGAAGTATGCCGTAGTCTGGAGGCGGGTGGTGGCTACCCGGGGCGAGCCCACCTTCAGCAGACAGTTGTCGAGGTAGAGGAAGAGGAAGACAAACCCCTAACCTCCAAAAGTGCACTGCAACCACTGCCATCACTTTCGTGAACATTTGAGAGGCATTAGTGAGGGCAAAGGGAAGCACAGCTAACTGGAAATGCTTGCGTCCCACTGTAAACCTCACATCTCATCTGGGCTTGCAGGATGAGGATGTGAAAATAAGCATATTGGGTGTACAACGTGACCATCCAGTCTACAGAATGAATGGCAGACAAGACATGGGCCAGGGTGAGAATCATTAATTTGTCCCTCTGCAGATAGGCAATCTGGGTGTGAAGATTGAGCATGGGAAGAAGGTCTCAAACTTCTTCAGCATCGGAATGTAGGAGTAGTAACAGCCTGGTCCCACCTCAGCTGGCACCATCTCTATGGCTCTCTGGCCAGAAGGGCCTGCACTTCCTGATCTAAGACAGACAGATGGTACTCAGTCAGCCACCCTGAGGGTGGTGGAAGGTGGGGTGGAAATAAACGGAAGAGCATAATCTTGATGGACAACTTGCAGGTCCAACTTGTCTAAAGTAGTTTCTTGCCACCCTAGTAGAAAATGATGTACCCCGCCTCCGACAGGGTGGCTGTGTGTGTCTGGAAGGACTCAATAAGGAGAATTTGCAGCCGCATTTGTGTGGTTATGGCGGATGGAGCGCCTGTTACTCAACGTAAATTGTATATATTAGTTCCAGTTGAGATTTTCTTTCTGTTCTAACCTTTTGCCCCCTTTTCTTTTCCGTTATCATCAAGACATAACATCAGTTCACCGCATACTGGACTTGCAATATAGCAATGGTGATAAAACTGTAAAATGCCATAAATGCATTGAAATGTAAAATAATATTATGCAAATGGAGATGTATAATATGCATATTGGCGGTTAAGTTAATGTTAAAAAACATTCTGAATAATAGAAAAAAATTTAAACAACACATTTTAAATCAATAAAATAAAGGAGATTTTGCAGCTAAAGCAGCTGGGGGCGGCTGGAGATTGAGCTGATCACAGCCCCTGTCCATACTGCCTGTGGGTGCCGTGGTCATAACCACAAACTGGAGAGAAACTGCTGGATAAACTGATGCGCAGGAGCAGGCAGGCCGAAGGAGTGTGCTGTGGCACTGCTGTCTTTAAAGTACTCAAAGGCGGAGTCGGTCTCCTCGCTACAGAGGCAGGAGTCATCAAAGCGCATGTCCGTAGGGAAGATGATGGACATCCCCAGGTAAGGCCATAGATCTATCTAGGCATGTCTCTCGAGTGTCACACTGGAGTGTAACGCTGGTACCAGTTGCTGAGCAAGGCAATCTGTAGTATCTAACCCACAGCAAAATGGGAATTCTGCTGCATTGCGGCCATAATGAATGACTTGTGTGAGAGTGGGGAGCAAGCCCACTGTACAGCAAGCAGTACGTGAGCAACAGCATCCAAGAGGGCAAGAGTGTATTTAGCCCCATAGGAAGTGGGTACTGACAGGCCTTAATGCTAGGCTGCTGGTCGTGAATATGCATGTCCCAACGGATTCGAGGTGTATCGATGCTATCCAGTGTGGTAGTAGGAAAGGTGTCCTGAATGCTTGCACTAAGCAGCTTTAAGGGGTCGGGTGCTGCTGGCCAAATCACCTGGGACAGGGTAGTGGTGCCTCTTTATCCGTCTATTTACTGAAGGTCCGGGGCATGGCTTTGCCCATGTCCCAAGAAGGGTGTCCAGGAGGGCCTCGTTAAAAGGCAACTGGGACTCAGTAGTAGTCTGTGCGGAACATGGTTTCTCACCTTCATAATAGGCAATTGGAGGTCAAGAACCTCCGCTGCCCTTCACATCCTAACTGCTGAGGAGGTACTTTCCTCAGCAGCTGATTCTGGTTGAGAAACCAGCCCAGTGTCTGAAGAAGGATCCACTCCACTGGCATCTTGTAGCTCATCATACCAGTTGTCTTCGATGTATGGTTGAGCAATCTCACCCCCTTCATGATAGCAGTCATTATTAGAATTTGTGCCAAAACCATTGTGGATGATGTGGGACCTTCCTTGGAGCAAAGGCAAAGAGTTAAGTCCGACAGGTTGCAGACAGGCTGCAACAAAGTGGGATCAGAACACGGGAATCAATCAAAGTCCAAGAAGAGCCAGCTCGGAGTCAGACAGCACTGTTAGTAACACTTACTCTATAAGATGTCTTTGCTCCAGGGTCTAGCATGGGTTGTGGCGCCAAGACAGATGTCAGCACAAAGTTGGTGCGAGGCCAAAAATAGGTGCAGAGGTTCCAGTTGGTGCTGAGGGTGGACCTGCAGGAGTCCCACTCTGATGTCCTCATGGTTCTTTGGAAACCAAACAAGCCAGAGGGAGCCAGCAGTGTGCCGAGCAGATGCAGCATAACTCTGGTTACCCTTAGAAAAGAGTTGGAACTGGTTGCGAAGGAGATAAAGTTCAGAAGCAAGACCGAGAGGGACATTTATACCCTTGCACCTTCTCAGGAGTTCGAGAGGTGTAGGAAAGACCCACTTGACCTTCTTTTGCTTTTTTAATTATTTTTTTTAAGCTTTAAGATTTAAGTTCAGACAGTTTTGAGAAAATAAGCAGTTAGAGGATATAGTATACACCTACTACAGGGTACGTTTTAGATCATCATGTGGCACTATAGATATACAGGAGTAATATACCATAAGTGAGATATGCTGGCAGGAAGTTTACAGTAATTGAGCGATATCTGTTGGAATTACAATTGTCATATGTAATGTTGGATCAATACAAGGAATAGCCTTGAAAGCACACCATAAGCTGATGGGAGGCCAAGAGAGGGCTCTCCATGTAGAGCAAGGTTTGAAAATCCTGAGAGTGCTAGAAATGAAAGAAAATAATGAAGAGGAACGAGGTTGGGAAGAAAGAAGGGGGGGGGGGGGGATGAGATCACGTGGTCTGTAGTAAAGGCAGGTCTACCTGGCATAAGTTGGTTAGGTAAGGTTGTCTCTGTGGGAAAGTAGGAATATGAGATTCGGAAGTGTGCGAAAACATGGTGGGTCGACTTTTTGGAGATAAAGGTAGAGTTTGATCCATAGGCTGCGCATGTGTGTAGTGTTACGTAGTGTTTTGTACATTAGGTTGTCTGAACTTCTAGTAGTGCATAAGATGTTCCACCATTTCTTGAAGGGGATTTCTGTGGTGGATTTCCACTCTAGTAAAACTGTTTCTGTACCCAGGGATAGCATAAGATCAAGGTGTAATGAGTCATGTATAGATACAGTGGTGAGGAGGGGGGGGATTGGTCAAAGTTAGGAAGGATGGTGCGAACTGGTTATTAAAGATATCTTGAATCATTTGTTGTATTTTGGTCCATAAGGGATGAACCATTTTACATGTGAAGCACAAGTTACTACTTGTTGAACTATGTATCTGTATGAGACATTAGTTAGTGATAGATTCCTTACCTTAGAATATCCCCAGGCGTCAGACTGGATCCGGAAAGCTTTAGTCAGCAGTACCCCTGCACGTCGATAGGCGTCGTCGTACGGCTCCGCGTGCGTCGCTGGCGTCGTATTCGCCGAGATGACGTCACTGGAGCTACTTAGACGCACCCACGCGCGCTGACGTCAGTTCTGTACACAACTTTCCGTGACAGGAACGCAGAGCCACGTAAGATACTGACCACTGGTGCATAGAAACTAGGGCCCGAAAGGATGACCTTAACCCTAGAAATCAGTTCGCAGAACGGGGAGGATGAGCGGGGCAGTAAGGAATCTATCACTAATGAATGTCTCTTACAGATATATTCTTACACAAGTAGTAAATTGTGCATCTGAAAGAGACCCGTTAGTGATAGATTCCTTACCTTAGAATAGATACCCCAACAATACCAACCCCGGGGATGGGTCTGCGATCAAGATTACACCCGAAAGTCACGGAGAACGGAACGGCCAAAGAAGCCATCCCTCCGGACCAGACTGTCAAGGAAATAATGCTTTGTAAAAGTGTGCAGCGAAGCCCACGTGGCAGCCTGACAGATGTCCTGCAGGGGGACACCGCGTCCCAATGCAGTAGTAGCTGCTGTCGCCCTGGTAGAATGGGCACGCAGCCCCACCGGAGGTTCCTTTTTAGCCATAGAATAACAGGCCTTGATACACAAGACAACCCAGCAGGAGATAGTCCTCTTGTGGACAGCCCGGCCTTTCTTGGCGCCTGGGTAGCCAACAAATAGCTGGTCATCAACCCGGATTGCTTGTGTGTGATTCCCGTAAAAGGAGGGCGCACGCTTTGAGTCCAGAGGGTGGAGCCTCTCTTCCTCTCTGGAAGGATGCGGAGGAGGAAAGAAAGTGGGCAAGGTGATAGTCTGCCCGATGTGAAAGGCAGTGACAACCTTTGGCAAGAAGGAAGGACGAGTACGAAGCACAACCTTGTCCGGATGAACCGACAGAAAAGGAGGCTTACAAGAAAGAGCCTGAAGCTCACTCACTCTCCTGGCAGAGGTGATAGCCACCAGGAAGGCAGTTTTCAAAGTAAAAAGACGTAAAGGACAATTGTGAAGTGTCTCAAAGGGAGCGCACATGTGATAAGTCAAAACAAGATTCAAGTCCCACTGAGGCATTATGAAAGGAACAGGAGGGAACATATGCGTAATGCCTTTTAAGAATCTCTGTACAACTGGGGACTTGAAAAGAGAAGGTTGGTGTGGAAGCCTCAGAAAGGCTGAAATGGCCGAAAGGTAGCCCTTGATAGTGCCCAGAGCAGAGCCCTGCCAGGCCAGAGAAAAGAAGAACAAAAGGACCTCAGAAAGAGGGACAGAAAGGGGGTCCACAGTCTTGGCTGTGCACCATGCCACAAATTTGTTCCACCTGCAGGCGTATACCGATTTAGTGGAGGGACGCCTGGCTGCCAGAATGACATCACAGACGTCAGGAGGCAAGTCAAAAGGAATCAGCTGTCGCCGCTCAATCTCCACGCATGTAGGTGGAGGCTGGACAGGTTCGGGTGGAGAACCGTCCCCTGCTGCTGTGACAGAAGATCCTCCCGCAGAGGCAGTCGGATCGGGGGATCCAGGCTCAAACTGAGTAGCTCGGGATACCAAACTCTTCGAGCCCAATCCGGAGCCAAAAGGATGACTTGGGCCCGGTCGTGCCTGATTTGTGTCAGCAGTCTGGGTAGAAGAGGTATAGGCGGAAAGGTTTACAGCAGACCGCAGCTCCACTCACGACAACTAGCAGAACTGCAGACATTGCACGTTCTCTTCTGTGGCGAATAGATCTAATCAAGGCTCTCCCCACTGTTGAAAGAGACCTTGCATCACCTCAGAGTGAAGACGCCATTCGTGATCCATCAGGCACCGGCAGCTGAGTTCGTCCACCCTGGAGTTCAAAGAACCCGTCAGGTGTTGAACCGTCAAGGAAATGCCGTGATGTTCCAGTCATGTCCAGAGGCGTAGAGCCTCCGGACATAACCACGACCCCACCCCACCCTGTTTGTTGCAATACCACATGGCAGTGGTGTTGTCCCTGAACACCTGCACTACCTTACCCCTGACAGAGGGAAGGAATGCCTTCAGTGCAAGAAGGATCGCCCGAAGTTCCAGAAAGTTGATATGGAGCCGGGACTCCGCCGGAGACCAGAGGCCTCTGATCTCCGCCTCTTCCATGTGCTTCCATGTGGCCACCTGTGAGAAGTTGGCCTGGCATATGCTGGTCACTAGTTAAAGTGGCCACCTTGCACCAGTCCAATTCGACTTATGGTAGATAGGTTTGAGACAACCTTTTAAAGAAAGCTATCCTAGTGGTAGCTGTGGAGAGCAGCCTTCAGGCTAAGTCTCTGAGGAATGTAAAGCAGCTTGTTTTACCTTATAATCTCTTGAATAACCAAATGAAAGGACACCACACAGGTATATATATCAAATATATATGTATTTATTTCTAGACACTACAGATCTCTTTATGAGATTAGAAGTCAGGAACATATGCACAAATCAATGTTTCACAACAAATTAGGCACTTATATGGCTAGGGCCCCAGGGGCGTATCAGACCTTATACTAAAAAAGAGGTATAAGGATATCGACTTGCAAGGGGAGAAGACCTAAGGTCTTCAGAAGCACTGGGGCCTCACTAATCCACCCAAGGCAGGTAAGTAAAGGACCCACGGGAGACGCATGCAGTGTGGGTACACAGCCGTGGATCCCAATAGACTTCAATGGAGTAAGTCGCGGTTGGAATTTTAAAGTTCTAGGGTACTTCTGGAGAGTCTACAAGCAAGTCACTTACAGGGTAAGTAGTTCGAGAGCCAACACACACAGAAGCACCGGAGTGCACGAGTTACCTCACCCAGGGAAGCCAGGTGCTTAGGTGTCTTTTGGTGTCGGGTGGCGGCGTCGTTTTCAATGAGAGCCAAAGAAGACTTGCTGCTTGTGAAGACGGAAGACGTGTCTGGTGGAATCCAAGGCTGGTTTCAGAAGAAGGAAGACCTGAAAGCAGAAGGGACAGTGTTCAAAGTCACTTGCCAGTGACCCGGGGCAAGGAAGATGGATGCCCACACTCGTCGGGTGATTCCAGGTGATTTGCGGGTGTCTTGACTCTTAAGCCACGAGGTCCAGGAGGCGTCGACGACGACCAGGAGCTGGATTCAGAGTGTCCCACGAAGTCTGCAGCTTACTGAGGTGTCGGCAACCGGATTGGAGCCAACAAGCCTTGGCAACAGCAAGTCATGTGGAATGTGAAGAAAGTCAGCGGTGCAGACCAGCAAGGTCTGAGGAACTCACCCAGCAAGGGTAAGTCAGGGCAGGCCTGGAGCAACCAGGGGAGCCCTTTGGTTCGATAGGAAAGTCTTCAGAGGACCCACAAGCCAACGGGCAAGGGATCGCGAAGACACCTCGGGAGGATTCACTTCACAGGAGCCCACGGTCACTCGGGACGAGGTAGGCCTCTGATCTTCGGTGGGAATCCTGCTGGAGGCTTGGACCACACGTGGTCCAATGCACAAGTTCGTAGAATGTCGTGAAGGGATTGCACTCGACAATAGTGCATGGTACCCGGGTATTGCTGTTCCTCGTCACTCATGGGGTCCACTTGCCTCAGCGTCTCTGGGGACTCACGATGGCCGTCGAGAAGTCAGGAAATCCACTTCCGGGGCTCCAGGGACTTCGGACTCCGGCAGGAGCGGGAAAGTTTGCATCCGTTGATTCAAAGTTTTGGTGCCTGCCTTGCAGGGGAGTCACTCCTTGACTCCAAGGGAGATTCTTCAGTCTTCCAAAGGTAGTGGAACGTCGAAGGTCCAGGATTCTTCTTGTCGAGCATCGTGCAGGGATATCTAGTTTGCAATGGCAAGGGTTCCCTATCTTATACTTAAAGAAAGGGAGGAACTAGCTCTATGACCACTCCTCTGGGAAGGTCAGGGGGAGTGGGTGGTTACACCTACTTCCCGTTAGTCCAGTTTCGCGCCAGAGCAGGGGCAGGTAGCCCCTGAACCGGTTTGAGCTGGCATATGCACAGAGGAGCCTCCTGCTCCCCCAGTGCAGGACTTCAAAGCACTCTAGGAGTGCACCCACCCAGCCCCCATACACTAAATCCTGTCTGGAAGGTGGTTACACCTCCCTGTGACAGGATGCCTATTGTTGGGCTTCCTCCACGGCGAGTTTCGGTCAGCAGCCTAGTGTCTGTGCTGGTGGCATCCATTTTGTGATGCCAGGACTCCTTCAGGATTCTACCGTGTTTCCACAGTAGGTACATGTCTACCCCTCTAGAAGGGTGGGATCATACTCCCACACCAGTTACTGGTGTGGGGTATGATTCCAAAGCGTTTGACACCAAACACAACATGTTTTGATGCAGCCATCCCAAAGTTAGCATTTACCGATATGTTATAATGCACTTAAGAGTATATGGTTTAACCGCATTCACAAACAGCCACAGAGAATAGACTCGGAGGGCTGCAGAGGGGCCCTGCTCGGGCAGAGGCACCCCCTCACATGGAAACCAAGCACCCTGCCCTCAGGATTGATAGGGCCTGCCTTAGGGGTGACTGATAGGTTTATGTGTGTGTGTATGGTGAGATATAGGGAACCTATACCTCTGTGAGGAGTGTTAACACTACCTCACCCAGGCTGCAGTAGCAGGCCTGTGGTGTCAGATTTAGTCTGCTTCCCAGGGGTGGCATAATACATGCTTCAGCCCCTGGTAGGCCTGTGAAGTACCTATGCCCTTGGTACCATATACTAGGGGCTCATAAGGTACCACAGTATCCAATCACTAGTGCATCTAATATGCACTCCAAGTTGTTTAGAGAGAACAGAAAGGCTGGGGCCCTGATTAGCAGGGTCCCAGCCAGACTATAGCCAGAAACTAGTGTTAACATCAGAAAAAAATTGGGGGCAACGTAAGTGCAGATCCTACTCTCCTACACCACCCCATCCCAGGATGGACGCATCCATTACCACTGTGTGCTCTGGTTGGGGAAGGGAGAGGAATCTGCCGCTGACCCAATGCCGATTCGTGAGCCACCACTGCAATTGTTGTGCAGTGCCCTCCGAGATCTGAACGTAGTCGGACAGGTTCCCTTGATGCTGCGCCCACTGGAACTTCAGGTCCCACTGCAGAGACCGCATGTGCCACCTGGCATGGTTTGTCAGCAAGATGCAGGAGGCCATGAGTCACAGCAGCCTCAAGGTCGTCTTGACCGAAACCCAGGACAAGGGCTGAAAGATCGGAATCATAGCCCGAATGTCCTGGATTGGCTGTTCGGGAGGATAAACACCAAACTGCGCCGTGTCCAGAGCCGCTCCGATGAAGAGAAGCTTCTGGGAGGGAATCCGGTGCGACTTCGGCACGTTGATTGAAATCCCCAGCAAATGCAGGTCGGCCGTAGTGTGGAGCTGCGACCACCGCCATCACTTTTGTGAACACCCGTGGGGCCCTGGTAAGGCCAAAGGGGAGCACGGTGAACTGAAAATGCTCCTAGCCCACCGTGAATCGCAGGTAACGCCAATGGGCCAGCAGGAAGGGAATATGAAAATAAGCGTCCTGCAGGTCCAGTGCCACCATCCAGTCTTGTGGGTCGAGAGAGGACAAGATCTGAGTTAGACTGAGCATTTTGAACTTCCCCTTCTGGAGGAAGCGATTTACGCTCCGAAGGTCTAAGATGGGACGTAGACCTTTGGCCTTCTTTGGAACCAAGAAGTAGTGGGAGTAACCACTACAATCTACTTCTGGCGACGGAACGAGCTCGATGGCCCCCTTGGCCAAGAGGGCTGTAACTTCCTGCTGGAGAAGTGCCAAATGATCCCCCGACATGCGGTGGAACTGCAGTGGCATGGCTGGGGGGGGTGGGGTACACTCTAAGGGGAGGGGGTAGCCCCGTCGAGCAATCTCCAAAACCCACCCGTCTGATGTAATGGTGTGCCAGTGGGGGAGGTGATGACGAATCCTGCCCCCCACTGGCGTCTGGTGGGCCTGAAACACCAGACTAGGAAGGTGTGGAGGCACTGGCAGCAGGGGTGTTGGTGGACTAACCCGCACGCTGGCCCCGTGACCCGCCTCTGAGAGCCCCACATCCGCGGCTGCGCTGGGACTGTTGCTGTGCAGGCTTGTTCTGAAATGAACGTGTTTGTTCGCCCCTTCCGGAGCTTCGAAAGGAACGAAAGTTAGAAGCGGAAGGAGTACGTGTAGCCGAAAGGCCAAAAGGACTTGGCCGTGGCCCGAGATTCCTTGAAATGCTCCAATGTGGAATCCGCCTTATCACCAAAGAGGCGAGTGCCATCGAAGGGCATGTTCATCAAAGTATTCTGGACATCTGCCGAAAAACCAGTCGTCCTCAACAAGGCATGACGACGGAGCGCCACCGTTGTGGAAATCGCCCTACCCAGCGAATCTGCGGTTTCAAGACCACAACGTATAGTGAATTTGGCCGCGTCTCTCCCCTTCATAAGACCTTGGGAGAGGAGTAGTTTCTTACCTGTAACTCCAGTTCTGTAGTAGGGGTATCTCTGTGATAGTCCTAATCATGTGAATAGCCCCGCCCATGTGCGTGGACCCCGGAGCACTTCATTAGATATATTCTCTTAAGTTGTCCTCTTCTGCAGTCCTGCATAGACACTTAAAGCGATAAATGAAGACAATAATGCAGCCTAAAAACAACTAGTCTACGCTGGCCATTACTTCATCCTGAAGTGAAAAAGATAGCCAGGTAACAGTTACATTTAACTATTTTACTGAGTTTCACCCATAGAGAAACTCCCCTTCACAAAGATCCTTTTTTCATGATCGAGATGAAGGGTTGGACTGACAAGCCTCATAGGCTGCCATTATGTGTCTGTAAATGGATACCGTGCCTTTAAGAATCCTTCCAGAGACCCTCGGTATCCCATGATGCACAGCTAAAGGCTAGTTACTTTCACAACTTTTTTCCGGCTCCTGCTAGCAGGACCCTGGAGCATTGAGCTCTACCTTGAATGGTATATTTTTCAATAATTAAGCTTTCTAAAGTTAGAGTGTTTCACTTGACGTCTTTGGCCTTTTCCTTCCTTTTGCTGTCTTTTTTGGGCAGGTTGCTTATGACTATCACAGAGATACCCCTACTACAGAACTGGAGTTACAGGTAAGAAACTACTCCTTCTGTAGTAGGGGATCTCTGTGTATAGTCATAATCATGTGAATAGAATAGCAAGCCTATCCCCAGACAACAAAGCCCAGCAGTGGAAGAAACAAACAGACCCACTAGAGTGCAAATAGATTCCTCAGTGAAGCCTGCCCAACCTGAGCATCTGCCCTGGCATCAGAGTCCAGGCAGTAGTGTTTAGTAAAGGTATGGACTGACTTCCAAGTGGCAGCCTTACAGATTTCTGCAATAGGGACGTTACGGAGTAAAGCCACTGTAGCAGCTTTACCTCTGGTAGAGTGAGCCTTACTAACTAGGGTCTTGTTGCCTTTCTGATAACACCTGAATACAGGACACGATCCACCTGGAGATGGATTGCTTGGAGGTAGCCAGACAGAGCCATAGTTCACAAACAACTGATCCGATCTTCGAATCTCCTTAGTCTTATCTAAATAGAACTTCAACACCCTTCTAACATCGAGAAAATGAAGGGATCTCAGCAGGAGGAGAGGAAGGATGCTGAAAAAATGTGGGAAAAGAAATCATTTGATTCACATGAAACTCCGACACTACTTTTGGAAGGAATTTAGGGTGAGTCCTCATGACTACCTTAGAAGAATGAAACACCGTGTAAGGCTCTTGACAATAGAGCGTAGATTGCGCTCACCCTGCGAGCCAATGTTATGGCGACAAGGAAAGCTGCCTTCCAGGACAGATGCTGGAGAGAAGCCTTATGAATGGTCTCAAAAGGGCACTACATTAAGCTCCCATGGAGTTGGAAAAAGGAAGTTTGTGAAGGACATTTCCTATACGCAGTTAAAGCTACTAGGTGAACTTTAATGGAATGAAAATTCAGGCCAGATTGAGCCAAATGCAGCAAATGAGAAAGAATGACATCCTCCTTGCAGGAGGTAGGATATGCATTCTTCGAGGCACACCAAATGCAAAATCTCTTCCATATATATGCGTAGGAAGTCCGCGTAGATGGTCTTTTTGCTTCTTTTTATATCTCCATACAGTTCTGAGCGAGATTTAAATGTCCATACTGCACTAAATCAGGAGCCATGCTGTTAAATTCAACGACGAGAGGTTGGGATGCACAATCTGCCCTCCGAACTTCGTGAGAAGGTCCGGCCGACACAGAAGCCGAAGGTGCGGCAGGAGAGACCGTGTAGGAGATCGGTGAACCACCACTCCGGAGCAATTGGGATCATCTTGGCCCGTGATTGGGAAAGTTTGATCGACACTGTCGGGATCAGGGGAATAGGTGGAAAAGCATAGAGAAAGCTGTTCGACCAGTTGATCCATAGTGCATTCCCCAGCGTCCCTGGCTGGTAGAACCTGGAGGCGGCATTTTCTGTTTTCCGCGCTGACGAACAGATCGACCTCCGGAGTTCCCCATCTTTCGAATATTTCTTGCACCACCTTGTTGTGCAAGACCCACTCGTGATTTTCGATAGAGTCTGCGGAGAAAGTCTGCCTGAGCATTTTGCACACCCAGGAGGTGAGTCGCTGTGATGGTCAAGTCCCTGGCCAGAAGCCAATACCAGATCGCCTGGGCCTCCCGAGACCGTGGGTGAGAGTGGGATCCCCCCTGCTTGTTTAGATAGAACATCGTTGTTGTGTTGTCCGTCTGTACAAGCAGGGAACGGGTGCGAAAGGAAGGCTGGAAAGCTTTCAGTGCGAAGTGAACAGCTCGAAGTTCCAGGAAGTGGATGTGATACGTGGACTCCTTCACGGACCACCTGCCCTGTATCTGTAGGTGATCCGAATGCGCACCCCAGCCGTGGAGAGACGCATCTGTCACGATGGTCTGTGTTGGAATCTCCTTGTGGAAAGGAGTCCCTCTGAGGAGATTGTGTGGAGAGCACCATCATCGTAAAGACTGGATGGCTTGCTGCGACAACATAATCCTGTCCTCCCAACTCCCCTCTTTCTGGTTCCACTGATCCTCCAAACATTCCTACATAGGCCGCATTCGGAGGCGTGCATGAGGAGTGAGAAAAATGCACGAGGCCATGGAGCCCAGGAGAGAAGACACCTTCCTCACCGTCGGGAAGGGTATGGTCATGAGAGTCTGAGCCTTTCGAAGGATTGATAAGAGTCTCTCCTCCGAAGGATACACGCTTGCCTTGCGAGTATCGATGGAGGCTCCCAGATACTGCAGAAACTGCACAGGAGTCGGGAAAGACAGAGATTGATGTGTAGACCCACGCGATTCAGCAGAACGGACGTCTTGTTGAAGGCAGTTTTGCTTCCTGAAATGTGGCTGGCTTTATCAGCCAGTCGTCCAGGTATGGATAGACAAACACTATGATCTTCCAGAGGTGTGCTGCGACTACTGCCATGCATTTTGAAAAAGTCCTGGGCGCCGACTTCAGGCCGAAGGGCGGCACTGCATATTGGTAGTGATTGGTGCCGACCAGGAACCGTAGGAACTTACGATGTTTCCTTGCAATGGGCACATGAAAATATGCGACTTGCAGATCTATGGCACATAGCCTTTCTCTCTGATGCAGCGGAGGGTAGATCTGATGCAGGGATAACATGCAGATCTTTTCTCTGCGGATCCATTTGTTCGCTTGCCGATAGTCGAGAATGGGTCTGAATTTGTTCTTGCCCTTCTTGCGTCCGAGAAAGAATCTTGGATATAGACATTGTCCCCTCTAGGTAGGAGGAACCAGTTCTATCGCCCTTTTCCTTAGCAGGGTATCGGCTTCCACCTGAAGTTCACGCAGCCGGTGTTGAGAGCGAACTGGCGGTATCGATGGAGGAGGGCTGGTGAAACAGACAGTATCCAATGTGAACAATATTCAGCACCCAACTGTCCCGAGTTATCTTTGTCCACTCTGCCAGATAATTTTGAATGCTTCCCCCCCACCGGAGTGGGCAACAGAAGAGGGGGAAGTAACCCTTCAAGGCTTGGAACCCTCTGGGGCCTTGTTTGCTGGTGTCGACTGGTGGTTAGACCTTCCTCTCGACTGGAGTCTTTGAAATGGCAGTTGAAACTGTTGCTGTTGTTGCTGTCCAGACAGACGGCCCTGCCCACGCTGGAATCACTGAGAGGAATAACGCTGTTGGAAAGGGCGGAAATTCCTACGCTGCTCCTTAGGCTTCTCCAAGCCAACAGCTGTGAGGGTGTCCATCTCCGCCTTCATGCGGGCAGTCTCCTCGTCCGCATGGGAACCAAAGAGGGTGGTACCCGAAAATGGAAGGTTCGCGATACACTGTTGAGCCACTGGTTTTAAAGAGGTGAGACGCAACCAGGAATGCCGTTGGAGAGTAACGCCATGACAATACTCGTGGGCTGCAAGGAGAGAGGTGTCCGCTGCCACGCTGATAATCTGATTAGAGACCATCAGCCCCTCGTTGAGTACCTACTGGAAATCCTCCGGTTGTCCCTAGGTAGGAGGTCTAGGAACTTGGTGAAGAGACTCCCACAAGGAACGACCCAGCAGGGCAGTAGAGCTGGCCACCTTCATTGATGTTGCTGCAGTGTTGCAGACCTTTCTCCACAGAGTCTAGCTTACGGCTTTACTTGTCCGGACGGACTGCGGACAAGGGGGCCATAGCATGCTGCTTCTTTGCCGCAACCACGATGACTGAATCCGGGTGGGGGGGGGGGGGGGTCAGCCAGAAGAAATGCAGGGTCAGAGTCCGAGGGACGGCATTTCTTTTGGAGCCTCGAAGTCGCAGATTTTACCGAGGAAGGTGTAAGGAACAACTCCATCGCCGGTTCCTCCAATCCGGGTACCAAGGGAAGCAGAGGGCGAGAGTCTTGCCTCTGCTGCAGCGTCTCAAAAAGTAGGCACAGACAACGCAATGCCCAGTTTCGCCCCCCCTCACAAGAACCTCCTGGAATGTGGCAGTCATCAACAGGCGACACTCTCAGAGGTGGCGAGTCCGATAATATGGGAGAATATCTACACTCACTAGTGGATGCTGTGTCCCCAGTATATCTAGAACAAGATCTCTCGTGATGACGGCGCCGTTGAGACCTTGTAGAAGAACGGAGCCGGCTGTGTGAGCGATGTCTTGGCCGTGACCTTGCCCTTCTAGTTTCTGCAGGTGGAGGTGGCCGCAGAGGAGGAGTTTTAGGAGGAGGCGGAGGAGTTTTAGGAGGAGGCAGAGGAGTTTGTTTTAGGAGGAGGCGTCCTGTGCCACGGAGGCGGTGACCGACTAGGAGCCACAGGCTGACCAGGAGCAGGTTCCAGTGTCCTAGTTGGAGAATAGGTCCTGGAATACTCTGAGTCCAAGGTAGATACCACCCTTCTCCGTTTGAGGGCTGACCTTGAAGAGGGAGCCCTGGATGTAGTGGCCCCCGACAGCGAGCGCAAACGTAGTCGTGACCTAGAACTTGCGGTCGACGTTGAAAGGCAGACCACAAAAGGAGACTTGTCAATCGATATCGAACTACGATGATACCTCTTCGACTTCGACCGTCTTCTCGACGAATGTCTCGTCGACGGTGTAGTCTCGACGGCGAGCACCGATATCTCCTTGAGCCAGATCGACGGCGATGGGGTGTCGACATCGACCTCACCAGAGGCCTCGACATCCGTTCCCTCGACGTTGATCTTCGACGTCGCTTCGACCCAGAGCATATCATCGTCATACCTGGTCTCGACGTCGATGTTGTTGCCTTCGACGTCGACCGGGACCGGTGTCGTTTTTGAGCCTTCTTTCAAATGGGGAACCCCCCACAGAGGCCGATGCATGGGTCTTGGAGGAGGACTGGCTCTCTCCTTGCCCAGATGTCCCATCTGCAGCCTGTTGTCTTCTCTGCTCCAGGCCTTGAAGACGAATCTTCTCACCGTCACGCAGGGTCCTCCTGGAGAAGGATTTACAGATGGCGCAGGATTCAGGAACATGTGAAGTAGGCAGACAGAGAATACAAACTCTGTGGGCGTCCGACTTGGCCTTCCTGCCACATACAGGGCACTTGTCGAATAAAGATGGCATTTTGACAAGAAAAATGTGGGCTAACTGCCCAAAAAAGACAGCAAAAGGAAAGAAAAGGCCAAAGACGTCAAGTAAAACACTCAAACTAACTTTAGAAAGCTTAATAATTGAAAAATATACCACTCAAGGTAGAGCTCAATGCTCCAGGGTCCTGCTAGCAGGAGCCGGAAAACAGAACTGAAAGTAACCAGCCTTTGGCTGTGCATCATGGGATATCAACGGTCTCTGGAAGGATTCTTAAAGGCACGGTATCCATTTACAGACACATAATGGCAGCCTATGGGGCTTGTCTGTCCAACCCTTCATTTCTATAATGAAAAAAGGATCTTTGTGAAGGGGAATTTCTCTATGGGTGAAACTCAGTTAAAATGTTAAATTTAACTGTTACCTGGCTATCTTTTTCACTTCAGGATGAAGTAATGGCCAGCGTAGCCCAATTGTTTTTAGGCTGCATTATGGTCTTTATTTATCTCTTAAGTATCTATGCAGGACTGCAGAAGAGGACAACTTAAGAGAATATATCTAATGAAGTGCTCCGGGGTCCAGGCACATGGGCAGGACAATTCACATGAGTGATGCCCTACTACAGAACTGCTCAGGCCCCCTCCGGACACTGGAGGTAGCACTTGTTCAACCGCATCCCATACAAAATGGGAATAGCGGCCCAAGAGACAGGCAGTGTTCACAGACCGCAGTCCAGAACTTGTGGGAGAATAAATCTTCTTGCCAAACTACTCCAACTTCTTGAATTCCTTGTCTGGTGGAGCAGAAGGAAACGCTCTCGGGGACGTCGAGGCCTGAACCACCAAACTCTCAGGTGTAGGGTGTTGGGTGAGGAAGGTAGGGTCGCCCGGGCCGGGCGATGGCGTCGGCCTACAAACTTGTCCACAGGGGCCCCTGTGTTGGGCTGGGACCAGGTGCCCAGAAGCACATCAGTAAGTGCATCATTAAACGGCAACAGCGGTTCTGTAGAAGACGACGCTAGCCGAAGCACTTCAGTCAGTAGGTTGGTCCCGACAGCCACAGTAGGGAGCTCGAGGCCAAGAGCCTCAGCCGCCCTACGTAGCACCATGGAAAAGGTACCACTCTCCTCCATAGTAGCTGAAGGGGATGGTGAACCAGGCGCCGGAGTGTAATCCGGGCCACGGGCCTCCACCTGCTCATTCAAGTCCACCCAACAGTGCTGCGAGAGGGTCTTCAAACCACTCCCAGTCCTCCCCTTCCTCCACAAGTGGACGAGGACATGGGTGAATAAAAGGGTCAAAGCTCCCTGTCGGGATCGGTGTCGGGAGACATCCCTCCAGCATCGTGCTGACGTCGGAAAATAAGTCGATGCCGGTGTTGTCGATGTTGGCGGGGGCCGTACGGGGTCCACTGGCAAGAACGGGGAGCCACGGCCGGAGCCATGGAGGCCTTTGGGCATCTACGTCGGGCCCGGAGCTGTCGAGGAACACGGAACAGTGGGGCCCACAGGGCCCGAAGGCGTGCCGACGGGGCCGCACGGGCCGAAGATATGTGTCATTGCAGACACGAACTCTTGCAATTCAGCCGGAGTCGCCGATGGACCTGGGATAGGTGGGTAAGCCAACTCTAACTGCTCAGGCTCCGTTGGAGCCGCAGGTGCGGTGCCACCTGCCCCCTCAGCCACGTCCAGAGACGGGCAAGGGGAGGACGAAGAGCGGCGACGCTTCGACATCTTCTGCTTCGCCTCACCTGACTCCGAGTGCAAAGACTATGAATGATGGTGCTTGGTCTGCAACCAGGCCCTCGACCTCCCACGGGACCGGGAACGACGTGGGGCCGACTCCCGGGCCTCCTGCCACTTTCGGGACTGCTCCCGCAAAGTTTTCGGGGCCATGGCCCGGCAGTGGGGGCATGACTCGGTGTGGGGGTCACGCCACAGGCAGAAGAGACACTCAAGGTGCGGGTCCGTCAGCGGCATTGTGCGCGGACAGGCCCTGCAAAGCTTGAAACCGGGCATCCCTATGCACAAGGGATAAGTTTACTTACAAATTATAACAAACAAATACAGGACGGGGTACCGCTCTCTCCGGATCTGTGCTTGCTGGCGCAGAAAAAGAAACTGACATCAGCGCGCATGGGTGCGACACACGCGGAGCCGTACGATGACGCCTATCGACGCGCAGGGGTACTGCTGACGAAAGCTTTCCGGATCCAGTCTGACACCTGGGGATAGTCTAAGGTAAGGAATCTATCACTATCATGTCTTTCAGATAAAACATATGCTTGAGTGGGCCAGGAGATTCCTCACAATGCCAGCATGTATCGGATTGCAGAATCTCTAGTATGTGTAGCCTGGATGGAGTCTAGTAAGTTTTATGTTTCGACCAAAATCTGGACTGCACAACTGCAGGTGTACTTTTAGCCAGGCAAGGGAAGTGCCAGATTCTAATCAAAGTAGCATCTGAAAAATGTGAGACTAGGTCTTCTGAGATGTATGGAGACAATGTATTTTTAGGTTTTTGAGGAGGTGTAGTCTCCGACAGTCTAGCAGTTTATAGTTATGTGATGTGGAGTGACTTTCTTTTGAGATTTCCCAGGAGACCGGAAGGTCCGAGGTGTGTTTCAGAAGTTTACTAATGGTTTTTTTAAGTTTTAGAAACTGATCGCATTCAAATGGGGTGGGGGCGGGGGTCATGGTGTGTGCTCAGGCAGGCAAAGAGTTCAGGGTTGTGTCCAAGTCTTCAATAGACTCAATACCTCTTTTAGCAAATTGTTCCCAATAAATAGATTTTCCTTCTAGTTTTATTTTGTGGTTGTGCCATAGGGAGGTCAAGGTAGAGTCAGCGAGACAACTGCTTAAAGCTTTAGTGACTCGCAGAAGGACTAAAACTGTGTCCGCAATTACGGGGAATGAGTAGGACACGAGATGTTTTTGGAGGCCACGAATGGTCAGGGCAGAGTATAGCAGGAGGGGAGAGAGTAACTAAGTTTCAATTTGGAGCCACAGAGGAGGGTGGTCAACAGTCTTATTAAACCACCAGCTGCTCTAGGCAGCTAAAAATGCCAGTTGGTAACAATCTAAGACGGGCATCTTCAGGCCTCCCCATGTCTTTTTCAGTTTAAAGCTGGTGCCAGAGATCCTTGCTTGTTTCCCTTTCCAAAGGAAATTTGAAATAATTTTGTACACCGCATTAAAAAAGGCATTGGAAAGGTTTATGGGAAGCATGCTCGAGAGGGAATTGACTAAGGGTACTATCATCAGTTTTGATGCGTCTGCCAAACCCCACCATGTTAGGTGTTTGGGTGAACAGGAATTTAATAAGTCATTAATTTTGGTGAGTGTTTTGTTTCCCTTGATCGGGACGGAGGATTGCAGATCTTTGCCAAACAAATGCCAAGGTATTTGAGTGAACCAGGTTGCCACTTCAGTCCAGAGTTGGCAAGAGTTGTGGGGTGCAATTAATATTCATGGGGAAGATCTCCATTTTGGCTCAGTTAAGTGTGTAGCCAGAGACATTGGAGTAATTTCCGATTTCAGACAATGTGCAGGGAATTGTCTTGTATGCAGCTTCAGTGAAAATTATGATATTATCAGCGTAGGCTGCAACAAGTTGCCTTCCAGATTAAAATTGGGCGCCTTTGATGTGGTCATTCAGTTTTAGGGAGGATATGAGAGGTTCAATAACTAGTAGGAATAGGAGCAGGGAATGGGGCCAGATCTCCTTGGTAGCTTGGACTAATGGGAATGAGTTCGACTAATGGCCATTTATCCGGACTTTCGCCACAGGTTTCGGGTAGACTGCCATTAACATATGGATGAAGTTCTCGTCTAGGTGGAATTTGCATAATGCCTCATCCAGAAAGGCCCAAGAGACCTTATCAAAGGCTTTTTCCGCGTCGAAAGCCATCGCAACAGTAGGAGAGAGCGACCATGCTTTGTCAAGAGCTTGGCAGAAGTCCCGGATGTTGGCGGCAGCAAGTTTGCCTTTCAGAAATCCTGTTTGGGATGGGGTAATAAGTTGTAGTATCACTCTCTCTCTAGTCTTTGTGCCAAGATTTTAGCATATATTTTACAGTCGATATTGATTAATGATTTTGGCCTATAGTCTTTGATGACCGGGAAATCCTTGCCCTCCTTGTGGGTCAGAGACAGTAAAGCAACTTGTAGAAGCATACAAATGAAATAGGGCTAGTAATGAATCTGATAAGTTCGGAAATGTTTTGAAGAATCCCACTGAATACCTGTCAGGGCCTGGAGCCTTCCTTGGCGTAAGGGATTTAATGGTGGAATAAAATTCCTCTGTAGTGATTGGGGCATGGAGAAGAGTTCTGTCTTCTGTTGAGGCTACAAGGAGCGAGCAGGAGTTCAGGAATGAAGAGTTATCTTCTGGCTTGATTGCTGTGCTTGGGATGTAAAGGTAAGTAGAAATTATAACAGACCTCCAGAATCTCATGTAGAGAAGTGACAGTTTTGTCGGATTGTTTTTGATGGCTGAAGTGATGGTCTTGTTTTTTGAATATTTCAAGTGGTTAGCGAAGGCCTTCCTGGCTTTGTTTCTATTAACCGGTTTCTCCGTATGGGCAATGTCCACCCATTTCTGCGCTCTTATACATAGCATTTGGTTATATTCATATTGTAGTTTACGAAGCTTAGGGATGTCCTGAGACCAAGAAGAATGTCTGATGGATTTAAGATCTTCATCTCTGACTCAATAGTCAAGACGCTTGTTCAGGGATTTGTTTTAGGCAGCAGATAAATCCATTAAGGCGCCTCTGCAAGAGGTTTTCAAGACATCCCACCTAATCGAGTCCGAGGTATCAACTGCTCCGTTTTCCTTCAGGAATTGCTGTATTACATCAATGATTTTGGGTTTGAGAGATCATCCACCAAGAGAGCACAGCTGAGGCACCATATTTTTGCGGGGTTGGACGTTGGTTTAGGTAAGATCAAGAGTTATACACAAAGTCACTAATTAGTATGGGCTAAATCTTGGAGGTTTACGCTGAGGGAACAAGGGGCTTGTCTATAAAAATGTATAGTCAATTCCAGTGAGGGTGTGGTGGGGAGAAAAATAAAATGTATAGTCAATACTGGCCGGTGAGAATAGCCTCCAAATGTCCACTAAGTTGTTTTTGCAGCAAAGCTTCATTTGTTTATGGGCTCTGCTGCCAGGAAATGTGTGTGAGGAGAATTTTTAAGAAGCGTTGGTCTAAGTATTTCCAGAAGTCGACCGAATTGTCATTAGGTGCATAAATGCTCACTGCTGCAAGTTCTCGGTTTTTCCTTGAGGTCCTGGCAATTAACCATGGGGAGGGAAAAGAGAGAAAAGAGAGAGAGAAAAGAGAGAGAGAAAAGAGAGAGAGAAAAGAGAGAGAGAAAAGAGAGAGAGAACAGAGAGAGAGAACAGAGAGAGAGAAAAGAGAGAGAGAGAAGAGAGAGAGAACGAGAGAGAGAGAACGAGAGAGAGAGAACGAGAGAGAGAGAACGAGAGAGAGAGAACGAGAGAGAGAGAACGAGAGAGAGAGAACGAGAGAGAGAGAACGAGAGAGAGAGAACGAGAGAGAGAGAACGAGAGAGAGAGAACGAGAGAGAGAGAACGAGAGAGAGAGAACGAGAGAGAGAACGAGAGAGAGAACGAGAGAGAGAGAGAGAGAGAGAGCGAGAGCGAGAGCGAGAGAGAGAGAGCGAGAGAGAGAGAGAGAGAGAGAGGAGAGAGGAGAGAGAGAGAGAGAGAGAAAAAACTAATTTCGCAGTTTCTGGCGAATAAGGCAATGACCCCGGTTCATATATTTTTTTGATCTGTAGCTGGAGAGACTAAAATATCAGCAACCCGAGGGCAATTGAATCTGGCATCTTTTATAGACTCGATAGGAGTCTCTTGTAATAAACTTATATCCCCTTTCAGTTTTTTTGGGGGTGCGTTTTACGTGGTGTGAAAGACCCTTAATGTTTAGTGAGAGGATTCTAAGCTCAGCCATCTATGTTAGTGAGGAGTACTTATCGATGAGTCTATGTTGGGGTGTAAGGTAATATATGCAGTGTACCCTTAGGAGGTGGGGGTGTCCTGTAAGATAGTGCGCATGTGTGTTGTTACGCATGCGTAAGGCATACTTGGGTGACACTTATGAAATATTTGTGTGTGGCATGTGGGTAGCATCAGTTTGGTGTCCTGATGATGGTTGAAGTATAGGAGATGCAGTGCTTGTGAGGTATAGCCATGATATAAGTGGTGTGAATTATAACTAGTGTAGAATGGCCAGAGTAGGAAAACAGAATGTGGGGACTGTGGGGCACATAACAGCCGCATAAGTGCGATTTGTTAACCGGGCAGTAGTAATGGATGGTTGTGCGGCATGATGGCTGCTTTGTAGACCTGCTTGGTAGATCAAGATGTGTGGGGGGAGACAGGGAGGAACATAGATTAGTAACAGAGAGAAGGAAAAGAAAAAAAGAGAAGAGAGTAAAAAATAATTTAACAGAATAAAACCCCCAAACCTAACCTGCCCACCACCCTTACCCCAAAATGCAGACAAGTCTCATTTCCCCAGCCAGTCTACAAAAGAGAGGAAGGCCATGAAAAGGCCAAGCCTAAATGCTTCTTTTTTAACCTACCCGATGAATTCGACCGCAACGAAGATCTGCCACAGTAATGACTTTGGAAGCAAGAACAGTGAACAGTCGCAGCATAGAGTTTTCTGGCTTTTGGCGAAACAGTTTCACCTCACGGTCCTGGATGGCCTTGAGATTCATCAAGGCACAGTTGTTCCTGGCCTTTGAGTTGTGGTCCAACTCAAAGCACCAAATGCAAATCTGGTGGTGATTTGTCACAAGACATTTGCATATGGCAAGGCAGTTTAATGGCGGGAAATTTTCCCTTGCACACTGCTAGTAGAATGTTTACATTTGGAAAAATATGATGAGAAGTAACTACAGCCAGGCTCCATTCTAACAAGGCCCCCATTTTCTCAATTTTAGGGAAGGGAAATCGTCATTTTCCTCAACTTATGCAAGAATAACTATCATGTCTTCCACTGATGCAGATGTCATCTGACTTTATCATTCCAAGTCCGGTGGAAGTGTGAAGTCATTCAGAGAATGACTTGAAATTGCAACTGATGCGACATTAAATCGGAGACAAATGTCTAGTTATCACAATATTAAGGTCAAATATCAGCAAACAGACTACTAGCCAAAATAGTGCAGTCTGACTTGATGTCCCTTTACCTTACATGTTCATAATGATACGTCTGATTCGCATACCTTGATGATCATAATCTATGTCAGACATTCCTAAACTTATGTCTGAAATTTCAATCTCCGATAAGATTTAGCATACAAGAGCTGCCACTTGGAGATCCTTCGCCCAGATTATTGCACATGATAATGCCGAAGACTGTCTTTACTGCAGCTAGTGCACCAACAAGACTCTACATCGAACTCAATACTAATAATGAGTGGGGAGAGTCCAGGAGCAAGGATGCTGCTGCAGCGTGTTTTTCTATGGCAGGGAAAACAGCCTTCACGCCTCACTGATTACAGCTTTTGCTGTCATCAAGGTATGCAGTGCTTTGCTGCTCCACCAGGAAGCCTAGATTGCAAGTTCTACTTTCATGCTCTCCTAGTGTAGCGCAGAGAAGTAGGTTTTAGGATGTTTGGTTTTAAGTGACATTTTAACTATGTTAGAAATGTTCCCTTTATTCCTGTTATTCACAGGGGACCTATTTGCTATTTTTAGGATAGTATGCGTGGTTGCTTTAAATGTGCAGAGAAACCGGTTCACCCTGTTGCAATAAAAGCTTTTCAATTAAAAGTAGTACCATTTGTGTGCGCTTATGTGTGTGTGCGATGCTGCAGCGAGTAAAATCGGTTGGTTTCCAATTTCACTGTGCCCCAGATCCCAGTTTAGGGATGGTTGGTAACCCAGAATAAATAATTCCACTTAAACAATGTATTGGGTGCGGTTCCGCAAGGCTACAATAACCGGTCTCTCACGTTCAGTGTTGGTGTATTCAACCAAGTTCACCTGGATCACACGTGGATGGGAAATCAATTCTTTTGTAACTACTAGTTGTACAACTCCTCTAGCGCTGCGCCTGGAGGCGTGGAAGGAAAGGACAGGACATCTGCACACTAGGGTGGCTCTTACATGCGGCTTCACATGTCACTTCTGGAGCGGAACAAATTTGACGTGGATCTGCACAATGGCAGTTACCAGGAGGCCCGGGTACTGCTTGAAAATTTCCTGATCTAGTCTGATGCCTGAAGTGTCAAAAGGTGAAGAATCTCCAGTTAGAAGTGTCCATCAAGGTCTCTATACATTTTTTTTTAACTATGCTGCTACAGATGGATTTATGAAGTCCTCAGGACTCATCAACACACTTGACAAAAAAAAAAAATGTGTCTGTGCTCCCAAAAGGTCTACCAGCAGGGTCGGATTGTGAACAAAATTAGGCCTGGGAACCGAAGGAAAAAGTGGCCCAGATTTGTGGATAATGCCGTTTCATGAACCGCTGCTTAGCATCAGGAGTAAATCGGTGATAAATTAAGCGTTCTAAACTTGTGGGGTCAGTAGCATTGGCCAAGACCAGACGAACCACTAGACAGACCATTATTCCACTGCAACTCATCCTCAGGTCTCACCCGATCTTCATGCCTATACATTTCTCTACTTTGGGTGCCTGAATGTGTTAGACACCTATAGGTCCCTTAGTCTGTGCTACCCCGCCCCAAAAGATCCCTGAATATCCTGTATTATATCAGGCCATGAGTCAGAGAACCATGTGCATCCTTTGTGTCTGGAGGCTTCTGTTCACCCTCAAGAACCAGAGGTCTTCCTCTTTTGGTTGTCACTCAGGAGCCTCTCTGCAAGCATCTCTTTGGGGATTGCATACAACTTTATACTTGATATATTTTGTATGTTAAGTAGAAAATTGATTTGTATTTGAAAAAACTGCATAATTAATTCCAAGTGCCTTTGATTCTCTGTGTCTCTACCCCTTTCTCACTTACTGTGCTCTCTCGTTCTCCCCTCACTTTTTGCCCCCTCCTAGTTCTTACTTTTTTCTCATACTCTACTTCTTTTCCTCTCCTTGGTGTCTCTCATTCCACCTATGTGCTTTGGTCTCTCACATTTCCCCCCTCTTTCCCCTCGGTTTACAAATCCCCCTCTCTCTCCCACTCATGTCCCCCTGGGCACTATTTCTTTAGTTATTTGTATATCTCTTATGCCATTATTCCCCTGTCATTTTGTATCTCTCCTTTAAGGTTTATTTCATGTCTCTGTATTGCAAACCTTCCCTTTTTCTTCTGTCTTGTTCTCTCCTGTCAGTCTCTTTTACGTCTCTCTGCCCCTTGGATTTATGTGTACTATACCTTAAGTTATATTATTATGTGTCCCTTTATTGCCTTGCTGCAGACAGTTACGGAAAGTACTCCTCGGCCTGGAGGCAGGGTTTAAACCAAAGAAGAATCCACAGGTGGAATTTCCTTTACCACTCCATCCGTTTGATGAAGGAAATTCCACTGGTGGATTGTAATCTACATTTAGCACTACCTCCTAGAATGCAAGCAACCTCTAAACTAAGCCCTAGACTGAGGGAGAGACTTATGATAGTGCATGTGAGGTAGTAAGCATCTTTTTTTCATAGACCAGAAAATGTGTAACACCCTCTACTGCCTTCTCTCCTCTCCATCATTTCCTTGGTCATTCACTTTTATTTTATGAGTTTTATAGAAAAGCAAACTCTACCCAATGGTATTGGAGCTCTTTACATGGACACTAGAGGCGCAGGATGTTGAGCCAACGCGGAGACTCAAACCTAGTTCCCAAGTCGTCAGCTCTGGCTGTTGCACCACATTCTCTACTACTTTCCTTACTCCCTCTTCTCCACTTTCTCTATCCTCCCTCCTCTACCTTTCATTTCTTCCTCACTTTATTTCCCTTTCCTCTTCACATATTTTTGTCATTCTTCTTCGCTCAACTGGCTCACTTCTCTTTTTGTCTCTCTCCATATTGCTCTCCGCACTCAATCCATTTTGTTACTGTCCTCTCGTGTCTATTTTCCCTTCCCTTTGTCATTTTGGCCCCGAATTAACCTTTTTAACAGTAAAGTTTACAAAAAAAAAAAAGTTTTGTATTTTCAAAAACATTTTTTTAGTGCTCATTTTGGTTGTTTTTTCCGTTCAGTAGTGAACAGGAGTCCCCTCGTAGTTAAGTAATCTGTCTCCTTGTACAGCCCCTTTCAGCCGACCCCCAGGTAACATTACTGCTAGCTGTGATGCTCAAAAAGAGCACATCCACTCCCAGTGGCCTCACGGTCATGCTGAGAGACTCGGGACAGGAGGAGACCCACCACATGCAGTGCCTGCTCACTTTGGCTCATTGTGCTACTGCCTAAGACAATGAGCCAGACAATCTGCACTCAGTTGTAAGGGGCTCCGATCTAACCTCTAAGGTTGCAGCAAACCGTGGGCAGGCAACTGTGGCGCTATCTCCATGTGAAAAATCGGCCCACCCGCTGGCCTTGGCCTCGGGCCCCTCGGGGTTCGTGCCCGTTTGCCCGCCCTGTCAATCCGGCGCTGTCTACCAGTAAAGAAAGATGTCAAGCACAGATGGGTTTTTAGTCTGTGTTCAACAGGAGTGTGGTGAAATGTTAAAGGCTGCATCTGAAAGAGGAGCACAGTACCTTCCTCCAAATCAGTGTCTTGCATGCGGGGAACAGATAGATCGGTGCAATTACTATACAATGATGAACAACACCCTGCTACGGACTTCAGTTTACTCCCCGGGAAAGAAAAGAAAACGTTGCCACTGGACATGAACATGCGTTTATATGCTGCACGAGTTGTTTTGCAGGGATAGCACGTTATTATCCCCCAGCTCATCTGTATGTCGACCTCTGGGAAGGAAGGGGGAGGGGGGAGGGGGGGGCTGATGTGCTTGGTACGTTGCCTGGCTGTTCACCACTGTCACCGCATGCCTTGACAGGTAAATAGGTCTTTGATGATATGTTCTGGTGATGGAGGTTTGAGAAATGGCTCCAACACTAGAGGGTCTGCTTTTGGCAAGGGAGACTGAAAAGGGGGCCAAAGAGGAGACGGCTGGGGAACTCCTCGTCTTATAACCAGTGATGCTTGGCCATAGGGTAACAGTAATTATCACACGAAAGGTTGTATGGCTGACTGTAATTTGCCTTCAATCACCGCAGAAAGGACGACTCAATAAAATGCGGATACAATAGTGACAGGAAAATGTTAAGCCGTGGAAAGCCCATGGATATAGGTATGGTGGGGACTGCCAAGCCAGAGCATTTTTGTACTTTTATAGAAATAACTCTCTCTCTACCGTGCAGGGGCTAGCTCGGTCTTTGTCCTGACATTCCTCACTGTGACGGTCATCGCCTTTTTAAAGGCGCTAATAAACACAGACGCGGCTCGTTTGTTTGAAGCTGCACTCACCGCCTAACATTCCTTAACAAGGTCTCCATGCATGGCTCTGAATAGAAGCCGCTATTCACTTTCGTGGTTTCTCTTCATCCCTGCTTTCAGTGTGAAATCATAAACGTTCTCGAGAGCATATATACTGCCAAATTCAAGTTCACTTTAATCACTGGCTTGTTGATTCCACATAGAAAGGTTGATCAAGTTTTTCATTTAAAAGTGTAAAATTAGCTTCGCTATTTTTTTTTCCAAATGGATTACTGGGTTGCATGTAGCATTCATATAGCATGCTGCTGCACCCTTCAGGGAACGTTTGCCTCCGGATATTATTGGTCATGGGGTGGACAATGCGTGCTTAAGTCAAATCAACTGTGCCCCCAATTTTCGGACACTGAAGAGTTTTTCGCACGGAACTCCGCTTGGTTTTATTTTGGTGTACACTAGGCCCAGGTCCCCCGGAACATAAATAATCTTTCCACACAGCACATTATTTCGTTAAGACAATACAACTGTTTAGTAAGTAGGATCAAGCAAAGCCAACTAACTACACGTTTCACAAAGGTGCAAAATACAACAAATCACAGACAGGTAACAAGGCTATCGATTTTTAGAAAGGGTGGTGCTTCAAATGTGTTGGTGTGTAAAAGTAAGTGGCTTCTATCATTCGTTCATTACTGATGACTATTTTTTAAATAAAAATCCTAAAAGTATATATAGAATAAATACATGATTCGGTGTGTATAAGATAAAAAAAAAAACATAGCATTAAAATAAATACAGCGTTCTCCATCAGGTACAAAATACCCTGAACGTATATAAAAACACACATCTCCTAATATCACATATGAATAAAAGCTCCAGAAGAAGATGCAGCAAAATAAGTGCAGGTGCATACAGAAAAAAAAATACATAAAACAAACGGGAATCTTATGTACACACTCAATATTCCTGATAAGAAGCAGCTCACATGAAAACCTATGGTTAGTGTTGATAAAAGTTGCAAGAAATAAGAATGCTGCTCTCACCAGTCTAGAATTATTAGACAACAGCAGCAGCCTTATAGATTTGTGTTATAGCCCATTGAATCTTGGGCAAATAAAAACAATGTGCAACATATCGCAAACTTGAAATATTGTTCCAATCACATATGAGGGGAGGGGGGAGTTGGACTTTTAGAACCCACTTCCGTTTGGGTGCAACAGCTGGTGAAACATGCCCAATCTAAAGAAGTTCAACAACCGACAGTGGTGACGGGAGATCACCACATTGAAATAGGGCTCTATCACCCTCACTGCTTTCACCAAAATGTATTGTTGCATAGAACTCTTGGTGGAGGCAGAAGCTTCACAAGCAGCTGGTATCCTTAAAGAGAAAGCCTGCTTCAGCCAGGCAAATGTCTTCTTTGACAATACTACCCCGCTCACAAAAGAGCTCTGGACTGCCCAGATCTTTCAAATTGCATATGATGTAGAGCAGCCATGGGATGCGCTCCATTTTATCAGGCCCAAACAATCTTGAAGAATTCATTTGTTTAGATTTAGCTCAACCTTCAGCCAATTAGTGGGCCAAAGCAAATGAGGACTAGGGCGAATGAGGTCTGAAATATAGCCCAAGTCTATCTCTTCATAGACAATCTCAGCGGGGAAGCACTGAGGGACACACAGGAGGCCCCTCAAACATATTTTCAACTCCCAGTCTCTGTTTATGGGAGCATACCCCCAGACATCACCACCAAAGCTTAATACAGGAACATGTTTAGCTTTGAAGCGTACTACTGCCCACCTGGCCCGCCACAATAGACGTGTAACTGTTGGTTCTAGCTATGTGGCAGTGCCTTTTTCCTGTAACCCTATTAGGGAGGTGGGTCTCGGGTACTTCCTGAAAAGAATCTCCAAAGTAAATCATGAAGAATCGCATCATCCCCACCCTTCTTCTCATTAAGCACAATGTAAACCGTGAACTTCTGGAAATCACTACATTGGGGTGCACGTGTAGTGGGTCAACAAGTCAAACTATTGTGGACAGTTTTTTTTTTTTGCGGTTTCATGCTTATCCCAGCTGCTATTCTCATCCCAGATTACTCTAACACAGATAAAAAAAAAAGTGCAATGAGCAGACAGACCACATTTGTTCGCCATTATGAGCAATATCTAACAGGAAGGCTGCGAGAAGTGGCATTTGTAAAAATAGTACGAGCCAATGGCTCTCATCTGAGAATAGGGGGTGGGCACTTTGCACAGACTATGTCCTTAGTTCAACAACACAAACTATGGCTCCAAAGGTAGCCTCTGCTTTATTTCTAATCAAAGTGAATTTTCTTACCCTGTAACAATTATGGGATTCCTTCCACCACCAGGCATTGGGATACTTTGGAAATATGCCTGGTCACCAAAGGACAGGAATGACACAATGAAGAATGCACATGAGACACGTTGGCTCCCTCGAAAGGTTCAAGTGAGGCTCAGTATTTAAGTGTCCAACAACCTTGGTCACACGTCTGAGAAAGAAGCGAACCCTTTTAAGTTATTTAAGAAGTTACATTTTTACTTTAGCATAGCTCTGTGAACAAGCACTTAGAAATAGTTTGACGAAAAGGGCCTGTATTCCTTAGCCACTGAAAGAGGTGGTGGAAACTTCAGAATACAAGCACAAAGAGGGTATCTGAACTTATACAATAAAAAATTAGCACCAGCTTTATTTCAGTTCAGAGATGAGGGTGTGATGTCTGAGAGGAAAATCCATTCCTTCCTCTCTCAAAGTCCCTGCTCTGTTAGCATTTACCTCTGTTGAGACTAGCAAACACACCAAGGAAAGAGCTTTAAAAAACAAAAAAAAACATCTCTGGACCAAATAGCGCCTTTCTTAAGGTACCCAAGGCAAGGTACTCTAGCTCTGCTGCATTCGCACATTCACCACTCTCTATAAACACATTATCTTCACAAGTGCTTTGTGACCCCACTATTTGGATTCCACTGAAAATCTCTGCAGTAAAGTGTGCATTTCACCACACCATCGTGTTAGATGATCTTCGACTGCGGGCAGACAGGGGACAATCGGGCATTCTTATTTTGCTTGACCTGTCTGCCGCTTTCGACACGGTCAACCATGATATTTTGCTGACCAGGTTGGACGAAGTCGGGGTGTCAGGGATGGCCCTAGAATGGTTTTGTTCCTATCTTTCTGACAGGTGTCAGGCGGTTTCCCTCCCGCCGTATCAATCGAAGTTTTCCAATGTCCACCATGGCGTCCCACAGGGATCGGCGATAAGCCCTATTATTTTCAATGTCTATATGAGACCTTTGATTGAAATTATAAAGGCGCATGGTGTAAAATTGGTGAACTGTGCCAATGACACCCAACTCTTCTTTTCTCTAGAGGGAAATCAGTCAATCCCTTTGGCAACTTTTCATGATTGCATGCAGGATACTGCCTACTGGCTAAGAGCTAACTCACTTCAATTCAACTCAGATAAGACTGAAGTTTTATACTGTGCTGTAGGGAGGGTTCCTTCCCCTTTTCCTGAAAATGTTTGGCCTTTTTTAATCCACGTCTACTCTGGTTCCGGCTAAAGCAGTACGTAATCTGGGGGTTATGCTCGATGCTAACTTAACTCTGGAAACGCATGTAACGAAGGTGGCGGGGAATTGTTTCTCCCCGATTAGAGCTTTGAGGAAGATTCTCCCGGTACTACCAAAGATGGCCAGAGCGTTGGTAGTATCATCCTCAGTAGATTGGACTACTGTAACGCCTTACTGCTGGAGGCCCCTACATTTTTGATTGAACGCCTTCAAAGAGTCCAAACTGTGGCAGCCAAACTGTCATTGATGAAACCACGACGCTCGTCAGGCTCTTTGGCCCTTGCAGAGGTTCATTGGTTGCCAATAATGCAGAGGGTCCAGTTCAAGTCGTTATGCTTGGTTTTTAAGGCCCTGCATGGCTTTGGACCCATACCTCTTCAAGAGACCTTTACATGGTATATTCCAACAAGGTGTCTTCGATCTGCCACTGCCTGTCTGGTGAAAGTCCCGAAGATTCGAAGAGCCAAGTCAGGAGGCAGGACGTTTAGCTCTGCAGCTGCCAAACTCTGGAACAGCCTCCCATTGAAATTTAGACAGTCTCATGATCTTCTGCAGTTTAGAAAGAAGATCAAAACATGGCTGTTCCCTAGAGCTTGACAGCTCTGGAAGTGTCCTGCTTGACTTACTCCTGTTACTCCCCTTCACCGTTTGATGATGATGATTCATGTATTATAGCACCAAGATACCCGTTGGGTGATAGCCGCGCTCTACAAATATCGCATACAATACAATATCCAGAGGATCATCAATCACACTGGCACTGCTTCTTGAGTTCCCTTACAGTGCATGTTCCCAGAGGCTGGGGGCCTTTCCCATTGGTATCTGCAAACTGGCCAGTTGAATCAGCTTCCCATGAGGCAGTCAATACCTTGATCAACCTACACCTAAAAGTATAATCGTCCAACTATCCTATGACCTGCATCTGGTGTCATTATTCACACACATTCAACAACAAGGCTGAAATTAGATTGAGTACACAGTTTTGCACTACACATGTTTATCAGTGCAGTTCAGAATGGTTTATGACAATGCGTATCTGCATCAGAAAAGAAGTGGGTGCATCATTTTACTCCCGCTAGAACACTGCAGTGACCAACATTAATTGTTACCTCTTAATAAATCTGAATGGCCTCTTGGCCTGCTCTAAAAAAAAAAAAAAATACACCTTGTGAGCTATCACACTTTAAGGTAACTATTGATTTCTTGAGTAAATAGGTTTTCAATACAATTACAATGACTGCCGTGTTAAAGCTACGTTTGGATTTGAGATAAATGACTGCATAGTAACCTCCAAACTTAAATCACCCCCCTGAACAGCGAACCCTGACTGCCTCATCTCAACCTATCCTGGAGAGAGAAAACTCAAAAAGAAAGTCCTTGGCATTTCATTGAACTGCAAAGTAGAACCCAACCGACTGAGGTCAAGAGATAATAAGCAATCCAGTCAAGTGTATTGTCCGTACTTGAGCACGATTTAATACAAAAAATATAAACATTTAAAGATGACCAGCTTAGGGCATCATTTGTTCAATTCCCGAATTTTTAGAGCTACAAATGAAAGAGCAGGAAACAATAACTCACAGCCAAACAAGCAATAAAGGGATTAAATAAATTCATCCACTCACACACAACACTATGTAGAATTGATATCAACAAGGAAAGCGTTACAAGACAGCATACTGACTCACCTTTTTCATTGCTGGAGAAAATTGAAATTATTTTGTTCTTGGATTTTCTCTCCTCTGGAACAGATGGCAAGGGTTTCAGACTGTGGTTGGTAGCGAGGGGGTCCTTGGCTCCAGAACTGAAGATGGTACTGCTCATCCTTACAGGAGGGGCCGGTGGCTTATCTTCCAATTCCCCATTATCAGACATTTTTCAAAGCTCGTAGTGTGTTGTCCTATACAGCAGACAAGAAAAAGTAAGAAAAAAACCATGTATTTTCATCTCAAGTGAGGCTGCCTGGGATATTCTTATTACAGGTGACATTTAAACATAGAACCACTGTTACATCTAAACTTCAACTAACCTCTTCGTGCAACAAATGACACTCGCTAAAACCAACAAAACAAAAAACAATTCTATGTCAGGACCGGAGATGAAGATTACACAAGTCCTAGGCTACATGACAACCAATCAGAACAAACATAGTACAGTCTACAAATGGGACAGACTCCATATTGTCAGCTTCTTTTCTCTGTAGCTCCAGCGCTACTCGATCAGACCGCATTTGATATGACCATTTAAATGTATTTGCTTATTGACCGATACTGTATAGTTACTAGTCAGCTAATTGGTTACAAATGCCTGCTCGGACTCACCAGGTCAGGGAGTATAACGCAACCCTGTGTGAAACCTTAAAATCTGAATCTGTTTTCTAATTTAGCTGTGCTTCATTCATGCTCACCTTTGACATGTTTTCAGCCTGACTATCCTTGACACCACACTTGCATAAACATTAGGTCACGAATCTAAGTTGAGACATTGTAGGCTGTGTAAACATGCAAAGTCAGCACAAAAGAACAGATGTCTACACTGTGGGTTTTGTGTGTATTTTAAACAATAATAAAGCCTTAGACAAAGTTTGTTCAGAGAAGCCTATCTTGTTATGCAGCTTCAAGACGCAACACATTACACAAGGCACCAAGGTTGTTGATTCTTACCGATGGTCTCATTTGTGTGTTCTTCCCAAAGCTCTATTTACCTCTGGGCGTTCCTAGTCTGTGATTTTCCCTATATAAACCCATGTCACCATTGTTCAGTGTGTTCTATCCTTGGGTATCTTGATGGTACTTGTCGGATGGAAAACCATTAAATGAATGATTGAATAAACTATCCATGGTTTGGCTTTGCTCTCCTGTCGATTCCTTCTTACTTGATAAGAACCCGTGGCAAACTGGTGATCCCTGCACCAGCAGGTTATTAATTAATCTGCTCCACAAATTGGCACCCGAACGTGGGTCCCCATCAAGGGTTGGCAGTCGGACCGGGGGAGGAGATCAGGTCGGTAAGACGAACTTCACAGAGGGGCGCACCACCTGATGAGATTAGTGTTGCTGGTGGTCCAAGGTGATTTTTCGGCTCTCCAACTCTGATCTTCCTGGCGGCTGCTAGCCTTGACTGGGGCCTTCGGTCTGATTTTCTTTGGATCAGGGATGATCGACAGGTGGGATGCGAAGACTACGCATGAGGTAAATCTGTATTGAACTGGTTCATTTGTTAATTTGGTTTGGATCTGTTTGATCTTTGCTTGACTTGGTATTCGTCTTGACTTGGTATTTGATTGGTAATTTGTTTGGAATTTGGTAATCCGTTCGGACTCTGTTTTAAATTTGGAAACTTAGGTTCTGTTTAGTATTTTGAGATCCAAGTTTTGTTTTGAGACTTGCAATTTGTTTTGACTAACATTTTTTCTTACAGGTAATGTGAGAATATTTTTTATTTCTCTGTTTATAAGTTTTTTAAATCTTATCTAACATGCCTGTGTTTAGTACCCTTTGGAAGTTTTGTTGTTGCTGCTGCGATAAGCAGAGCATTTTGAAAGCAAGTCAGCCGGCACCACCAGAAGGTACGCCAAATTTTGAGATGTACATCAAATATGGTATTTGTCCCATCATGTATAATACATTGTGGCACAAATATACGAAAGGGGATCCCCAGCTGAGATGGCCATTAGAGGAACTATGGACCCTCACAAACTCGAGTATTTAGAGAATCAATTGTTTTTAAAGAAAGTTAGGCCAGCTATGTTTGACAGTTTGTGTATGTGGAGGAAAAAAGTGAAGGAGCGGCAGCTCAAAGCAGAGAAGGTACAAAGGAAACAGGAAAGGAAGACAGAGTATCAGAAGTATAAGGAATTGAAGGATAAGGAAGTTAAGGAGAACAAGCATTGGCATAGCCAATAGGTCTCGCCTTTGGGACCTTATAAGTGTTTAGCCATGCAACAGTTGCATAACTAAATACTTAGAAGGTCCCAAAAGCGAGACCTATTGGCTATGCAAAGTGAAAGTGATCGCAATCGCGTTAACGATCAAACATCTAAGCGGCCGTGAAAGTGAAAGTAATCGCGGTAAAGCACAGAGCGCGTGCCCACGCACATGCACTGTAGCTCTAGGCTGGCCTGGTAGCACTTTTTGGAGCCCACTCAATAAGTCTCGCCAGTCCAGCACATGCGCTGGGTCAGGCGAGACCTAAAAAGGAATGTTTAGATAGAGAGCATAGATTATTAATATCTAAAGAATATATAGTTAGACCAACAGTAGCAGTAGAGGTCCACCAAGATGTGGACTCAGATATTGATGAATTGTTGATAGAACGACCCCCACCCCCATATGTACTCTTAACACCTCTTCCCCCTGGACCCCTAAATATCGCTCCCCTTTTACCCGCGGCTCCCCCTCCTTTGCCTGCGGTTGTCCAGCTCCCCATTTTCCAACCAGTACCGGTACATTCTTTACCACCTCCAACACAGGCCACTGCACCCCCACCCCAAGCCTCTGCACCTCCACCTCAGGCCACTGCATTTCAAAGGACTAATGATTCTGTGGTTCCTGCATCTGTCCTGACCCCTCTAGTTCTTCGCTCTACTGTACCTCAGTTTCGTCAGGATGCGATAAGGTTGATAGTATTACATTTTTTAAGTGATCTAGAAATGGAAGTAGAAGAAATGATAGATCAGATTCAGGATTTCTCTGAGGGTGAGCTTCTTTGTCTTCTAAGTAAGCTTTCTCATCAATTTATAGTTCAATGGGAGTGGACTACAGGGCGAAATGGCCCAGATGTTAGAGCAATTAATAGACCGTGTCAGATAGGGGCATTCCCTGTAAAAAGAATTAACACTGCCATGGCAACGATAATTGGATACCGTAATGAGCTCTTCCTCTCCCCGAATAAGACCTATGAGGGAAGCTGCGCCACAGTTCATTCCTGGAAGAGGGAATGCAGATGATGATGACCCAAATAGTGCTAATGCTAAAGCCCATTTTTTGTACAATTGGATATATACGCCCTGGAAAAGGACGGATGTACTCACTTTAAAAGCCTCTTTACCTGACATATGGAAAAATCCTAGGGGATTTTATGACGATGTACAGGCAGCCATTGATTCTTGTATCATGACCTTAGCAGATATTGATATGTTTTTTGGTATGATCCTACCACCTGATATGTGGCGACTTACCCGTAAACAGGATAATGCTGTTGATTTGGGAGGAGATTGGACGTCCATCTTAGCAGCTGATAGGGATAGGAAACCTGGTCAGAAATCTAGTCCGCTTATACTGGATCTGCCTGGTTAACATAGTTACTTACATAACAAGCATTGGCATAGCCAATAGGTCTCGCCTTTGGGACCTTATAAGTGTTTAGCCATGCAATAGTTAGTATTGTTGCACCAAGGATATTGTGCTGCATAACTAAATACTTATAAGGTCCCAAAAGCGAAACGTATTGGCTATGCCAATGCTGGTTTCCAATTGTCACATATGAAAGCACCTTCAAATAAGTGAGATCTGGATGTGTGGGACACTACAGTTTTGCTCCATATATAATAAGAACTTAGCCCACATATAACATGCCTCCTAGCTCACTAATGGCATTGATATCAGGGGGCGGGGCAGGATGCTTCTCAGTTCATGCTGAAAAACCTTCACTTCCAAGAAATACTTAAACACAGGGTTAGAATCTGCTGTGCTCTGAAGAAACCCTTCCGCTTGTTAAAGAAATACAATTTCTTGCAATCTGAAGCACCCTCATTATACTCGAACATGATGTTTATTGCATAATTTACACACCAAATAGTTCCAGGGCTTGGGAGCCCACCCGGGGCTGTGCTCCGGCTCTCCCTGTCCATGTGTTAGCTCGCCCACCTCCAGCAGAAGAGATTAGGGAATACACATGAGTGAAGGGTGCAGGGGGTGGGGGGGGGGGGGGGGGGGGAGGCTGTTGATAGTTCACTAGTGAGACATAAAGAAGGGAGAAGGTGGACGAATTGACAGGGTGGGAAGAGTGACGGGTGGAGGGAGAGATGAGGAGATGAAGGCGAGAGGGGAGAGGGGAGAGGGACGGTCAATGTAGAATATGTTGTGTTTTAGCATGTGCTTTCTCCAAATATTCTTTATAGCTCCTTTTAATGGGTCTTACAACTACCCAAAGTAATAGAACCTAATGTATCGACATTGGAAGGATGAGCAGCTGAGACAGTCATGCCAGATGCACATTTTGAGCTTCAGTAATTAACCAGTTGTCAAAACAGAGTACTTACCTCACTGTGCTGCCTCGACGGCTGAGAAAAAAAGAAGAGCTGTGGGAAAGAGGATGAGGAGAAAGGGAGGACTGAGGAAGAGTGCGGGTTGGAGAAGCGCTGAGGGCAGGAAAAGGGGGGAGGGAGGGCCGAGACCAAGTGAAGGCTAGAGAAGCGCTGAGGGCAGGATTGGGGGGGGGGGGGGGGGGGCTGAGGCATAGTCAAGGTTGGAGAAGCGATGAGGGCAGGGGGATGAGGGCTGAGGGAGGGCTGAGGCCAAGTGAAGGTTGGAGAAGCACGGAGGGCCGGTGGAGGAGGGGAGAAACTAAGGGCTGAGGCAGAGTGAAGGCTGGAGAAGCGCCGAGGGAAGGAGGTGGATGGAGGCTGAGGTGGGCTGAGGCAAAGTGAAGGCTGGAGAAGCACTGAGGGCAAGATGAGGGGCGAGAGGGCTCAAGGTTGGAGAAGCCCTTAGGGCTGATGCAAAGTGAAGACTGGAGAAGCACTGAGGGCAGGAGGATGGGGGGGGGGGGTAGCTGAGGAAAAGTGGAGGTAGGAGAAGCGCAGAGAGCAGGAGGAAGAGGGGGAGGACCGAGGTAAAGTGAAGGGTGATGAAATGCTGATGGCAGGAGGAGGAGAGGGAAGGAGGGCTGAGGTAGAGTGAATGCTCGAGAAGTGCTGAGAGAAGTAGGATGAGAGGGAGGGAGGGCTGAGGCAGAATGAAAGCTGGAGAAGTGCTGAGGGAAGGAGGATGAGGGAGGGCTGAGGCAAAGTGAAGGCTGGAGAAGCACTGAGGGAAGGAGGAAGAAGGGGAAAGTGGGGTGAGGCAAGAGAGAAGACTGGAGAAGCTGTGAGGGTCGGAGGGGAAGAGGAGAGAGGGCTGAGGCAAAGTGAAGGCTGGAGAACCACTGAGGGCAGGAGGATGAGGGGGAGGGAGGGCTGGGGACAAGTGAAGAATGGGGAAGCGCTGATGGAAGGTGGAGGGGGAGGTGGGCTGAGGCAAAGTGAAGGCTGGAGAATAGCTGAGGGCAAGAGGATGAGGGGAAAGTGGGCTGAGGCAAAGTGAAGGCTGGAGAAGCACTGAGTGCAGGAAGATGGGGGGGTGGTCTGAGGAAGAGTGAAGGCTGGGGAAGCGCTGAGGGCAGGAGGATGAGGGGAGAGGGGGGTCAGGCAGAGTGAAACTGGAGAAGCGCTGCGGGCCAAAGGGGAAGAGGAGGGAGGGCTGAGGCAAAGTGAATGCTGGAAAAGCACTGAGGGCAGGAGAAGGAGAAGGCAGGGAGGTTTGTGGAGAGAATAAAGTGATTCTATAAATGTGGTTCAGGTAGAGGCGGAAGACGAGGAGATGTGCGGCTAAGAGAGGAAGATGAGCGAGAAGGAAACCCGGACTGGCGGAGGAAGACAGAGAAAGGAAGTGATATGTTCTGTAGTTTGAGGACAAGAAAAACAAGGGAAGGATTGTTTGCCGATTAAATGCATTCAAGCAAATTTGTGACGCGGCGGAGCGTGGCGCGCACGCGCGCACTTGGCGGGGGCGAGGGAGCGCATTACAGGCGGGGGAGCGGACCCTTTGAAGTACGATGCCAAACTGATTGTATGGCGGCACGATGCACGTGATTGTGCGCGTGCTCGCCATGCAATCTGCTTACGGGAGCACTTTTGGGAGCCCCTTACTAGAGTCTCGCATAGCGATTGCTATCGCAATAGCTAGGCGAGACCTACAAACGATAGTGCCAGCCCAAAAAATAGATTGGGCACTCCTTACGGCTTGTAAACAAAAACAGGGAGAGGCCGTCCCTGATTTCTTTACTCGCTTTGAGGAAGTGTTCCATGATTTTAGTGGACAAGATACATCTACACGTGCACATTTATTTCTAGATAGATTTCTGGGAATTTGCTTCCTGAGATATCAGTTCGCTTCAACTCTGAAAGCACATGGGCTTCAGCGACTCCAAAAGCTATATTAGATATGGCCCAGCATGATCAGAATCAGGTTACCACTGAGCAAGAACTAAAAGAAGGAAAATTAAAAGAATTGAAAACTAAGGTGATGATGGTTCAGGCCTATGGACCCCAAGGTCGAGGCCGAGGCCAAAATTATGGTCCGCATTACAGACCAATGCCTCCAGTAGGGCCACCGCGTAGACAAACTCCACTGGGACTGGATCAATGTGCTTATTGCAAAGAGAAGGGACATTGGCGTTCTGAATGCCCTGTTTTAGCTGCTAGTGGGAGAGGAAGGGGACAAGTGGCTAGTAATCGAGGGACTTCAGCTCCCCAACAACAGTCACAGCAGGTTCAAGCTCCAGAGAGGAATAGGTCAGGAAATTATTTTGATCAGCGAAATAATCAATATTCTATGGAGGACTGGGAATCAGAGGAAACTGTGGGAACACATTATGCCTAGGACAGCGTAAGACAAGGAGGACCAGTTGAGATACCTGTAGATCAGTCAGGACCCTATATAACGGCCACCCTACTTGGGCAGGATCAGAAATATTTTGTGGATACAGGGGCAACACGTAGTGCGATATCTCAGAAACTGGTCCCTGGGACACCCTTGTCTGGCCAAGTGATCACATCGATAAGGGTTTGATGGAACACCAAATTCTAGCCCTATGTCCCAAAAACTACCTTTGCAGGTTGAGAATTTTATCACTACAGCCCCCTTTTTACTTCCCCCACATGCTCCAGATAATCTGATGGGACTTGATCGTTTGAAATATTTCCATGCTACTATACATTGTTCCCTATCTGGAGTAAGTGTCATTTTTGGGTAAAAGGCATTACCTAAACAATAAAAAAAATTATGTCCGGACCTTGATTCTGTCCCTTCATGTGTTTGGGCTACTACTGACACAGATGTGGGAAGAATGGATATTTCCCCAGTACATATACAGGTTCGAGAGGATGCTTCCTTACCAAGGGTCCTGCAATACAAAAAATATCAAAAGAAGGTGAAGATGCATTAATGTCGATCATTGATGATATGATACGTACAGGAGTTGTTGAGGCAGTTTCCTCTAATGTATGCAATAGCCCCATTCTCCCCATTCTAAAACGGGGCGATGGAACAGGGGGATAAGATTTACAGATTTGTGATTGACTTGAGAGAAGTCAATAAAATAGTTCTCTCGATATCCTGTTGTCTCAGATATTACGACTTTGTTGACATGAATTCCATCTACAGCTACTGTATTCTCTGTCATTGACCTTAAGAATGCCTTCTTCTCTATTGCTATACATCAAGAGAGCCAATATCTTTTTGGATTTTCATTACAGGGCTGCTCATTCAGATTTTGTAGGACTCCGCAAGGCTATACAGAAAGCCCTAGCATTTACAGTCAAGTACTTAAGCGACAGTTGGATGAACTTCTTTTGCCACCAGGAGTAACACTGGTGCAATATGTTGATGACATTTTCCTAGCCGCAGACACAGTTGAGCATTGTAAAGAAGCCACGCTCTCTCTATTGCATCATCTTGCTGTCAAGGGACATAAGGTCTCTAAGAAGGAGTTACAATATTGTCAATCTGAGGTCACTTATTTAGGTCACCTCTTATCCAAGGAAGGTCGCACGCTGACTAAAGACAGGTTTCAAACTATCCTAAAAATTCCTATTCCAAGTACCCGAAAAGAAGTCAAGGCACTTATTGGTATTACTTCCTACTGTAGACAGTGGATTCCAAATGTCTCCCCAATAATCAAACCTCTTTTGTCCCTTGTTACCAAAGAAACTCAGTCTCCTCTACCATGGACATCTGAATGTCAGGAAGCATATCAGCAGCTCCGTACATCCCTTTGTACTGCTCCAGTGTTAGGCACTCCAGATTATGCAAAACCTTTCATACTATATGTACACAAGAGAGAAGGCTGTGCATTGTCCGTTTTGGCACAACCATATGGTAATAAGCATCGTCCCTGTGCTTATTTTTCAGCTGTATTAGACCCTGTGGCCAGAGGACTCCCAGGTTGTCTCAGAGCTGTTGCTGCCACAGCGATTTCTATATGCCAATCTGAGGGGATAGTGTTGAGCAACACGCTTATGGTTATGGTACCCCATTGAGTAGATGCACTCCTGAATCAGACTAAAACCCAGCGTTTGACTAGCACTAGACTTACAGGCTACGAACTTACACTTTTGGCACCTCACATCACACTTAAGAGATGTTTAACATTGAACCCAGCTACACTGCTACCTTTGCCAGCTGAACAGGCGCATGATTTGTAGGATTGCATTTTCCTTACAGAAAAACAGACTAAGGGAAGAATAGATCTAAAGGATACATCTTTGTTAGACCCTGAGGGAGAATTATGGGTGGATGGCTCTTGTTTAAGATTATATTAAATCAATGAGAACTAGTCTGTCAAGACGTGATAATGAACTCTAAGTAGTGTGTTCTTACCAAAAAAGGGGTAAAGAAAGTTCTTCTTTCTTTTTTATGAAGCCCTCCCCCACCAACCTAGTTGGTGGCATGCTTCATCATAAGGCCCACCTGGTGACACTGAGTGTGTTCCTGGTGTGCTACAAGGCCTGTGTTACAGTGGAGCTGGTAAACTTACTGAGTGTGCAGTGTAGGTGACGTAAAAGTGAGATTTAAAAGCTGTCCAGTGGTCCCAATTACCCAGAAGGGATTAACTTTAATCTTTGGGCCTCTGGCAGCAGTAAAAACAAGGCAGCGGATGTAGGTGGAGTGGTAATTAGGAGACTCCTGCATCCAGTGGGTGGTCAACAAGTTTCAGCCAGGCCTTTAATATAAACTGGCTTTCCTCAGGACCTAGAAACGTTAAAACGTGCGATCTATACAGTGTATTGTGTATGGATCGTGATGTGTGGCACACGCTAAGGTGCCCTATGTGTAAGAAGGCAGTTCCTTCTTAAAGCATCCCTGTACACACAAACATAAAAAGACAAACACACAGATGGGTTATATGCACAGTGGCTGAATCACATCATAGATTACGGTAGTGTTCGTGGTAAAAACGGTAAAATAACGGCGCGGTGGTAGCGTCGTGGCAATATTGAGTAACAATTATCAAGGTATGCGCTATTGTGTGTGATAAAGAGCCCAAAGAGTGAGAATTGTATAAACAGAGGGTTATTCTCACACTAGTGATTTGCTATAAATGCCCCATGAGATTCCGGCATTTATAGGTACTGGCACTGTGAAGAAAAAGGAGAGGAGGGCGCGGTCGCCTTTTGTAAAACCTGAAAGGGGAAAAAGGTCTTACCTGATGGCACCACTTCTGCATCCTATGCCATTACCACTTTACAGACCGTGGTAGAGACCGCCTGTATCCCACAAAAATCTGCCCAAGCAGCCGAACTCATTGCGCTTTTGAGGGCTTGTGAACTTAGTGAAAGATTAAGAGTGAATATTTATACAGACAGTCAGTATGCATTTGGTGTGGCACACAATTTTGGCAAGCTCTGGAAGGAACGGGGATTCCTAACCTCCCATGGCTCTAAAATACAACACGGTGAATTGGTAAACAGTCTTCTTACTGCTTTGACACTGCCAAAGAGTGTAGCCATTATCAAATGTAGTGCCCACAAGAAAGTTACAGAGTGGGACAAGGAAATGCTTTTGTTGACGAAGTTGCGAAAGAAACCGCAAGTGCACTCGCAAGTAAGATGTATGTACTGTACTACAATCCCAAGCTGAAAGATAGGAAAACATGTATACAGAGATTAAGGACATACAGTAGTCAGCCACTGAACAGGAAAGGGCAGAATGGCAAAAGGAAGGAGAATTAGATGATGAGGGATGTTGGGAGGTCAAAAGACATGTTAAAATGGAAATTGCCCTATGCCTATGTATTGCCTTTTGTGACTATGGCTCATGGACCTGCTCACGTTAGTCCCAAAAACATCATTTCCCAATTGAATCCAGTCTGGGATAGTCCACTCATCCGGAAAACGGCTGAGCATTTGATTAAACGTCGCATAATCTGCATACTGGGAAGGGAGTATCAACCCCTACTGGTGGATTTTCTCCACCTCAGGTTCCCTTTGAAGCACTCCAAATGGATTATATTCAACTAGAACTCTGCAACAATTTAAAATACGTACTTGTTGTGGTTTGTTCCTTCAGTAAGTGGGTGGAAGCCTAGCCCACGAAAGATAAAACAGCCTTGACAACAGCTAAAGTTCTATTAAAAGAGTTCTTCCCCCGTTTTGGGGTTTGTAGAGTTTAATGGAGCGACAATGGCCCCCACTTCACTGGCCAGATAATCTAATACCTAATGAAGGGTTTGGGGGTAAAACAGAAGTTTCATGCTGCTAATTATCCCCAGGCAGCGGGTTTAGTAGAAAGATACAATGCCACACAAACTCAAATTGGCAAAAATTCAAGCAACAGGCCTTAAATGGCCAGATGCTTTGCCACTCGCTTTCCCACACATTAAGATTGGACTTTCTCCCTACGAGATAGTCTTTGGTAGACCTATGAATGTATGGGGACCCCCAAGACCAAATATGATTAAAGAAATACAGTACCCTGTTTTGAGTGACTATCTTAGAAACTTGACTGAAAAATTGTTTGATTCATCAGCAGGTGCTTGAAGCTATTCCAGGCAAATCAGAAGGTTCGGCTCATGGTCTCCAACCTGGTGATTTCGTGCTCCTCAAGAACTTCCAGCGTTCTAAGAATCTGGAACCCCATTGGAAGAACATCGAGCAAGTGCTGCTGGCAACCCGAACTGCTGTCCGTGTCATCAACAGACGTCACTGGATACATGGATCGCACTGCAAACGAATTGCAGCAACTGCTCTCCAGCCAGAAAGCAGAAGTGATCTAAACGACATCTTGCAGACTCATAAAGGGGTTGCTCCTCTGAACGAAGACACCCTGTTCCCAGATCAGACTGTGCCGTTGGCATCAAGGTACAATTTACGAACAAGAAAGGGAAGGAGCAGATAGAGATACCGGAGGGCCGATTTCAATTAGTGGAACGGTTCGGCTGTGACACGGTGGGATCACATAATCAGCTGAACCAGGTCCAGAGGGGGTTGTGATATGTGTTCAGTGTTGCCTGGATCTCTCTCCGACCTGTGGTGTATCGATACCGAGAAGGAGACATGCAGAGACTTGGATCCAAGTTGCAGTTGCAAAACAAAGACAAGCCTCTGTGTATGGTGACTCTGATCATACTCTTGATAATCTTGGCAGCAGTTTTTTGGACAATGGATAAAGTGATTCTGGCCCGAACCCTATTGCCCGCTACTACTCCTGTCCCCACAGAACACGCGTACTATACCCTTCCCTATCACGAACAAAAACACCGCATGTCCTACCTCAACAACACTTTCATACAGATGTTGCATCATACTCACAACGCTACGAACACCACCAACTGTTGGGTGTGAGGAATTATGCCAGCTCACCAGAACAAGCATTTGCAATGCAATAAGTCTCGCATTTATAAGAGTTTGAGCTATTGGCATTGTAAAATTACAATGCCTTTTATTTATGTTTTGGTTTTAAAACAAATAAAAGGCATTGTCATTTACAAATGTCAGTAGCATAAACTCGCATAAAAGCAGTGTGCGGCGTGCAGCAGTGAGTAATGCAGCAGTGTGCGGCGGGCAGCAGTGTGCGGCGGGCAGCAGTGTGCGGCGGGCAGCAGTGTGCGGCGGGCAGCAGTGTGCGGCGGGCAGCAGTGTGTAATGCGGCAGTGTGCGGCGTGCAGCAGTGTGTGGCGTGGTTTGTAAACAACAAGAAAAGCGGACATCAAAAGAAGGGTGGGAGGGAACGAGCATATGGGGTGTGAGTTATAGCGAAAATTAATTGTTGTAAGAGGGGATGCAGGAAGTGAGGCCGAGCGCGCGCTAGCGAAAGCAGTCTTCTGCTTTCAAGTCCGATGCCCGATGCCAGCTTCGCGCTTGAATGCCTCACATGCACTGGCCATAAACCGCATTCCTAAGGTCTTGTGCCCCTTACTAAATCCCTCTGAATGCGTGAGGCGGCGCACGCGCAGGAAGTAGCTGGTGGCAAATAGAATGCGCGTGGTTGTGCCCGTGACCGGCACACCCGATCCGCCTGGGAAGCCTTTGGGAGCATTTTCGTGTCTTTCTTACTTCCCCCTGTGGTTTTAGCACCCGACTCTTTTCACAAAGACTTGAAATTATTTAATGATATCTCTTTAAATAGGTTCAAACGGACCATGAATAGTAATAAAGTAGATCAGACCGATATAGCCTTGCAGCAATATGTAGATTTTAATTTGGGACTCTTTCTTTGTTGGTGCAGCCCTAAACAGTAGAAAGATAAGACGTCTAACCCGAGTAGTAGAAGCAGTAACTAATCAGACAGCAATGGCTCTAGGAAACATTACTGAAGAACTCCAGATAACAAGAATTGTAACGATTCAAAATAGAATGGTGCTCGAAGTAGTGCTCGCTGATCGTGTTGGAGCATGCTGCATCCTAGGGAGTAGCTGTAGCGTGTTCATTCCTGACCAAGCCCCTTCTATGACGCCATTTCTAAATTACACAAAATAGCTGCAGAAATACATCAAGACCAAGGAACATGGTCCTGGTTTGACTGGTTACAGGGACTTATTTCCAATTAGGGTTGGAAATTGTTAATGGGAATAGCAATCATAGGGGCCATCTTTTTCACTTGTTGCTGCATTCAATGTGCCCCCACAATATGTACAGCCTGTATAGCCATTTGTAATAGTATTAAACCTTCTCCAGTCAATGTTCATGAATTAATTAGAGAAATGATTATGCACACCTAAATTCATGAACTAATGAATATTAATGTACACGATTAATATATGTACTTTCTAGAATGTATTCAGCACAGCTGAAAAGAAGGACTGTGAAACCTTAAAATCTGAATATCCCGTTTTCTAATTTAGCTGAGTTTCATCCATGCTCACCTTTGACCCGTTTTCAGCCTGACTCTATCCTTGACACCAAACTTGAAAAAACATTAGGTCACGAATCTAAGTTGAGGCATTGTAGGCTACGTAAACATGCAAAGTCAGCACAAAAGAACAGCTAATGTCTACACTGTGGGTTTTGTGTGCATTTTAAACAATGATAAAGCCTTAGACAAAGTTAATTCAGATAAGCCTATCTTGTTATGCAGCTTCAAGACGCGACAGTTACACAAGGCCCCAAGGTTGTTGATTCTTACCGATGGTCTCATTTGTGTGTTCTTCCCAAAGCTCCATTAACTCTGGGCGTTCGTAGTCTGTGATTTGCCCTATATAAACCCATGTAACCATTGTTCAGTGTGTTCGGTCCTTGAGTATCTTGATGGTACTTGTCGGATGGAAACCCATTCATTAATGATTGAATAAACTATCCATGGTTTGACTTTGCTCTCCTGTCGATTCCTCCTTACTTGATAAGAACCCGTGGCGAAGTGGTGATCCCTGCACCAGCAGGTTAATAATTAATCTGCTCCACACCTGTGGTGCCCCTCCCCATCACAATGGGGAGGGATTCTTTTTGCACACATGCAGTTTGGCTTTACGGACTCCAAATCAGCAGTGGATGTCTTTTGTAGCACTCAGGGCAAGAGGTACATGGTCCACATAACCCTAACCTCACAGCGTCCTGTTCGATTTTCATTTCCAGCATCCAACACCATCCTAGAATTTCAACTACCACATCAGCTCAACCCCAGAGGCTGCTCACTGTATCTTGGTGCTAACTATTTCCTTGAGTCTGGAAGTCCTACTGGCCAATCCATCACAAGTATAACGAGTCTCATGCAGGCACAGCCTCGTGGGAGCCTTATTGATCTCTAAGGCAAAGCCAAAATCTAAACAGTGCATTGGTGCATGGTGATGCTTTTGAAAAGAGACTGGGGCATTCCTGTTTAATGACAGGGCAAAACATGATCTTAGGATCAACCAAGTATCCTCAACAGAGCCACTGGCCAATGACACCTCAATCAAGTCTTCTGATACAATTTCAGACGTAGATTTGCAGAAACCATGACTTCCTTCCAACAGACCACATAAATGCAACCAAGACTAAGTGGTTGATGACCAGGGAACACGTTGATGCTAGACCTAGAAATCCCAACAGCTGAAGTTCAATTTTGCACTGGAAGACATTGTGATCACAATCAGCATAATGGTTACTCCTTTCGACAAATGTTTCCAACAACCTGCAGTTTGAGTCCACCAAGCCTGCTTTAAAAGGAAAAATAGCAGTTCGCCTGATGAGGCTCCAAAAATGAGAACCTTAATGGGAAAATTCTATCGCAACTCAAAAAAGTTAAACCACGCATGCACAGCTTGTCATGGTAATCTACATTATATTTCTGGCTCACTCAAAAATGTTAAGCATGACCTACCTAGCCAAAAAGAGGCTCACCCACTGACTAGGACATTTTACAGGATGGGTAAAGGGGGAATTTTGCTTAGTAGGTAGTTCCACCTGCACTATATTCTCCAAGAGATACCACCCTATCCAAATGCAGTTCGATCATAAACTGTTTGACCTCCTCACTGCCGAAGCGCCACGGACAGATGAAGGTGCGCTCTTCGGAGTTCCTTTTTGAAATGATTGTGAAATTTTCCAAGTACCTACGGAAAAGTATACTACTCCAGCTAGAGGCTAACATTTTAAAAATTTAAAAGTCTCTACAGCCCATAAAAAAACAACAAAGTAAACACAGTGTTGGCTCAAAACAATCATCAAATGCACTGTAAACTGAAATAGAATACCCAAAGCAATTGCTATTTTCAGAATTCTGCAACAGTTAATATTGTATAGCAAAAATTTCAATTACAACTCTTTTTAAATGTTAAAGCAAATGTGTACTTTTCTCGGTAGTCCCATTATACTGAATAAAGAGCTTGAACAGTATTCAACCCCAATTAACATGAACAAAAGACTTCTGGCTGTGCCAGAGACAAATCTTAAACATCCAGCAGCCTACACTTCTATTTCTTTGTTAAAAATCATCCTGGAAGAGGCTTCTTAGAGGTGAGGCTCATACCACGTTCTATCTAAAACTCCTATTCTTGTGTATATTAAATAAGGCAGTAGCTAATAAAATTAAATCCTAAACGGTGATCATCGTTTTCAACAGCAAAGTAAGATGCAACCTACGTGAGTGGGCAAAAGACAAATCTTCATTGTCCAGCTGTACTCATGACCGCCATTCAACAAACCACCATCGTAGCCATTTCCAAACTCTGCCACATCAGAATCTGTCACAAAACCAACTATTACATAAAAGATTAAACCACAAGGCCAAAAACTGTCTTACCCATCCCTCAAGCAAGCAGCAAAACTTGCTAGCCATAGCAAATTCAGAATACCAGACGACTGTCTGACAACCAGCATGTTAGCGTTTGCACTGAATTAGAAGCACAGAAGCAGAGATTAGACTGGAGGTCAGATCATCAAGCTGCTGTTCTCTCTAGTGTGTCTCACTCCCCGGGGGCCAAGACTAACCCAGAAATTAAGCCACCGGATGGCAGGCACTTAATGCTTAGAATAAGTGGCCTAGAGTAAGCTCCAAGGCACAGCCATTTACAGAGACTATATGGCACCCAAGTACAGAGAATCTCAGCAGGATTGTACTTCCATAAGCAACCTTTCACCAATCTGCAAAACTCTGAGACTAGATTGTCAGCCTGCAGAGGGTTTAACAACCCTGAGGTGCCAGTTGCAATTGCCACTACTGAACTACTAGGGCACCATACCCTTGGTCAGGTATCTGGAGCTGCTAAGACATAAGAGTCCGTTACCTCTGCACCCAGTGACCTCCTGTTCACCTACCAGCAAATATAATTTTCTACATGGTCACTGCACTTCATTACAACCCGGTAAAGGTTCAATGAACAAGGCTGGTACTGAATAGGAGTAAAATAAGAACAAGTACAAACTCACCCAACTCAGAGATGGGGCCAAATTCAAGTTCCGCTATCTGCACTGACCCCAGGGAGTGTAAATTCTTGGTGAAGAAGATCAGCTCTAACAAAGACAAAAGCCTTCAGACCTGCAGACACCACAACGATCTGCTTGACTGCAAGCCTCTTCTCCATCACCTACTGCAAACCCAAATTGCCAGTGAATGGTGATAGAGCGCTTTCAGCACTCTAGGTGTATCGGTGCAATATAGTCATAATTGCCATGCACCTACGTACAAGTATATCATGCACAGTGTTTTGTGATCATGAACATGTATTCATTAGACTAATTTATACATTCGTTGTAGTGCACATGTTATACTATGATCATGTATGTATCCTCATGCCTGAATATACAGAGAGCAGAACCGTTTATAATCATATAATGTAACCGTTCGTTGTTTAAGTTACCCGATTTCCTAGGCCCAAGACTGTACTTGTTTTTGCACCTCCTTCGCTTCTCGAGAAATAAATAATGAAATGCATGTTGTTTTCAAGAAATAGCAGTGTTCTCATCCTACTGCAGGTATCGGAATGCCAACTCGTTATTTTCAGATTGGAGAAGATACAAGGAATGCTTTGAAGACAGTTGGAAGCGAGAAGGAAGGATATCTTTCGTGTCTGGCTGGTCTGAGAATCAAGGTCACCACGCCGAACAAAGAAGTCTTAATTAAAAGGCGTGAACCTCCCCACATAGAAAAGGTTGCAATGGAAAATTTTACCAGGATGAACCAAAGAATCGAATTCTATATTGTATGATGCGTATGGACAGATACCCCAGACTTCTGCTAGCTTTCGGAGAGAAAGGAGCATCTTAGAACTCGCTCCTAGCCTTAAGCTCCTTGACCCATTTGACGCGAGTACTTCTCAGGAAGTCAACATGTGCTGACACCTTTGGGAATAGATGGAAGGGTATTAGATAGCATCTCCCCTTAGTACAGTGTAGGGACAGATTTGATTTTATTCCTAAATGAAGAGACCTCGACTCTGTTTCCATTTTGAGCTGTATCCTAATCCTCGAATTTACCATTGTATTCTTGTTATGGCGAATTATTTATATTCGTAGAATCTGCTCTATATTGATTTTCTTATCTCTCTATATGCTAATCTTATGATGTGTACACATCTTATTATTCTTACCCTTATAATAAATTGACAAACCTTATATCGGGGTCTGTGGTACTTTCAGGTATGCTATTGTCATCGTGTTATGAAGTGTTTTTCCCCTCCACCACTGTTTAGTAGGTAAATAAAAGATCTGAACGCAATTGTTAGGAGGAAGACAAGGGTGCAATTTAGCATAATCAAACGGTAGCAGAGGATGGTTTACCTCCAAATAGCGAGGGGAAAGGAGAAATATAGGACAGAGTAGGAAGAATCGAGGTCCGGATGCAGCAGATGGAACATCGGCGAAGAGTGGCGGAAACTGGCAGACGTTGACGGTGCGGCGGAACTAGAAGGGTGGCGTGAGCATGAAAGGTCTAGTGAGGAGTGTTAGATTGCGGTGTGTTTTATTTGTATGATGTTTTGCGGAGTTGAGATGCACGTTTACTGATGTGGTTATTGGTACTGGTTCGAACAAGTGCGGCTCAGGTAATTTGATGAACGGGCTCAAAAGAAGTCCAAGATCCCGGGATAGTATTGTAATGTAATTGTCGGAGTAAACTGTGGGAGTCTTGAAGCGCTATCGACTGCTCACTTGTGTCAGGGAACTTTGTGCGAGTACGGGAGTAACGTGAGACACCTCAGGTACCGGGGGTGGATCGCAATGAGTAAGTGACCAAAGCAGGTCGGAGTTCATAACAGATGCGTGTTCTTGTGTGAGTGTTCCATCGATCGTTTAGTGGACAGACAATTACTTGTTATTGTAACTGTAAGTTATTGTGACTGTGGTAGGACAGGTTACTTGGTTAATAACTGTGGGTTATACAGTTACTTGTAGAAGCGAATGTGTGAGCGAGTGTACGAAGCGAAATTTAAAGGCGGGTGATCTGCTGCAAGGAGTGAGCAGTGACGTCAGGGTGAGCCACGCTGGGATTGGTTGCTTTGCGTTTGTAGTCTAATATTGCTTTGTGGGTTGCAAATTGATCGCTTTTCATGATGCGTTGCTTTCGAGTATTGAGAGATTTGTGCAGAGGTGATAGAGGGGTGGTGACTCGGGTTGGAGAGGAAGCGCCACCGGAGGATACCCCTGCACATTATATGGCAACAAATGTGGGTTTGCATACGATTGTTTGGCTTCAGAATTGGCATAAAATCACAGAGAAGGAAGGGGAATTGGCTTTCCCTCGTTATGGGTCATTTCATATAGAGGTTTTGTACCAGCTGAGCGGGGTGATGACTGCCCTTAAACCACCACCTCGACCCACACAACTTGAGGCTTTAGATGCTTGGATGAGAGCTGCATTAGCAAAGAAATTAGACATCACAGGGACAAATGAGGAGAGCAATGAAGGCATATCAAGATGCCAGTAGGGATGCACTGCTGAAACGATGGAGAGTTGACACTATAGAAGGAGAGCGCTTGGATCCCTTTCGAATGTTAGCAGGTGAATCAGAGGGAAAGAGTAAGAAAGATTAGGATAGTGATACAGACGATAGTTTTCTGGACGGGCTCTGAGCAGAACGACCTCCACCTTGTGACTCCAAAACAGAGACCGAGAGGTCACAACCACTAGAGGAGACAGTAGGAGCAGGAAAGGTGGGATAGGCAGAACAGTCAACCAGTGTCAGGAGACAAATAGCCATTGAACGGATCCCAGGAGGCTCAGGGGGAATGAGATACCCCAATTATGCACCAGCACGACCTGCAGGGAATATGCGGTTACCAGATACTCTGTCAGTTCTAGTTACCATTGGTCCACATATATACTCCTGAGAGACAAAATGACAGTCAACAATATACAGGGGACAGGGAAGAGACAATATCTAGGGGAAGTCTGACACAAACGGGAGCAGGTCTAGGACAGGTACCCGTGGCTTATAGTACTCCGTTGCTTGCTACTGCAGATCCATCACAAATCGATAGTGGGTCAGAAAGGAGACCAACAGGAATCTTGGCGAATTCTCGGTCAGACCTCCGAATGTGGGTACAACCAGTGAGAGTCAATGTTGCCTTCCAGGATACTAGGTGGACCGCAGGGTGTGTGCGCAGGAAATCACTGGAGGACTAGGAGCTGGGATAGAGAAGAGAGTTCAGCAGCAAAGAGGGAAGAAGGAACAATAGCGAGAAGAACACAGAGTTGTGACAGAGAAGACTTAGAAAGGGAAAGAAATCAGAAAGTGTTGCAGAGTGCAATAAAAGCGCCAATGTTGGATGTAGTTCGGTTGAAGGTGGAAATAGATGAAGTGGTAGAAGGGAATTTGCCTTTGGAAAGAATTGAGACATATGCCCCAAATAAATTGTTATTCATAGCAAAAGACATTACAAGAAAGGCAAAGCGGGCTTATGATGCCCTATGGCAGTTAGCACGAAAGTATGATGTTGATTTGACAAAGACTAAGATGATGCAGGGTTCTTGCAGATTAAATTACACAGAGAAGGAGTTGGTGGATAAGCGAACTGTTGGGTTAAAAGCCCAGATTAGAGAACTGGTACTGGGCATGCGAGCATGGAAAGCATTAGACAAATGGGAAGAGAGGTGGGCTAAAAAGAAAAGTGCTAAGACCGGAATAGGTATCTTCTCACCTGAGGGGAGCGGGATGGAAGCCACTGGTAATTTCCCTTTGAGAGAAGTGCAGAATGGAGGATATGTACATGTGCCATGGAGCCGAGGTGATTTGGCTGCTTTTACGAATGATTTTCCTCGGCTGAGGGAAAAACCTGCAAAATGATATAAGTAGATAGACCGATTTGTTAAGATTTCGAAGGTGTTGGGGATCGATTTGTGGTCCGGGTAGATTTGTGGGCTGCATGCAAAATTGCTATTGAGTGGCCAACAGCAAAACCACCTAGAGATTCTGTAACGCATGGTCCTTCACCTGATGTCATGAGAAAATATGAGCAAGTAATTACTTGGTTGCAGTCTAAGGTAGCGCCGCAGATTGTTGATTGGCTTACAATCGATCGTACGGCCGAAGAGCCTAAGGAATCAGTGCAGGATTACTACGAACGTTTGTTATTATGCTTTTAAATAGCATAGTGGATTGGATACTATTGATCAGAAGGATATGGGACAGTTTGTCTCCAAGTTTGTGTTAGGTCTGAAATCTAATATTAGTCTGATGATACAACACCACCTGATATGTTGGCAGAATAAGTCGGTGGATGAAATACTGCGGTACGCTAAATACTGTAGCGATCAAGTGGAATCAGCACAAAATAAATTGCAAGACAAGGTGATGTTGGCTCAGTTGAGAAGTGCAGACTATGCAGGGGGTAGGAGGAGGTATACGTCGAGGCAGAGGAAGTGGCCGAGGTATGGGTCAGCAAATGGCAACCCAACCAGGCCAGGGACGAGGAAGAGGTACAGAGATGAGTACAAGTGAGTGGGTGGCACAACAGAAAAAGGTGACTGTGTCATTATTGTCACAAGACGGGACATTGCAAGCTCGAGTGTCGCTTGAATCCTGCTAATCAGACTCCATATGAGGGAGAGGGACACATGAGCGAGACTCTACAGACAGTGACTAGACCTAGGTCCATGTATGTAGGTTGGGAGCCACAAGTACAGGTGCCACAGCCTCCTAGAATACCCACGTACAATCAGACATATCAACAGATGCCGTATTTTGAAATACGAGACAGATACGATCAATCTCAGAGCCCTCTAGAGTACCAGAGGGGGGTGCAGGAAGAATGCCCTCTCAATACTATATTAGAGGTAGATCAGAGTGGGCCATTTGGGGATGCAGATGTGAATGGATATCCGGTCACCTTTTTTTTTTTTTTTTTAAACTTTATTGTGCAAAATAGCATCATTACAAATATGGGCCTACAACCGCCAGGGCCGGCCGCTAGTATATGCATGTCAATTGCGTGACATCACAAAGCAGCGACTGATCCCCAGAGGCTCAGCAGGGTTACAGGAGATATTCTCGGCAACTCAGAAGCTAGGCAGGATACAAATACTTTAAATTTTAAAAGAAAAGAACAAACAAAGAAACAATAAAACAAAACTCAAGGCGAGAAACAGTCTAGACGGTGTCGAGCGCCGATGGGGGGATCCCACCAGACCAGGTAGAGAATCTCCGGTCACCTTTTTATTAGACAAAAAGTGAAGAAACCGTCGCACTCCGATGTGTATGCTGAAAGTACAATATCTGCTTCAAGGGAAGTAATTAGAGTTAGGGTGCTAAAGATGATCGCCTCCTCTTCATAGAGGTGATAGACCAAACTAGTAGGAAGTATACCCTTCCTCGGGAAGGGCTTAATCTAAAGCACTCCTTGGTGAACGTGTCGCTGTTTTCCTTATCACGTTCCTTTTTAATGAAGTCAGCATTTTTTCTCGCTTTAAATTTTCACTGGCATGAACTAACTTACTTTTTAACGGACCTTTATTACACAGTTTTTTTTCACTGTGTACGCGCATTCCGAATACTCTTGGTCCTTGAATTTCTTTTCATAACTCCCCCTGATGAAGGACAAAAGCCCGAAATGCATCGGGGACAAACCTAAACTTCTGTGACGTGACAGTAGACTTGTATATTCCTCAAGATGCTTTACATTTCTTTTGGATTGGAAAAAGATATTTATAAAACATATTCATATGAAGTAGTGTGAATGGATAACCAGTAGAATACATTTTGCTTACTGGGAATTGCAAACTTTTTGCTGTGAAGCTTTTTTGAAGCGACACGTTCGCCAAGGAGTGCTTTAGATTAAGCTCTTCCCGAGGAAGGGTATACTTCCTACCTTTTTATTAGATACAGGAGCTGCGCGTTCCACAGTAAGAACAGATGTGGTCCCCAATTTATCTCTTTCCGGACAATTGATTCAAGTAGTGGGTGTCAGTAATAAGAGAATGACCGACCCATTGACAAATGCATTACCTGTCAGGATAGGGCCGTTCAAAGATAAGCACCAGTTCGTAGTTTGCAATACAAGTCTGGTTTGTCTTTTGGGCCGTGATCTGTTATGCAAATTAAATTGTAACATCTCATGCACTCCGAGAGGCGTGGAGTTGCAGACTCATGACGAGGAGGATTTCAAAATGGCTAATATGAGCATGTGTGCATAACTGTTTGTGGTTCTTACAAAAGCAGAATTGCTGCATGATTTAAGAGACTCAGTTGACACGCAAGTGTGAGATTTCACAGGTGAAGAGATAAGGTTAATCCGAGGTGTGGAACCTGTGACGATACAGGTGAGACTGAATGCTGAATTTCCAAGAACACCGCAATACAATCTGTCTGCGGAGACAGCGGCTGGAATAACTCCTGTCATTGAGTCAATGATTGCACAGTGTATTCTAAAGGAGATACGAGGAAGTCCCTGTAACTCACCAATCATGGGACTGCAGAAGCCTAGCAGCAAGTATAGGCTAGTGCAAGATCTGCGCAGGATTAATTAAATTACGATTCCCTATTGTCCTGTGGTACCGAATCCAGCTGCGATTCTTTTTCAGATACCATGTGAAGAGGAATGTTTACTGTCATAGATTTGTGTCAGGCGTTCTTTTCTATATCGTTACACGAAGATAGCCAGTATTAATTTGCATTTCGGATAGGCGACCGTGTCTTAACATGGTGTAGAATCCCACAAGGGTATACAGAAAGCCCCTCCATCTTTAGCCAGTGCCTGAAAAAGAATCTCGAAGGACTGTTGATGACCCAGAAATCAGTCATGGTTCAGTATATAGGCGACCTTTTGGTAGCCTCAGAAAATGAGGTTGCGTGCAGGATCCACACAGTGGCTTTGTTAAACCATTTGGCAGAGAATGGACACAAGGTGTCCCCAAATAAATTACAGTACTGTCTACCTGAAGTTCAGTATCTGGAACATCGCATTGAGAAAGGAAAGCGAAGTGTGTCACCAGATCGCATAGAGGCGATCTTGCAAATGGGAACTCCGAAAAGACAAAAAGAAGTCCGCAGGTTTTTGGGTATGGCGTCTATTGTCGACAGTGGATCCCAAACATTTCCTTACAAGCAAAGCCTCTGTTAAGATTAACACGCAAAGACATCAGTGAAACGGTACCATGGGATGAAGAATGCTTGAGAGTCTTCCATGAGTTGCAAGAAAGCATATGTCATGCCCCAGCTCTTGGAATGCCAGACTATAATAAATCATTTTTGCTTTTCTACTGTGAGAAGGAGGGATGTGCATTAGCAGTCCTTGTACAGACACATGGGGGTGCCCGTAGAGCAGTGGCCTATTTTTCAACTACATTAGATCCAGTAGCTGCTGCGTTGCCCGTATGTCTTAAATCAGTTGCTGCAACTGGTGTCAGCATTGAAAGATGCGAAAGCATCGTGATGGGTCATCCGTTAATCGTGTATGTACCCCACTCTGTTGAATTGTTGATGACCAGAACGAAAACACAACACCTCACGAACAATAGGTTGACTAAGTATGAACAAGTCATTCTAGCATCTGAAAATGTTACATTGAGATGTTGTACCACTCTAAACCCCGCTACATTGTTGCCTGTCCCCCAAGACGATCGAGATGAAAATTGTGAAGAGCAGGACTGTCTAGATGTCACTAAACTATCTTCCAAATCCAGACCAGAAATTGTCGACGAACCTTTTTCCGATTCTGATTTGATCCTTTTTGTTGAAGGTTCATGTCTAAGAAACAATGAAGGGTACTTAAGAGCAGCATTTGCTGTATGCACCATCACCGGAGTAGTAGAAGCTGCCTGTTTAAATAGAGTATTCTCTGCTCAGGTAGCGGAAATCATTGCATGGATACGTGCCTGTACTATTTCACATGGAGTCCGAGTAACAATCTATACGGACAGCCAATATGGGTTTGGTGTAGTTCATGATTTTGGTCAGCTGTGGTCTCAAAGGGGATTTTTAACATTCTCAGGGTCTCCGATTCAAAATAGTGAATAAGTGCGCCAACTATTGGACGCTTTGCAGAAACCCAAGGCTATAGCAGTCGTGAAATGCGCTGCACACGGAAAGGGAGAAAACTTTGTCACAAAGGGCAACAATTATGCCGACAAAGTAACTCGTTTCTGTGCTATACATGCATGTGTTTTTAATGGGCACTATACAGGAGAAAGCACAGAAGAGACCGAGCTCAGCATGATGTTAGCTGTAGCGGATACATGGGATGAGGTGAAGCGGTTACAGAATGAAGTCTCAGAGGAAGAAGCTGCTTCATGGGTCAGAGCAGGCTGTGAAAAGAGAAATGATGGCATTTTGGTGTCAACTGATAATCGAGCAATGCTTCCTAATTGTTTGCTGAGCCCAATGGCAAGGCAGATTCACAGAGCAGTTCATCTGGGACGAGATGCCATGGTGAGTGTGTTCAGGCAGATATGGTTTAATCCACGCTTTCGTGTGATTGCTGAAGAAGTGTGTCATATATGTGTTACATGTCAGCAAATGAATGCAGGAAAAAGAACTGTGGTTACAAGGAGTCACATTGGGAGATCAGGAGGTCCTTTTAACAGAATACAATTGGATTTTATTGAGATGCCAAGATGCAATAGGCTGAAATATGTTTGGGTGGTGGTGTGCATCTTTTCACGTTGGGTTGAGGCTTATCCAACTCGACGATGTGATAGTCTCACTGTGGCGAAGTTGCTATTGCGAGAACTTATCCCAAGGAACGGATTTCCGACTTCAATGGAAACAGATAGAGGAACTCACTTCCATAGTGAACTCATGAAACTGTTGTGTGCTGGTTTAAACAGATCAAAGATTGCATTGCAGCTACAGACCGGAAGCATCTGGTCTAGTGGAACAGGTGAATGGCACAATCAAAATGAGTGGCTAAGGTGTGTTCATCGACTGCATTGAAGTGGCCAGATGCTTTGCCACTCGTTCTAATGAGTTTGCGAAGCACTCCCGATAGAGGGACAGGGCTATCCCCTCATGAAATACTGACAGGGAGAGCTAGGAGATTGCCTATGGTGCCAGCAAAAGCATTGATTAATATCACTGATGATATGGTGTGGGACTATAGTAGGGGACTGGCTGATGTGGTTAATTTTGAGTCCCACCGGGTCGAGGCTGCGACTGCATCCACCTCGAGAGACCTGTTGCATGATCTAAACCCTGGAGACTGGGTTCTTGTACGCAAGCATGTGCGGAAGAGCTGTCTGGATACCCGCTGGAGAGGACCATATCAGGTGATATTGGTCACAAATACAGCAGTGAAGTGTGGAGGACTGCCACATTGGATTCATGCTTCACATACCCACAAGGTTCCGGAGCCGGTAGAGGAAGCACCCATTCCTCAAATTGCCTGAAGAATAACTGAATCTGAAGACATACAGGGAGAAACGGCACAAAGAGATCGAGAACTGCCTGCGGAGGCACAGATTACAGAGCCTGAAATAGAAGATATTGTGGAAGTTCCCGCTGAACCAGACCTGAGCGAACGGCCTGGCGTAGAAGGAACAGACAAAGAGGAAGAGCAGGGAGCAAGTGCCAGAGCAGAGAAGTGGCCAGCAAGAAAATAAATGCTAAATATAAGACTTGCATCTGAGAAAAATCTTGCTCCGATTCCTGAAACGTCTGAATCCGAACAAAGTGAACAAGAAAATAATCCGGATGATCTAAGACGCTCAAGGAGAAAAAGAACACCATCTTAGAAGTACGCGTCTGAGTGGACATATCTGGTTGCAGATGCAGGGACCGAGGAATTCCAGGAGATTGGGAACTGGAACAGTGAGCTACGGAGGGGACACCCTCTCGATTGATATTCAACTGTTAGTCCCGGGAGTTGAAGCCTTTGGAACCCTGACACTGCAAGTTCCAAATCCAACCAGTTTGAGTGGACTGCGATTCTAGATCCTTAATCAAGTTGTTTACCCTTCTTTTGGTCGACAGCTTACTGCCTTGGAATTGGGAGAAATTTGTGCTGAAATCCTGCAAATGGTTCTTCAAATACTTGGCTCTAACCTCAATAGAGATGAAGCTTGAACTGTGATCTGATCAAATAACTCATTAGGCCTTAGAAAGAAGATAACCTAGCCCCAGAGAAAGAAGATTTAAAATTAGGGTCCTTTCAATAGAGAGAAGAGTTCAGGATTATGACCGACTACTTCTCAACAATAGGTTTAGTACTGATGGACTCAATTTGGCAATAATCAAGTGAAGAAATCAATAAGGACATTGTAATTTTAAACTAAAAGTACAGAAAAGAAAATCAAGAGACTCAACGTTTCTTTGGTGTGATAAATGCGACTGTAGAAACATGGCTTCCGAAACGTTTGATCGTAAACAAAAGTGTATTATCGGAACTCTAATAGCAATAGTACTGCTTGTCATAATTGTGGCGTTTGTCACATCTTTCAGTGGGCCCAATGATGAAAAGGACGGAGAACAACCTACCCTTACCCCATCCGGTTCAAATGTAGATATAGAAGAAGGTCCATCCATGAAAGATATAGAAATGATCAAAGAAACTAGTCGTAGATTGCATGTGCTTTTGTCAAAAGGTGATTTCACGCTGAATGCATATGCACGTTTGTTGTACGAGTACGTGGACACAATGGAGGCGAAAGACTGCTATGTGTGCATGCAATTACCAGCTTCAGTAGAGGAAGGCATACGATACCATCACTTGCCTGTGACTTCTGGCATAACATGCAGCGTACTGTTAAGTATGTTTTATAGCAAAGCCCATCTTGAATATTATTTCTTGAATTATGATGTGGTACTCTCTGAAGTTCCAGTCCTCAAATACATGAACAAATATGATTATTACAAGAATGTAGAGCGCATGTCTAAGTACTTCGTGCCTACCATCACCTTAGATACGTCTTATGCACACAGACACAGTTTGACCTGCATGTTAACTGACACTGAAAATAAATTTGTGGATCAGATAGAAGATAGACATAGGCAAACTTTGTTTCTTCCAGATCCAAAGCATAAGGTACTACCATGGACCAAGGAAAAATTAGATCACAAGGCAAAGGGGAGTTCAGGACCCATAGCTTTAGACTTTCAGCAAAAAGGAAAGTTGTGCATTAGACATCCGTCCACATATTACGATAAAATATTTGTGGGTGAAAGTTATTGTGAACACGCTTTTCTGATTGAAGAGTCCATAAGGAAAGCACTATTGGATAAATTGACCATAGTGCAGAATGTTTATTTTGTGTGTGGTAAGAATGCTTATGTGAAACTGCCCAAGAATTAGTATGGGACATGTTATTTAGCCATAGTATTTCCCAATATATTTCATGTGGATGATTTGTGGCCTTTGGAAGGAAAAAGCTCTCATAGGGAAAAACGTGGTGCAAGTGCTGGAGAAATCATTGGTGATGTGTTTGGAGCCATGATACCTAGTTCAGGTGTGGTTTTGAATGATGTAAACATTCGAAAGCTGGCAACAATAGTGGATAAACTCTCCGCGAATACAGCACAAATCCTGTTATTGGTGGATGGTGAGATGGTATCAAGAAGGCCTATGGTTCTTCAAAATAGTCTTGTTTAGACGTCCTACTAGCAAAAGCTGGAAGAGTCTAAACTTTTGAGAGTCCAATAGTGCTGCACTTACATACCTGACAATAGTCGGGATATAAGGAAATATAGTGCCAATATTTCAGATATCCATCAGGAATTGAGTAATTTGGCTGCTGAGGGACTCTGGGATCACATTGGAAAGGGTTTCGGACAAATTGGCAGTTGGTTTGGCAGTTTGGGACAGGGAATTCTGGGTTATAACTTGAAACCCATTATCGTAACCCTCATTTGCATAATTATATTATTGGGAGTCATCAAAGCATGCAAATGGCAAAGAGCCAGACATCAAGAAAATGTCCTGAAAAAACGAGAACAGCAAATGGAAAGACTGCAGGACAGTCATTATGAGCATCCTAAAGGGTTAGAAAGATTTAGACACGGACAGCAAGCTACATCTTCTGTTTAGGTCGGTCTTTTCCACAAGGAGGAAATTCTGAAAGAATGTAATTTGGTGTTATGACACTAATCATAAGAGGGGGAACTGATAGAGCACTTTCAGCACTCTATTTGTATGGGTGCATTATAGTCACAGTTGCCATGCACCTACATACAAGTATATCGTTTGCAGTGTTTTGTGATCATGAACATGTATTCATTACTCATTTATACATTCATTGTAGTGCACATGTTATACTATGATCATGTATGTATCCTCATGCCTGCATATACAGAGAGCAGAACCGTTTATAGTCAAATAATGTAACCGTTCGTTTTTTAAGTAACCCAATTTCCTAGGCCCAAGACTACTTGTTTTTGCACCTCCTTGGCTTCTCGATAAATAAATAATAAAATGTAAGTTGTTTCCAAGAAATAGCAGTGTTCTCATCCTACTGCAGGTATCGGAATGCCAACTCCTTATTTTCAGATTGGAGAAGATACAAGGAATGCTTTGAAGACAGTTGGAAGCGAGAAGGGAGGATATCTTTCGCGTCTGGCTGGTCTGAGAATCAAGATCACCACGCTGAACAAAAAAAGTCTTAATTAAAAGGTGTGAACCTCCCCACATACAAAAAGTTGCAATGGAAAATTTTACCAGGATGAACCCAAGAATCGAATTCTATATTGTATGATGTGTAGGAACAGAGACCCCAGACTTCTGCTAGCTTTCAGAGAGAAACGAGCATCTTAGAACTCGCTCCTAGCCTTAAGCTCCTTAACCCATTTCACGGGAGTACTTCTCAGGAAGTCAACAAGTGCCGACACCTTTGGGTATAGATGGAAGGGTATCATATAATATCTCCTCTTAGTACAGAGTAGGGACAGATTCGTTTTTATCCCTAAATGAAAAGAGACCGCGACTCTGTTTCCATTTTGAGCTGTCTCCTAATCCTAGAATTTACCATTGTATTCTTGTTATGCCGAATTACTTATATTCGTAGGATCGGCTATGTGTTGATTTTCTTATATCTCTATATGCTAGTCTTACCATGTGTATACATCTTATTATTCTTGGCCTTATAATAAATTGACAAACCTTATATCGGAGTCTGTGGTACTTTCAGGTATGCTTTTGTCATCGTGTTATGAAGTGTTTTTCCCCTCCACCACTGTTTAGTAGGTAAATAAAGGATCCAAACGCTAATTGTTAGGAGGAAGACAGGGGTGCAATTTAGCGTAATCAATGGGCAAGGAAGAGTAATAAACTTCTGAATAAAAATAGCACAGATTCAAATCCAGGGCATAACCTGCATTCAGCGGTGCAAACAACCAAAAAAAGCAAAAGGAATCCAGAGGAAGATTGCACTGGACCCAAAACCAGAGTGCAACAGTCATGAACACCCCAATAATTTACTTGAATGTGCATGGAAAATGTTGTACTTCTAACACGTGCCATCAGTTGAACCCAATAAGTGGATAGAACAATGCAACTGAATTAATACAAGTGTTATAAGCTTTGTGCAGTGCTCCTACAAGTAGGTAGAGGGAGACCATCTTCAAATGTCTGTGCTGAAAAATCAGCAAGAACTCAACAGCACTCACTAATAAGAACGCAGGGAGTATTAAAGCACGGCACTAAGGGGGCTGTGGCCAAGCCGAGCAGCAAGATGGCCACACAGTGAGACTGCTCTGCCAGCAGAGCACAATATCCAAATAATATCCGAGACCTGGCGTGTAATCAGAGGTGGGAAACCAGAGAAATATTGCGCCTTACCCCGGTGCAATCGTCTGGGAGGTTCCGGACGCTGAACTTTGGCTGAAAACCGCAGGTCCAGTGACGGGAAGGCGCGGCCTACCACGGGCCGTGAAACAGCGGCGGAAGCCTGCAGATACGATCGCCGTCTGTACACTGCTCTGGGACCCCACAGCTGCTGTGAACGCCAGCATTTGAGAAGCGGATCGGACAAGGGGTGCGCGACCGACCGCCACCATCCGGGGTCGGAAGAATTGCAGAGGAGGGCAGCCCCGACTAAAATGGCAGCCCACCAGTCCTGAAGATCGGCCGGCGCTCGTCGCGGCAAAGTGGAGGCACACACTGCCAACGGCGAGTCCCGCCTAGAGGCGTTTCCCCCCCCCCTCCCCCAGCGAGATACCGAGAGCAGCCTGCGGCAGCATCAAAAGAGCGGCAGCGAACAGCGGGGAGTTGCTGGCGGGTGCCAGGCGGAGGGCGCCGAGACTGGGCGTGTGATGACACAACGGCCTACATCTTCAGGGAGCAAGACTTATCAGCCTACATACCCTCATGCCTTATGCCTCGAATAGAACAGGCGATCCCACACAGTGGAGGATAATTCTGATGCAGGCAACACTCTAGGGACGGGCAAGCGAACGCGGCCGCTGCGCCCTCCCGTTGCGGCCACACCGTGGGTAGGCGGCAGCATAGGCAGTGAAGCTAACTCCCCTAGATTCACACGGCGGTTGACCACTGCGCGCTGGGGTGGGCCCCCGGAGCCAGGCGCTGCAACGGACGCCTTCTAAGAGACGCCATCAGAACACGGACCACTGGAGATACGACTGAGAATCTCCTGGGGGCGACGAGTGCCGACACAGCTGTGGTGCGGCCTGCTGCCCAGGACTTTTGGGCTGAAGCGCTAACGCACTGGTGCCTGGCGATTGTGACTGCTGCGTGAAGCGCCGAGACAGTTTGAGCACGATCGGTGTATGGCTCCTCTGGCTCTGTGGGTTGTATATCTGTTAAGAGCTCATGCAGTGGGCCATACATAAATGGAAGTGGGCTTGCTGTGCCGCAATAACCTAAGGACCTCCCAACAATGGTGCATAATCACTGTCATACATCTGAACTCCGAAGAATCGCGCCTTGGGGATGCCGCCTGACAGGGGGAAACTGGTAGCAGACCACTAAGTGTCCAAAATCAGGAGGGTGACCCATGAGTTACACATGGACACCGGAAACTGGGCACAGGCGCAGCGCGGTCCCCCCCAAACTTACAGACACATCACGTCGTAAATTGTCGACCCGTTCCGCCATACACACAGTGCGAGTATAGCACAAAAGTGCGCGAAACTGCTACAGATATGGGGAGGACTGATAATAAACAAGCCAAACTCTCCTATGAAAAAAGGTCAACACGTCTCCAAGACCCAACCACCGCCCCAATTACCGTAGTCCCCGAGACTCAGATGGACTCTGACCACGATAATGACATTCGAGCAATGATGCGGAAGGTACGAGGCAGCCTCAGAGCTATTGACACGAAATTGGACAATATGATGGCGCGTATGGACCACATGTCCCGGAGGATAGACAAGCATGAAAGTAGCATGGACACACTGGAACAGCGGATATCAGACTCGGAGGATCGGCAGGAGACATCGGGGCACCATGCTGCGTATGGAGAAGGTACTGGAGGTCACTAAAGCCTGCAATGAGGACTTGGAAGCCAGGTCGAGATAGAACAACGTCCGCATTACAGGCATACCAGAATCAACCAACATCCAAAACATGGAACGGTATGTGGAAGAATTGCTCCGTGACATCTGTGCTATAGACCTTACTTCCGATGCTCCTGGTGGAACATGCACATCACACCCTGGGCCCCAGACCTCCTCTGGGAGCCTCCCCGAGACCAATCTTAGCTCGCCTACTCAACTATAGAGACAGACACTGTACTGTGAATCGCCAGGGAAAAAGGAGACCTTCAATACCAAGGAAACGCTATAGCGCTTTATCCAGACTTTACCCAAGCCTTGCAGTCGGCGAAAAAAGTTACTCCAACAGGCGGGCACAAAATACGCCATGATGTATCCGGCTAAGCTCAGAGTCCACACTGAGGGGAAACCCTTGTTTTTTACCCACGCCAGGGCTGCCTTGAAGTATGCTAAACAGACGGTCAGGAAACAGCGCACCTAGGAAAGAGACATCACCTGCTTCCAGCAACCAGATGACAATAACTAAACCTGTAACTGTTTGGGGTGATACGCTCTGGGTTACCGGGTCTCCCAATTGTAACTACGCTTCCGAGCCAGGGCCATCCATAGTCGCTTTGCCACCCTGTCCAAAAGTGACAGGGCAGTAAGCAGGCAACCCCACGCCCCTCTGGGATGATTCCCTGTAATACGGAGTTCATTGGGTTCCCTCACCAGGGATGTTGTTCACACGAAGATGCACAACCTGATTGGAGGGTTGGTGTGGGAGGGGGTGGAGGGGCTGTTTTTGTTGTTGGTTGAAAGGCATCTTAGACACAGGTTTGATTTCCTTGATCGCAGACAGTCACATACAGCTAATACACAGAGCAGACATACGCTCACCATGCACCAAGGACTATACTGGAGTTGGCGGTTGTGGCAGGGAGGGAAGGCAGATGGGGATGTAACACAGTTCGACCTTCCGCTCTTATCAAAGACGACTGTCTAAATTCACCTGTCTCACTTGGAACATACGAGGTCTGAATGACCACCGTAAATCCCGGCTTGTACAATCTACCATGTCCAGACTTGGGGTAGACATCTGTCCGACAGGAGACTCGCCTCCTAGAGGCGTCCGGCACCAAACTGAGGGCCGCTCGCTGGAGTGTGGTCCACACTGCAGGGTACTCGAGCTATTCCAGCGGGGTAGCGACTCTTATCTGCACACACACCAATTAATAAAAGATGCAGACGGACGGTTCCTTCTCCTAAAGGGTACCCTATTCTACCGGTCAATAATTATAGTAAATGTTTATGGGCCCAACTTGGACGATCCTGTTTTTTTTCGCCACCTCTGGCACAAGATCCAATCCCTGGGAGACGCTGCATTACTCTGGGGCGGAGATTTTAACATTATGCTGGTGTCCCATATGGACAGGGAAGGGGTGTCCAGGGCTCACCACCCCTTGGCCACAGCGACACTGCACAGTATCATACAAGACCACAGCCTTACTGATTCCTGGAGAACGCTCACCCCACCCCCCCCCCGCAACACGGGAGGGAACCTGTATTACACACCATCGCCAAGCCTGGTCCAGACTAGACTTCTGGCTCTTGACTAAAGACCTACAGGTCTGGGTGCAGGACGCCACCCACCAGGCGAGGACGCTGGTCGGACCACGCACCAGTGACCCTGACCATGCTGATCCCACAGCCTTATCGTCAGCCACTCTCATGGCGGCTCCCCCCCAACGCCTTACGAGAGACAGCTTTCTGTGAAAGCCTTCGTACACACATCCATGAATACTTCACACACAATACGGGTTCGGTGTCCACTGCGGGAGCTTTATGGGAGGCTTTCAAAGTGGTGATCCGTGGCCACTGCATAGCGGGTCAGTCTGGTGTTCTCCGGGATATATGGAATAGTTTAAGCAGACTGGAAAAGAAACTGCACGACTTAGCGACACAATATTGCACAACGCTGACACCCTCCCTTTTGGCGAAAATACGAACCACACTCACGGCCTATCAGGACGAAGCTGAACGGGAAGTCAAATTCCTACACAAACACGCTACAGCGCATAGGTACGGGGAGGGTGACAGACCGGGTAAAACGCTGGCCAATCTCCTGCGCACGCCCAGGGGCTCTCCCTTCATCACAGAGCTGTCCACCGCATGCGGCACCACAGTACGTTCTCCACAGGATATTTTATCCACCATGCGCAGTTTTTAAGCACAACTGTATACGTCCACTTCCGACCAGACAAGAGGCATTATTGCGCGATTACTTTGAGCCCATTGCATTAGTGTGGTTTAATAACACTCACCGGGAGTATATGGAGTTGCCTTACACGGTGGAGGATGTCAAACAGGTCATAGGGGGTCTCCCGGCAGACAAAGCTCCAGGGCCCGATGGCTTGCCAGACAAATTTTATACGGAATATGCAGATATTCTAGCCTTCTGGAGGTATACCAAGAAGCCATGGAGATAGGCCATCTACCTGCCTCGATGCGGGAAGCCCTTATCACAATTTTAAAACGGACAAAGACCCCACTAATGGTGCTTCTTATCGCCCAATCTCGTTAATAAACATAGATGCTAACATTTTTGCTTTACTTTTAGCTATCCGAATGCAACCACTGCTTACTCGGATAGTACTGCCAGACCAATCTGGTTTTATACCGGGCAGATCCACATCCCACAATCTACGAACGTTATTCGCCCTGATGCATTATTTGGCGCCGCATGTCCAGGCCATTGCGGCACTGTTAGACACCACCAAGGCATTCGACTACTTGGAGTGGGGCTTCCTTTTGCCGCTGCTCCAAAGGATGGGTCTCAGCCCCATTTTTATCCAACAGATAAAATTGCTTTACACTATGCCCACGGCACGCTTAAGAGTGAATGGCTTAGTCTCCGAGCCCATTGCTATCACTAGGGTTACTAGGCAGGGATGCCCCTTATCGCCCCTACTTTTTGCCATTGCCACTGACTGCGCGGATCAGACATCACTCCCATCGTAGCATTGGATTCACGACACGAGGCATAACAATATCATTATATGCAGATGACATCTTGCTATACATGACTAACCCTAAAGATAACCTGGCGCCCATGACGAGGGAACTGATCAAATATGGGGAACTCTCAGGAGTGAGGATAAATTGGAGTAAATCAGTCATTATCCCCTTGACGACTGGCACGCGACCCTTTGAGACCGAATACCCGATTATGTGGGCGACAGGACCAACTCACTATCTGGGGATATGGGTTAGCAACGACCTCACTGAGTTATGGTCCGAAAACTATGGTAGAGTGGTTGACTGGATCACGGAGAGGGTACACCGCTGGAAGACCTTACCCCTGTCCTTAATAGGACGTATCGTGCTGGCTAAAATGGTCATTTTACCCAAGCTGTTGTACCTCTTGTGTCAACATCCCCATTTCCCTCCAAGCCCTGATGGTCGAACTAGTGTGGGCAGGGTGGCAACCTAGAATAACATAGGAAGTACTCACCCTTCCACAATCCCAGGGAGGCCTGGCCGCACCCGACTGTGCGCTATATGCCTACAGCGCACAGGTGCACTGCCTACACTACTGGGTACACCCTACACCCTTTCAGCCGCATGTGGCCGTTGAAAAAGACCGAGCAGCGCCAACGCCACCGCTATATTTCACCCCTACAAGAGGCCACGCGATGAAGTGAACACAGTGGAAGCGCTGCGATGGGCGTGGACAGAACTATGCAAGAGAGCAAAACTGGGCATGCTACACGCTCCCTCTATGCAATTAGCACACCACCTACACATACCCCCACTGGGAGACCGTAGGGCAAGAGAAAGGGCGACAGCTTCAGCTGCACAAGGGCAGGGACCTATTTCCAACAGACACCTTCCTGACACGACAACACATGTGCAGACAGTCGCCTCCCCTCAGCTGCAGACACGTTACTTTATCAGCTGCGCTGCTCCTGCAGAAGCCGCTTTGACACCTTCCCGAACCCCTCCCATACACTACCAGCTTTAGAAAATGTACTTGCAATTGCACATGGCCGCAAGCTGATCTCCCATATATATAACATCATGCAACGAGAATCCCAAATTCTCACCCCGGGGGCAAAAGAGACTTGGGAGGCTGATATGGGGGTGGACATCTCGGACGATCAGTGGAGGCTATTCTGCGAGCAGTTAAGGCTCCTATCCTCAAACTACCGGCAGAGATTAATCAATTTCAAGTTTATTCACCGTATTTATCGAACCCTGGTGCAATTACACTGCATGGGTCTGCACCCTGATGATGGTTGTTGGAGATGCAGGTAACACAGGCTACTTTCTTACACGTGGCGTGGCATTGTCACCCAGTAGCTAACTTTTGGGTACACGCACTAAAGCATATACATGCCATAACTGGGCACGAGCTGCCCTACACACCGCTGGCAGCGTTGCTGGGCGACAACACCTCTGTCCCACCCAAAAGAAAGAAATTAACGGATAGGCTTTTGATCATGGCTAAGCGCCAGGTGGCCCTTCACTGGAGGGAGACTACACCGCCAACCACTGGGAATTGGATCAATAGTGTTACACACTGTAAGACACAAAGGGTGACATATTGGGAATTAATGCCAGCGAGATCCCGCCCTCGGGATATTTGGGAGCCGTTTGTGAACTGGCTGACTACAGTAAACATTGACAAGCTTTCACGTGTCTGAAGATTAACACTGATTTATTGACGCTGGGGCCCCGGTCTCACCAACCCTAACTATTGAACAGGCCGGACATACGAAACACCTCAGATAGCAAATGTAACAATACTGTCCCATGCTGCTGTTTTCTCTAACCGTTAAATGCTGTATTAGAACTTGGAGGACATACCATCACTGTCCTGATGAAGTCGAGCAATACATGAGGATTGTGTTCTAATGTGATTGTTGTCTTTTTAAATGTCAATAAAAACAAATTTTAAAAAAAACACGGCACTAAAACATTTAAGAATAGCAAGACTGAGAAACTGTAAGAAATAATGTTATGTATAGTGAAAATGAGTGGAGGAACAGGACACCAAGCACTTCCAATGAGTGTTCAAACAGGACTTCTAACACCAATTCACCAAGACCCAGAGGATATTCAGGTTCTAATGCCTGCCAAACACTGTGCAGTGACAGATAATCCTCGCATCTTCTACTTGTATGCATGCCCTAATAAGACAAGGAAACAAAATCCTAAGCCCAGCATCTCTTGAGAAAAATCACAACTCAAATCTACAGCAATTCCTTGTCTCTAACACCATACGGCTTAAAGCAGTGACTAAATAAAGAAGCTTTGCTCATCTGGATTCCCTCAACCCAGGGGGACAAAACATTTCTTCAATTGATCTATATATTGTGCTAGAGACTCCAATACTAGTCTACGCACGGAAATGATAGATCTTCCCGTGTGTTTGTGAAGTTCTTATGGACCTTGGACAGGATATATATTGAATGTGTTCTGCTCTCTATCGAGGAATTCAAACTTTTTTACATATCCAACCTTCATCCAGGTCTTTAGTCGTAGGTTCACTGATCCTTTGACATATCTCTCTAGTGGGGTTCTCTTTTATTGGTCGATAGTGTGCTGGATTATTGGGTTGTCACATAACTCCTTGGTCATATTGGACACTGTCACATACAACAATCCCCCCCCACCCCCCGTCCCACCCTCTAATCAACCTGTTTAATCACTATGGATTTATGGTTGGCTAGATTCTGGATTGCAGAAGTCTCTGCTCTAGTGTAATTTTATGAAAACACATTTTCTTATTGTTCACTAGGACAGCCTCTCAAATAACAAGAGTCTTTGAAAACTAGAACTTCTGGGACATGCTGTTCCTTTCCGGACAATATGAGGACTTATTTTTGAGTCCACTAGTGTTAGGTTCAGAGTCATTATCTGCAAAATAGGTCTTAAGTCTAACTTTGCGTAGGAATTGTAATACTTACGTTTCGGTTTCCATAGGATCTTGTATGATTAAAAGGTACAAAGGATAAACCTTTTTTCAGTTAGTTCAGCTACTGTCTGTAGATCTTTCTCCTTTCCTGAATGGAGAGCCCATGCTGCACATGCGATTATGTCCCCACTGCAAAGAATTCAAAGAAAAAATTGCCAAACTCTACGAGCTACGCGTCTTCACATTTAGTAGCCGGCTTTGTGGACACACTATAGCAGGGTTTTGGACCCAGAAACGAAGCTTTTTTCACTGGTCTGAGGGCGGGCCTCTTAATCCCCTTCCTCTTTGGCCACCTCTGTTGTAAAAGGCTTGGGCCCCTGGGTGTTGGAAGGCGGACTTAGATGGACCTGGTGTGTGAGTCAGAATAGGTCTCTGAGAAAGTGATAAGTTTCCTGTGTGACCTGCCTTGATAGTGTAAGTTTAGGTTACTTTGATTAATATTTTTGTTAAAAAAAAAATAAAAAGTCTTTAAGGAAGGTATAGACATTGTCAATTTTAAAGTTCTTAGTGCCCCTTGTTACCTTAGTGGTTTTTTGATTTACCGTATGTATTCTGAACTCTGCTATGTTTTTCTCTACTGATTCAAGCAATTGCTTAGCGTCTCTGATCGCAGTATCAGTACTATCTCTCTTTCTACTGTTTCAATCTCTTTTAGTTCAGCTTTGCCAATTCGTCCCTGGAGCACTTAGTGCCTACTCTACGAAATTTAAATAGATATGGTTTGTCAAGAATGAAGATGACTGGTATGTTCCTGACTTGCAAATCCAGGGATATTGGGTTGTCTTCTTTTAAGTGTTCCTGTAATACCTGAGTGTATTTGTGTTCTGATGTTTTTCTTTTTTAGCTGTTTCAATCTTTCAACTTTGTCGAAGTTGGTTACCATAGGGATTGCTAAGTCACCACTTAATAATTAAGAGCTTTCTAGAAATTTACTGATTTGGTCATCAGTATAACTGACCATATGGGGCTTGGACATATCTCTAAAGCATTGACTAACTCGGAGATCCGATTACTGCTAGTGTACTTATAAGTACTTTCTCATGTGTGTCTAACAATCACAAAGTATATCTTAGACAATAACCCACACACCTGAACAGGTGCAATATAACGTGTATACACATAAGGGTTTGCCCAAATTATCGCACAATAACTGGGCAAGAAATAGTCTAAACAAGAAATAAGGTTATTAAATGGAAATGAAGTGTTATAAAAGTAATTTCCAAAGTGAAAATATAAATTGGTCACAAGTGATGTGTTTAATTATACAGAGCAATATTTATTCTGATTTGTTTAACACGCATAGTAATCTTCACTCCGGATACAAGTACCTGAAGGTGTGCACAGTATAACACTTATGATATTCAGTTATACATATATTACAGCCAATGAACAGACAAAAACCAAAGACAGATTACTGTCCTGAGCAAATTCTCAGTATTTGACTTGCGCAGCAACTTGAAACTTTCTTCAGTCTTCTAGTTGTTTATACATGCTATGGCTACGCTTCTTAATTTATACACAGTCCATACAGAAGGTAGTCTATAATGGTAACACACACAGAGGACAAATTTGCCCTCTGTTTCCTAGTGTGTGCCCACAGAATAATCTTTTACAAGGTTTATAAGTTAGACAAACAAGACTCCTCCAGGTGGTGTTGACACGTTTCTGCTGTTTAAGATCCAGAGTCTCTTCAGGACAGTGGAAAAAAGAATAACCTATAAAGAATACATATTTTACCGTACGGTACACTAAACATCAAAACTGCAATGCCGAGAGAGAGGGGTAAAAAAACCACAGGTCCCATTTATATCAGGTATCAATGTAGGGTATGCAGAGCCGAAAACCATACATACATAGAAGGAAAAAATTGAAGTGTGCTCATAGACCACACCAAATGGTTAATTGTAATATGCTTACTATAGAATATTATGGTGTCAGCTACATAGTGATTGTGCCAGCGTCGACAATTATGCCTATCTTTTGTGGCATGCTTGGGTGGAGGGGGTGGCTTGTGCATCCCGCACAAAGGTAGTGGGTGGGAGGAGAGGCATCTTATGCACCCACATGCAGAAGTACCATGCGTGTAGAAAAAGTGCATGCAGTAGGAAAGATAGTGGCTATGTGGGCAGATGGTCAGAAAGAAACAGAAAGGCCTACTGGATGATCTGAAGGACCCAGCTATTGGATGCCACCAAGGGTGAAAAACGTCAGATCCTACATCCCACAGGGAGGATGTTTGCGGTTCAAGGCAAACTAAAAAGGTTTGAAGGCTGAAGTGGTTGAGGAGGGTGAGTCGGGAAAATCGGTGCCCCTGGTGATCTGTGTGCTGTCTGCCTGATCTCAGTCCTCAGCAATGAAAGGGCTGAGTTGACTACAGCGAGGTTATGGGTACCTGGAGCTGTCTATATACCAAAACTCTGGAGTAGCATTGGAAAACCAAACTTATGCATGAACTGTCTGGCAGGTATTGAAATGCCCAAAGAGTGTGACGAGCCCAGTTTACCTTGATGCGCTCTCGGGCCAAATCAGCATTTTAACCAAGCAGAATCCATCAACCGTCATGTCCATGAGAGATGCCTGCAAGTTTCTCAACAAGCCTAGGATCTCATCCATGCATTGTGATGGAGCTGCACACTACTGCAGATTGCCAAGCTCAAGCAACCAGTATGTCTAGATCAGCACAAATCACATTTAGCTGCTCCTAACCTTCTTAAATTGTAAGAGCCAAGTAGGCCCTAACCTCTTTCCGGGAACACAAACAAGATCTTGTTGACCATGTCCTAGAGAGCGTGCAGAAAACAGCCCAGTAGGTGTTTGGCAGTGACAGACCTAACGTCTAGGCTGGCCAAAGAGAACAGACATTTCTCAAATACATTAATGCTTTTTTAATCCCTGTCAGGGGAGTCATGGTGAATGAGTTAGGATTCCCCTTGCTGGTGGAAACTTATACCAAACTCTCAGGAGTAGAAGGTAGAGTAAGAAAATCAGGGGTAACATGGTACCAGTCTATGACGCCTGGCCACCTGCTTGTTCACTTGTGGGCAAGACAAATGGTTAGACCAGGCGCCAATAACCACATATGTTTTCATCTCAGAGGGGAGTTGTAAATCCAGGAACTCCGCAGCAGATCATGTGACTACTGCAAAGGAAGCACTCACTGGCCTCTTGCAAATCCATACTCAAACTTTTAATGCGAGATTTAATCATCTACATCTTCTCCACTGTGGCAAACTCTCAACAGAGTTCGATACGAAGAGACGGTGGGGTTGGCAGAGGATCCACTTCTGGAATCAGCAACATCGGGACCAATATCGTAAAGCAAAGAACCGGCACAGGTCTTGGAGTAGGAGTTGGCACTGGAGTTGGTGGGGAGCCCAAGTGACAGGGGCTAAGACTGCACCAGGTATGGATCCGTGGCAGTAACCCAACTGAAAGCCCCAGCAGATCTTTGAGGCCCAAAGGCATGCCAGAGGGAGACGAAAGAGTGCCACAAATAAGCCACTAATGGATGCAACTTGCTACTGCGTCGCTAATGGCCTGGAGAACTCTAGGCGCACCAGAACCTATAGTGAGATCCACTCTTCAATCAGCGATCAGGAGCAAGATATAGAGGAACATATCTAGAGTCCAAACATCCGAGGCACACCTACTAAAGGTCATTCAATAGCATCTGCTTACTGGGTCACGACATGGTTTGAACCCTGCAGTCTTGGGTATGGGCATCGTTCAAATGAACACTGGAATTTAGTTTAAAAAACTCAAACTGAGCAGAGCCCTAGATCTCTGTTTGAAGGCACAGAAAGAAAGTAGTAACATCGATAGCTCACCAGTTCTCCCAACTAATTTTGCATAAAATGGAAAGGCATTATCTCGAGGTGGCTGAGTGGCCTTGAATGCTTGGCTATACTGTATCATACAAAAGAACTCTCCCCTGGAACAAACACACACACTAGCCACGTTATGCTGAGCAGATGGATTAATAACCATAAAAAGTTGAATATATACAGTTTTAGCCATTAGGGTGTAATAATCCAGCACAAATCAGAATTTTGAATAAACGGTAGCCTGTTCCAGTGGCGAGATTGGACTTGAAGATGGCTAATCAAGCTGGATGTGTTCAGCGATGCGTCAAATTAATTTCTCGCATATGATCTGACTAACCCAGCACTGGTGTTATCAACAGCTAGTTCACACGTTATAAGTAGACAAAGTTCTGTCCATTCAAGTCATCATTGTTAATCATTTACTTAAATACTGAAGAGGGAGATAAAGGAAATGGGTGTTACACCTACCATATCCCTTTCTCCAAAAATGTGTTCTAAATTCATAGAAATTGCCATGCCGCTGTACCAGCAATTGCAGCATTCACGTACACACGAGAGAGGAGATTTAGGCTTCCCTCTGTTAGCACATGACACAATCTAGAGGGAGGCCAGATTTGCTTACTTCAAGATCCAGCATTGGACTCTTTATACAGCGGACACAACCACAGATAGCACACTGTAGTCAAACATTTAGAGAGATTGGGCCCTCTCGGTTCCAGTGACACCCTGTTTACATTCCCTTGTCAAGTCCCTTACCGTTCCTGCGAAGAAGGTTCCTCGAAGATCTCTGAAGAGTTTTCTTTTCACTGTCCTTAATTTTTTTCTGAAGCCGAACTGGTGCTGTGCGCCTGGCAGTCTATGTACATGACAAAACGCATCTAGTAGCAGCTGCCTAAATGCTACTTGGAGGATTCAGATAAACGTTCCCTTTGAATCAAGTGGGCGTGTCTTCACTCCCAGACTGTCTTATAAACAGCAAGAACAAGGCTGCAAAATGCAACAGGATTATTTCGGAGGAGAGCAATTTTGTATTTAGCTTTTGAAAGGAGGAAGCGAAGAACGAGCAAGCAAAAAAAAAAAAAACACGTATACACTATCTGCTCTTGGAGGAAAAGGTTGGAGCCAGCCGACTTATTGGAAAGGTGGGTTTGGGAGGACGGAAGACAGGGGAGGGAGAGAAGAGAGTGGGATGGAGGAGCAGGGGCAAAGAAAAGACAAGACAAGGAAATAGAAGCATTTGCAATGCAATAGGTCTCGCATTATAAAAGTTTGAGCTATTGGCATTGCTAATAATAATGCAACACCAGTAGCGCAAACATTCAGTAATGTGAGACCTATTGCATTGCAAAAGTTTTTTGTTTGTTGATTTTTTATATAGCGCGACTTGACCCAAAGGCGTGCATTTATGTTGCATTGAGTTCAGTGCAATTATGTGGTATGTTATTATGTGGCACGGAGTGGTATTATGCGGAGTGTATTTATGTTGCATTAAGTAGAGTAATTATGTGACGTTGAATTATGTAGTATTGAGTGGTATGTGGAGTGCATGTATGTTGCATTGAATACGGTAATTATGTGACGAATTATATGGTACTGAGTGGTATTATGTTGAGTGCAGTTATGTTGCATTGAGTAGAGTTAAATATGTGGTATGTAATTATGTGGCACTGAGTGGTATTATGTGGAGTGTATGTTGCATTTAGTAGAGTGTAATTATGTGGCGTGTTATTACGTGCCACAGAGTGGAGTGCAATAGGGTGAGAGAGAGGGAGAGGGGGAGGGATATTGGGGTGATTCCCACTTCCGAAATGAATAAAGTAAGGCCGTGAGAAATGTGGGGCAGAGGGGTCATTATGTCACAATCCTCACACTGTGTTTCTGGTCTCTTGTGCTGTGATATTTAGTCAGAGCTGCAGTTAAAAACGTTATGCTACAACTCCTGCTTTGTAAAATTAGGATAAGAGCAAACTTGGCACCTCGCTGCTGTCCGAAGTATCATCGTTTTGAGTTTAACAAGGGTCAGAAAGTACTTGAGACAAGAGAAGCTGTTTAAATGCAGACAAACATAGATGAGCCGTGCGGTTCTTTGTAAATATTACTGGGAACAATTAAACTGCATTTCCTGGGATGTTAACTCTACCTTCAGCAAGGCAAAAAGAGCCTTTCAAACATGCAAGCATGAAAGGGAAGGATATGCGGAGTGCCGGGCAGTTTGTTACAGTAAGGGGTCACATTGGGGGAAGACTGTAACTACTGTGATAATACCAAGCCAAGCCACCCGTGACGCTGGGCCATGAAGAGCCGAAAAACCCCACCGCTTTATTAGAAGCGTACTGAGCTACAAATCCGAGCCGCCAAGGGAGGGGGTGGCAAATGGTGAGCACTTTCGCGGCCGCTTTGATGTTCCCAGTGGCCGCGCGGCTCACTGAGAACATCAAAGCGGCCGTGAAAGTGATCAGGCAGGCTGACAAATGGTGCGCGCGCCTGGTGCACATGCACTGTATTTGGAGGCCTGAAAAGCACTAGTCTGCACTTCCAAATGCCCCGTTTACTAAAGCTCTCGCCAGAGCAGCACTAAAGCAATGCCTCAGGCGAGACCTAAAAAAACCAGTGCATTGCTCATGAAAGAGCGCCGTGCTGACAGAGCTCATACCTGCAGTTTTCCACAGAGATCAGAGCCAGTCAACGGCCGGGGCAGCTGCATGTTTTTTTTAAATAAACTGTCAACATAATTTATCAGCACTAGTTTCGCTTTAATTGTTGTGAATTTTGTTTTCTCTACCTCCCAATCAGTGAGCAGGCTCCAGCCTGGCCTGCCTAACAGCAAAGCAGTGGAGTCAGGCGGACAGAGAGGGAGGGATGTGCTGGAGTTTGCTGACTGATAGTGATGGGGTGGGAGAGCAGAGAAAATACACAACAATGAAAGCAAAACCACCGCTGCGGTTGTGAAATGGGTGCAGCGCTGATAAAGTAGGTTGACAATTATTAATGCGTGCAAAGTGGTGGGGGGGGGCGCTACAAACACCTCTGATGAGCAGGATACAAATGCTGTGTGTTAACTGGGAAGCAAAAAGTATGCTTACAACAAGAGGTAGGAGAATCTTGTTCCAGAAAATAGTGCTGGGGGCGTGGCCAAGATGGTCACGAGAGCGGACGCTGCCTTGAGGAGCTGCACGCCCGCCAGCAATAAAATCCTTAAATATCTTTCCAATCTAGAGCCCCACACCTTAAAAGCGTATCTTTTTGTCACTAAGGGGACGATGGACATTAGCCAAGTGGTCCGCATCGCCCCAAGAGCAGACGTCGGCGGTGGCTGGAACGACGCCACAAGTGCGGCCGCAGACTACGCAGCGGGTCGCTGAGGCAAAGAGGGCTGGCCCAGGTGGAACGCGACTTCGGAGCAGTTGAGTGAGCTGAGAGGTCGTGGTATCCCCGGCGAAGACCACGGAGGCCCTCCCCCTAAGTTGATATTGAGACCAATGGTCGTCGGATGGTGAGGAGCTCCGACGCCGGAGGTGGGTCCGGGGAGTGGCTGCGGGCAGACTGCAGCCAGGTCTAGGCCCCCCCTCTCTGTATCGGGCATGGGAGTGCCTCACTGCTGCGGTGTTGGCTGGGCCCGGGCTGTGTCCTAACTAGTTATTCCCGTGAGCTGCACGCCTCAGTGAGAAAGCTGGGATCCCCATTGTAGGCCCTGGTGACTTTGAGGCCTGGTGAGGCGGCCTCATTCTTTCGTTCCCTGGAGTGGGCCGCATTTCTGGGGATTGCGGTCGATGGACTGACGCCCTCCCCGCCCAGGCTGCCAGTACCGGCGGTGAGTTGTGGAGATATCCATGCAACTGTAGCTGCGGTCCCAGGATTGGGGCCGGCCCATTCCTACTCCCTTCTCCATGCACTGGTGGGCACTCTGGGCCTATTTGAAGGTGCCAATTCCACAGGTTGGGATTGCCGCTGCCTGGGCCCCACTCTCTCTCATCCCCCCCCCCCCCCCTTTACGCACGAAATCATTGAAGGGCCGAGACAAGAGGGCCCCCCTAGGACCAGAGGTGACACATTGACCGGCCCTACACAGATGGTAGGTGGTCCCTCTGGGGGGAGACAATAGCAGCAGACACATTTGGCATTGAGTACTGGGGCACGAGAGGGGGCCTGAAAGCTGGGCCCTGTATGAGTCGCTGGAGAGAGCCTGTGGAGGATGCAGGTGGTGCGGATGTGGCCCTAGATGAGCTGTAGGTTACAATATAGATCGGGCGCCTGATTACTGTACTTACTGCGAGGCACGGGCGGGGGCCAGCCATGCTGGGTGCACAGACATTCTGATCAGTAGAGAGTTGCTCTCATAATTGCACATCACGAGACACTGCCTACGAATAGTGTGCTGGTGGAGAGGTGCGGAGGCTGAGAGTCGGTGGAGGCACTGGGCGGAGTATCTAGCAATGGACAAGGATCGCCTGCCGAGAGCCGCTCAGCAAACAAAGATGGACCAGTATACAGCTCTGGGTGTGCCCCTAAAGACTGTTTGGTTCCGAGAACATCGGCGGGCGGAGATGTGGTGCAGCTTCTTGGCTGCTATTGAATCCTCCAGTGCAAGAGGGCAAGCGAAGATAGACGCGGCTTCTCAGGATGTGGGACTGCTGAGGGCGGATCTTCGTACTGTTGCAGAACGGTCACTGGCCACGGAACAAGCGGTTACTGAGCTACGAGATCTCGGCCCTGAAGGTGTCTCTTTCTGAGAGGTCACAAAAAACGATGTCCCTGGAATGCCACGTGGAGGATGCGGAAGGCAGATCCCGCAGATGCAATTTGCGTTTCATAGGTTTTCCGGAGAAAGTTGAAGGGAAGGAACCGGAACTTTTTCTTGAAAAATGGATTAAGGAGGCCCTGCCCACTGCCAACCTGTCCTCCGTCTTCAATATGGAGCGCGCACACCGGGCGCTCGCTGCGCCTCGACCGCCGGGGGTCCCATCCAGGGCCCTAATCGCTCAGATCCTGAATGATAGGGACTCTATCCTTAGGGCACCACGAGGAGAGGGGGAGCCGGCGTTCGAGAATCAGAAGATACGCATATTCCCTGATTACACTCACATGGTTCAACGGCAGAGAGCATCCTTTCTCGGAGTGAAGCAAAAATTTCAGGCCATGAATCTGCAGTACATGCTTCTCTACTGCGTAAAATTGAAAGTGCTCCATAATGAACGTGCACAATTTTTACAACGCCGGAGAAGGTGTGGGACTGGCTGGAGGTACATGGAGAGGGAAGGGTGCTGGGGTGGGGGGGGGGGGGGTGCAGTGAGCGGTGGCGAGATCCTCGGTGCACCCTGAAGGTGGTACGGGTAGAGGTTGTGCGGGAAGACGCAGATAAGGTCCAGATCAACACAGAGAATGGTGGTGCAGCAGGATGGGTCCCTAGAGCTGGAGTGGGCTGAATCGGGGGGGCAGGGCAGGACAGAAGATTCTCTCTCTCTCCCCCCCCCCCCCCCCCCCCCCCGGATAGATTTGGAGACTCAGCGGGCTTAACAAGATGTGGCCAGAGAATTGGTTGAGGTGGTGACGGCTACGGGTTCGAACACAAGCTGGGGCAAGATCGTTGAGGATACCCCACAACAAACAGATCCTGCATGAGCGTTCTAACAATGGACACCGTGATGAGCAAAGTAACCCAGATACAGGTATCGTTGGGACATAAATTGGTCTCTTTACTTTCTTGAGAGCATGTGGAGTTACATTTTGGAGGTGCCCTCAATCTCAGGTTTTTAATCTCCTTTTCATAGAGTGGGGTAGCTGGATGGTACAAATATATGGTGCGGGTGGGCATTGTCTTCAGCCCCCTTTCTACCTTCTTCTCTATTTACCTTCTCTATTTTCCTTCTTTTTGCTATTTTTTATGTTTTACTGTTCTTTTGATCTTCTTTCTCTCGTTCTCCCTTTTCTTTATTTGAGGGGGAGCTCGTGTGACTGGGGAATGGAGTGTCGAGACGATTGGTTATGAGTGACTGTGGTATGTGTGGGAGTGATTGTTGATTGGGCTCGGGTAGCTCAGCTTACGGACCCCTGTGGTCCAGGCGGGGCGCAGTCCTCTTGTCCCGATAGGAGAGATAACAGAAATGTTCATGGGCAGTGGGTGTGACGGAGTGCGTGGTTGGGTGGCTGACTGGAGTGTGTGTGATTTTATGTTATTGTCCGATTTTGTATTAAGGGGGACTGCGATGGTTACAGTGCTGCATAATTGGGGTGGTGGGTGTTATGTTTGGGGTTCACATGGGATGCATGTTAGTTTAAAACCGTGTCTACCCGGGGGAAGGGAGTTTTTTTTGTTGGTACAGGGCGGTGGGTGTTTGGCAGCGACAGCGGTGGCAGGCAGGTTGCGTACAAAAAGACGGAGACTGGTACTAGCTATCACTATGGGACACTTTAGAATAGTAACGTGGAACGTGAGAGGGCTGAACTCGTACATAAAGCGTTATGGGGTACAGACGTATCTATGCCGGCAGGGTACACAGGGGGATATGTTACAGGAGACTCACCTACTGGAAACGAAAATACAGAAACTTAATAAGAAATGGAGTGGACAGCTGCTTGCATCTAAATTCTCTTCCTATGCAAGGGGTGTAGCTATCTGGATGGCGCCACAGGTCCCGTTTAAGCTTCGTAGCTATGAAGCGGATGTAGTGGGAAGAAATGTAATAGTGCATGGGGACATGGACGGTGCGGAGATGTGCTTGGTGAATGTTCATGAGCCAAACCTAGATGACGCAGACTTCTTTGGTGAGCTGGAGGATCGGCTACTGCCATTCATGGGGATCCCCCATGGTATGGGCGGGTGGTTTTAACTGCATGCTGGACGGGACGCTGGACAGAACCCCCCCCCCCCCCCAGACATCATACTAAGCCGTATAGGACAGTAGCCCTGAAAGAGGTGATGGACAGGCTTCAGTGAGTGGATATGTGGCACAAAACACACCCTGAAGAGCGACAGTATACGTGTTCTACCCCGGCCTGTGAGGTCTATAGTAGACGTGATAGGTTTCTGAAATAACGTGAGTTATGCGATAATGTGGGTGGGGTCATGGTGTTGGGCCGTTTCCTATCGGATCACGCCCCCGTGCTGCTGGAATGGGGGCCTGAGAGAGTTAGACCGAAACTCCCAGTGTGGAGACTGCAAGCGTGGGCGTTAAAAGACCAGGTATTCAGAGATGAACTTGGGCAAATCGTAGCAGATTACTTCAGCGAGAACTGGTCTACTACCAACACTAGGAGTAATGAGTGGGACACGTTCAAAGTGGTCACTGGGGGGGCCTGTCTGTCTAGAGTGAGGGTCACAAGAAAACTATTAGAGGTGGAGCTGCGTTGGGGGGGGGGGGGGGGGGGTGGTGGTAGGCACCCTAGCTAGATTACAACATGAGGGGTGCACTATGGAGCAGCCTTCAGATGCCCTCCTGCAGGCGCAGTGTTCAGAGGTGGAGACTTGGAATAGATTGAATTGCTTGACCCGCAGGTAATACCGGCAGCTACTGCATAAGTAAGGGGATAGGTCGGGTAGATCACTTGCGTGGCTGTTAAAGAGTGAATGCTCACCCCCACTGATTTTTACATTACGCCACCCCTGGGGAGGTTCAGTGAATACACAGGTTGGTGTTAATGAAGTTTTCTCTGACCATCTGGTGGACACATACCACAGGCGTGCAGGCGATGATAGTGCGGACGGGTGTAGCTTCTTTCAGGGGATTCCACTACCGCGGCTTTCAGATGACCAACGGGAGGAGTTGGAAGCGGAGTTACAACTGGAGGACTTTCAGGTAGCTCTGCGTGGAATTGCCAGGTGTAAGACGCCTGGCCCCAATGGTCTTCCAGTTGAATTTTATCAGGCATATGCCGATGTAATTCTACCACGACTACTGGAAACGTTGCAGGAGGCTAGACAGACTGGAGTCCTTCCTAGCTCTATGCGTGAGGCACAAATTGTTATGCTCCCCAAACCAGACAGGGACCCCGAAGACCCCACCGCATATAGGCCCCTGTCTATGTTGGGTGTGGACACCAAGTTACCGGACAAGGTTCTGGCTCTCAGACTGCGAAGGGTGGTGAACTCTTTGGTGCATGAGGACCAATGTGGCTTCATGCCTGGGAGGGGAACACACATGAACTTACGTAGACTGTCACATGTTCTCCACTCAGTCGCAGATACTAATGTCAGGGTGGCAGTAGTAGCCCTGGATATTGAAAAAGCCTTTGGTAGGATTACCTCTGTGACGTACTGCGGAGAATGGAGTTTGGAAGTGAGTACTTGGTGTGGGTCAAGCTGCTGTACCATGGGGCGATGGCTAGAGTAAGGACCAGGAAACACGTGTCGGAGATAATTGGAAGGGGCTCACGACAGGGGTGCCCATTGTCCCAATTGCTATTCTCCCTGGCCATGGAGCCTTTGGCAATAAGAATATGCAGGAATATGGCACCGTGGGGTATAGAGATACCCGGTCGAACCCACATGGTCTCTCTGTATGCGGATGATGCTCTCCTCTATCTGCGAGAGCCAGAGAGAGCGATCCCTGCGGCTTGGAAGATATTGGACTCCTTTGGGATCTCTCCTGGCCTCCGCATTAATCGCCAGAAAACCATATTTTTCCCGCTTGCTGCATTGGCGTGGGGGGCAGTTCAAGATCTTCCTATGGTCGGCATGGATTGGAAGTGTGATCGCTTCCGGTATCTCGGAATGCAGATTGCCCATCATCCGGAGGCCCAGTTTGATTTAAACATGGGGAAGGTACTTGGTCTGAGGGCATCTATAGCATTCTGAAACAAGTCACCATTGTCGGTTATGGGGCGGGTAGCTGTATCGAAAATGGTACTGTTGCCTCGCTGCCTATACGTTCTCCAGAACTCCTTTTGCAAAATTCCAAAATCAACGTTCGACGCACTAATCAGTCTCCTGAGCTTTCTGGTCTGGGCTGGAAAACTGAGCAAAGCCAATCTGGATATACTAAAATTGAATATGGATGAGGGCGGCCTAGGGCTGCCAGACTTACGGCTATACTATATGGCTGGCCTGCTTCAATACGCTGCTCAGTGGTGCATGGAGGAGCATACGGTTGAGACAGACTTACTGGGGAGCTGGAAAGAGGGGATTCAATTGCAGCAGCTCCTAATGATGGGCTCTGAGTCCCTGAGTAGTGCCTACATATAATCCGTAGGGTTAGAGAGGTCTGGGAGCAGGCTGTGACTTTGGTGGTTAGATGGGCCCCATATGCCAATGCATTACCCATGCGCTAGTTAAAGGGCTTTCAGAATATCCAGAGGGTTATGGTTCTCTCAAAGTGGTACGAAGGGGGTTGTGAGACGGCAGGGAACTTGTATCAAAATGGCACATTTATGACCTTTCAGGAAGCACAGGACTGGTTCCAGGTGCCTCCGGGGCAATTCTTACAGTACGCCAAAATATCAAGTAGCGTGCGTCAGATGTGGGCAACATTTCCCAATGAACCAGGTGAGTGCAGCACACTGGTTACACTGCTGGACCCAGGTTCTGGTCGGGGGCTTCGCTCTCTAATCTATACGACACTAAAGGTGGACAGGGGGTCGAACTTAGACCGGATCAGAGCGTGATGGACGATGATTTGCCCGTCCAGTTGACAGATGGTGAGCGGAGGAGAGCACTGGCACAAGTAGCAGAATCTACAAGTAACGCACGGTTCAAGCTAATTCAGTTCCATTACCTAAACCACACATACTTGACCCCCCCACCCAAGCGGCAAGCACGGTTAACACCTGGGTCTTCTTCTGCATGCCTACGATGTGGTACGAATCACGCCACATTTCTGCATATGGTCTGGAATGGTCTGCGTCTGCAGCAGTACTGGTATCAGGTGGTTTTATCTCTTAGCACGGCTACAGCGGTGCATATTGATACATCTATAAAAACACTGTCTTCCGTGAGTGCTTCCGACACCCAAGGAAGAGACTAGGATGCACTATACGTTTGCGCTCCTAGGACTGGTGAAACGGAGTATAGTAATCCACTGGATACACCCCAGACCACCTATGTGGAAGAAATGGAGAGATGACCTGAAGGAGCGGGGAGTAGCTGAGGAATGTAGCCTCAAGGCAGTACGAACGGATGAGAATGCAGAAGGCTATCTCCTAGAATGGGGGCAAATGTTGACTGAAGTGTCCACAACAGAGTATGAGGGTGAGACGGAGTACTCATAGCTCCCCAAGTGCTGGGTCCACTTTAACACCACCCGACGCAACATGGCCACATGTATCCTCTCACCACAAATGCATGATTCTTAAACGAGTTATGAGTGTACGGCTAGTCTCCTACCTAGGTCAGAGGTATTGTGCCACCTGTCTGTCGCTGCCACGGGGGAGGAGGGATTTGTGGGAGGGTAGGGATTAGATTCAGGGGTGGAATCCAGTTCCTCCGTTGTGATTATTGTTGATATTATTCAATTATCAAGGAGAGAGAGAAGACTAGATAGCTAGTCCGTATCCTCGAGGTTATTATATATAATCAAGAGGACTAGCCTATTTATGCGCGATACAGGACTCAGGACTGTATGAGAAGGGAAACTGTTTGGTTTCCTTATGAAGCCCTCACCCACCAACCTAGTTGGTGGCATACTTCATCATCAGGCCCACCCAGTGACACCGAATGTGTCCCGGGTGTGCTTCTACGCCTGTATTACAGCGGAGCAGGTATTTTAGTGAGTGTGCGGTTACACACTCACTAAATGCACTACATTTAAAACAACACAAAACCGGAAATGTTGGCACCAGTTGAAGATTTCCAAGCACAAAAGAGCAGAAACTATTATTCAATGTTCATGGGAGAAGGTACGTAATTTTCTGTAAGCTCCAAAATAATTCCTTTTACAGTTGCTCTATGGACACTAGGATAGGCTCTGGATCCAGGGGTCGAACCTCGAAGTAGTGCTTTATGTAATAAGTACAAAGCACAACTATAAGCAAGATCCACAATCAAAAACAGGATGAATATCTATGTTGGGATAGAAAAGAAAAATGAAAGGCAGATGTATTCTAATGAGAACTGAAGGGCTGAACAGAAGTAAAAACTTTGTGGTCACGCAGGCTTAATTTGTGGTCACGCAAGCTTATAAAAACAAGCATTGGCATAGCCAATAGGTCTCGCCTTTGGGACCTTATAAGTGTTTAGCCATGCAAAAGTTGCATAACTAAACACTTATAAGGTCCCAAAAGCGAGACCTATTGTTTATGCCAATGCTCGTTTTAACTGCTGCAATCTATTGAAGCCTCACAGAGAACATCAAAGCGGCCGCGAAAGTGAAAGTAACCGCGGTAAAGCGCGACGCGCGTGCCCATGCACATGCACTGTAGCTCTAGGCTAGCCTGGTAGCACTTTCTGGAGCCCTCACAAAATGTCTCGCCAGATCAGCGCATGGGCTGGGTCAGGCGAGACCTAAAAAAAGAAATAAGTGCCGACAGACTGTAAATGAAACATACTGAGTAACACCACCAGTAAAAGAGCCAGCCCTAATGGGAGGTAACAATAGAAGACAGGGAGGTACTAAGCATATGAAGAAATCAAAAGCCAACATGTACAAAGGACAGTGACAGCAGCCAAATAAAAATATGGGCAGAGAGTGGACGGAGCTTCAAGACCAAGAGTTAGCTTTATATTCATCGGAGATCCCTGTGGCGAATAACCCATGGCTTCCCATCACCGAGGGAAAATTAGTGCAGCGCTCACTTGCAGCGTATTCCATGACTACATTTGGGGATTTGTTCCCTGGGGGACACGTTTTTTTCTAGTACAGAGGGTGGACGGTTTAGCGAGGCCACATTCGTGGATCAATTTGCCTTTACTCGACTACGAAGGGCGATCCATGCGAAGATTTCGGAGTACCCGTTGGAGCCCAAGTCCTTCCTTCCGCTTACCCTTCTAAATCAAAAGTCTGGGGGGGGGGGGGGGGGGGGGGGAGAACATTTAATTTCAAGATTATATAAAGCAAGTATGAAATTAATCCCTAGTAGGGATATCAAAATACGGGAGGCATGGGAGCGAGATCTTGGGCACCCAATTCAGGATTCACACTGGTCCTTCTGCTGTGAACAAATCAAGGCAGTTTCTTTAAATAGCAGACATAAGCTTATACATTTCAAATATTTGTGGAGGGTATCTATGTCCCCGGCTAAGCTACATGCTATTGACTCAAATCGCCCGCACTACTGTCTCAAGTGTGGTGGCCCGCAGGCCGACTTTGCCCACCTGGCGTGGAATTGTGCCAAGATTGGGGGTCTTTTGGAGATCCATATTTGAGACTATGTAACAAATGATTCACTTGGAAGCAGCCCCTATGCCAGAGCGTGCTTTGTTGGGATGCATGGGAGGGCTTCCGAAGAAGTTCCATAAATTCACAGCCATTGTCCTTTTGCTTGCAAAGAGGGAGATAGCACTCAAATGGGGTAGTAGAACCTCTCCCACGGTTAGGGACTGGCTCCATAGTCTTACATACTGCAATACCAATTGTGAGCTATATGCCAGCACTCAACCTCTTACCTCCCGTCCGAAAGATATTTGGGAGCCGCTCAAAGCTTATTTATTGGAAACCAGCACCGCCTCCGATACACAACCACCGATGGAATAGTCCCCACGGGAGTGGGGTAATTACAACACATTTCACATTATCTGGTCGCTGTGATTCACTGCTGTATCCCTGGGTGGCCTGTGCTTTGTTGCCGTTTAGGGTTAATTTGTTCTGGGTGGGCCGAGTGAGGGTATTCCAAAATTTGTTGTGCATTATACCCGGAGAGATTGTTCTGTCATGTACTTGTGCACTTCTAAGTTGCAATTGTATTACTGTTTCTTTTTATCGCCATTTCAAAATTATAGTGCTTAACCATGCTGGGTTGTTATTTATGAGAAAATGGAAAAAAAAGTTAAAATTAAAAAAAAAAAAACTGAGCTGGAGACCAGGTAGAATTTTGGCAGCAAGAGGTTGGAAGGTGGGAGGGGCAATCAGGCACATTTAACAAACATATGCTCAAAGTGCAGCCTGGGGCACTTGGGGGATGCCAGAGAACATAATATTTAGGAAGACAATCCTAATGTGAGAGCAAAGAGATGAAGGCTAAATAATATCTAGGGTTCATTGTCAGAGTTCAGCAACATTATCAGAATGGGAGTCTTTGGGGATCTCACAGACCAGAAACCATAGAAACCAATCACAGTGGAGTAAATGTAATTTCAAAGCTAAATGACAGGGCCTGATTCACTAAGCCATCTGTGCTTCTAAATTTAGGGGTGCAAATGCCCCAAGAAATGACTTCTAGGGATTTACAAAAAGTGATCAAGCATTTGTAAATCCATTAACATTCATGTAATTGTACCCCAAGAGCATAATATTATGCAAGGAGTAAATAACACTTGCGATTAAAGATATGTTCAAGTTTAACGGTTTGTTAATCCCCACAACCACATCAGTTTTTGGCTATTCACAAATTTCTCCCAACATGTCCCTTCCATGTAATGGCCAGAGGTACTCCAGGTAAGGGGTGAAATAAAATAAAAGCCTTTTCATGGTGTGAAGCAGAACGGAACTCTCAACGCCTCTTTCATCAGGCTGTGTTCCAGAGTCCTTCCAAATGGGCCAAGTCACACCCACTCTGAAAAAAATCAGGCGCAGACCCCGACTTCAACAACCTCAGACCTATTATCAACCGTCCCTTCCCAGCAAAAACACTAGAGAAGTGTGTCCTGCTTCACCTCAACAGACAGACAAATTCAACCTTCACAACACTTTCCAATCAGGATTCAGGAATGATGTAGAACCGAAACCAACCTTCTCAATATTTCTGATGGCATTCACAGATTCTTAGATAAAGGAGTCAAGCACCTCCTAATTCTACTTTACTTATCTACGGCATTCGATACAGTAAATCATCCAGCTTTACGAGACTCAAAAACTGCACTGGTATCAATGGCACAGTCCTCAGATGGTTCCCATCCTACCTGCAACATCGCGGTCATCTCTTAAAAATCAACAGCAGTTGATGAAGCAGGGGAAAATACAAAAAGGTTGTACCCCCTTCGAAGTTAATGACCTCATAACCCTAAAAATTACTAATTGTTTGAATGAATGCATTAATCACTCAATGCCCCTTTAATTAGACACTACACGCGGAAAAACTAACTGGCATATGCAAAATCTCATTTACTTACAGACGTGAAATTAAATTAACATAGGTTTGTGTTTCGTGTAGGAAATCGAAGTAAAATTGCATGTATTTCATTTGTAGTTAAATATTGTGGCAAAGAATGCAGATGGTAAGTAAAATGGCTTTAAATGTCGCTTATACTAGGTAACACCTAACACGGGTCATTAGAATGGTTGGTGGTAAACAGAAGGGCTTATTTTCTATGTCTAGTTTCTGCTATGTTTTCACATTAGTTCCGTTCAAGCCTGCTAGGCCTCACTGAGAAAATGTCCGCTGCCGAGAGATGTGATCACGTATAACCAAGATGGCCCCTGCGCATGAGCAGAATGGAAGTTAGTCACGAGTGATGGCCTATGCCTGGACTGAGAGATGTCAAGGCCGCACTGGCCTAGGACAAGAGTGGATGCCAAGATTCTCTGCACAAAAGCATGGGAACGGATGAAGAACTTGGACTGCAGCATTTATTAACAATAACAGTTGTTACAAATGGTGGAACATGACAAGTCACGAGGATATGCATGAATATGTAATTTACAGAACCAGTTTAGGCAAGGAGGACAATAAGGTGATCACCACCACCCCTCCAATGGACCAACAGAAATGAATACAGCCCCCAAAAAGTTTCAATTCTGGGTATAGCAAGTTAGTGAAAGGGTATAAAAATTGGTGCTTATGAGGAAGTTGTGGCACTTACTTATTTTTTCTATTCAACACGACACGCTGTCTGTTGAGACGATTTCTCCCAGACGCTGAAAAGACTGACAGATTCTAAACTTCAAACTTTGAGGAAGAAAAGGAACGAGACCGTCGCAGGATTCTATCCTCGGAGGGAATACGTCCGAGGAGGTTAGAGGGACAGTCAGTCAGTTTGGGAACCTATCCTGTGATCTGCGGTTCACTCTGGTGAACCATTCTTGTCACCGCCCTAAGGCCAAGGGTAATGATTATTTTCTGTTTCTATTTGAATCATTACTTGAAACACTTATGAAATTAATGGTTATAATTTTGTCTAATAAATTTTACTTATTCAATGAACTAGAAAAAATGTCATGTTAACTCAAACGGAGTCTGTGGTTATTCGAATTAAAGTTATGATCTATAAAAGTTAAAGGTCCAATTGTAATTGAGCTGGACTTAATCGCTTTCAAACGATTCCTACTAGTTGGTCCACCGACCCAAAAATCCAACGGAGTACCTTGATGTTTAATCCAGAAAATTCCAAAGTTAAATCTATATAAATGTATATAGTTGATATTTAGGCAAACTTAAAATTAAGGTACTTGCAGCTCGCCAGCAGGTCACTTATCCGGAAAACTGAGTGAATGTGTGTTTTCGGTGTTATGGGCCCCACCGATGAATAAGTGGTGTGAGAGTTTTCCTGGGTCGGGTGACGTTTGTAAAGGGTTTGTTTTAATCGCGCTGCATCACAGTCTCTACAAATCTGCATCAGGTACATAAGGCGTTCCTCAAGGCTCAATCCTCTGCCCAGCCATTTTTAATCTCTTCATGGAACCGCTCAGAGCTATTCTGAACCAAGCAGGGGTCTAATATCACATCACCTATGCCGACAGCACAAAACCCTACTACAAAATAAAATTACCCAGTGACCTACGACATCTAAACACCACACTAAGTATGGCTAACAACCACCTTAAATTTAACCCCAAAAAGACAAAACTACAACTCTTCTCCCCCCAAAATAATCATTTTTCTATTCTTTGATAGGTAAAGAATCTGGACGCACTTAACTGCTCTTACACTGTCTAACTCCGTTAAGTCCTTGGGCATCACCCTGAACAAAAACATGTCGAAGGAACATATCAACAATAAGGCATTAGGAGCGCTCTTCACACCTAGCAAACTGATAGACTGCATTTACAAAGTGCACACTACCGAACAGATCTCTTGGTGCTGCAGGCACCAACGATGACATGGCTGTTCCTCCTGATCTAGAAACCAAGCCTGGCCACCAATATACCAGGCATATTCCCATTCAAGATTAAGGCTCCAGGTAACACTGTCCAGTAAGGCACCATAAGGATAAATCATATATACCAGAAAGGTCAAAGATAAATTCCCATCCTTGCGATGTAGTTCACATAACAGGTATAATACAGGTAATGTCAGTTCTACAAAGAACCCTTCTCTAATCAATCTTGACATCATTAAAAGCATGAACCTCAGGCCCATGGACTTTGCTGCCTGATGGATAGGATAAATCTGGCAAGCTGACATCAATTGGGTCTTCTTGGATCCTGTGATGTCATCTAGCCAAGGCTCCCTGTTCAGATGAGACCCACCACTCCATCCAACAGAAGGAATCGTGCTAACCATCTCCTACAAATGTAGGCAAGACCTCAATCTCAAAGGGGGCATCAATGGGAAATAGTGACTTGGAGAAATATCAGAACTAGTTCAAATCCAGTATCAAAGCACAATGGCAAATGAGGTGAGAGGCAGTCAGAGTTGAAGACCCCTAAAATCAAGAGTTGTACTACTGAGCCAGAGAGGAGGGTAGAAGCAATTCATGGCTCTTGCACACACAGTGGCAGGCGGCAAGGGACTCCAGGCGCCTTGCCAACCACATCTGTCTTTGGGTTGTTCACTCCCCTCCACTAAATATCCATCTATCCTGCCTCACCAATGGCTCCCTAAATCACAACCCTCCTTCCAAGCCCTTTCTATGCCACGCTGGTCCATCACCATTACCATTTATCCTACTGCAGATATATCCATAGTTCTGAACCCACAACCCCACCCCACCCCACCCCCTACCTGTGCTCACAACATCCTGCTCACCAATACAAAAACCCATCTCCTGAACACACTAGCCAGCTCCCCTCTCCTATCCCCTATAATGTCAACACAAAGACACTTTTCTTTACCAACAAATTACCCAATTCAATTTATCTAACCCTCTCCATCTTTAGCAGGCTCATGGACTGCCCTCACATTACTTAGATGCTGGAAGTGTTCAAGGAGAAGCTGGAAAGAGCAGATCTCCTTCCCTCATACCAGACCCAGAATTCAAGGCATCAGGGCCAGCAAGGAGAGGAACAAAGAAATGAACCACCACAACTGTCACTATGGCAGCATCAAATATAAAAAAGAGCACAAAGTGGTTTCCAGGTCTGCACCAGAGGAGTCATAAGTGACGCCATCAATTCCACTCTCCCTCCTTCCATGCATGCCTCCTACAGAAACGGTCAGCAAGAACATACGGGAAAGAGCCACAAACTTAACAGCCAAAGGGTCTCAGGGAGCCACTGCCCATATACTACATTCTCGATCCAAGACCACATGAGAAGGCCCCTCAGAACCCAGGTGCTCCTTCTGCACTCTCGATGCCAGAACCTCTCAGCAGCCCTCTGACCATGTTTCGCAGGACAGCACAACGAACAAGAACCCCAACAGTGCTGGAAGAGATCGAGAGTACCCCTGTCTGTGGAAGTACAGTCTTGATGCATGCTTCATCTCGTTCCCAGACTTACTAAGAAAGTGCCCTCTTTCTGCATGGTTGCTCCCACTTTTTGCTGAACTGCTGATGTGCTTTGACTAAGCGCACCCTGGGCTCCTGCCAATCAAGTACCCAGGGCCTATGTCTTTACCTAAAACTGCATTGAAGATAAAACCTAATTGGTACTCTCTGGCCACAGGTCAGCCCCTGGTAAATGGTACCACAGCTAACAAGGGCACTGTGACCAGGGAAGGCCTCTAAGGGATGCAGCACCGAGTGTGCCTTCCTTAGAGGCCCTGTACCTTTACAATCACACACTGCCTTTACAGGCAGAGTGTTTTGGTGCAAAACAAAGTGAAAAGTCGAAATGGCACACATCCCTGTGTGCCATGTCTACAACCCACTGCCCTGGCATAGATCAGCCACACCTCTAGGTGGGTGCACTATAGCAGTGGTGAGCGTACAGGTGCATGAGCCCTGTACCCCTACAGTGTCTAAGCCAATTCATAGACACTAAGGGGCAGATTTATGAGGTTGTGTCGTAGGGAAGCGCAGCAGGCCTTCCTGCTGCGCTTCCCTACGGCAAAAGAAAAGGGCTGGGATGCGCCGTATCTATAAAATGCGGCGCATTCCTGTCCTTTTCCCCTGCGCCGGCGCACAATGGGCTGCCTGCGCCAACGCAGGCACCTCTGCACCATGGTGCAAGGGTGCCTGCGTTGCGGGGATGAATATTTTTGTATAGGAAGGGAAACCTTTCTGTACAAAAATAATCACAAGAGGTTTTTCCTCTTTGTATGGGTGCTGCAGAATGCAGCACACATAGAAAAAGGAAAAACGAGGAGAAATAAAGATATTTCTCCCCGTTGCGCCTCCCTTACGCCTCCCCTGGGGAGGCGTAAGCTTTTGGCGCTGCCTCAGATTTACGATTTCTCGTAAATCTGGGGCAGTGTCAAAAGGCCATGGATGTTGCTGGGAATGCCCCCAGCAACTCCCATTGCACGCCCCTTTAACGCAGAACACTGCGTTAAAGGGACTGATATTTATGAGGCAGCATTAAGCCACAAAAAGTGGCTCAGTGCTGCCTGATAAATATCAAGCAGGCTTCTGCGCCACGGAACGTCACAAAAAGTGACGTTCTGATGGCGCAACGGGCCTCATAAATCTGCCCGTAAGTGCAGTAATGCCATTAAGAGTATATATGGTGCTAGTAGTTTGTCAGTACGAACTCCACAGTATCATAATGGCTTTACTGAAAACTGAGAAGTTTGGTATCATATTCAACCCACACTGATGGCAGTGTGGCACCTTTAACACTCCTTAATCTATTATTTAGGGGCACCCCTGAACCTTTCCTCCAGAGACAAGCAACGACCAAAAAGAAAAGAATAAGGACAGAACAACTGTGCCAAATCGAAGAAAAGGACGCCCCCTGACTTGGCCACAGCCCTACTGGCCTGTCCCCACCATGAACCTGCAGAAGCGAAACTCTGGTGTGTCCTGCAGCCAGCAATCTCAAGAACCCCCGAGGACCTGCCCTGCCTTCCAAAGAAAAGACTCTCTCCTGTGAACATCTGATTTGTTCACCTACAGTCTCCAGCTCCGGCCAAATCTGCGAGTCTGCAACACTCTGCACCCCGGCGATTCAGACCCGAGATCTGGTGATCTCTGACCTACCTCGAAACCCCAGCGAAGCCTGCACCCTCTTTCTCTATTTTTAATACTTTATAATCTTTTTATCATCCTTTTCACCTATTGAATCTACAAAATCTTCAAAAGTTTCTATCCATGCAGTCCATTTATTGCCAATAGCGTGTTTCTTGGTTGTATCAAATGCAGATGGCGGTTTTACAAATGCATCAGCTGTATATACATTGGTGGACAGATGTGGTTTCTAAGGGGTTTCTTGTTTAATTTGATCATAAAGATTTCCTCTAGCGCCTTGTGACAGGCTGGCTTCAGGGTCAGCCTTAACGACTGAGCTTAGATCTCGACCTGGTTCTCCATTAGAGCTCTCTACTGGAGGATGGTCTAGGGAGTGGTTCAGAGTCCCTACCCACCAGCTTTGATGGCAGGCTGCTTCACCCGGGGACAACTCCGCTAGCACAACCCGACTCTCTTCCTGGTGCCACTCCCTGCAGCACGTTGTGCATGATGGGTCCTTGATGGTTTTGGTAAGTAGATACCTTGTACACTACTAGTCCATGACAGCAGATAACGTTATGATATTTGGACATCTTTGTGCTTAAATGTTACTTCACAAACACCTGGTTAATTTCCGTTTAATTTGTACTGAACTTTGGCTGGGCGCCCTTTCGTAATTGGGTTGCATCTACCTTTAGCGTTGTTACTCCATATAGCGAATCACATTCATTTGAGTAATGACACAGCGGTTGCATTCGAATCGGTTTCATTCAGTTCCTGGCCATCAACACAGACTTTCAATGTTGCTTGTTTTTTTTAAAGCATTCTATACAGGCTGGCGTCGCGCTGAGACTCCACCGATGGCCGCGTCTATTCTGCACGTCAACTGCGGCACATGTGGCATGCACGTGCAGCTTGCTAGACCACGGCAAACTCTTTGGAAAAGCGCTTTGAGCGTACGGACTTCATATCCCGTATCTCATCACTAGTCGTAGTGTCCTGCCAGTATCTTGGTCTCTAAGTTACTAGTAGGCCAGTCAGACATTACATTATTGGGATGATCCAGAAGTAACAGCACTGCTAGTATAACAGTGTCTTGTAACGAAGCAAAAGTGTACGCACAAAGGCGAGTGGTAAGAAGTGAAAATGAAAGCCTTTGTTCCACAACTGAACTAGAAGGCTACAGCTTTGCGAAAGCAGCAAGCTCCTAGCAAGACCAGTTAGAAACAAAGGCCATTGTCCGGTGCTTGGGTGAGATCTGTCTGATAAAGAGCATTCATTTCAAAACTGTGTGGTGTCATGAACTGAGGGGAACAAAGACAGATTACAACTTGTAATGCCACTGTTAATTTTGAGCACTTTTGAACAGCGAATGAAGGTCTTGCATTACCAGACAAATTGAGCACATGGATTAAAGATACACTGACCAGGACTAGCAAACAGGCAGAAATCAGACATTCAAAAAGAACAGCTGCTCAACTGTCCAGAATAAATACTGAATTTATAGCAGTTATGTCAAGAATTCCTGTCATGCGAGGGGAGGAAAACGGTAACCAGCGAAAACGGACTACATCTCCCAGGATGCTTAGCGGTTGAGAGGTTATGTAAACAGGAGAGCTGTTACATAACTCAAGGAAAACACGCCCTTATGTAAACAGGAGAGCTGTTACATAACTCAAGGAAAACACGCCCTTATGTAAACAGGAGAGCTGTTACATAACTCAAGGAAAACACGCCCTATAAAGGGAGGAACCGGGAGGTACAACGCTGTCGGATATTGTGTTTACACCGACGTACCTGCTTAGTGAAGAGCAGTGTTCCGGAGTGGTGCTCCAGTAAGGCAAGAACGGAGGTAGGTCGAGTCGTTACTCCCTGGGCTGTGTCTTGCCCCATCGTCACCTGTGAAGGACCAGGAAGCTCTACCGGATAACCATTGAGCTTCGCTTTTTGACTCGGCTGAGTCAAAGCGCAGTGGCGCTTTTGCTGGTTGGAGTCGTAACTCCCAGCCCGACCAGAGATAGAGGGACTGCCAGCTGTAACGCACACCAGGAGGTGTTTGCCGCGTTACAGACTCGGAAGTCCACGGGATCGATCGAGCGGCTGCTCTCGGTTCAGTCTTCTTTGCTTGTGATTGGGGTATCGGTGACACATCACCAGGAGGTGACTCCGCGTCCCGGTGCAGTCTGAGGAAGAGGTTGAGCGGCTGCTCCCTTCAGGTAGAGACCCCGGCTGAGTGTTTCCCTGACTCCTCGATTCTCCCCAACACTCTTCGTGCCCCTCACAGCCTACCGATTGGCATTGTCGGCCATTTCATTTCTGCCCTCTGTTGGCATACGCCGGGATCGGCGTATATGCAGAGGACGGTTAGGACCATCCGTGCTGTGGGCTGGTAACGTACTTAGCCTGGAGGATTCCAGTGACTATAACCTTTGTTTATTCCTTGTATTATTTTTGCCTTCATTAAAATAACTAAACCTTCACAAGTGGTTGCGTTCTCATTATCGTGTCTGTTAAACGATCTTGAGACGTTCAGGGCGTTACAAGTTACAAAACAGCCAGTAAACAAGAAACATAAGCAGATTTTACTGTATAGAAAAACTACACAGTAACCTGTGGGTACAAAGAGATTTTATATGTAAGCCTTCACTTTCAATGCAAATTATGAAAAAAGTGATATTCCCAATAACGTATCTCTTACAAAGTATCGTGCGTCATGCTTTAAACAGACCGAAAAGAAAAACAGTTTAATATTCTTTGGTGTGCAATTTATTAAGCGTTACATGCATGGACACAAATTCAAGCCATTGTGTCAACTCAAAAAACACAATTTGAACATGTAATCACAGCATGAAATAACTTCAGGCGGAAGATCTCTCAAGGGAGCTACCTTGAAGGATTATGGCAGACAAGGCGACTTCAAATAGGGGGCTTAAGTGGTCAAGCAAAGATTGATAGAGCTGAATTTATCAAGCAAAGATTGATAGAACCCCTGGGTGCCATTGAGTAGAACTTTAATTGAAACAGCATTTAAGCATCACCCCCACTTCTTCCCCTGAAATGTGCAGAATAACACTTCGGCTCCAAGAACGCAATGAAGTTACGGATCCTGACGAACAGGAACTAGGTGATGTAGGTAAGGATCATCGCATGGATGCCGAAGTAGTAATGAGGGGTAAAGTCCCACGAAACATTGGAAGATATAAGGCCCATGGAAAAACCCCTTTATACTAGAAAAAGTGCGTGTGGAAGAACCTTTGAAGAATCTGACAAGCTAGAGTTCCCAGAGAGACCAAGTATTATGCATACAGAAAGATTGCCAACCTGTGCTGGTGAGTTGAATATGGGGATACCTGCTGTTAAGGGAAGATGGTTACTGATTTAAATAACTACTTCAACCAATGCTAGCATCCTTTATTATTAATGCTATTAAATAGGACTGTACCTCGGTTTAAAAAATAATTAAAAGTTCAAAAAACAACTCGAAATTAATCACACAAATATCACAGACTACTTATTTTAAATTAATGAAAAATACCCGACGGAAAGCCAGTGTACAAAACCTTTGATCACATCACAAAAACTCAATATAAAATTCCATCTTGTGTCAAAGAAGCACTCCGTCCCAAAGAGCTCCTGGAACTCAAAACCTTATTTGCCTCTTGCAATTCCTCAATCTAATTCTGCACCATTTCTATACTACTGCATTTCAATCACTTTCAGCAGTGTAACTGTAACATGGCTAAATGGCCTTGGGATCATTTTTAACTTGGTTTATAATTTTAATCGGCAATCAGAGACTTAATGTATACACACACACACACACACACACACACACACACACACACACACACCCCACACACTTTAGATCATACTGGATCTCTTAGTTTCTTTAGTAAACTGCAATCCTCTTCGGAGGGGCTTTGGTCAGTATGCTCTTATATATGGTCCAAAGCCCTACAGAGAGCACAAGCATTGATTCCACGTGCATGTGTGCTTCTGATAACAGCTTTATTAACACTACCACATGCGGGGGGGACAGGACTGGGAGGGAAGAGGTCTAGCCAATGTTGGAGTACTGTTTGAGAACAGGGAAATAAGAGACTTCTGGGACCAACATGGCGAAAATGAGCCCCCAGCATTTTCTCCTATGTGGGGCTACAAAAGATAAAATGTTCTAGATGGGAGGGTGACATACTAGAGCCCCCACTGCACGGTTGCTTGAAAGAAATATGTACAACCAATGGCAAACTGAGTGACTGCTCCATTATATAAAGCGCTGTTGGCGTAGACCAAGGACGATCTGATTGGAACAATGGGCTGGGGACATGGGAATAACACTTACTGATGGGAATTGGGCCAGATCTTACTCCTCATACATCCAGAAATTCTTCATATAAATTAAATGAGTTCTATTATCCGCATAGAGTGTATATCATCCCTAACAGACAACCTCCTGTTTTAAGATGCACATGCAGCATGCCCACGATGCAATACAGAGAAGCTTTTTTTTTCTTTTTTAATCAAATGGTGTGAGTTTTTACTTAGTTTTAAAAATTTGGGGAAATGGTGGTGCAATTTGTTAATGAACTAGACAGAAATACCATGAACACACACATAGCGACCTGCCTGCTATAACTTTTTCCTAGGGCCAGGTTGAATGATATCACATTTAGATTCAAAGATCTGACACAAATACAATTTATCATAAACTCTCAATGTGCTGGTAAAACATCAGATGGACATGGACTTTGAAAGTGGAGAAGAAACTGGTAATGTGGACAGAGTATGAGGGGTGCTGAAACAAGAGGCAAGATTGAACAAAAATACTGCGCTGAGTATTCAAACTCCGTTCTATTTAGGAGGACACATTTGGAAGTGGAACAAAATGTGTCGGAAACTTGTTTACTTGAATTTAATCAAAAAAATTTAATAATGTTCTTTTTAGGAATTTTAGACCTTCCTATGGCTGAATCAATTTTTCATAGAACAAGAAAAAAGTTAAATTGCACAAACAAGTACAAAAGAATTACACCACACTGATTGATCATTCATTACTAACATACTATTCTTGCATACCAAACACTCCTGTCCAATCATACAGACGCACAGGCTTGTGAATCAAAAAGTGAAAATAAAAACAACATGTTTTACAGACTTTTCTGTTTAGACCATAGAACTAGAATTTGCAGAAAAACAAATCTATAAATGGTTCTTATTTTAAAGGGTTTGTTGGTTCTTGTGGTCTTAATACAAGGTCTACGCGTTTCGAGACCCTTAGTTGACAGGGTCTCTCATCAGGACCTTGGTTTAGAAGTAGACGAGGTGGAAGACTTTGTTCATCCAGTTGTCGGTATGGAAGATGGAAGGGAAATGTTTATATTTGACGAGTGGTACTGGTCCTCACTTGGAAGCTTGTTTTGATGCCGCTGAGAGGCGCGTTTGTTCTGTACGCCGCGTATTCGATTGGATAGTCGACTTGTAGATTCTCCACGAGACTGCAGAGAATGAGAATTCGAATTAGCTGGCAAAATGATGGCCTTGAATTAATTCATGGATACAACTAGTCGCAGGGCAAACCTGCGTTTTTTCGGTCCGTTTCGTCGGCGCTTCCTGTCTCACTCGTATTGACGTCAATACGAGTGAGACAGGAAGCGCCATCATTTTGCCAGCTAATTAAAATTCTCATTCTCTGCAGTCTCGTGGAGAATCTACAAGTCGACTATCCAATCGAATACGCGGCGTACAGAACAAACGCGTCTCTCAGCGGCATCAAAACAAGCTTCCAAGTGAGGACCAGTACCACTCGTCAAATATAAACATTTCCCTTCCATCCCGACAACTGGATGAACAAAGTCTTCCACCTAGTCTCCTTCTAAACCAAGGTCCTGATGAGAGACCCTGTCAACTAAGGGTCTCGAAACGCGTAGACCCTGTATTAAGACCACAAGAACCAACAAACCCTTTAAAATAAGAACCATTTATAGATTTGTTTTTCTGCAAATTCTAGTTCTATGGTCTAAACAGAAAAGTCTGTAAAACATGTTTTTATTTTCACTTTTTGATTCACATGCCTGTGCGTCTGTATGATTGGACATGAGTGTTTGGTATGCAAGAATAGTATGTTAGTAATGAATGATCAGTGTGGTGTAATTCTTTTGTACTTGTTTGTGCAATTTAACTTTTTTCTTGTTCTATGAAAAATTGATTCAGCCATAGGAAGGTCTAAAATTCCTAAAAAGAACATTATTAAAATTTTTTGATTAAATTCAAGTAAAAAACAAGTTTCCGACACATTTTGTTCCACTTCCAAATGTGTCCTCCTAAATAGAACGGAGTTTGAATACTCAGCGCAGTATCAGCAGTATTTTTGTTCAATCTAATAGAGGCTCAGCTCTACTGCCTCCAGCCTACCTCCAGTATTGGTCACAAGAAACAAGAGGCAAAGCAGGGGCTGAGGAGCTAGGACTATGCCCAGTGCTGGGAAGTACAGGGGTGCTCTACCATGGACAGTACAGGATGGATTCTTCACTCTCTGGAGTAGGGTAATTCTGAGTGCTAATGAACAACGAAAAACGCGCTGCTCATGGTTGCAACACAAGAATTATAGAATGGGAAATGCACACGAGGCAGTGGTAAGGCAAAGGTGGAGCACACCAAACTGAAAATGCTACTGGCCTATTTTGAACCGCAGATCATACCTACGGGTCTGCAAGACAGGCATATGGAAATATGTATCATGCAGTTCAGAGGTCACCATTAAATCGCCCCAGCCCAGAGACAGGAGCTGGGACAGAGTGAACAATCAGAATTTGTTCTTCCGTAGGAAGGTATTCTGATGTCTAAGGTCCAGGACAGGCCTGGTGTGAGAGGAATAGTGGGAGCGGCAGAGGGGAAATAGAGGGCTTAGCCATTTAGAAAAATCTATAAGACTGATTGGACGTAATAGATTGCCAACCTGCGAGAAATGTGATATCCTGATTCCTACTGGTTGGGCATGCACAACCTTTCGGCAAACTAAAGTGGCTTAATGGCCATTATAGCAAGGGAAGAGAAATTGGAGTTCTGATGCCCCTCCTGTCTCGTACGCTGTCTGCCAGATCGGTGTCCACAGCCTTGAAAGGACTGGCGAGTCTGCTGCATAACTGGTTGGGAAAGATGTTAGTCTATACAGCAGTTCCCTGGAATAGTCTCACACCTTTCTATATTAATGCCAAAACTGTTTGGCAGGGGTCACAGCCTAAAGGGGTTAGCTGTAACCCTGTCTTTATAGCATTCCAACAAACTCTGCCTTCTCATCGAAAAGGTGGTACCCATCAAAAAGCCATATTCGTGAGGGAGGCCAGTATAATGCCTGAGAATCCTGTGGATTGCACATAAACATGCTGATAAAGGACAACGCTGGTACTAACCGCTCTACATATGCAATCTGTAATATGCACACCAGCGCTAATAACTTATTTGGCCTAGTCTTGTCCATCGTGAATTATCTGGGCCAGAGAAGTTCTAATGTCTTCCGGGACTCCTGGCAAGATCTCATTGGCTGTGTCCCAAAGGACAGGTATTTAACGACCCAGCAGACGAACAGCATTTTTCAGATCACAATGCAAGACTGGCAGAAGAAAACAAACGCCTGCCAAAACCATCATTCCTCTTGGATTCCCTATCCGAAGGAGTGGGTGTAAAGGAGTTTGGATTCACCTTCCTAGCCTGTACAATGAGACTCTCTCAAGTGGGGTGATAGGTGAGAAAATCTAGGCCACCAAATGCCTGTCTGGCAAGAATAGGGGTTCGATCAAGCAGACAAAGTATCAGTGTTGGATCATTAAAAGGAGCCAAGAGCTCACACATTGCTGGCCTAGGCTGCAATATTGATATTGAAACGTGTTTGGTCTCACTAGAGGTTATCTACAATTCTAGCGCCTCAGCTGCCCTACAGACCACAAATGAAAATGAGGTACTTTCTTCCACTGGGAACAGTAGTGGCGAGTCAAGCACTGTTTAAGGCGCTGTGTAAAAGCCCATTGGCATTCTGTAAATCAATGCATAAGGCATCATTAACGTGGGATCATCATCATCATACTTTTTACAAGGAAAACCATACAAGTCACACGAACACACATTAAAAAATCTCCACTTTGGAGAGGACCATAGCACTTTGTAATGGAAGGTATGTAATCTACAACTTCAGGTCAAGTTCAAAGTCTTGCTAGGAAGTTTGGCGGACCGGAGCAGTATATCCAGTGGTCATTTAAAGGTTTTAACAAAGAGTGCAGACATCAATTGAATTCCGAATGTGTGGTGGATGGTAGACTTTCAGCTGTATCACTGAACACAACCAGTCTCAGAACATGGGTAACTTTACGTTTTAAAAGTGTCACTGCTTTACAAATTCAAGTGCTGTGTTTTCAGAGCAACTGACCTTTATCAAATAAGGAAGGGGGGAAAAAAAGCTTCCATGGTCTGAAGGAAATGACCTTCCAGGACTGAAAATTAACACTGCACATGCTGGGGCAGGCCAGACTGCTAATTGCTGGTTTTATTTTTTTCCAGAATGTCTTCCCATCTCTTTTTTATTTTATACATGGCGGCAGTCTCAGACGATGGAATTGTTACCACATAGCCTAGCGGAAGTGTAGGTCCTGTGCCAGCTCTCCCGATTCGGTTGGGCAGCTCCTGCCTTGCTGCTAGATTCGGTTGCTTCCTTGTGTTCCCCCCCCCCCTCCCTCTAGTTAGCAGTTTTCATTTTAGTTAATTGTGCCTCCCTTACCCCGCTAGTCAGCCTTCTTTTTTGTATTAGTGAGGCATCCCGTTCTCCCGCCACGTGTTTTACCGCCTTTGCTGCCATCCGCCTCCCAGCATCCCTCCCTCCCAGGACATACATGATTGAGGACCCAACGCACCAAAGGCAAGCCATCTGCACCTCAACAGCACCCAGCGCTGGGACCACTGCCCCCTCCCCACAGATAAACCTCAGACGAGCTACAGTCCCTCAACCCCAAGAGAGACACCAACTGCTGCACCATCTCGCCTAGAACCAAGCAAGGCCCCTTCACCTGCCAGAACTGCTGCTTCACCTGCAACATCAACACCTCAATGACTCCAAATCAGCCGCTACCTGACCCGAGGTTCCACTGCACGCTACTCAGCGTCTGATCCCTCTGCAAGCACCCCACGGTAGTCAGGGACACCATAACCCCCTTCGCCCCAACGTGATGGCAGATGTTAACGCCATCGTCCACAAAGAATCCCTCCAATGCACATTCCCAGCCGCTGATAGCACGCTAATCATGGAACACCTCAACTTTCAGATCAATCTTGATGCCAAAACCACCAAAGGAACCCTCACATACAGACCCCCGGACCCCTACGCTGGCTTCTGCAAAGCCATCCCGACTTAATCGCCCCCTGGCAATTGACTCCAATCACTGCATCTTCCTAGGAGACCTGAACTTCCACCTCGAACAACCCAAAGATGCTAACTCCGCCACCCTCCTGGAAAACTCGAGTAATTGGCCTCTCACAGCTGGTCTCCACCCGCACACGCATCGCAGGACACACTTTTGACCCTATCGTATCCAGAAACAAGTATTCCCACACAACCTAACTGACCTTGACAGACCACAGCATAGCCCACCCTCACTGGCTCCCCAGAAGCCACTACCAGACCACCCACCGACCCCACCGAAAATGGCACAAATTCACAGAACATATTTGGTCCTTTGCCCTCAAAACAACCAGGGTTTACCTCCCCGACAACCTTGAACTCAAAGTCCAGAACTTCTCGAACTGGATCTCTGCCGATGCAGACACCATTGCCCCCATAAAAGTGACTCTCTGTAACAGACCATCTAAGCATGCCAGCTGATCCACCACAACGAGAGACTGCAAGAAACTAGAGGAACAAGTTACTTACCTTCGGTAACGATGTATCTGTAAGAAACATTAGTTAGATTCCTCACCTTAGAATATCCCCATGCGTCAGGCTGGATCCGGAAAGATTTTGTCAGCAATACTCCTTGCGCGTCGCTAGGCGTCGTCTGCGGCTCCGCGTTTGTTGTCGGCGTCGTGCGACGGAATGACGTCGGAGTACTTGGACGCCGCCCTCGCGCGCTGAAGTCAGTTCTTGTACATAGCTTTCCGCGCCAGGAACGCAGAGCCGTGCAAGAGACCGACACTGGTGCCAAAAAATCTATTGCCCTGAAAAGGATAACCTTAACCCTAGATGTCAGTTCGCAGAACGGGGAGGATCGGTGAGGAATCTAACTAACTAATGTTTCTTACAGATACATCGTTACCGAAGGCAAGTAACTTGTTCATCTGAAAGAAACACGTTAGATTCCTCACCTTAGAATAGATACCCCAGCAATACCAACCCCGGCGGTGGGTCTGCGAACCAAGATCACACCAGAAAGTCCTGGAGAACAGAACGGCTAAAGAAGCCGCCTCTCCGGACTTGGCTATCCAGGCAATAGTGCTTTGCAAATGTGTGCAGTGAAGCCCACGTCGCCGCCTGACAGATGTCCCGCAAGGGAACTCCCCGGCTCAGGGCAGTAGTAGCTGCTGTGGCCCGGGTGGAATGGGCCCTCAACCCAACAGGAGGGTCCTTTTTTGCCAAGGAGTAACAAAGTTTAATACACAACACGACCCACCGCGAGATGGTCCGTTTGTGTACCGCTTTCCCCTTCTTAACTCCTACGTATCCAACAAAAAGTTGGTCGTCCAACCGGAACGGTTTGGTGCGGTCCAAATAAAAGGACAGCGCCCGTTTTGGGTCCAGGCGGTGGAGCCTCTCTTCCGCTTTTGAATGATGCGGAGGCGGAAAGAAGGTGGGCAACGTGACAGATTGCTCGAGGTGAAATGGGGTCACCACTTTCGGTAGAAAAGAAGGCCGAGGCCGGAGGGCAACCTTGTCCGGATGAAGAGAAAGAAAGGGAGGCTTAGATGACAGAGCCTGGAGCTCACTCACCCGTCTAGCCGAGGTGATAGCTACCAGGAAAGCAGTTTTCAGGGTCAGAAGACGAATGGGACAATTGTGAAGAGGCTCAAAAGGAGCTCACATCAGAAAGGTCAGAACAAGATTCAAGTCCCACTGAGGCATTACGAAGGGGACAGGAGGGAACATGTGAGTAATGCCTTTGAGAAAACGGGAAACAGGGGACTTGAAAAGAGAAGGCTGATCAGGAAGCCGTAAGAAGGCAGAGATTGCAGCAAGATAACCTTTCAAGGTGCCCAGAGCAGAGCCTCGCTGGGCCAAAGTAAGAAGAAAGAGTAGAACCTCAGAAAGAGGGGCGGAAATGGGATCCACAGCATTTGCTGTGCACCATGCCACAAATTTGTTCCACCGGCAGGCGTACACCGTCTTTGTGGAGGGACGCCTGGCTGCCAGAATGACATCACAGACTTCAGGAGGCAAGTCAAATGGCATCAACTGCTGCCGCTCAATCTCCACGCATGGAGGTGGAGGCTGGACAGGTTCGGGTGGAGGACCGTCCCCTGCTGCTGCGACAGAAGGTCCTCCTGAAGAGGCAGTCGTATCGGAGGATCGATTGACATACTGAGTAGCTCGGAATACCAGAACCTTCGTGCCCAATCCGGAGCCACTAAGATAACTTGGGCCCGGTCGCGCCTGATCTTCTTCAGCACTCTGGGCAGAAGTGGTATAGGCAGAAAGGCGTACAACAGACTGCAACTCCACTCGTGACGAAAAGCGTCTCCGAGCGAGTGCTGCCTTGGAAATTCCAACGCGCAGAACTGCTGACATTGCGTGTTCTCTTCGGTGGCGAATAGATCTAACCAAGGCTCTCCCCACTGCAGAAAGAGACCTTGCGCCACGTCCGAGTTCAGACGCCATTCGTGATCCATCATGCACCGGCGGCTGAGTTAGTCTTCTCTGGCATTCAGAGAGCCCGCCAGATGTTGAACCACCAGGGTGATGCCCTGGTGTTCCAGCCAGGTCCAGAGGCGCAGAGCCTCCTGACAAAGGGTCCACGACCCCACCCCGCCCTGTTTGTTGCAATACCACATGGCGGTGGTGTTGTCCGTGAACACCTGCACAACACTTCCCCGGACAGAGGGAAGGAAGGCTTTCAGTGCAAGCCGGATCGCTCTCCGCTCCAAAAGGTTGATATGGAGTGGAGTCTCCGCCGGAGACCAGAATCCTCTGATCTCTGCCTCTCCCATGTGGCCCCCCCATCCCAGGAGGGACGCGTCCGTCACTACTACGTGCTCCGGTTGGGGTAGGGAGAGGCATCTGCTGCTGACCCAATCGCGGTCCGTGAGCCACCACTGCAACTGTTCGGCAGTGCCCTCCGAGATCAAGACATGGTCGGACAGGTTGCCTCGATGCTGGGCCCACTGAAACTTCAGGTCCCACTGCAGAGCCCGCATTTGCCACCTGGCGTAATGCACCAACAGGATGCAGGAGGCCATCAGCCCCAGAAGCCGCAGCACCAACCTGACCGAAACCCAGGATAGAGGCCGAAAGATGGGAATCAGAGCCTGAATATCCCGGACCCGCTGTTCCGGAGGATAAGCCCGGAACTGCGCCGAATCGAGAAACGCTCCGATGAAGAGTAGCTTCTGGGAGGGACTCAGGTGTGACTTCGGCACGTTGATGGAGAACCCCAGAAAATGCAGGAGGTCGGCCGTAGTCTGGAGGTGGGAGACGACTTGCTGGGGCGAGCCCGCCTTCAACAGCCAGTCGTCGAGATAGGGGAAGACTGGAACCCCCGATCTGCGCAGATGAGCTGCGACCACCGCAATCACTTTCGTGAACACCCGAGGGGCACTGGTGAGGCCGAAGGGGAGCACGGTGAACTGAAAGTGCTCCTGACCCACTGTGAACCGCAGGTAACGCCAGTGGGCCGGCAGGACGGGGATGTGAAAATAGGCCTCCTGCAAGTCCAACGCTACCATCCAGTCTCCAGGGTAGAGGGCAGCCAGAACCTGAGCTAAAGTTAGCATCTTCAACCGTTCCTTCCGGAGGAAGGTGTTGACGCTCCTGAGGTCCAAGATAGATTTGCAGCACCCACCTGTCCGAAGTGATGGAGCGCCAGTGGAGCAGGTGATGGCGAACTCTGCCGCCCACTGGCGTGGAATGGGCCTGAAAGCTTGGACTAGGAAGGCTTTGAGGCGGATGCTGCCGGGGTGGATGTGGACTGACCTGCACGTTGTCCTCTAGAACTGCCACGGCGGAACCCACGTCCGCGACCACGTGCAGGTTGGTTCTGCTGCCGGTGGCTAGGCGGACGCGAGGAGGCGCCCCTTCCTTGGCCACGAAAGGGGCGAAAGGCGGAAGTGTGCGGCCGTGAGACCCAAGGACGTGGCCATAGCCCGGGAGTCCTTAAAACGAGCCAGCGCACTATCCGCCTTCTCACCAAAAAGGCGAGCGCCATCAAAGGGCATATCCATGAGGGTACTCTGGACATCCCCCGAAAAAGACGTGGACCTCAGCCAGGCGTGGTGCCGGAGCGCCACTGTGGTGGAAATCGCCCTACCCAGCGAGTCCGTGGTGTCAAGTCTACACCGTATGGCATGTCGCGCTGCATCTCGCCCTTCAGCAAGTGCCTGGGAGAGGCGTGTCCGGGCCTCCACCGGACACAGTGGCAGCACGTCCTCCACCGTATCCCACAGAGAGTGGGAGAAACGGTCCAAGAGGCAAGCGGTGTTCAAAGACCGCAGGCCCAAACTCGGGGAAGCGAACAGTTTCTTGCCGAACTGTTCCAGCCTCTTGGATTCCCGATCCGGAGGAGCGGACGGGAAGGAGGATTGGGAAGTGGAGGCCTGGATAACCAGGCTCTCAGGGGTGGGGTGTTGGGACAGGGAAGTGGAGGCCTGGATAACCAGGCTCTCAGGGGTGGGGTGTTGGGACAGGAAACTGGGGTCGCCCGGAGCAGGGCGGTGGCGCCGGGCCACGTTCCGATCCACAGGAGGAACTGTGGAGGGCTTGGACCAAGTGCCCTGCAGAACGTCGACGAGGGCCTCATTGAACTGCAGCAGAGGCTCTGTTGAGCTTGCTGACAGTTGAAGCACCTCTGTGAGGATATTAGTCCTCACGGCCACACAAGGCAACTCGAGCCCCAGGGCTTCGGCCACCTTGCGCAGCACCACGGAAAAAGCTGCACCTTCCTCCGAAGCCACAGTCGGAGGAGAGATGAAGCCAGCGTCCGGCGAAGTGACCAGACCACTGGCATCCCCCAGTTCGTCTGCCCAGTCCTGTGAAAGTTGACCCTGGAGGGCCATAGGGTCCTCAGACCCCTCCCAGTCGCCCCCGTCATCCGATTCCTGATAAACAGGAGGAACGATCGGAGCCGGACGGTAGATGAAACGTTCATCCATCAGCATCGGTTGCGGCGCCGGGCGACGTCAGGTCCGGACAGGGGCTAAACCGGGGAACGGCGGCGTCCGGAGACGGCGCCGAGGTGGAACCGGTGTCGGCGCCGGCGGAGGAGGCGTCGTGAGGTCGACCGGCGCCGACAGAGATCCAGGGCTGGATCTCTCGGGGACCTGCGGCGTCAGGACCGAAGTCGTCGACGGCGCCGGAGCCGCCTGCACGCCAGGTCGCCCAGACGAGCCCGCGGGATCCAAAGGCGCGCCGGCAGGCGTCGACGGCAGAGCCTGGCCCCTCATGGCCGAGAGGAAGGCCCTGACCTCCGCCGGAGTCACGTCAGTCCCAGGGACCGGCGGGTATGGAGACGGACGCGGTTCCAGCAGCTGCAGCGGAGCCGCGGGGGTGGGACCACCCTGACCCTCGGCCAAGTCGCGCGACCGGGGAGGAGAGTCCGGACGACTGCGGCTCCGCGACCGGTCCTTGGACCTCCTCCTGGACCGGGACCGTGAGCGGCGCGGAGCAGAGTGCCGAAGCTCGAGAAGCTTACGGGACCGCTCCCGCCTAGCCTTCGAGGTCAAGGCCTGACAGTCGGGGCACGACTCCGCGTCGTGGTCAGCCCCCAGGCAGTAAAGGCACTGGCGATGGTGATCTGTCAGTCATCAGGCGATGACAGGCGTCACAGGTCTTAAATCCAGGCATCCCACCGGCACCAGAGTCGAGTCGACAAAAGACCAAAAAGAGTCAATAAGTTTAGTCAAAAATTGACTAAGGGGTAAGCTCTTCCCGGATCGGCGCTGTCTAGCGCAGAAAAAAGAAGAACTGACATCAGCGCGCGAGGGCGGCGTCTAAGTACTCCGACGACATAATTCCGGCGCACGACGCCGATGACAGACGCGGAGCCGCAGAAGACGCCTAGCGACGCACAAGGGGTATTGCTGACGAAAAATATTCCGGATCCAGCCTGACGCCTGGGGATATTCTAAGGTGAGGAATCTAACTAACGTGTTTCTTTCAGATATGTTGGTGCTCCAGCAAGAATCCCTCCGATCTCAGCTTATTCAGATCTGCCCTGGTCAATTACCACCACCACCTCAGGGAGACCAAGAACACCACCCTCACCAATAGTATCGAAGCTAGAGCCAACCACACCAAGGAGCTCTTCACCATAGTCAGAGTTCTCCTGCCCAGCTACTACAGAAAACTTGATTTACTCCTTCCAAGCCCTCTACAACTCCCTAGCGGACTACTTCCACCACAAGATCACAGACATCTACAGCAACTTCGACCGCACAGACTTCAAACACCTCCACGCTCTCACCAATGTCATCAACACCCACCGAATATCCGACTGGAACTAGCTCTCGACCCAAGACACCCCACCATTGTGAACTCAATCCACTTCGGTGCACCCATGGACCGCTGGCCACACCACATCTACAACCAAGAAAAAGAAGAAATCAGCAACCACCTCAGAGATCCTAAACACATCCATCAAGACAGCCAAAGTCGCCACAGCATGGAAGCATGCAGAGGTCGAGTCTCTCCTGAAAATACCCTCCTCTGACCCATCTCGCTCCTCCCCTTCCCAGCCAAAATCTTGGAGAAAGCCATCAACTGCCAGCTCACAGAATACCTCTAAGAGAAAAACCTATCTTTACGTCTCCCAATCAGGTTTCAGGGCCAACCACAGTACTGAGATTGCCCTGATCGCAGCTACGGATGACATCAGATGCTCCCTCGACCAAGGGGAAAAAGAATCCCTCAGCCTCCTCGATCTCTTGGCGGCCTTCGATGCCATCTCCCATTACACCCTCATCACCAGACTCCACCAGCGGGGCATCCAAGGCAACACTCAACTGGATTGCCTCCTTCCTCTCCAGCCGAACACAGATGATCCACTTACCACCTTTTTCCCCCGAACCCAAGATAATCATCTGCGGCTTCTCCCAGGGCTCCTTACTCAGACCCACCCTCTTAAACACCTACATGTCACCTCCAGCAGACACTGCCCGCTAGACCCGCCGCCCACATGGACTCAACATCCTCTCATAAGCCAATAACACGCAGCTCAGCCTTGGGGTAAGGAAGACACCGACACCACCAGAACCAGTTTCTAGAGCACCTTGTCTAATGTCACCTGCTGGATGAAGGCCAACTGCCTGAAGCTCAACTCTGAGAAAAAGGAGGCACTGATCTTTGGAAATTATGCCTCCCTCTGTGACGACTCCTGGTGGCCAACCGCACTCGGCCCCGCTCATCCTCCGTACAACCATGCATGCAACCTCAGAATCATTCTGGACAGACAACTAACCATGTAGAACCAAGTTACCGCCGTCTACTCCTCCTGCTTCTGCATGATCCACAAGATCTTCCACTGGATTTTAATCTCCACCAGGAAAACAATCACCCAAGCCCTCATCTACAGATGCCTCGACTACAGCAACGCACTTTATACCGGAACCACCAAACAACTACTTAGACGCCTCCAGGAGATGCCTCTTCAAGCTCCTGACTAACGCCTACAAGGCCCTCCACGACTCAGGCCCGCCTACATTAGCCCCCGCCTGACGTTCCATCGACCCACTAAGGAACTCCACTCCAACTCCCTAACCCTGGCTCACAACAAACCCTCCCCCCCGCCCCCCCCCCCCCCACCCCCACCACCACCACCTGCGCATTCACCGGACCCGCTGCGGAGGTCATTCCTTCCCTCACCTACCAAGTTGCGCGTTATAAGAACTCTTTAATTTGAGGTGCCACACATTATCAGATTGAGACATTGTTCAACGTATTTTTACAATGAAATACTTTTGATTCACACCCCTACAACTGCGTGCACTTAAGGTATTTGGTTGACACTGGGCATGTTGGCAATCAATATTCTTTACCTGGTCTAGACATAGCAAGCAAAACACAAACACGTGGGGCTTGGCATGTGACGAGCCCCCCCCCCCCTCCCCCAATCACACACACAACTAGAAACTGCAGTTTACAGTTTACACAACATACCTTCCTATTCTCATAAAACAATATCACCGTGCTCTACAACTAGGATATTAGTTCCAAGTTATCATACTAGTTGGGGAGTGAAGTGAGGTGCTTCCTTTTATTTTTACTTCTACATTGCCTCAAGCTACCGTGTTTCATGCTGATTGCTTAACAATAGTTGTGTGTAATAGGGAAAAAAATAATTTTAAACCAAGTTTTATGACCCAATAATTTACATTTTCCTTCACCGGACAGTCTTTAGCCATCGGTAGCATCTACATAGGTTGATCGTTCTTTCCTCTACTGCTTCCACTGAATTAGACTCTCCTTAGACAATCACAGTGAGCGGGAAGAGCAAACACTTTCATTTTTACATGGACTTACCATGCAGACTATGTGGGTTTCCTGTCCTTTATTCCATCATGTAGTTTTCAATTTCAATATATCCCAGTGATTTCCATGCAACCAAAGCAGTTGACGTGTTCTGTGAGTAACTATTTTTCGATGCAAACAGTATATGTCCAATAAATATATCTCTATACTTTAAAGACATCCCCTCAACATGTAATCTTTAAGATACTAAGTGCACTAGGCTATCAAATGGTTACCGCTATAGCATGTTTTGGCTGCTTTGGCTGCATGGAAATCACTGTAGGACTTATTGAAACTGTAAAACTACATGATGGAATAAAGGACAGCAAGCTTTTATTTGTACATGGACTTATTTTGATATTGGTTTCTCCTGAACCTTGCTGCAATAGTGTTTACTTATTCACTGTGTAAGGAACAGTAAGTGCCGGACTGATATCCTGTCACCACTTATGTTCCTTTGTTTACATTTTGCAGTGTTTACTGTTGTGGCAGTTCCTATTCTATGGTTACAAATTGAAAATAAATGTAAGCTCCCGTATGCAACCAAAGATTCCAACCTCTCCCAATGTTTGATATCAAGCTGAAAAAGGGATAGCCTTGAGCGCAATATGGACCATCCATAACAGCATAAACAATACTGAAATAAACAGCATAATATAAAAATACACCGGGTTTTGGTGACATACAAACTCAGACTTCGGCCTTATGGTTTTTGACGTCACCATGGTACAATGTACCATATTACACAATTATCAATTATGAATCCTATACAACGTTACCACCGTGCCACAAGGTCACAATCAAAGTAACAACAAGAGTGGAAACTGAAATGGGCACAAAAAGGTTATAAGTACCTGGTGGAGATGCATGCAGCACAGAACACTGCTAACATAAGGTTTATTTTTACATTATTTGCACGCATTCAACCCAAGTTGGAAATGCTGACCCCCGCGAGAGAAGAAACCTAGGTCAATACATAATGCTATTGAAACAAGAGTAATAAAATAGGCATCAACTATGTAATTTTGCCATAGGCAGCCTATGCACCAGTCAGCAATGGATCTTCCTGAGGTTTAGTTAAGGATGCTGTTGCTAGGCTCCCTCTGAGTTTGCCTCCACATGTACCAAGATCTACTTCTAATGTCACCTACGAGTCACTACCCATCCCCCAAATAAGCAGGTTAAACCATTTAATACTACCCTGTCAGGGAGGGAATATTCTATACAATTATAAAGGCAATACATACTCATCACTGGAAGTATATTAACTCCTGCAACACTAACAGTCCCTGTTCACGTGTGAGAATGTCATTTTCAACCCTATATTAAATTCACTGAGAACAGGTACAGCAAGCAAGCTACAGATTAACTTGATGCCCGACAGCTATTCTGTCCGAATAACCGTGTTCTGGACTTTAAAAATTATAAAAATATATTACATTTAAAGTAAAAAGTGCAACACTAAAATGAACGAGCATTCCCGATTACACGATTTACTTTTTCCTGTATTAAAAAAGTTTTTAAAAAAGTGACTCGTGAGTAAAATTATACAATAAAGGCATTAGTCATTTGCCATTGAAGATTTTACTATTAAGGATTAATAAGTAAACAAGTGAAGTGTCCCTTGTTATGAAGCACGAACAAATCCACTTGTAAAGCGATCTTGCCTGCCAAACCTATTAAGGGATTAAGAATTCTCATATTTATTGTTCCTGAGGGGAATTTACACTGTGTGGTTTGGTCGTGGGCCTTGTCCCGCCCTCCAGGATATAAAGTGTTCGGGGTTATTCCCCCATTCACTGGTGGATGCATCCACAGACTGTTCCTCATTAGGTCATACTCAAAAGTTACCCTTTCCCTCTTCAGGTTTTAGCCAAAAGTGTATGATGCGGCAGCACTGTTAACAGGGAGAGCCCGGGGCCAAACCGGCCCAGTTCACATCTTACCCACCATCACAGCATGGATGAGTTCAGCAGTGCAACAGGAGCAAGACCATCGTAGCCTTTCACCTATCGGAGGCTGACAAAAAGAGCAGCAAGGAGATAGGCAATAGGAACACCTTTTAAGTAGTAATCATGCATTTATCCATGCACCAAATCCATGTATTCACCCATTGATTCAGTTCACTCATCCATCAATTCATTAGTGAATGAATTGATGGATGAGTGAACTTATGAATCAATGGCCTATTCTCAGAATCAAACTCTCACCATCACACTAAGACATACAAAATAGCCAAATAATATTTTTATAAAAAAAATAAAAATAAAAATAAATAAAAGGAGGCTGATTAATTAAGTTAGCAAAAGAAGAATGGCGCAAGGAAGCTTAAATAAGAAGGGGCCATGTGCAGCAGCTGGAAAGCTGCCAGCGAGGTAGGAGGCTCCTCCGAGCTACACGGACATAAACATACACTAAACAACAAGGTTGATAACTCCACCACCGTGCTGTATGCCTCTCTAAGCAGGCTGCATGAAAAATAATGTAAAAGTATCGAGTAACCAATAAGGAATTACTAAATACGCAAGGAGAATTAATTTATTTTAACAAACTGCCCGTGGTTTAAGAAGGTACTGAGGACAGACTACAAATCCTATGATGCCCATGCATGCACCATTCCTTACCCCAGTTTCAAACACCATACCTCTTGTAAGTGAACACTCCGAGCCTTTCCTCACCGTATCCCTCTTGACCGGTATGCTCCTGCCCTCTGTTTATTGTGCAGGGGCGGGGGGTGGCGGGAGATGAACGATCCTCATCGGTATGCCAATGGCACGTGAAAGGGGGGGGGGGGGGGGGGGGGGGGGTAACGGCCCTGTATAGAAATACTACACCACCCCAAATACATACACACATCACTACCACTACTTTCGTGTTCACATGGCACACACTACCCGCATCAGGTAACGATACAGCGCTCCTGCAAAAATAGCTCATTTCTACATTTAAAAAAAATAAATACAAGTCATTGGTTTGTTCTTTTTTGTTTGCTTTTATTAAAGAAGACTTATTATGCAGTATTCAATAGGCATCATTACGACTGGCTCTAACCAAAGCACCTCTCCGACCCGTGGGATAGGAAAGAGCCCTGCCCTGCCCGCGGCTGCAGTCACGTTTATGATGCCCAATTAAGGGTAATTTACATGCAGATGATAAATTAACAGCGAAAGATTGGCTCGCCTTCCCTGCCCATAGCCTCTCGGTGCCAACACAACTTATACAACCAGGAGGGCAGCTTTGCGCCCTCAAGGTCAAGCGATGGTTATTAATACCAGAAAAAAAAGCACTGTGAAAGTTTAAAACACCCAAAAAGTGCCTGGTTGATGAAAAAGGGAGCGGGGGGCAGGGCCTGTGCTTATAAGTGTTTTAATGTGGCATTAAGGAGCCTGGTGACGGGGCACTGGCCGGCGCAGCAGTGAAATAAGCGGTTTAATAGGGAAAAGTAGCTGCTAATTCTGTGAGCCCCAGCTTTTTGTGCGTGCAGCAGAGAGCTTGCAGCAAGCGAGCCAGCTAGTGTGTGTGGCCTGTTATGGCTAGGGCTACATATATGTGGCGAGCGAAAGTGAGCAGCGGCATTTAAACCGGCATTTAAACAATTGAATAAAGATACGCTTGTGTGTGCGCATTAAAGAGTAAGATATCACAGCACCGCAAAACGTTCCGCACTGTCCAGTGGCACAAAAAAAAAAAAAAACACATGTGCGCACCTAAAAAAACAACAAAAAAACAAAAACAAATCAAATCGTAGAATGCTCTGCAGTGTCCTGTGGAAAATGACACTGACGAGGAGGGAGTGGGAGAAGGGAGGGGATTCACGCGCTGTAAGGAGAGGCCTGTGCACGTTCACGCTCACATGCACACAGGCTTTAGGCCACTCTGGTAGCACTTAGCCGCTTACTAAAGGTCTCGCCTGAGCTAGCTCAGGCGAGACCTAAAAAAGGACATTACCACAGTTAAAATGTACTTGCGCTGTATGTATCCACTCTCATTGAATATCTTTATGAGCTTAAAGACAGTCCTAGTACGTGGTAAAAGATGTACAGTGAAAACGGACAGTGAAATACCGCTAAAAAGAAGGTGGATTCCAAGTATTTAATCTTGATGGGTATTAGTTAGATGTTAAACTACGGAGGGATCAACTGGACTACACACATTTGGCAAGAATATTAATGTGCATAAACAAGTCCGGTATCTTTTTAACTGCACTTAATGACTATAGCAATCAATGCGTAAAAAGTTTTGCTAGGAAGTTCGGGACTAGTACAATATATGCACCGCCACTGGAATTAAGAGTTTTTCCACATAATTATAAATGTGTCGCATAATCCATCATTTGATGCATAATCTGCAGATTTCAACCAACAAATTGTTTCTAGCTCAAACGGTTCAAAAGTTACTAAAACGCAGCAATATGTGCTGCCGCGCAGTTTAAGACCCTCTGCAAAGGTTGACTGGCTAAGTTTATGTTGCATATTGATATAGTTGGGTGTTACACTGGTACTAATGAGGTGCAATCAATGTCTAGACAGTCTTAACAAATGTTAAAAAAAAAGGACAATATAATGAAGTATGACTAACACAAAATGTTCTGCATTGACACATACTTTGCTTCTTCTTGCCACACAATGTATTAAACAAAGCTGCATATTTTGGCCCTCTGCTGCAGCATAATTCCAGTGGCCCCGACAATATAACCTACAGGCACCACTCTGGTCTCTTCCTGGATCCCAAAAGGCACAGGTGGAAAGGACTATAAACAAGTGAAAATAAATGGATATGGGAGATCTAAGAATTACTGCATTACTACAGATCAGGCAGACTTCATTATCAAAGTATGCAATATTCTAGAATGCAGAGAGCAGTGCTTCACACAAAATGGGGGCAATTCCCGCACAAAGGTCAGATGTTGACAGTGTTAGCAGTTGCAGAACAGGGAAGGAGTGTGAGCACTAGGCTCTATATTCATATTAGAAATGACATCAAGTAGCACTTAAGGTAAACTAAAAATGAGAAACGGATTGTATGTCATTCACAAATTAGGAATGTAGTGAAACTCCAATTTTGATAAAGCCAACAATAATGCTAGGTTCAGAATGATCAATTTTAATATATTGCATAGTACATATATGACATGCAATGTTACACAAGCCAGATACAGCCAACACCCCAACTGCAAAAAACTTAGATCAAATTGGGCAACTTCTATGTAACAAGCACATATCCTATCCTAGCAACTTACCAGAGTAAAGGGGTGAACAGATTTCAAAATCACGTACATTTATAACCTATTGCATGCCTGTTAGGGGTCTTGCCAATGCAGACTGGCTGTAATAGCAGGAGGAGGAAAGCGGCACAGTTTGCTTTACAGCTACAAAAAGACAGTTAGCAATACATTGGCTATCCGATAAAGAATTGGAAACTGAAAAAAGGATCAGAGATCAAGAATGAACAAATTGAGCCATACGAATCTGTACAAAACAGAAAAATTGTTAGAGGATTTAATACTTTGTAAATAATTTGTTAGACCAAATAGTCCCACCGCATGCTAGGCCTCATTGAGATGATCACTGCGTAACAATTTCATTGGACTTTTGTTGGCTTGAGATCAGACAAAATATTACAGATAAATCATGGCCTTACAAAAACGAATAGTTCACTGAATTAGCCATGCCTAACCAATGTAGGTGCTACGGTTGTTGTTGTGTTAGACAAGTGGCTGTTGCCACTGGGTAGTTATAGTTAGGTCAGCGTATCCATAGGAAATGCGTTTTTTCTGCTGCTAATAAGTTTGGAGCCGCTTGCTTAATTTCCACAAAACTTTCCAAAAAGGTGTTATTTTGACTAGTTTGTACAGGGAAAGTTTTGGGGTGATACGTCAAGCTAGGGCTAGGAAAAAAGGGGGTCCCAAAAGGCAAAACCCCATGCATTTTCCAAATACTTTTTTTAGAAAACAATATTGCAAACATTGCTGAACAGAATTACACCAAATTTGGCAGAAAATTAGATCTTGGTATGCAGATTGGGCTTTTTGGGATTTGGTGCAAATATGTTCAGACAAGAAATTAAGGTTTAAAAACTTGAATATTTGGACGGTTGGGTCCATGAGAGTTTTGCAGGAGCGCCATTTAAAGGTGGGGCATTTATTTGCCCAGAGGGCTCCGACTGGCAGTCAGCAACATCATAAAGAGTAGCAGCCCAGTCTCCCAGGGCCAAAATTGAAGAAGATTGCTGTATCGCAGGGAGCTCACTCCAGAGAGAGTGGTTTCCCTGCATGCCCCAGACAGGTAACCTTGTGTCTGCTGCCACCTGGCGGGCAAATCTTTTGAATCTAACACCAAATTGGACCTAACCAAGTCTGCTTCTAGTGGACGGGAGCTTAAAAAAAAAACACTACCACTAGCTGGTAGCAGACTTGTGATTTGTTTCTCTACCCACACTGTTGTGGGCAGGGGAATAGATCAACAGATTGCCTCTGCCTGGAGAGAAATACATAAATAACTGCTCCCTCCGGTTGGGAACAGTGCCAGCTCCTGCATGCGGTGGCAGGCTTGGGCCCTGGGGCTCTCCCTGCGCACCCCATGTGCATGGTGGCTGCCCAAGGTGGGCACAGACTTTAAATAATGCGGGCCCGGGGTGGGCCATAATAAGCTGGTGGATGGAAGGCATGCACTGCCCTGGAGAATGGGTTTTCCAAGGCCAAATGGAAGCTCTGGAAGAGGGGAGGCACACTGTCCCCATCCCGTTTTTTTTTTTTTTTTCTAAATCGGTTTGGCCCCAGGGATGGGATCTCCAGGTATGGGATAAACAAGGACCTAATAAGTCAGGGGAAGGGGGGCTGCATGCCCCCATTATCTAAGATTTTGGCCTCTGGGGAAAGGGCCCCTTGCTGGGGGGGGGTGGGGGTGGACCACGTGGCCCAACCCTAATTTTCTGGTGCATTTGGCCCCGGGGTGTGGTCGCCGGGGCCTATTAAGGCCCAGGTAGAGGGGGTGCACAAGGCCAAAGGCTGTGCGCAGAATGGTGCGAGTGGTGCCTGTGTGGCGTTAGCACTACGTATAGTAATGAAATATTCAAAGATAAAACAAATGTTAAAGTTATGTTATAGTTAGGGGAGTACGTCAGTGACACCATTAATGGTTTGAACTCAAAACACCTACAGAAATTCACTAGTTATAGTTGGCAGAGCGAACTATAACTTACACCCCAGCCATGCACTGCTTAGGACCTCATATTACTCATGACATTTTATTACATAATTAATGACATCATCCAAGCTTCTTTTGTACACATTACTCTATAAACTAGAGTAGCATTAGAGGTCTGAAATAAGTATAAAATAGCTCTGAATAGTATGAAGCATCATTAATGTCATCACATATACAACTCTGAGGTGTAATGAACATGTATTATGAGCAACATTGACCCCATCTATGACGCTTCACGGGTAGCCTAGTTCACATTAACAACCAGAGATATAGAGGAATCCCTCATTAAACAGTGTACAATATTTATACAACTGCTAAGAGAAAGCCAAGTTCCTCAAGATACTCGAGGTCTGTTCCCAAATTAATGCCCCGATACAGACAGCTTGTACCTGCATCAAACCCCTCACAGTCACCAAACCGACATTGAGAAATAAAGTTGATGTTGATAGAAAAGTTGGTACTGTAAACAGTATTTACTATGTACCACAATGTTTGAAGAACATGAAGCTCTTATGAGAAATACACCACAGAGTATTAAAAAAGAATATCTATTTAGAACAGTGTACACTCTATGCAACACTTGTCAAAAAGACAATTCCAATAAAATAACCACGGTCTGAAAAGGGTAAAGATCATACCCATCTTTTAAGCTAAAAAAGCACACGTACATTGGTTAGTACCTGTTCAAACAGTCCATGTTATGTAAAAACTGTGTAATAACTCTAGGCTGCTTACAATACTTAGTATCTACAGCATAGAATCTTTGCCCTACTAGAAATCTTTTCTGCAGTACCAAAAAACCTGTGTGGAATATACTGTGCGGAAGTTGTCAATCCTCATTTGCACACAGAGTTAGTATTCAATACAAAGATTCATTACATGTTCAATACCTCTACACACCTATGATGCATTAGAATCACATGCGTTTTGTAAACACTTACACCTACTAGCTGGATACAGGCGGCACATAATTAGCAAGAAAAGTAATATGGTAGTTACCTGCCACTTTGTACACTATGAAACAAACTAGCACACTCACTGGATAAGGTCATCAGTAATGTCAACAATGAGGTCATTTGAGATGTCATCAACGAGGTCATAAATCATGTAATTGCACATCTCATGAGTGATATAATATGCGAGATCATAAGCAATGCTTGGGGAGGGCACAAGTTATAGCTAGCTCTGCTAAATATAACTGGGAAATTTTACATTCACCGAACTATGTTACTTTTACCTTTGCTTTTTTTCAGTGAAGATGGAATCGAAAGGTCACCTAAACAGCACGAAGTTTAATAATGTGTCTGTGGAGTTGCTCTTCCAATTTGCCACTAATATTTGACTGGAGGATTCAGTTAAGGCAGACTACTACTGTGTGTGGAACTCAAGATTATCCATAATATCTGTATCTGGATGTTGGATTTGAGGATATTTCAGACTCCTGTGACAAGGGAGGAGATCCTTTCATTTGGGCTCTAAAGGAATATCAGCTCAATGAGCAGCTACCAACTGGAGGCCATCCGGCTAGCCTTGGTTATGGTACACATATAAATAAAATTCAGGTACAAGCTAAACCTTTCACACATTGTCATGATTCCTATGGTGACTACCGCAAGTCATGTAATGTTGCTGGTATGGGCTATCTTGGCTAACAAGTTTTCTTTACCCCTAAATGAATCTTGGACTCTATCCAAAGCAAGAGATTACTTTTATTTAAGATTTTATGTAAACCACTATGAAGTCACTGTGTGCAAATGCAAAGTAACAAAGTCAGTAAACTACTTAAGACAGCAAATCAATCCTTATCCCATCCTTTCAGTTATCAAAAGTATTGTTATAAAAAATGTTTTAGAAATGTCCATTGTGAAAAGTCATGTCAAAATGTATTTTTAACTCCAGCTTACTGGTGATGTGATCAGTTCTCTCTATTGGTAGCTACTTCTAACAGATTACAACGTTTATGTGTCGACAAATTTGGGGAGACAGATGTTCAAAAGGTTGCTTGTTGGCTTCAGGGGTCATCTAATCAAGGACTGCTGCGATAGACAGAGAATGATGTGGCATGTTCTGGAACTCTACTGGTGTTTTAGCTTAACATTCTATTTTTCTTCCTTGTGTTAGAGAATGTGGTTGCTTGGCCTCCACTGTTTACACTTGTTACTGTCTCTTGTAAAGATAGAGAACAGTATAAGCATAAATCTGTGTCCTTAATAGAATCCACACTTTAGCTAGAAACTATGGCTACTTGGCTTACAGTTCCACCCACCACAATTTTTCATAACTGAATGACCCATAATACAATGCTACATAATCACCCAGCCATTTTATTTTATCCAATGTGACTTTGAAGTGTGAAAGGGAAAAACAAATAACAGACGTTACATTGTAAAAAAATAAAAAGTTTGGAGGATTCTGTGTGGTGGGCCATTTAAAAGGGGTGGGACTAAACCTGAAAAAATTATCAAACAAAAATTTTTAAAGTTAAAACAGGACCTCCTATTCTATGTTCCAAGTCAGAATGATTGTACCTCCTATCACATTTAAGTACTATGAAGAGTGATATTTAACGGAATTGTTGGCCCCAAGCCATTGGAATGCTGCACCCTTCCAGCAGGGCAAGGTCACAACTTACTCTGCAGCTTAAAGGGGGAGATACTGTTCGTTTCCAACGAGAGGCCAATTTCGAGCCAGTGTCTCTGCCCCGTCCCACTCCTGCTTCTGCAGGCTAACAAAGGCAGGCACTGTTCAGTTAAACAAGCACCACCTGGAAAAGGATACCATACTGAATTGCCCCCCACCCCCAATGTGCCAGGACGGTAGAGCACCACCCTGGCATAAGTTGCTGGAATGTGATGCAGTGTACAGCGCAATCAATAAGATTTCGAAATGCAAACAGCTATACAGCTTCAGTGCTTGCCTTACATAAGCAATCCAGAGCTACAAACAGCAACCTGTTAAGCAATGACTAAATGATTCAGCTCTTACCAAAACGGGAAGCTTCACGGTGCGATAAAACCACAAGACACTAACATATGCGTCAACACTCACTGTCAGGTCAGACTACAGAGTAATTAGAGGTTGACAAAAGTATTCACAAAATGATTCACAGCTCTGAAGTGAACACAGAAATATATTGCAATTTCATTCAGTAATCAACATCCGCACTGTAAATCGTTGGACTATCTCCTTTCAAACGTTAAATGAGAAGTATGGCATGAACGGAGAAGCTTTCTGGCTACTGTAATCTGATCTGCAAAATGCTAATCTTATAAAAGGCTGGGTCAGCCGAGATCTAAGCACTTTATGATCTCTTGCGACTGTCTTGTGCTGCCTCTCAACTCACCAGAAAGAGTTATATCCCCAACCTAACAGTTGAATCGGGGAGGGGGGGGGGGGTGGCAAGTGATCCTATCTCACTGGCAGTTTGTATTTTTTTGGTTACCTCTAATTGTAAAAGCACTGGGTCTTTAAGAATTTGTACTGAACAAAGAAGTTGATCAAAGAAAAGCATTAGGTGAAGCTGGGTTAACTAACAAACTGCTTCAGCTGACTAGAATAAGTGTTTGCAGGTCATTAAAATGTCTAATCTGATTAACACAGTGTGGGTGTAAAAAAAGGTTTTCAAAACATACGTTCTGTTTTTCTCTGTAAATCTTTCATTATTCCCATACAGGTTTTCAAAGGTGTTATATATTTTCGATGTTTCCTCGTTTTTCTGGAGTTTGGACTGTAACAGTATCACTTCCACCTGCTAACCAACATCCACCAGGATGCAGATATAGCTAGTCAACTTGACATAGGGAGCTACTCTGTCGCACCGGTGGGAAGAGACGCATCTAGGTGGAAGCTGTGCAGCAAGCCACACCGCTTCATTTGCGCCCATGGAGAGTGGCGTAGGCAGTGTTAGTGTGCATCAATCAGCCAGTGTCCCTAAGGCCTTTGCCACGTGTGGGGAGACCCAGGTCAGTCGAACAGACACCAAGCATTGGTCTGGACAACCACACACAAATGTCATGGATTTAGAAACCTTACTATAAAGCTGACACTCTGCCAACCCGGAGGAAGAAAGTGTACAGGCTGGAAATCTCAGCACCGCCTTAATGGGCATATCTCACCAAACACCAGCAGCTCTAAAGGAAACACTGGACGCAGTAGAATGAATTAGGTTTCAGCATAGACAAAGAAAATGTGTTCAGTGGGTATGTGGAGTTTCTTCACTAAGGTACTGCGAATTAAAGTGGTGTATGGTGGTGTAGTCTAACACGTTCTTCTAACCGCTATGATGAATAGTATGAGTTGTAGACAGTAATTACTATACTGTCTCGCACCAGTTCAAAGGAAAACCATCAAGCCCCTGTAATCACTGCATGTTTGTTAAATTGGTCTCTGGGTTACAGTGACACTACTCAGAACAGCATGAACAGGTTCACTAAAAGTTGTGAATTAAGAACAGTTGATAAAGAGTTTAGAGGTGTGGAATTACTAATGCATAGCACCCAGGACATATTGATTGGTGTCAAGGACACCAATCAATATGTCAAGTAGACCCAACCCCCAGAGCACAAACCCTTTGGCTGCCAGATTACACAACCGCATTATGGATCAGGGATGAGCATTGTCTGCAGTTAAGGGCATAGTTGTTACCACATGTTAATGCGGTTGGAACTTGTATTTAAGGTTCATTAATACAAAGACTTTTTTATTAGGGTGAGCACTATAGAAATGTTGTCAGTTCAACCTGCACTAATGGCGAAGGTTCCAGTATAAAAATGTATACACGTTTGCAAAGTTTAACAACATAAGGCTACGCGTAATGTTTCCAGTTGGCTCTCTGATTAGATGCAAAAGCTTGAAAGCAATTTTCATTATTTTGTTTTCAGAATAAAATAGCCATATAAAAACACAACTAGGAAAAAAAACGCTTTGCTAGACTACTATGACATGTTTTGTACCATTTCTTTGAAGCATTATTTAGCAAAATGTGTTTATGAATATTTTTGGGAAATCTTAGCATTCATCATGGCAAAAAAACAAAAAAAAACGAACACAAAAAAAAAAAGTGTAACCAGTTGCAACAAAAATATAGGGAGCATAAAAATAAACAAGCATTGGCAAAGCCAATAGGTAGGATTTTGGTGGTAAGCCTTTTGGTTATGTCAATGCGTGCCTTGCTTTCACATGGGTTTTGTAAAACTGTATTGTTGTGGGAGCTGCCTGGTGCTCATCATTATAATAAACATTGGCAAAAGCAAAAATATTTTGGTCTCAAAACCCAAATATTGCCACAATAGTGCCTGTCACTGAAAAAAACGACTTTGCATGCCAATATGCTCCTTCTGAAAGAGCAGAATGCTATCACTCACAGTCAAGCAAGCCTTTAGGTAGAGAATTGTAATAAAAACTAAAACGCCAGGTCTATGAATGGGCTAAAATCTTTAAGAAAGTCACAAAAGTGCACCGATGGTATATAGCCTTGCAAATTTACGGCTTTTTTGAATTCACAAGAATTTTTAGCAGTAGGTCAGGAAATTGTACTCCTAGAAAAAATATTTGGGAACTGCATTTAAGCACTGGCAAATAATCATGTGTAGATTACCTAATGCGAAAAGCTGTTGCATGGTAAGAAGTTAACTTTCCCACTGACCACTTTTTTCCCCAACCCTGGAAGAAGTTTTACCTTGTCAGGAGTAAATTTCCAATTTCTCTATGTGGGAAAATATAAGACACAAGCGGATGAAAACCCATTAAACATGCAGGTTTGCACAGACTCAAAAGGGCATTCCCACCATGGGGATCTATTGCCTACCGCTACCTCCAGCCCCAGTATGTAGATCTGTGGAAAAGTGACAAAAACAATGGAATTGCTAGTATTCAAACCCTACTATGGTATGAGCTCCGGCACTATCAAAGAGGCTATTATAAGAGTTCTTATGTAAAGAGATTGCTGTCATAATTTGTCACTGCACTATATGCAAAGGGACAAGTGGATTTTGTTACAGGACAAGTAGTTTTATGAAGCAACCTTACCCATGGACAAGTAGATATTTTATTAAATTCCACACCCATGATGTGGTGATAGTTTATTGATACTATGTGAAATTGTTGAATGTGAGGATTGTATACAAAAACACTAAACAAAAAATAGGCAAAGTTAAAATGAGACATGAAAAATAAACAATACTTCAGGGAACGAAAATAGTCACTGCCTAAGTAGTAAATAGGAAAGAACTTCATTTCTCAAAGCAAAAAAAACCTACAAAAGGAAAAAGCTACAAGCCAACACTGAAAAAATGTTTTGTTTGATATAAAGAAAGAAAAAAGATTATGCACAGTTTATACATTTATATATGTTCTAGCAGAAGACTTGCTGCGGTTTCTACCACTGATGTGCAGGGTCATGTGCCAGGGACTAGAATGATGACCGTATCCTTGTACTTCTGAAGTTTGGACACAGAAGGAGAATCTAATGACGCAGGAAAAAGCTTGAAGTAGCATGAACAGAAAGATGTGTGACATTTGATAGGGCTTTATGCAAGTAAATTCGGTGTGTACTAAATAATTTGGTTTGTAACTGCACCTTTTAAAAAAGGCAGGCAAATAATGTTGAAAGATTTACAGTAAAAAAAAAAAAAAGTTTAAAAATGCATTTCTAGGCATTCAGAGTTATCAATTTTGACATATTATTGACCTGCATAAAATGATGCCATGGAGTGCATGGAGTCAGCTTAGGCAGTTAGGCTGTTACCTTAGCTCAGAGAATGATTTTCTTTTGCTAAACGTTCGGGTACACGAAAATGGTTTACAGACTAGGTGATTTTACAATTATACGTAATAAAACAGCTTTCCCAAAGCAAATAGATATCACTTTTTAGAGCAAGTATTGCCCACGTTCATAGGTCTGGCTTGAAAACTAGAGCCAGATCTACTAATTTTGGCACGGTTTGTTCATACTAAAATATACAGTCCAACTAGTTACTGTTTCGTACTGTCCACCTACCATTACATGAGATTAAATAAACAGAAAACGCACAAACGTGATACAAATGTCTCAATGCAGGCTCCTAGAATTTTGAAAGCCTGCTTTCTGTGTATGCATGCTGCAATACTTTAACCCATTGCCAGTTATTTCTGAAATCACACGCAAGACCTTTCTACAGCAGGCTGCAGTACCGTAGGCCATTAACAGAGTGACACACAAGTCCTTTCTGCAGGACTTTAGGCAACTACAACTGAACATTCGAGTCAGACAAGTCCTAGGATAAGCTGGCTACAGCATCTCAGGGCATTACTAGAGATCCCACAGACATCCACTAATGTCCTTCAATCACAGGATGTCAGAGAATTGTGTACAAAGCAGATACCCTTGAATGCCTCCTTCTGAAAGTGGAAAGAAAGAGCAAAAATCTTAAATGTGCTTTTCAGCATCCTAGATCATATAGGGTGTTGCTTCAACATGTACATCTGTGTATTCACTTTTACAAGTCTAATGATTTCTGCATGTTTTATATGTCCTAATTAATAGTCAACGGACCGGCTATAATGATAATTATTACCAAAACTTGGAAAACAACTTCTGGGTGTTCCAGAAGAAAATCACCATAATAGTTAGGTTTATCACTAATAGAAAAATAAACTATTTAAAATCTACAAGAATCACCACTTTGGCTGCTTTCTCAAAGGTTTTTGAGCCATGCAGATCTGGTTCTCTGGAGTAGCCACCTATTTATAGAGCCAGGAATGACAGAGTTCAAGCCAAATTACATGGTTAGAGTGTGTTGGTAGACAGAAGCGGGGAGACAGGAAATGAAGTGACTGGAAGCAAGAGGGGCAGTGGGACAGACCTAAGAGTGAAGACGTGAAATAGAAAGACATGGTGAATAGAGCTACTTGAAGCCATCACTAAATCCTAACGGGAACAGTATTTGAACAATGTAACCTTCCATGATATGCCAAAGGCTTGATGCACAGCACATCCAACCATTCAAGCAACAGCAAAGCATGACAAGCATTTGCAATGCAATAGGTCTGGAATTTACGTGAGTTTAAGCTATTGGCATTGCAAATGACAATGCCTTTTATTTATGTTTTTAAAACTAAAACATTAATAAAAGGCATTGTCATTTACAATGACAATAACTCAAACTCGCGTAAATGCGAGACCTAATGCATTTACCAGAGCCCTTGAGCAGTGGCAGTGGACCGTACGCCTCTAATGAGAACCGAGCCATTAAAAATACAATGCAACCGATTTACAGTATTTGTGCTGTAAATGTGATTAATGCCCACAAAACCTCTGTTCAGAGCCCATAAAAAGCAGAACATATGCAGCGCCCTTGAAAAGATGGCAGATTCTATTTAATAGAAGACAAATAAGATCTCTGTCCCCACATATTACTATCCTTGTAGAAAGCATTTGACTGCCTGTGCTAAAAATAAAATTCTTGCATTTATCAATAGGGAAGATACAGCAGTGCTATCGCTTAAATATTGATCTCCACGGAGGCTCTCCAATACTCGACGTAGGTCTGCAACTATTTATGGTGTGTCAGAACCTATTTCACTTTTTATGCCCATTCAATCCATGCCATCGTTCATGGCACTGGCAGGAAGAGAACAAGCCTTATATTTGCTTCAGTGATGTGTTCATCTGGGGCCGGATTGGATAAACTACCAGGTGCTGCTAATTGGCATTGTGGAGCTATTTAGCACAGTGCTATGCATTGTCAATTTGTGCAGCTTGGCTCCATTTAGTCTTGCTGCAGTCACTTTCTTGAAGCAGTGCTGATGCCACAAACCAGAACGGTTAGGCTGGAGGAGCAGTCTCCCATGCGAGACACTCTGAAGCCCAACTGGAACAAATCAATATGACAGGTGCAAATTCATGAGTGTTCAATTGGGTGCAATGCTCCATGGTGTGGATTCACCAAGTTTAAATGTGTAAAGCTTATTTGCACATTCACGCATGTCGTTAACCTGATTCATGAGCTTGGCAACAGACCTTGAGTGTTTTAATCTTGCGCTACTTGCACAGCTATGTTCAAAAACTGATTCACGAGTTTTTAAAATCTATGTGTTTTTAACTAATTGAAATACATTTACCTGCATTACTACGGAGGGCAATTCCCCCGGTCCACCGCGAGATTCCTCATTTGAGTGGAGTGAGACCTGACCTGACTCACTTCCGGTTGAGCGGGAGCTGGCGGTCTAGTGGCTCAAATCCCTTCTACAAAAGCGGATGCCCCCCAAACGCGCAGCGGGCACGCTGACGGAGCGCCAAAGGCATGCCCGTCTGCGCCCGTGCCCAGGGGCCAGTACCCCTGTTTCCTCTCCCCAAGGCCAGTACCATTATACCAGCTCGCAGCTTAAATTACTGAATGGTATCACTGAGCAAAAGTGTGCACATTCTATCTCGATTCAGACATCCAAAGATAGGTGCCCCCAGTGCCAGTTCAAACCATCCATACCTATGTACCCCCCCCCACGCCATGGGAAAGTATACAAACTACTCCTACTCAACTGTAGATCCTTGCCTAAGCACACAAGTGAAATTTCTATTCTTCTAAATGACAAAGCCCCCTAAGTTTTATTCCTTACGGAAACTTGGCTCAATAGCAGCTCAGAGTCGGATATTGTCCAAACTTTGCCCCCAGGCTATTCGATTCAGTGAATGGATAGAGGGATAGGTAAGGGGAGGGGGATTGCCATCATCTATAAGGATCACCTGACCTGCCGCCTGGTAGTCAGTCCGCTGTCAGACTGCGAAAACACCCACTTTGTGATTGAATTCACACCCACCCTCACATTTTCTGGTATCCTGATCTATCGCCCACCTGGAGCAATAGGTCAATTTGGCAAATCTCTCTTAGAAACAGCGGGCAACCTTGCTAGTCTCGCTGCTAATTTCACCCTTCTTGGGGATTTCAATCTGCATTTTAATGACCCCGCAGCCTCACTAGCCACAGAACTGACCCAAGACCTTTCGACCTACCAACTGACTCAGAAGATCTCACTAGCAACCCATGAAAAAGGACGACTCCATCTTTTCTAATTTGGAAAATATGGAAGGGAAAGAACCCATCCCCCTCCCATGGTCAGACCATTTTTTAATCCCCCTTCTCTGGACACAACCTAACATGATGCCATACACCACACCTCCATGTTCTCAAATCCGACCGTGGTCCAAACTCCTTCTAGAGAGGTGGATAGCGGAGCTGGAAAGGACTCTACCAAGCAGTCATTGACCCCACAACAGCTATTAAAAATTTCTGCAATTGGATTGAGGGCTCACTCAATCTGGTGCTCCCGAAAGTTTTAACTCGGAAGAAAACGGGCCCAAACAGAGCCCAGTGGTACACCCCCAAACTACAAACTTTACGGCAACAGTGCAAAAAAGCAGAGAGAAGGTGGAAGAAAGCCTTCTCACTCGAACAAAAATGGGATATAGGACAGCCATACGCCGATACAAAGCAGAAATAAAAACTGCTCAGGCCTCCTACTATGAGGGAAAGATCGTAGCGGCCGGCAACTCCCCCAGAGAGATGTTCCACATTGCCACAAAGCTAATGAAAGCCCCCGGTCCGGCGGCCCCACCAGACACCTCAAGCCACCACTGAACTGGCCAATTTTTTCTCTACTAAAGTCCAGAACATTCTCCAACACCTTCCCCAATTGTACACAAGAATGATGGTAAGCAGCCAGAAAAACAGGAGCTGATGACCTTCCCTTTACTAACTTTGGAACTTTTCCTTACCATATTGTCACCTGTAAAAAGCGGATCCCGCACCGCCCAACATCCTGTCACTGGTCAGACCAACCATGGCCACCTGTCTGATCAATGCTTTATTTAAATCGGGCGTGGTACCTCCTGAACGGAAAAGGGCAATGGTGCGCGCACTGTTAAAAAAGTCTAACCTAGACCCAACTGATCTATATAACTACTGCCCCATCTCGCTCCTGCCTGGAATCAGCAAGATAGCGGAGAAACATGCCGATCGCATTCTATCCGCTTTTCTTGAAACCAATGGTGCTCTCCACCCCTCCCAAACGGGCTTGTCAAGGAAAGGAAACCGCCATATTATCAGTGGTGGAAGAAACAAGAAAAATACTGGACGCAGATACTGGATGCAGGAGGAGCAGCAGCAATAATCCTCCTCGACCTGAGGGTGGCTTTTGACACGGTTAACCACCGTGTCCTGATTCACCGCCTCAGGAGAGCTGGAGTGACGGGAACAGCCTCATCATGGCTGCAGTACTTCTTAGAGGGGAGATCTTTTCAGGTCTTCGAGGGCAATACCAATTCACAGCTCATGCCTTTAAAGTGCGGAGTCCCACAGGGCTCCTCACTAAGTCCCACGCTATTTAATGCCTACATGGCCCCATTGGCAGAAGTGGTGTCCCCTTTTGGGATCCACATGGTGACATACACAGACAACACACAGCTGGTTGTATCTGAGCCATCCTAGCCAACAGGCCAATGGCCTCCTCCCTTGCCTGGAGGATGTCACAAAATGGATGAGTCTCTTCCACTTGAAACTCAACGGTGAAAAGACAGAGCTCATGATCCTGGGCAACTCACCAAGTTCATTTCCAAAAAACCTGTGGCCTTCTTCCATGGGCTTGGTGCCAACCCCCAAAACAGAGACCAAAAGCCTTGGAATCTGGCTTGACCAGAACCTCACTTTCAAATCACAGGCGCAGAAGACAGTCGCTTTATGTTATGGCCTATTAAGAATTATTCTCAAAATCCTCCCTCTCCTACCCCCGCTAGCAAAACGACTAGTGACCCAGTCCCCGATTCTGTCCAGACTGGATTATGGTAACGCTCTTTATTTAGGTGCCCCAAAGGAGGTGATTTTTAAAATTGCAGTTCATACAGAATTGTGCGACGAGGCTGCTCACTGACACCACTAACCGCTGCTCAGCAAGACCATCTGTCCGCTCTCTCCACTGGCTCCCAAGGCACTAAATGGAAGCGGACCCATAATCACAAAGGCCATGATTCGCTCCTACAGAGCAAGCAGGACACTTCGATCAAATGAACTCCATCTTGCTGTAGTCCCCAAGATCAATATGGCCAGGCAGGCTTTTCTCACTCAATGCCTCCAGACTCTGGAATGCCCTCCCACTACATCAAGGAGCGAGCCGAACCATCTGAAATTCCCACAAACAATTCAAGTTTTTATTTGCATAAAAGGTTAATTCCATAAGTTATCACGTGGGTTTGGCGGTGCGGCCCTGTCAAACTGCCAAACTCATATTCAGACCCTTAATGCCTGTAGATCTTCGAAAAGGAGATTTTCATCCAACCAAGTAATGCTTCATATTATCGTTTTAGTTTTAAAATGCACTTAACTTATTAGAAATGTAACCTGTAAATGTTCTTAGCATATTGAGCAGTTTAGGCTTATATTCATTACCTTTGATTACAAATAGCTCACTTCCAAAAGGTTGCTTGCTCAATAGTACCTACACAACACCGTTCCCCTCCTTTCCTGCAGTACAAACGCAGAGGTCAATAGTTTTAAATCTACTAACACATATTGTAATGCTTTTATATATATCTAACATCTCAATATACTGTCAGACCAAAAAAGTATCCAGGCATGCCTATTTTAATAGTTGTGTCATTTGCTACATTTTGCAGATACTCCGTTTTACTTTACTTCTTCCACACAAGTGTAAATAATGGATTTAGATGAAATTGCATTTAGATGACTGCTGGATTGAATCTTTTGTTAAGCGTTTATAGCACACTTATGCCATTGGAGAACACATGCACAGTCAACCATACAGAGCATGTTACTACGTGAGAGTTTGCAAACTCTGGTCTGGCTAAGGAGCATGTTAACCTCGGCATGGTGCAGCAGATAACGAAACTCGTACTGCATGGCAGAGAGCCCTGTAATCCGTATTGCTCACACCCATCCTCCGCCAAAGTTGCACCGTGTTCTGTAGCACGGTAGCTGCAATTTCATTGTTAGGATCATCGGGTGGGCTTCCAATGTGGACTTCAAGACTAGATTCAACACCTGAATGCTCACCACTAAGGAAGTATAGCAGACGCTCTTAGCACTTGCATATGGAGCAATATGAGTAAGCCAACGATGGTTCCAACAAGAGGATGGCTTCAAGGTAAATATTTAAACTGTACATTATTTGACCGTATGGCATCCCTAAGCAACTGAAGAGGAGGCAGATTTACTGTTTCAATGCTGTTCCCGACAAACCATTTCTAAACAATGCTTGCTATTGTCAAAGGAATGCCTAATAATGCACTAAACAGGAATGTAAAGATCATATAAAACAAGGGTAACAGAATCGAAAAGAGAGAAGGAGAAACGGAAGAGGAGTGGAGCGCACGCGTGCTTGTGCCCGCCGCTGCATGCGAAGAGAACAGTCTGCTCTTTTTCGAAGCGCATACTCGTGCTTGTGGCACGCCTCTGCACGCTCCCACAAGGTGTATGCCGCCACAAGCACGAGTATGTGCTAGAGCTGAACGACGGCTAAAGGTCCTCCTATGCAGCGCATGCGCGCTGCGTAGGCGAGACCTAAAAAACATGTGTATGTTCATGGCAATGGGGGGCTGGGTGAAATGCCGTTCTCTATCCACTGGTTGAGCTTTACAAGCTATTCAGGACATATGGCTTCCCAGAAAAACAAGGCACAACATAACAAGCATTGGTAATGCACCGGTTTAGTCTATGTGATATAAAGCTGCTAATTTAATTCAAAGTCTCGCACAAGCCAAAAAAGCACAAAAAGGCAAAACGTTAGGAAAAAAATACCTTGGGACGAAGGAAAGTGCACCCTGAGAAGTATCACGGAAGAGGAGAGGATGTGGTGCAGCAGCCAGAGCTGCTGACTCTGGAGCTGGGGATCCCGATTCAACATCCTGTACCAATGTAAAATCCCCAGATATCATTTTCACGGAGTCCATTTTCATTTGGAATACAAAAGAAGTCCTTGCCTAGTGCACTTATGAGTGTATTGATCAAAATATTAACAAGAAGGTGGGTGCTCTATTACTAAGCTTAACTGGATGATGTAAACCCCGCAGCATTCACTTGAAGTTACAGACTGTGTGTATGTGTACCCAACAGTCACACTGAAGAAGTAATGAGAAATGTTATCCCTCTGACAAGGGCTCAAACCACAATCTGATAGTATCTGAAAAATTGTTTTCTGCCTTACTCTACCTTGCAGTGGGGGCGCCTGTTATGTAGTCGTATGTAGAAATCGGCTGCCTCCCCATCCACCCTGCATCCTCTGATCCCATTTAAAAAAACAAGCATTTGCAGTGCAATAGGTCTTGCCTTTGGGGCCTTATAAGTATTTAGCCATGCAGCATATTTTCTGCAGCTGGGGCCAGTAGTGGTTCCACAGGGATGCAGGGAAGCGAAACAATGTGTCTTCAATCCAGGACCAGCTGTGTGCAAAATGCCAAATACTGAAGAATTGGTTAAATTAATAAGGTAATAATGCCCTAGAATTAAAGGGAGGGGTTGTTAAAGCCATATCTGAATTTAGCGACCAATGGCCCATGCCACTTGCTTCATGAGAGTGCATAAAATACAGATAAATACCTTTCAGTTAGAAATTTCTCTTTTTCATTTTTCACTAGTTTTCAATGTGTATGTATGCATAGGTGTATATAAAGCGCAAAGCTAGCTGCAGTGCAATGGAGTTTTGAGTAACAGTGAGAGTCCAGAGTTAAGATTTAGGATTGTTTTCAGTCACGCAGAATGTTCGAGGGTAGCAAAACCTGTATTTACTGAAGAGGTAGATTTTCTGATCATTTGTGTGCTGTAGCAGTATTGGAACAGTTCTGATGTTGATGGGGATGTTGGTCCAAAACTTAGGAGCCTAGATGGAGCAAGTTAATCTTCTGGTTTTCCCTCTTCTTTTTGCAGTCCAATCTTTGATACCCCGGTTCTTATTTGTATTTTTCTGACCGCTATACAAAAAGTGACAGCACATCATTTTCTGCTCAAACTCAAGAAGACCTCCAGGTCCCCTGAGGTCCCCATCTCGGTAGTGCATAAGCATCGCAGAGTCTAAGGACCATGGCTATGGAATGCAAGACTTGCTTTTTATGAATTTTCCTTTTTATCCAAAAGTTAGAGTCAAAGGCTCCTTTACATAGTTTATTTAGTTTATCACGCAACTTGTACAGATTTATTCTGAAGTTATCACAATGTTTTTTCTTAATTCGGCTCCTGCTCCTTACTCAAGCCATGCTGCGACTCTTTCTGCGCTTCCACTCCACTTCGTATCAGACAATTACTCTGAACAATTATGATGAGGTGAAGTAATTCTCTTCTTGTTTCTCTGCCGCTGTTAGCCTCCTCCAAGAGCAGGCCACGAGTACTGCATCTTGTAGCAGCACCAATGCAGTGCCAGGCGACTATTTTACGGTGCACTCTGAGTGGGAGGTAAACAAATGACCATAACTATTCGTATTGCATCACTCACCCAATTCTGTGTCAACTTGCTAGTAGGTGTAAAAATCAGCAGTCGTTTTAACACCTCACCTTGAAGCTTTACATTTAGCAGAAACTGTTATTGACTTGCCCTGCATTGTTTTCCGGGTACAAGGGTCAGATGCCATTTATTCTACACATTTCCCTACTAAGAGTCATGGCCATTTTTCACACACTCCCTATTTCACAATAATCAGCAGCATCTAGGCAAGGCAAATTTACATACTTTGTCACCTCCTAGTCTAGTCATACCTCGTTCCAACTCTCTTGGAAACACCATTATTTAACTATTTTAAACAGGTCACGTAGGCTTCTCTAAGCAATTAATTCACAGCAAGAGGCGATCTTCTTGGATTAGCACAAAAGTGAGCAAATGCTCTGAAACACAGCCAAGTTGGTGGTTTGTGAATTTCCATTTAGATGTACCTATAATAAATAGACATAGTTGAAATCCCCTAGTTTGGTTATGTTAAACTTGTTTAACCAAAAAAGTAAGCAATTCAGGCAAAGTACTTACTCTCAAGTTTAACACATTATTCATTTCAGGATAGCATTAAAACATTTCTGTTTAATTTGAGCAGAGTTGTTTGTTTCACAGGGTTTGCGCACCTTTAGGATTTTATTGCTATGAAAATAACGAATAATGATAGTAAACCTTGCTTGGATGATTTGACAGGGCCCTTCCGCTCATTTCTCATCTGACACAGCCACTTTAACGATGCTGTCTACAAGTACAAAGTACTCAAAAGAGTAATGCACTACGCACAAAGAAGGCTATATGGGGTATCAGTTTGAAACACAGACCTGCTCACTAACCAGTGCTATTACCATTTAAATACTTTTAGCATGACGAACTTGCGAGAGAAGGTGGTTCTTAAAGTATCATATGAGGTCTAGCAGCAAGAGACGAGTGGCTTCAGGCCATCACCAGTGCAGTTTAGTGTGAAGAAATGCAATAAAGGTCCCCATAATATTCAAATAAAGGTCTCAAGAGGCTTTGAAGCAAAATGTATTCTGATTCTTTCAATACTTATAGATAAAATTCCAGTTTAGCAAGTCATGCTTGGATGCCATAAGACATATTATGCTACTAGCAGCTGAGTCAACAGTTCAGTAAATAATCGGTCTATAACGCGATGTACCAATTAATTATCGTCAGCAATATTGTTATTTATAAAATAGGTTTTGCCCTAAAACGAAAAAATACCCTACGAAGCAATACATAAGTGCATCGAACAATCAAATATCGATAGGTATCGTAATAGCAGAGAGTGCCGATCACAAAACCAAAATAAGATGTTTATAAACTTTAATAAATCGACTTTAAGAATAAACATTCGCAAACCCTAAAGAAATCATTTTTGTCAAGTAGTGATCAATGTGTGTTGGACAGGGAGCTGTTTCTCCTAACTCAGAAGATGGATTACTCAGCGTGAGCGTGTACAAACAGGTTGTGTACTTTGACATATTTTCTTTGCCCTGAGGGATGGAAATTAGAACAATGTTTATCCTGAACCGCCTAAAGGCAGAGGTAACTCGTGAAAACATGAAAGAACAGGCCTTAATGCACGCCAAATTTCCGAAGCTAGAAAAACACCTTGAATACCTTGGTAACATTTCTGCAAAAAACCCACACCCTGCTGCACGCTTCACATTCCAAACAGCACCGCTTCAAACAACGTAAGCAAGGTAACGGAAACCGGAAGCAACTGAGTATTTTCAAGTGTTCACCTCAATCCTAGGAAGTTAACATCTACCAACATATTTTGTCTGCAAATTAATATATATTTGGGTTAACAAGTCTAGCCTATGGACAGGAGCACTTCGTGGGATGGAGCTGATGATGGGAAGGAGAAACACCGGCGAGATCAGGTAACTAAGAACTTAGCAGAGGAAGAATGTGAGGGTCGATGCTTTAAGAATCTTGATGATGACGGACAGGCTGAAATAGTTAGAGCTGTCAACGAGAAATAGTGGAGCTAAGTTTTGGGAATTGCGTTGGTCACATAGCAATTTGGATGTTCCGGTACTGATATTTTGGGGGAGATTCAAAGAGATGAGGGTACTAATACAGATGAGTATACACTCGTCAGCTTCGCTAACGGATCTTACCACCAATTCTCTCCCAGCAGGTGAAGTTGTTTGACTCGCTCCCGGGGTCTCCTCCCAGTCACGGGTTGAGCCTTCAGTCGCCTATTCGCTTTCTCGCGCACACACGGAACGGGTGCTGCAATGGCGGAGCCAAAGGGGGGAAGCGGAACCACTACGGCCACAACCCAATGAGCAGGAGAGGGCGGGGGAGCGCTAAGTGGCAGAACAGGGACGCGCAGCACGCTCAGGGGCAGCACAAGCGGACTTATGGGAGGGGCAGCACAGGCAAGCGACAGAGACGACCCCGTGCACGCGCGCAATAGACAGCAGCAGGAGGCGCACGCGCAGAGAAGGCGTCTACCTACATTTGTAAAGATTGAAAAAGGACTAGTCTGCCTAACAGTCTAGCCGCCCGTTTCAAGATGGCGACAGCGGCGTCATCGCGCCTACTTGCGTTGCGGGCGTAATGAGAGGTACGCCAGTTTCACTGGATTTTCTATTCTAGGTAGAACAGTGGGTATACGCGAAGCAGATCAGCGGTAGAGCTCTGTTATTTTTGCGACGTGCGTTCCACAGTGACTAGATAGATTCTTGGTAAAATGCCAATCTTGTCTTTTCCTGACGCTGTTTCAGCCAGTGGACCCGTGTAGGTCAGGTTGGATAGCCACTCTGACATTATTTTATCAGACACGACTGGTATTTTCATATCAAGGTTGGTAACAGTGTGAAAAAAAGGAAAATGTAATTCTTTCCCTTTTGATAGTTCTACACAAAGTGGCAAATACAAAGAGAAATTGTAATTTCTGCTTATGCGTATTACATAGTGTACATTACCGTTCTGGATTATTGTTACGGCATGTTTTCTAATAGATGGAAGTTGTTGGGAGGTATTGGATGCGACTGCCACTTAGAGTATCCGCCAGATAAACTGCTTACTTCTTTCTGTTTGCATCTCTACCAAAGCTGATAATGAAAAAGCAATGACGGAATCACTTCGTTTCTTTCGTCTCACAAAAGTAAATAATCTGTTTATGCACGTTCAGAAGAGGATGTTTTCACAGGTCCACTGGTTGTTGGGGTTTAAAGAATCCTGCAAGTCAATCTTCTGGCGATGATAAAACATTGAGGAGATGCATCACCCAAAAATGATTGCAGCCCAGCATGCACATTTTGTTCCCTTATGGAACTAAATTAGGGCTCGCTAATGTAGAGAGGTGTTTTAAACTCGTAGGTTAGATCTTCTCATAATAGACTTTGAACCTGCTTCATATTGTATTCTAATTCACTACTTCATCGAAGAGCTTAATCCAATTTTTTTTTACATGATTGTTAATTTCGATAGCCCAACATAGTATATATTATTTTACTTGTCATAAACCATCAGCTAAGAATGCTTCTACCATCACATCCAATCCAAACAGCATCTCTGGGCTTAGCCTTTCAACGTAATTCCGTATTTTCTGATCATTTAACCCCAGGAAGATACTCATCCGTCAGCCTCCGGGTTCCAATCTTAATAGAGTGCACCTGTTGCCTATGTATGATTTGGATATTGTCCTTTTGAAATCCCCAAGAAGTGCAAGAAAGGAACTATTGAATTCTTGCTGGCAACTCCATTGGTTTTGGCTGGAGAGCGCAGCAAATAGAGGCAAGGCTCTGTGTGAGATCCCATAAAAGTCTAAGCTGGAGCTACTCTGGGAAGCTTCAAATTCCATGTCTCCTGCGGTTCACTACTGTCAGATATTGCTCGAGTTTGATACCCATCCCAAGCTCAAAGCTGTCTCAATTATAAACCCAAATACAGCCCAATTCATATCAGTATTGGCTCAGAACTAGCCCAAAGTTGCAACTATCAAATTTTCAAAGATATCCTTTAGGAAACATTTTAAGAATAATACTAATTTCTGTTAATTATCAATACAGTCAGAGGAGGTTCACTAGGCATCTATGCACTTTCCCAATTATTTCCAGATTCTATTAATGACAAATTTTAAAGATCAGTTCCCCTGTGACCTACTTGACACTTCTGTCACCGCAAATATTAACCTGACATTCACAAACGAACACTATGAGAGCAGACCATAATCTACCTTAATAAAGTCTAAGGGTGACAACATCAAAGCTCTTTCAGCCATGTGGTTCCAAAACAGTACTTTAAACAGTATTTCGATGGGAAGCATGACAAGAATGAACGTTGCAAGAAAGGGAAAACTTGTGTCTTAGTGTAGCAGGATTAATGATTTTGAAAATTTCAAAAGGCCCAACATATCTATGTGAAAATTCAGACTTACAGATTGAACAACAAAAATTAATGGAGGATAACAAAACCCCGTCTTTCCTTCTTATGAGTAGGAGCATGTCGCCTATGCCAATTGTCCTATAATCCTTGTTTTCCTTTAGTGGTCTGTCTTTTTTGATTTTTTATTTTTCCAGCATTTTTAAATCTTTCCTAAGAATCTTGAACTACTGGTACGGAATCATCTGTTTCCAAGTAATCTGGAAAGGTTTGAGGATGAAATCCGGTTAAGGCAAAGAATAGAGAGAAAACAGTGAACATATTTACCAAGTTACTGTAAACAAATTCTGCTGCATGGAAGAGCGATTTCCAGTTGTCTTGGGCAGCAGTAATGTATTGTCTTATGACTTCCTCAAGAGTTCGATTTAGTTAATGACTTTCGATGCCAAATTTATCACACAGGGATTTCCAAATTTAGGGGCGTATTGGGGCCCCCAATCAGAGATAATTTTCAAAGGTAACTCAAGGAGTCGGAAGATGAAAAAGTAGAAAATCACAGCCATTTCAGACACAGTTGGTAATTTGGGAACAGTAGGAAAGTGAGCCATGTTATTACATAAATCCACTGTAACCGTTACTGTGGTTCAACGCCTACATGGAGGCAAGTCTACGTTAAAGTCAGAAATTATTTCCCAAGGGTTTTAGGGGATTTCAGGTGTTAATAATAATCCTGCTTTTCTTTGTGTTTCAGATTTATTTTGGCCACAGATCTTGCAAGAGTTAATGAATCTTGTAACTTCGTGGTGAAGCGATGGCCACCAGAATGTCCTTCTGATTAATTATAATGTGACCCTTCTACCGCTATGTCCCGAGATATTTAGGCATTTTTGAGGAATCAATTTTTGTGAATGTTTTGAAGGCATAAAGAGTTTGTTTTGAATGAAAATTAGACCATTTGCATTCTTAAATTGAAGATTTTTATTTCTTTTTCGTGAAGATTTATAAGTTTGGTTTCTTGATGAATTGGCTCTAGAAAGGTGGAGGTAGTTGTGGGAATGAAGGCTTGAGGAGCAATCATCTTCTCCACAATCCTTGAAAATGTTTTGCTGGGGTATCATCTGGACAAGGAATCTGCAACACCATTATCTGACACATGAATTTAGGTAAGGAAAAAGTCAAATTGTGAAAAGAAAAATGCCCAAATGGGCTTGCCTGCTGTACGAAAATGGATTATTAGTCGAGGGAGGTAAGTACCCACCTCAAGTAATAATCACAATCCATGTCAGGGTGAACCACTAAACCCTCCAATTGTTTTTTTTTTTTTAAAGAGTTTTATATAGCGCGAACTAGACCAGAAGATATCACGTATCAGAGCGCTTTACATGAGCACCAGTTGCGTTACAGACGGGCACATTGATTTTTGTTGGGCACGGGGAGATTAAGTGATTTCCCCAGGATCACACGATGTTGAGTGTCGTTGCCGAGACTCGAACCCGGTTCCTCAGCTTCGAAATCCACCGATCTATCTGTAAGGCTACATCCTCTCCCTAACCTAGATGCAACATGTAAAGTATTTATACAGTACTAAAGTCGAAATAAAACATAATAAAAATCCCAAAATGAACTTGAAAAATAGAGGAAAAATTAATAAGAAAATGACTCCAAAATGACAGCAATCCAATTACACAAAATGACAATGATAGTCAATGGTAACAATAGACCAAGAACTAGGTGCAACTTGACGCTAACTATGATGAAGATAAGTTTGGATATACTAATCAAGTTCGTCCTTGTCAAACATTTTACCTTCTGACGTAGTCCTTTAAATCCCAATTCACCACAGGAGTATGCTTCTAAAGTTCCAGAGTACCTCAGGGGAGACAGTAAGAGTCTCACAAGGTGTCAAGAAGAGGCCAAACAGCAGGGTCCTGTCCAGCTCAAGCTTCCAAGGGTCAGCTGGGCAATTTGCAGGAAAAGGCCTCTTATAGGTTGTTGTGCCTCTGTAGCTTTGACAGGAGGCCAGCCATATGGTCCATTGGAGACCACTTCTTTGTCCTGGGTACAAGAGGGAGAGTAAGTCCATCTCTCTAGGTTATTCTCAGACAGCAGATTCAGTCCTCTTCTGATCTTCCACAGGTTCAGGAGTGTTCTGAAGCGGGTGCCTGGAGGTGCCACATTATGCCTTGCGCAAGCTATTTGGTATGAATTTCTCATGGGGCCCCCATAACCTATGGAGTAAAGGTTCCCGGGGCTAATCCTACCCACTTTGGGCGTTTTCAAGATGGTCAGACTCTTTGGCCGCACTTAAATTGGGTTGTGAGGGGTGGAGGTGTGTGAGGGGAGGGTACTGTGAGAATCCTAGAGACTCCCACATCTAACATTAAAATCCAGTTTTAGGTAGTCCTTGTAACACCAAATAATTTAGTGATATAAGTCTGGTAGAACAGAGGCTGAGTTCCCAGCAACCAGCCATTGAATAACAAGTTGTGTTTTGGCATCCTGTTTTCCTCCTTTGAAGTTCACCCCAAATTTTATAGGTAAATGTTATATGTGAAACCCCAACAGAACTGTCAAGCAAGTCTTGACACTCCAGCAGGATCGATCTGAAGCTATGATGTCTACAAGAGGCCCACTGTCATGGGGACAGTCTGCCTGGGGGGAGGGGGTGGAGATGGGCCATGCCCAAGTGTCAGCTAAAATTTGCCAGTGAGGGGAGGCCTCTTCGATATAAAGCAAGGGGCTGAGTACCAGTTTCAGGCCACCTGCCACCACCTCCCCTTAACCAAGGCCCATTGTACCTGTTCCTGGGAGCAGTTCACACCTCCAAGTAAGGGAGCCATCAGCAGCTGGGTGACCATTGGAAATCACAGAAAGGCTTTAGGAAAGGAACATGTACCTTTTCTAAACTACCTTTTGTTTATTAGTGAACCACAGTTCAATTTTACAATTAAATTGGATTTTGTTTACCTATTAAAAAGAGTCCTTAAAGTATTTTTCTAGCTGCTACCAGACTAACATTATCACTGTAATGTGTAATCATGTAATCCAGTGCTTTCCTATGGAGGCAGCCAGCCATACCATAGTAAAAATAACTCTTAGGCTTTTTTTACTGTCAGGTCAGGTAGAACATTAACCTGTGACAGGTCCTACTTTTACATACAACCCACCCTGTTTTATGGGTATTAATGCCTACTTAGAAGTGACTTACTAATATTTTAAAGGAAGGTTTAGTCCTATCAAAAATGGGTTATTTTGACATGTCGAATTTGAATTTTTGAATTGCGCAGCCATGCTACGATTGTAGCCTTAGACACATGCTTTACAGTGCCTCTGCGGTGTAAGCACGAGTGCTGCAGTCCACTAGTAGCATTTAATTTACAGGCCCTGAGTGCACTTGGTACCAAATACCAGGAACTTCTATACAAATGAAATTAATCAAACCATTCTATATACCAATTTTACAATGTTTAAAAGGGAGCACCAGCACTTTACAATTGGTTGGCATAGATAAAGTTGAAAAGAGTTTTTTAACCAGTAACAATTGGTTTAGTAAAAAGGCAAAACAATTTGGGGAGATCCTGACAAAAAGGCACATTTCCAAAACTTACGCTTCCAACATTTCACCTTTTGAAGATTTCTGTTATCGGTGCACACTGTTACCCGAAATTAGGCTTTTAAATTGATGGGTAGTTGGGCAAACAATCTTGGAGAAACTGGATGAATTTCCTGTAATAACTTGCCAGGCCTAAAAAGCTTTGTGTTTCCTTTACAAAATAAAGTGTGGGCCAATCCAGAATGGCTTGAACTTTCTGAGAATCCACAGCTATTCCTTCTGCGAAAAGAACATAGCCCAAATAATCAAGTGAACCCTTTCAAAACAGACAGTTTCCTGTTTGTCCAGAAGTTTATTTTCACTGCGACGCTGTAGAACTTGTTAAACATGAAGTATATCGTCTGCTGGATCCTTAGTAAATACAAGAATGTCACCCAGATTGACGACCATGGGTTGAAGGTCAAATCAGAAAAGATTTCCTTCATAAAAACTCTGGAAGACAGCAGGGACATTACACAGGCCAATGGGCATTACGTAGTCTGTGTAATGCCCCAAATTTGTTGTAAATGGAGGCCTCCACTCATCACTTGATTGATTCCAGATTAAGTGAAACTTGTCTCTCTGATCCAGTTTTTTAAAGATTGTAGCCCTGGGGACAGCCTCTAAAACATCAGAAATCGGGGGCAAAGGATAACCATCCTTAATGGTTCCTAGCTTTAAAATGTTATTATCAATGCAGGGTTGAGGTTCTGAAGAGCCTTCAGCAAAAAAAATAAGTCTCCAGCAGGAGATTTAGATGGGGTAATCGGACCATTCTCTAGATTAGCATCAAGATATTCTCTGAGTTTGACGTTCCAAGGAAGATAATGAAAAGATGTACCCACAAGGGACTATATCCTCAGGATGGATTCAGATAGAGTAATCAAAAAGTCGATGAGGAGGTAACTCCTTGGTTGTTGACTCTTGGAAAACACCAAGTTATTCATTATACTTTTTCAGGATTTTAGACAACTGCAACAGATTGAAAGGGCCTCCTAGAAAGGACTTTAGAACTTTCAGTAGAAAAAGGGACATTCCATTTAAATATACTATTTAAAAATATCTGCCAGCGTGAAAATTCACTGGTTACCAATCTGCATTCCTATGTGGGACAGGACTGCTGCTGTTCTTTCTTTGACTTTTCTCTCCATCTGTAGTAATGTATTGTTGGGGTCATTTGACCTTTTGATTCAATTAATGCACATATATGTTATTGATAATTATTCAGAGGGCACTTATTTGGTGTTATTACACTGGTTACCCCAGCTACGTGTTGCTTCTGAAGGTACACTCTCTGGTTTGTGTTTGGACTTGGAGAGTCAGGTTATTTACATTGTTAATTCCTGAACCTGATCCATCAAAAGATCCAGTTGGTGTTCCAAACTTTCAAGAGCAGGTATTTTCGCTGCTGGATGTAATGTATTCTTCGTGCGTAGGAATGGCTGATTAGCTCTGTAAATTAATCCAGAAGATATAATGAAACTGGGAGATTAGAAATGCTCCAGAAAATAACTTCCAGTAAGAATGAAAAAAACTGAAGACCAGAAAAACCTTCCAATTGTCCATGCAAAGGAGAAAACAAGTGGGAACTGGAAAAGGTGGGGATTCCACGAATCCAGTAAGTAAGCAATCAAACCAGAACAATTGTGACTTGGGCTCCCGGTTTTATGGTATTTAATTTTATAACATTTACGTCGGTATTTATCTGTATTTATTTTTTCGCCATCCTATTGGTATTTAGTCATATTTATTTTGTGTTTTTCTACCCATTGGTCAATATCACCATTATAATACAAATTTATGTTAACATATGAAGGTATTCAGGGAAATATCAGCCTGCTTTTTAACTTCCTTTGCTGTCTATCTGCTTGGATGTAGTCCAGAATCCCCATAGGGTAGAGCCAACCCCATTACCTGATGTGGGAGAGTGAATGACCCCCGTCTTGGTCTCTAGATGGATCCCCACCGCAAGGGATGTCGAACCACTGTGTGCTGGAGTGTCTGCATGCAGGGACCTCGACGTCTGTATCAGCATGGAAGTCTTTATCCTCTGGTTTGCCCAGCAAAGATGTGCTTATATACCCAAAAGGTATCCTCAGGGGCTCTACCTAGATGTATCAAGGTACTGTGGGCATGTCGGCCAAGGATGACGATAGTGATGACCCTTATACAGAGTTATTATGCAGAAGATAGTAATCCTGCTGTGATGGTGAGAATCCTCATGCATAATAAATGGGGCTAGTTTTCGATGAAAACCACACAACATTTGTGCAGCTCCTTTCTAGGTAAAAGGTCAGCACTAAACCAGTTATGTAGAACAATGATAGGACACATGTAAGTAAAAAGTTGTGAAACTACCTAGGCCTATATTGGGGTTCCTAACAAGGTAGAAGCCCTTATACACGCTGATTAAAACAAGGGCGGGTACTTTACATGTTCAAGTAATTCTGGCACTGCGTGTTTGGCAAGGCTTGTATTTTATCTATTTCCTCTCTTTTACAAGCCAATCATGACAGTATGGGACAGCAGTAAAAATAAACATTAGGCAGACAATTTGAAAGCAGTTTTCTTGCAAAAGAAGTATGTTTAGATGTGATGCGACATGGTAAAAAATGAAAAGCCTGGAAGATAGAGAATCTTTCTGCCTGACAGCAGTGAGGGTCATCACAGTATGACCAGTGAACCACACCCCTTCAGTTAAAATGTACGAAAAAGGTAAAAAAAGAGACACTCACTTACTCTGAGCAATCCTCTGTCCTCCACTTTAGTCCTTCACAATGACCAATTACTCTGGCACTAAACATTATACAGGACCTATGTCGCTGCCTTCATTCTGCAGCAAATTCTAGCCTAAAACTCCCAGTCTTGGCAAGAAGTGGACTGATTTGTTCGGGTCAAAGGAATGCAAGAATATTGGAGCAGAAAAGAAAAAGGCCCCTTTCCCAAAACTTTCAGCAATATCATCTCCAACACTTCAGCATCAACGCTCCTTCAACTCTACGGAAACTGTCATCACTCATATTTTCCAGGCACACTCTGTTCCCCTTCATTAGCTCTGTCCCCTCTCCTAACGCTGACCTGTGCAATCACTTAAGTCCGGGCAGCTCCTTTACACTTACCACTTATCCTAAACTTTAAGTGAGACAGGTCCTAAAACCTGCTTTGAAATGGTCTCTATTGGGCCATATATTTATGTCCTTAAGTTTAAAACCAAAAGTACTGCTTGATTTCTCAGCAATGGCTGGAAAAACCCATACATAAACCATGCTGTCAGCAAAGAAGTCTCTTGATAGGCATGTTTTACTTCACCCTGAATTCCCAAAGAATATTTGCTTTTGCCAGATGTTGGGTTTCTGTTTTTATTCTCATACAACATATGTGTAGTGCATATTGTGAACTGAGGTGACTAGGTGTCTTCGTAAATTGAGATTGTGGGTGGGTGTTTATGATAGGGTACGATTGAGAGCCCTCACTCGGAAGGCAATATGAGTTTCTCACAATGGCTATAAAGGTGTTCAGATGACGCCTGACTTTGGAACCCAGAGTCACAGGAGACCTTGCCTATAAGTGAGGAGGGGCAAAGGAGAAGGAGGGCCCACCCTGCATAGCGCTATAAAGGGTTGCCACATTTCTGCTGTGAGAGACACCTGACTTTGAGACCCAGAGTTTCAGGAAACCATAATATCACAAAAAGAGACAAGGGAAAAAGCCTTCTCTGACCCCTAGCGTCAATGAAAACTCACTCAATAGAGAAGTGCTAAAGTCAATAAGACTCCTTGTTCTAAAGAAAAAAGGCGAAGGGGTTGAACTGCAGAACACCTCCTAAACGCCAACAATACAGAACAATTACACAAGGACAGTACAAAGAGGAAAAGTCAACAATTGTCTTAATACTGCCCTCACACACACACTTTGCAGTGCTATGCTTCATCATAGGGCCGCATCTGACGTCCAGGTGCAGACCAACACACTGGACGGAGCGCAGTTTTTTGGTATGTATGAAGATTAGTGGTGAGGGTACAGTACGTGTGGAGGAACAAACAAAAGCCTCAAAAGATACAAAAAATGAAAAGGACAGAATATTCCCTTAAGAAGGGACCAAAAAGTGCACACACACACACACAGTTAAAACTACCTAAGAGGAAACCTTCAACTCTCTTTATTCATGTAACCCCTTGGTAGGATTAAAACTCAAAGGTTGAGATATTCAGGCGAGGTAAAAGCCCCTATATCCCTGCTGCAGATACCAACATGTTTCTGCCAATTCATCCACGCCCAAAAGGGTAGCTCTGGCATTCGTCAGGGTGTTGGTCCCTCGCTGTCTGGTCTTCACACCTATTTGGAGTTTTTACCTTACTTCATCACACCGGACAGTGCCACAATATCATCTACTCTGGGAAATTTCCGAGAGGGAACAAGTTTCTGTGAAGAAAAGTAGAACATACCATTATTGTTCTACTCACTTGTTCCTAATTACTCTCATAGTGCCTTAATAACACGTCCTCTTAATCACCACACCAGTTATCATATAGTGTTGCAGGGATTCTGCTCATGCACAGAACTATGCGCAGGAAACCAGGACCTCAGTGAATTGCGGTGTACCAAAAACTCACCTCAGAACCCCAATCCGACTAGCATCAGTGTCCCATTCGTCCTCCGTATTCTCTCGGATTTCCCAATGTATAGACAACCCAGAACAAGCGACTTAGAGTACTCTCAGGAATGGTGGGAATCAGAAATTGCTGTTCGTTATTATTCTCATATCAGTCCACAACAAGAGTAATCAGAGACACGGTAAAGTTTAAAACATTTATTTTATAAACTACGTGTCCTAAGATGCAATACTTTGGCTAACGTAAGCAGACAAATGATTAACATTAAAACCATCAGCATTGTTACAATACCATAGAAAATGAAGGGAGAAATCATATTACAAATGATAGTGGAATACAACCACCCTCCCTTCGCTTGTGAGCTAGTATTATTATACTAATAGAAGGTCTCTAGGTTTGAATGGGGAACCCCATACCGTAAAGATCAGCTTAGGTGAATCACATCACAGGATCAGGTTTGCTCTGCGCTTGAAAAGTTCTTCTCCAGAATGTGTGTGTAATGCATGCAAACTGCAATATTAAAGGCTCTCGACTTTCAGATATTTGCAGCTGTGTGCGTGTTATGGCTAGAGCGTGGGACGATCAACCTGAACTCAAAAACATACATTGTTTGGTGGCTCAGACAGTTTCTGCACACAATGTTCAGACCAAGGTCGCAGTGCACGTCTAGGGATGTGAACAACAGACAGTTCTCATGTGAAGAAAAGGCAAGCAAGCAGTTTTCAAATAATAACATGTACCTGCAGTGTCGTGTGCAAAAGCAGCAAAAGTGGCAAGATGGCGTTTCTAACATCTAAGGCGCTTATGCTAACATAGCAATGTATGTATCTAAAACTCTGCCTCCACTACACCCTCCCTTGATCGGACCACAAACTATTAGGGATACAAGTAAAAGAACACAGAGTTCAAGTTTGACAGAGCGGAACCAAGTGCAAGTATTGGAAATCCAAATAAAGGGGAGTGAAAGTTCGAAAAGGAAAAAAAAAACAGCAAAAAGCAAAAAATGAAGGGGTAAAAAAAAGGAAACGGAAAATCGTAACATCTTGCAAAGGCTCAACGAGCCCAAATGTTGAATAAAAAAAATATTAAAATGTGTGGGTCATGCAAGGAAAGTTTGGACGATATCCAAGTTAACCCATTAACGTGTAAGCACAGTAAGTAGCGACAGCTTCCAAGAGGAAGTCATTGGAATGTTCTGTAAAAGTGTCCGCCATCCAGTCTAGCAAGGTAAACGAACATACATGTTCCTCGACAACCGGGGCCTCTAGTACAATCAGAGGACAACTGGCGTGTTCTTCAAGATAACTTCTTGCCAAGAAGTCATACGCTGCCGTACAGATGTCCCAATTCCCTAGGACTTCATGTGCCGCTCCACAGGCCATAATCCTGATACCAGAACGGTCCAACTCATGAGCCACTAAGGGACTCATCAGTCGATCATAATCCGGGGCAGGAGACACCGAGTTTGACAAGCACAAATCCAGAGCCCATTCGAACTGACAATCTAGGCAATGAAAAACAGGTTGCACGCACGTAAAGTAGGAAAACCAGAAGGACAATCCATAGGCTATGCTCAGGGTTGCCAGTGGTAATGCTCCATAATATTCAAGCATCCGGTTACGAAGATGGAGCAGCCTGGACAGGCTGTTGTGTGACACAAATTGTGCAGCCATTGCGCAGTAAGCAGATCAACAACAGCACACCAGCCGTGAGGGCGAGAATCAACGGGAGCCCGCCAAAGACGCTGGAAAAAATTGAATGAAAAAATGCCGGTATCACACCAAAAATAGTTTGGAAGGAGGTCACGAGGCTGGAGCCCACAATTTTTAAAAAATGCGCCAAGCCAGTTGTGAACGAGGCATTAAATATAGTTTGAATCAGGGCACCGAAATGCGGTGGGAGATCAGTATTTAAAAGCGCATGCACCTCTGTGCGGGTGTTTGCTACGTGAAGGACAAATGTTTCACGGGATGAAGTCAGAGCGACTTCTTTTTGAGACAATAGATCCCTTATTCTGCTCATCTTGTTGAACTCTGCTTTCAAGGTTGGAATGGAAGGCTAGATGGATACATCCAGCCGCCCATGCGGGGGTGGAAAAAGGACATTTTTACAGCAGACTACTCTCTGTGATCCAGTCAAAATGTAGGGAAGTCCCACTAGCATCCCGCAGCAAGCCCCGTTATTTAAAAGCAAATAACTACCGTTAGCTAGCAACGTGAAAGAGGGTGTAATAGCTGGCACTGGAATCCCTTTCAGGACTCATGCTAAATTAGGTGCCTGAACATTGCACACGCCATGTAATTGGATGTGCCTACACACTACAGAGTGATCAGGAGTGGAAGTACATTCATCACCCTTCAAATAAACTTCTTTACCTTCTCTCATGCACCTATATGTAAATGACCAAACTTCTTGCAGGAAAGCAGTACCCAACGGTTCATACCTGCCTAGGGCATAATGTTTCATGCACAAACTGAACTTAAACAAAGAAAATGGTAATGTAATTAACCCGTGGATAAGCCACACAGCAGAGTTCAATTCGGCCACAGAGAAGGGCAAAGGTTCTAACTTTTCAATATGCAGCAATGAGTAAGTTGCATCTTTCATGGACATGAATTGTTGTTTCGCAGTTAGATTAATAGGAAGGAATAAAGATGAAGTATTCATGTAGTCCCAGGGGACTTTCCCTGCCTTTAACGTTTGCAAAGTCCATGCAAACTGCATTATAGAACGCAATTGATTTTGACCATGATACAAAACAGACACATCATCCTGCACAATATCAACAACAGATGAAACAATATTATCTAACGTGTAAATTCTGGAAGAAAGGGTGTTAATGTTATTATCGATAACAGCTAGTACTTTTTCCAAATTTGCCCGATCAATGGCCCTCAATCTGGAAGCCGCTTCAATTTGAGATAATTTCCAAACTTCGTTATAAACAGCATACACCCATCTTTTGGACCTGCCACCTACAGGACCCTTAACAAAATCATTCAAATCTATTTTGTCATGTAATTTAGATAAATGAAGTTTAACAGATGCCAAGGTGGAATGTTGCAGCCAATATTGGCATAACTTCCCTACGGAGTAGGTAGTAACAGAATGAGAACATTCAAAGCGGGGGTCTACGCGAACCTGCGTATATCCAGGTCGCAGACCCAAAAAACGATGTTGACAGGAATCTGAGCTTGTCTGCCAAGTTAACCATCCTTCCGAATGTAATTTGGAAATATTTAAGGATGTATTAGTAATGTACGACTGCAACGCATCAAGGGACAGATCTGTATGATTATCCCAATTCGGATAAGCACCCAGATCCGGAATAGAGGGGGAATTCAGTTTTTTAGAGGTAGCCAATCCAAAGCAGGTGGTCTAAAAAATAGTCGAATTCAAAAATAATATGTGGTTTGGGATGAGGCAGGCACGATGCAAAGCTTCTGTTCCTTGTACCTGCCATGGTTTAGAATCCCAAACAGATTTAAGATCAACAGTAGCTTTCCACAGATCATAACCCCTGACCGCCAAATCATCCATAAAGGATTTGGAATACAATAATTTAGTGTGTCAGCCTAGCCTTCGAGGCAGACTCAGCTGCCACTTTAAAATAAAAGGCGGCAGGTTTCGAAACACTGAAATCAGTAAAATAGGCAAATTTGTTCACTAATGTGCTGGCGCTGCCTAGCATTGACGTCGGACAATGTTCCCATTGCGTATAATTTACAAAATTTCGATACGTATTGGCTTTATGTAGGAAATGATTGTCATAATGCTGATAGCAAAACAGCTCCCCATAATTTGCAGTGTCTAAATACAAATCTTCTGCATCAAACGCGGCATAATATTTCAAATCAGAAAACAGTGCCTCTATGGCCTGAACGTCCCAATCATCAGAGCGGATGTTTTGTTTAACCACATCACCCATAGAAACACGAAGAACATTCGGAACAATAATAACCTCAGTGGGTCCATGCATTTGAAATTTAACAGCATCCCACACAATCCCATCTAACACAGGCCAGGCAGTAATATTCACAAAAGTCTGGTCCCTCTTCGTGATGTGTGACGAGGAGTGGGGGGCCAAAGTTCCATCAATTAATCTAATTGTAGATCTTTCCTTCAGGTAGTGTCCATTCACAAGACGAAAAAATACCACCACAAATCCAATGGACATAAACAAAAAAATACATATAAGCATCAGCCAAATGTAAGTCCAAGGTGGAATTAAAAAATGTCTTTTAAACCAAACAGCAAAAATAGAGACTTTTGACGTGGCACTGGAAGTCATAGAGTTGTATCAAAGGAGAAACGTGACTGGGTAACTGCGGTTGATTGCAAAACGGGCAATGTTACATCTGCAGGATAAGCATACTCAGTATCTTCAGGTGGACTACCAGCCGGTGTTAGCAACAAAGGATCAACAACTGTATGCATCTCGATAGCAATATCAGGCATGGTGGTAGAAGCTGGAGCCAAAACAGAATTTCTCAGCATCGCAGGGCAAGAAACCGCTGGAGTCATACTAAGAAGTATCGGCCACTCGCTGTAGTTTGACATTGTCAATGGAGATGTACCTGTTATCCTTTCGACCAGCAAGTGGAGGTAAAATGACTGTTCTTGTACCCTGCACGCCAAGCACTGGAACCGGGGTACGATAAGAGGGGCCGAACTCCTTCTTGCTCTCCACCTTCTCACGGACCAGGTCTCCAACTCGAGGTAGCCAGCCGACTACCGGAATCTGAAGCGCAGCATCAGATGTGGAGGGCAAGTGTTCTTTTGCGAGACTGTCTCTGGTCTCTTGTAGATTCTGTAATACAGCACAGTGTTCATCTACGTCAAAGGGTGCGGCTGACGCCACCATGTCTAGATCATAAAGGTCCGGGACAAACATTTTTATGCCAAAGAGCATCATGTATGGGGTCCGCCCACCCAGAGACCTTCTAGGGAGATTATTAAGTGCACGTTGAACGTTATGCAAATGGGCTAACCAGTTTCGGCCAGTGCCTAAAACCTCGGCTGTCAAGGATTGCTTTAAGTCACGGTTCAGTCGCTCCACTACACTATTACCCTCAGGTTGGTATGGAGACGAAAATTTGACTTGGACCCCCAAAGATTTCATGGCTTCCTTGTACGCCTTCGAGGCGAACGCAGGGCCTTGATCAGAATGAAAGGTACCACACGCAAAAATTCCCACAAAGACACGCAAATCCCTTATGACAGTACGAGCATCAGCACTCCTTTGTGGCCATACCCAAAGAAAACGGGTGCACGAATCCACTGCAACTAAGATGTACTTATACGCAGTATCAGAGGAGAAAGGACCGCAGTGATCTAAATAAACACACCCAAGTGGTTTATTAGATATGTACAACTGAGTTTGTGGTGAGCGCACAGCAGTCGAAGGTTTAATCTGCTGGCAAATGTCACAATCAAAAACATAAGTGCGAGTTTGTTTATACAACCCGCGCCACCAGTAACGCTGTTGTAATTGAGTAACAGTAGCTGACACGCCGGCATGGGCAGAGGCCATAGCCTCCTGAGCCGCTGTTATCAAGGACGGTCTGCAGTCCGCGTTGGGAATCAATCTGTTAGGTTTACAGAGCTCCTCAGGATCCGGGCGATGCAATACAGGTCCACCTCCTGATATCCCCGGACTCCAACCAAAGGTTACGGAGCCCAGAGGTGATCAGGCGAGGGAAAGGATGGGGGAAGGGACAGCTGGGACAAGAATCTGAAAAGACAAAAGAAGAAACATTCACACACCGTTCACAGGTACAGTCTACTCTCTTGTGGTCTCACTAGAACATATAATTACCCTTTGTTCCTGTATGTGCTAGTAATATCAATCTCTGAGATTCCGCTCTTAGGATGACCCAATCATGACCAACCTACACAGGCTCTCCCTGTGTTTCCAAAAAGAACTAGTCCCTTTTTTGTGTCAGTTCAAAACCTTTATGGAGGAGCAACAGTCTTCCCTCAGACCATGGCTCCATTCGGTAATGCCACCAACTTAAAAAGTATTCAAAACAACCAAGGATGGCTTCCACGGTGAGTACACCGCCGCCGGAGACCTCAAACGATGTAGCGCTCCTTCACACGCGTGAGGATCAACACGCTAAGTTCCCTAGAACAATTCTGTTCGCTTTCGGTAGTCTGTCCGTGCCGAGCCCGACACAGTTCCTAGAGTACCTTCAAGCTCGAGGCTCATCCGAGCCTTTCCCTCCTGAGTATAGGGTATATTCAGGGAGTCTCAATAGTCACTCGCGCTTGCGCCGGGTTGGTGTTCTGCTCTTCTGAGCCGTGCAAAGTCGCGTGCTCCTCCGAGCACCGGATCCCAGAAGCGGCACCTGTGCGGGTGCCTTGTGTGAGCTACCGCTCCCACTCGCAGAGCGAAGTCCAGGGCTCTGATATTGTGCTCTTCCGAGCACCGGATCCCAAGGCTGCAGCACCCGTGCAAGTGCCGATAGTAAGCGACGGCTCCTCCGAGCCGTCCAAAGTACAAGAGGCGAACGAGCGCAATCAGGTGTGGGTCGCGGCTGCTTCTAAGCCGTGCGAAGGTTCATGCTCAGCTGAGCACTAACGGAACCTCTCACCTCTGAATCCGTTAATGGCTCCTCATCCGGGGTACCTCTCCGATACGACACCGAAGCATAGATCGGCTGCTGTTTCCTCTGATCTGTTTGCTTCAGCATAACGCACGCCTCCTGCCGTGCGTGGCGTCATTAAATAGACACCTACTTCCTGTTTCCAGGGCTGATGGGATATGTAGTTTTCTAAGCGCTGGGTAGGCGCTTCGGACCCTGATTCCTTACACAATCTGTCACCAACGTCGTTAATTCTCACATACGGGACGTTATCAGGACTTAAGTGATAATAGTACCGAGAAGGGAAACCTCTCGGGTAATTACTTCCCTTCTCTGTAGCAGCAATAGCTGCCAAGATGTCATCATCGATCTTACTTTTGGATCTTGTAACTGCTGCTACTAAATATGTCGCCACTGCTGTTTTCGCTGCTTCGTTAGCTAAGCTGTTGCCGACAGCGTGGACACCAACTCGCTGGTGACCAAGAGTGTGAATGACATTCACGAGTGGCAGTTGCTGTTTAAGTTCCGCCACTCGAACCTAAAGCATTTTATGCTTGATTGTGCTACCTTTTGGATTTGCGGTATTCATTCTGAGACCAAAAGAATAGATTGTCGTTAAAAGACTGAACACAGTAAAACGAGTCACTCACTATAAGAGTAGTAACCCGAGGATCAGCAAACTCCAGTGCAAGCACCAGAGCACGGAGCTCTGCCAACTGTGCGGTACAATCACCCAATGACTGCGTATGCACGACATCGGACTTGAATTCTCCATTCACGAAAGTACCAGCTACAATTGCGCAGGCCGCTGAATAGGCATGCTTCGATCTCGTCGCCGGTTGCGCCGAACCATCAGTGTAAATGACACAATGGTAATCTTCAAGCGGGCGCAAAGACAGAGGAGCTGGATGAACAAATTCATACTGCAAGTACTCCTGAGTCTGTAAGGAGGCATCAAAGATATAGGTGACATCTGGCGATGTCAAAGAAGTGGCCCATTGTATCCACCGTGGATGCAAAGCTTGAGAATTAGGTACACTGGCTTTTGTCACTGCCTCTAGATCAGGATATTGTGTAACTACCAACATGCGTTTCCCTTGCGACCGCGCTCGTTCTTTAAGAATCGGCATTTGCTTTGCAGTCAAAACTTTTTCGACTGTGGAAAAGCGCAGTTCAGCCGCAGTGTACAGGTGTGATTTGTAGGCAATGGGGACGGTGTCGCCATCATTGAACGTTAAGTACGTGAAACCCACCGTGCCCGGCACAATTCTTATTACCAGGTTTGTGTGGTTATCACGTGTCAGTAAGTATTTCGAAGCAAGAAGATCAGCCTGCAAGGATTGCAAAATAGTTGAATGCTCTGGCAGCCAGCTCGACTTGGAAAAAGTAGGTTGTACCAAGGCATATAGCGGCTTGATACGCTGGGCATAATCAGGAATATAAGTACGACCGAAATTCAGAAAGCCCAGCAAAGACTGTCATTTTTTCAGTGTTGTAGGAGCACGCAAGCATGCGCACTTCTCCAGAAAGTGAGGAGCTAACCCTCGACCCTCATTGTTGAGCTCGTAGCCCCAAAACAACACTGTATACTCTGCAATGTGAGACTTCGCAAAGTTGAATTTTTAACCGAAGTCTGCAAACATAACAATGATGCGATCAATGCGACACAGATGCGGCCACAACACGTCGTCTGTGAGATAGATATCATCAACATACGAGTACGCATCGGGGTCAATGCTCTCCAACAGAGAGACAACACGTGCGGCAAAGACACCAGGGCTGTTTTTATAGCCCATGCCTAATCTCTTAAACTGTTTTTGTTTGCCGCCTGAAGTAAACGCTGTCCACTGACTACTAATAGAGGACAGGTTATAGCTGTAAAAGCCATTGGATATGTCAAGTGTGGTCTTAAACCTTTTTCTCACGAGACTATCAACGAGAGCAGAACTGTGGGTATTCTGTACAGCACACGTCCGACAATGAAAGTTCAAATGCCGGTAATCCAAAACTAGGCGGTACGACCCATCAGGCTTCATTACAGTGAATAAAGGATTATTCATTGGTGACACACATGTTTCAATAACACCCTGATATTCCAATTGCTCAAGGATTTCCGCGACGTGTGATCTAGCTTCGCGGCGCATGAGATATTGGGGCTGTGGCATAGACCGTAAAGGAATCTCATGGCTTGGAGACAATTTATCCCACCCAACATGAGTACGGTACAATACCGGAGCAAGCACCTGAGCCCACTCTTCGGCAAACCTTTCAGCATGCTCCTTTGGCACAGTGTGCGCAAAAGACGGGAGGATTACCTTCTCCCCTCTAGGAGCATCCAAAATGAAAGCCGGGGGCCAATCCGCCTCTGCTAAGAAAATGTCATATGAAGAGGTCAGATTATCCCCAAAAATCCCTTGTATAGTACGTTGTATGTCACCTTCAATTAAGAGGACTATGCCATATAGTCTGTCAGGCAGAGCCACTCTAGTGTCAGCAGTTTCTACAGTAATGAACGTGTCAGTTGCTGTCGCCTCCAGATATGGACGCAGTGCTTGCCGCACTACTGTAACCTCCGCTGCGCTGTCGAGCAGCGTTAGTGCCCATGTCAGGTTCCGAAGCTGCGTTCTCACTATCTGTGGCATACCTCGCTGTTAGCGCAGCAACTTTCTTCTTCTGAAATGGGGGACGTTGACGTGCAAACTCGTCCTGCTTGCCTTTACCGTCAGGCTGACGGGGTTGATCACATCCTTGTTCGGCACCCCGACCTTTGCCACTTTCTCCGCCACCGGACAGTGAGACCGATGTTTCCTGTGAAGAACGAGGAGAACGTTGTTCAGTAACCTATCAGGTGACCTAATATTAGTGCGATCACGCAAATCGTATGTGTGTTCACCAGTCGCCTGTACTGGAGACGCAGGACGAGACCCCTGTTTCTGTTGCTGCTTGCCCTGTTTCTTTGTTCGCCAATTTTGTTTTGGGAAAGTTGGACGATCGTCTTTGACAGACGAACTCACCTTAGTTTGCTGTATTAAGTCTGGAATGACAATAGTCAGCTTTATCCCTAAACTACTGCGGCCAATAGTTCTATAAGATTTATGTTGGAAAACCACTCCCACACTAGAAAGGGTGGTGGTGGTCTTCCGGACACACTGTGGTAGCTTGGCTCGAGTGGTCAGGAAACAGGCGCAGTGCTAAGCATACAACATACCCAGACAATAACCATGCGTGCATCCGTTCCAAAAACGACTCTACACCGTAAAAATTATGAAAATATTCTTCTTTATCTTTTTCTCTTAGTTGCTGATTGGAAAAATAAATATCAGTGCAGGTAATACAGGCAATTAAATATTCTGAGGCAATAAATACTGTACCAATAAATATTGTACACCATCAAGTCCTGTGGACCTATAAATATAGTGAAGCAATAAATAGGTAAAAACTCAATAAATACAGTACCCCCAATAAATAATTAAAAGTATACAGCAACACTCATGTAATCAGTTGACATTTCAATTCCTAAGGGCTGATTTGGCCCAGGCACAGCTTGTAGGGTTGTGGAAGGCTTGAGGGGGGCTACTCCCTGGCTGAGACAAGGCTGAGGCCTAAACTGAGGTAGATCAAAGGGGGGAATACCAGTGCCCTGGCTTTCTCTCTCCACACCACCTCTCTAGGTTAGTCCCAGTTCACCCCAGGCACAGTCAGGTTGGTTTCAGCACCTCCCTAGCCCCTTAGAGCAGTCTCTCAGGTCTCCACAGGGCCTTAGGCGCCCTCTACTCCACTTACTGCCCTTTTTCTGATGTTCCGACGCCGCTGGAGTCGTGTCGACGCCGTGAGGCGGTTCCGGTTCGGTCTCGGCGGCCTCGGCACAATGTCAGTTCTTCGACGACGCCGGTAGGCGGTTCCGGTCCGATGTCGGCGGCCTCGGTTCGATTCGACGGCGTCGGGCAGTCTCTACTCGGTGTCGACTTCGGGCGGCTCCGGTCCGATGGCGCTCTCGGCTCCGATGACGTCGGCCGGCCTGGCCTCGATGTCGACTTCCGGCGACTCCGGGGTGCGATCCTCACCCCCGACCTCCGGTGCTCCTCCTCTCAGGTTCCGGGCGACTCCGGAGTGCGATCCTCACTCCCGACCTCCGGTTCACCTCTACCTCGGTCTCCGACGACTCCGGAGGGCGGACTTCACTCCTCCGATGACGCCGCTCGCTCGACCTCGGTTCACTTCCTCCTCGACCTCTGGAATTCCTCACGACCTCCGTCGGCGCCCTCTCACGACCTCAGGCGGCTCCGGGTACGACGTCTGCTACTTCAGTCAGCGCCGCTTCTCCACCTCGGGCTCCAGGTCTCAGGCTACTCGACGCCGGACTCCAGGGAAACCAGTTTCCAGGTCAGGATCTTGCTGCTTTCTGCTTCTAAGGCCTGTTCCTGCTGTTCAGGTCCTTAGGATGAGTTTTTCTGTCTTCTTCCCACACAGGGCTATGGGCTGGGATCCATCAGTAGGGACAAGTATCAAGGGTGGGTTTATGGACCCCACTCCAGGCACAAGTTTCCACCCCTGCTCCTTCCTCCTTCACTGTTGTGCTCCTCTCTCTTCACCAGTCAGGTGCCAACTGCCAGCTCCAACTGCCAACACTCTCTCTTAACCTCCCAACATTCCAAACCGCCTCCAACTGTCACCGGGTTCTGGAATCTCCTGGAATGTTCTGGAAGGTGCTGGTAGGTTCCAGTGGATGCTGGTGATGTCACAGGTGGCTACCATTATGTGCTCCAGGCCCTCAGACAGAAGTTTCAGGGGTAGGTAAAATGGCTCCCTGAATCTGCATCAACATGAAAAATGAAAACAAATGAGGGAAAAAGGGCCAAGTCCTACACAACCCCCTTCCAGCCAAAAGCCAGGGTAGACCGATCAATGCCTTGATGGTCTTCCCTGCTTGGGGCGAGAAAAGGTGGACGCAGGCCCGCAACGGCAGGAGCACCCGCAAGTTCTCCTCCGCTCTGGAACCCAATGGTTCCCTAACGAACCTCCCTGGACCAACAAAACCACCCCACTGGGGCTCCCTAGCTAGTTGTGGCCAGGACCGGTCCCTGGGCCGTCCAGATGTCTCTGGCCCGGGTGATCTCGCGGAGTGGGGGGCAGTAGCCCCAGGCTTGTAGTGCCCGTTGACCACTCCGGTCCTCCTCCTTGCAGTCCTAAACTGCCTCTGGTCCTTTCTCCTGGGGTTCACACCCTTAGGCTGACCAGCCTTCAGGGGCGAGGCTCTCCTCCCCCTAACTCTCCTTCTGGGGTTCCTCACCCTACCCTGCGAGGCACCCTCAGACCAACACTTCCTCCTCAGTCTAGGGCCTTGACCCCTCAACTGATCCTTCAACCTAGGGTCTAAACCCTTAGGCTGAGTCGGTGCCCGAGGCGAGACCTTCCTCCCTCTGCACCCCCTTCCAGATTTCAGCACCCTCCTAACGGGAAAAGTACCCCTGGAAGTCAATTTCGGGGGGACCCGGTTAACAGAGGCCCCACCCGCCAGGTCAGGCAACCCCTGAGCCTGGCATCCCAGCCCAGGACCTAAACCCTGAAACTGGGCTAACCCCAGAACCTCGGGCGCGCTGGTTACAGTCGCCCTGGGTCCTCCTGACACTAGGGGCTCCCCTGCACTGGAGGGCACATCGGGACAGCCTAGGCTCCCAACCTGGGGCTCCCTTGCGGAACTCTCCAGGCCCTGAGACTTCGGTTGGGGCACCTCGGGACACCTCCCCGTCTCACGCCTTCCTACAGATAGGTCGTGAGGCCCTACAACCCTCTCTCCCTGGGACCTAGCTGGGCTATCTGCCACTTCTCCCACCTCGCTGGGTTGGGAGATCCCTGCACTACCCCCTTCAGGTTCCCACCCCAATGCCTCCTCAGACACCCTGGTGATGTCATCCTGGGGTAAATAAACTTCTAGCTCCTGTGGAGCTTCCGGTATGCTGCCACCAGTGTCCTCGCTGGACACACTCATCTGGAGGGCACGCAGCTCCAACTCCCTCATCTGAAGCTCGTGCGCCATCCTTCTCTCCTCCATCTCTTTCTCCAGCCTTGCTAAGTCCCATGTGAGCTGTCTTTTCTCCCTCCGGTCTGTTAACTCCACTTTAGACAAGCCACCACTAGAGGCACTGCTGCCCTTCCTAGAAATGGTTCTGGGCCCTGCTGACAGGTTCCCCACCTCAGGTTGGTACATCTCAGCCCCCTCGGGGTCAGGCTCTCCATCCCTGTCTTCCTCCTCAGCCTTGCTTTCTCGGCGTGCCTCCCCCCAAGCCCTTAAGCTAGTTTGGAGTGCACCCTTCTTTGCTCCTGGGGGACAGTACACCCCCTCCCGCTGGCAAAACTCCCTGAGTTGGGCCACAGTGTACGTTTCTAGATTTTCTAGTACAAACTCCATCTTGCCCACTCAGGTTAGAGGACAGGTTTTTGTGCAGTAACTATGCAGGGGGGTACCTTTAATAATACCTCCTCCCACCACCAGAGTAAATTTGGAAAAAACAAAAACCCACAATTAGGAAGGCCGCTTTTGAGAAAACTCCCGGTGTAGGCCTATGGACTACCCACAGTTATTGTTGAGTATACGTAGGCACAGCTCAATCCCACCACTGAACACCAATTTATGTTGGAAACAGCCCACTCCCACTCCGCAGGGTGGTGATGGACTCCCCGAACACACTGTGGTAGCTTGGCTCGAGTGGTCAGGAATCAGGCTCCGTGCTAAGCATACAACATACCCAGACAATAACCATGCGTGCATCCGTTCCAAAAACGACTCTACACCGTAAAAATTATGAAAATATTCTTCTTTATCTTTTTCTCTTAGTTGCTGATTGGAAAAATAAATAGGTCAATCACAATATACAATTTTAAATAGTGCAGGTTAAATAAATATTATCTGAAGATTCAATAAATAGGGGTGATCATAAATACAAGGGACATAAATATCAGTGCAGGTAATACAGGCAATTAAATATTCTGAGGCAATAAATACTGTACCAATAAATATTGTACACCATCAAGTCCTGTGGACCTATAAATATAGTGAAGCAATAAATAGGTAAAAACTCAATAAATACAGTACCCCCAATAAATAATTAAAAGTATACAGCAACACTCATGTAATCAGTTGACATTTCAATTCCTAAGGGCTGATTTGGCCCAGGCACAGCTTGTAGGGTTGTGGAAGGCTTGAGGGGGGCTACTCCCTGGCTGAGACAAGGCTGAGGCCTAAACTGAGGTAGATCAAAGGGGGGAATACCAGTGCCCTGGCTTTCTCTCTCCACACCACCTCTCTAGGTTAGTCCCAGTTCACCCCAGGCACAGTCAGGTTGGTTTCAGCACCTCCCTAGCCCCTTAGAGCAGTCTCTCAGGTCTCCACAGGGCCTTAGGCGCCCTCTACTCCACTTACTGCCCTTTTTCTGTTGTTCCGACGCCGCTGGAGTCGTGTCGATGCCGTGAGGCGGTTCCGGTTCGGTCTCGGCGGCCTCGGCACAATGTCAGTTCTTTGACGACGCCGGTAGGCGGTTCCGGTCCGATGTCGGCGGCCTCGGTTCAATCTCGACCTCCGATTCGACGGCGTCGGGCAGTCTCTACTCGGTGTCGACTTCGGGCGGCTCCGGTCCGATGGCGCTCTCGGCTCCGATGACGTCGGCCGGCCTGGCCTCGATGTCGACTTCCGGCGACTCCGGGGTGCGATCCTCACCCCCGACCTCCGGTGCTCCTCCTCTCAGGTTCCGGGCGACTCCGGAGTGCGATCCTCACTCCCGACCTCCGGTTCACCTCTACCTCGGTCTCCGACGACTCCGGAGGGCGGACTTCACTCCTCCGATGACGCCGCTCGCTCGACCTCGGTTCACTTCCTCCTCGACCTCTGGTATTCCTCACGACCTCCGTCGGCGCCCTCTCACGACCTCAGGCGGCTCCGGGTACGACGTCTGCTACTTCAGTCAGCGCCGCTTCTCCACCTCGGGCTCCAGGTCTCAGGCTACTCGACGCCGGACTCCAGGGAAACCAGTTTCCAGGTCAGGATCTTGCTGCTTTCTGCTTCTAAGGCCTGTTCCTGCTGTTCAGGTCCTTAGGATGAGTTTTTCTGTCTTCTTCCCACACAGGGCTATAGGCTGGGATCCATCAGTAGGGACAAGTATCAAGGGTGGGTTTATGGACCCCACTCCAGGCACAAGTTTCCACCCCTGCTGCTTCACTCCTTCCTCCTTCACTGTTGTGCTCCTCTCTCTTCACCAGTCAGGTGCCAACTGCCAGCTCCAACTGCCAACACTCTCTCTTAACCTCCCAACATTCCAAACCGCCTCCAACTGTCACCGGGTTCTGGAATCTCCTGGAATGTTCTGGAAGGTGCTGGTAGGTTCCAGTGGATGCTGGTGATGTCACAGGTGGCCACCATTTTGTGCTTCAGGCCCTCAGACAGAAGTTTCAGGGGTAGCTAAAATGGCTCCCTGAATCTGCATCAACATGAAAAATGAAAACAAATGAGGGAAAAAGGGCCAAGTCCTACACAACCCCCTTCCAGCCAAAAGCCAGGGTAGACCGATCAATGCCTTGATGGACTTCCCTGCTTGGGGCGAGAAAAGGTGGACGCAGGCCCGCAACGGCAGGAGCACCCGCAAGTTCTCCTCCGCTCTGGAACCCAATGGTTCCCTAACGAACCTCCCTGGACCAACAAAACCACCCCACTGGGGCTCCCTAGCTAGTTGTGGCCAGGACCGGCCCCTGGGCCGTCCAGATGTCTCTGGCCCGGGTGATCTCGTGGAGTGGGGGGCAGTAGCCCCAGGCCGGTAGTGCCCGTTGACCACTCCGGTCCTCCTCCTTGCAGTCCTAAACTGCCTCTGGTCCTTCCTCCTGGGGTTCACACCCTTAGGCTGACCAGCCTTCAGGGGCGAGGCTCTCCTCCCCCTAACTCTCCTTCTGGGGTTCCCCACCCTACCCTGCGAGGCACCCTCAGACCAACACTTCCTCCTCAGTCTAGGGCCTTGACCCCTCAACTGATCCTTCAACCTAGGGTTTAAACCCTTAGGCTGAGTCGGTGCCCGAGGCGAGACCTTCCTCCCTCTGCACCCCCTTCCAGATTTCAGCACCCTCCTAACGGGAAAAGTACCCCTGGAAGTCAATTTCGGGGGGACCCGGTTAACAGAGGCCCCACCCGCCAGGTCAGGCAACCCCTGAGCCTGGCATCCCAGCCCAGGACCTAAACCCTGAAACTGGGCTAACCCCAGAACCTCAGGCGCGCTGGTTACAGTTGCCCTGGGTCCTCCTGACACTAGGGGCTCCCCTGCACTGGAGGGCACATCGGGACAGCCTAGGCTCCCAACCTGGGGCTCCCTTGCGGAACTCTCCAGGCCCTGAGACTTCGGTTGGGGCACCTCGGGACACCTCCCCGTCTCACGCCTTCCTACAGATAGGTCGTGAGGCCCTACAACCCTCTCTCCCTGGGACCTAGCTGGGCTATCTGCCACTTCTCTCACCTCGCTGGGTTGAGAGATCCCTGCACTACCCCCTTCAGGTTCCCACCCCAATGCCTCCTCAGACACCCTGGTGATGTCATCCTGGGGTAAATAAACTTCTAGCTCCTGTGGAGCTTCCGGTATGCTGCCACCAGTGTCCTCGCTGGACACACTCATCTGGAGGGCACGCAGCTCCAACTCCCTCATCTGAAGCTCGTGCGCCATCCTTCTCTCCTCCATCTCTTTCTCCAGCCTTGCTAAGTCCCATGTGAGCTGTCTTTTCTCCCTCCGGTCTGTTAACTCCACTTTAGACAAGCCACCGCTAGAGGCACTGCTGCCCTTCCTGGAAATGGTTCTGGGCCCTGCTGACAGGTTCCCCACCTCAGGTTGGTACATCTCAGCCCCCTCGGGGTCAGGCTCTCCATCCCTGTCTTCCTCCTCAGCCTTGCTTTCTCGGCGTGCCTCCCCCCAAGCCCTTAAGCTAGTTTGGAGTGCACCCTTCTTTGCTCCTGGGGGACAGTACACCCCCTCCCGCTGGCAAAACTCCCTGAGTTGGGCCACAGTGTACGTTTCTAGATTTTCTAGTACAAACTCCATCTTGCCCACTCAGGTTAGAGGACAGGTTTTTGTGCAGTAACTATGCAGGGGGGTACCTTTAATAATACCTCCTCCCACCACCAGAGTAAATTTGGAAAAAACAAAAACCCACAATTAGGAAGGCCGCTTTTGAGAAAACTCCCGGTGTAGGCCTATGGACTACCCACAGTTATTGTTGAGTATACGCAGGCACAGCTCAATCCCACCGCTGCCACCAATTTATGTTGGAAACAGCCCACTCCCACTCCGCAGGGTGGTGATGGACTCCCCGAACACACTGTGGTAGCTTGGCTCGAGTGGTCAGGAAACAGGCGCAGTGCTAAGCATACAACATACCCAGACAATAACCATGCGTGCATCCGTTCCAAAAACGACTCTACACCGTAAAAATTATGAAAATATTCTTCTTTATCTTTTTCTCTTAGTTGCTGATTGGAAAAATAAATAGGTCAATCACAATATACAATTTTAAATAGTGCAGGTTAAATAAATATTATCTGAAGATTCAATAAATAGGGGTGATCATAAATACAAGGGACATAAATATCAGTGCAGGTAATACAGGCAATTAAATATTCTGAGGCAATAAATACTGTACCAATAAATATTGTACACCATCAAGTCCTGTGGACCTATAAATATAGTGAAGCAATAAATAGGTAAAAACTCAATAAATACAGTACCCCCAATAAATAATTAAAAGTATACAGCAACACTCATGTAATCAGTTGACATTTCAATTCCTAAGGGCTGATTTGGCCCAGGCACAGCTTGTAGGGTTGTGGAAGGCTTGAGGGGGGCTACTCCCTGGCTGAGACAAGGCTGAGGCCTAAACTGAGGTAGATCAAAGGGGGGAATACCAGTGCCCTGGCTTTCTCTCTCCACACCACCTCTCTAGGTTAGTCCCAGTTCACCCCAGGCACAGTCAGGTTGGTTTCAGCACCTCCCTAGCCCCTTAGAGCAGTCTCTCAGGTCTCCACAGGGCCTTAGGCGCCCTCTACTCCACTTACTGCCCTTTTTCTGATGTTCCGACGCCGCTGGAGTCGTGTCGACGCCGTGAGGCGGTTCCGGTTCGGTCTCGGCGGCCTCGGCACAATGTCAGTTCTTCGACGACGCCGGTAGGCGGTTCCGGTCCGATGTCGGCGGCCTCGGTTCGATTCGACGGCGTCGGGCAGTCTCTACTCGGTGTCGACTTCGGGCGGCTCCGGTCCGATGGCGCTCTCGGCTCCGATGACGTCGGCCGGCCTGGCCTCGATGTCGACTTCCGGCGACTCCGGGGTGCGATCCTCACCCCCGACCTCCGGTGCTCCTCCTCTCAGGTTCCGGGCGACTCCGGAGTGCGATCCTCACTCCCGACCTCCGGTTCACCTCTACCTCGGTCTCCGACGACTCCGGAGGGCGGACTTCACTCCTCCGATGACGCCGCTCGCTCGACCTCGGTTCACTTCCTCCTCGACCTCTGGAATTCCTCACGACCTCCGTCGGCGCCCTCTCACGACCTCAGGCGGCTCCGGGTACGACGTCTGCTACTTCAGTCAGCGCCGCTTCTCCACCTCGGGCTCCAGGTCTCAGGCTACTCGACGCCGGACTCCAGGGAAACCAGTTTCCAGGTCAGGATCTTGCTGCTTTCTGCTTCTAAGGCCTGTTCCTGCTGTTCAGGTCCTTAGGATGAGTTTTTCTGTCTTCTTCCCACACAGGGCTATGGGCTGGGATCCATCAGTAGGGACAAGTATCAAGGGTGGGTTTATGGACCCCACTCCAGGCACAAGTTTCCACCCCTGCTGCTTCACTCCTTCCTCCTTCACTGTTGTGCTCCTCTCTCTTCACCAGTCAGGTGCCAACTGCCAGCTCCAACTGCCAACACTCTCTCTTAACCTCCCAACATTCCAAACTGCCTCCAACTGTCACCGGGTTCTGGAATCTCCTGGAATGTTCTGGAAGGTGCTGGTAGGTTCCAGTGGATGCTGGTGATGTCACAGGTGGCCACCATTTTGTGCTCCAGGCCCTCAGACAGAAGTTTCAGGGGTAGGTAAAATGGCTCCCTGAATCTGCATCAACATGAAAAATGAAAACAAATGAGGGAAAAAGGGCCAAGTCCTACACATCCGCAATAATTTTAGTCAATTTTGGGGCTTATCGAGCTCATCGACGCGGGCCAAACCATTAGCCACTTGAAATTGTACTGCATCTCCCTTGAGATTACCAAAGACGAGAGTGGCAACTACGTCGAACACACCGACAAGCCGCATTCCCAAATCGACTGCCGCCTTCGGACCGTGTTGATCTTGAACACGTTTGATGACGGAGGGAAGCACGGCCATAGATGGGGTGCCGAAGCACTTCGAGTAGACCGCTGCAAAAACCTTACCCCAGTTGTCACAATCGGACACCTCCGGGACTAAGTCTTTCTGCAAACTAATGGTGAGGATCCTGTGTTTCTCCACAGGAGTAGAGTGTGGAAATACTGCCTCCAGCTGGTCAAGTTTCTCAGCAAGACAATAACGCAAATCGTCCTTATTCTGGGGGCGCTTGCCTATTACCTAATTAACCATGACTGGACTAATAAAAACCCCGGCCTGGCTGTCCCGCAACAGCAGGTGCCCCCACCTGCACGTTGCGCGAGACGTATTGCACTAAAGCCCTATACACAGTAATCAGGGCTGTATGGAGGACACGCAACTCATCCACCGCAACATTCAAATACCAAGGATGAGGCGTAAATCCAGCCAACACCGGCCAAGAGGCCCCTGGAATTGACAAAGGGCCCATTCTAACCGGTGTAACCGCATGGGGAAGGGCGCCATTAAACCAAATGCGATGCTGCCAAGCTGAAATAGGAATTTCTTGCGTCCTATATGGCGTATAATTTGCTGGGAGCCGCGTGAGAGTATAGGAGTGAAACGTATCATCTGCATTCACCGCCGGCATAGTCACCCAAGAGTAAAAGAACTCGTAAGGATATGATGCATCGGCACTCACCACAAAAATAACGGCCATCCCATCGTCCGGCACCCCAAACTGCGTCAAATGACGCCGCAGAGGTGTCCGGCTATGCGCTGCAATATCGACTGCCATAAGGACACAGAGAAAAACAAAAACTATGGATTTAACCCAGATCTCTTGACTGGGGGAGAATGTATGCATTGTCAGCATTCCGTCCATCATTTGTTTGTTGTAACGCTTTTCGCCCTAAGTGGGATGGGTATTCCCAGACGTGGGACCCGTGCTCACTACGCCACTGGAGTCAAGCTATCCTGGCTGATGACGGCTGATAGCCAGAAACCGGTCCTAGGATGCTTGATTCCGGTCCAGGGAAGACATGGCTTGGCAGTTCGGGCTGGACTGTTCCCATGAGGCACAGGGTCAAGACTGATTTGCATATGGCCATGTCTAAACTGGGGTGGTGTAGTGGGCAAAAGAACGATGGATTTAACCCAGATCTCTTGACTGGGGGAGAATGTATGCATTGTCAGCATTCCGTCCATCATTTGTTTGTTGTAACGCTTTTCGCCCTAAGTGGAATGGGTATTCCCAGACGTGGGACCCGTGCTCACTACGCCACTGGAGTCAAGCTATCCTGGCTGATGACGGCTGATAGCCAGAAACCGGTCCTAGGATGCTTGATTCCGGTCCAGGGAAGACATGGCTTGGCAGTTCGGGCTGGACTGTTCCCATGAGGCACAGGGTCAAGACTGATTTGCATATGGCCATGTCTAAACTGGGGTGGTGTAGTGGGCAAAAGAACGATGGATTTAACCCAGATCTCTTGACTGGGGGAGAATGTATGCATTGTCAGCATTCCGTCCATCATTTGTTTGTTGTAACGCTTTTCGCCCTAAGTGGGATGGGTATTCCCAGACGTGGGACCCGTGCTCACTACGCCACTGGAGTCAAGCTATCCTGGCTAATGACGGCTGATAGCCAGAAACCGGTCCTAGGATGCTTGATTCCGGTCCAGGGAAGACATGGCTTGGCAGTTCGGGCTGGACTGTTCCCATGAGGCACAGGGTCAAGACTGATTTGCATATGGCCATGTCTAAACTGGGGTGGTGTAGTGGGCAAAAGAACGATGGATTTAACCCAGATCTCTTGACTGGGGGAGAATGTATGCATTGTCAGCATTCCGTCCATCATTTGTTTGTTGTAACGCTTTTCGCCCTAAGTGGGATGGGTATTCCCAGACGTGGGACCCGTGCTCACTACGCCACTGGAGTCAAGCTATCCTGGCTGATGACGGCTGATAGCCAGAAACTGGTCCTAGGATGCTTGATTCCGGTCCAGGGAAGACATGGCTTGGCAGTTCGGGCTGGACTGTTCCCATGAGGCACAGGGTCAAGACTGATTTGAATATGGCCATGTCTAAACTGGGGTGGTGTAGTGGGCAAAAGAACGATGGATTTAACCCAGATCTCTTGACTGGGGGAGAATGTATGCATTGTCAGCATTCCGTCCATCATTTGTTTGTTGTAACGCTTTTCGCCCTAAGTGGGATGGGTATTCCCAGACGTGGGACCCGTGCTCACTACGCCACTGGAGTCAAGCTATCCTGGCTAATGACGGCTGATAGCCAGAAACCGGTCCTAGGATGCTTGATTCCGGTCCAGGGAAGACATGGCTTGGCAGTTCGGGCTGGACTGTTCCCATGAGGCACAGGGTCAAGACTGATTTGCATATGGCCATGTCTAAACTGGGGTGGTGTAGTGGGCAAAAGAACGATGGATTTAACCCAGATCTCTTGACTGGGGGAGAATGTATGCATTGTCAGCATTCCGTCCATCATTTGTTTGTTGTAACGCTTTTCGCCCTAAGTGGGATGGGTATTCCCAGACGTGGGACCCGTGCTCACTACGCCACTGGAGTCAAGCTATCCTGGCTGATGACGGCTGATAGCCAGAAACTGGTCCTAGGATGCTTGATTCCGGTCCAGGGAAGACATGGCTTGGCAGTTCGGGCTGGACTGTTCCCATGAGGCACAGGGTCAAGACTGATTTGCATATGGCCATGTCTAAACTGGGGTGGTGTAGTGGGCAAAAGAACGATGGATTTAACCCAGATCTCTTGACTGGGGGAGAATGTATGCATTGTCAGCATTCCGTCCATCATTTGTTTGTTGTAACGCTTTTCGCCCTAAGTGGGATGGGTATTCCCAGACGTGGGACCCGTGCTCACTACGCCACTGGAGTCAAGCTATCCTGGCTGATGACGGCTGATAGCCAGAAACTGGTCCTAGGATGCTTGATTCTGGTCCAGGGAAGACATGGCTTGGCAGTTCGGGCTGGACTGTTCCCATGAGGCACAGGGTCAAGACTGATTTGCATATGGCCATGTCTAAACTGGGGTGGTGTAGTGGGCAAAAGAACGATGGATTTAACCCAGATCTCTTGACTGGGGGAGAATGTATGCATTGTCAGCATTCCGTCCATCATTTGTTTGTTGTAACGCAGAATATCAGTCGCAACACCCATCCTCATGACGTCTATCTTGACCTTGATATTGTCATCAGTCGGGTCCAATAGGTAATGCCCACACGCAAAACCCCAACAACCAGGATTAATTACTTTAGATGCATATGGCCATGCATTAATAATCACCATTCTGAGTTTTTTCTTTTTATATTCTACAACTGGTGGTACCTTCAAAACGTGCCGTGGAAATGTCTCAGTTAATGCCGGGCATATACTTTTTTCTGTTCTTTTTCATTTGGTGCTCAACCCATATAGTTGGAACCAGGGTATACAATCATTCAGACCCTACGTGCTGCTCTTTAACCTGTCCACCCAACGTTGTTCTCGAACCAAAAGGAAACTGGAGATATCTTCAGTGTTGGGTGTAATGAAAGGTTTATCTAATACTGTCCACCTCAGTTCTTGTTCACTATGTGTTTTCTCATGAAAATGGGCAGTAAGCTTGGTGTTCGTTTTGCCACACCTTATTGTACTCATGTGTTCTAGTATGCGGGTTTTAACTCGACGAGTCGTCATCCCAACATACAGCGTGTTAAACGGACACCTTATGAGATAGATGACATTCTCTGTATTGCATGTCGTGTGTGTCCTCTGTTCCCAGAGGCGACTAGTCCCAATATCCACATTTTTCCCATTCAAAGAAAGAGGACATGCTCTACAATAACCACACGCATAATGTTCCTTCACAGGAGGTAGAAAATGATCATGATTCTGTTCATTTGCGGGGCTAGTCACAGTCCTGGGACGTGTGTTCACAATCATGTCTTTGATACTCGCACTTTTTTTGAACGAAAAGAGAGGGATAGGTTGATCTAACCCATTGGAATTGAGAATTCGCCAATTCTTTTGTATTATCTTTTTTAGATGGTTCGATGCCGTGTTGAATGTTGTTACACAGATACTCCCCTCAACTGTTTCTTTCTCATTTGTTTCTAATAAGGCCTCCCTATTACAGTTTCTTTCTCGTTTCTGGGCCTTTTTAATAACATGTTCTGGGTAGTCTCTGTGTCTGAGTTTGTCACTCAGATTTTTCGCCTCTTTTTTGTAATCCAGAATTGTGGAGCAGTTCCTAGGAAGTCATAGGAACTGTCGATAGGGAAGATTTTCCCTAAGAGAACGGGGATGGAAACTCTGAAAGGATAAAAGATTATTCCTGTCGGTTGGTTTATGATAGACGCTACTGACTAACGCTCCATTCTCTGCTCTTATATTAAGATCCAAAAAAGGAAGTGATACATTTGTCATCGTGCTCGGGAAAAACAAAAAAGGATTTCTTTGATAAAGCCAGCCAAGGAAAGTCTCTGCCGGGCTTCTGCTCCCTCTCCAGATGATGAAAACATCATCAATATACCTGCGCCAAACCCTAATCTGGTCGTAATAAGGGTTGGCTGGTGAAAAAATTATTTCCTCTTCAAACTTGGAGACATATAGGCAGGCCAGACTGGGGGCACAAGAACTAACCATGGAGGTTCCATGGGTTATGTAGATAGAACTGATCTTCAAATTTGAAGAAGTTCTTGGTCAGTGCTAACTCCAAGAGGCAAAGAATAAAAGCACATGGGGTCTGGTGATCCCATTCTTCAGCAAAGAGCATGTTTTCAATCACCCTCAAAGTTTCTTGTTGGGGAATATTTGTATAAAGTGACTCTATGTCAAGCCCGATCATAAGGTCACTATTGGGATCAAAATCCAAATCTTTGATAAGGTTGAGTACCTCATGAGTATCTTTAAGATAATGCTGGCATCTTCTGAACAAGGGGGCGCAAAAAGGTGTTACAAAATTTAGACAAGGGTTCTAAAATAGAATTGGTACCAGAAACTATTGGACGCCGCGGCGGTGGGCGAGTTGGTTTGTGCACTTTTGGCAAAATGTAAAAATTGGGAACAGTGGGATTTTGTTTACAAAGGAAGGATGACTCCTTCTGAGTGATCCAGTCATTTCCGACTGCCTCTTCAACATAGGTGCCAATCAATACCCTCAGTTCTTCTGTGGGGTCACCATTCAGGATTTGATAATTCCTTCTGTCATTTAATAGACGAAGGCATTCGGTGTTATAGGTGTTCCTGTCCTGAATCACGATTGCCCTGCCTTTGTCGGCGGGTTTTATAATTAACGTTGGGTCGTCCCTCAGTTCATCAGGGCCTGCGTTTCAATTTTAGATAAGTTGAAGAAAGGCGTGTCACTCTTGGATGTTTCCATCAATTCTACATCCCTTAGCACAGCCTGCTCGAACACTCCGACCTCTGGAGGTAACTGGCCCACACAGGGGACAAAAGTAGATTTATTCCTCAATCCTGTGTCATCCTCTCTCTCAGTCGTCTCTTTGCCTTCAAAGAACACTTTCAAGCGAACACTCCGCAATAATCCATCCAATTCACATTTCAGTTTAAAAGAATCTAGCTGATTTGTTGGGACAAAACCCAGTCCCTTAGACAAAACCCTTTCTTGTGTCTCCGTCAATGTCCTGTCACTCAATGTCCTGTCACTTAAATTCATCACTAAGTGTGTTCCCTGCTGCTGCTCGGTTCCACATCTTGTGCCATACTGCGTGTTATTCTCTGATTCATGTCCTCCCACTGTACTCTCTGTGTTTTCTGCGTTTTCTGCCTCCCTCTCCCTCTGCCTCTCTCTAAAAAAGGTGGGTATTCTTTTGTGAGGAATTGAGGTGGACCCATAGGTGGAAAAATGGGAGGCCATCCAAAACCCATCTGGGGCCCTGGATGGTATGGGCGCGAGTAGCCCCATGACCAGCCTCTACCTCTGTATCTGGGTCTATAGTCTGCATTGCTGCTGTCATTGCCTGAGCTGGAAGTGTCTGTGTTGGTTCGTGTCGATTTCTTTTGTCTATTCTGATTTCCCTTCTTCTTGGCATAGTCATCATTCACATAGGGGTACACTTATTCCCTTGCAAATTTTTAAAAATCTTTTTGTAGTTTATTCACTTTGGAATTCACTAGGTACTCCTTGCACTCATTGACTGTTTTATTTGTCTCCTCTAATTTCTTTTTAAAAACAGAAATTTGTATCTGTGTTCTCAAATTGTCCTCACTGGTCTGAATTTTAATCAATAGATCATCTAAAATTTTCTTAGCCGTGTCAATGATTAAAATGAGCCAATCCCTAGAGCATCTCCAGGCGATCAATGACCAATTCTTTCCTAAGGAAGCATCCTTCAGAAAGATTAGAGGTTCATAGACCACCAGGAGTCCCCCTGGGGCTGCATTTGCTCTCAAGTATTCAGTGGGAATGGCTCCATGCAAAATAGTTTTCACTTGTGTCCTTTTTAACTTGGTTAAAGAATCCCGGCCTTCCACCTGTGTGAGTGTGGCATCCCCTAAAAGGGAACGGTACGCTAAAATCCTGGCAGCAGCCTCGTCCCCATATGCAAGGCCTTATTCCTCCATCAGTGGTACTGAATGGGACCAACTTCAATTAAATCAACTGGAGGATCATGGCTAATTCACCCTCGCATCTCTACGCCTCTGCGGCCGTGCTAACTCACAATATCACAAAAAAGAGACAAGGGAAAAAGCCTTCTCTGACTCCCCTATCATCAATGAAAACTCACTCAACAGAGAAGTGCTAAAGTCAATAAGACTCCTTGTGCTAAAGAAAAAAGGCGAAGGGGTTGAACTGCACAACACCTCCTAAACGCCAACAATACAGAACAATTACAAGAGGACAGTACAAAGAGGAAAATGCAACAATTGTCTTAATACTGCCCTCACACACTTTGCAGTGCCATGCTTCATCATAGGGCCACATCTGATGTCCAGGTGCAGACCAACACACTGGATGGAGCGCAGTTTTTGGGTATGTATTAAGATTAGTGGTGAGGGTACAGTAAGTGTGGAGGAACAAACAAAAGCCTCAAAAGATACAACAAATGAAAAGGAAAGAATATTCCCTTAAGAAGGGACCAAAAAGTGCAGACACACACAGTTAAAACTACCTAAGAGGAAACCATCAACTCTCTTTATTCATGTAACCCCTTGGTAGGATTAAAACTCAAAGGTTGGGATATTCAGGGAAGGTTAAAGCCCCTATATCCCTGCTGCAGATACCAACATGTTTCTGTCAATTTATCCAAGCCCAAAAGGGTCGCTCTGGCATTCGTCAGGGTGTTGGTCCCTCGTTGTCTGGTCTTCACCCCTATTTGGAGTTTATACCTTACTTCATCACGCCGTACAGTACCACAATATCATCTACTCTGGGAAATTTCAGAGAGGGAACTATTTTCTGTGAATTAAAGTAGAACATAACATTATTGTTCTACTCACTTGTTCCTAATTACTCTCGTAGTGACTTTATAATACGTCCTCTTAATCACCACACCAGTTATCATATAGTGTCTTCAAAAAACGGCCAGCCTCTATATTGTAATGATAGTACCCTCACCAAGTGCTCACATTTATAACAACACCACATGTCTGTGAACAAAAGTACAGGATTCTCTTGTGCTCTAATCTATCCATCTTAGATTGAACATGCCACTCTTCAGAACCCCAGTCACATGCCCCCTGCCGGAACTCAATCGTATCCAGACACTCTCACCCAATTGTGTCCGCAAACTTACAAGAGTTTACGAGAAGTTCTCTAAACCCGGGACCTTTGTGGGACCGTGGTCTTGTAGTGACACTTTAATTTTCAAGGAGGAAAGTAAGAAAACAAAAGTGTGTATTATTGTCACGGTTCCCAGATATCCTCAGGATTGGGTCGAAGTCAATAAGGGTCCACCTCTCGACAGCCCCAGGTCCGGATAGAATTAATCCCCTCGTACTGGTGGGATGGTCGAGCGAGGAAAGGAAAGGGAAGGAACAGCGGGGAGGGAGACCTAAGAAATGACAAAGAAAGAGAGAGAGAGCATAATCACAATACAGTTCAATGCTACATTCAGAGGCCAACAGAAGAGCTGTATATGGAAGGGAACGTGCTGGCCTGTACCGCACCCCCCTCAACTGATCTCCCCTAAAAGACGTGAATACAAAACAAGAAGCCACAGGGTTGCAGTGAGAACTTGTGGTTAACGAAGAAATGAAGCACTCAATGGTTTACCAAACCCTCGCAATCAAAGTACTGTTTGTAAGGAGCTTTTGAGTTCTCGCCTTTACATCAAAGCGAAACCATTAAGCGCCTTCGAGTTATACGTGCTTATTCCCAATCATAAGCAGTGGTAACAATGGCCTCCCGCATGAGATAACTTCGAAAGTGTATATCTCGCCAACGGGAGGAACGTGATACATATACAAGAAAAGCACAGTGCTACTTTCAATTCATGAACCAAGCAAAAAAGCCTCCCGCATGAGATCGCAGGAACGTGCGTATCTCGCCAACGGGAGGAACAGGGAAAACTTGTCATTTAAGGCACAGCAGTATCTTTATACACCAGTAAGCGAATAATGCCTCCCGCATGAGACCGCCAGGAAAACACGCGTCTCGCCAACGGGAGGAAACAAGTAACAGACCACAAGAGTTGGTGCGATCTCGCACCCTTACCCGGACCGGCCTCCAAATCCTCCGGGCGTTCACGGAATAATCGGCGTCTTGAGGAAGGCGCCATCATGAATTATAGAGCGCGGCTGGTGGGACGTCCGCGACGTGCCGCGTCATCACGCACGTGTGACGGCAGCGGAGGACGACGGGAGATGTAGTTCTTCCGGGTCCCGTCGCCTCTGCTGCCGTAGTCAGTGCGAGCGTGCTTGGTGAACCCTGACAGTACATCCCCCTTTCGGAGAGCACTGACAGATGTAGGGTTTATCTGGGTATCTCTTATAAAAAGCGGCCACCAACCGGGGTGCATGAACTGCGGTAGCAGGTTCCCAGGAGTCTTCCTCAGATCCATACCCCTTCCATGACACTAAATACCACATTTTCTTCCTGACTATCTTAGAATCCACCAGCCCCTTGACCTCATACTCCTTCTGGAGATTCATCCATACGGGAATGGGCCGTCTCTTGATAGGGCTGTGGGACGGTTTCAAGAGAGAAACATGGAAAACCGGATGTATCCGGAAGTGGGCTGGCAAACGAAGTTTAACTGCCACTGGTCCTACCTGTTTGAGGACCCGGTAGGGGCCTATGAATTTAGGATTAAGAAAGCAATGCCTCTTGAATGGTATGTGTTTTGTGGAGAGCCAGACCAAGTCCCCCTTCTGATAGTTCGGAGCGGGCCTTCGGTGCTTATCTGCCTGTCTTGTATACAACATTTTGGCGTGTTGGAGATGTTCCCTGAAGTCTAGCAGTGTTTGTCGGATGTGCTCTACCCTTTGTTGAACGTTAGGGAGTTTCAATGTGTGACTGGGAGCTATGAAAGGAATTAAAGCATGGGTGAAAACCGTATGAGCTGTAAAAGGGTGAGTTGTGGGTAGAGGCGTGCGTTGCGTTGTTCTAAGCGATTTCAGCCACCCATAGCCAATCCACCCATGCCTCTGTGTTTGTGTTTACGTAGCATCGTAAGTATTGTTTAAGAGTTTGGTTCAATCGCTCCGTTTGGCCATCAGTTTGCGGGTGGAAACTGGTGGACAGAGCGGATGAGATGTTCAACCGGGAACACCAAACCTTCCATAACCGGGCTGTGAACTGTGAGCCTCTATCTGATACAATAATACGTGGCAGGCCATGTAACCGGACTATGTTGACAAGGAGTATGGAAGCCAACTGTCCTGCGGTAGGTACTTGTTTGCAAGCTATAAAGTGTCCCATCTTCGTTAAGTAGTCTACAACCACTAAAATGACTGTATATCCCTGATCTCTAGGTAACCCGACTATAAGGTCTACGGACCATTGGTCCCAAGGTTTCTCTGGAGTGTTCAATGGTTGTAACAACCCTTGTGTTTTCTGTTTATCTGTCTTCATTTGCGCACAAACGTCGCACTCTTTCACCCATTGGATTATGTCCCTGCGTAGAGAGGGCCACCAGAACTGGTGAAGTGTGTTCGATATCGTCTTTTGGCCTCCGCCGTGTCCAGCGCATGGAAGGGCATGGCACCAGCGAAATGCTTGTCTTCTCACCTCCTTGGAGGGTAGTAAGACCTGATGTCCTTTCATAGGAAAGCCTTGTCGTAATCTCCATTCTGTATGGTGTTTGAGCCAGTCTCTCCAAGGGGCTTTCTGTACCCCTCTCTTAATTTTCTGAAGGAAGTCTTCCGTATGTATTAGGCATACCACTTGCTCAGCTGAAATGATCGGTCTTGCGGGGTTTGTGATGCCCGCATTTGGGGAGGCTTGCCGGGTTAAGGCATCGGCCTTTTTGTTACCTTTTCCAGGCCTGAAGGTGATGATAAAGTGGTATTCTGAGAAGAACATCATCCACCGTAATTGACGAGGTGTAAGTTGTCTAGAAGATTTCATGAACTGCAAATTACGGTGGTCGGTGTACACCGTGACTTGATGTCTTGCTCCTTTGATCCAATGTCTCCATTCCATAAAGGCGTTTTTAATGGCCAACAGTTCCTTTTCTGCAATAGTGTAATTTCTCTCGGCACTGTTCAGTGTGCGGGATATAAAGGCGACAGGATGTAGCTGCCCTGTGGAAGGATGTCTCTGGGATAAAACGGCTCCTACTGCTACATCCGACGCGTCTGCTTCTACCATGAAGGGTACCTCAGGATTAGCATGAGCCAAGATTGGAGCAGAGGAACATGCTGCCTTCAACGCCTCAAAGGCGGTTTGTGCTTCTTCATCCCACCGGAATGTTACATTTTTCTTTAGTAGACGAGTCATCGGAGCCACCATGGCCGAGAACCTATGTATGAAATGCCTGTAAAAGTTGGTGAAGCCTAAGAAGCATTGTATTTTGCGGGTGTTCTTTGGCCTGGGCCATTCTGTTATGGCCGTAATTTTTCTTTCTGCCATGATTTGGCCTGCCGGGGTGAGCATAACCCCCAAGAATTCCACGGTAATGACATGAAACTCACATTTACTGAGTTTGCAAAAGAGATGATGTCTTCGTAAGGTTTGTAAGATTATCCGGACGTGTTGGAAGTGCTCCTCATGGGATTTGGAAAAGACGAGGATATCGTCGATGTAAACAACCACAAAGTGGTCCAGATACTCCCGAAGAACGTCATTTAGGAAAAATTGGAAAGCAGCCAGGGCGTTGCACAGACCGAAAGGCATCACAAGATATTCATACAGTTCATATTGGGTTTTGAACGCCGTTTTCCACTCATCCCCCTCTCGCACTTGAACCAAATGGTAGGCTCCTCGAAGATCGAGTTTAGTGTTCACCATGGCACCTTTTACTTGTTCAAATAACACTGACACCAGGGGAAGGGGGTATTGATTCCTCACTGTAATGGCATTCAATGCTCTAAAGTCTATACAAGTCCTGAGCTCCCCGTTGGCCTTCGATATGAAAAACAGAGGGGAAGCTGCAAGGGATTTGGAGTGACGGATGAACCCTAGAGAAAGAAACTTATCCAAATATTGTCGCAAATGAAGGTTTTCAGGTTCACTCAAAGCGTATATCCGACTGCAAGGAATCACCGCACCTGAAAGAAGTCTATCTGACAATCGTAAATCCGGTGAGGAGGTAAGACCTCAGTCATACTGTCGCTGAAAACCGAAGCATACTCCTTATAGCATGTAGGCAGTTCGATGTCCTTTTCCGCGGCCGTGGCTATGTGGTGCCGGAAGGCCAACGCCTTGGACGGTACTGTAGGGGGATTCCTGCAGTGGTTGCGACAATAACCGGACTCCATCTTCATTGTCAACCGAGTCCAATGAATGGAGGGATTGTGTTTTTGGAGCCATGGTAACCCCAATATTACTCAGTAATTGGGGGCATGTATGACGTTGAAGGAAATAAACTCACGATGATCGTTGTTGTACCATACCTCGAGTTCCCTCGTATGGAACCGAATAGGACCCGAGTCCAATTGTACCGTCTACTGCGAATACGCTCTCCAGAGCGCTCTTTGTGACTAGCTCAACCCCTAGTCCTCGGGCAGTTTCCTCATCCAAAAAACAGCCGGTGGCCCCGGAATCCACTATAACTCGGATGAACCGCTTTGCCGCCCCCACTATCATCTCCATATCCACAAAGAAATGTTCAGAGCAGTCGCTGGTATCTTTTTTCACTGAAGGGATTTCACAAATGCTCAAGGATGCCCTTCCCTCACTCCTCAAGCACCTTAGTTTTCCGACTCTTTGTCTGCTGTAACGGTGGCCACCTGTCCGAACTGGGAACGGCTAGTCCGTGGCTTAACGGGACATTCACGAAGGTAATGCCCTTTCTTCCCGCAGTAAAGGCATAACCCTTGTTTCCTACGATAGTCACGTTCATTAGGAGTGAGAGATGCCCTGACCGCCCCTATTACCATGGGCTCCACGGGAGATGGGCCGTGCTCCACAACTCTCGGCTGGTCAAAGCGTTGAGGGGCCCTGTCTCGTCTTCTGGTGTCGCCTTTGCGTTCCTTCAGACGATGGTCCAGGCGCAAAGCAAGTTCTATGAGTGCAGGACAGGTTCTGGGTTGTGGATCCACTTGTGCATTGACATCCTTGAGTTCATCCCGTAGCCCTTGATAGAATAGTGCGGCCTGTTTTGACTCAGGCCATTCTGTCTCAGCCACCAAACGTCGGAAAGAATTGAGGTAGACCAACAAATCCTTATTCCCCTGTTTAAGCTCCAAGAGCTCCTTGTCTGCTGAGAATGTTTCAGCTCTGCGATCAAAAGTTTTCTCGAACTCTTCTTTGAACGCTACCCAGTCGTGTAGGAGAGGGTCATCTCTCCTGACTATGGGGACGGCCCACTGTGCTGCCTCCCCTACCAAATAGGAAATCAAAAAGGCAACACGGGCTTGGTTAGTCGCAAACATCTTAGGTTTGCAATGAAAATGCAACATAACTTGGGTTAAAAACACCTGAACCGTATGCATATCCCCATAATACCTCTCGGGAGGGGCCAACGGGATCTGTGAGGGTACCTCGACTACCACTGTACTAGCCTGGGGAGGAGAAGAGCCGCTTGCATCAAAAGGATTCCTTTGCATACGCTCTACTCTAGCGTGTAGTGCGGCAGTTTCGCTACGTGACGTAGCCAACTCTGACTGTACCGCAGCCAATGCTGCTAACACATCCTCCAGTGTCGCCATTCTCAAGTTCTACCCAACCAGGAGGATACGAATTTGTGGGCCGATTATTCTGTCACGGTTCCCAGATATCCTCAGGATTGGGTCGAAGTCAATAAGGGTCAACCTCTCGACAGCCCCAAGTCCGGATAGAATTAATCCCCTCGGACTGGTGGGATGGTCGAGCGAGGGAAGGAAAGGGAAGGAACAGCGGGGAGGGGGACCTAAGAAAAGACAAAGAAAGAGAGAGAGAGCATAATCACAATACAGTTCAATGCTACATTCAGAGGCCAACAGAAGAGCTGTATATGGAAGGGAACTCTCTCTACCTTTAAAAGAAAATAAGTCTGCCTCACTGCTGGGCGAGATGTGAGGGTGAGTACGAAGTAACTGCACATTCAGAGTCTAATAAGGAAAGGAGCAGGGTTAGTACCTGGTTACCTATAGCATGGAAACAGACACTCTCTGCATTAATCGTCAGACATTGACCCTTGTCATCCCTACCTTTGCTTGTGAAGCGTGCTGGCCTGTACCGCACCCCCCTCAACTGATCTCCCCTAAAAGACGTGAATACAAAACAAGAAGCCACAGGGTTGCAGTGAGAACTTGTGGTTAACGAAGAAATGAAGCACTCAATGGTTTACCAAACCCTCGCAATCAAAGTACTGTTTGTAAGGAGCTTTTGAGTTCTCGCCTTTACATCAAAGCGAAACCATTAAGCGCCTTCGAGTTATACGTGCTTATTTCCAATCATAAGCAGTGGTAACAATGGCCTCCCACATGAGATCACTTCGAAAGTGTATATCTCGCCAACAGGAGGAACGTGATACATATACAAGAAAAGCACAGTGCTACTTTCAATTCATGAACCAAGCAAAAAAGCCTCCCGCATGAGATCGCAGGAACGTGCGTATCTCGCCAACGGGAGGAACGGGGCAAACTTGTCATTTAAGGCACAGCAGTATCTTTATACACCAATAGGCGAATAATGCCTCCCGCATGAGACCGCCAGGAAAACACGCGTCTCGCCAACGGGAGGAAACAAGTAACAGACCACAAGAGTTGGTGCGATCTCGCACCCTTACCCGGACCGGCCTCCAAATCCTCCGGACGTTCACGGAATAATCGGCGTCTTGAGGAAGCCGCCATCATGAATTATAGAGCGTGGCTGGTGGGACGTCCGCGACGTGCCGCGTCATCACGCATGTGTGACGGCAGCGGAGGACGAATGGAGATGTAGTTCTTCCGGGTCCCGTCGCCTCTGCTGCCGTAGTCAGTGCGAGCGTGCTTGGTGAACCCTGACAATTATCTTGATTTTAATGTATTCGTTATAACCTTAATAAGACCCCTTCTCTAGACTGTTCTCACAGCATTAGACCAAGATCAATAAACTTGCCAATGCTCCTTCAACGTGTCTGCCTACAAGCACTGTGGACATAAATACACTCATGTAGTATCACATACAGTAAAGTATTCCTCTCGATCTAGCGACTCAACAATCAATCTGCACCCAATAGATGCCTGGATAAATGTGTTCTCAGTTTCAAAAGCCAGCGGGTCCTGGTTGAGAACCTGCCTGTAGCTGATTTTTAACTGAGATCAGATATTCACTCTTAGCTTCCGAGCAGTACAATCAACGTGCAAACCCACCATCGCTGTGCACTTACTACTACAAAGAACCACGCGTGTCCGGTTCCTCACACTGCTCCACCGTCGCTAGCACTCTCGCGCCATTGCCTTGTTTTTAAGGTAACGGGGATGTCAATTGACGGTCGGAAACTATGCCTGCAAGTGGGAAGGCGCCACGGAGGAGAGCCCACGCTGCATAGTGCATAGAGTACCATCATTTCCGCTGCGTGGAATGCCTGACTTTGGGACCCAGAGTCCATGGAGACCTTGCCTGTAAGTGAAAAGGGGCCATGCTGCATAGCACATAAAGCACCGTCATCATTCCTGCTATGCGGGATGTCTGACTTCGAGATCCAGAGTCCATGGAGACCTTGCCTGCAAGTGACGAGCCAAGGAGAAGGAGGTCCCACCCAGCATAGTGCTGTAAAGTGCCGTCATCAGTCCTGCTGCAGGGGATGCCTGACTTCGGGCCATTGTGTCCTTGGAGACCTTGCCTGCAAGTGAGAAGGGGTCAAGGAGGAGGCCCCACCCAGCATCTTGCTATAAAAGTGCTGTCATCAATCCTGCTGCAGGAATGACTGCCTTTGCGACCCAGAGTCCTAGGAGAACTTACCTGCAATGGAGGAGGGCTCACACCGCATAGTACTATAAAGCACCTTCATCATTCTTTCAACACACCCAGGCCAATGGAGGGCCCATCAAAGCCAAGAAAAGGCTCTGGTTTTAAGAGATCAAAGGCATCCGCTGCTTCTTTTTTAAGGTACTGTGACTGTATGCTTAATCGTCCACTTGAAAATTTTGGTTTCCTTAAAATGGGAAAAGAAAAGCAGCAACCAGCCCCAGGGGTGTTTCCCTCCAGCAGAAACAACACAAGCACCCCAAAACCTTCCACATCTTCACATAGAGAGAGTGGCCGCTGCTCCCGAGCCATTACCTTGGCTCTTATCTAAAGCCCCGGTCAGACGTTGTGGTGTCCTGGACTCAGTCAATTCCGTGGCACATGTGTGGCACGTCCTTCTTGGTTTGTTCGTCGTAGCTCAGTTATACTCGTCTCGAATGCGAATTGAGTGGTGTCACTTGTATATTTTTATCTCAGAAAAAGGCATGCTCCGCTCATTGCAAAGTCTGTCTGAAATGGGTGATTTTTTTTCAAAACAGCAAGATGGTTACTTGGGATGACGCAATTGCTAATAAAGAGCAGCCCTCTGCACTGACGCAGTTTCAGTTCTTCAGAACGAAGCATGCTCTTCGGGCGGTGTTGGGAGATGAGTTGACAGAACCTATGAAATCCCCTCCTCTATCCATCCTACTCCGCTCCCAGTCCCCTATTAAGTTGGTCTCTAAACTATACGCTTTGGCCTTACAGACCAAGATATCTCCATACTCTAGGGCCCAACTAGCCTGTCAGGCTGATATTGGGAAACAACTCCTGGATGGCATATGGTTTTATTGTTGCAAGGTCACTCGTAAAGTCTCTCTAAACAGCAGGCATAGACTGGCGCATTTCAAGTTTCTGAATAGGGTTCACTATACACCAGAACGCCTCCACAGATATGGGTTGCGTCAATCGTACTGCTGTGAACGTTGTCACAGGCCGAGAGCTGTTTTTTATCATCTGGCATGGCAGTGCCCCCCTGTTGCTGATTTTTGGAGTCAAGTCTTCGCAACTCTGATTGACATTGTGGGCATTCCTATCACACCTGATCCATTATTAGTGCTGCTATGCTACACGAAACCCCAGCGCAAAAAAGTGCGTAAACTGATAGCCATGGGTTTACTTTTAGCTAAGCGTAGGCTCCCAATGAGATGGATGCGAGGGCCTCTACCAACAGTCGCTGAATGGAAAAGAGATATGGTGCATTGTAACACTCAGTCGGATCTTTATAATGAGCTACTTCCACCAACCTCCCGTCCATTAAGTTTTTGGGGCCTCTTTGCTCAATATCAGGAGTCAAACCGTAACGAGGCTGAAATACAGGATGACTAAAACTTGTGTTGCTTTATTGTTTAATGCCTATCTGCTGCACCGTTATTGTGACATGGTTGACATTCCACGCTCCACGATTGTGAGACACGTTTGCTTCCCCAACTAGTTCATCTCTCCCTGGGAATTGATACTTCAGTACTGTTGTAGCTTATACCACTCTGTGCCCATTGCCCTCCTCATCCTTTTACAATCTGATGCTGGAAAGCATATAATGTATGTGACCTGCGCTTTTATTTCTGTATGTGATTGAAATTTGTATTTTTGTTAATTTTGTATTTTTTGCAAAATTTATAAATAAATAAAATTTTAAAAAAGAAACACAAGCATGCAGCAGATAATTGTATGGCTAAGGATATAGAGGATTTAATAGAGGAAGTGGAATGTATATTAAAAACAAATACACCCCATAAGGAGGTCACCAACTGAGTGAAAAAGAGGGCTGAAATTTTCACTAAAAAGACTTGGGGCTAGATTTAGATCTTGGCAGACGGGTTACTCTGTCACTACAGGGATGAATATCCCGTCCGTCAAAAATTAAATTCTATAGGATATAATGGGATTTATATTTCGGTGGATGAGATATCAGTCACCATTGTGACGGAGTAACCAATCCGCTAAGATCAAAATCAGGCCCTGAGTCATCTAGTTAAGTAGACTCTGCTGTTAATCGCCATCCTAGAGAGAAAACTACTCTTCTAATTAAGTCATATTGTTTATCCCCTAATGATGCGGGGATAATGGGAATTTTAGCTAATGAGTGTTCAAATCAGTATGATGTTTTACAGTGTGAAAACGTGCCCTCCTAATCAACCTCTGAGTACTCATGTGTAGAAACCAATTTTAAAGTGGATGCTGTATGCTCTGATATCTGGGATCACAACAATTATCTGAGGCAGTTGACTTTATACTAACATTAAAAGGGGAGATTAGTGATTTAAGGATTGCAATTCCCAAGTTAACAAATGTATTAATTTAGGCATATAAGGAACCAAATGGTAATCTGCAAGGTATCTCGATTCATGGCTTGCAATGATTCTAGAAGCAGTACATTGACCAAATCTTGCACTGATGAACACAATGCCCATCTAAGCATGCAAAAGGAGCTCTGGAAGTCTCTAGAAATCCTAATCATGATCACATTGGAGAGATCAATTATAATTCACATACAAGAAAGTCATCTTGGTTGTTTGAATTACTTTAATGACTTCATCCTTGGTGATCTCTTCATTTAGAATTTTTTGTCGACTAATATCTATAGGTCGAATGGATTCATCTAGCCAGTCCTCTACCTCCGTACCTACTGCATCTTCTTTTTCTTCTGTATATAGGTCACTAAAGAAGTCCTTGAAGGCCTCTCTGATCTTAGTCTCACTACTCAGGGTGACTCCAGACCGTTCTTCTTTGATCTCCTTAATCCTGTTCTTGTTCCGTTCTGTCTTAACTTTCCAAGCAAGAAGTTTACCCGCTCCCTCTCCATACTCAAAATGTGCTAGCTTGCTGGCCTCCCACCTCTTTCTTATTCTTATTTAGTGGATCTCAAATTGTTGATTCTCAAAAGTAGCTGCTGCTTTTCAAGTTCTTCTTTATTCTCCTCTGAGTCCGATCTTTTTATTTCTAGTTCTATTTTCTTCATCTCCTCCTCTAGACGTGAGATTTCTGTTCTATATATCTTATTTCTGTGACATGTTACACTGGTGAGTTTACCCCTTATAAAGGCCTTTAAGCTATCCCACACTATTCCGTTTGATGTTGAGCCTGTATTAATCTCAATAAACTCTCTAACCTCTCCTTTAAGAGTTTCCATTGCTTTGCTATCTGCCAATATGGTCCGATCCAGCATCCACCTAGTCTCTTCACACTTGATACTGTTTTTTAGTGTTAAGAGTACTGCTGAGTGATCTGATAAGTGGGCCGCCTTATATTCGATGTCCAAAATATCCTCTCTAAGGCTCCAATCTGCAAGGAAATAATCAATTCTAGACCTACTACCATATTTTTTATTGTGAAAAGATATTCCCTGTAGAGCTCCTTCTCTTTCTCTCCAAAGATCACACAGTGTATGCTGGGTCATCATATTTTTTTAATAGTGCACATGAATTGGGGGTCGGTGTAGTTCTGGTTTTGCTTGATTTATCTAATTTTAAGTCTAAGACAACATTAAAATCCCCTCCCATAATTATTGGGCTGGTGAAATCTAAGAGATTGACGAACAGGTTTGTTAATGGTTCACAATCATCATGGTTCGGGCCATAATAGCCTACTAGCGTCAATAGCCTATCATCAATTTTAACATCTGCTATAATCCACCTACCCCCTTTGTCTTCTTTCGTACGTGTTACCCAAACGTTTGTCTGTTTTTCTGTTTTTTCACTATTATGGCCAACCCCCCTAATGTTCCCACTCTGATCTGTACAGAAAACTTGTTGTACCCATCTTTGTTTTTCAAAGATATCTAGACATTCCTTTTTAAACAGGTGTGTCTCCTGTAAGACCAAAATGTGTGCTGGAGAGTCCCTTAGGTATTGGAGTAGCCTATCCCTTCGGCCCTTCCCCCGTAAACCATTGACCTTACACGTTAATATCTGTATGGACATATTTATGATATTGTAATTCTTGTTGCTAAAACTAATATTAAGGTGTTTGAGGAAACTAGCAAAGGGGGTAGAGCGGCAGGGCCAGATGGCATCCCAACAGAGATGTATAAAATCTTAGTAGAGGAGATATCCCCGCTCTTTACATTCGTGATAAGTGAGATATTAGGTCAGGGATTACAATTACCAAAATCGTGGAATGAGGCTACGATTACCCTTATTTTGAAACCGGGTAAAGATCCAGTATCCATTTAGTCTTATAGACCAATATCACTTTTAAACTCTGATTATAAACTTAAAAAAAATATATTATCTGGTAGATTAGTTAAAATCGTGGGGGATATATACATGAAGATCAGAGAGGTTTTGTAAAAGGGAGATACCTACATGAGCTCACCTCTGAGCTTATTGGGGCTATCGATCTCGCAACTTACTTTAGTACACCGTTAGCTAGAACAACACTGGAGCCTCTAAGGCATTTGACTAGGTGAGATGGGCGTACCTGTTCTCAGTATTAAATAAATATAATCTGGGAGATAATTTCTGTCAAGCCATAAAGCTAATATACAAAGAACCAGTTGCAAGAGTATTGGTAAACTATCCTCACCTTTCAAGATCCTTAGAGGCACAAGACAGGGTTGCCCCCTCTCCCCTCTTTTATTTAATTTGTATCTGGAGCACCTGGCCTTTAGAATTAGACACTTAACTGACATTCCACCCTTTTTTTGGGGCAGTTGGGTTAAACAAGTTGCATTATATGCAGACAACCTCATGGTATATTCTTCCAATTTAGATGCTGCTCTACCTATAATTTTACGAATAGCAACAGAATTTGGAAGAGTGTCTGGGTATTCAGTAAATGAGCTTAAGACCGAAGCAATGATATGGAACCAAGTAAGTTGCAATCCATTAGTTAAAAAGGAGATGCGATATTTCGGTCTAAGAATAGTCCAAGATATCAACCAAATTGCTGAAATGAACCTAAGAAGAGTGTTTAAAGAGATAGTTCAATTAATGAAAAACTGGATTCACCTCCCGTTAACTATTCTAGGGAGAGTCAGCCTGGTTAAAATGAGCATCTTGCCAAAAATCACTTTCATATTCAACTCACTACCACTACACTTCAATAAAGTCACTATACACAGTATTCAGCAAGCAATTAATGATTTCATTCGGGCTAATAAAGGGATTAGGATCTCTTGGAAGAAGCTACGAGGGAGACGGGAGGTCTATCTTTGCCAGACACACAATTTTATGCGCGGGCTTTCCAATAAAAACTTCCAGAATGCTGATAAAGATTCCTGATGGATCCATAATAGGTTTAATGTACTCAGCCATGCTAAAAGAGCAAAAAATAAAGCCTGATGGCTTTCTTTTTAGGTCTCGCCTGGCGTAGGCTGCGCACATGCGCAGTCTCGCTAGCGAGATTTAATGATATGGGGATTTTTTAGAAAAGGGCATTAAGCCAAGCCCCGCTTTTCCATTGGCTGGCGTCACCGTTTATGCTAATCGGTGGCCAGCCATTGGAAAAGAGCTCCTGGTGACGTATTCGCTCAGCTTTTTCGGCCGTCCCATTTGGACGGCCTCGTCTGCTTTGTGTTCGTCGCAAAAGGTTTCTTATCTTAATGGGGCCAAACACATGGCCCCATAAAGACAAAAAACCTTTTAGCAGGCGAGGCTGTCCAAGTGGGACGGCAGAAAAAAGGCAAACGATACGTCATGGCGACCGCTTGTTCAATAAAGCTTTGACTTCACTTGCATGAAAAAATACATTGTGTACCTGGTTTCCTAAAGTAACGACTTGTATATAATCGGCATCATCGTATTGCATCATATTTGAATTTCGTTGCATTGTACCATAATCGCATTGTAAATGAAAACTCTCTGTTTGCTGTGAGGCATATACTATGTGCCGCCCCTGAGCGTGACCTGAAGTCCCATCCCCTCTCTATGCACGCTCTCGAGCTCCATTAGTTGTAGGTAATGCCTTGAATGGCTTGAGGGGCCTGGGGATGCACCGGGACACACGGCAACAGCCAATAGACATGCACCCGGTCGAGCGCGTGCCTCTGTGACTACGAGCTGCGCGCTACCGGCAGCCATACTCTGAGCCGCGCCTCTGGAAGCTTGTTGTGGAAAAGGCTGCAACCCCACCCCGGACCCGCTACACGGAGAGTCCACCCTAGCTCGCCAGTCTACACCTCATACGTCTCGTGTCGCTGGACAGAAGATCTTTATATTAGTACCATTTCTATCGAAATAGATACAAGCCCCTTCTCCTCAATCCTACTCTTCCAACAGACCGATTCGTAGTCAGCAAAGATCCGGTAGAGCACGCACAGCGCAGGTTGAAAGATACCACAGCATCAACAAGTCATATTGTAAACATACTCGCGAGCCAGTGCATACGTATTCTGGACTTCACCGTGCGCCTTGATAGCCATGGCGCATTCACACCATGATCCGCGTGCAGTTGGTATAAAACACGACGTAGACACATAGTCTGACCGAAGTAATTTTCAGGCACAACAGCGACTCAAGAGACAACCCGTGTTTATTCCACTGAGTTGTTTACTGCATGAAAACCACAAGCTTTCTAAAGACAGTTAGTTGAGATATTCCAGGTCGCTTTTCTCTAAAAGGCACGCCACTCAAAAACACAGTTCATCTATGTGTTGAATACGGATGGGTGGAAAACTCCATTTGATTTCTGATTTTTATTTTGGCGTGAAACACATGGTGAGACATAGGAAAGAAGATACCCTTTTTGCCACATAATGATGTTCAAATCATTAGTTTCACTCCATTTACTGGATTTTGCAGAGGCTCTTCTCGTACTTTCCATGTGCATAGGTGCACATCCGCGTGTGTGTGCGTGTGTGCGTGTGTGTGTGTGTGTGTGTGTGTGTGTGTTGGTCTGACATTTTATTAGAGTTGTGTGTATTTGTTTCTTTATTATAATATGTACATATGCATTTCTAAGTATATATAAAAGGTACTTACATTCAAGATTTTACTAATAATTGAAAAAAATATGACGAGAAAGTTTTTAAACTTTACTCATATTGCAAGGGAAATATAGTCACCTACTCAGTGTAAGTGTTGAAGGTGTTCAGTGCGATAAATGTTTTGCCCCCCCACACCCAGGGCTTTAAGTGGGCCGGGTCCTGCCAGTGTTGAGCACCGGCAGTTTTTACAAGCATTTGCAATGCAATAAGTCTCGCATTGACGCAAGTTTGAGCTATTGACATTGTAAATAACAATGCCTTTTATTTATGTTTTAAAAAAGAAAACAAAAAGAAAAGGCATTGTTATTTGCAATGTCAATAGCTCAAACTCGCGTCAATGCGAGACCTATTGCATTGCAAATGCTTGTTAAATTTGGTGAGCCCAAATAAAAAAAAAAAGTTACATTGAAGGTGCTGCATTCGATGGCAACAATGTGGTACCACATACGATGCCTTTTGAAAACAGACTACTACTCCCACTCTGCCCCGATTTGGGACTCTCCAGGGACCCCAGAGTGTCTCAACGATAATTTAGCGTTACCAATCAGAGACGCAGACCTAAAGGTCTGGGGGGATCTGTCTAGAAATGGAAATTTGCTACCCTGGTATGACTTAAACGGATTGATGATGGGTACCCTCTCAAAGTTTAAGTACCTACAACTAAAAAGATGGGCGCAAAGTAGGGAACCCACTTTGGGTACTGGTAATATTTTAGAAGACCAGCTGGTAATTAAGCCACCAGGAAGTAAAGAAGTAGCACTCTGGTATTGGCATCTTCAGAATATCATGGATGGAGAATTCACGCTGGCGGAGGAGCTGTGGGGAAATCACTTGCCTCAGGAGCAGTTGCAGAATATTTGGCAAGTATCTATGCGCACTCTTTACATCACAGTTAAACCTGCTTTTTTAAGAAGAAACCACCTGTTTTCACTCCATAGGGGATATATATCACCCGAGAAACTATCTAAGATGGGGAAAGGAAGCTGAACCAGCTGTGCTAAATGTGGGTTGCAAAAGGCAACAGACATCCATATGTTCTTCCAATGTTCAGCAATCAACGAGTTCTGGAATAAAGTACAAACAACTATGACAGGTATTTTGGTTTGGCAAATAAAGGTATGCCTTTCTCTGGTTGTCTTTAGGGTGGATGATGAATTAAAAGGTAGCATCAGAGATTTGTTGTTTTATGCAGTACTACTGGCCAGAAGGGATGTTTGCCGTAAATGGTTGTGCAATATAACTCCACAGCACTCTGAGTGGCTGGAATCCCTTATATCTATATGTCTAGAATGGATCTTTCAGGTAAAAAGTCTAAAAAGAAAGCTTTCTGGAAACCATTAATTGCTTGGCTAGAGAGCACTGAAGGTGTACGAACCAATTGTTGAGGTTACATTGCTGATATAGGTATAAATTCACGTCCAATGATTACACCGGCTACCACTCCTGGACTGATTTAGGGCCCTTACGAATTTTGGAAAGCAAGCAGTATCGGTGTTATACCGTGTGAGAGACACAGCCGCAGAAAGGTTGGTGCCTATTGGAGTAGCGGTTGGTATCCCTCACAACAATAAGGGCAGAAAAAATTGACATCTTTCTCTTTTTCTGTGGTGAATGAGGACAAAAAAAAAAAAGGGAGTCATCTTGGTCATCCAGCAACCCTGAGGGCCCTGGCCCGAGTTCCAAAGCTTCTTCTTATAATCAGTGGCTTACATCTGATAGTATTTTAAGCCAACAGCAATGATACTCGTGTGCCCCATTTGTCCAACACGGGAAGTTGGTGTGCATGACCAAAGTCCCCAAATTATCCAGGGGTACTACTGAGAGCAGAATTTCTTTAACAAATAAAGTAGCCCATTGGATATGTAATGTCAGACATTGCTATTCAATAGTTATTTCAGACATTGTCTTTGTAAACCGTTGCCGTAGCCGACGAAGAAAAATGAGATTGCATAGAAATCCAATTTACCGACAATAGTTTTGCTCAAGGCCTAATTATGCTAGACGAGCTTAATTCCCAAGGGGTCCAAGATTACATTTAAGCTTGCATTACCCAGTGCTTCACAAGAGACGATAATGCAGAAAAGAGCTTTACTAACGCCCTAGAAACGCATGCAGGAAGGAATATTTGTGCCATAGACTGACTGTTCCTGCCCTTTGTAGAAGTAGTGAGGAAGTGTAGTGTAGTTCCTATATCCCTGATAGGCTCTGCGCATTGGAATAACATACACTATAGATTTGACATAGGACTAAGGTCAGTCTGTCTCTATCGAGTATATTAAACTTAATTACCTGTGTGTGCCAGCTAACTCGGAGGTCACTAGAAACTTCTCGAATATACAAGACGGGATTATTCTCTGATAACCGCATAAACATGACAACTTTGTTTCCTTTTAGAATCGAATTAGTCTCAGAATCGTGGAAACAATAGATAACAGTTTCACTCAGTCAATTGTGCATGCTTAGTTTCAACAGAGTTGCACAAAAATAGAGAGATAGGCTTTTCAATAAAAGGGTTTATTGAACTGTCTTATTTCTCATGCAAGAGATATGAATGGCTACAATCGTAAGACAGACTGCGAAGTACAATATGTATGAGGTTAGCAGTAAGATAAAATAATACTGCAATAGCATGGTTTGTAGCTATGACATATATTAATCAAAATACATACATAAATAACATAAGCTAAAACTGTGATACTCATCTGATGCTTCTAAATTGTTCTATCCCAGTGTACCAAACCTAAGTGCAGTACGAGGTTTGAAGTAGGTGCCATTTCTATAATATAGCTAGCTATATTTTAGTTTAGCCAAGAGTTGCCCAAAGTTTCTCTAAGTTCTAGTCAGCAGTAGAATGAGAGAGGTTGGAATCTCTTTTCTGGACTCGATAGTCTCACCCCCCGCAAGGGAAGTCAGAGAGCACTGGAGCTGGATTCTCTGCGAGGAGGATGGCAGCGTCAGGTCAGTGCATCAGGCTGGAACTCGATCTCCTTCCGAACTTGCCATGGCGCACCGCGTAGTCTGGGTTAGATCGAATCCTCCGGGAACCGCAATTTGCCAGGGCAAGTGCTGGTATATTTATACCTTGAAAGTGTCTAGGAATGCCAGTATTGATGTAAAAATCGGGCAGAGGAACGTCATGAATGAACCCTCTAAGGAATAGATGTTCATGCATACTTAATGAGTTCTTGGAGAAATCAATATTCAAGCTGGGGGAAATTCCTAAAGGCTTAAGGGTCTGGTTTTCCAAGAATTAGTTGTGACGTGGATGGACGGATGTAGGTGGCTTGCCTGCATTTGGTTTGTATGGACAATGTCTAAATAAGGGCCGGACTTCTATGGCCAAATAAGGGCGATGTGAATTTTACCTATATAAGGGCATAAATCGGGAAACCTATATACGGAATCTAAATCTGCACACAACACCCACTCCAGTTTCATATGAACGACGTTACTAAATCCTAAACGTTCTAAACATATCTTAAAACAGAGTATCGCATGGGTTTGCTAAAATAAGCTAAAAACATATCTAAAACACATGTTCTAAAAATACATTACATAACCATTGCCATGCATAAAGTGTTGTACATATTAAAAGCAATGTTCCATTCTAAGCATAGGATCACACTAGAATGCTAAATGAATGAACCAAAATATATACACGTGATGAAATGGCTCGTAAATACAGAAGAAAAAGGGGCCGAAACCATTTCATATCAGGTTACACAAGTCAAATTGTTATTCATGACAAGGTGGCATACTGTCCCTGGAAGTGTTATCAAAGAATTCTGTTCTCTATGAATAGTTCTACTACAAGCAGATTACTGTGCCAAAAATTGAAAAATACAATTTTGGGACGGGGAAGAAAAAAAAATATAATCATAGAAAAAGTTCTAAAGTCAGTATTACATTTGAAAAAGAATGAAGGCCAAATTCAGAGTCTCTCCGGAACACTGTGTGCTTGAATCAAAAGTCAGTGTGTGGGGATGGAGAAAACATAACATTTTCTAATCCTGTCGAATACCGTTGTGGTTGAGAGTTGGAATACCTTGTGTAGAAGATCAACGGTACATAGATGCGAATTATCGCCTTCAGCATGGGAAGCATCAGCAATGTCCGGATTGGATGTCACCTGCGTGCCTGGTGTTTCCTCTCGTACCTCAGCAGTAGCATGTTGCGTCTGTGAGATCTCAATGAATGCCGCCATCAGGATTGGTAGCTGCTGGGGACAACACATAGCATGGGCCGTTATCGGGTCCAGCAGAGTATCGATATCCGTAGGCATGACTGATGGGAGTGTCAGACAAATGTCCAGCACGCATTCTTCACCGCATAGCAGGCAGCGTAGAACAGGTAAGATGCAATCTTGCCAGATTGGTCTGAATGACAGAAACCAAGTGGTGTTTAATTCTCGTAGATGAGGTAAACCCAGAATTTGGACGATGCGCTCACGACACTTCATCTCCAATAGAGTTCTTTCCATGGTGAACTTGGTGTCGCTGGTGATTTGGCTTGCCATATCGTAGCAGTAGGAGCAAAAATAGTATCCCTGCAACGAGTGCTAAAAGGAGCGGCAGTCCGCCAAACACAGAGTGCACGAAGTTTGGAAAAATTCCGAGGACTGCTTGAAAAGTTGCTAACAGTCCTGCACACACATTCTTAAATACATGTATAAATCCGCTCGTATCAGACATGTTTAAGATATGACCTATCATTTCTGAGAAATGCACAGGGCAGTTTGTATACAAAAGGGTATGTATCTCTGCAGAAGTCCTTGCGACTTGGAGATCATGGATTTCTTTGGCAGAGGTCAAAGGCACAGTTTTTGTAAAAGAATGGCTTTCATTCTGCTTAGAGTATCAACTCGTATGGAAGAGATATTCAGTGAAGGCCATAAAGGCGACTCCCTGACTATGTCTATTTGTGGAAACAAGACCTGCATACAGCAAGTGACCCTGGATGTACCCGTTACTAGATATGGGATACCTGTCAGCATGCCACAGCAGCTGTAATCATTCAACATAATGTAACTCCCATTTGAAAGTTGACCAAAGATTGGATTAATCACTGCTGCCGGTAAACCGTGCAGATGGCAGGTCCAGTTTGTAGTAGAACCGTCACAGGCCCGTTCAAGTTAATACCCTGACAAAGGAGAGATCTGCTTAGTGCGTGTTCACAGTTTTCGCCGCTAAGAAATACTTCACGTCCCCCAATAGAACATCTATGTGTGTGTTAGAATTGGGAATCTCTAGTTGGCACAGGTATGCACTTGCGACAAGCAGGGACTCTCACTTCTAAGTCAGGATAAGGGGATCACCCTTTCAAATAACCCCTGCTCACCCTTTAGGTAGTGTGGCGCAAGCAGTCAAGACTATTCTCAGGGCGTCATAGGTTAAGCATTTGTGAACACATACAGTAATGCAATGACACCCTACAAATGGACACCAGTCAAGGTTATATCAAAAATAGTTCTCTTTATATAAGGCTTAGCACAAGACTAGAATAACGAATAAAATGACCACAGTATTATTTTAAAGTTCAATGTTCTTGTAAAAAGGCTTAAAATGCAAAAATAGGCTTCTTTTAGTCAATTCTGCTTCTTTTCAGGCTCTGTACGGTTCGTACCTGGATGTGCGACTCGTCGGCATTAAAAACAAGGAAAGTACGAGTCAAACAATCGTGGCGGACTCCGGGGTCCGTGACGTGCACGCTGTGGTGCGAACAGAACAAAGTACCTTAAGTTTGTGGGGTCCGCGACGGACAGTGCGGGACAAGTTGATGGGTCCGGGTCGTAGTTCGGCAGCGCATTCGGATGCTGGTCGGGTCGCGGCGTCGGGACGCGGCGTTGGTACGGGACCTTCAGGGATACGTGCGGATGGCCCGGATCAGCTTGCAGAGTCCGTGGCGTTCGGCGTTCGAGCCGTACCTTCGGTGCGGATAGGCGGCGACACTTCTCGGCGCCGTACAGCGTACGGGGAGGATCAGCGTGATGCGGCTTCTCGGCTCTGAGTACGGCTGGGTGCAGTACGTTAGCAGCGTACGGACCGTACCTGCGGGACAGCGAAGCTTGGGTCCGGCGTACAGGGTTCGGCAGCCAGGGCTGTACGACTCGAATCGGCGGGGAAGGTTAGGTGCGATGGGGCCGAAAGGGATACGGTGCGTACTAACGCTTTTGGATCAGCGTAGACACACGGTGCCGGGCGGCAAAGACACGGCTTCGCGGCGGATGGGGTACGAGTCGTACTGGGGCCAAATCCAGCAGGAAACAAGCAAAAATTGTCCAGGCAACTCAATTTTGGAAGGCAGATGAGTCCAATGGTCCTGGGACTCAGTTCAGGTGGCAAGCTCTTCTTCCAAGCCCTTGGAGATTGTTGAAACAAAGTGCAAAGTCTCTTTCAGACTTTTCCTCTCCTTTCTCAGCAAGGCACCAACTGCAGGCCAATCCCCCAGGTCAGGGAAAGTTACTCCTCCTTCAGCTTCTTCCAGGTCCTTCTAGTCAGGCAGAGTTTCTTCGTGGTTCAATCAGGATCTGATTTCTTAGGAGCAGGGCTCCTACATTTATACCAAGTTTCTTTTGTCTTTACAGGCCAGGGGGGCCTTTGCATAATCCCAGTCCAGTTCTTTTCAGTGAGGAGCACTTTGTTGTTTGGACTCTGGCTTCTTCTTTCAGCAGGCAGGGCAGAGACATCAGACGCTCCCCAGCGGGTGGAGCCAGCATTGTGGCGGCAGAGCACTGCCCTATTCAGAGTCAAGGTGCACTCCTCGCACCCATCCTGGTGTAATCTCTCTATTCACCACCTGGCAGCCCCAGCCTGTCTCCTGGAACTTCCCAGCCCTGTCACTCAAGCTACACACAAAGAAGATAGCCCTCCCCTCCAGAGGCGGACTGAAATGGTTAGGCACGCAAAGGCTAACTTTCTAAAAGTAGCATTTGCAAACCCAGGATATTAAAATAACCTTTGCTAAAAGATGTATTTTATTATTCTGAGTTCAGGCATACTAAACATGAATTTCTACCATGCTTCCTGAGCCTGCTAGGATTATAGAGTGTTATAATCTAGCAGCCCATTCTGGCCTATGGAGAGCAGGTAGCCTTACAATAGTGAAAAACGAAAATGGCTGTAATTCACTGTTAGAACATGCCACACACCTCAGGGCATGTCCTACCTTATCCTTACAATGCACCCTGCCCTAGGGCCTACCATAGGAGTGACTAACATGAAGGTAAGGGAAGGTTTAGGGACTGGCAAGTGGGGACACTTGCCCAGTCAGCATGACAGTACCAGACTGCCTGCAGGTTCTGCAATGGCAGACCCTAGACACATTTTACCAGGCTGCTCCTGTGGGTGGCACAACCAGTGCTGCAAGCCCACTAGCAGCATTTGGATATACAAGCCCTTGGCACCCCTGGTGCACTCTACTAGGGACTGATAGTAAACCAAATAAGCCAAACATGGACACCAATCAATGTATACATTTTACCATAGGGAGAGCATATGCACCTTAGCACTGATCAGCAGTGGTAAGGTGCCCAGAGTCATAAATCAGCCAACAACAGGTCAGGAAAAATACAGGAGGAAGGCAAAAAGTTTAGGGATGACCCTACAAAAAGGGCCAAGTCCAACAGTGTGTAAGGTAAATACCAGGATGTCTTGATGTAGTCTTTACCCAACCTTTCATATCAGTGAGATTGAATTCTGCAAACATTGACCTAGTATTGATTAAACGCCAAGGCACATAGCCAGAACCCAGGTTTTGAAACGTCCAGTCTAATAGCATGATAGAACGTAGCTGTGACTGACCATGTTGCAACATGACCAAGTCTTATTCCATGATGTCTATGACAGAGGATACAATGATGTCCAAAGAATATATCCTGGACGACAGAGTCGTTAACCCATTGTCTACTACAGAGAGAGATTTCTCTAAATCAATACGATCAACTTCTCTTATTTGTTCTGAAGTCTCTACTTGAGTGACCTTCCATGCTTCATTATAAGCAGCGTAGATACCGGCATATATGAAACATTTTTGACGCAGTTTTCTTGGTCCTAGCAAGAATTCCCTACGGTCTGCGCCTTCTTGAAGTACAGTCAAGTGTTGTTTTACATCCTCTAGTGTAGCTTTCTGTAGCCAATCAAGGCAAAGTTTCCCTACACTGTAAGTTGTTACTACCCCTGGATGCTGTCTTTGGACATAACGTGGGTCTGGCCTATGAAAGGTAAAACCTTGTGTTTTGTTCAGGAATCTATCTTGACAGGTGTTTGTGTCTAAGGGCCAGAGCAACCATTTTTTCCATTCAGGATCTGATCTGTTATTTTTCAAAACAGTATGTACGTCGACCTCCCCCTGTGTAGTGCTTTTACTTGTAGGTGCAGGTATAGACAGAGTGTTCATGTCATTTATCTTGGCTATTCTGAGGCATGATGTTTTTTGGACAGTGTCGTTCAAAAACATAATTTGCTCAGGGATGATACAGGCTCTAAACAAAGCTTCTATTCCCTGTACTTGCCAATCTTTAGTACCCCAGACAGTTTTTGTCTCAATGTTGTCTTTCCAAAAGTCGTAACCCTGTCTAGACAGTTGGTCAATAAAGGCTGTAGAATAAATCTGTTTGGTTTTCGTTCACACAGTTTTCAGTCCTGTCTTATTGACATCCTTAAAGTAAAATGTCTCTGCATTCGAGATATTAAACCCTGAAAAATATGGAAATTTAATTGCAAATGTTTTCGAGCTACCCTTTGGTGGCGTAGGACAATGTTCCCATTGGTTATACATAAATACATTTCTAAGTGTTGCAGATCTATGCAATAAATGATAACCATAGTGGTTATAACAATACAGTTCTTCATAGTCTGATGAACCTTGTAAATATTCATTATTAGTGAATGCAGTTGACATCTCTAGATCAGACATCATATTTTAAACAGTCTCGAAGTCCCAATCATCAGAAAAGGTACTGGAGGTAATAAAGTCACTTAATGAAATTTTAAATAAATGTGGAATCTTCAAAAGCTCGGACGAGCCAAAAATGTCATATTCGGTTTTGTCCCAAACTATACCATCTGGTTTAGGAATCGCTGTGATGTTCACTGCTAACAAGTCTATTGCTTCACGATGGGATGATTTGTGTGGCTGGAGAAGTAACTTCACTCTTTTACTTGCTGTGTCCATTTGAATATATCTTCCATTAATCAGCATACCCAGAGTTATTACCAGAGCTAACCAAAGTAGAAAGAAGAATATTCCCAAAACAATCCATACTTCAATACATGGTGAAACCAGATAAGTTTTTTCCGGTAGATGAAAAAAGTCTGTTGCTTGTTCTTTGAAAGTTCTTTGTACTGGCGTCATTTTAGGCCTGCTGGGATCCTCAGAAAACGTATCAAAGTTCATTAAATAGCCAGAAGCAGTTCTGTCAATGGTTGGAATTGCATCCGTATTTGATGAAATTGCTGGAACCAGTTGATCACTTGATACTTCGTTGTAAACAGGTGTATCTGGACAAACTGTTATTTGGGTCTCGAGGTACAAGGTCCATAGCATTGTTGCTTAGTCCTCTATTTCTTACTGTCGAATCTTCAAAGGTGATGAGTCTCTCAGTTTGAACCTCTTGGATTGTAGCTAGAGAAGTGTGTCTGCTACATTGGCGGAGTCCACTTGGCCTACTGTTCAGTATTGGCCACATAGTGTGGTTTGATCAGGTCGATGAACACAAATCTTTTCTCCTTTTTTACCAGCAAGGGGCAGCAAAAGTACTGTTCTTGATCCGTGGATTGCTAGGACAGGTACTGGTTGTCTGTAAGAAGGCCCAAATTCCTTCTTGTCCGCGATCTTTTCTCTGACTAGATCCCCAAGCTTTGGGATCCAGACAGGCCTTGCTGGGACGGCCGGATTTTTCTCAGTGGTGGTTGGCTTCAGGACCACATTGCTTTGTTGCGTTCTAAGTTCATTTAAGTCCTGTAAAACAGACAAACGATCTTTGATATCAAATTGTTTGTTTTCCACCACTGTGCCTTTCATATCTAAGTCCAGAACCAACATTCTAGTCCCAAACAGGACCTCATATGGAGTGACACCCCCTAGAGAACTTCTTGGCAAGTTGTTTATTGCACGCTGGGCCCCATATAAATGTTTGAGTCACCCATCACCCGAACCTAATACCCTAGCTGTTGTAGACTGCTTTATGTCCCGTTTTTTTCTTTCCACAACAGAATTTCCCTCAGGATGGAATGGAGAAAAATGCCGCAATGCTACGCCCAGACTGGCCATGGCTTCTTTGTAAGCCCTAGAGCTAAATGCAGGACCCTGGTCAGAATATAGTGTGCCTTTGCGTATGTGCCGATAAAGACTCACAAATCTTTTATAACAGTTAGAGCGTCAGCCGAGCGCTGAGGCCACATCCATAGGAACCGAGAGCACGAAGCCACTGCAACCATGATATATTTATAGTCCCCATCCCTTTGTAAGGGACCGCAGTGGTCCAGGTAAAGACAAGCTAATGGTTAATCTGAAATTAACAGGGGCGTCTGCGCAGGACGTTTCACAGTGGAGACTTTTATCTTTTGGCATATCTCGCAGTCTAAAACATAATTTCTAGTCTGTTTCCTAATGCCGGCCCACCAGTACCTTTGTTTTAATAATGCTACTGTGGCGGAAACACCTGCATGGGAAGAGGCGAGCCCTTCATGTGCTGCTAGGATTAGCCCTAGTCTATGTTCCATGTTTGGAACTACTCTATCCCCCACTCCAGGGATTCAAGCAAACGGAACATTGTTCGCATCAATTATATATGAGTATTTGAGTGGAAACTTTTTAGGTAATGCCGCACCGCTGCCTTTGCTTGAGGCATTGACAGCCAGCATTATTTTGCTGTCTATTTTCATTTTTGAACGAGTGATTGCAGCTAAGGAAACCGTTTGCACAGCCCCTTTCGGAGCTTCATCAGCCAATGAATTCCCTTCAACGTGAACGCCATCACGTTGGTGACTCAGAGTGTGTATCAAGTGAGTGTTCTATAGTCCGTTTCACAACTGAACTACTTGTTCCCAAAGCAATTTGTGCTTGATTGTGCCACCTTTTACATCTTTGAAACCATTTTGAATCCAATTCTGTAAATATTCATTGTAAGATTGAACACAGTAAAAAGAGTCGCACAGTGTGGGGAATTCGCGATCTGTATTTTCAAGTGCCATCTTAAATGCTTGTAGTTCAGCTCGCTGAGCTGTAAAATCTCCTAGAGATTGGGTTTTTGTGACCATTGGTCTGAATTTGCTATCTCGCATGCGACCTTTAACGATAGCACACGCTGCACTGTAAGCTTGTTTACTCCCCGTAGCGGGCTGTGCAGATCCATCCGTATAAACTATAAATTCATACTGATCAAGAGGGAGAATTTCAGTAGGCAGAGGACATTCGTGTTCATATTGCAGGAATGCTTGTGTTTTTAAATATGGATCAAAAACGTATTCAACATCAGTTGCGGCAAGAGAATTAACCCATGGTATCCATCTCGGATGTAAAGCTTTTGCATTTGGAATGCTAGCTTTAGTAACTGCGTTTAAGGCTTGTAAAGGAGTCACGACCATAATGCGTTTCCCCTGTGCTAGGGTTCTTTTTTTTGCTACAGCGGTTTGAACTACTGTCAGAATTTTTTCTGTAGAAGTGAATTTCGTTTCTGCTTGTGTATACAAGTGGGATTTGTATGCAATTGGTACTTTATCACCTTCGTTAAAAGTTAAGTAGGTGAATCCGCATTGACCCGGAATTATTCGGATCACTAAGTTGCGTACGTTTACAGGTGTTTGTAAGTATTTCGTTGCTAACATGTCTGTTTGGAGTGAATGCAAAATTTCTGTGTGTTTTCGTGTCCAATGTGTGATTTTAAAATCAGGTTTGATTAATTCGTAGAGAGGTTTAACCCTTTCTGCGTAATTTAAAATGTAAGTTCTTCCAAAATTCAGGAAACCTAGAATCGACTGTACATTTTTCAGCGTTTTTGGCAGTTGGAGCAGCACACATTTTTCTAAAAAGTTGCCTGCCAGGCTTTTGCCTTCACTTGATAGTTCATATCCTAGGAACAGGACGTTGAGGTGGGCAATTGTTGACTTTTTAAAGTTGAATTTGTGAAGCCCAATATTATGGTGCTCACCCTGTTCAAGTGCCTATCCAGGTCATCGTCTGTCAGATATATATCATTGACATACGACAATGCCTCGTCATCATAAGTTTGTAGTAACTCTGTTACCCTTGCTGAGAATAACCCCGGGCTGTTTTTGAATCCCTGGGGCAGTCGACAAAATTGACCCTGTGTCCCCATTATTGAGAAAGCGGTCAAATATCTGCTTTCTGGTGCAATATTTTGACAAAAGAAACCATTTGAAATGTCTAATGTGGTTTTATATTTTTTACGCACAATGTTATTCATTAATGCTGTACCATGTGCATTTTGCACTGCAAATGTTTTGCAACAAGAATTTAAGTGTCTGTAATCCAAAACTAGACGATATGTATTGCATGGTTTGGAGACAGGAAACAAAGGATTGTTCATTGATGAGGTGCATGTTTTAATCACCCCCTGATATTCAAGTTGATCTAAAATCTCCCTGACTGTTTTTTAGCTTCTTGCTTAACTGGATGCTGCCTTTGTGCAGTCGGTTGATTTTTTAACTGGATTTTATGGTGAGGTGAGTCCTCATCCCATCCTACATGATTTTTATACAGTGCTGGGGCTTGGGCTACTGCCCATTTCCAGGCTAATGTATATTTTAAATGAACTGGAACATGGTTGGAGAAGGCAGGTATAATGATAACCTCGCCATGTGGGCACTCCCTGACAAATTCTGGTGTCCAGTCCTGTTCTGTGAGAAGTATATCATAACCCTTTGAAAGAAGCTCCCAAAAGAGTGCTTTCACTTTTCTTAGTATGTCTTCCTCCATCCGGAGTGTTATTTCATATAACCTATGTGGAGAACTAACCCTGGTGTCTACAGTCTCAACTTGTATGTCTTCATTCAAGTCCACTGTCTCCAGAAGTCCCTTCAGGTTCTGGCGAGCTATTGTAACTTCTGCTGCACTGTCCAGCATGGGCTGGGCCCATTCTCCGTTCCTGAGTTGGGTTCTCAGTATTCTCGGCATGTCTGATCTTCCGACCTGCTACCTTTTTCTTTGAGAATTGAGGTTTTGCTTTATTTTTCTGAACGTGTTGATCATCTTTGGACTTCACGCGTTCTTCCTTGTTTTCTGACCGTCCTCTTCTTTCGGATGTCTGTGACGATATCTGAAAGGTACGAGAGGGACGTGTATCATCATCTTGATATCTGTCAGGTTTTCTCAAATTATCCCTATTCCTGAGGTTGTACCTCCTTTCAGAGGCCTCCTTTTGTGGAGGAGACCTGCCTCGGAAATGAGAACGCTTCTCTTTGGAATTCTGTTTGCTATTTTCCCACTTCTTTTTAGAAGAGGTAGGAGTGTTTTTAGAAAAGACCTTATCAGGACTTTCAGCCAGTTGTGGTTTTACTGGTTTCCCTCCCAGACTGTCTCTGCCTAATTCCTCATAGGATTTTTCAATTATTCTGGCTAGTTCTTGAGGTTCTGTTACATCAAATTCCCTTAGTTTCTGGCGGATTGCCACTGATGCTGCTTCTCCTTTAATATTAATAATATTATTGCTGACACCTGGTCAAAAATTTTAAGTAACTTCATACCTAAATTTAGAGCAGGCTCTGCCCCGTATTCGTTTTGAATCTGTTTCAGGACATCAGGTACTACCGCCATTGACTGAACACCATGTGTTTTTGTGTAAATAGCAGCAAAGACGGTGCCCCAAGAGGTGCAGTCTTCCAGATGTGGTGTGATCCCCATTGGTAAACAAATTGTTACAATTCTGTGTTTTTCAAAAGGGGAGTATTAGGAAATACTGCTTCGATTTGAGTAATTTTTTGTGCTAACCAGAATTGAATTTGTTTGCGTTTTGTGGGTAATTTACCCATGACTGAGTGTAAAGTCTGTGGAGTAATTTTTAATGTATTCCCCTGATGAGGGGCTGTATTTTGAATCGTTAACTGTGGTTGGACTGTGAAAGTCCTCATGACATATTGAACCAATTTTCTATAAATCTTGATTAACTCCTTGAGTTGAGCAAGTAAATCTACATCTGGCATAGTTTCAATGTCAGGATGAGGTGTATAGCCAGCTAAAATTGGCCATGTTGCTCCTGGTCTACCTAGTGGACCGAGCCTGGTAATGTGATTGTAATGTTTTAGGGCGCCTTTAAACCAGAGCTCATGCTCCTGGTATGTGAGTGGCATATCCTCGAAAAGGAATATATTCCTCAGGTTGTTCATCTTCTTTGTAGAAGTGAAACAAGTGTGTTACTGGATTTGATTCGGGGAATACTACCCATGAATAAAATATCTCTGTCTGGTGAGATTCATGTGCCTCTATCACAAAAACTGCTCTACTACCTCTTGGTGTCAGACCATGTTTTATAAGTTTTAGAGTGATGGCTCTCCTTAAATTTGGTGGGATGTGTAGAACACCCGCTTCGTTTTCATTAAAACCTGTAACGTCAGCCTCAGCTGTACCCTTTTCAACGACTTCACCGTGGTCGAACATTGTTTAATGAAAAATGCAGAGGAAGTTTCAAGGGAACAAAGATAAGGTGCACAATATTTTGGCACACTGTATCCTTCATCGTAGAAACAAAACCAAACAGCTAATACATAGGACTTTCGCCCTACTCAGCTATGGCGGATATTATCCCTACCCACTCCAGACGTCTTATGGAGTTTTATGAGTAAAGGGTCTCTGAGAAAAGCACTGCTGAGTTACTTCAGTATCTAGCGTTAAATTAGTGCCTTACCAAACCGTTGGGTGCCATGTAGTGTAGTTTCTGACAACCGCATAAACATGACAACTTTGTTTCCTTTTAGATCGGAACAGTCTCAGAATCGTGGGAACAATAGATAACAGTTTCACTCAGTCAATCGTGCATGCTTCGTTTCTACAGAGTTGCACAGAAATAGAGAGACGGGCATTTCAATAAAAGGGTTTATTGAACAGTCTTATTTCTCATGCAAGAGATATGAGTTGCTACAATCGTAAAACAGACTGCGAAATACAATATGTACGAGGTTAGCAGTAAGATAAAATAATACTGCAATAGTATGGTTTGTAGCTATGACATATATTAATCAAAATACATACATAAATAACATAAGCTAAAAATGTGATACTCATCTGATGCTTTTAAATTGTTCTACCCCAGTGTACCTAACCTAAGTGCAGTACGAGGTTTGAAGTAGGTGCCATTTCTAAAGTATAGCTAGCTATATTTTTGTTTAGCCAAGAGTTGCCAAAAGTTTCTCTAAGTTCTAGTCAGCTCCATACCTTAGAATGAGAGAGGTTGGAATTTCTTTTCTGGACTCGATAGTCTAACCCCCGCAAGGGAAGTCAGAGAGCACTGTAGCTGGATTGCGAGGAGGATGGCAGCGTCAGGTCAGTGCATCAGGCTGGAACTTGATCTCCTTCCGGCGAGCCACGTAGTCTGGGTTGGATCGAATCCTCCGGGAACCGCAATTTGCCAGGGTAAGTGCTGGTATATTTATACCTTGAAGGTGTCTAGGAATGCCAGTATTGACGTAAAAGTCGGGCAGAGGAACGTCATGAATGAACCCCTAAGGAATAGAGGTTCATGCATACTTTTTTTTTTTTTTTTTTTTTTAAAAAACCTTTATTTGTGCTTATGAAAAGGACAAATACGGGCCTACAACCATCAGGCCGGCCACAAAACGGTTAAGCACTGAGACACACATTACAACCCCTGCGCGTCAATGGTCAAGATTAGCAACGATTCAGGAGTTATACACTGGAGAGATCCTTGACACCAGGGGAAGGAGAAGTAAAGGTTAATTTTAAGGTTTTCAAAATTTTATCGAGGAAAAAGTCAGTAGAGGATAGAACCAAGGAGATTCGAGTCCGCAAGATGGCTTCATCACACGGGAGAGCAGCAGCATCATTAAAACAGCCATAGAAAATCTCAGACAGTGAGGCGATGCAGTTATAGAACAGGATAGTCACACGAGTAAATACGCACCCCTCCAAAGCCGCCCTCACTCAATCCACCCCACACCCGGACCCCGAATCGGAAACAAGTATAGCGCAGAGACATAGAAGAAAGAGGCCCATAGAACCAAAAAGAAAAGGTAATTTACCCCCCCACCCTACACCAATGCGGAGGCTACGGCCTGCCCCCCCCCCCGGCATAGTGCCTGTCGCCCAATGAACCCGAAATATAGACAAGAGAGAAAGTAGGAATAGAGTAAAGAAAATAAGAAATCAAAGAAGAAAGCGGGGAGGAGCCCACGTAACCTCGGAGCGCCCGAAACCACCGGCCAACTACGTCTCCACACACTAAGAACCCACCACACTCAAAGGCGGTCGTGTGAAGATAACGTGTGACAACCATATAAATGAAGGCAGACAAATCGCGACTAGTGCGCACAACGTATGCAGACAGTTCCAGTCCCAATCCAGCCCATCCGTGACACCATGGTGTTAGAAATCAATCTAGCCCTGGCCCGATCGCGGGCGTAAGATTAGACTAGCCCCCACATGAAGGCCCCGCAGCCCGTGCAGACAAAGACAATATGGCCGCTTGGGAGAAGATGGAGAAGTAGAGTCACAAAATGGCCGCCGATCATCCATTGAGGTCCCCTTGTGCACCATATAAAATCCAGACCTGGCCTGTAAAGTACAGGAGTTCCACATAAAAGAAGCCGTAGGCCACCGTGAACGGTTCCTCGAGGACGTCAGGTGTCGCTCAGCTGGATACTCTTGCGGACGCGGTGAGGCAGGCAACAACAAAGCAGGCAGCAATGAACGGGGAAACAAAGTGTCCACAATTGAGCAGGAGATCGATTGATCCTGGGTGCCGGGAAAGCCAGATGCAGACACCAGTGTAGCACGGTTATACACAGTCGTTGCGTCCCCGCAAGAGGACCGAAGCACTGGCAGACCCACGTCTTGTTGAGAACAAACGGGGCGCTCACGACCCGCAGCCGACAGTATGGAGTCGAACCGCTCACTCAGCGTTTGCAAGCCAACACACAATTGCAGACGAAGGTCCCGCAGGGCAGCCAGAACGGAGCCGCATGTCAGCGGAAGCTGCGCCCCCACATCGGCAGCAATCCGGGACGGCACTGTGGAGCTGGAGTCTGATAGAGGGAGGGCGAAGCGGGCAGCGGGCGAGACCGGAGCATCGCCCCCCAGCAGCGAGCAGGCAATCAACGCCATGTGTTACCGCTGAACAGTACAGTGGCCAGGGGGGGGGTCGTAACAAGGAGGCAATTCCACGCAGGTCTCGCCGCAACAGGTGAAAGCCAACAGTCGCTTCCCCTCCCTCGGACTCTCTTTGCAGCCGACTAGGCAATAGAAGAAGGGGGTCCGCAGCCTTCCACAGCGCGGGCCACAGAGCGAAGCAGGCGACCCGCCTCACCGGGGCTTACCCTATAACTCCAGCCCGTCAGGTGAAAGGTGAAGGAGGTGTCCGGGCGTCTCTCCCCCGGCTCATCTGGCGACAATCCGTGGTATGAGGCGGGATCGGGGCCGCGGGGCTCAGATTTGCGCCGGGGGTCCAGTGACTGCGGAGCTTCCAGGGGGCCGGCCAAGGCCACAATAGAGCAGGGGTCCAGCGCGGAGAACAAAGGCACCAAGAACTCCGGCACCCGGGCGGGCTCAGACTCCGGGAAAGCGGCGGGTGTGCGGTCAGCGCGTCGTCGCGCACGTTGCACCTCAAAAATCGGCGAGGATAGGAATCAGGATGATAGTCCGAGGCCGAGGGCCGGCGGAGCCGGGCGCTCAAGCGTCTGCTCCGGTCGCCATCTTGGCTCCTCCCCCGGTTCATGCATACTTAATGAGTTCTTGGAGAAATCAATATTCAAGCTGGGGGAAATTCCTAAAGGCTTAAGGGTTTGGTTTTCCAAGAATTCGTTGTGACGTAGATGGACGGATGTAGGTGGCCATGCCTGTATTTGGCTTGTACGGACAATGTCTAAATAAGGGCCGGATTTCTATGTCCAAATAAGGGCAATGTGAATTGTACCTATATAAGGGCATAGTTCGGGAAACCTATATACGGAATCTAAATCTGCACACAACAGAAAGAGATCCTATACGGCCTGATCAGGTCATCACCCACAACAACCAAGGGGGTGTTATATCCACCACACAGTTTACAGAAAGCAAGCTTTCCTTAACTAATATAATTACAGAGAATATAATGATTAAGGCAAATGAGGCGCCCACAACTCTGGAAAGGAAAACAGGGATTTTATTAGACTATTGAACTGGAACATTGCAGGTAACAAATCACAGCTAGTTGATAATGATTGGGGGCAATTTATTGATGATGTTCATCTGTGTATTTTCCAAAAGAAAGGTGGGTGGCAAACCAAATACATAGGTTGGGCTTTATCACATATAGTATTGAGGCCCAAAAACCTGCGGCGGGTAAGTCATCAGGGGGCTAATTATTTGGGTAAAGACATCCCTAGATTGCTCTGTCAAGTTAATTGATACAATTTGCCAAGACTTACTTGTTTTAAGATTGTCACCAAACCAGGGAGATCCCTATCTCCTAGTGAATATCCACAATTGAAGTTCCCCATGTAACAAAGAATCCTTGACATTAAAATCTTTGGATGATATTTGTAAAGCCTATTGTGAAAGTCATCATGTTATTCTGATGGGGATTGCTTTGACACCTGCTTTGAGCCCTATGACCTCATGACACATTTGACAAAAGAAGAGGATGAGGCCTGGGGAATACTTTCCCTGTCTAAACCTGTGAGAAAGACGATGAGTGTAGTCGCCCTACCAACGGTTGAGCTGGCGATGACCTGTGGCCTAAGAGCTGTATGGCTGCTCTCACTCTAATCAATTTTGCCAAGCCGACCTTCAGAAGAGGGAACTATACAGGCAATATAGATTATATTTTAATAGATCTTAGAATTTAGCTTGCAATTACTGATATGAAGGTCATTGAAATGGTAGCGAGCAACGACAATCCCCTCTCATTAGAACTTTAGGTTTCTCTGATTGGAGACCTGACAAACCCCAAAGCCCTTTCTCTGGAAATACCTTTTCTGTCTAATAATAGAAGATATGTAAAATGGGCAGATATGGCTAACTCTGTGAATCATATGAAAGCCATTTGTAACACACTGACTACAACTATTTTCCCGCTAGAGGACTTCGCTTGTGCAATCTTCCAGTTTGTACATGCAGACGAAGAATATTTCTTTAAGCAAAGACAACCCATCCTGAAAGAAGGAATACAAATAAACATATAGTCAAAACACATAAACTGTTTAATCGGAATTGTAGGGAGGCAAATATGGCATTAATGTCATCTTTAAAAGCGGGAGGAAGGAGTGGCATAACTGAATGCAGGCACACATATAAATTAATGATGAAAAATGCTAAGCTTGAATGGGAAAATAAAATATGTGAAGAGTTTTAGAATTGACTTAAAAAAAAACAGCAGAGGATATTGATACCCAGTTACACATGGGGGTGCATGGATCATGCTAGACTTGAAATCCATATGCAGCCTGGGGAATGGGTAGAATATTTTTCATCCCTTTACTCTGAACGTCAAAATGAAGTGAAGCCTGAAGATATATTGCCACAGAGAAGATCAAATTTACGATGGAAGACACTTTTAATGCAAATAACTGCTCAGAAACCCAGAAAAGCACCAGGCTTAGAAAAGTCCCCAGAGATTTGTTCCGCTGTATGCCGTTAGTTTATATACAAACAAGCTGTCAAACGCTATAGCTGCAGGTGCCCTGATTCCCATTACTTGGAATGGAGCAGAAATCATACCGGTATTTAAGTAGGGGTCCAGAAGGATAACATCTAATTATCATCCCATAAGCTTTATTGATATCATCCAGTAGGTATATAACAAACATATTCTAACCAGGATCAACGAGTCTATTATTGAAAACAAGATGCTTACTCGCCTCCAAGCTGGGTTTAAAGGCAACACTAGTATGTTAGACTAGATGCTGTGCTTTTTAATTTTAAAATGGAAAACAGTATATGTAGGGGGAATCACAGTTTGTCTCATTTGTTAACTTAGCAGGCAGCATTTTATCTAGTTCTGGGGAGGAGACTGTGGGAACTTCTGTGTAAAGAGGGGGTTCCACCTAGTCTTCTTTATTTGATTGAACAGCTTTATACTGATAATTTTGCTAAAGTGAGATAGGGTGCCAAAGGGGAGGCTACAGAGGATATCCCAGTCAAAAGGGGTGTCCGTCAAGGCTGTGTCTTGGCCCAGACACTCTTTTTGTCATTTATTAATGGCTATATAGCATACCTATTGGACTGTGAAAATGACCTGCTCACAATTGCTGGTTCAAAAGTCCCAGGTCTCTTATTTGCTGATAAAATTCTCCTTCTTTTAATGCACCCAAGGGGCTACGCTTACCCTTAAAGAAGTTTTATATATTCTGCAAGAACTATGGGTTGGAACTAAATGGAGCTAAAACTCAATGTATATCTCAGGGCGGGAGTATGTTAAGGAAAGCCTATCGCTAAATGGGAACGCTTTAGAGAGGGTGGCTGAATTCCATTTTGTAAGGGGTTAGACTTACAGACTCTCACAACTGGAAATCCCACATCAAGAAAAGCTCTCTAATATTAAAACATAGAGCTGCAGCGATTATGAGATTTTTTAATCAGGTTTAAGGCTACCAGTTTTAGAGGTATACAGGGCAAAGGCATTGGGTGCTGCTCTTTATGGAGATGAATTATGGGGAAAAAGCAAGTTGGGCACAGTGGAAAAAGTTGGGAATAATTTTATTAAGACTTTGCTGAAACTCCCAACAAGTGCACCACTGCTACCTCTCAGACTAGATTTGAACTTGAAGCCAATTAATATGATTGCTAAACTTAAACCAATTTTATACTGGATTCACATATGGTCAACTAGGGACTTAGAACAGTATAGAGGATGTCTTTGTGACAGATGAAGCAATTCCATGCCACATTTGATACCTTGGTTTGATTATATAAAATCGTGGCTGTGTAGGCTTGGGTTGTCTGAACACTGGTATCATTTCTTTTTGCTTCCTAAAAGAGCTACAAACATAGTGTCATCAAGTTGTTGGAATACTGCGTTAAAGGCTTGGGGCATAAATGGCTCAATGAATGGGTAGCTTGGCAGATACGTTTTTATTGGTTAAATGTGACTTTTAATTTGAAGTATTTGTAGATGTTATTTTCCCTTTATATACTAGATCACAGTTTATAAAATTCAGATTGGGAATTCTTCCACTCAGAAGATTCACTTCTACATGGTCTAAAGGAAGCACTCCATCTAAATTATGCCGGATGGGGTATCCAAGTGAAGAAAATGAAGAGCATTTGTTATTTTTCTGTAAAGCTTATAGGAGACAACTTGCTCACTGGATTACTCTGCTTTGTCACGTTTTGGGCATTAGAGAACGACACCATGCTTTGAGGGTATGTAAAACTGAATTTAGTAGCTGTGTTGTGTTCTCTGTTTCACATTTTTTTGGAAACTATTGGGTGCCCTAGAACAAAAGTACAAAGTTGAGCTTGCTGGATATGCCTAAATACTTAATTTTAATAGACTTTACATTTTGATTAATATTGTATTTGTAATTAAATTATTGTTTCTGCCTCTGATGAGCATTTTTTAATATCTCAATTGTAGATTTTTTTTATATATATATATATATATATATATATATATATATATATATATATATATATATATATATATATATATATATATTCAATTGTTCTACAACTGATATTGTGTGCAGGGGCAATATAGGAGAACTGGCCTTGACAGAATTCGATCGCTCAGATTTGTCAGAAAAGCACTTTGCACTTTCCTGCAACTAATAGCATTAGATGTATAGCAGATTGTATTTACTTACTATCTGTATTTTAACCGTTTTTACATTTTAGGATCCAACATAGTATTGTTGGAGTTAGTTTGGGAAATGTGAAGTTGTAGGACCATTACCCCACTAATATAAATTCCACTGCAATCTAGCGAATTGTCATTGGTTAGAGCTTGGATCAGTGAATGTTATTTGAGTTTGCTTGCCCATAGAAGATACTTTAACTACTTTCGGAAAGCATAGTGGACCCATTCACAAGGTTTTTGCAGAGTGGTACAAATCAAATGTTATTGATTTAAGACCTCGTCAGAGATCCACAATATAAAAAACACAATATATACAGTTAATATTATTATTCATTGATTAAACCTCTCGAAAAACAGCGGTAAGAAAGTTTTAACATTTTTAATACTTTATAATACAAATTCATCTGGGGGTATTCTTATTAGCTCGACCAGAGCATATATTCTAAAAATATTAAATGTAGTGCATATAGGTTTTATGAGACGGCTACATGCTTCAACCAGGAGTTTGTTTGGGCAAACGTATAGTACACGTACCAAATATTTAATTCCTCCTCCACACATATCACAGGAGCCTGATTTATCTAGTGTGCCACACCAGTTTTTAATTAAGTCTTTTAATGGTAATGTCCTCAATCGCAACATCAAAATGCAGAGCCTGACCCTATGTTCTAATCTGAATTTCAAATATTTTGGATTCACTTTATATTGTACTCTAGCTAAATATGGCTTATAATGGGATAGCAGTAAACAATAAGCCTTATCAATTTCAAAGCTCAATCTCAGGTTGGATTTTTTCTGTAAAACCTTCGAGTTTTGGAGACCAAGAGTGCAGGATTTAACTGAACATTGAAAAGACTCCAAGGTAATCTCTAGGTTTTCTTTAAAAGTATTTTTCCCTGGACCAGCCTTAAAAGTTTCCCAACTTAAAAGCGCTCTCAGTGAGCTTACAGGTGCGTGTAGAAGTTTATAGGCCCATCTAATGAGGTTTGCAAAGGCTCTTGTGTATGCACTGGCTACCTCTAATTCTAGTTGTACCACTTGTATAGGTGAAGCTTGACTTGTGGAAGTGATCGTATGCAGACGTTTCCCTTCTTTGAGATTTATAAAAACCTACTTTTTTTTTATAGAAATGTTCTCCAGCGCGTAAATTAATATAGGGGTAATCTTTGTGCGATAGATTTCAAGAAGGGCTGAAAACTGCTGCCATCCCAAAGATAGATAAAATCTTTTTATTGCACTAAGGGGAGCTACCACTTTTAATACAGTACGTTGGAAGTGTGGAGCAGTTCCAAGAGACTGAGAAAATACTCTCCCCAGGTAGGTTTATGTAGATACTACCTTGACTGGTATTCCTCCAAGCCTCCAGGTGAAGGATCTTGCATTTTTTCTTCCCCTAAACTGTAGAATTTTGGTATTTGAGAGGTTTACTTTGAAAATATAGATTTCTGTATAATTAAAATGGGTTTCCATGTTGCGCTGAAGACCGATTGGGGTGAGGAAAAAATGACCACGTCATCAGAGTACATTAATAAATGGATTTTTTGAGATGCTATTTGTGGGGGGAAATTATTTACCACCAGAAAGCAATCTGGTCAGTCACTGAGGAAAAATGAGAATAAAAGGGGGGCAAAAAGGCATCCATGCTTGAGACAATTACGTGTGGAAATCTCCTGAGCAAGTCATTTATCTCCTCCCATCTGGACTTTACACCATGTTGATGTGTGGAGAGTTAGTATTAGCCTCAATAAGATTGCCGGAACTCCTAATTTCATGAATTTTCTACACAAGGAGGGTGTATCCACCTTATCAAAGGCTGTAGAGTAATCGACAAAGTACCTGAGTATTACTGGTTACATATTTATCGATTATAGTCGGCAAGGTTGCCGACTTCATAGGATTCGATTTCAGATCCTTTTTGAGGTAAAGGCTATATAGGTACATTTTTAATGTACTGATACCTATCTCATTTATATCTCTCTACTCATAGCTTGTCCCTTGATCTTTTCAAATGCACAGTTATTCCATGCCAGAAACGTCTTGGAATTATCAATGTCCAACTTGGACACCACCCCATCATACCCTACTTAGGTGGGTGCAATTCTTGAAATATCCATAGTCTCAATTGTACTGCTTTTTTTCTTCTCTTTTGTAGTTTATTAATACGACTATCATTCATTCATTCTTTAGAACCTTTTGATGAATGGCAGCATCAACACACAAGCCATAAATTTATGTGAACAAGTAGATTTATTTCGAGATATCTACAATTTCAGCTGTAAGCATCCTTATAGATGTAAGGAACTTCATGCCCCCATTCTAGTTGCTTCTTGCGTCACTATGTGTTTAGTTTGATTATTTTTTCTGGATTTAGGGAAAACCGCAAACTAGAATAAGGGCTATTTCCATCATCAGGATTGCGAGTCTGATGTACCGACAATTAAATATCAGAACAGATTAAAACTACTCTTAATACTACACCTATATACACCTAGGTGATGGACCCAATACTGGTACTTGCATGACGATCACCCTAATATGAGCATGAAATACATCAAAGCATACCGTTTATGTCATCACACTGACATCCCGTTCAACAACACTTTGATGTGATATGAATTTCTCACTGATGGGACTATAAGTCACTCAATCCACCTAGAAATACATCTAATTGAATGTATTTTCTGGCTAAGTGTGGCGGCTGTTTCCATATACAAAGTGCGGTACAAGTTTTATATGGCATTTTATTGTTTATGGCTATCACGTGAATCTGGAAATATGCGATAATGTGAAATTATTTTTTTTATCTAAACTTTTATGGTTTTGATTAACTGAAGTAAAGTAATGATTGATTGACATACACACTCAAGTATAACTTTATTTGTTACATTTCTGTAGCATAAAATCACAGTGCAAACAAACAAGATAAAAAATAGCTGCAGATGATACGCAATACATATAGGCTTCACATTCACGCACCGTTTCTTGATTTTACAATCTGCCAAATAAAAGAGCCAACTGAGCAGCATATCAAAGGGCTATGTAGCTGTTGTAAAAACAGCAGGGTAGGTCTGCATTTACCACGTCTAAAATCTTTAAAAAGTGATAATAAAAACTTTATTCTTGTAATCTTGTAAAAGGAGCAAAAGAACATAATATGTAGGGTCCACTGAACAGACTTGCCATTGTATGGACATGGGGCTCAGATCTGATAATGTGGAACAATTAGCCAGAAAACCCACCAAGAGGGGTAGCAGATTAAAACGAAATCTAGTAAGAACAAAGCGATGCTGTGTGATCTTCGGGATTCGGCGGGCTGGAAAAGCAGGCAAGGAGGCCGTATATAGTGTGCAATAGTCTACTTTATTGAGTCCAAGGTACGGTGTGCAACAGGATAGAATACGGGTCTTCTGCAGGTGGAGGGGTGGAACCGATGTGGGATCCCGTCGGTTGTGGTTGTCGTCACCGAAGGTCTTCTGCTGTCCAAGTCGCCGACGTTGGTCCCAGGAAGGGGAAGGACGGACACCTCGGAGGGCAGTGAGACAAAAACACAGAGGGAGCCGTTAGACCTGCGGACACTATGTCGCTGCCGTAACCTTCACCCGGGAGTGATAAAGAGGAGGGGAGTGTGAGGAGAAGGGACGAGGCGAAAGAGGGACAAGTCGAAGAAAGATGGGTGTTCGGAAAGGGGGTTGAGTGGGATACTATGTACAAAGCGTGAGGTGCTGTACAATGGATACTGAGAGATCGTATTAGGGTGCAGGGGTGCTAACAGGAGAGGGACTATATACATCTATGTACAAAGAACCTAGGGTATACACGGGTACTTTAGAGTGCTATACTGAAAGAAAACTGGTACTCACGGGCTCCGCCGTAACTCTCATCCGAGTTACGGCCGCTCTTCAGCCTCCTCCGGGGGACTCCACCAGTCTTCCGACCACTCTTCTGGTTCGCCGCTCTCGTCCTCTCCTTTCGTCGTATCTCCTGCCGGACTCTCCTTCCACGATCCTTCGACGACCTCTGCTTCCTGTCTTCCGGCTTTTCTGTCCCCGGCGGGGAACGGGTAGGAGGGACTTCCGGGTATCAGGGGTTGTCCTTCCGGTGGGTCGCTGTTCGGGATTGGCTCCTGTAAGAGAAAGAGGGGCGGGGTTCCTGGGGTCACCGAATCTGTGGATGAAAGCTTGGATGGACTGTCCGAGCAGGGAGGATTGAGCGGAAAGGACTCCCTGGACAGGGTAAGAAAGGGGGGCCCGATCCGAGGTAGGGAGTCTCCGTTACATGCTGTCTTTTGTAGATAAAAAGATATATTGTTGGAGGCCCTCATGGATGTGTACCAGATTATATGTGCTTACCATCAGTTTAAGATTATCTAAAAATACTCTCTTCAACGAGGACTTTTCGTAAAATTATTGCTTTACATTACCCTTTTCAAAAAGGAGGCTGGACTCTGGGATGTCATATAAGGTTGCCTAATCACCTTGGATGCCGACTTTACGTAAGCAAGCCATGCTATGTCTAGGGCAGCGTGAAGTCGAAGACATGCATAGCCAATCCTTGGCCTCGCTGCAAAGCATACAGGAATGGTCAAATATATGCCACCTGTAAATGAAAGCAGCGCTGCGTGCATACAGCCGGATGCTGAATCCAGCCTGTTTATTATACCCAGCCAGATGAGGTAAGGCCAGAGCTATAGGGCCCTTTTTCTGCCTAAATCTTTCTTAACTTACCCACCTGCACGTCTCATTTGTCAACTCTTTCCTCTTTAGCACTAGCTTTAAACTCCATCCTTCTGTAAATATTTCCTTTCATCACTGCAGGAAATGAGTAGTGCCCCCTAAATGTTTTTTAAATTACCCACCTGCATATCTCATGTGCCAGCTCTTTCCTCTTTAGCACAAGCTTTTAACTCCATCCTTCTGTAATATTTCCTTTCATCACTGCAGAAAATGAGTAGGGCCCATACAGATCTGGCAGCTAGCTTTTGATAAAGATCTGGGATATAGGCCATCATCAGTGAAATATGCTTAATTTTTCCCAGTGTAATTTGCAGACACCGGGGCGAATTCAGAAGTGCCCTGCATATTGTCTGCTTTTCATTCAGATTATCAGCCTGCAGGGGATGAGGGAAGGTTTCTTATATTTACTTCCAGTTGGGCCAAACACAGAGTCCTCTCCTAAAAGGCCACTAGCCCTCCTTTTGTTGGAGTCTCACCTTGACTTGGAGATATCTGCAACCTAATCTCTAGATGCCAATACAATGGTAGAAAACAAAGGCACACAGCCTGTTATCACTTCACAAGTGTCTAAAAGAAACTATTATCTGGAGGCATATTTTTCTTGAAGTTGTTCAGATGTATCTATTATTAATGTTTCACTAATTGTTAGAAATTGAGGTGTCTGGTTGGCTGAGTATACACCCTGTCCACACAGGAGCCACAATCCTAGTCCGGGTAAGTCGGATACACAACCTAAATTAACCTGTGCTCACCCTCTGGTAGCTTGGCACAGAGCAGTCCAGTTTACCTTAAGAGGCAATGTGTACATTATTTGTGCACACTTTAATTACAGTGACACAGTGAAAACACTGCTCAAGGAATCCACACAAGTTTAGAAAAATAGAGAATATTTATCTGAGTAAAACAAGAACAAAATAACAAAAATCCAATAAGTAGAACTTGAGAGATACATTTTTAAAGATTAATTTAAAAAACAGTGCTAAGAAGTCACTAGCGGTCAAAAGTTAATTGAGGTTGCAATGGACCAGTGCAAATCAAAAGTTCAGGCCCACACCAATGGAGGGCAGGCCGGCTCCAGAACCCACGCAGGATCTGATTAAAAATGTACCCTGTATGGAGTACAGCGTCGACGTCGAGAAAATAATGCATTGGTCTTTTCCACACAGTCGGGCCGATGCGTTCGAGTGGAGCCTCACAGATTGTGTTGAGGGATTGGCTCTGCGCCATCGCCGAGTCTCACAGACGATGTTGAAGGATTGGCGTTGTGTCTTTGGCGAACCTTACTGTCTGGACCGGTGTCGTCATGGAGTCCGATCGGCGCAAAGAGCCACTGTGGCGATTTATTTATTTATTTATTTTTTTGAAACCGTTTATTGCAGTTTGTAAAAGTTACAGGTATGGGCCTACAACCATCCGGCCGGCCGCTAGAATGACAAAAGCATATTGCATACATACAGTAAAAGTCTCTCGGCAGTGCAGAGCAGTGAAACAGGAGTAATCAATGGTGCAGGCCACACAGCTCCAAGCCCACAGTACGGTTCCCTTTTCATGAAACAAAACAACACCAAAAAACCACACCCGCTAGGCAACCCGCGGTCCAAGGTGACAGCACGTGCTCCATAAGTGGGGGATCCAAACCAGCAGTAGAACTCTGGAGAGGGGAATGGGAATAGATCAGGGACTGGGGGACCGCGCGCCCGCGGCCGAGGGAGGGGGGCCGTCTAGGGAGACGGAGCAGGCGAGGCAGCCGGTAGCAGTGGTGGCTCACAAATACCCCCGCGGTAGGCGTTCCAGGGGCCCCAGAGTTTCACCCACGCCCCAGGCTTACCTCTCGCCACATACACCACCTTTTCACGAAACATACACCAATCCATATGCTCTTTCCAGGCCGACACCGCAGGGGGCCTCTGGGATCCCCACAATTGAGCAATGTCGCGCTTGGCTATCATGTATCCCAGAGTCACCCACCGCGTCTGCGGGACCGAATAGTCATTCGGTTCCCATACATTCAGCAAGCATCTCCTCGCTTCAGGCAGCAGCGCGACACGCGTAACCACACGCAGGACCTCATGCACACCACGCCAGAATCGCTCCACCTTCGGGCACTCCCACAGTATATGCATGAAAGTCGCCAACGCACCACAGCCACGCTTACACATTCCGTCACCAGCAAAACCCATACGCAGAAGCCTTGGCCCCGTCACGTAAACCCGGTGAAGGATCTTGAGCTGGACGAAACGAAGGCGAGCCGGGATGGCCACCTCTTTCGGAGAGGCCACCGCGGAAATCCAATCCTCGTCGTCCAGCTCCAGCCCGTCGGCAACCCAAGCCACGCGGAGACTAGTCAGCAGGCACGATCTATCGTTGATCAGTTTTTTGTATATGAGGGAGATCGTGCTGTCCGGGACATGGCCATCTAGGACTCTGTCCTCCAGGGGGGAAGACTCCGGAATGGATGCGACATCCGGGAAGACGGAGCCCAGCGCATGGCGGACCTGTAGGTACCGAAAGTACTCACTGCCCTGCAGCTGGAACTCCGCCTGCAGCGTCTCAAAAGTTTTGAATCCCCCCCTCGTCCAGAGATCTCCCACCGTGCTGATTCCGATCGTGTCCCACTTCTCGAAGCCCTTCGACGTCCACAGGGAGCCCAACCTCTCAGACGCATACAGCGGTGACGCCCGGGTCAAACGGTCCTTCCACCCCATAGCTGCATTAGCCGCGTGCCAGACACGCACCATGACACGCGTCGGTCCCGTCAAACGGGAGTCGGGCGCGCCAGCGTAGAGCGCTCGATTGTAATCGCCACCGGGCAGGAGCATCTTATCCATCTCAAATGCCGGGTTCAAGGCGGGCCCGTAAAGGCCATGATTAATTGCAGCTAGTTGGGAGGCCCAGTAATACCGTTTAATGTCAGGGAGGGCGACCCCCCCATCGTACCACGGGAGCGTCAATTTAGCCAGAGCAATGCGCGGCCTCCCGTCCCAGAACAGGCGCCGCTGGAGGCCCTCCACCTCACGGAAATAGCGTGCCGGGACCAAGTCCATAGTATTCTGGAGGGCGTAGAGGAAGCGTGGCAGGGACATCATTTTAAACAAGGCCGCTCGGCCGAGAGGCGAGAGCGGCAGACGCCGCCAGCGCACCACGTCCTCCCTCAAGCGCCGGAGGGGGGGTAGCAAATTCCGCTCATAGCGGGCCTCCGGGTCAAGAGTGATATAGATACCCAGGTACCGAAAACCTTGGGAGGCAATCTGGATCGGACAGTCCCGTGGTAGGGCCGGAGCCTCCCCGGAAAGCACATAGACACAGGATTTCGCCCAGTTGATGACCAGGCCTGAGTTGCGACCGAATGAGCGCAAAACATCAACCAGGACGATCAGTGATTTACGCGGGGAGGCGAGATACAGAAGGATATCGTCAGCATAGAGGGACACACGGTCCTCATGCTCGGGGGTCCAGCGGAGACCACGGATAGAAGGGTGCCACCGCAGCCACTCCGCCAGGGGCTCCAGGGCCAGGGCAAACAGGAGAGGCGACAGGGGGCAACCCTGTCGCGTACCCCTCCCCAGCGCGAATGGGGCCGAGACTCGCTCATTCACTACCACCTGCGCCAATGGGCCCGAATATAGCAATTTGACCCAGCTAATGAAACCCGGGCCAAACCCGAATTTCGCCAGCATCGCCCAAATGTATGGCCATTCAAGCGTATCGAACGCCATGGTGGCGTCCAAGGACGCCAAGATGGCCGGCTCCCGCACAAATGGGACACGCGCGAGCACCCCGTGCAAGCGCCGCAGATTGAGCGCCGTGTTGCGGTGCGGTATAAAGCCAGATTGGTCTTGGTGGACCAAATCGCCCACCACGCCAACCAACCTGTTGGCCAACACCTTGGCGAGGATTTTGGGCTCCGCGTTCAAAAGCGAAATCGGCCTATAGGATGTGACCCGTTCACGGGGCTTCCCCTCCTTATGGATCACCACAATTGTGGCCAGACGCTGGTCCGGCGGGAGGGAACCCCGCGAGTGGGCCGCCAGGAACATCGCGCGCAGGTGGGGCGCCAACACATCCGGGCGTAGCTTGTAGAGCTCGATGGGAATACCATTGGGGCCCATGGCCTTGCCGGATGCAACCGAGCGAATAGCCAAGGCAATTTCGTCCGAGGTGGGAGGGGCGTCCAGCGAATCCCTGTCCTCCACCGTTAGGGAGGGCAGTGCGATGTCCCGAAGCAGGGCATGGGAATCTGCCTCCGAGCAGGGGGAAACCGGGGAGTAGACTTCGCGGAAATAATCCGCGAAGCAGGAGACAATGGCTTCCGGCTCAGTGACACACGCACCATCAACACTCTCAATCAAAGGCACCACGCGGCTCGCTCTCTCCCTCTTATCCAACCACGCAATCAATTTGCCAGCCTTATCACCCACATCATACAATCGCCCCTGCTGCTCTCTACTGAGGCCCCTGGCCGCCTCCGTGACGAGGGCCCGATAGGCCGCCTGCTTTAGGTGTAGAACATGCAACTTGTCGTCTGTTACCCCGCTCCCCAGGTCACCCTCCAGTTCTGCAATCTCGGCCTCTACCCGGGTCACCTCCTCCCGCTCGCGCCGCCGGGCATGGGAGATAAAGGAGAGGGCCTCCCCTCTAAGGACTACCTTGAAAGCCTCCCACAGGGAGATGGCCGAAGAGACCGACCCCACATTCTCATCGAAATATCGCTGTAAGGATTTAATCAAATCGGCACGAATGGTGGGGTCACGCAAATACCATGCATTGATTGGGGCCACCCTGCCATCCCCCCTCGGGAAGACATCGAAATGCAACAACAATGGGGAGTGGTCTGAGATACCCCGCGCCAGATGGCGCACCTCCCCCACCCTCCCTGCATGGGCCGCCGGGACAAGGATGTAATCAAGCCGCGAGAGGCTACCATGGGCACCCGAGTGGAAGGTGTACTGTCGCAATGCAGGATGCTTTAATCGCCAGCAATCCACCAGGCCCAGCGTGTCCAGAAGGCCGGGCAGCCACGCCTGTGCCCGGGGGAGGTCCCTAGGGGGATGGCGATCCATCGACCCAGAGGCTACCGCATTAAAATCCCCTCCAACCACCAGCAGGCCACTCGGAAGGTCCAGAAGGAGGCGCCCCAGGTCCGCGAATGTGGTGGCTTGTAACCCAGGCGGGACGTACACTGATATAAAGATAAACACTCTACCCTCCATTCTTCCCACCAGAACCGTGTAGCGTCCCCTCTCATCATGGCGCACCTCATCAATCTCCAACGGGAGCGAGTTCTTGATCATAATACCCACCCCCCGCGAGCCCGAGGTGAAGCCGGAATGGGCCGCTAAACGATATCCCCGCCGGTTCATTGCATAAAAGGAGTTACCTATAAGGTGCGTCTCCTGCAGGAAGACAACATCTGGTGAAATACGTTTTAAGTACTGCAGGACCACACCACGCTTAATCCTATCCCCCAGGCCGTTAACATTCCATGACAACACAGTCAAATCCCTACCCCCCATCATACGTCGAAACAATCGGTCGTCCCCCATCGAGCATCCTAAAAACAACAACATAGCAGCGGGTTTGCCCTGCGGTGCTAACAAACAACACACCCCCCCCCACCCCCCGGTCCCAACAAAACTCCCCCCTCCCTGCACCCCTGCATGAGCCCAGACAGCCCCCCCAAAGTGCAGTGTGCCTGTCGCCCCATAGCTAAAATACTAACTAGTCCCCCAGAGGAGGAGGGAAGCCCCCAACAGACCCCGCACGACCTCCATAGGAGGGGAACATACGCAATCAATAAATGGTGAAGGAACAACGTCCAGAGCAAGGCCTATTCAGTCACCCCTCAATTCTGATCCGGCGGGCCCTCCTCGCCAGCCGCGCCCCCCCCGCCCCCCCGGCCCCGATCTCCAGGCAGAGTGTCCAGCCAGTCCCCAGCCGCCTCGGGCCGGTCGAAGAAGTGCGTGCGACCATCCACCTCTACCCTCAGCTTAGCTGGAAAGAGCATTGAGTACTTGAGGTTCAGGTCCCTTAGGCGACGTTTAACACCAAGAAAGCTCTGTCGCTGCTTCTGGACCGCCGGGGTAAAGTCTGGGTAGAAATGTACCTCCATGTTGTCAAGCTTGACCGGTCCCTGTTGTCTGGAGGTCTGGAGGATAGCATCTCTGTCCCGAAAATTAAAAATCCGGGCAATGAGAGGCCGCGGCGGGGCACCAGTCTTAGGTCTGCCCCCGGGGACCCGGTGAGCACGCTCCACCGCAAAAAGCTTACTCAGCCCCCGGGGCTGGAGATGGGTCAGGATCAACTCTTCCACGAAAAGACCCGCCGCCTCCGCCTCTCGTCCCTCCGGCACCCCCACAATACGGACATTATTCCTCGGGCCCGACCCTCGGAGTCCTCCAGTCGCCGGTCCATCAGGGCGCTCGCCTGGCCAAGCCGGCGCACCTCCTTCTGGAGGGCCACCACGTCTGTCGTGAGGCTCGTTGTGGTGTGGGCCAGGGAGTCGACTCGGTCATTTGTTTTGGACAAGTCTGCCCTCACAAGGCTCACATCCACCAGGACCGAGTCTATTTTTTGCGCTAAGGTGTCGAAACGCTGGTCCACCGAGGCCTTCATCTCTGCGATGGCGCCCATGACGTCCCGGAGGGTCAGATCCACCGGATGAGCGGACGCCTCCGTCGGGCCCACCGGCACGCGATGTCTCCGGAGAACCCTTCTGGAGCGTGTAGCGGTCCATACTGTTGGCCTGGTGCGCCGTGCCACGGCGGGTCGTCTTCACCTTCGCCCGGTCGCCATCTTGTTTGGTGGACATGCTGGCTCTTCCACCGTCGTGCCAAGCTCCCCAAACGGGCCGCTATACCAAGTCACGGGTGCCAGGGGGGGGGCAGGGGCGACCACCGAACCGCGGGTCAACCCACCGCCGGCGGGTCAGCCGGGCTCCTGGACAAGGCCACACCACCGCACCCCGCTCCGCAGTCCGACCCCGCCTGAGAGCTAGGAGGGCGCAAAAGCGAAAGTGAAAGTGCGGGGTACGCCAGTCGCCCAGCCCCGTTCGCCGCTATTATTCACTTTGTCCCCGGATCGCCCCACTACTCCAATCCGGGGGGCCGGCGAGGAGAAGGCCGCAACCTTCGATCGATGCTCCCACCGGCGTCCGGGGTCCGATTCGAGCCCAAAAAACGGGTGGCGTCTCAGCTCCGGTTCCCCAACACAGTCCCCTCAACAAGGACAGGATATCGCCAGGATTAATTCAGGAGGTCGCGGAGGTCCTCGGGAGCCTCGCACCTACGCGGCCATCTTGGTTGCGCGCTAGGCTCCTCCTGTGGCGATTTTTTAAGAAAGCTGCAGAACCCACTTCTGAGGACCAGAAGAGGAGGGGGCACCTCAGGAAATGGTAGGACTTGCAGAGTCCAGCAGCACCAGCAGAGTTGCAAGAAGTCTTTTGTATCCCGGAGGCTTGAGACAAAAGGAGGCAAGCCCTTGGAGAAACTTGGTTTCAAGAATGTAGAGGGCAGGTCCAGTCCCTCTCTCTCCCAGGCAAGAAGCAACATTTAGCAGACTAACACAGCAGAATAGGTAGCAATGTGGCAGTCCCTCCTACAGTACAGCAATCATTAGGCCAACACAGCAATGCCGGTAGCAAAATGGTAGTCCCTCCTATGGCACAGCAGCTCTTCTTCCAGGCAGAATATCCTTGGTTTCAGTAAAGTTCTGATTTGGTCGTGTCAGGGGTTCAATACTTGTTCCCAAATGTGCCTTTGAAGTGAGGTAGACATCAGAGAGGCCTTTTGGAGATCAAAAGGTCCCTTCCTTTTCCTGCCATGGCTCCAGACACACTACAGGGGTGTATGACGCTCTTTGTGTGGGGACAGGTACAACCAGTGCTTTAAATGGGAAAAAATAAGTGCCGGTACTCATTAAAATGAGCTAGAAGTGTAGTGAGGGGGCAGGGCTAGGGGCAGGGCTAAGGGCAAGACATGATGATACTTAATAACTTATATATTAGTTGCAGCACATACCAAAACACATGAGAAATGTGTTTATAAAAACAAAGCAGGTTAACTCATTACACAAAATGAAAGAGAAATGCGACAATATGTTAACATTTCATTTTTTTTTTGCAATAGTTGCACCTTCGTAATGTCATACTGTTAATTGCTGTTTGGCACAATACTATATATTTTTGAGCACATGAGTAGGAAGAAACTGAAAATAACCCCACTTCGAACCAAAGCTCTTATGGCACCAAGCAAATTAAGCAACTCATCATGACCCTCCCCAGAAGATATCTCTTGTCTCTTCCAGCAATCAATCCATTCATCCTACCATTTACTTGTTGATGTCTACCATTTAACCTTTACATTCTATCATCTATTCAGTCTTTCATCAATCATTCAGTTTTTCACCATTCCGTCTAGCCACCCTTCATATCCAAACCTATCCATCCATCCATCCATCAATCCATCTTCAAACCTATCCATTCATCCTTTCACTCATCTATCTCTTTATCCACCGTTTCCCTCATCCATCAATCCTTTTGCTCATCCATCCATCAACCCTTTCACTCCTTTATTCCATCCACCCTTTCACTCAATTCCTCCTTTCACTCATCCATAGTCCGCCCTTTCATCCATCCTCCCTACCTTTCATTCATCCATCCATCCAATCTTTCACTTATCCACCCATCATCTGCCCTTTTATCCAATCCTCCACCCTCTTTCACCCGTGCATACTTTCACTCATCCATCCATTCATTTACCTATCCATCTATACATCCACCCATGCTCACTCTTCCATCCACTCACCCACCAACCGTTTATGAATCTTTGTCGCCAAGCAGACATGTACAAACCAAGTGCCACACATTTTCTTTAAAATACCTCCTGAGAGTGTCTTGAGTCTCTCTCTCTTTTTCACTTTTTTTCTTACAAAAGCAGGCATACACAAAAACATAGCAGACACACAATAGACTCAGGTATGGTAAAAGCCATCTTTTCTCTTCACGTACCATGGCTTTTTAAATTGCCATCAGGGCCGGACTGGCCGTAGCCTGATTGCCACTGCCAGGGAACTGCCATGATTCCTGTGTTTGCATGAACGCACAGGCTAGTGTGAGTGTGATTGACAGCACAGGGCCTGAATGGACCCTGCTCGGTCAAGCACAGCGTGATGGTGAGCACCCCGACATTATTCAAATGAGCCCTGCTGACTAGCTCAACTGGGGCTCAGATCGGGGCTACAGAAGTGGCGCCTTGGCTGCCGGAGAAACGTCCCACTCCTGCTCACCAGCACAGCTAATGAGCTTACCTTTTCATGAGTGCCGGTACTCTCTAGGGCAGTAGAGAAGTGCCGTTACTCAGAGTGATAAATCAAAGAAGTGCCGGTACTCAGTACCGGTGAGTACCGGCCCATTTAAAGCACTGGGCACAACCCTATTCAGGTGCAAGTGTCAGCTCCTCCCTCACAATCTACCTCAGGAAGGCACATGTGCCTGGTGATGGGCCATCAGGATGCAAATGTCACACCCCAGCTCGCTTTTTGTGACTATTTAGAGGGAATGTACAGAACCCAGCTGTCACCCAACCCAGATGTGTATTCAGAGATGGGCAGAGGCACAGAATAGTTAAACTAAAAAAATTGCAACTTTCTAAAAGTGGCATTTTCAGGCTTACAATTTCAAATCCAACTTCACGTAAGGTGGGATTTTAAATTTTGAATCCAGAGACTCCATATCTCTATCTTTTCCCAATTGAAAATTGCATTTAAAAGATGTTTTAAGGCAATCTCAGTATTAAACTATGAGATACTTAGGTTTCGCATGTAATAAAAAACAAATTTAGCAGGTTTTCACTACCAGGATATGTAAAACTCAAAAGTACATGTCCTACTGTTTTAAATACACAGCACCCTGCCTATGGGGCTACCTAGGGCCTACCATAGGGGTGACTTACATGGTGTAAAAAAAGTAGGTTTGGGCCTGGCAAGTGGATTTGCATGCCAGGTCGAAATTGCAGTGGCAGGCCTGAGCAATGTTTGAAGGGCACTGAGTCGGTGGCACCACTTTACGAACCACCTCACCCCCATTCATCATACGCCATCTTCTAAAAAGATCTCCGCCAAAGTGACCCTTCGTGGGACCCTTAGGGCATTGCAGCGCCAGCCCGGCGAGGAGTACCACCCTATGATGAAGCATGACATGCTCTATGGGATGTGTGAGGGCACTATGAACAGTCCAGCTGACTGTCTCGATCTAGTACTCTGACCAAAGGTACTCTCCACCCTTTGAGAGATTGTGCCTTTCTCTTTGTCCTTCATAGGAACATTAGACCCTTATTGAAACTTTGATTCTGTATAGGAGCACATGCTTTTGGGCCTCCTAATTAAGCTCCCAGTCTCCTTGTACCGCCTTCTCTTTGACAAGGGGTCTTTCTTGAAACATTATATACTTACAAACACTCCCATTTGTTGTGTTTATAAAAATAAATATTTTACACCACTTAATAATAATTAGTGTGCATATTCACAATGTAAGCATATATAAAAATAGTATATTTATATATAATGTCAGTGTGTATTTATTATAAAATGTAAACTACTTGTGTATTAAATTAATTATTTTATATGTATATCTATATATAAACAAACACACACATATATGTATATACCACACACAAAGCTGATAGATATATATCTTTGCTGCAATTATGGTTGTGGCCATTAGCCACATGTGCTCTCTGGTACAAAAAGGAAATTTTCTTTATGAGCGTGGTACCATGTTCAGTCAAGAGATTAGTGGGTGCCACTTCCCCCCAAAAACTTTTTACATCGGAGAGTGCTTGCGGTTGCGTCCACTGTCTTTCTTCCAAAAGGATTGGGCATGTGAATACTCCAGGGTTCATATATACAGTATTTTGCTGAGTGCATCAGGGCCCAGAGTTATCAAAATTTCACGCAGTGCAGGGTAGCAAGATAACTTGCTGCTCTGCGTCAAAGGGAAAGGGCAGGAATGCAACATATTTATCAAGATATGTCTCATTCCTGCTCTCTCCCTGCGCTGGCGCACCGAGCGCTGCCTAGCACCAATGAAGGTACACTTGCACCATGATGCAAGAATGCCACTTTACATGCTATGGCTCCCTGGATTGCTTTGAGAAGGAAGAGACACATCCCTGCACAAAAACAATCCTTAGAGGCAAGGGCAACACAAACTCTTGATAGAGTAGTGGTGATAGTGGTTGGAGTGGAGGGTAGGTCATGTGAAGAATACCGCCTGAATTCTGTTCCAGTGTAAGCTGGCCAGGTGCTTGCTTGGGCTGATTTTAGGGATGTCAACTCATGTCATTCACTCTTGCAATAGTAGTACATCAAGGGTATTTTCACAGCAGCTGGTTGGAAGCTGGTGTTGCAGCAATTGATCGAGTCTGAGCCATTTGAGCTGTGACATCGCACCTGCTCCCTGAACAAGGAGCGTGAAGCCGCAGGGAGAACCCTCTCAGCTCCGGGGAACCAGCGTACCACAATACCACGGTCACCCGCAGCCTCATCAACCCCCTTCATCAGCCCTCGCCGACCTCATCGACCCCATCGGCCTTGCTGATTGTTGTTTTCTGGGGCAGAGTTCCTCACTCGCTGTATCGCCGCCTCACCGTTTTGTAAGCTGGTGTGAGTGCAGCTGAGGTGGCTGAAGCCAGGGACAACTTAGACCTGCCCAGACCTGACCCGGATTGTTGAGGTAACCATGGCCTAACAGTGATTGCAGGAAAGCTAGATTGTGTTTGCGAGCTCCAGCAAGGTGTGTGGTGACTACCTTCACCTGGTCCCTGCCATTACCTGGCCCCTGTATCTCGCTACTCGTAACCCGCTGCCCGCACCTGCCTCCCTCCACCCCGCCCCCAAAGTGTAGCAGGGGGGCCTAAACTGAGAGCAGCGGCTTCCAACGGAGGTAGAAAGCTTGGCCCAACCCTTCTCCACTCTTGGCACCCCGGACGAACAGCAGTAGGCCCTGCAGTAGACTGGAGAGATAACTGGATTGATGCAGTGATAAGTCCAGGACACGAGCACGGCAGTAGTAGCCACTGTCCGCCAAGAGTGAACCCTGGTCCAGCTAGGTCTGGGTGCGGGTTGTGGGAGGCCACGTGTGTTCCCACCTGGTCCTATCTTCTAGGTCTACCTCAGTGTGCTAATAGACAGAACAAACTCACCGGTAGACGTGTAACACCTAAAGCCTCAAAAGAGAAACCTAGAAAAGTAGGCATGATCGTACACAGATGAAAGTATGGAAAACTGGGAGCTGGACATTGCAAAAGATTTGAGGTCAAACTAGCATAGGCCAATTAACCCCAGCAAAAAACAGAATTGCCAGCAGAAGGTGACTTTTTGGGCCTTTTTACTCAAATAAATCGAGAATAAAACTGAGATCGGGAGTGTCAGAAACCAAAAAACATAAAATCAAACGAAAATGACAAAAATCGCCAAAACCCTCCCAAACAATCTGACAAAATTGATTCAAAACCCTGATGCGACATTAATATCACCCATTCAATCAATATTTGGGACAATGAATCCCAGTGGGAAATTCTACTTTCTAAAGGACCCAACGACAGTTATCTATGCAATGACAGATAAAATAGTGGGCCCTGACTACTGACACCGCAAAAGCTCGGTACTCCATCAGAAGAGGACTCATCTTAAATATAGATCAGAGATTAATAGCAACAGAAGGGGATTAAAATACCAACATAAATCAGAAGAGGACTCAATCTTAAACATAGATCAGAGATTAATAGCAACAAAGGGGATTTAAATACCAACATAAATCAGGGCTTAATAGCAATAATGACTCTTGAGGACTACTGCAGCAACATCTGGCCAAAAGGTATGCAACAATAAAATCTTGGTACAAAATCTGGTCAAACCGTCAAAATCCATTCAATACCTCTCTCTGGAAGGCACAGGACGATGATACCCCGTCAGCCTACACCAAGTACTTACAGTCATCAATTAAGTCAACGAATGTGACAGACCTTTGGAAATAGAGCGTACTGTTTCCGTCATTTTTGTAGGAAGGTGGAATCTGACTGCATGGTTACCCCCACTTTTTGCCTGGTGTTTTGCTGGTTTTCGACTTAGTTTGACTGGGATCCTGCTAATCAGGACCCCAGTCTATCTGCTTTCTCCCTAAATTGGTTGTTCATGTACTTTAAGTACACTTCAGATTGGATTCTGGGGTACCCTTATAAGTCCCTAGTGAATGTACATTCCTATCCCGCAGTCTTTTTCCCCGCAGGGAATCACAACGCGGTCGTTACAACGACCGCGTTGTGGTTCCGCATACCATTACTCCGCAAGTCAGAACAACGACTTGCGGAAGGGGGGCGCTGGATGTTGGAATAGTATAATTTACTATTCCAACTCTAGTCTGTGCGGACAATAGGGAAGGTGTTGGATCCAACACCACCCACCCCCCTCTGCAAGTCGTTGTTCCGACTTGCGGAGTAATGGTATGCGGAATCACAACGCGGTCGTTGTAACGACCATGTTGTGATTCCCTGCGGGGAAAAAGATTTGTGGTAAACTTTGTTTACCATCCCTAGTATATGGTATACTATATACAGAGGGCATGGGTACCCCAGAGCCCTCTCAGGGGCTGCAGAATGTATTATGCCACCCCTGTGAGACCATTCAAAATGACACAACAGGTCTGCTACAGCAGCCTGTGTAAGGTGGTGTATGCACCCCTTACTTAGATATAGGTTCACTATATCTATCCATATCACTGCACATGAAAACCTATTAGTCACCCCCATGGCAGGCCTTATCAATCCTGAAGGCAGGGAGCTGGGTTTTATGTGAGAGGGTGCGCCTGCATGAGCAGAGCCCTCCATTCCGGGGTTGTTGGTGATGCAGCCATACCATATACTCTTAAGTGCATTATAACCTCGCGGTAAATGCTAACTTTAAAACGGCTCCATGGAAACATCATCGTGTTTGGTGTCAAACACCTTGGAATCATACCTCCACACCAGTAACTGGTGTGGGAGGTATGATTCCACCCTACTAGAGGGAGAAATATGACAGCACCGGTCCCTGGGGGCCAACTAGTCCACCAGGTACCTCTTGTAAACGCCACAGGGGTGCGTTGCAGAGAGGTGCTCCGAAGCCACGCCCCTTTTTACACCACTCTTCAAACGCGGCTTCTGTTGCACTGCTGGTGGGGCGATGAGGTCCTCTTGTGTCCTGAGGACCTCAAGACACAAGTGGACTTCATCCTCTAAGCAGCAGTGTACCAGAAGCTGTGTTTGTATTGTGTTGTAAAAAGGGGCGTGGCTTCAGAACACCTCTCTGAAACGCAGGTCTGTGGCGCTTACTGAATGTACCTGGTGGGCTACTTGGCCACCAGGGACCTTCAGTATTCAAGGGGACTTAATATGGATAGTTAGAAATTAGCATTTAAAAAAACATTGAAATTCACTGAAAAAAACATAGGTTTCAGGTACGTTATAATTAGAAATTAGTATTTAAAAAACCTTAGAAATTTACTGAAAAAACCATAGGTTTCAGGGACGTTATAGTTAGCTGGACATTTCACTCTTACAAAACCAAAGAAATTCCACTGTTATAGTTAGTTCAGCTAACTATAACTCGCGCCCCCGCAATGCACTGCTGATGACGTCACATATTACATCATTCATGACATGGTCAGTGACATCACTGATGACATCTCAAATGACATCACTGATGACATCATCCACATGATAATCTGAAGCACCTCCTCACACCCTAATATAACCTTTCATACACCTACTCTACAATACAGACTACTATTTTCGAAACCATAGACACACCAATACCAGTTACTACATACCCACTCACTGATTCCTAGGTCTTCACACACATCCACTCATTCACCCATACAGTCACTCATACATGCAGTCACTCATTAACACAGCACTATCACATGTACTCATACACCTATACAGACACTCACACACTGCCACTCATACATAGCGTTACTCACACACCTAGTCAGTCATGCAAAAGATCAATCACACTTCCATTCACACACCTATATAGTTATTCAAAAACAAGCTCACTTACAGACAAACACATACTTCCTCTCTTATACAATCACTGATACAACCACACACTCATCCATACAGCCACTCTCACAATCACTCACTCTCACATATAGTTCATTTATATACTCCGTCACTCACATATACTGCTTTTCATATATGTAGTTACTCACACATGTACCACTGAGACATCCATTCACTCACAAACACAGCAATACACACAGTCACCCATCCATACCGCTCTTCACAGATGTACTCTTCAACCCATACACCCACGGAATTACCCACTTATATATCCATGCACGGAGTCACACACCCCCACCCACCCACATAGACACTCTGGCACCCATACAGATACTCAGACAACCAATCAATAACCCATATGGACACTCATTTAGCTACTCACCAACCCATGCAACTGCTTACACACCAACTGACAGACTGATACAGACATTTACATAGTTTAGTGACTAACTCATTCATTCAATCTGCACTGGTTGCGGTTGTCGACATGTACCAATGCGTTGACGGTGCATGCACAACGTGCCTACCTGCGTGTGTAACAAATCCAAACAAACTCTTTTGAATGAAAAGGAGCTTGGCACTCCAGCAGTTTTATTCAACAAATTTCTCTATTGCTGAGACACTAGCTACGCGTTTTGGCTTCCATGAGCCTTGTTCATGATAGATACACAATTTTTTCTACGCACTTAAATTTCTTTTCACATGCCATTTCATGTACAAAAGCATAAATGATAGACTGAGGCTGACACAAAACAGTTATGCCATCTTTGAATAGGCAAAAACCTACTACTCAGCTATTATATACAAAGTGCTCTATATCAGAATTCATCAGTGGGCACATAAGTCAACATGGTACAATTACCACATTTGACATAAATAATAAATCTTAATTGAAATCAACTTCAATATTTCAGATCATATTCACCATTGTCCATAGTTGCAACATCTCAAGTGGTAATGTCCAGTGTACCAGCTCAAAAATGATAAATCCCCCAATAGTTTTTAGTTTACAAGGCTCATGAAAGCCGAAACGCAAAAATAGTGATATAGTAATAGAGAAATCTGCTCAATTCAACTGCCGGATTGCCGATCTCTTTTTCAATCGAAAGAGTTTGTTTGGATATGTATGAAGCTGGTTTCTCTATATAGTGTGAAGAGTCCAGTGAGACCAAGATTGGTATACAGAGGCAAAAGTAGATAATACTAACTGTTGTGTAGTTCCTATAAGACCTATATAGGATCTGCGCGTTTAGACAACATACACTGCAAGACTGGTGTCCAGACCGATTCCAGACACCCCTACCGGGTATGTTGGCCTGTGTACCAGCTAGCTCGCAATGCCACTATAACCTCCTCTTACCAAGGAGGGAATAGTTCTTGGCAACTATCGAACATGACAACCCTGATTCCTCAGGACCGTGGAAACAGTAACTTACTTTTCGCTCAGTCACTCGTGCTCACTTGCTCTCAGAGAGATACACAGAATAAACGGTTGAGAAGTTTTCAATAATTATTTATTGAACAGTCATTATTCTAGCATAAAGTAAGTGCACTGAAATCACCAGTAGACAGTAGCATATATAAATGAGTAGCAGCACCAAGAAAGTACACAGATGATAGGTTTCTACCATTTTGCTAAAATCATACATATAGGAGAGTATAAAAAACAATTTTGGTAATAAAATGCATACTCCTATGATGCACCCTAACTAGATGTACCTAAGTGTACCTAACATGCGAGTAGGTGTAAAGCCAAGAATACCTCTAGGATAAAGCCAACCCCAATACCTGATGTGAGAATGCGGGACCCCATTCTGGTCTCGAGCTGAACACCCCGCGAAGGATGTCAGACCACTGCGAGCTGGAGTAGTTGCATACAGGAACCTCAGCGTCTTGTGTCAGTATGTCGGCATAGAAATCGTTATCGCCTCTCACTATCTCAGCAAGATGTTGTGTTTATATACCCTAAGGTATCCCCAGGGGTTCTACCTTGCTGTACCAGTGTCGGACTTAGGATGACATCGGGGATGAACTTTATACACAGTTATTTTGCAGGAGATGGTGGTCCTGCTGTGATTCCATGAAACTAAGAATCCTAATGCATAATTTATGAGGCCAGCGTCCAGGGAAAAACCCTATGTACTTATGTGTAGTATTGTAACTGGGTAAAAGGTCAGTCCTCCAAATCCGGTATGTATGTAGTATAGTAGAGATTGTAAGTGAAGGGTTATGATGATACCTAGACCTATATCGGGGTACCTATATGAAATATAACACCCACTCCTCATCCGCCTGGATGACATTAGTAAATTCTAGCGTACTACCAAGGCGTTTAGCGGTTTGTACGCGACAAATAATAAACATTTTTAGGAGAATTTAAAAAGCGTTAAAAACCCTTTAAAATTGCTCTAAAAAAGAAAATAATTCAAGTAGTGGCTCTAAAGTGTCCGTTTATATATTCTGAGCAACTACAAGCATCCGAAAGCCATGCAGGTCAAAACATCTTAATTTGGAATTTCAAAAACAGGAGGTTTGAAAACTAAGTTTACTTTTGACGTTGCAGAGCTCTGTTGAAGATAAGTTCCATTGATGAGCAAGTGGAAAGTTATTACTAATCCTACCCAGAAAAGAACAAATAAAACACCGGTGATTATCCAAAATTCTAGCCAAGGTGATACTAAAGAAGTTTTCCTAATAACGTTTTAAAAGTCTTTGATCCATTGTTTGCGAGAAATTTGGGCTGGTGTCGTTTCGGGTTCACTTGGATCCAATGAAAAGGTATCGAAGTCAATCAAATAGCCAGATGCAGTCCGATCTATCTTTGGTAGCTCAGCAGGTTTTGTTAAACTTATGTTGATGTAGACATCTTTATTGGTTTGAATTGAAATTTGTCTTTCACTTTGATTTTGAGAGTTTGTGTCAAGGGGAACTAGTTCCATGGCATTGTTATTGATTCCGTTGCTTTGTAAAGGTGATTCTTCAAATATTATGAGACTTTCTGTTTGTACTTTGTACTCTGTTTGTACTTCCTGTATTGTAGGACGTTGGTTACTCAGGAGCCCACGATGCCTACTAGTGTGGTTTGATCAGATCAATTGAGACCATCTCTTTTCTTTTCCGGCAAGAGGCAGTAGAAGTATAGTTCTTGATCCTTCAACTGCCAGGACAGGTACAGGTTTTCGATAGGATGGCCCAAATTATTTCTTGTCCATAATCTTTTTTCTGACCAGATCCTCAACTTTAGGGGTCGAGGCAGGTCTTGCTGTGGCGACTTGACTTCCCCAATGGTGGTTTTCTTTGTCTCGACATTACTTAAGGAGGCTCTGGAATCATTCAGATCCTGTAAAACAGCCAATCGTTTATTGGTGTCAAACTGTTTTTCATCCGCCACTGTGCCTTGACAATCGAGATCAGGTACCCACATTCTTGTCCCAAACAGGACCTCATAAGAAGATGCACCTCCCAGAGAGCTTCTTGGCCGATTATTAAGGGCCCACTGGACTCCATATAGGTGATTGACCCAACTGTCACCGAGCCTAATACCTTAGCTGTTAAAGATTGCTTTAAATCCCGGTTTTTACTCTCCACAGCCAAATTTCCCTCCGGATGGTACGGAGAGGAGTACCGCAATGCTACACCCAAACTTCCCATGACTTCCTTGTAAGCCCTAGAGCTGAACACGGGGCCACGGTCAGAATGTAATGTGCCAACTGCGTATGTCCCTATGAAGACTCGCAAATCTTTTATAACAGTTCGGGCGTCAGCCGAGCGCGGAGGCCATACCCATAAGAATATTGAACAGGAATCTACTGCAACCATGATATACTTGTAAGCCCCATCAGATTGTAAGGGGCCGAAGTGGTCCAGGTAAATGCACGTGAGCGGTCTGTCTGATATTAATAATGGTGTCTGTGCTGGACATGCTACGGTGGACCCTTTTATCTGTTGACAGATATCGCACTTTAAGACAAAGTCTTTAGTCTGCTTTGTTAACCCTGGCCACCAATAGCATTGTTTCAGTAAAGAAACTGTTGCCGTAACTCCTGTGTGCGCAGAACCCAAACCCTCGTGTGCAGCCAATATTAAAGCTAACCTGTGATCCATGTTTAGTATTACTCTATCTCCCACTCCGGGAATCTGAGCAAATAGAACGTTGTTTGCATCTAACTTGTAGGAGTACTTGAGTGGAAAACCTTTAGGTAGTGCTTTGCTGTTGTTGCGTGAAGCAATCACAGTACCATTGTGCTACAGTATACCCTCGTTTTTGAACGGGTGATTGCAGCTACGGACGCAGTGCGTACTGCCCCATTTCCGGCTACATCAGCCTATGAATTCCCTTCAACGTGAACGCCATCATGTTGATGACTCAGTGTGTGTATCACGTGAGCCCTTGGTAGTTCGTTCTTTAACTCTGCTAACTGTTCCCATAGTTTCCTATGTTTGATTGTGCCACCTTTTGAATCACTGAACCCATTTTGTCCCCAATAGTTCATTATATGACTAGACAAAGTATAAGGAATCGCACACTATCAGTGTGGGGAATTCTGGATCTGTATTTATCAGTGCCAGTAATAGCACTTTTAATTCTGACAACTGAGCCGTGCAGTCTCCAAGAGACTGAGTTTTTGTACAGCTAGGACGGAACTTGCCGTCCTACATCCTACCTTTTACAATAACGCATGCTGCACTGTATTGTTGCTTACTCACTATGGCCAGTTGAGCAGATCTGTCAGTATAAATAATGTATTCATACCGATCTAGAGGTATTATTTCATTTGGTAGAGGATATTCTTGTTCATATTGAAGGAATGCTTGTGTTTTTTAAACTAGGGTCATATCTGTATTCTACATCTGTTGCAGTGAGAGAATTAGCCCATTCTATCAATCTTGGATGTAACGCTTTTGCATTTGGGACACTTGCCTTTGTGGCAGCCTCTAAGGCCGGTACCGGGGTCATGACAATTATTCGTTTCCCCTGAGCCAGTGCTCTTTCTCTCACTACAGCAGTCTGTACGGCTGTCAGAATTTTTTCTGTAGGAGCAAAACGCATTTCAGCGTTGGTGTACAGATGCGATTTATATGCAATTGGTACTGTTTCACCTTCATTAAATGTTAAGTAAGTGTACCCAGATTGACCTGCGACTACGCAGATCACCAGGTTGCGTACGTTTATGCGTGTCTGTAAGTGTTTTGATGATATCATATCAGCTTGTAGGGAACTAAGGATATTCGCGTGTTCCTGTGTCCACTGTCTAACTGAAAAGTCGGGTCTTATTAGGTCGTAGAAAGGTTTTACTCTCTCTGCATAATCCAAAACTTATAGTCTGCCAAAATTGTAAAAATCCCAGCATGGACTTTCAATTTTTTAATGATTTTGGAGGTTGTAGCAGTGCACATTTTTCTAAAAAGTGGGCTGCCAGGCTTTTGCCTTCACTTGATAGCTCATATCCCAAAAACAGGACATTGAGGTAAGCTATCTTTTATTTTTTTTAAGTTACATTTGTAGCCCTCCAAGGCGAACCCCAAAATAATGGTGCTTACACTGGTTAAGTGTTCCTCTAAGTCATCATCTGTCAGATAAATATCATCTACATAAGATAATGCTTCCTCATCCAAATTCTGTAGTAACTCTGTTATTTTCCTTGAGAATAAACCTGGGCTATTCTTATACCCTTGGGGGAGTCGACACAATGGACGCTGGAACCCTAGTGCTCAGATGGCTGTCAAATATCTGCTTTCAGGTGTTATGTTTTGGCAGAAAAATCCATTTGAGATATCTAACGTTGTTTTGTATTGTTTCCGCACAATGTTATTCATTAATGCGGCACTATGTGCATTCTGAACTGCAAATGTTTTTGTGCATGAGTTTAAGTGTCTGTAGTCTAAATCGAGACGTTATGAATTGTTGGGTTTCATTACGGAAAACACAGGGTTATTCACTGATTAGGTGCATGGTTCAATTACACCTTGGTATTTAAGTTGATCTAAGATCCCCCTGACCTGTTTTTTAGCTTCCTGTTTTATGGGATACTGTCTTTGTGGAGTTGGGTTTGTTTTTATTGGAATAACGTGGTGGGGTGACTCTTCATCCCACCCTACGTGGTTGCGGTATAATGATGGAGCAAGGACTGCAGCCCACTACTGCGCGTATGTATGTCTTAGGTGTGCAGGGTCTAGGTCGGAGAAAGCTGGAAAAATTACAGTTTCCCCCCTTTGGGCATTCCAAAACAATAGTAGGCGGCCAATCTCTTTCCGCTAATAGGATGTCATAGCCAGAAGTCAGGGTATCCCAGAAGAGACCCTTAACTTGTCTCGGCTTTTCCCCCTCTATTTTGAGTGTTATTTTGTGTAACTTGTGTGGGACACTCACCCTAGTATCAGGTGTTTCCACCATGATATACTCACTCAACTCCGCTATCACCAGAAATTCCAACAGGTTCCGGCGAGCTATTGTTACTGCCGCGCTGTCTAGCATCGTCAGAGCCCATTCCCCGTTCAGTAGCTGAGTCCTCAGAATTCTGGGCATGTCTTACTTTGAGACCTGCTACCTTCTTCTTTCTTTGAAGTGCAATGTGAAATGCGTTGCTCGTCTCTGGACTTTGTACGCTCTTCTTGTCTTTGATCTGACCGTCCTTTGATGAACCCTGAAAGGAACAAGAGGAACGAGTATCAGTATCCTGATACCTGTCAGTTTTTTTTATGTTATCTCTATTCTTAAGATTATATCTCCTTTCTGGGGGCTCCTGCCAAGGAGACTTTCCCTGGAGTGAGATCTGTTTTTTTGTTGTTGATTATTGTCCCATTTCTTCTTTGAAGCAACCGGTGTTTGCTTTGCCTGAGCTCCCCATTAGTTGGGGTTTTACAGGTCTAGTTCATGACTGTCTGTCTCTACCTAACTGCATAAGCAGTTTCAGGCGTTGGCGTATGGCCACTGATGTTGCTTCTCCTTTAATATTTGCCAATTTTATCGCAGATACCTGGGCAAAGTTACTTAACAACTTCATCCCCAAGTTTAGAGCAGGCCCTGCTCCATACTCGTTCTGTATTTGTCTTAATACATATGGTATTACCGCTAAAGAAGGGATACCATGCATCCTGGTATATATTGTAGCGAAGACTGTGCCCTAAGAGGTACAATCCTCTATAGAGGGAGCTATCCCCATTGGCAAGCAAATAGTAAGTATTCTTTGCTTTTCCTTAAGGCCAGTGTGTGAAAACACCGCCTCCAGTTGTGTAATATTTTATGCTATCCAGAAGGGCATTTGTTCACATTTTGTGGGCATTTTACCCAACACTGCGTGCAGTATCTGCGGTGTAATTTTTGTTGTAGGAGTTTGGACTGGTCCTGGTTGTGTAGCCGGTGTGGGCTGAAGTGTGTATGTTCTGAACACAAGCTGTGTCATGTTTCTGTAAAGTCTTATTATATCTTTATGCTGTACAAGTAAGTCTCCTTCTGGCATTGTGTCAATGTCAGGATGTAGTGTGTATGCTGCTAAAACTGGCCATGTTGCTCCGTCTCTTCCGAGCGGACCCCACCTGTAGCGTATTTTGTGATCTCGCAGGAAAGTAGAGACAGGGCGAAGGGCCCTGTGGCATTGGAGTGTTAACTGGGAGAAATCTTGATAAATGCCCACTTGCAGGCCCTATAATTGGATGGTCGCCTTATCCCAGGTGGCTGCCATGATAATTTCTTTTTGGCAGTAACAGTGAAGGCACGTGAGAATGTCTTGGTGTTGGCCTGGGTTCCTTGCCGGGCGGCCAGTCCTATGTGTGCGATCCAAAACAATCTCCTGATCGTCCAGCACTGGGGCGACATATCGTAAAAGTTGGATAACAAAGTCATCTAGTTTCCCAGCATCTATGCGAAGAGGAACTCCCTTAATGTGTACATTCGAGCTCCGGGATCTGTTTATCAGGTATTCTAGATGCAGGCTTAATTCCTCGTTCCGAACCCGCGGATCTATCAGTTCTCTTGCATGTGAATGAAGTTCTTCCTCCCTGACGTCGCCTGCCTTTTCCAGGGTATCTACGCGGTCTCCCAATTCGTTTATATCTGTTCTGACCTGTTTCAAGCCCGCGGGGACCTCCTGGCACAGTGCCGCAAAGTCATCCCGCAGTGAGGTGAACAGTTGTTCCATGAAGCGCCGCGCGATCGGTTCTTCCTTTACCGGGTCTGCGTGGCCTAGTTCCCCTTCCCGGGCCTGAGATGATGGCAACTCTGCTGCTTGACCATCCGCATCCGGCCTCTTGCCCCCAGGTTTCTGCAGGAGATCTTTAATATTGGTCTCTTTTTAGCATGGGTGGATGTCATTCTGCTGGCTTCCTTTGGTGTGTGCTGTATAGCTTCCAGGCCACCTCCTGGCCCCAGAGTATTATGTTCACCGGTGTGATCCGTTAGAGGGCCCCGTGGGCCTCGTTAGGTGTGGTGGGGTGTCCTAGTGGGGGCTCTAACTTCATTAGCACTTATGTTCTCTCCAGGCCCCACTGATCTCAGCTGCTCCCCACTAGCTGTGTGGTCCCCTGCTCCGTCTAGTTTCGGTCCCTCAGTCACATCAGGCCATGCCTGCTGATACGCTTGAAAGGGGTGCCGTCCTTCCCCTCCCAACTGATGAGTATTTTCACCTCTTTCAGGTGAACTAGATTGGCGGTCCTCGCATCCCCTCTTAATCAAGGCCGGACGTGACCTGTCACACTTTGCTCATCCTGCATTCGCAGTCAATAGCCGTGCGTCAGGGGGGCCTCCTCCTGGCTCCAAGCCGGCTGCCACCCAATCAAGCACACTCCAGCCCCAGAGGGAACCTCACCGTTCACCCCTCACCCCTCTTACTTCTCTAGGCTCAGGTGCAGGCCTACTGAATTTGCCCAGCTCAGTGTATATTATGCCGGCGGGGGCCAACCTCACATCTCTCCTGCCCGGCCTCCTGTATGCACCTTCCGCGGCCCGGGCTCTGCTACAGTTCAAAGGCCAGTCGGTGTGCCCCGCACTGCCCCGGCTGCCTTACTTATTGATATGAGTTCTCCGGGGTGGGCCCACCACTTCTCCGGTCCACGGCCTCGGGTACCTCTTCCGAGCGTGTCTGGCTCACCGGTACGCCTCCGTGTGTTTTTAACATGATCAAATACTTGAATAAATTTGTGTAGAAAGAAAAACTTTTTTTAGGAAAAATTGTTTTTAATTATCAATAATAATATAACTGTGATAACATTTGGTGGTGATTCATAAGTGCTTAAACCATTAGTGAGTGAGATATGTTGAGTACACTATGATGGCATGAGTGTGTATTGTTGAATATTGAGTGTATCCAAAGGGAAAACTTTTTTTAAACTTTATGGTTATTGGGTGCTCCATCCTCTTGGTTTATAGAGCCCCCTCTCCTTGAATTTCAAGGTATTGTGTACAGCCGTCTGGCTGGAGAGATTTTTATTGTGGATGGATCGTTTCTTAGCGGCCATAAAAGTTATATATCATTAAAATGGATCCATTTAAAACATTTGGATTCTCCAAGGACCAATTCAACAAAATTATTGGTTCCTCTTCAAAAAATGGAAGCAAGATTGTAGTAGTGACAGGCAATAATGATAAATGGGGGAAAGCATTGAATTTAAAGAAAAAACTGAGTCGAACAGAACTGCATGCTGAATTCCTTATCGAATATCTTAAATCAGGGGTGTCCCTATTGGATTACAAGTCCGTAATGAACCGGGGTTGTTTGTTGAAAATAAAAAAATTCTAGAACTGTGGAGCCATATTGCCAATAGATGCAGTAGAGATTGGATTTTATTAATAATTGAAACTGCACAGGAAATGGTAATAATAGAAAAACAGGAAATAGAAGAGCTAGAACAGGCCTTAAAGGGAATGACAGCTTTAGATGATGCTAAAAAAAGATTGGATGAATTAAATCGGGAAGTAGGAGATTATAGGGAGTATCTGGTAAACAAAAAGACAATCAAATTAAAGAAAGATATTAATAAATTTAGTCTTGAATTGGGATATCCCTATACCACCAAAGATTATTTTCAATATCCGAGGGATCAAAGGAGTGAAAGAACACATGAACAAAGGCCTGTTTATTCTAGGGGAGGAAGGAAAGGGGTTACCTTTTCTGATACCTCAGGATCAAGCAGCGAGGAGGAAAGCCATGTAAATAACGAGCAGGGTGGATCCTCTTATAATGGGACACACAATGGTTTTTTAGATCAGCGTCCAAGGAGAGGAATGAGAGCAAATCATCAAAATCAGAACCAAGGAAGGGGCCAATACCAACAGACTCAAGCCCAACCCCAGAAATATCTCAATACGAGAAACAAAAGATACTGGAGATAGAGAAATTAGTAGATAATACATTTCCAATAATAAATCTATCCACATATATACTCACTAAATTGGAAATTGATGTTTTAGAAAGAGGACTTACATTTGCCCTGACAGCTGGAGTGAATAAATTTACACTAGAGAAGGATCTGAAAGCTTTCTTTCGGAAGGTTAGATTAACCAGATTTTCCAAGATAAGGATCACAATGGGCCTGAAAATATTTCTGGATTGAGGAATAGAGCTACCTGTACCCCGGCTATTTCTCAAGTATGTAAAAATGTGGAAATTTTTGAATATATAGTGGAAACGAAAATAAAAAAAATTGTTAAAGAGGCCCGTCCAGATACAAACAATTTGTCTCGCGATCACAGAACAGCGATGTTGACCTTAAAAAATGATTCTAATTTAACTATTAAACCTGCAGATAAGGGTGGAGGATTAGTAGTCTTCGATACTGAAGACTATAATAATAGAATGTTAGCACTATTGGACATTAGAGAGCATTACACAAAAGTACCTCATTCTAAATTGGAAATACTTGAAAAGGATATAAAAAAGGTTACAACTAGAGCAATAAATAATGGATTGATATATCAAGCGGAATATGCATTTTTAAATAATCAAAATGCGATTACCCCTTCAATATACGGTCTACCTAAGAAACATAAAAATGAACGAAATTCACCTATGAGACCAATTGGTAGTTGCATTGGATCTCAATTAGAACCTCTAAGTCAGTATGTAGATTCTTTTTTAAAACCTCTGGTACAGAAATCAAAATCGTATGTTCGTGATTCTGCCCATATTATCTCTATGATCGAGGGTGTCACCTTTAATTAACATAATCAAATATTGGTGACCCACGACATAGAGGCGTTATATACGAACATACCTCAAGAAGACACCATTAAGGTCATTGAAAACATTCTTGGAGATGATAACTTGAGAGGAGCAAGTAAAGAATTAATTGTGGAATGTATCACTATGGTGCTTAAAAGCAACAAGTTTCTATTTAGAGAAGGTCTGTATATTCAGTGCAAAGGTACCAGTATTGGAGCAACGTGTGCTCATAGTCTGGCTTGCCTTTATGTTGGGGAGTTTGAAGACAAGCATGTTTTCAATGAAGTGGCGCCATTTTCTGATAACATCTTGATGTGGCGTCGCTTTATTGATGACATCTTCTTTATCTGGGAAGGTGAGGAATCTGTCCTACAAGAATTCTTAGAATGGCTAAATTTGGGTGATTCCAACTTAAAGTTTACAGCGGAATATAACAACACCGCTGTTAACTTTTTGGGTGTAATTATAAAAAATTTGGAAGGATTTCTTGCAGTGGAATTGTTTACCAAACCCACTGACAGGAATACACTACTCCACTACAAAAGATATCACCCTCAATGTCAAAGAGATAACATCCCTTTTGGACAGTTCCTTCAATTGCGGAGGAACTGTTCCAATATTGAGGACTTTTATAAACACTCTGATATTCTAAGTAAGAAATTACTGGATAGGGGTTACCCGAAGAAACTGATTAAAAACTCCTATAAACGGGCTCGATTTTTTTAATCGAGAAAGTATGTTGAGCTTAGACCCAAAAGAGAAACAAAAAGAAAAAAATACTGTGAGTAATAAATTGGTGGGTGAAACCCAGTTCTCCAATATTAGTAATAGGTTAAAAAATGTGATTAACTCCAATTGGAGCATTCTGAATGAGGGCAATGATGTAAAGCTATCAAAGCCTCTTTTTGCGTTTAAACACAATGACAATATAAGTAGAAATTTGGTTCATACCTACAGGGAGACTGGCCCTATGAGACAAAATACCTTATATGGAGACAAGGCTTCAGGTAACAACAAATGTAGCCATTGTTCAATATGCAATAATTGTATCGTTGTGAAATCCTTGACCCACAATGGATACACTATTACTCCTAGGAGTTTAAATAACTGTAGGAGTTGTAATGTGGTCTATATTTTATGCTGCCCCTGTGGATTAGCATATGTGGGGGAGACAGGAAGAGATCTTAGGTTAAGGTTGTTGGAACATCGCTCAGCACTGAACACTGGCAAAATAAATGCCCCCCTTGTGGACCATTATAAAGAGCTTCACCATGGACATACGGAATTCCAGTGGTTTATAGCAGAAAAAATCATTATAAACAGAAGAGGTGGAAACATGGAAACTAAGAGAAAAAATAGAGAGCAATGGTATATTTCCACACTTAATACCATTGAGAATGGTCTGAATACAAAAGAGGATTGGAATAGAATTGTAATCTGATATGTAGATATAGGGTATTGCAGTAAATAGGTATACAATATATTGATATGTAGAATAAAAAGGAACATCTCTGGAGTATGTAAATAATTTATTCTGTAGATTAATTTTAGATAATATACATTTTTGATCAATAATGGGGATATGAATTCCATTTATGCACAGTAGCGGATTATACGTGTTTTAAATAAAACAAAATAACTATGTTTGAGAGAATACACTGCCAAATAGGATAGAGAGAATACATCGCCAAATGGGGATAGCTACATTAATTATGAAACAAACATCATGGTATATGGTAAAGATACGGTATATAAACGGATAATGTAGAAGATATAACATTGATGTTTGCAAACCTTATAGATACAAAAGTTATTAACAATGTTCTCTTGCGTAAAGGACATAGGGATGTAAGGTGCAATAATGGTGAATTGTAAACAATTGAACCAAACAGCGGCAAGCGATGAGTAGAATAAAGTTTTGCCGTGTTTTTTAAAAAAACGGGGAAATGAGCGACTGACATAATAATGGCGGCACGCAAATTACGGCGGGACGTAAGCAGTGGAACATAAAAGCAACAGGAAAAAGGAAGTCGGGTTAATCCGCTGGAACTTTGGGGTACGATAAACGGGTCAATGCGGTTAAAATATAACCATTTAGGTAAGATGCGATTAGCTATGTGTTCCCTAGAGTGTTTGCGAAAACTCTTTGTGTACGTTTTACACTTGAGAGAAGTGAGATACTTGTTTAAGCTTAAACATTTCTCTCTTTTTTGATTTATTAGAGCCACGAATAATCGGGCCAGAAAAACAAAGGAACTACGAATATATTGATAATTAAGTCCATACGTGAAAACCCGATTGGGACCTACGGTATGCCTAATTTAAGCGATATAAGTGATTGTGAATTAGGACTTATGGCCGAACGCTGACTACAAGTGTTTTATACATAGTAAATAGATTTCTCTTGTAGCTTTTCGCTAAGTAACTCAAAAAGTGAAAAACGAAGGGGACATATTGAGACCCGGAAGTTAGTGCAAAATTGAATTGGAAGAGTTGGCAGATTTTTTACAACTGGCTGTAAGGAAGGTGAGAAGAATATAAGAACGATTGGCTTGTTCTGCCTTAAAGATTATCGCGTATAATACATAATACAAAACCAGTCTAGGTGTACTTACAAATAGCTAAGCAATACCGTTGTAGTGGTTTTGACCACACTATGCATAATGACTGGCTCTTTAAATAAAATAGTTAGTATTAATTCTGTGGTGAAGAATTATTGAGATCAAAACGGCAAAATTGGAATTGTTCTCTAATATTTCAGATGCTGAAAAAATAATTGAATACAAGCATCTGAATTAGAGTGCGGCTGCAACGGTGAGTCCTCTTGTTTATATATAAAAAACAATTTGAAATAATCCAGTGTTGTTTATCGTGAGATGCTTTAGTATGGAATACATGTGGAGACAGTGATGTGTTGGTTTTGACAATTGGGAAGCATGAATGGTTTGAGCACTTATTAATTGAATTATGTGTATATTAATGTGATCTTGATGGTCTTAAACAAAAAATCTTTTTTTTAAAACAGGTATTGAGAGATGTTTATAATTGAAAACAATGTATTGGTTAAAAATGAATCAAGTGTGAAACACGTTATTTTGTTAGATAATATATGTTTATATATATATATATATATATAGGTTTTGACATATGCTTTAATCTGTATTTTAGGCTAACACATGTAAAGGTTATGTGTTTCTGATTTAACATAAGGAGGAAAATATAAATTTATTGTACTGAAGAAGGTGGTTCTGTTGAATATCCTCCACCGAAACGCGTCGACGCCATTAACGCTAGATTTGGATGGGTTCGCCACATTGTTCTGACATGGAAGTCTTATCTGTGCTCTAGGCGATCTACATGTTTACCCAGATTAGCAATTTTTGAAGACAGAGTGAACTGTCTGGTTTATATTACTCCGTTTTTTAGAATTGTTTTTTAGAATCGTGTTTTTAACATGATCAAATACTTGAATGTATAAATTTGTGTAGAAAGAAATTTTTTTTTTAGGAAAAATTGTTTTTAATTATCAATAATACAATAATTGTGATGATATTTGGTGGTGATTCATAAGTGCTTAAACTATTAGTGAGTGAGATATGTTGAGTACACTATGATGTCATGAGTGTGTATTGTTGAATATTGAGTGTATCCAAAGGGAAAACTTTTTTTAAACTTTATGGTTATTGGGTGCTCCATCCTTTTGGTTTATAGAGCCCCCTCTCCTTGAATTTCAAGCTATTATTGATATTGCATATATTTTATTATATAATACTAATGAATTCTGATATTTAATTACGTTTTTGTGCACATCAACAAAGACAAAAATAAATGTCTTCTCGGGGACCACGACCACCACTGCCTCTTGACTCCGCTGGGCTCCAGCCAAGGTACGGAGCTTTTGAGCCGGTTCGGGGGTCCCAGGGTGCTGAAACAAATGCTTTACTGGGCCGTGGCGAGCGGAGCTCCCAGGAGGCGCCACTGCACCGCCGCCATCTTGGCACATCCCCCCATATAATTTATTTAGACAACATTCTGTAAGAACCTTACCAGGAGAGGATTCTGCAGGAGCGCCACAGAGGTTCAGGAAACTGTTGGGGAGGTCCCAACCTTCCACCACCACCTTGTGCCTCTATCGAACTCTAGAGCACGCAGGTAATAGGGGAAAGAGGGGAAACAAAACAAGGAACAAGAGAGGGGTAACAATCCCTGGAGCAGCAATCTTCTCTTCAACAGCGTGTGAGGGGGCCTTGGGTATCTGGAAAAGTACAAATACAGGATGAGTAGGTGAACCCCCAGCCCCACTAGACCTAAACACATGTAATGTACTATGTGTGAATACCTAGCTTCAGAACTGTGACTATTCGAAAGAAAGGGGGTGTAGAATCTCAGAAGACGTAAACAGGTAAGACACAGGGTAACCCACAGTCTGGAAGGTCACAGCTACGTGGGGGCAAATCCCATCTTCGGTAAGAACGGCGATTCTAATGTTTCTGAAACAGAGACATCAATGAAATAAGTGCGGGGACGTAAAGGAGGTAAGTGCTGAGCCAGAATGTGGTCGTATATCCCTCTAACACCCAGTATGCAGTTACCGTACTCAATGAGAAGGAGTCCAGCAAGGAGTCAAGGCACCACAGGTCTGGAAGAGATACTCCGCACCCAGTCCACACAGCAAACGAGGCGATGGAGAAAACTATTTCCAGGGACACTAAATCATATGAGAAAGGGCAGTAGCTGAGGGAAGCAGAGTTTTTACCAGTCCGACGGCACTCCAAGGACGAAGAAGGGAGTTGTAAAACCCGGCCGGCCCACGGGACAAAATCCGGTAAGGCGGGCAGAGCAAACAACCCCCGTGTAACTCCAAGGCAAAGGAGTAGGAGCACGCAGAGCACAACACAAAAATGACAGGGGAATTCCCGTGCCACCAGAGCTCTGGAATAACAGCTGAACAAAAGTTTATCAGCTACGGCCAAAAAAGAAAGGGAACAAGTAACGTAATTCGGAGTGGCTAAGCTCTGAGGGGAGTCGGATTCCTAAGTCCACGTCAAAATCAGGATGTCAGACGAACAGCCTGCGGGGCAACACTAGAACGCGAAGCCTCGAGGATACCGGAAGCCAGCCTTTTCTACTTGCCTGACTTCTTCGCGCATGCGCGCTAGCGAGCCGCCATTTTGGAATTCTTCTCGGTATGCTGGAGTCCGTTGTTTGCAATCATGACAGTACACTCCCCCCAGAACACCCCCCACAGGTTTTGGTTTGTGAGGATTACGCCTATGAAATAGACGTACCAATCGGGGGGCATGCACATGGCTGGCTGGTTCCCAAGTGTGTTCTACACCAAAACCTTTCCAGTGTATCAAATACTGCAAACGGCGTCTACTCCTTCGTGAGTCGATGATGGCTTCCACTTCATATTCATTCTCCCCGTTCACCAATACCGGGGCAGGGATCGTAGGAAGACGGGTACCAGGTTCCACAGGTTTTAGCAGCGATACGTGGAAAACTGGGTGTACCTTAAAGGATATAGGGAGGTTCAGCTCCATAGCCACCGGATTTATTGTTCTTGTGATCTTGTATGGTCCAAGGAACTTAGGTTTAAATTTAAAAGGACCCCGTAATGGTATGTACATGGAGGACAGCCATACCTCATCTCCTGGTTGATACAAAGGTTCTGCCTGTGTATGTAAATCAGCCCCTCTTTTGTAGCAGGCCTTTGCCTGATCTAGATTACTCTGTGTGAGTTGGTGTATGTTCTGAAGGTCCTGAATGAACTCACTAACTGCAGGAGCGGTGCATTCTGAAGTAGTTACAGAGGGTAAGGTTTTAGGATGAAATCCGTATGAACAGAAAAAAGGTTTGTATTTGGTGGATGTATGTTGACTGTTATTATAAGCGATTTCTGCTACCCATACCATCCGATCCCATTCTGTCAGGGAATGTAATGTTTGACTTCTTATGTACTGTTCAAAACACTGATTAACCCTCTCTGTCTGTCCATCAGTCTGCGGGTGGTGGCTAGATGACAGTCTTACATCAATTTGCAAAAGGGAACATAGTTTCCTCCAGAAACGGGAAATGAACTGGGTATCCCTGTCGGAAATTACCACGGTGGGAAAACCATGTACCCGGACCACATGTTGTAGGAAAACAGTAGCGAGTTCTATAGCAGTAGGGAGACCTTTTAAAGGTAGTGTGTCCCTTAGCAGTGAGTGGTAATTCCACAATGAAATCTAGGGAGACGGTGTGCCATGGACGAGGAGGCATAGGCAAAGGTTGGAGCAACCCCGTGGGATTTTGATGGAATATTTTGCTTTGGGCACAAACATGGCACGTTTTCACGAACTGTTCAGCGTCTTTTCCTAAAGTAGGCCACCAAAACCATCGTCTTAAGGATGCAATGGTGTTTTTAATCCCGGGATGTCCAGCCAATGGGTGTGAATGACACCATTCCATTGCCTGTGTTTGCAGGTCTCATGTCGGAAGAACCAGCCCATCATGAACATACACAAATCCTGCCTTCATAACGTGCTCATAGGAATCTACCATCTCTTGTCCATTCTCGGTCTGTTGGTCTGTCTTTACCTTCGTGAGGTATTCCTCTTATGCAGTCCCTCCCACGAATCTATCCTGGGGTATAATGAGGGGTGGTTCTACTTGTTCTTCTGGATGGTCAAACCCTAAACGGGATAGTGAAATCGTATTCACTAAAGAATTGAGTCCAACGTAACTGTCTCATGGACAAGGCCTTGGCTGATTTCAAAAACTGCAAATTACGGTGGTCCGTGAATACCGTTACTGTGTGTCTAGCACCTAACAGATACTGTCGCCACTCCTCAAATGCCTTCTTTATGGCTAACAATTCCTTGTCCCCTACAGCATAGTTCCGTTCAGCTGGGGTTAATTTGTGGGAAAAAAACGCTACTGGATGTAATTCTCCTGTAGTTGTATCTGGCTGAGACAGAACCCCACCTACCGCCACCTGTGAAGCATCAGCTTCCAATATAAATGGGTAACTGGGATCTGGATGTTGGAGCACTGGGGCTAGGGTAAAAGCCTCCTTTAACGCCTTGAATGCTTTGTCGGCGTCTACAGTCCACAAAAAGGGAACCCCTTTTTTCAGCAGTCTCGTTATAGGCGCCACTAATCCTGAAAACTCCTTAATGAAACGCCTATAAAAATTGGCGAAGCCAATAAATCCTTGTATCTCCTTTACGTTTTGGGGAGCTGGCCACCGATGGATAGCTTCGACTTTCTGAGGCTCCATACTTAGCCCCTGGGGTGAGATGATAAAACCCAGAAAAGGAACTGTTTGCACGTGAAACGTACATTTCTCAAGTTTACAATACAGATGATTGTCCTGTAATCGTTTCAGTACCTGTCTTACGTGGGTTATATGTTCTTGTAGAGAAGGGGAATAAATTAACAGGTCATCAATATACGCAATAACAAAGCAATCCAACATCTCCTTAAGGACCTCGTTGATAAAAAACTGAAATGCTGAGGGAGCATTGCATAGCCCAAAAGGCATTACGAGATACTCAAAGAGCCCGTACTTTGTACAAAAAGCTGTTTTCCACTCATCTCCTTCTACTACCCGCACTAAATGATACGCCCCCCGCAAGTCCAATTTAGTAAACACTTGAGCGTTCCTCACTCTATCAAGGAGAGAGGAAATGAGTGGGAGAGGGTATCTGTTCTTGATAGTGATTTTATTTAGGGCTCTATAGTCTATGCAACATCGTAGACCACCCTCGCGTTTTGGTATAAAAAATAGAGAAGAGGAAGCAGGAGCTCTGGAAGGACGAATGAATCCCATAGCCAACATGGTATCCAGATATTCTCGCAGGTAGAGATTCTCCTTCTCAGTAAGAGAGTAAACCCTACTGCATGGTATTTTGGCTCCTGCTTGTAAATCTATTCTACAATCATATGGTCTGTGTGGAGGGAGACTGGTGGCTTCTTCTGCATCAAATCAAATTAACTCTTGATATACCACAGGCAAAGCATTTCCTTCATCGCAGCCCCTCTCATTGGTTACCTGGCTAGAAGTCATGATATGTGTCTTGCAGCACTCAGGCCTGAACTGTAATGTTGCCTTTCTCAAGTTGATAAGGGGATTATGCAACCTCAGCCAGGGTAGGCCCAATATAACCGGAAACTGAGGGGATTGAATCAGGTCAAATTCTATTTGTTCTACATGGTCTGGATCAAGAATAACTTGTAAAGACTCTGTCTTGTGTGTGATGGGCCCGGATTTTAGCACACTCCCATCAATAGTAGTTACCTTCTCAACATAACCCTTATCTTGAGTTTGAATATGCTGTTCCTGAGCCCATGCCCTATCCACAAAGTTCCCTGAAGCACCTGAATCAATCATAATGTGTATTTTGGCCTTTCCTTGTTCCCAAGACACTTCGGCTGGGGCAAAGAAATGACTATGAGTAGAGATATTTGGATCAACAGAAGAGACACTCAAACCGGAATAACCCGGGGTCCCTGTCTCACGGGGCCCCGGGCTTTCTAGTTTTCCGCCTTCTTTGTCTGTATGGGCTTGGTGGGACAAGTGCGAAGAAAATGTCCCGCTCTACCGCAATACAGACAGACGATTTTCACGCCTACGGCGTCTTTCTTCTTGTGTCAAAGGGCCTCTTATAATACCAATCTGCATGGGTTCTCCTTCGTCTACTATGGGAGGGGTTTCTGTTCTCCTCTCTCTAATGGATACTAGCCGGACGTCTGGCTTCCCCTTTTCCCTCTTGCGTTCCTGTTTGCGGTGATCCATTTTGACTACTACATCAATAAGGTCTTTACAGGCTGTGGGGGGGGATCAACTACTTGGGCTAAGGCATCTTTAATATCTTCTCGAAGGCCTCTATAAAATAGGGCGCTGCGCTTCTCTTCTGGCCACCCTGCCTCTACTACCAACCGTTGAAAAGTAGTAATATAAGCAGTAAGATCAGTAGTCCCTTGTTTAAGAGAGAGCAGTTCTGTATCTGCAGAATGGGTATAGGTGTGTTTGTCGAACAACTTTTTGAATTCTCCTTTGAAGGCCTCATAGTCCTGTAATAAAGGGTTGTTTCTTTCTATCAGTGGAATCGCCCAGTTAGCTGCGGACCCCCCTAAATAAGAAATCACAAAAGCTACCTTAGCTTGGTCAGTAGGAAAACAATGAGCTTTACAGGTGAAATGCAGCTGACATTGGCTAATGAACGCCGCACACTTGGTTGATTCACCCGAGAATCTTCCGGGTGGAGCAAGAGGTATGACTGGCGGCATTGTAACATGTATTACCTGGGTGGGATCCCTTGAACCTCCTTCCCCATGTCTCTCTCTCTGTATGGCATTGACCCTTGTTGCCAATGCCTGGGTTTCTACCTGTAAATTTCCAATCATATGGGCTAAATCCGCCACGGTCACCCGTTGTAAATCCATGACGCTCGGGCAGAATGCACAACGAGGGCTTCGCGTTCTGTAAGAACCTTACCAGGAGAGGATTCTGCAGGAGAGCCACAGAGGTTCAGGAAACTGTTGGGGAGATCCCAAACTTCCACCACCACCTAGTGCCACTATCGAACTCTAGAGCACACAGGTAATAGGGGAAAGAGGGGAAACAAAACAAGGAACAAGAGAGGGGTAACAATCCCTGGAGCAGCAATCTTCTCTTCAACAGCGTGTGAGGGGGCCTTGGGTATCTGGAAAAGTACAAAGACAGGATGAGTAGGTGAACCCCCAGCCCCACTAGACCTAAACACGTGTAATGTACTATGTGTGAATACCTAGCTTCAGAACTGTGACTATTCGAAAGAAAGGGGGTGTAGAATCTCAGAAGACGTAAACAGGTAACCCACAGTCTGGAAGGTCACAGCTACGTGGGGGCAAATCCCATCTTCGGTAAGAACGGCGATTCTAATGTTTCTTAAACAGCACGCAGAGAACAACACAAAAATGACAGGGGAATTCCCATGCCACCAGAGCTCTGGAATAACAGCTGAACAAAAGTTTATCTGCTACGGCCAAAAAAGAAAGGGCACAAGAAATGTAATTCAGAGTGGCTAAGCTCTGAGGGGAGTCGGATTCCGAAGTCCACGTCAAAATCAGGATGTCAGACGAACAGCCTGCGGGGCAACACTAGAATGCGAAGCCTCGAGGATACCGGAAGCCAGGCTTTTCTACTTGCCTGACTTCTTCGCGTATGCGCGCTAGAGAGCCGCCATTTTGGAATTCTTCTCGGTATGCTGGAGTCTGTTGTTTGCAATCATGACACATTCTGCTCATGAGTCAAAATGTTCAGTCCCTCTAAATTCATATTCGTCTCCCTTGTTCTCTTCTTTTGGAGCTGGGCTTTCTTTTAAACAAAGAAAAATAAATTCTCATTCCCACTCAACAAATAGAATTTCTAGGCTTTCTGATAAATTCCTCAATCGCTACTTTACATCTTCCTCAAACAAAGGTAAAAGCAATTAAAGCGGAGATTTTTCTAATTCTTCGCAGCTCCCATATCTCTCGCAGATCTCTGGCAAGAATAGTGGGCCTTCTATCCGAGCAATTTTTCAGGGCCCTCTCCATTACCGAGCCCTTCAATGCCTAAAACTTTGCTACCTCTGCAAAGGTCTGGCCTATTCAGATTCAGTCACTATCGACCCAGAGGCTCGCTTAGAACTTCAATGGTGGCTAGACCATTTAGAAGCCTGGAACGGCAGGACTATCTTTGAATCAGCACCAGATCTTCTTTTGAATCAGATTCTAGCCAGACAGGATGGGGAGCCCACTGTGGTCCAATATCGACTAAAGGTACAAGGTCTGTCGAGGAGTCCTAATTACACATCAAATGTTTAGAGATGCTTGCAGGCTCCTTTACAATCAAAACCCTGGCACAAGACAGAATACAATGTTCCATTGTTCTTCACATGGACAATGAGTCTGCGGTTCAATATATAAATCATTTGGGCGAGACAAAATCCAAATGTCTCGGAGAACTTGCGAAAAGCTTTTGGGAATTCTATCTTCTCAATCAATCAATCAAATAATTTTATTTGACCTAAATGAGGTCATAAAAAAAACACAGAATAAATACAGTACACTTTAAATAGAACATTATAAAATTCTCTAACAAAAAAATCACACTTAATAAGACATTTCATCTATCATTTGATTGATAATGTCTTCTCAATAAGATCTCTGTTCGAGCAGAATATCTTCCAGGCAACCTTAATTCCATTGCAGATTAGCACTCTTGTCATCTATGAGACTTCAGCGATTGGAAGCTTCACCCTTCTGTTTTCCAGATTCTCTCAAAAACGGGCTCCTTTTCACATCGATCTTTTTCACTTCATGCCTCAATACACACCTACCACATTTCTTCAGTGGGGGCCGGATCCTCTAGCCTTAGCTACAGATGCTTTCTTACAGGACTGGTCTCAGTCAACTATGCTTACCCTCCTTCTCTAAAGATAAACAGAGTGTTGTCTCAGGTCAGATGTCAACAAGCTTCTCTGGTACTGGTTCTCCCACTCTGGCAATCAAAATTGTGATTTCCTCCCCTTCTAGAACTCCCGATCGATTTCCCAGTCCTTCTTTCATCCTTCCCAGATCTTCTTCAGGATCCTTTCGGCCATCCTCACAATTTGATCCTAGACAACTCTCTCATTCTTTCGGCTTGGAGAATAGCGGGTCAGCCCAATCTCCCCATTTCATTTCACCAGAGGCTTCAGAATTCATTAGCAAAGCCTGGGCTCCAGGAACAACTAAAGCTTACAGATCCAGATGGGCTTTATGGTCAAGCTGGTGTTTTGGAAAACATCTCGATCCCTTTTCAACCAATGTAGTCTATATCATTAATTTTATGGCAGCTAAAGCTAGTGGAGGTAAGTCTTAGAGGACCATAAACCTGTACAGATCAGCAATTTCATTGAACCATCCCTATATCAACTGCAAGTCAGTCAGAGAACATCTGCTCATCTGTCGTCATTTAAAGGGAGTAAAATTTTCTAAACCTCCTTGTCAAAAATATACCAAATTGTGGGATGTCATTGTGGATTTGAACCGGTTTCTTTCATGGCCTGATAATGCTGTTCTTTCCCTCAAAACTGCTTTCTGCTAAACAATGTTATTGTGTTTAATTTCGATTTAACGTTTATCATATGTCAAGGCTTTAGATGTTTCTTCTAGTCAGTATTCCACCACTGGGTTGTGTTTACAATTAACAAACATACACAATCCAATTTAAAGTCAGTGTTTTACCCTTATTTCCCAAATCAACCTAAACTGTGTCAAAAAAATGTCTCAAGGTATATGAACAACAGACTTTTGATCTTAAAACGTCCTCTCAGTAGCAGCTTCTCATTTCCTTTCGTAAGCCCCATAATCCTGTTTCTTCTGCCACCCTGACTCGTTGGGTCAGATGGGTTATGCCCTTAGCAGGAGTTCATTTTCCTGTTTTTGAGGCTCATTCCACTAGGGGTGCTAACGCTTTTAAAGCCTTTTGGGCAAGTTCCAGATTAGTGGACATTCTGAGATCAGCTTACTTGTCCAATGATAAAATATTTAGAATCTTTTATTTCAAACCTTTTCTCACTGAAACTTCTGCTGTAGTTGACATGCTTTAAACAAGCATAATAGAAGCCTCCATTCTAGACATAAAATGTAGATTTTCCTAGTAATTTATGAAGGAAAGTCTTCATTTTATTTAAAGACATGGATGCGAGTATTATCCCACCTCAACACTTGGTAACCTATGTTTTTTAACCTCACTGACCGCGGCTCCAGCATTACAACCTACCTCCTCTTAAGGACATCATAGTTCAGACGGAACTCTCTCCTGCTCCTTCCTCTTTGACGCTTCCACATGGATGTCTACCGGTCTCCTTGGAGCTTTCACAAATTTTCAGTCTTAAGACCTATTACCAAGGGCTGCTTACGTTTGTTATGGCTTTCTCGATTGTTGTCTCCATTTTTCCTTTATTTTCTGGTCCTATCTAACTTCTCTAACAAGAAGAGAGGGCTGTTCCAGGCCTCGAAAAATCATAAACATTTTACTAGACCTGCAGGTCTAGTGACTTAAATAATCTACTCAACCAATTTGTAATGCTCTTGACCCCTAAACAGGTTTCAAATGATGTGATTGTGGTCAAATATTTTTAATTCTTTGAGCCGCCATTTTCTTCATTATCACATATGAGAGCACCTTCAGATGCGTTAGTTCAGCATGTCTGGTGTACAAAAAACTCTTTTGTTTGATTTAATAGACAAAACTTTTTTTACATATATAACACAAATCTAGCAACAGGCTGCACATGACCCCTGACTTTCCTCTTAGTTCATTAACAGCATTGTCATCAGGGCAAGGGCAGGAATGTTTCTCAAATCATGTTTACAAACTATCACTTTTAATAAGTTCATAATGAAAGCATGAAGTGGTAGCACACTGTCATTTGTAATCAGCAGATTTTACATAGAAATGGCCACAAACCTTCCCATTGATATGCAGTTTTACTGGTAAAACTATATAGTGTACAAACAATAATGTTTGGAAATAGGGTTTCTGCTAATATGTCATTTGTATATCACCAAGTAAACTGTTCTGGTTTTATTTGCTCCTTTTGAACTCTTTGTGTGCATGACACTTCTTAATTACAAAAAAAATTTGCTTTCGCAATTCCTAATATATTTTGAAATATTGATAATATTAATTAACAGGTTATTTATTTAAGTGTAGGAGAGAAAATAAACTCCACTTTCCAAGCAGCAGTTAATAAAAAGACAAACTGCCATTTGACCTCTTTCCTTGAACAGACAGCAAATGTGATAAAAACAAGATTTAATGGCATCTTTATTGCTCATTCACTTTCTGAATGAACAGAACACCTGTTCCTTTCTAGCCTAAAGTCACTCGCCAGATGGGACTAGTATGTGGTAAAAATTGCTTCCACCTGATAAACTTTTACTCGCAATTGCGAGTGGGCGAGTAGATTTTACGAGGCCTGTGTTCGCAGTCAAGCAGGACATTATACATTCTGATGTTATACTATTGGTGGTCACGCACATTACGTTTCTTATTCTTTTGGCTAGCATGTTGCTAAGCCTCTTGGGATTTGTAGTTTTAACTTTCTTGACTGCTGCTATTCAAATTAAAGCAAGTTAAGATAGCATAATACTTGCCTCCATGTCTTTAATAAAATTAAGACTTTTCCTTCATAAATTACTAGGAAAATCATATTTGTATACACGCTAGCCTGCACAGTCTCAATGGCTGAGTCTGTGGGAGTTCTTCTGTTCTAGCGCGGGGACACGCTTTGAGCGTAACCAAGCGCTCTATAAAATTCCCTTATTATTATTATTATTATTAAATCTACATTAAAAACAACTTTTCACAGTCCAAGTCTGGATGTGCTTGATAGATTTAAACGGCACTCATGTTTGTAGGCTTCCTGTTGACATGAAAATCCATATCCTCGTTAACTAGTGTAGCAGTTAAGAATGTCGCTAGCAGTGATTAATTTGATAAACATGTATTTAAAAAGTTTGTGGCCTCTGTGGGATCAATAACCTTTTTAATAGTAAACAGATAAGCTTATATGTTCACATCCCAAAATAGCTATATTGGAAATATTACTTAAACTAAAACATTGCCTTGTGATTTAAATATTTGCATACACCACCCTAGTCTGTTTTTCAACTGAACTAATTTCTACTAAATCCATTTTGTATTGGCACTGCTTTCCTTATTGTGAATCTGTTTCTTTACATAAAAAGATCATTTATAGGAAAATGACACAATCTATTAAGTTACTATAAGACCAGCTTTATTTTGATTTTGATAAATTCCAAAGGAAGAATGAGTTTCAGAACAAGACCAGTCTGGACTGTCCACTCCTGTTTCTTAAAGAATCAAAATGGATTCTTCTGCTTTGTAAGGAAACAGAACTCCGTACATAATCATTGAACTAACCATAAACCATGAACACTGAATGTTCTATTGTAAAGGTGCTCATAATCCTCCATTTAAATGTCCCAAGGAAGAGACCAGTCTTTAAATGTGGCGTCCTGCTCGTCCATATACCGTAACCAAAATCATAAGAGAACATGAGAGTGTCACAAGGAGAGTCAATGCACAAATCACTGAGCTGTGCTGCTGGAGGCCAACTGGAACTTGTAGGGTCAGCTCTTCTGTCACCTGGAGGGGGAAGACAGCAAGCTGTTATGCCTTGTGTTGCCCTTCTTCACGCACATTCAACAAATAATTATGTTTCAAGGTTGATTTACTAACAGAGGCAGACCACCAAAGGTCCAGACAGCGGGCCAGTTCCTCTTCAAATGAACCTCATATATTCCAAATACCAATTATACATTCCACATGACACCAGTGATTTCCATATTCACCCACCTGGAATGCAGATAACCACAATACAGCTTCCTTCTTTTTGAACAAAAAAGCTCAAACTCTGATAAAATATCAGCAATAATATTTGTAACCAACAAAAACGCATTATGAAGAAATCTGGAAAATATTGAGAGGTTTTCGAGGGAGAAGTATAAAGAATACGGCATAGAAAGCATACCACAATAAACAATATAGCACCAGTACCCTACCCAAACACACACACACATATATCTATTGAATATATATATATATAAATGCAAAATAGGGAATATATTTTTAGTATCTAAACCCTTTTTTACTTCACATAATCCTGCATCTAGACAGAACATTTCCTATCCCGCTTGCAGTTCCAAAGCACGCCCTTTTGTTGTAAGGTTCAACAGGGCCAGCGCACAAGTCTCCATTCTAATTACATGTTTAAACTTGACATCTTTTTCAAAACAGTGACTTTTTACATGCCGTGCACTTACACGATAACATACTTAAAAATTATTCTGCTTGCAGCACGTTTTAGTACCATTTTATCATGTTGTTCTCACACTCTGTCCAAGGCTAAGGAATACTGAATGCATAGCCCTTGTATTTGGTTTTCCGGTTGCGGACTACTCTGATTCTCAAGACAAACAATCAAATCAGCACTGAATTCTCTGATCCAAATTGAGCAGAGAAGCACTTCTGTGGATTATCCTGGAACTCTGTGTCTTTGGCTGAGATGCAGCCCTGCTAACTCTAACCTTTATTCTGCAAAAGACGGTAGCCTGCTCTGATTTGCTTCCTCATACATCCTAACAGGTATGGGGGTTGGGTTGTCCCAAGAGATCTGGCAGAGGGTACTCCCACTATGCCCGCAATAGTGTAGGAATCAAGAACAAGGGAAATCAGTAACAGGAAGTGAGAAAATATTATTGAAAACTAGTCTATAAAATGGTTTGTTCGGCCTCAGATTGAGAAGTTTGACAAGAGAGGCAATTTAAAATTGCTGAACACAAAGTCATTCAATTACGCCAATTATTGGCCCTCTGCTGACTAATGGACACACCTCTTCAGAGGGCACTTAAGGAGGTATAGGGAATACTTACCGTTTTGTTACCAAAATATTTATCGCCTCCTTCTCTTGTCCCTTCTGAAAACTCACTATTCTATTGTGATTGAGGGGGCCTACAATCTTGACTGCCAGACACTGAGTGCAGTCAGAGTAATATGATTCGGTGCCTCCACTCTCAATATTCCAATAAATGTGCTAATTGCTTTTATTTGTTGCTCCCAGAACACCAGAATGCAGTGCTTGCCAACTAGAGGTGGCTTTGGGGATGGGAAGCGATGAGGGGGAAAAAAACACATCCCAGAACAGGGATGCCCATTGTGGTCTGTTATGGGGGTGTGTTCCTTTTCATTTTCCTTTCCTTTTTTGTTCCCTCTCTTCTTGTTCAACGCAAGAGATTTATCCTTGAACACAACCTGGGTTTTGAGGGTCAGGCTGTGTTAGAACATTTACCTTTACCTGTAGTAGCAGAGAGTAATGAACCGTTAAATGATTTTGATCAAGCAATACAAATGTTAGAAAAACAATTCGATGTTGAGAAGAGTTTGGTAGTAGCTAGGCACAAGTTTTTTACGAGGGAACAACAAGCTTCTGAAAGCATTGTGTCGTATGTTGCTTCGTTACGTATTTTGGCTTCTGAATGTGAGTTTTAAAATTTTACGTCAACTCATCAGGGACCAAATTGTTGTACGATGTAGAGATAAAAAAGTTCAACAGAAGTTATTAACTTTAAAAAATCCATCTCTTGAAGAAATGGTCTCCATAGTCAAGAGCATTGAGTTATCCCAGATGTCTTCCAACGAGCTTAGATCAGACAAATCTATGGTTGGTGTTGTAAATGAAGGGAAAAATGGGGCGGAGAAGAATAGTGGGTCTGAGAAAAACAGTAATGAGATTAAAGGGAAATTGCCTGCAGTTAGACATGATAAGAAACAATTCTATTTTCAAAAGAAAAATGTGTGTTCCAAATGTGGTTTTCCTTCACATTTCCCTAACTCACGTATTTGTCCTGCTAGGAATGCTTCTTGTAGAAATTGTGGTAAGCAAGGTCATTTTGCTAAAGTGTGTACTTCTAGGAGGAATATTAATGTTGTGTGGGAGAATGACAAAGTGGAGAGTGACACGGAAGTTGTAAGTTCCATGAGTGATTTAATGTTAGTGGTTAAAGATGATTGTGTGGAGTGTGCAGATCCCATTGTTGACATTATAGTTGATGGAAAAACTTTGAAATTGCTTGCTGATTCAGGAGCACGTATGACGATGATCACTGAAGAGTTGTTTGGATCTGTGTGGGGTGATAAGCATCTTGAACCTCCTGATAGAAGCCCCTTATCTTATGAAGGAAGGAAGATTCAACTAAAGTTTTTTTTTGAAAGTACATTAGTTTTCAAAGAGAGATCTATAACTGGGAAGATCTATGTGGCTATAAAAGGGTTAAACATCCTAGGATGGTATCACCAAGGTTTATTCGGGATGACCCTTAGACCTGGCACAAAGGAACTAGTGACCATTGTCAATGAATTTACATGCGATGATGACCCTTCTAATTGGGGAAGAAAATTTCCCAATGTTTTTTGTGACACACTAGGTTTAATCAATGGTTTTGAACATCTTATCAAAGTAAAAGATGGAGCTATTCCAATTAAACATAAAATGCGAAATGTACCCTTGAGTGTTAGGGATGATTTAACGAAAGAGTTGGAGAAGATGTGTGAATCAGGTGTGATTGAGCCCATCAAATCCTCTCTCTGGTTAAGTCCCTTGGTGGTCGCACGGAAAAAGAATGGGAATCTCAGAGTCTGCATTGATCTGCGCTGTCTTAATAAGAATATATGGGTGGACTCACACCCGCTACCCCGCATTGATGATATAGTCGCTAAGTTTCAAGGATTCAAATGGTTTTCGAAGACAGACTTATCTTCGGCATATCATCCAGTTGAACTGGACGTATCGTCTAAACACTTGACTGCTTTTGTTTCTCCATCTGGGACTTTCCAATTCAAAAGGATGCGGTTTGGGCTAGCCTCGGCGGCTTCCGTGTTCCAGCGTGTCATGGAAAAACTCCTGATGGGAGTTCATACCACTGTTGTCTTTCAAGATGACATCCTAGTGGCAAGAGTTTGCAGATCTTCGCATGCCAAAAGCTTGAATGAAGTCTTAAATAGACTACAAGAGAAGGGTATTGTGGGTAATTTGAGCAAATGTGTTTTTGGTGTGGAGTCCATTGATTATCTAGGACACCGCATATCTGGTAAGGGGATTCTTCTTAGAGTAGGTCTGATTGAGGCTATTGTCAAGGTTCCTTCTCCCAAGACTAAAGAGCAAGTTTCATCTTTCTTAGGAATGTGTGAGTTTTATTCAAAGTTCATTTCCAATTTTTTCAGCCACAACTGCTCATTTACGTGAACTTTTGAAGAGAGGAACTGTTTTTCTCTGGGATCAAAGGTGTCAAACTGATTTTGATAATATTAAGAGTGAACTTGGTTCCTGCAAAATTTTGACTTCCTTTGATCCTTCTTTAGAATCTATTGTATCTGTGGACGCAAGTCTTGATGGCCTTGGTGACATGTTGACTCAAATGGAAGGTGGTGCTGAACATACTGTTGGTTTCATCTCTCGATCATTACGTCCCAGCGAAAAAAACTTAATCTGTCATAGAGAGAGAACTTCTGGCTTGTTGTTGGGCAATTGAGAGGTTTAAAAGTTTTCTCTGGGGTAGGTCTTTTAAGCTATTGACTGATCACAAACCTCTTATTCCTATTCTCAATGGTGTTGTAGGGAAAGATCACACTCCCAGGATCGCTAGATTGGGTTCCAAACTTCTTCAATACAATTTTGTGGTTTAACATATTCTTGGAGGAAAAAACATTAGACCTGACCTACTTTCTAGACTGCCTTTGCCGGCTGTGCAGAGTGAATGTACTGAAGATGAAGATGAGGAATGTTTAATTGCGAGTATTGACATTTGTAAAGAGGGGTGTTTCAAGGAGGGAGAGTGGTTTGATGCAATGCATTCTGATTCTGTTCTCAAGGAAGTTAGAATATGTATCATTAAAGGTTGGCCAAAGGAAAAATATCTGGATAGAGAACTGCAACCTTTTTCTAAAGTGGCTGATGAATTGTCTCTAGAAGGTGGTGAGATGATTTTACGTGGTGATAGATTTGTACCTCCTGCAAGTTTGAGAGATCGTATAATTATGGCCGGACATGAAGGTCATCTGCGGCAAACATGTACCAAACGTAGAATTCGTTCAATTTATTGGTGGCCTTCAATGGATCGCCATATAGAGGATATGGTTGAGAGTTGTTTTACTTGTTGTTCCAGTGACAAAGTAATCAAGACTGTCATTCCTCCCAAAGTGAAAGTTGACTTACCTGCTGGGCCTTGGATGAAACTGGCATTGGATTTTATTGGACCGTTTAATGCTCTGCCCAATAAATACAAATTTGCCTTGGTCATTGCCGATTATTACAGCAAATGGTGGGAGGTTTGTTTTATGACTGATCCTAATACGAATGAAGTCATTAAGTTTTTAGAGAGTCTTTTTGCAAGAGAAGGTTTTCCCAAGGAATTAGTGTCAGACAATGGAGTACAGTTTGTCTCCAAAGAAATATCCAGTTTTTTAAATCAATCTGGTATTATCCATCGGCGAGTTGCTCTTTACCACCCACAAGGGAATGGTTTCATTGAGCGCATGAATCGCATATTGGTGGAATGTGTGCAATGGGCGTTCTCTGGAAATATTGATATTAGAGGAGCTGTACAGAATATGCTGTGGGCTCATCGGACCACACCGGGCACTGAGTTTGGGAAAAGTCCTTTTGAGCTATTGAGAGGGAGATTTGCTACGTTCTGCATGTGTCCAGCTTGGATGAGGCAGTGGGGACTATTGTCCAGGTCGTTTTTGTCATCTTCTGAGGAGAGAGTTGAGGGAGAGACGCATTCTCCTGTACACAATAAAGCTAATGAAAACACTTCATACCATTCAGGACAGAGTTCTCACAAAGAAGGGTGGACCCACAAAATCAATGTGGGAGATTGGGTTAAGATAAAGAATCCTCATAATGTACCCAAAGGTCTCTTGAAATTTAGTCAACTGATGTGTGTTGATTCAGTTTCACGTTATGCTGTGAGAGTCAATAGGAAGAATTGGTGGAATGTATCCAGGATTTATAGAATGCCTGATAAAGTTGTACATCAAATGGGTTTGAAAATTAATACTGCTTTTTCTTCTAATAAATCATCTCTTGATGGTGTGGAGATTGACTTGAGCGGAAAACTAGCGATGGTATATCTCCAGATACGTCTACTTCTTTGGTGAGGAAGAGTAGTCGCAGGAGATTTGTTCCCAAATGTATGGATTTATGAAGTTTACTAGTTGTTCTAAGCTAAATTAAGTTTTGTTATCAGTACTTATCTGTTCTTTTCTTTTTATTTATTTTCCTTTTTAGGTCTCACCTGGCTATCGCGTAAGCGATCGCTCAGCGAGACTTATGTAGGGGCTTCAGAAAATGCTCCCAAAGGCTTCCCAGGCAGATCGGGTGGCGGTTACGCGCACAACCACGCGCATTCCATTTGCCACCAGCTACTTCCTGCGCGTGCGCCGCCTCCCGCATTCAGAGAGATTTAGTAAGGGGCACAAGACCTTAGGAATGCGGTTTTTGGCCAGTGCATGTGAGGCATTCAAGCACGAAGCTGGCATCGGGCATCTGGCATCGGACTTGAAAGCAGCAGACTGCTTTCGCCAGCGCGCGCTTGGCCTCACTTCCTGCATCCCCTCTTACAACAATTAACTTTCGTTATAACTCACACCCCATATGCTCGTTGCCACCCACCCTTCCTTTGATGTCCGCTTTTCTTGTTGTTTACAAACCACGCCACACACTGCTGCACGCCGCACACTGCACACTGCCGCACGCCGCACACTACCGCACGCCGCACACTGCTGCATTATACTGCTGAACGCCGCACACTGCTGCATGCCGCACACCTCACACTGCTACACGAAACACTGCTGCACGCCTCACACTGCTGCATGCCTCACACTGCTGCACGCAACACACTGCTGCACGCCGCACACTGCTGCACGCCGCACACTGCTGCACACCTTACTCTGCTGCACACCTCACACTGCTGCACGCTGCACACTGCTGCACGCAGCACACTGCTGCACGCCGCACACTGCTGCATGCCGCACACTGCTGCACGCCACACACTGCTGCACACCACACACTGCTGCACGCTGCTGCACGCCACACTGCTGCACGCAGCACACTGCTGCACGCCGCACACTGCTACACGAAACACTGCTGCACGCCGCACACTGCTGCACGCCACACACTGCTGCACGCCACACACTGCTGCACGCCTCACACTGCTGCACGCCACACACTGCTGCACGCCACACACTGCTGCACGCCTCACACTGCTGCACGCCTCACACTGCTGCACGCCGCACACTGCTACACGCCGCACACTGCTACACGCCACACACTGCTACACGCCACACACTGCTGCATGCCACTGCACGCCACACACTGCTGCACGCCACACACTGCTGAATGCCACACAATGCTACACGAAACACTGCTGCACGCCTCACACTGCTGCACACCACACTGCTGCACGCCACACACTGCTGCACGCCACACACTGCTGCATGCCTCACACTGCTGCACGCCTCACACTGCTGCACGCCGCACACTGCTGCATGCCTCACACTGCTGCATGCCGCACACTGCTGCACGCCGCACACTGCTGCACGCCGCACACTGCTACACGCCACACACTGCTACACGCCACACTGCTGCACGCCACACACTGCTGCATTACTCACTGCTGCATGCTGCATGACACTGCTGCACGCAGCTGCACGCCACACAGTGCTGCATGCCTCACACTGCTACACAAAACACTGCTGCATGCCACACACTGCTGCATGCCACACACTGCTGCATGCCACACACTGCTGCACGCCACACACTGCTGCACGCCACACACTGCTGCATGCCGCTGCACGCCACACACTGCTGCACGCCACACACTGCTGAATGCCACACAATGCTACACGAAACACTGCTGCACGCCTCACACTGCTGCACACCACACTGCTGCACGCCACACACTGCTGCACGCCTCACACTGCTGCACGCCTCACACTGCTGCACGCCTCACACTGCTGCACGCCTCACACTGCTGCATGCTGCACACTGCTGCACGCCGCACACTGCTGCACGCCGCACACTGCTACACGCCACACACTGCTGCACGCCACACACTGCTGCACGCCACACACTGCTGCACGCCACACACTGCTGCACGCCACACACTGCTGCACGCCACACACTGCTGCATTACTCACTGCTGCATGCTGCATGACACTGCGGCACGCAGCTGCACGCCACACAGTGCTGCATGCCTCTCACTGCTACACGAAACACTGCTGCATGCCACACACTGCTGCATGCCACACACTGCTGCACGCCAAACACTGCTGCACGCCACACACTGCTGCACGCCACACACTGCTGCACGCCACACACTGCTGCACGCCTCACACTGCTGCACGCCTCACACTGCCGCACGCCGCACACTGCTGCACGCCACACACTGCTGCACGCCACACACTGCTGCATGCCACACACTGCTGCACACCACACACTGCTACACGAAACACTTTTGCACGCCACACACTTTTGCACGCCACACACTCCTGCATGCCACACACTGCTGCACGCCACACATTGCTGCACGCCACACACTGCTGCACGCCGCACAATGCTACATGAAACACTGCTGCACGCCTCACACTGCTGCACGCCACACACTGCTGCACGCCACACACTGCTGCACGCCACACACTGCTGCACGCCTCACACTGCTGCACGCCTCACACTGCTGCACGCCTCACACTGCTGCACGCCTCACACTGCTGCACACCGCACACTGCTGCACACCGCACACTGCTGCACACCGCACACTGCTACACGAAACACTGCTGCATGCCACACACTGCTGCATGCCACACACTGCTGTATGCCACACACTGCTGCACGCCGCACAATGCTACACGAAACACTGCTGCACGCCACACACTGCTGCACACCGCACACTGCTGCACACCGCACACTGCTGCACACCGCACACTGCTACACGAAACACTGCTGCATGCCACACACTGCTGCATGCCACACACTGCTGTATGCCACACACTGCTGCACGCCGCACACTGCTACACAAAACACTACTGCACGCCACACACTGCTGCACGCCGCACACTGCTGCACGCCGCACACTGCTGCACGCCTCACACTGCTACACGAAACACTGCTGCACGCCGCACACTGCTGCACGCCGCACACTGCTGCACGCCACACACTGCTGCACGCCACACTGCTGCACGCAGCACACTGCTGCACACTGCTGCACGCCGCACACTGCTGCACGCCGCACACTGCTGCAGGCCGCTACACGAAACACTGCTGCATGCCACACACTGCTGCACGCCGCATAATGCTACACGAAACACTGCTGCACGCCTCACACTGCTGCACGCCACACACTGCTGCACGCCACACACTGCTGCACGCCTCACACTGCTGCACACCGCACACTGCTGCATGCCACACACTGCTGCACGCCACACACTGCTGCACGCCACACACTGCTGCACGCCGCACACTGCTGCACGCCGCACACTGCTGCACACTGCTGCATTACTCACTGCTGCATGCTGCACGACACTGCTGCACGCCGCACACTGCTGCACGCCGCTGCATGCCACACAGTGCTGCATGCCTCACACTGCTACACGAAACACTGCTGCACGCCACACACTGCTGCACACTGCTGCACACTGCTACACGCCACACACTGCTGCACGCCACACACTGCTGCACGCCACACACTGCTGCACGCCACACACTGCTGCACGCCACACACTGCTGCATGCCGCACACTGCTGCACGCCGCACACTGCTGCACGCCGCACACTGCTGCACGCTGCTACATGCCACACACCGCTGCACACCCACACACTGCTGCACGCCACACACTGCTGCATGCCGCACACTGCTGCACGCCGCACACTGCTGCACGCCGCACACTGCTACACGAAACACTGCTGCACGCCACACACTGCTGCACGCAACACACTGCTGCACGCCACACACTGCTGCACGCCACACACTGCTGCACGCTGCACACTGCTGCACACCGCACAATGCTACACAAAACACTGCTGCACGCCGCACACTGCTGCATGCCACACACTGCTGCACACCACACACTGCTGCACGCCGCACACTGCTGCATGCCACACACTGCTGCACGCCACCCACTGCTGCACACCGCACACTGCTGCACGCCGAACACTGCTGCACGCTGCACACTGCTACACGAAACACGCTGCACGCCGCACAATGCTACACGAAACACTGCTGCATGCCGCACACTGCTGCACGCCGCACACTGCTGCACACTGCTGCATTACTCACTGCTGCATGCTGCACGACACTGCTGCATGCCGCACACTGCTGCACGCCACACAGTGCTGCATGCCTCACACTGCTACACGAAACACTGCTGCACGCCGCACACTGCTGCACGCCACACACTGCTGCACGCCGCACACTGCTGCATGCCGCACACTGCTGCACGCTGCACACTGCTGCACTCCACACACTGCTTTTATGCGAGTTTATGCTACTGACATTGTAAATGACAATGCCTTTTATTTGTTTAAAAAAGGGATTGTAATTTTACAATGCCAATAGCTCAAACTCTTATAAATGCGAGACCTATTGCATTGCAAATGCTTGTTCTGCTTATTATTGTATTTAATTTTGTTTATATTTTGCCTCTCTTTCTCCTTTGAATATTCAATCATTATGTTTCTGTGAGAAAGGGAGATATTGTAGTATTCACTGTGGTAATGTCATGACATACTGAATGTTCTGTCACCTCCTTGGTGATGGAATGTTCATGCTTGGAGTCTTGAGTGATATTTGTATTCATTCCCTGGAAGCTGTCGTTGATGAGCAGTAATAAAGACGACTTCTCTACCTACAAGCTGTATTGGTGGTCGCTTCAGTAACTTAAAACAAAATGGGAAGATGGCGCAGGGCATGTTCCGCCGAAGTCCAACAGCCGCGTTTCCCACATGCATCGTTGTACAGCCGCTAGCTGAAGGAGCGTGAGTGGCGTTTTAAAAATGACATGCATTGTAACGTTTTGCTTTTCATTTCCAATTAGTCTCATAAAGGCATCAACTCTGTTTAGAATGAGCTAACAGTGCTAGCTGTTTATTAGCACAATCAACGTGTAGAGCCTGCTGAAACACAGAGATAAAACCCTCCTTCTGCACGTGGGTGAAATGTGTGTCCAGTTTTCGGAGCACTTCTGAAGACACTATTTCCACCTGTCAACACTGCACTCGATCCTGTTGGCTCCCGCGTCAGACCGCAGAGCTATCCCCAAGCTGATAGGGTCACTCAGCAGACTATAACCACTGCACTAATCTTAAATGTTCAGGGCCCAGACAGCAGAGCTACCAACCAGGGAACATGACTCTTGTAGGCGCAGGCCTCAAGTAGCAGGGCAGCCCTGTGCTTGTTGTTAAAGCTACGTAGCGCGATCAGTAGTTTTCATCCACAGAGGCGTGGCCAGGGTGCCTTGACCAAAACACAAGCTAGGAAAATGGGCCCTTTCCAAGAAGCTCTAATTGGGGGTACGATGCCCCCCCCCCTCACAACACTGGCCCAACTGATGGAGTACTGATAGCTAACCCTTGTGCCTTTTCTGTTCACGCTGATGTTTACTGCACTTGGCCAGATCGCATTCTGCCCGTGCGAACACACACCACTCCTCCGGTTCTCTTGCACGTTTAACGAGTCCCGGCTCCAATCCAAAGCAATTGTTATACATCCTTGTACTACTCGTGTCGCTATAATACACACGCGTGTAGAGGGTAAAATAGGAGTGTGTGCTGGAACAAAACATTCAGCAGTAAAATGAGTTGGACGGGCAGGCTAATGTCAAACATGTAATTGTGGTGAACGTGCATGTGTAGATGTTAATTCGCTCGCTCGCCTTTTAATACACGCCAGCGTGTGTTGGGTAAAATTAACAAACATGTAGGGAAAATACAGGCATGTTTATTTTCAAGAAAATACATGATAACCTGCATGTGCAGGCTGATGTGTTAAATCTGTTATCCTTTTGTGAAAAGTAAAATGATCTTCGCGTCATGTATGTTCTCTCCAATTCACACGTGTATTGGAGACTAGAGAACATACGTGTGTCTGTTGGCTGATAGAGGTATGTACTTATACATCTGTGTGCCCCGTTATTTGCGCATGTCTGTTAATATGTAAGTGTGTTTACTGGGAATACAGCTGTATGTGCTAAAATAATAATATATGCCTGTGCGTGCGAGGCAATGAGGTATTAGTGCGATGGAAGTGTGGCCAGAGCTGCAGACTTGGGAGCTGGAGAACCAGGTTCAAGTCTTGGCTTTGGCTCAACATTCTGTGATTCTGGGCAAATCACTTAGCTCCCCATGCCTACCAAAAAACAAGCATTTGCAATGCAATAGATCTCGCATTTACGCAAGTTTGAGCTATTGGCATTGTAAATGACAATGCCTTTTATTTATGTTTTGGTTTTTAAAACAAATAAAAGGCATTGTCATTTACAATACCAATAGCTTAACCTTGCGTAAATACGAGACCTATTGCAAATGTTTGTTCGTTTTTTTTTTTGTGTTGCACAGCAGTGTAAGCTGCTGTGAAACATGCCTTAAACAAAAAAGCAATATGAAGTGGTCAACGCCGGCTGCGCCATAGCGCTTTGTTTTTATTTACTTTTGGCCATGTTGCAGAGCAGTCCGCAATGCTCTGCAACATCTTGAAAAAAACATTGATAATTCCAATAGGTCTCACATAGGTGAAACCTATTTGGTTTGTTACTGTTGTGCTACTGCTGAGTGTTTCTAATTACCTTTGATGCATTTAATGTATTTACTGTCTTTAATGTATTCGCTTGTGACACCGGCCTTGTGGCGTGGACCCTCCCGACCAGTAAGCAATCCTACAACCACATCTGATGCCCGGTATCACAGACTTCCGGCCACCATGGCCCAACAACCCGATGGCCGGCCGGGGCCCCAGCAACCTCCAAGACCCTACCACGCATGCCCGGCCGAGAGAGAGGGAAGCCCCCAAGCCAGACCAGGAGACGCCGTTCCTGTCACACCTCTGATCTCCTCCCCAAGGAGGGTTATGATCGGCCACCAGGCCCCCGGTGAGAGGACGCCTTGCATGCTGGGCGTCTGGAGTCACTCCCAGACCAACCTGAACAGATCGACAGGAAATCCCGACACACCGCCCCCCAGGCACCAGACCCCTCTCTGCGAGGACTCCGGAATTCAAAGAGGAGGGGGAGTATAACAAGGGGTGCTGAAGGGACGGGAGGTAGAGAAGACCTGGACCTACGAGAGCCCTGCTGACCTGGTCGCGGCTCGACCGATCCCTGAAACCCGAAGACGGCTCCCCGCACTCTGAAACCATCTGAGCCCTGCTGACGCTGTCGCGGCTCCCCGCACTCTGAAACCATCTGAGCCCTGCTGACGCTGTCGCGGCTCCCCGCACTCTGAAACCATCTGAGCCCTGCTGACGCTGTCGCGGCTCCCCGAACTCTGAACCCATATGAGCCCTGCTGACGCTGTCGCGGCTCCCCGAATTCCGAAACCATCTGAGCCCTGCTGACGCTGTCGCGGCTCCCCGAACTCCGAACCATCTGAGCCCTGCTGACGCTGTCGCGGCTCCCGAGACTCTGAAACCACCTGTGCCTGCTGAGAGACTCGCGGCGCTCCTTTCCAGGAGACTCGGCGGAGATTGCCGAGTGAACCCAAATCCCCCGGCTCGAGGATTGAGAGCTGTGCGAAGGATACTCCGCAGAGACACTGATCTAAAAGACTGTCCCGCTACCCCAATACCCTCATCACGAGACCGCCGCCGCTTGTGGCATTGATTCAACAGCTGCATCTCGGATCATAAAGATCCCCCTGAAACTGTCGATAAAGTATACTGTCTGACTAAGAACTACGGTGTGGTGTCCCTCTGTGTACGCGCAGCGTGTATGATACTAGGAACGAGACCCTTCCAGGAAGGGCCTCCCCGCCATTGCTCGGCCTAACTCTGGGAGAGGTGGGTCAAAGGGTGGTCAGGAACGTATTCCGAAGCCCCCAGGAGAACGCCCTTCCAACATTTGGTGGCAGACGACGGGATCCAAGCCGACACCTATAGATCATACAGTGAACGGCTGACGCACTACCGGAAGGAGATGGAAGGAGAAACCACAATGAGTACCGCAGGAACCAACACCAGCCCGACGTTCCGAGAGGACCGGTTGGAATATTATACGCATCGAGAACTAAAACAGTTCTGCAAAGACCTTGGAATCGCTACCACCGGATTAAGCACTAAAGAAGATTTCCAGGAAGCATTGAAAACTTGGGTCGAGGCAGGAGCATCCCTGCCCCAAACCGAAAGAGAGTCGCCAACCGAACCACGAAGCATCCCGGCAAAGAGCAACGCCCCAGAGGGGGGCCTATCCCCGGATGAGCTAGCGGACCGAGAGAGGGGCCGCAACCATGAACTAGAACTAGCCAAACTAAAAATAGAGGGAGAACTAAAATTGGCAGAAAAGAAGTTAGCCGTAGAACAATTACGCCTACAAGGGGAACTCGAGGAAAAGAAACGCCAGCGAGAACACGAAGAAAGAAAACTTCAACTAGAACACGAACGCAGCCTAAAAGAGATCGAACTCAAGGCCAAAAGTGAGGAGTCCAGAACCACGGGAAGCCCACCGACCTCCTCCGCCGTGGAACCAAAGGTCCACATCCCCAAGGATGTGGTGAAGGAATACTACAAGAACGACGACATCCAGCAGTGGTTCAAGGCCTACGAAGTCGCTATGACCTCCCACCGAGTTCCACAGAAGGATTGGGGGGCTGGCTTGTGGGGCCGGTTCCTGTGCGAGGGGAGAGATACCCTGCTGGACCTGCCCTCCACGGTGCTGAATTCGTACAGCCACATGAAAGAGGCTCTATTAGCCAGATATGGACTCACCCCCGAGATGTACCGGCAACGGTTTCGAGACTGCAAGAAGATACCCGGTACTACGTGGGTGGAATACGTGAACTTTTACAGCAGGGCCTTGGACGGGTGGATCAAGGGCAGCAAGGTCTCCACCTTTGAGGAACTGTTTGACCTAATAGCATGGGAACACTTGTCCGCAAATTGCTTTGTGGAGTTACGCCAGCACCTCCTGGACAGCAAGCTCACTGACCCTCGGAAACTGGCGGTCGAAGCTGACCGATCGGTGAACACCCGGGCCTCCCGGGGCCCTGTGGGAGACTACGGTCGCCACAGTCAGGGACCCCCCCGCCAGAGGGACGGAGGGAACCAAGGCTGACCGAGGGAATCCCAGGTGGGCTCCCAGCATAGTCCCCCCAGAGGCCAACCCACGCACTTTCCAGCCCCACCTCCAGCCGGCACAGGGCCCCGGGGGAGGCAGGGACCCAGAGTCAAGATCACCTGCTTCCGCTGCCAGCAGACCGGACACTATGCCAGTGACCCCCAGTGTCCCATGTACCAACGACCCGCAGCGGCCGCCCCTCCAGCCCAACAAATGGCCTCCGTGGCCCTAGGAGAAGAGATGGAAGACTCCGAAGAGTGGGAACCAGCAGCCATGGCCCTGGTCTCCCTGGGAGACCGAGAGATGGTCCCCGGAACACCCCTACCCGCCAACACGGAAAAATACCGACAACATGTAACGGTCAACGGCCACCGAGTCGTGGCACTCCACGACACCGGGGCGAGTGTCACAGCGGTCCACTGCCACCTGGTATCCGAAGACCAGATCCTGACCGACGCCTTCTGTCCAGTCATATCTTCGGACAACTCCGAGAGCCTCTGCCGGATGGCCCTGGTACCCTTCGAATGGGGGGGGGGGGGGAGTCACCGGTAAATTGAGAGTGGCAGTCCGAACATCCCAACCAGTAGACTGCCTCCTGGGCAACGACCTCGAGAGCTCCCTGTGGGGCCAAGTGGAACGAAGAGCCCATCTGGAGATGATGGGCCTACCCGAATGGGTATGCCCCACCACGCGCTCCATGGCTGCCCGATCGCCTTCCTCCGAGGGAGTTGAGGCCTTACCCCTAAACCCAGTCGCCGTCCCCGAGGACCGGGACGCGCTACCCGAGCCCCACGACCCTCTGCCGGGGACCTACCCGAGATGGCCCATTTGCTCGGCGAGGGAGGACCCTCCCGAGAAGAATTCTGCAGGGAACAAGCCACCTGCCCTTCCCTCATTGGACCCCGACAGCAGGCCGAAGCCCAGGCAGCAGGCGACCAGTCCGGAACCCACTGGGTATATTGGGAAAACGGCCTCCTGTACAGCGAACAGAAGTCGGCCGAGCTGGGATCGGCCCGGGTACTGGTGGTACCCCTGCGCTTCCGAAGTTTCCTCCTAGGCCTAGCCCATGATGTACCCCTGGCAGGACACTTAGGCCAAGACAAAACCTATCATCGCCTGGTGACCCACTTCTATTGGCCCAAAATGCGAGCGAATGTCGAGGCCTACTGCAAGTCATGTCTCACGTGCCAGGCCAGCAGAAAAAGTGGTGGGAAGCGCAAGGCTTCGCTACAACCCTTCCCCGTTGTTAGTACCGCTTTTGAGCGGGTGGGGATTGACATCGTGGGACCCCTGGATCCCAGGACCGCCCAGGGCCACCGGTTCATCCTCGTCCTGGTGGACCATGCCACCCGCTACCCAGAAGCCATTCCCCTCCGCACCGTGACGGCCCCCGTGGTGAGCCGGGCCTTGATGGGGATCTTCTCCCGCGTGGGGTTCCCTCGGGAAGTCATGAGTGATCGTGGCACGAACTTTATCTCCAAGTACATGAGGTCCCTATGGCAACAATGCGGGTGTCATACAAATTCACCACCCCATACCACCCCCAAGGCAATGGCCTAGTCGAGCGATTTAACCGGACCCTGAAAGGGATGATCATGGGCCTCGAAGAACCCCTTCGCCGGAAATGGGACGTCCTCCTACCTTGCCTCCTGTTCGCCTACCGGGAAGTTCCCCAAAAGTCTCTGGGGTTCAGCCCATTCGAATTACTCTACGGACACCCCGTCCGGGGACCCCTGAGCCTGGTCAAGGAGGGCTGGGAAACGGTTCCCCGAGGAACCCCTCCCGATGTATTCCCCTATATCCTGGCGCTCCGCAACCAGACCCGGAAGTTCCGGGAGCTCGCCGAGGCCAACCTCGAGGCTAGCCAAGAAGAGATGAAGCGCTGGTATGACCAGAATGCCACGCTGGTCGAGTTTCAGCCGGGCCAACAGGTCTGGGTAATGGCCCCGGTGAAACCCTGCGCCCTCCAAGACAGATGGACTGGACCCTTCCAAGTGGTCGAGCGGAAGAGTCAAGTCACGTATCTAGTTGATGTTCAGTCTCCTCGGAACCCCCTCCGGGTACTCCACGCAAACCGCCTCAAACCCCACTTCGTGAGGACGGAGTTGAGTTTGCTCCTGGCCACCGACGATGGGGCTGAAGAAGACACAGAGCCCCTTCCGGACCCCCTGTGTGCTAAAGAGAAAGATGGCTCCGTAGAGGGGGGGTGAGACTTTCGTCCACCCTCACCCCCCAACAGTCCGACGACTGCCGCCAGCTATTGGGACAATTCACGGACCTCTTCTCCCTCACCCCAGTGTCACCGACTGGTGTGTCCACGACGTAGACACCGGAGACAGCCCGCCGGTGAGACCCCGAGCCTACCGAGTCCCTGACCGGGTCCGGACCTGCATCCAGACCGAAGTAGCTAAGATGCTAACCCTAGGGGTGATTGAGCCCTCCGACAGCCCATGGGCCAGCCCGGTAGTACTGGTCCCGAAGTCAGCAACCCCTGGTGTCGCCCCCGAGCTGAGATTCTGTGTAGACTACCGGGGACTCAATGCGGTCACCCGAGCGGACGCTCACCCTATCCCCCGCGCAGACGAGCTCATCGACCGCCTCGGGGCCTCTCGCTACCTCAGCACCTTCGACCTGACCTGCGGATACTGGCAGATTGCGCTCACTGAGGGAGCCAAGGAGCGGTCCGCCTTCTCCACCCCGGATGGGCACTACCGCTTCAGAGTTATGCCTTTTGGGATGAAAAATGCCCCGGCCACCTTCCAGCGACTGGTGAACAGGGTCCTGGCCGGGCTAGAGGGGTTCAGCGCAGCGTACCTAGACGACATAGCAGTATTCAGCTCCCAATGGACCGAACACCTCCAGCACCTCCGCCAAGTACTGATGGCCGTGCGCCAAGCCGGCCTAACCATCAAGGCCAGCAAGTGCCAAATTGGACAGGGCTCAGTGATCTATCTGGGACACCAGGTGGGGAGCGGGCAGGTCGCCCCCCTCCAGCCAAAGATCGACGCCATCTTGTCCTGGGAACCCCCCACAACCCAAACGGAAGTCCGGGCCTTCCTGGGCCTCACCGGTTACTACCGGAGGTTTATTAAAAACTATGGCAGCATCGCAGGCCCCCTCACAGAGTTAACCTCCAAGAAGCACCCGAAGAAAGTACAGTGGACTCCCCCGTGCCAAAAAGCGTTCGACGCCTTGAAAGCCGCTATATGTACTGCTCCGGTACTCAAAGCCCCCGACTACTCTCAGGAGTTTGTGGTCCAGACGGACGCTTCAGAGCACGGCATCGGGGCAGTCCTCTCACAGTTCAATGATAAAGGCATAGATCAGCCCATAGCCTTCATCAGCCGAAGGTTACTACCTCGAGAACAACGGTGGAGCATTGAAAGAGAGACCTTCGCAGTAGTCTGGGCCCTCAAAAAAGCTGCGGCCCTACTTGTTCGGAACCCACTTCCGAGTTCAAACGGATCATCGACCCTGATGCAAATGAGAGGAGAAAACCCCAAGCTGCTACGATGGTCAATCTCCCTCCAGGGGATGGACTTCACTGTGGAGCATCGCCCCGGGACTGACCACGCCAACGCTGACGGCCTGTCCCGATTCTTCCGCTTCAGCGAGGAGAACCCCCAAGTGGATGGGTAGTTCTCCCCGCCTTTCAGCTGGGGGGGGCACGTGTGAGACCGGCCTTGTGGCGTGGACCCTCCCGACCAGTAAGCAATCCTACAACCACATCTGATCCCCGGTATCACAGACTTCCGGCCACCATGGCCCAACAACCCGATGGCCGGCCGGGGCCCCAGCAACCCCCAAGACCCTACCACGCATGCCCGGCCGAGAGAGAGGGAAGCCCCCAAGCCAGACCAGGAGACGCCGTCCCTGTCACACCTCTGATCTCCTCCCCAAGGAGGGTTTCGATCGGCCACCAGGCCCCCGGTGAGCGGGCGCCTCGCATGCTGGGCGTCTGGAGTCCCTCCCAGACCAACCTGAACAGATCAAAGGGCCGAGTGACAGGAAATCCCGACACACCGCCCCCCAGGCACCAGACCCCTCTCTGCGAGGACTCCGGACTTCAAAGAAGAGGGGGAGTATAACAAGGGGTGCTGAAGGGACGGGAGGTAGAGAAGACCTGGACCTACGAGAGCCCTGCTGACCTGGTCGCGGCTCGACCGATCCCTGAAACCCGAAGACGGCTCCCCGCACTCTGAAACCATCTGAGCCCTGCTGACGCTGTCGCGGCTCCCCGCACTTTGAAACCATCTGAGCCCTGCTGACGCTGTCGCGGCTCCCCGCACTCTGAAACCATCTGAGCCCTGCTGACGCTGTCGCGGCTCCCCAAACTCTGAACCCATCTGAGCCCTGCTGACGCTGTCGCGGCTCCCCGAACTCCGAACCATCTGAGCCCTGCTGACGCTGTCGTGGCTCCCGAGACTCTGAAACCACCTGTACCTGCTGAGAGACTCGCGGCTCTCCTTTCCAGGAGACTCGGCGGAGATTGCCAAGTGAACCCAAATCCCCAGGCTCGAGGATTGAGAGCTGTGCGAAGGATACTCCGCAGAGACACTGATCTAAAAGACTGTCCCGCTACCCCAATACCCTCATCACGAGACCGCCGCCGCTTGTGGCATTGATTCAACAGCTGCATCTCGGATCATAAAGATCCCCCTGAAACTGTCGATAAAGTATACTGTCTGACTAAGAACTACGGTGTGGTGTCCCTCTGTGTACGCGCAGCGTGTATGATCCTAGGAACGAGACCCTTCCAGGAAGGGCCTCCCCGCCATTGCTCGGCCTAACTCTGGGAGAGGTGGGTCAAAGGGTGGTCAGGAACGTATTCCGAAGCCCCCCGGAGAACGCCCTCCCAACATGGCTGATGTTTGAAGTCTTTATTCCTCTGTCTTTTCCTTGCTTACTTTATTTCTCTTTACATTTTCATACTGTCCTTTGGTTCTTATAAGCATATTATTTTCTTGAACTGTTGAGAAACATAGTGTCACCCTGTTTCTATTGCTGAGAAGTTTCCTAATAGTAAATGTTCGGCTTGACCCTTGTATGTCACCTTGCTTGAGTCAAACATGATGTCTGAGGGCTAGGCACAGGTTAATTTACTATAGCATCTGTGCAGTAAGATGGCAGTTGCCCGCGACTAAAATGTCTCTTTCTTGCATTTTGCCTCTTGATATCCTGCATCAGTCAAGAAACGTTTCCTCTGCATCATCTGGAATGTTGTTGGTGCTTCGAGGCGAGGAAAGCTTTTCCCCTTGTGTTTGTAGCACAAGAACAGCAAGGTAAATCTGATAGCGGTTGGAGTGATGCATCCTGACAGCTGGAGCAGTTGTCACTGGCTTGGGCCAAGAACTGAATGAGATAATCCAGAGGTGGACCTGTTGTCAGAAAGTTCACAGCTGAAGCAATAAGTTTCTATGCAGTGACTGGGGTAAGGAGATCCACAGGTAATGGTCTCTCCTCGCTTGGTCAACCAGTAAATTGAAGTGGTGGGCATTCGGCTTGTGTGAGACTGATAGTGGAGCACGCTGAGATATACCAGAGATGGAGAAGTGGAGGGTAAGCCGAGAAGAGGTGTGATGATGCTAACCTGTCTCTGGAATTACATTTCAACTTTCTGGTCTTTTTTCACTTGACAGCAGCAAAGGTGAGGCAGAGAACAGCAGAGGGTGCTGGTACTATGTGCAGTCATCGTATTTGCATATAAACAAATGCACTTCAGTAGTCTTTTTTCAGGATGACACTAGAATTTAAGGGGTGGCATGATGCCATGAGAGATGTGCTTCAGAGGGTAGTTGATAAGGCTCTGAGTCAGCGCCCAATAAGCAGGGCCATTTTTGCAGAAGAGGTTGCTTACAAAGAGGATAGGTGAAGTGAATGGGTACCTGGGGGGTGGGGGGCTCTGTCCTGGCTGAAGGACGTTGTGGCGGTAGAATGGTTAGGTGGCCAAGGCGGTCTGAATATGCTGCCAAGTCTTTTTATCCAGAGCTAATGAATCCTCGGAGAAATCAATTAATCAATTTTGATAGTCAAGTGTAAGGCAGCTCACATGCTGTGTTTTCCTCCTCCTTTACCTTACGTCGCCTGAAATATGCTTTAAAACTGCAGACAAAACAAAGCCAACCATCTTGCAATCTGGCTATCCACACACTATAACTGTACATTTTGATGATATATAATGTTTTCTGCTTTAATTGAGGGGTGGAAGGGTGAGGGTGATTTAGGGAATACACGAAGACTAAGTAATTGAAGAAGCTAATGAAGTGGGGAGAGAAAGATGAGGACATGGAGAAAAAGAAAACCCCTTCGGACTTCTATACCTATATGTGAGTAACACCTTATGTTCCTACTACTTTTTCAATTACTCCACACACTTTTCAACTCTTCTACCAACCTCTTTCACTCCTTCGTTTCTCAGGTTCTTGCTCCTCAGCATAGTTTTTTAAAATTGTATATTTCTATCAAGTTGGTTATTTCTTAGCCTCAATCTCAGAACTTTGCAGGACTTTCCCTCGCCCTATATCTACCACCTGTACCCAATTCCTCCTTGGTCTCTCTCCTTTTGAGTTCACTGTTCTGCCTCTTCCCTTACTGCTCCTTAACACTGATCACAGTAGAAACACGAATGCAATTCCCCTTTTTAGGTCTTGCCTGGCGTTTATGCGCGCTGCTCTCGCCATGCGAGAGCTTCTTGGAATCGATGCGATTCCAGAAGCCGTGTGTCTGCTCCGCCTGCAATTGTTATTGGCGTGCGTCGGTTTTCTTCACTAATTATGCTAGACATGCTTCGTTCATTGCACAGGAGGGTTTTTAGACCCTCCTGGTTGCCACCCTGTCCGCTTTAGGCCATGCCCACCGGGATTGGATCTTTTACTGCGCGGCGTGACACAGTGCCTTCTAATTGCTGGGCGCGCACTTTCTTTTTTTAATTGGCACAATGGCGTGGTGACAGCTTTTTAGGTCTCATGCACGCTTTCACTTTGAGCTGCGCTGCCAACACTATTTGCTTTAAAATGCACGCTTTCACTTTGAGCTGCGTTGTCGCCTATTTGCTTTACTAAAGAATGCGTGCCCACACAGCACTCACTGGACAATGGCGGGCGCTACTTCCATGCGGAGCGCCCAATGCGCGCTTTCGCTTTGAGCTGCGCTGCCGAAAACATGACTTTTGTCGCCCGGTGCAGCGTCTGGCGCAGGACGAGCCGCGGTCAGAGGAAGGGGATCAGTGTGCCTCAAGTATGTAAGTGACGATTGTCCGAATGTTTGTTTCACGCGCGAATGGCGGCCTGTAGCTCGTTCAGCTGCTTGTAGTCGCCCCCCCCCCCGGGTGAGTGAGAGTTTGCATGCTATTGGGCAGTAAAATCCTGCAGACCCGTGCTTCAGGCTAATTCCGGGTTACTGGAGTCGTTTATGTGGAACGTCCCCGCAATGCGGACTTACACATGACACATGGCAATCCAGAGCAGTGCCGCACAGTGCGTCTTGGGCATCTCTGAATAGGTTGCTCAGCTTCGCAAGACACTTTGCAGGGGTGCCGAGATGCCGGAAAGCGTTTCCTTCAGAAACTCGGCTTGAGTTGCACAGCTTATTTGCAGGAATGTGTTGACAGACTCTAGTTTGAGGGCATGCACTGCATGGGTTCCCTCAGTTTTCATGAGTCACTCAAGTGGGAAGGCGCATCAGGTTGGTAGTCTAACATCTCTGAGGGTGTTAGATGTTCCGAGCCCCTGATTCTAAGGTTTGTGGTGCTCCCAAAATCCCGGTGACCATTCTGGGGAACTTCATATTATTAGAATGCTAACGTGTTCTGTTTTCATAGGTTGCAGTATTTTCATTTGTATAGCGCTTTCTAGCCAATTTCTGGGACCAAAAGCACATTATTGTAAGGACACAAAGCTGTAAATGGGGAGTGCTTGCTTGGATGGAGGGGTGTAGTACTACTGTATGCCAATGTCGAAAATTACGTCTGACGTAGGGTGCGTTCACAATTACTGCTACACTTATATATACAATTCTGTAAACTGAATGGCCCTTAGGCAGTGTAGGAAAGGCAATATGAAACAGCCGCCCAGGGCGCCACCCCTATGTCTCATTACACAATGTGCCAGAACATTCCTCTCTTCCCTATACTCCCTTACACTTCTGTTCCCCTCCAGCGCTTAAAAGTAAACGTAAGATGCCATATCGTTATAAGAACATAAAAATTTCCCAACATTCTCTTTTCCTCTCTTTCCTTCTATCTCTCTGAATCTTCCCTCATGTGTTTTCAAGCAGCCTGAGGATGTCCCCTCAGCACTATACAAACAATAAACATGTTATAAAATGATATCTTTACCCTCTCCCTTGTTTCCTGTATGCCCTTTCCCTCATCCCTGTTTCCCTTCTTATTTCTGTTCTCTCATAGCGCTATGAAGCAGCCTGAGGTTGCCGTAAGAGCTATACCAGCAGCAACCATGTCATATGTAATAATAAGGCCGCGAGCGGGTACCACTAGCATACCTTGTTTTCACCACTTTAATCTGTATCCAATCATCATAAGAGTCACTATTGGTCAGCTGCCCAGGTGCAGGCGCGAGCCCCGCCGTTTCCACATCTATGGGGCACGGGTGCCACGGGGCAGGGTATGTGTTGTCATCAGACTGTTGCTAACCTTTCTAATTATGGCACAGTGACATTAGAACACGTCTCGAAAGTGACCCGCACAGGCAGCTACATTTGCATGAAATTGCACAATTTGACACTGATTTCCTTTAGAGTGGTAACACCACTAACTTAGGTAAGTAGCGCCTCAGCTCTCTTCAATAGTGAGTTATCACGTGTCCTTGGGGCACGAAGCCTTCGCTGCAGTGCACACCGACCCTTCACTTCTGCACACACAAGAAAACTGCGGGAGGGAAGATTCCTGGTGATAGGGATTATTTGTTATACCTGTTACTCTGTGTCAACGTCCAAAGGCTGAATAGATAAATGAAGGCCCGAGATTGGAGCTGGGACTTTGAGTGGATGCGCATATCTGTGGAACCGTTGTTTAGCTGAGCGATCCCTCCAGCTGCAGCCGTCATGTTTTACTTTTCTGTACTAGGTTACACTTTTCCATGACATACAATACCGAATCTTGCATTATGCTAAAGTTAAAATATGCTTCAATGTGTTGTATTATGATGTGAACCGTTATCATATGCAACAATGTGGTATACTATTTGTATACCCCATATTAGGTGCCTACATATATTCCGAAATCCCAACTAGGCCACGCTTGTGTTTTTGTGTATTGGTCTGAGACCACACTCTTTGCTGTCTAATGTGAGCAGGTCGGTTCTGGGGAAATGTGTCCATTAGCAGACGTGTGACAGCGCCTGTTTTAACGCGTCATGCCAGAAAATCACTTACTCCTGTATAACATATAAGACCTATCATGACGGGCTTTGCTGGCTCAGCGCAGAGTCCAGCGCCTAGTTTTATACATGCAGTGCTGCTCTTCTCCTCACTCTACGTCCTTGCGTCCCACACCTTTAGGGCAAGACAGGGAGGCAGCGCATCCACAATGCTTCTTTAAGCAGAAGCAGTGCTACTTAACCTCGTGTGGTTTTTCATTTATAGTGAGCAAGCAAAACGAAAGTGTCACATTACAAAGTAAAACCCGTGATTGAATAAGGTACTCCAGCCAGACACACAGCAGGTCGAAGTGTGTTGAACAAGCATTAAAAATGCAATAGGTCTCGCCTTTCATTAAGTTAAAGCCATTTGCTTTGCTATACAATACCATTAGCAACGCAAATGGATTTAGCTTAATAAAAGGCGGGACCTATTGCATTTTTGTGTTTAACATTTTTTTATTGGGAGTTTTACTTTCCATGGTACATCATTATACATTGTTAATTTAGACATGATGACAGGTGTATACAGGCAGTCAGATGATATAAACGTTTTATGGAGTATCCATCCCATCATATAACATATAGTGCAAGTAAGAAACAGCAAAGTTCACATGGATATTACATCTCCAGTGGTCTGGTGTGAGTTTTGGTAGGCTGACTAGTGCCAGGTGCCTGTATATGTGGTTTCCACGAGGGAGCGGGTTGATATTCAATCCCCCACTCTATCCCTGTATATCACTCTGGTTGATGGCCATGTTTGTGTTCCCAATATATTAGCCGACTTTGGGATGCCGGGGGGTGAACATAGAACAGTGCACAGAGGGGGGAAGGGAGGGAGGGATGGGAGGGGTACGGGGAACTTACAAATTGTATCGTGGTAGGTATCTATTTTGTGGTCGGTTCTAGTTTGTCCATGAAATATCTGTGGCATCAGAATTGGGGAAAGAGAGATGTCCAAGGGAGGCCGTATCTCCTATCACAAGTCGGGGTACTAGTCTGTCGGGACCCTAGTACACGATCGGCCCTTCATCTGATACGGCTATTGCGTATTGGCCCTTGCTTGTGCCATCGGGGACAGGGATGGGATTGGGATTGCGTAGCCCTGGGTGAATCATCTTGTCTCTTGTGTAAACTGGAACAGTAGTTGTGCCCATTCCATTGAGATGGGATGTTTTCTAATCCCAGTCACCTCCTCATCTCTCAGTGCTGCTTCCTCCGCTGTCCCCCATTTTTTAACGCGCCTATCCAGGCTGCCTCAGGGGGTCCTGCCAGGGCTTTCCAATGCATGGCTATTCCCTGTTTCGCCAGGAGTATGGCTAAGGACGCGAACCTGCACTGCACCTTTTCTGTCTTCTGCCTGCGGAAGACCCCCAGGGTGCATGCCTCCCATGTGGTAATATTCATGAGGTGGACTGTCGCCCCCAGAACCTGATGTATCCTACCCCAATACTGTTGGATTGCGGGACAGTCCCAGAACATGTGTTTGAAGTTCGCCTCGGGCGTTTGGCATCTAGGGCATGCAAAATGTGTGTCGGGGTAAAATCGGTGAAGCTAGCGCGGTGTTAAATATGCGCGATGTAAAATATTGAATTGAATGTTTTTGAAATGTGCGTTCCTTGAAACCTTTTTTGGGTACTCTAAAGCCTTTTCCCATTCTTGGTCATTAAGTACTCGTCTTATCTCGTCTTCCCATTTTTGGCGCAGGGCCTGTAGAGGGACTGCGGTCAGTTCCCTTATCACCTTATAATGCCAAGTAACTAAGTGTCTGCCCCTGCCCATATGTAGAATTCTGTGTAGTACCGGGTGTGTCGGTGGTTCCCCCTCAGTGAGATCCCAGCATTGTCAGGCACTGTCTACTATTCGTCTGTGCACCAGGAATTGTCCCGGGTGAGATCGTTGCTGTCCCTCATTTGGGCATATGTTTTCAGCTGCCCATCTTCAAACAGCGACTCAATCTCCATCACCTCGTGTTCCGTCCATATCCGGAGGGCGCCGGATGTGTAATAGTTCTCCCTCTGTGGGTATCCCAATAATGGGAGCAGCGGGGAGTAGAAGGGTAGACCTCTTGACATACGGTGTATTTGCATTATGCATTTGCGGGCTATCGACAAATGTAGGGGGTGTGTACGTGTAGGCTTGGTACCTGGTATCAGCAGTCTCCGGATGGCCGGGAGAGGTATCCGACCGTCATTGGTGAGTGTCTCTTCTATGTGGCGTTCTGCTGTCCAATGGGACAGCCACTGAAGCTGTGCTGCCAGGAAATAAGCTTCAAAGGAGGGGACCCCAGACCCCCTTGTGTTGTAGGTAAGTAGAGGGTTTGCAAGGCTACCCTGTGTCTACCAGCACCCCAGATCAGTGTCGTGAGCAGTGTGTCTAGTTCTTGGAAAAAAGAGTGAGGAGGTATCACCGGGAGATTGGCAAAGGAGTAGAGTAGTCTGGCCACCATAATCATCTTTGCTAGGGCTACTCGCCCTATGGGAGCCAAGGGCAGGGTCTTCCAGAAGGTAACTGCCGCTCGTAGCCCTGCTAATGTTTTGCGGTGGTTCCCCTCATAAAGGTCTTCGGGTGTGTGGTACAACCTCACTCCAAGACCTATTGCATTTTTAATGCTTGTCTATTATTATTTCCGACTAACATCTTCTATATTTAATTTTGTTTTAATTTACCTTGCAACTTCTTTCATTTTAGAAATTGGGTAGAGTTTTAGCAGTCTAAATTCAGTTCCCTTTTCCATTCCCAACCCAGGTTTAAAAATAGTTTAATTTCCAAAAGTGTTTTTTGCGAATTTACGGTTTTGTCAATTTGGAATTTCGTGAGCTTATTGTGCTTCTTCAACATGTTTCCATAATAGCACTGCTAAGTCTGAACCGCCTTATCTATCAGATGTTCAGTTTTCCAAGGAGGGTGAGATCAAGACTGCAAACCGTGCTATGCCCGAAGGGCAGGTTGAAGTTGGGCTGCAGCAGCCTTGCCGATTCCTCATGGTCATTCTTGTAATGAGATACTTTGTGAAAACACGTCTTTGAGCCTGCAAACCATATCACACACAATGTATACCTGTAGACATACAAATCTATGCAGAACTATCGACAAACACGTGGCAATTCCTGCACAGCATAGATCAAAATCATCATTCAAGAACACATCCCACAAAAATAATCATTCTTGTTTTCATCAGCTTGTACTCGCGCATACAGTGCTTTGAAATTTACTTTTAACAAGTACATCACTTTATAGCCACCCCAAACAAACAAAAAATATGAAGTCACCACAAAAATTCCTAGCTGTGACCCCCCCACAAGATGTCCGGTTTGTTCCCTATGGTCAACATCCAGCGGCCTCGCTTTGATCAATTCATCCCCTCTCTGAATTGAGGACTCTACAGCCCCCATGCGCCCAGTAAACTAGGGACGTTTCTTCCTCTGGAGTCTAAAGCTAGGCATTCTTTGTTTGCCACCTCACAGGGCCGCCAAACACCTTTAAAGAACCCGACGTTTCAATCGGTTTCCACTCACTGCTCGGTACTTGACGTGCTTCCATCGGCAGATGGTCCCATCCCTCGCTGCACATGGGGCGTCCACTTCGGAAGGCGCCCAGCACTCCCTCAAGGGGCCACCTGAAGCAGAAGGACAGAAACAGAAAACAGAGGTCACACAGTACCGGACACCTGAAGGCAGGTCTTTCAGAAAATGTGCTCTCAATAATCTAAACAACCAAAAACACATTCTCTCACTCCAGAGCCAGGCTTCCACATTTAACCTGCCACACTCAGATGACACCCACGAACAAAATACACGTTCTAATTTGTGTTCTCGTGCCATTCGTCTCTTGAAAAGCTCAGCAAGGTGAGGCGATCCCACTATTTTCATAGGTTTTTCTTTTTACCACGGACAGCCGAATCATGCTTATTGTGGCTGTCATTTAATGTTAATCATTTGTAACATGTTGTACAGGGTGCAGACAATGTGTGAGCAAGCACCAGCTTTAAGAAGTTCGACTGATTGACACAGGCACAGGACTGCAGTCTTTCACAGAGAATTGTCAACGTTGCCGAGGCATTGCCAAGCAACGATCATAGGAACCTTGATCTTGCTTCTTAAATCCCACAATTTGTTGATTTGGGTTCTGGACTGTACCTAGGGTGATCATGCCCAATGTATGCTATACGTTTACACATGTGATGTGTTACAACTTGATAGCACAGGAGCAGTGAGTGGAATTCACATACTAATGTCAAATGACTGGATAAAAGTCAAAACTGATAACAAGAGGGTGAATGTAGGTACCATAAAACATGAAATTTAATGGTGGGTGCTTGGCCAAGCAGACTCATGCCACTTGGCAAGCATGCAACTGTTGGTCAATCTTGGCTTTTAAGGCAACGCCATATTGGAATACGTGACTAGTGCTTTTATTGTTTCAAAAGTCAAGAATGGCAAGAGGTGTTACACATTACACGGGTAAGATAACCAAATTACTATCATCACCATATTCCAGTCATGGGATTTTCTAATTTCATGGTTCACTTTGGGCACCAGGTAAGCGCTGGAGGCCATGCACACTCCCAGTTTTCTTAGTTTAGTTGTCAAAGGTGGAGGTAGAGGTTGAAAGGACTGCTGAGATGGCCCCTCCTTGAGTTAGGACTGAAGGAAGATGCAATTAAAGTGGATGGTAATAGGATGTTAGACCTGCTTTACAGATGGCAGTCTAAGAAGTTTCTTCAGATGTTGAATTCTGCCGGTGTGGGGTTGCACTATGACTTGGACAGGGGAAAGATTCAGCTGTAGTAGTGCAGCCAATTGTTTTATAAATGCAGTAAATGTGAGGGCATCCATCCATCCATCATAGATGTCAGGGCGGAATCAATGCTTCTGCCTGGGCAGAAACCGTTTTGATGGTCAGAGAATAGTCTGTTTCCGTCTGTAGAGTAGGGGATATGCTACCTTGATCTAGCAAGAAAAAGTTGTTTTTCTTGATGAGTGGTGTGATATCGAAAGTCATAAAAACAGTGGGAAATATGAGTGGAGTGATTGAGTTGATGAGGCTGCTTGTTGCTAGGGAGGAAGTGCTTATGGAGATTAGGATGTCCTTGAAGGTTTGTGATGTATAGGGGTCCGGCCGCGAGCCAACTGCCCTACATGCCTCCCTTTTCCAAATCCATGAAAAGAACTCAAAAGGTTGTTGCAGGTGGCCAAAGACTGTTTCTGCTTGTGACATTTCGCTTGTTAGCTCTAGTCTCATGTAGTGAATCAGCCACTTTTGTGGTCTGACACCCTATGATGACCCTCAACCACCACCATTCTGTACTGACTTAAGTGTGTTCTGCCTTTTAGTGGAATAGTCTTTCCAAGAATAGAAGGTATGGGATGTTGAGGTGCAGTCTTGTGGGTGGTGCTGCACACATGTGCTCAATGTTGTATACTGAGGGATTTAGTGTATAATGTTATTTGGGTTAGGTGAATTATGACTTTGACCTATTGGCTTTGACGTGGTCTAATGTCATTCTGCCTTCTGACTTTACCTTGCTTCAAACTTTTCTGTGTGCACAGTGGTGCTTGTAAGTTGTGTGGATGAGAATTATAGGTGCTCCTTGCTTTTTTGATTCCATCTTGCTTTGGGCCTTTGTGTGCATGGCTTAACTAACTCTGAAGCCATTTTCTGTGAAGAAGAGGGCATGTTTTGCTTTCCTGCTGTTTTTCGCATTTTACTGACTAGAGAGAACTGGTTCTTATCAGAGGAATGTACATGTTTGACTTTTAGTCATAACAGGGGCCTGATCAACCCTTGGTCTGACCTCGAAGCAGGCTGGTACTGGCTCTCATGAGAACTAGGGGGCGTGGCTTGCTAGAAGCTTCGCTGTGTTTTGAATGTGTATTAAAAAGGGGAGTCTACACTGGCTCGGTGGAAGTTCATCCGTGGAGCAGACGTGTTGTCACGGAAAGTGGGGTCACCTCTGAGCTTTCGCCCGGTTCAAGCAATGGACTCCCCTTGAGCAAAGTGGGGTGAAATGATGAGGTGAGGTGTCTCTGCTACTAACTGTCTCTGAATTCTTTCCTTTCCTTCTTATTTTCTGATTCTTAAATATATATATATATTTCTAAATATATATTTGTCTTGATTGAGTTTCAATCATACTATTGATATGTTAGAGTCTGCTATGTTAGGTGCATTTGGCTTACTGTGTGGTGCTATTTACTAATAAATACATCACAGATATACCAATTCGTCTTTTCCTTGTAGCAGGAGGTGTGTACTCTTCTTGGCCAAGTATTCTATTGTAGAAGGATGGGTGAATTCCCTTCTAGCAGGTAATTGTGTTATAGGAAGTTGGTGCTACTCCTCACAAGTGATGCGCAAATTATTGTTTTCTTGCCTTGCCTTTGGGGGAGTGTTGAAAGTTTGCCCACCTTAGGAAGTGCTGTGTATATGTTATATTCCATAAGTTTGGAACTGATATTCTCTCCCTGGGAAAGTGACGGTACATTCCTTTGTCCAGGGGAGATCTAAGGTTTGTCATTACATTTTTGGCGTAGTCGGCAGGATCTGAACATTGATTTAAAAGGGGGAAGAAATACGTTTTTTTATTTATTTTTTATTTCAGAAATTAAAAGCAGACTCTTAGATATCAATTGATTTATTTGCATGGGGGTAGCCCATATGATGTGCTGGCTCGTGAAGTGAGCTAATTGTGCTGAGTTAGAATTGGTGTGTGTGTGTTTAAGTGTGTTTTGTAAAAAGTGCTTATAATTAGCTTGCTACGTTAGGCAGAAAGGGCTGGATCCCTTTCAAGTGTTTGTTAAGGAATGCATATCAAATGTTTTCAGTTGCAAAGTGAATGTACGATGTCAGAGCATAACTCTGAAGCGTGGGACACCTTCGAGTTTAAAGACTCTGGAGTTGCAATGAAGGGTGTTAATCAGCAGGAGATTAATGATATTTTAGACAGAGACAGCGGTGTTATTTTAAATGTGTTGGTTAAAATGCATCAAACATGTGAGCATTTGCTAACAGAACGTAGTGAGTTGAAAACAGAGCTAGTTGATGCCCAGTTTGAAAATATATCTTTGAAGACAGAATTAAACGTGTACCAGGCTCTGAAGCCGTTTACTTTGACCTGCCAGAATGATTTAGATGTGCCAGAAAGGAATGTGCAGGACAGTAAACAGACTAATGTTTTAGGCTTAAGGATCACCGGTTGCGGACATAAATTAGATATGACAGTGAATGTTCCATTTTGCTTCAAAAGAGAAATGCAACAATGTCATTTTGAATGTGAACAGCAGATTGTGTACGATTACAGGAAAGTGCAGGGAATTGAAAGGTTACTTTTAAATTCAGATGCTGGACAAATGCAGATGATTTTGTTCGTTTGCGCACCAAAAGATACTGGACAGAACAGAGTTAGAGAAAATGTGGTTTGCCTATGGGCGATTGCAATGGTTATTAAGTGGCATGTACATACAGAAAAACAGTTTGCACAGGATTCGATAGAAGGTCCTGAAGTGGAGTTTGAAACACAAGATTTCCCAGTGAAGGTGCCCTATGTTACAAAGGAAATTAATTTGAAACAGTACGGAATGCCAGATGGGCGTGAAGGGATCAGTGAGATCATGCAGGGCTTGACAGACTGAGGTGGTGACACAAACATATACCTTCTTTGACTGATGCTGTCCCAGATATTGTTACAGAAGTAGCATGGGACTTGATATGTGACTTTTGATATTGCCAATGCTTTTTTCTTTTTGATATGTCAAGAGCAGTTTAGTTTTTTTTTTTCATGAGGTGATAGACTAATGACAGTTAAGAATTTGCTTGAATTAGTTAGACAGAAAGGGGGAGCATTTTTAGATTAAAGAATGTGAAGTCTTGCTGGAGGTCAGGAGTGGTTAAAGCTGTTTTTCCTTTCAGACATGTAAAGAGTTGTTCTGGGAGTGGGTCATTTGAAAGCGTCTTTGAGAGTGATGTTTGGGAGGCTTGCAATGAGATCATCCAGCAACGCTGAGAAGAGTTCAGGCTTTCTGTGAAGTCCGAGGAGGAATTCCTACGGGAGGGATTGTTTCAGCTCCTCTTCCCGGTAGGCAGTGACAGCTTCTTGGAGATAGATGTCTGGGAGGCTTGCAAAGGCGCAGGTTCTCCTCCTCCCACCCCCATGAGGAGAGTCGCAAAGAAAGTTGGCAGGAGTGCAAGGCACTTCGACCTTGAAGGAGATAAGGTGCGAGCTAGAGACAGCCGAGAAGTCTCTGCTTGCTATGTTTGGCGAGGGGCCATTTGGTGTCCGCAGAGATTTGTGAAGGGGGGCAGCACCTGTGAGGGGTGCAGTGAGAGAAGTGAGAGAAGGAGACTGCCCCAGCCCTTCTTGCTGTGTATAGAAAAAGAGGGATTTTACCAAGAATTCACAGGCTAAAGCGTTGGTAGTATTCTTAGACAATTCCCCAGAGCTGGAGGAGACCTATGTAGACACAAATTAAAATATTGTATTTTTAGAAATGCAAGACGGAAGAAGTGTACTTTTGAAAAATGTTTTTTGCAAGAAGAGTGATGCTTGTTTCTTTTTCAGATTCGCCCAGTTCTCCGCGTGTGAGTGGGACTCCCTTCTCCCGTGTGAGTGGGGCCCTCCCTCTCCCCCCCCTTTCCTTCCCTTCCCTCCCCTTCCCCCCCCCCAAGCCTGGAGTGCTCGCCAGACCAGACGGTGGCGGCTGATGCCTGTGGCTATCCAGACTGGATGGGGTCCTCCCTTGTCAAGGAGATACAGCTGCTGATATATACCAGAGAGCATGATGGACTGCTTCTTTCCAAGCAAAAAGGGATCAGCAAAGTGTGGAACTGTTTCCTTCACGTGAGGCCAACTTTACATGCATGGAGGCTGTGTGTCTTTCACACAGGGTAACTCCTTATATAAAAGTGAAGAAGAGGGAACTACGGGATGTGCTTTGCCAGAACTGTTTTATCAACGTGAAGTTCAGATGCGATGGGAGACGGCTGTGTGTTTTTTCACACAGAAGGACTGTTTTTGTTTTTATGAATGAAGACCTATAGAGACGCTTTGCTGCGATCGGCGTAGATATTTTCTGAGTTAGTGAACAGTAATAACCTGTAGCTGTTGCTACAATATATGAGTTTGGCAGTAGAGTTTCCAGTTTAACCATTAGAGGCATTAGGAGCATTCAAAAGCTTGATTGATTTATTTTGTGTATTCATTTAAACATGTATCCAGATATCTATGAGCTATTTCTAGATGCACCTGAGTTATTGCTTTTACATGTATTTAGAGAATGCAGACTTTATTTGCTCTAAAGTGATTATCATATACTTTTGATGAGTTTTTCAGTTTTGCAATGGAGCATTTCGATCATAGTTGCTTTTTAGTCATGATTTGTTTTGAATTATGTATTTTTGTGTAGCCACTTCAACACATGAGTTGCTGTTTCAACATGTGCTTTTTAGTAGTTGTGACTTTTAATTTAGACATGTGGTTTTAAATGGTTTTGCTTTCAATTGAGATATGCAGTGATTTAATGATAGTTTTGTTTTTAAGTTATGTATTTGCTAGATTTTGTTTTTGACATATGTGAATGGTGATGATCAAGGGTCATGGGGTGCAATGTAGTGAATCAGCCACTTTTGTGGTCTGACACCCTATGATGACCCTCAACCACCACCATTCTGTACTGACTTAAGTGTGTTTTGCCTTTTAGTGGAATAGTCTTTCCAAGAATAGAAGGTATGGGATGTTGAGGTGCAGTCTTGTGGGTGGTGGTGCACACATGTGCTCAATGTTGTATACTGAGGGATTTAGTGTATAATGTTATTTGGGTTAGGTGAATTATGACTTTGACCTATTGGCTTTGACGTGGTCTAATGTCATTCTGCCTTCTGACTTTACCTTGCTTCAAACTTTTCTGTGTGCACAGTGGTGCTTGTAAGTTGTGTGGATGAGAATTATAGGTGCTCCTTGCTTTTTTGATTCCATCTTGCTTTGGGCCTTTGTGTGCATGGCTTAACTAACTCTGAAGCCATTTTCTGTGAAGAAGAGGGCATGTTTTGCTTTCCTGCTGTTTTTCGCATTTTACTGACTAGAGAGAACTGGTTCTTATCAGAGGAATGTACATGGTTTGACTTTTAGTCATAACAGGGGCCTGATCAACCCTTGGTCTGACCTTGAAGCAGGCTGGTACTGGCTCTCATGAGAACTAGGGGGCGTGGCTTGCTAGAAGCTTCGCTGTGTTTTGAATGTGTATTAAAAAGGGGAGTCTACACTGGCTCTGTGGAAGTTCATCCGTGGAGCAGACGTGTTGTCACGGAAAGTGGGGTCACCTCTGAGCTTTCGCCCGGTTCAAGCAATGGACTCCCCTTGAGCAAAGTGGGGTGAAATGATGAGGTGCGGTGTCTCTGCTACTAACTGTCTCTGAATTATTTGCTTTCCTTCTTATTTTCTGATTCTTAAATATATATATATATTTCTAAATATATATATTTGTCTTGATTGAGTTTCAATCATACTATTGATATGTTAGAGTCTGCTATGTTAGGTGCATTTGGCTTACTGTGTGGTGCTATTTACTAATCACAGATATACCAATTCGTCTTTTCCTTGTAGCAGGAGGTGTGGACTCTTCTTGTTGTAGAAGGATGGGTGAATTCCCTTCTAGCAGGTAATTGTGTTATAGGAAGTTGGTGCTACTCCTCACAAGTGATGCTTAAATTATTGTTTTCTTGCCTTGCCTTTGGGGGAGTGTTGAAAGTTTGCCCACCTTAGGAAGTGCTGTGTATATGTTATATTCCATTAGTTTGGAACTGATATTGTCTCCCTGGGAAAGTGACGGTACATTCCTTTGTCCAGGGGAGATCTAAGGTTTGTCATTACATCTCAATAGCCTGGCTTTTGCAAACTCTACTCCTGAGGTATTGATCCAGATTTTAGTTTCGGAGACAATTTGACTTGCGGCTTTACAGGAGGTTTCAGAGTGAAGGTTTTTGTGGGTGTGCACAGAGTGTTACCTCATTGAAGCCTGTTTTCACAAGGTGAATCAAGTCTCCATTACTACATTTGTTCTCTTTGCCAGTATAAAGCCAAGCTGAGCATGGTCCTGACTGTTAGTCGACTGAACCCAAGAATGATAGTACCTTAAGGGACCAATGAATATGAATAGGTGCTACGGTAACTCGCCCCGGCCAAAGAAAAAGTTCAATGTACATTAAGAGTTACAGACAAATTCTCACTCAAAATCTTTGACAAGATCTGATGAATTCATAGCATCCCTAGAAATGTGCAAATGAGTCAGTTACCTCTAAAAGGCTGGCCTGATTGTTATTGAAACTAGGTTCAATATTAAAAGACAACAAAACAGCTCCAGACAACCAATCCTAACTTTCAGGGCTTCAATAAAGAGAATACAGCACTACCTTTTCGATAACACTGAAGTCGTAAAATAAGTTCTATAAGCACAATTCACCTGGGCTGCAACGAATAAGCAGCTGGGGGTTCTGTAGAGTGACTGAGGCTTCTCCGTCTTCTAGAGATGGCTGGTGGTACCGGATGTGCACCGGGATGTCCGCTCTAAAGCATTCAGCACAACTAAATGGGTCCGGTTTGGCGACAATGAAGGCAGTGTGCCCGATAGATAAATATTCCGCAGCTTCCACATCTACCACGTCAGTGATGATAGCCTTAAGGGGCAGATTAAAATAATACAGGTGAAATTAAAAGTCACATATGCATTATTGTTGTAGGGTCGAGAGGTAGAATGGAAGCGGTTTCTTTCTACACATGAATGAAATAGTTACTTTCAGTCTGCCCCTATTGAGTTCGTGAGCTGTGAGCTTAGAATATATGTAACAGCAGAGACTGAAGGATATCTACAATTGCAGACGGATGTGACACTGTAATATATGTTAAGACGGATATGAAAAATGTTACTTACCTGAATCAATGATTCTCCACTGTGGTTCAGATTAGCATGACTTAGTACCTCCTCCGGCATTATGGAGAAATCATGCAACAATATCTTTTTGGTTCTTTTTACAGGGTTATTAAATTGTGAAATTTGGGCTATTTTCTGTCAATAAAGGGCACATTTTGAGTTCGGCCTCAAAATTGTGAGTTTGGTATCCACTCACTATATACTGAGTGCTATTCAGAGGCAGCGGAGCATTTTCACAAAAAATGTCCCGGCCGAGCCAACAGGAGCTCTTTAGGTGAAAATCCAGTGCGAACATACAATGTGACCTGCTTGTCAACGATTAGTTTTTCAGAAACAAGTGCACACAATGGGTGCTTGTTTCTGGAAATTTTGTTGCTTTTATCCCATTTTGTAGTTCCTGTTTGTTTTTCTATTTGTGAGCGCTGTGCCGCCGACACTGTCTGCAAACAGGGAAAATCTGTGTCAGAAAAACCTCAGAAAATATGGCTAGTCTTATGATGGGCCTCCTGATGCGGAGGTTCTGGAAGGGCTTTGATCGGTGATTTGGTAGCAGACAAATGTTTACCACAGTGAGGTCAGCCATCAGTAAACAAGTGGTTCCTAGACCTGTAAGTGAGGCAGAGGAGCAAAGTGTGCGCATAACGCACAGTTGTTAATTTAGGGCCAATTAAAGTTTTAAGAACACTTTAAATAATTCCCTAAGTCTCTTTAGTTATAAGCCCCAGGCAGCAGGTATGACACCTCATTCAAAGGAGGAGGTGGCGGCAAGCGAAACTATATTGGACGTTCGGCCAAGATTAAAACAGATAGAGGAAGGATTTCCTTCTCTACCTTAGGATCCTGCATAGACACAATCTGTCTGAAAAAACGTATGAAGAAAAGCAAAACCTTTGGAAGCATGATGCAGAAGAATAAGCGTTTAACAAAAGCAATCTTTAAAAATAAATTAGCAGACCTCGAGTTCTCCTCCCAAATTAGATTGCAAGCCTACAAAATGTGTGAAATACATTCCATGTTGCAGAGCTTTCCTCAATGTTAGGAGCTATCCCCTCAAGGCCCAAATGGTAACCGTGACCAGATGGATGTTCCTGGCCAATGAGAGATGCGGAAAGGCATACATTCATGGAGTGGAAGGGTATAGAGGCATGGTCTCTCTTTTGATACTTGATAATATACCGTTTCTCCTACTTGCGGCCACCCCTGCCACTGTCAGAACCCATCCTGTCATGGGTCTCACATTAACAATGCTTGTTTCAGCATTTTAACAGATCTGCTAGAGTTGAACTGGCCCTTCTATGATCTTTACCGCAACCAAGATGTCCACACAATTAAAGACGCACCCTTGATGCAGATAGCATATTAAAGCTTCATATAATCTGAAAAACAAAAAAATACAATAAAAGACATACAACCTGTCCTTCAACATTATATTATCACCCCTCTATGTTACATTGAATGGGCTGCTGTGATTCCCTCTTTTTTGGAGAGCGTGTGGCGCTAATGATTTTATCACCCATGTGCTACCCTCTAATGCAGAGAACCAGAGCCTCTGGACCACAGCAATCGGCGAAACAGCAGGAATTCTGGATCATCAACCCCCCTTGTCCCACTGCTAGCTCTTTCAAGGAGGAAGTCCCACTTCTCACTGTCCGGACAATTCAGAGGGAACTGTCCACAAGGTCTTACTCGCATCGCCAATAGGTCTAGCCTTTGGGACCTTATATAAGTGATTAGCCCCGCAGCACATTATCCCCGCACTCGCATACCCACACACTCTCAAGACCTGCAAATAATCATACACGTTTATTCCTTTTTTTACATCGATATGAAGCGAGAAATGTTAAAAGGTTTAACTTTTGCCTAATGTTAGTTGGCATTTCTGGTTTACTTCTCGCCCCTTCGTTAGCTGCCCATATAAACTGAAGCATATTGTCAGCCCTCTATACCTTCTTTTGGCCACTGCGATCTAACGGTACAGGCTGAAAGGTGCACTTTGAACAGACATTGTCTTTAATAATAATAATAGTGTATAGTGCCATCAGAAAGGCTACTTCTGGCGACTGATGGAAACGGAGTGTGGGAGGCAGAGCTCCCAAAAAGGAGCGAGCCATGACTAGAACATTTAGCAAGAATTCGGGTTTCCTGGACCTAAACTGGCCACCCTTAAAGTCATGTGCTGTTATTTTAGCTATTCAGCGAAACAAAAACGTGCACAAAAATGGCTGCAGAATTGTGAATTGCTGCCTTGAGCGCAAGAACCGTGTGATTTTTTTAAGATTAAATATATCCTGAAATGATTAACATTTTGCGTAGTTAAACCTTATTGCTATGTGAAGTACATCTTACTGTACTTCAAGGTCTGCAAATCACAGAGGCGATTCGAAGAAAAAGCACAGAGGGAGTTGATGGTTTCCTCTGACTTTCCTCAGCCAGACACTCCCAATAAAATGGCGCTAGCCCCTAATTTAGAGGCCCTTCCAAAGAGCCAGTTGTGGCAAATACAGGAGACGGTGGTCGTTGACATAATAAACACAGATAAACTGGGGAAGTGGAACCCGCTGTCCTTCCAGGATGGGCCAATAAGCGTTGGGCTTACTAGGCAGCGAAGGGTCTGTAATGTCTGTAGTACACCGTCTATGGAGTTTATCTTCTTTGGTCTCACACTGGCAGAGTTTTCTACCGCAGAGACGGGCCCTATGGCAGAAGATATACTTTCTGGAGACTCGTTTCCCAGAGACTAGACCCTCCCTTGATCGCACGTGTACGACTGCTGAGACGACCCAGACGTCACTTTCTGAAATATCCAAACGTCGTTTTCCGCTGGGTGCGACTGTTTTGAAAGAAGACCCGCCACGTACGAGTGGAAGGTCCGCAGTCACCTCATCCCTCCAGGGATCGAGGCTACTCCTCCCGCACGAGGACATCCTCTACCCCATCAGACCACGAAGAAGTGATTGCCACCACGGATGATGTTCCTTCTGCTCATGCGGACAAAAAATAATACTGCAGTAGATACCCAAAGTAAGATTGATACCATCTTCCGTTTGTCTTAGAGAGTGAAACTCGGAACACCTTTTTCTTCCTGAAATGTAAATGTAAATGTAGTGCATTTATATAGCGCTCCGCACACCCCCGAAAGGGTCTCTCAGGCGCTGTGCACATACCGCTGTGGAACCCTTCCTGGCCTTTCCCTGTGAAGAGCCCACTCCTGGGCACCCCCAAGGTGAAGCCAGGCATCCTAGCGCTGTTGGGGCCATTGTGGGGATTAAGCAAGCTATTGCCCAGAGTTGCAGAGTGTGACCCATGATTAGAATAGGCACCGAGGCGAGAATTATCGGGTCCGGGGAAATTGAGCCCAAGACCCACCGAGGCGGGAATTGAACCCTGGTCCGGGCCAGACCTCTGCATCAGGGTCTGCCGCTCTAACCATTGAGCCACACTTCTCCACAAATGAATTTCTCCAATTGCTGACCGTGTCAGTGACGGTATAAATGATCGGTTTCTCCGGTAAAGGGTCTATCCCTTTTAGAGATCTCCTCTAGGAAAACGTATGGAGCGTACGTCACGGCTCCAAGGACACCTACTCCTCTACCCTGATATTGTTTACCCTTGCCAACATATCTCACTTTGTGTGAGACAAATGATGGCACGCCTTCAAAGTGTTCCTTTTCGCCCCCTTTCTCCCCTAATATTCTATCCTGATGACACAAAACGTGCGGTTCTGGCTCCAGCATTTTGAACGGCTCAACCACCTCCTTCTGACCAAAGCATTCTGCTTCCGCCTACGTGGAATTTAGTCTTGTTGTCTCTCGCGGCATGAGGTTACTTGAAATTCAGATTGACTCTGTGTCCTGTCACTCCACATGAGCTATGTACTGCCCGGACACATTGTGCTTCTCTTTATCAAGACAAGGTGTACTCAACATTCTTGGACAATTCAGTAGTCCCTTTTTTCACACCACCTTCCCGGCCCTTTCTCGATTACAGGGTGACTCAATGCCTATGGTTCTGCAGAGGTGAATAACCTACTCGGTGTCGTTCGTTCTGATACCAGAAGCTAGGCCAAAGCCCCATTTCTGGGTTCTATCATCAACACAGGACTGCAGGGAACGACCGTACCATTCTCTGCTTTCAGAACGTGTCACTGATGGCCTACTGGTTAAGGTTTCAGACTGTGTGGAGTTAGGGTCTCAGTGGCCCCTTCTCTGCTCAAATTTCTTAGTCATCTTTTAGAAGCAGCCGTTGAAGTGTGGGGTTGGCTGGCCATTGTAGGAAAGTGCCTCTTTTGGACATTTATAGCCCCCACTTTTTGCCTGGAAAATTATGTAATTTCGACTGTAAGTGCACAGGGTCCCTGCCAAAGGTCCCCTGTGCCAGAAGCTCTTTCCTTAAACTCAACCTTCTATTTCTCAATTGGCACAACTTCAGTACCCCTTGTAAGTCCCTAGTAAATGGTACCCCTGGTACCTAGGACACTGGCACTGAAGATGGACCCCAGTGCAGCAGCATGAACTGTGCCACGCTAGGGCCCTCTCACTCAGGCCATGCAGGCTGCCATTGCAGACTACATGCCTTGGTGCAGAAAAAACCGAAGAGTCGACATGGCACACATCCCTGTGTGCCATGCCCACAGAGCCTGCATGAGACATAGGTAAGCCACCCCTCTAGCAATTCTTATAGTCATAAGGCAGGATGCACTATATCTCCTATGAGGTCATATCTGCAAAAGCAGATCTGCCCCTGCAATATCGATTTCGATTCTTGAATATTGTAAGTGAACAGGGAAGCCATTAGGAGTACATGGGCTGGACACTCGTCGTTACGAGTTCCCCAGGTCCATGATGGCTTGACTGTATTGTGGGATGTTTGGTACCAAACATCTCATCTAAATAAACCTGCACTGATTCCAGTGTCAGATGTATTAATAATTGCACACAGAGGACCCCTTAGAGGGGTCCACTGAAAACCTACCAACCCTTAGTGTGGTCACTAACTGGTCTAAGTCAGCCTGTCACCATCAGGCAGAGTTCTGACCTCATGGGGTGAGCACCAGCGCGCTCAGAGGTCGAGAACAAAGCCTGTCCTGGGTGGAGGAAGAGCCCTGGTCAAGAAGAGCCATCTGGGGCAGGAAGCTTCAATGGCCTTGCTGCCTTTGAAATGCAACCCCAGCCTCCCCTGATAGAAGGCGTAGGGCCCTCCTGTCCTCACCCCTTTTGGCGGGAAGACTGGCAGGAAAACCAAGTTAGAGTAGTAGGTGTGCCCCCCTCTGCCAACTCCACCTCTCATGTGTTGGAGGCGAGGTGCAACATATTTTTCAGTGCCCACCATCTTGAAGATGGTGGGACTCTCCAATCAGGGCTAGGGCTGTGTCGCCCCCCCACCGGAGGTGGGTATAATAGAGGGTGTAGACAACCCAGGTAAGTGGCCCACTGGTCACTACCTGTCACTCCATTGTAAGTGCCCCTAAATTTATTATTTAGGTTGCTTCCCCAGACCTTGAATTTAGATTCCAGGGACACAAGAAGAAGACGACAGAAGAAACACTGTTGGACCGAGAACTGCAGACCTCGTGGTGGACTTTGGGCACAAACTGCTGCGGCTGCCATAGTGCTTGTCTTGTCACCACGTGGTCTCCACAAACCCCAGAGGGTCATAGGAACTTCGGAAATCGCCAAAGAACTCCCTCGAGATAGAGGTACTATCTCCCTGCAGCCGCAGGAAACAAAAATAGCCAAGTCTGGGCCAGCATCATCCAGCTCCCCAGGTTGTGATGTGTCTGAGTAGCCACCAAAGCCTGTTCTGGAGGGTCGGCTTGGCTGCTACACCAAGTCTTGGGGGTCCAGGACCCACCGGCGCTGAAAGGCATGAATACCCGAGGTAAAGGACCCTTTGCTGCAAAAGCCTACAAAACCTAATACAGGCGGACTACAATTTACAGTGAGCCAGCATTCGAAGAGGGACTTCAGGACTCCAGAGACCCACGACAGCAGTGGCCCAGAAGCTTCAGAATCATCGCTCCAAGGTGCCAGCCCCTGACTGCGAGGTTCATCATTGCGCGCCTTAGCCGTGCTGCCTATCTTCACAGCACTCAGCCCGCCTGGCCAAGGGCATCTTAAAACCAGCTGTGCTCCCAGAGCCCTTGCGACCGCTACTCTCCCTTGAGAGCCCTCTGACTTGCCTGCAAGTCCCCCTTTGCTTTACTTTTAGAGGTGGCCACCTGGCTTTGTAGCATGCCAGCTAGAAGGCCCACTTTTTCCTTGTTTCCAGAGAAACCCAGGAAGCGCCCGAGAACTTGGCCTTGGTACTTTGGACCTTGGCCCTGAACTTTCCATTCTCAAAAGGGTAACCACACAATAACTGTACCGCATTGCTTTTTCCATTTGCAAAATTGTGCACAACTGTGATTATTGCATTTTACTGTGATTTATCGTATTGCAAAAGTATTTACCTTATAACCAAAGTCCTTGGTCTAAATATTTAAATAAAAAGAGTACTATTTTTCTAATTTGGTCTCAAATTCATTCCTTGAGTGTGTGTATCATTTATTGCCTTGGTGGGTACAACAGATGCTTAGCACTATCCTCTGATAAGCCTAACTGGTCGCCCACACTAACACAAATTAGAACGTTAATATTATCTACTTTTGCCTCTTAAAACCAATATGGGTCTCTTTGACCTCTCTGCATACTGTACCCCGTTGTGGTTCACTGTATAGTGAGGTGGGTTTCCTACTGCTGTGTATGTACAGATCTCCTCCATGGGTTGGCGGTCCTCGCAGGAAGCCCTTTCACGCAATCTGTTCAGAGAGGTTAGTGTCGGATACACTAAAACTTGGACCACCACCTCGATGTGGCATGTTTAGCTGCGAGTGGCCGATATCTTGATGGTCCGGTTCACACACAAACTAGGAGAGCGGGACCTTGGCCTTGAATAGTGGGTGTGGGTCAAACTGGCCTTTAGATCTTATGCTTCGTATCGCTAAGATCCCAGCAGGGAAAGCGCCATCCCACAAGTTCAAGTATCCCTGGGTAGGCCGGGTCAGTACTACATGGTTTCCCTGGCATCTTGCCTGTCCACTCGAGTGCGGGTGTTCTTCTAGGAGAGCTGAACTTTGTTAGTCCTCTCCACGGACGTGTCCCTGCAGACTTGCAAAATATTTTTGCTTGGCGCTTTCACTCCCTCTCTGGTAATTCTCATTGAGTCAGTATATTCTCCGTGCTCAATCAGTTATCTGTTACTTCGCTAGGGAGTCTCACTCCGTTCCCAGAGCTTCGGAGGTATCTGGCAATGGTACAGTTCAATTCCTCTCCCTCACAGATTTTTGGTCGGGCTGGCGGGTCTGCAACATCTAGCCAGATTCTGCCCGCATGTGGTATGCCCCAGCCTGAAATTAGTAGTTAGGCTGGTTCGGCACATGAATTTTGGACCCTAATGGTCCAAGTTCTTGCTGTCATCCTCTTCCTGGCAGAATAGCGTTCCAATGGTTTTTGTAACCTTTTGTGCCTATCCATTGGTCTGCAATTTTCAAAATATTATTTGCTCATAGAGAGTGGCCAATTGACAACGCTTCTCTAGCCCATAGAGATGTGCAGGGTATTCCCTTAGTCAACCTTTCTTCCGACCAGGTCGGTCCTTTTTGAGATGTCAATTTTAACCTCAGGGTGATACAAAGAAGGCATGCCAACTCTGATTTATCCTGCTAGCATCTTTCAATACAATGGATCACTCCATTATGTTTCGTATTCTACGAACCGGTGTTGGATGTTTAAGCCTTGATCATTCCAGGTACGTTTTATTTTTATTTAAGATATGGTGTTTTTCACCATTACACATGGTCACAGAAAATTTTCTAAGCAATTTATTTGCCTAAAGTTTCATACAACTTCAGATTGTGCAGAGTGCAATGTCAGGGGAGGCACAATGACCGGGCATCAGATATCTTCCTTTCAACCCTTTCTGTTACTTTAGTACGCTGGTTGAAAGCGGGTGATGATATCTAATTTGGAGTTTATTTAGTCAGAGGACATATGCCTAAAAATCTTGCGGTGTAAGTTCTCCTCTACAGCACACCGTTTAAGTGAACTAGTTTACCAGTGGTATTTTCAGTATTTTTACTACAAACCGATTCTAGATGTGACTTCACTTGTGTGGCAACAGGTTTGAACAAGCATAATTCGAAGCATCCGGTCTTCACATAGAATACAAGTTTTTCTAACTAACGTGTCAAAAACTTTCAGTTCAGGACTTGGAGGCGAGGATTTTCCCAGTCTCATTTATTAAATAATGTTGATTAACATGCTGGAGTGTTATAATATTTCTATTATCCCACCTTCATGTAATAATATATATTCATATGTGATGTTTATCCTACATGACACTAGGTAGTATGTACTAATGTACTCATATGTGGTGTATTTACCCTACATGACTTTGAGTATTGTATGCCAGTGTGTTTGGCTCTACATTGAATTGGGTATTAAGGAGATTTTTCTTTGTCCTTCTCAGATTCTGATTGGAAGCTCGATTAGAGGAATTGAAGAAGTTCCAGGTTCTGAGCAGGAAACGGAATAGGAGTGTTCCAGCAGGTTGAACTTGGGTTCCAGTTATAGTTCTGCATGTTCGTCAAGAGATTCCACTCCAGTTCATCAGTCGAGTGGACAGTTAGGTTATTCCAGTTCAAACGGATTTCAGCATATCAAAGTTCATGGACTGTTTGCCATCGCTGGCAAAGAAAGAGGAATTGATATGGCATCCTGTCATAACATCGACAGAGGCATGGCCTGATTGGTATATCGTGGATGAAGTCACGTGATGATCACTGGGAAGGATTATGTAACTTACCCCGTAAGCATCTGGTCTTGGCATGTAGTCCTGTAGATTCACATGCTGTGCATAAGTCCGCCATCTAGTGTTCGGCTCGGATGATTGCAAGTTGTTTTTCTTCAAATAATGTTTTCGAGTCAGGAGGATGTGTGAGGACTCCTTTCGGTGATACTACGCATGGGTATCAACTCCATTATTAGATAGTTTTGCCGAAGGCAGGTGAGAATGGAGTTAGAGTAAGTATTAGTAATGTGATGCCTATGCTAGTAATGTGAATTATAGTGATGTGAGGCAGTAAACTGCGACCTGCAAAGGCATCCGGGGAGGAGGGAGGGCGCGTGTTAATCTACAGCACTACATGCCAAGAACATATGTTTGCAGGGTAAGGAACATCATTCTTTTGAGGCATGTGTGGCTGTAGATACACATGCTGTGCATAGACTGTAAAGCAGTCCCTCTCCCTAAGCGGTGGCTAGCCTGTGGAGGTTGCAGTTGTTTGAAAGAGAGTACGTCATACTGCTTGTCCATCATTTGCTTGTTAACGTGCTAAGACATCCACACAATAATGTTTTGTGAAAGTGTGTGGTGTGGACCATGTTGCTGCTTTGCAAATGTCAGCAATAGGAATGTTCCCTAAAAAAGTCATAGAGGTTCCTATTTTACGAGTTGAGTGAGCCTTAGGGGGAACATGTAAACGTCTTTTAGCTTTAGCATAACAAGTGTGGATTCATTTAACTATCCACATTGAAATCCTATTCTTTGAAATTGAATTTCCAGTGTAAGGAGGTTAAAACGCAATAAATAATTGCTTAGTTTTCCTAAATGTCATGGTTCTGTCGATGGAATACATTAAAGCTTTTTAATGTCTAGGGTATGTAGGGCTCTTTATGCAACTAATTCAGGCTATTATTGATTAATATAGAAAGGAGAGACTACTTTGGGAAGAAATGTTGGGTCTGTTCTGAGCACAATCTTGCCTCTATGGAGTTGGAAGAATGGTTCTTCCAAGGTTAGTGCCTGAAGCTCACTGACATATTTGAGTGCCACGATACCTATTCAGAAGGCTACAATCCAAGATAAGTATTGGGGCTGGCATGAATGTAGTGGCTCAAATGGTGGCCCCATTAGCCTTCTTAGTACAATGTTAAGATTCCATGCTGGCACTGGTTGGAATTTAGGAGGAATTACTCTTAAGTCCCACCATGAATGTTTTAATGACTGGTATTTTGAATAAAGATCAGATAGGCTGTAATGGCAGCAAGGTGTAGACGTACTGAAGTGTAGACTAAACCTGATGTTTGAAGATGCAGAAGATAACAAAGAATTGTTTGTAACTGCGCCTGTAAAGGGTTAACTTTTTGCCACTGGCAATTAAGTACACATTTGTTCCATTTAGCTGAGTAGCATTTTCAAGTTGTAGGTCTATGAGCTTCCTTAAGAATATCCATACATTGTTGTGGAAGGTTTAGATCTCCAAATTCCATGACTTCAGGAGCCATATAGCAAGGTTCATTAGCTTGGGATTGGGATGTCTGATTTTGCCATGGTTCTGTGTTAGAAGGTCCGGGTTGAGGGGAAGTTTCTCGTGGGGAACTTGTGAGAGTTATAGTAGTTTGGTGAACCATGGTTGCGGAGCCCAGGATGGAGCTATGAGAACTAGGGCGAGTAATGTCTGCCTGAGTTTTCTGACCAAATATGGAAGTAGTGGGAGGGGGGAAAAACATAGGCAAATATCCCTGACCAGTTCATCCATAGGACATTGCCTTTGGATAGTGGGTTTGGGAATCCGGACACGACGTTTGGGCATTTGGAGTTTTCTGGCGTTGTAAATAAGTCTATTTGTGGAAACCTTCACTTGTGGAGTACTTGGGGGTGGAGTTGCTATTCGTGGACTTCTTGATGCGTCCTGCTGAGGAGGTCTACAACTTTTGCTTGTGCCTGGTACATGTTCTGCCAGGAGATGAATGTGATGTACTGCTAAGCGCCAGAGTGTGGTAGGCACAATAACTGCAGATAGTGAGTCCCTTCCCGTTTTTGCAGCTAGTACATGGTTGTTATGTTGTCCGTTCGGATCAGTACAACCTTGTTCATTAGGTGAGTTAGGAACACTTTCATGCTTGAAGCTGGAGAACCTGTTGTTTGGGATCCCATATACCCTAAATTGTCAGAGTTTGCAGATGAGCTTCCCATCCTGTCCGAGAAGCATTCGCTGTAAGAGTGGCTTGGGGAACTAGGTCTAGAAACGGCCACCCCATGGAAAGGTTTTGTGAGTTCCACCAGCGCAGAGAGTGATGTGTGCGGCTCTCAGTCAACACTAGATCGTGCATTTGACCCTGTGACTGATTCCATTGGCGTGAAAGGCTTTCTTGCAGTGGTCTCATATGTAGACGTGCATGTGGGAGCAATGCGATGCAAGATGTCATCATGACTGTTCTGACCATTAGTTGATTCCCTGTTTGAAACTGTTGGACTAGTGCTTGAATGTTTTGAATCCTGGCTGTATTTGGGTATGCTAACCCTAATTGCGTGTTTTGAATGGCCCCTAAGTAAGGTTGGAGATGTGATTTGAGCAGATTGATGGTTAATCCTAGACTATGTAGTAGGCGGATTGTCTTTTCGATATGTTGGTAGCAAATGTGGGAGTTGTTGGCTTTTATGAGCCAATTATCCAAGTAAGAGAATATGTGAAGGTTTTCTCTCTACAAATATGTGGCAACCACTACCAGGCATTTTGTGAATACCCGTGGAGCAGTGGTGACTCCAGAGGGAAGCACTTTGAATTTATAGTGTTGTCTTTAGAAGACAAATGTAGGTATTTGCTATGGGCAGGATGAATTGGTATATGAGCAAATATACTGTTGCTCGTAGTGGGACCATTCACCTTGCCTTCATGGACTTGTCATCTGCGTTTGACTGTGTCAACAGGATCAAGCTATGGCAGTCCATGAGGAAAATGGGAGTGGAGAACAGTATTGTCAATTTTCTAGAGGACCTGCACATGTCAACTAAAGCTAATGTCAGGTTCTCACAGGATTTGCAGGTCACAAGGGATTTTAATATCAAAAAGGGAGTCCGGCAGGGCTGTATTTTGGCCCCTTTTTTATTTAATTTTTATATTAATGAACTGGATAGCGTACTAAGGGCAACAGGAGTTGATTACCCAAGTGTAGGACGGCGAGGGATTCCCGTCCTGTTATATGCGGACGACGCCGTCCTCATATCCAGGACTGAACTGGGTCTGCAAACGCTTTTAACTGCCTTCTCCAGATTCATGACTGACCGGGATTTGGCAATTAATAATTCCAAGTCGTATGTCATGCAAGTGGGGCAATTGGGGAAAAATAATTTCCAGTTTAGTGTAGGTGATTCCAAGATCCCCCGCACAAATGTATTTTCCTATTTAGGGGTCCTCTTTGATGACCAGCTCAAATGGGGCTCCCTATTACAGAAAAAAGGGGATCTGGCCAGGGTTAATTCAGCAATTTTTAATTTTGCATCTAAAATAGGGAAGAAACCAACAGGAGCTATGCTGCAAGCTTATCAGGCCAAAAGCTTGGCCATAGCTTCTTATGGCAGTGAAATTTGGGGATACACTATTGCAGAAACCCTACAGATAGCGGAAAATTATTTTTTGAAACGCTTACTATGTGTTCCCCGTGGCACATCTAATTTAGCAGTCCACGAGGAACTGGGGGTTCCCTATTTAAGTGATGCAATTGCTTTGCGACCCCTGATTTTTGGCTAAAATGTTGGTTAAATAAAGATCTTTCTCTCACCCATCTGATCCTAAGAGAATGCATGTCTCTGGACAACTCGGCTCGTATTCTGTGGCTGAGATATATTTTAAAAAGCCTTGATGGGTTAGGGCGGGGGGACTTATTTGCCAACCCTGATGTTATTACAAAGAAGGATGTGGAGTCGACCAAATTAGCCTTTTTGTCACTGAGGAAAATGGAAAGGGAAGCCAAGGAGGTGTTGAAACCTAGCATGCGGACGTATATAATGCTTAAAACAACCCCCATGACGGAACCCTACCTCATGGGGTCTCTGTCCACACATGAGAAATATTTGTTAACCAGGTTGCGGTTGAATCTTTTTCATCTCTTGCTCGCCAGACCCAAGGGTTTTAATAGAGGTCAAGAGCAAGCGCCCACCGGCTGCGACGGACAGTCTCCGCAGGATACGCTGCACTTCCTGTTTTTATGTAAATTATATGAAATTCCGCGTAAACGCTTTCTGGTTCCTATCTTAAAAAGAATGAATTTTAGACAGGCTCGACCGGCACTTCTGTACCTGCAATTATTGAAAGAGGAATGTATATTTTTTATAGTAGGGTTTTTAAAAGCCACTGTTAAATCTAGGAGTTATATGGATGTGTAAAGAGTATTTCCTCAGGCTTTTTTAATTTATTTATTTCATGTAATTTCAACTGCTGTATTGGTTGTTATTTTAACTTATGCATTTTTATTTAAATTGTTTTATGCTAATGCAACTTTTATGGTTTGAAAGCAAAAACCGAATAAAGTTTTTCTGATGATGCTGTATATGAACAGAGGCATCAGGGCTCTAAAAATCCACTAGCATTGTGGAGGAAGATTAATTAAGGACGAGCTATTTTTATGGACTACTCCCCCATTCTGGCAAGCTGAAAATCCTCTAACTTCTGTGGAAGACAAACTGACTTTTGACCTCTGTCTCTGAAAGTGGAGCAAATGTGACAAGATAACAAGATTTAAAGGCATCTTTATTGCTCACAACTGAAAGGGCAATAAAGATGCCTTTAAATCTTGTTATTTTGTCACATTTACTGGCTTTCAGAGACAGAGGTCAAAAGTCAGTTTGTCTTTCTACATTTATTTTTCTGTGTCTGAAGTTAGATGTGTTTGAAAAGTGAACTGTGTTACAGTTGAACTGCACAAAGCATGTGAAATAAAAGGCTGTAAGATGTCAGGCTTTTTTCTAATTCAACATTGAAATAGCTAAGTGAACTGTTCAAATATATTTCATTACTTATGACGACACCTTTTTATAATTCTGCTGTGAAAAAATATTTTTAAAGGCTCAAAACAAATTAAAACGCTTTACTTGTTGATGTGCAAATGTTTAATATTCTTGCTGAAACCCGATTTCCAAACATTGTTTATGCGCTATTATCAGAGAAACTACATGTTAGTGGGAAAGTTTTGTGGCCATTTCAATGGAAAATATGCTACCTGTAAATGACAGTGCACTACCATATCATGCTTTAGTAATATATTTATGAAAAGTGAGTTTTTAAACATGAACTGGGGCTTATTACTGCTCCTGCCCAGATGACAGTGCTATTAGTGATTGAAGGGCCAGATGTACGACCATTCCATATTGCGAGTCGCAAATTGCTACGTTTTGTGACTTGCAAAATGGAATGTACAATAGTGTCTGAGACACTGTTTGCAATTCTCAAATGGGTCGTAAGGTACCTGCCTTGTAAATAGTCATGAGGCAGGTCGCAATTTGCGACCCATTGGAAATGACCTCCAAACACAGGGATGGTGGCCTGCTCATCAATAAAGCAACTTTTTTTCCCCCCAGATGGAACCCGTGATGAGTTAATAAATATAAAGAAAATTGATTTTTTTTTCGAAAGGGCAAGCAGTGGTTCCTGGGACCACTGCCTGCGCTTAAAAATATTTTTGCACCCATTCACAAAGGGGAAGGGGTCCCCTTGGGACCCCTTCCTGTATGCGAGTGGCTTACCACCTACTTGAAGTAGGTGGTAAACTTTGAGTGTTTTGCGACCAAAACAATGGTACATACCATTCTGATTCGTTATTAGGAAGGGACGCCCTTGGCATGCCCCTTCCTAATATCGTCTTGCAAACACTAATTTGCAAGTCACCCAGTCGCAAAATAATGTTTGTACATACCAACACCCTTTTTGCGGTCGCAAACGGGCTGATTTCCCGTTTGTGACAGCAAAAAATGGTCGAGGACCTGGACCAAAGAGGCAAGCCAGGGATCATGCGTACCCTTTATATGGGCTTGTTTCTTGTTATACATGGAGCAAACATTTAGTCTAGTAACTAATAAAAAGTTTTCTTTGTACAGCAGAAATAGTGAACTTGCATATTTGAAGGTGCTCTCTTATGTGAAATAAAGAAAAATGCGGCTCCATAAGACAAAATATTAGTTCACGAGTCAAGTACATTACAGTTAAGTCGAGTAGATCATTCAAGTTACTAGATCTGCAGGTCCAGTAACATTTTTATGATTTTTCGAGCCCTGGGTATCCTTGAGGTCTAATTCAGGCATGAAGTCGCCTTTTTGTTGTAGGGGTGTTACTTCCTGCCGGGTGACCATGTGGAAGTATTCAGAAAGAATGTAATGATTTAGGGGCTGGAGATCGAAAATGGGTCGAAATGAGCCTTCTTTTTTTGGGAATTAAAAAGTATAGTGAATATACTCCTGCTCCTTGATATGGAGGTTGTACTGGCTCTATGGTTCCTTTGAGTAAGAGAGCTGTGATTTCCTGCTTGAGCAGAAGTTGGTGTTGTATGTGAAATTTGTGGTTGAGGCCTGGAATGTTTGGAGGAGTTATGATGAGCTCTAGACAGTAACCATGTTTGAAAGAACTGTTGTAGACGTCCCATGACAGGTGTTAGATGATCGGGGGAATGGTGAGGGAGTCACTGTTTGGAGGAAGTGTTTGTGATACGGGTATTATTTCCTTGTCCGTGCCCTTTGTAATTATTTCCCGTGTAAGTACCTCTGTAGTAGACTCTAGAGGTTGACGTTTGCCCTTGGTTTTTATATTGTGACCCAGACGTGTCTGTTGATGCAGGTTTGGCGTGTTGTTTAAAATTAAAGTGACAAAAGGACCCACGAAAGGAGGGTGACTGCAGGGCACCCATAAACTTTGTGACATCAATGTCCTTTTTCTATTGCTGCATTTACTTGTGGTCCAAAAAGGTGCTCTTTTTCAAATGGTAGATTAAGGACAGCTTGCTGAACGTCAGTTTTGAACCAGGAAACATGGAGCCAATTATGTCTGCACAAGAGTCTGCTTGTGTTAGTGCCTCTTGCTGCCTTGTCAGCAGAATCTAGAGCACATTAGATCTAATGATTTGTAATGAATTTGCTCTCATTAACTAGTTCATACCCCTGCTTTTTATACTCTTCTGGAAGATGTTGGAGGAGCCCCTTCGTTTTGTCCCAGTGTGCTCTGTAATACCGTGCAAATAAGGCCTGGCTGTTGGCTATTCGCCACTGATTAGCCAATTGTGCGGTCATCTGTTTACCAGATGCATCAATTAATGTTGATTTTTTTTAATAGGGGATGTGTATCTCCTGCTGTCTAAGAGTCTGCCCTCTTCCTTGCATTGGCCACCCCTAATGAGTCAATGGTTAACTGCCCTCTGATGTAAATGGGGTAAGATGGTGCTGCTTTGCATTTTTTTTCTACCCTGGTGGATTAATCCTTGCTCTTACAGGATCTTTGAAAATGTCATCAGTGTGGCGTAGAACTCCTTTAAGCATGGACAAAGATTGTGAGCCTCTTTGTGCAGTGGTGAGGGTCTCAAAAAGGATGTTATCCTCTATCAGGTCCTTATGTAAGGGCAACTGGGGGTATGCTGCAGCTCTAGCTATTAAATCTTGGTAAGTTGAAGCATCGTCTAGTGGGGATGGACATGCAGGCTAGATGTCTGGGATGGTATCCCACTGTGGATCTAAATCATATGCATCCCAAGGATCTGTAGGATGTGTATCCTCTCCTATGTCCTCCGTATCATCCCTGATAGGTGACTGTTTGTGAGGTGCAATGTTGCCCTCTTCTGACTGTTGTGGTGAAGCAGGTGGGGGAGTATTGGTATTTATTTTATTTTATTTATTATTTATTTATTTACGCAACTTTTATAGCGCGACAAATACCCGAAGGTGTCTCGGCGCTGTGGAGCAACTAAAGTTCATCATCCTACCGTCTTCTCACTGGTTAAACAACCATGTTTTCAAAAGCCTACGGAAACTAATCAGATTCGGAGCGGCTTTAATGGCAATTGGCAAGAGGTTCCAAAGTTTTGGAGTGGCCACGAGAAAGCGCCTGTCGCCCCAGGAGACTGATCTTGTACGTGGCACCGGCAAAAGGCTGGTATTGGCCGATCTTAATTGCCTTCTGGGGGTATAGAACTGAAAAGCTTCGATCAGGAATCTGGGTCCAGTGCCATGTATGGCCTTATAAGCAATACAGAGGGCCTTGAATTTAACGCGGCTCTCAACTCTCAGCCAATGAAGCTGACGAATACCAAGGGTGGTAGATTTGCGGCGAGGGATGTTGAGGAGAATCCTAGCAGCCGCGTTCTGAATAGATTGCAGCTTCGTTATGACACGCTTCTGAGTATGGAGGAAGAGAGCGTTCCCATAATCTATTTTTGAGAAGACTAAGGTAGAGACCAGAGTCTTCCCAGCTGACGGAGGGAGATATGGTAGCAGCTTCTTAATCTTTTTCAAGATGTAAAATGAAGATGACACAACCTTATTGATATGGAGGTCAAAGGCCAGCTTGTTGTCAAAAATCACTCCCAGATTTCTGGCTTTTTCCACTGGGACAGGTGGATGGCCGAGCTTTTCTGGCCACCAACCGAGGGACCATTCAGGGGAAAGTTTTCCAAAGGTCATGATCTCGGTCTTGTCCGAGTTAAGCCTGAGGCAATTCAAGGCCATCCAAGTACTGACCTCGAGCATAGCTTTCTGGAAGTTGGCTGCTACAGTAAGGCCATCCTTATGGATACCCAGCACCAGCTGGGTATCGTCTGCGTAGGATGTTAACTGTATCCCATAGGCCTTTATTATCCTCGCTAAGTCCGCTACATAGATGTTGAAAAGCATAGGACTTAGCGAGGAGCCTTGTGGGACTCCACAAGGGAGTGCAGAGATGGGAGAATAAAAGTCTCCGAGCCTTACTGTCTGGGTACGGTTTGCCAGGAAGGATGAAATAAGATCCTTGGCCCGACCATTTATCCCCAGAGCTGTGACACGGTCGACAAGAGTGACATGGTCGACCGTGTCAAAGGCTGCTGACAGATCCAAAAGGATAAGAACAGCCGCCCCTCCCTGATCCATGATCGTCCTGATCTCATCAGAGGCCTTTATCAAGGCAGTCTCTGTTCCATGCCCTTTCCTGAACCCAAACTGCGTTTCGTCGAGAAGTTGGTGGGTCTCGACGAACTCTGAGAGCTGCTGATTCATCAGATATTCGCATACTTTGGCAGGAAAGGGCAGGCACGCAATCGGTCTGTAACTTGCGACAGCAGTAGGATCTAAGGAAGGTTTTTTTAAGAGGGGTTTAATAACAGCCTTCTTCCATATACTAGGAAATTGGCCTGTTAGGAATATATTATTGCAGATTTCCATCAAAGGGAGGGAGATCACTTCTGTGAGTTTCTGCATCACGGACGGAGGACAGGGGTCCAAGGGGGAGCCTGATTTAATAGTGGAGATGATTTTAATCACGTCCTGATGTGAAACAGGTGAGAAACAAGGGAAGGAGTCAGGATTAGGGTGCGACAGTCCTTCTTTCCTGCTATCACCTCTATGTTCAGTTCTGATGTCATTTTCAAATGAAGCGTAAATATCTGCAACCTTAGTGGTAAAAAAGATGGCCAATTCATTGCAGAAAGTCTGTGAGGGCTCCACTCCAGGCCCAATGGAGGGGGTGGACAAGGTGGTGACGACGGAGAAAAGTTCTCTGGCAGAGTTGGCAGCAGTCTCGATTTGTGCTGAGTAAAAAACTGTTTTTCGGGCCAAGATCGCCTTTTTATAAATCATAAGAGCGTCTTTATAAGTTTGTCTAGCTGTGGGACAGTAAGCTTTCCTCCAGCGCCTTTCTAAATTCCTACAATGTTGGCGATGTAGACGGAGATCTTCATTATACCAGGGGGCCGAAGGAGATACTCTATTGGGTTGCGTGAATTTCTCTGGGGCCATTAGATCAGCGGCACTTCGGATCCAGTCCTGAAACTCTGAAGCTGACGGTGACAAGCTATTTCCTCCCTGAGGACAGGAGGAGGCCAAGGAATGCAACATCTGAGGGAGATCTGCAGTTTTCCAGGCCCGGGTACCTATCTTAGTGCGAGGTCTGGGGTGCAGCAAGGCAGAAAATCGTGTATCTAGTTGAAAAATAATAGCCCTATGATCTGACCATGTAATTGGAATAATGTCTGATACAGTAATGTCAGGATCATTAGTAAATAGCCCGTCAAGGGAGTGTCCAGCTTGGTGTGTGATACCCTTGACTAATTGGTGCAGTCCAAAATTGGAAAAATCAGTCGTGAGTTGGGCGGTGTCTGGGTTGTCCTGATCTTCCAAAAAGAAGTTGAAGTCTCCCAATATAGTAAATTTATCTGAACAGATGACATTGTCACTCAGGTCAGAGAGGGTAGAGAGAAAAGAGTTACGGGGGCCAGGGGGTCGATAGAGTATTATACCCTTTAGTGCCCGCTTGGGATTAATACTGATAGCAAAAACCGCTGATTCACAGTTAACCGAGTTTATAGGATCGAGTGTGGTGCGATATTTATCCTTGTAAATAATTGCAAGGCCCCCACCTCGTCCTATAGGCCTGTCATGTCTGGCGACACTATATCCAGCCGGGGTAGCGTTGCAGAAATCCGGGCCTGACCCGGCATCTGCCCAGGTCTCAGTGACAAATAATAAATCCACGTCATGGGTGACAATAAACTCACTAATGTAAAAACTGTGACATGGGAGCGAGCGCGCATTGATAAGCGCAGCTCGACAACCATGTGGAGTTGTATTCTCTCTGACATATGGTATGCCATGGTTTGGATCCGAGTAGGCTGGTAGACAAGTTAGGGAAAATTGATAGCTACAGCCTGGGCACATAAAAGGGCGAGTGGGTATCGCAGCGGTCAGGACGGCACTCGTACAGGCCTGACATGGCTTACCGGGATTTAGCTCTAGTAGATGCCGGGGAGTGTACAGCAGTCGGGAACCAGGGGTGGTGGCCCTGGGCCGGGTCCGGCCGCGGACGGACGCAGACGGGCTTGGCTTTGGCGCGGCTTCGGCGCGCGCCCGCTGCGCCAGCCCGCTGCGCCGTCTGGCCATGGTTCCAATATATGGGGCGTGAGGAGGGTGGGAGGCCGGCGCGACTGGAGCGCAGCCCCAGCCCACACCCAAGATGGCGCCCGCCGCCGCCTTTCACGCAAACAAGCGGCTAGGCGAGGCAGAAAGAAAGTAGGTCAAGCGTGAAAGGTGTCAGTGTGCCTAACCTCAATTCCCGCTACAGAACAATCTAATTAGAAGCCCCCAAGGATATTTCACAACATAAAAATTCACACATTTAAAATCGATATTTCAGTTTCTAAAAACAAGCAGAAATGATGGCTGAACACAGTTTGCTCGCAGCCCTAGTACTCCCGACTAGGGAGAGCTCTAAAGGCAGCGAGCGACGAGTGCTTCCCAACTAAATAGTCAGGGAGGGCGGGAGGCCGGCGCGACTGGAGCGCAGCCCCAGCCCACACCCAAGATGGCGCCCGCCGCCGCCTTTCACGCAAACAAGCGGCTAGGCGAGGCAGAAAGAAAGTAGGTCAAGCGTGAAAGGTGTCAGTGTGCCTAACCTCAATTCCCGCTACAGAACAATCTAATTAGAAGCCCCCAAGGATATTTCACAACATAAAATTCACACATTTAATATCGATATTTCAGTTTCTAAAAACAAGCAGAAATGATGGCTGGACACAGTTTGCTCGCAGCCCTAGTACTCCCGACTAGGGAGAGCTCTAAAGGCAGCGAGCGACGAGTGCTTCCCAACTAAATAGTCAGGGAGGGCGGGAGGCCGGCGCGACTGGAGCGCAGCCCCAGCCCACACCCAAGATGGCGCCCGCCGCCGCCTTTCACGCAAACAAGCGGCTAGGCGAGGCAGAAAGAAAGTAGGTCAAGCGTGAAAGGTGTCAGTGTGCCTAACCTCAATTCCCGCTACAGAACAATCTAATTAGAAGCCCCCAAGGATATTTCACAACATAAAAATTCACACATTTAAAATCGATATTTCAGTTTCTAAAAACAAGCAGAAATGATGGCTGAACACAGTTTGCTCGCAGCCCTAGTACTCCCGACTAGGGTATTGGGAGGTGATGGTGGAGGGGTAGGAAGAGGTATATGTAAGGAGCATGTGGCCATATAATTTATCTTCTTTTTTGGAGACTGTATAGGAGGATTAATAGCGTCCTCGAAAGCAAGTTGTCTTTTGGGTATGGGAAGCGTTGCCGGTTGCAATACAATTTTCTTTGTACCTGGCTGAATTTGTAATGTCTTTTGCCTCGGATCAACCCATTCTTGCACTGTCTCAAGAATTGGCTCAGTGTTTTTTTTTGGTCTGGATGTATAGCATTTCAGTGCCAATGCTTGTTTCGGTACTAGAGTAGTCGGTGTCGAAGAACTGTGTGCTTTTGCTTTCGGTACCAAAGATATGGTACACTGCGTTGGTTCTGAGGCAGATTTTGATTTGGAGGCCCCTGCTGTTGGCCGATGTTTCAGTGCTGAGCCTGAGGGCGGGACATCCGACTGTATAATTTGGTGGGCACCATGGCTTTTATGCAGTGGCAGACTGTGAGCAGGTTTTTCGTCCAGGGCTTCGGATCGGGGGCCTATGTACTCACGGTCCGACGGTCTTCTGAAGCTCCATGTGAAGTGGGTCTTGTTTGGTGTCGGACTTGGAGCTGGAGTCTTTTATGGAGACGAACTCCACCACTGATGCTAAGGCCTCTTCTTCCTCCCCTTCTGACTGGCCGAAGATATCCGGTGTGTGGTCTCTGCGCTGCATTTCTAGACACTGTGCACGCTGGTCCCAAAGGGTCTTTTTATATCAAAAGGACCTGCAGGCATCAAAAATATCTTCTCGATGATCAGGTGAGAGGCACAAGTTACAGACAGAGTGCTGGTTAGTATGGGGGTATTTGGAATGACAGCTCGGACAAAAGCAGAACGGAGTGCGTTCCATCAGCAGCACATTTTCAGTTTCAGCTAGAAGAAGGCAAAAACACCCAGCCGGGTGTGGCCCAAAGTCTGCTATGGCAAATCAAGTGATTTGAGGCCGTGGGTTCTTTCTGTGCTAGAGGTGGGAAAGAACTACGTGATCAAGACAATACCGCCGAGCTATTCGAACTACCGGTGAACCGAAGGGAAACTGAGATGAACTGGAGCATAAGAGAGTACATCCAAACCTGTCAGTGGAAAAAAAACAAATCTAATAATGGAGTCGATGTCCATGCACAGCATCACCTAGAGGAGGAGTCACACATCTTCGTGACTCGAAAACATTGTTTGAAGAAAAACATCTTGCAATCATCTGAGCCCAACACTATATGGCAGACTTATGCCCAGCCACACATGCCTCGAAAATGTACCTTTTGAAATGTTTGAATTTTAATTGGTTGCTGTGAAAATATGTAGATAAACAGAGAAGAAAAAGAAAGCATAATCCTCAACTCTTGAGTCCTTAGTAGAAATTTATATTAGAAAATTATAAAAATAATGCAAAATTCTAGACACGTTAGCTAGAATTTTTTCCCCCCATCTTGCGAGAAACCCATTGAAAGAATCAGCCCTAACAGGCTGTCAAAGTTTCAGTATTAGCTCGTTGGCTAACGTAACAGGATCAGGAGCTATCTTTAAGAGCCCAATGGAATGATTAATTGGGTAGGAGATTTCTAGTACCCAGTGAAATGTAAAAAGAGCAACAGAATTTGAAGGACAAGAGAACTATTAAACAAACAAAAGAATTGGCAATTTATTTAAAAAGTTTAATAGAACTTGTTAAGAGGAAACATTTTCCAAAGATGAAAATTAAGGACCTGATTTAGATATTGGCGGACGAGATATGTGTCACCGTTCTGACTGTGTAACTCGTCCGTCAATTCTAAATCAAGACCCAAGTTGGCAAAATTGCAAACACTATGATAAGTGCTGAAAATGAACACTGGGACAGTTAATGTATGAAATATGCAATGTGCTGTTAAGGTTGGCTGACCACCCAGAAATGTTAAATGTCATTGTCTTAAAACTCATTTATTAAAAACAAAAACAAAAAAATGGTGAAATTCTAAAGTTCTAGCCTCCGTTTTTGATTCAGCTGAACTAACTAGATAACAATGAAGGAAAATCATGAACTATATACTTGTTATTTGGTGCGCAAGGAGCTATCTTGTAACCCTAAAGTGTCATCTACTTGTCAGAGATGAAGATACTGACAACGATAATTATGTAGAATTACACAAAAGAGGCCTGCAAAGTAAAGGGCATCCACTGTGATGTTACATACTGTTCATCTTTTCAATTTGGATGAAAACTGGATGAGACTGGAATCCGAAACCTACTATCACCCACTAGAATCGATTTCTCCAAAGAGAAGTAAAAGACTGAATGGGTTTTTACACTTCACTATTTTCTCCATCTGAAATACGATTTCTTCCACAGGAGATGATAAATATTGAGTGGGTATGACCACTGAATCTGCCCAGAATCTGCCTAGCCATCTGTCGAGATATGAAAAATTGTGGGTTTTGTTTGACTCGATCTGTTGGCATGAGTGGTGGCTATGTAAGTAAACCTCTACTGATGATCGACTTGCATGTGCAACTGCACATCTGGTGATCCATGTGCATATAGGTCAGCTGAGTTGTGCACATGAAGGCACCTACGCTCAGCACAGAGCAAACTCCTCCAAACACCAAAATTCAAGAAAGCGAGCCGGGGAGGAAGATGCTTTGTCCTGGGTACTGTGAGGCTGTGGAACTCGCTTCCGTTAAATATCAAAAGCTGCCCAACACTACTTGGTTTCAGAAAACTACTAAAGACATGGCTCTTTTCAAACTAAATACACCATCTCCGGCAATCTCCACCGCAAAGCGCCTATACTCTCCCGGGCAATCGTGCGCTATATAAATTCCAAAATCAAATCAAAACATGAGTATGTGCAAATTCGCTGATCTGTGTACATTGGTGCACTTGGCTCTAGTGATCTGTGTGCAAAAGTGCACAGACACCTGGAAGTCTCTGAACGTATGTGGTTCTGGTTGTCTGAGGGCAAGGGTGCATGTTGGTCTCTGGACATGGGTTTATAGCTGCATGCAGGTCTGATGATCTCTGCAGGAGTGCATGTAGGTCTAGTAGTGTGTGCATTTGTACCTGTAAGTCTGGTGGCTGTTGTATGTGGCTTTGCAGATGTCGTGCTCTTTCAATGCACTCATTAAAACAGGAATTAGATGGAGCTCCTGACTCAAGTATAGTTTTTTGTGAAAAATAATATCAATGGAAGAGTTGAACTAGAGAGAACGGGCATTCCTGGCCCATAAATAGGTTTCTTTCTTCAGTTCAGACAACTATAAGAAAGAACTGCCATAAATTAAATGATTAGCTTCATGAAGACAATGTCTTCGACACATGTGACGAGTTTGCTTTGTCACAGAGAGCACAACACAGCAATAATATATGCCAGCAACCACACAGCTGATTCCGCGCAGCAGACATTCCTCTAGCTGCCGGGCTGTTCTCAATGCCTTCCTCGTGCCAGGTGTCCAGGACCTGCTCCACCAAGTCCATACATGCCAACCCTCCCGATTCAAGCGGAAGACTACTGATGTCAAGGCTAGTCTCCTGCCTACCGATTCCTGCATACAAAAATCTGATTCCTCTAGGGCTTCAGGTGACAGGGCATGGTCTTGTGTAACTCGGAGTAAGCACTGCCAGCAACCTGTTCCTGCTGGTCAGTGCACGACACTTGCATCACGCCTTCTCTGCCTGCCATAGCCTTTCTTCGTGCTCCTGACAGGTAAGAAATATTCGATCCTGCAGCAGCAGACTTGCAAATCCCATACATTCAGGCCCCAATATAAGTCAATGGAGGAAATACATTCTCCCTATTTTCTTTTTTCAGAAATTTTTCATTTTTCTCTTCTAAAATGTTTGCATGCATGCGAGATGTACCCCGACCAAAAATCAGTTTTGTTACACGCATGCCTTAATAAGGCAGAATTACTATGAACTCAAATGAGCTGCAGTGATTCACTCACACTGACAGACGAGTGTGATCATGGGGTGAATAAAAAGGCCGCCTTCTTTCACAGGGATGTAAAAGAGGGCTGTTTTTCAAAATGAACAAATTAAAAAGTGTTCTTTTTTTGAAATGTACAATAGTTTGGAGAGGAAGCATTTATTTATTTATTTATTTAAACTTCTAACGCGCACAGCTACCCACAGTGGGTTTCCCGGCGCTCAAGAAAAGACTGAAAATGGAAAAAGAGTGGCACGCTGAATTTACCAGGCTAACAATCACTGCTGAAAGAGCCAGGTTTTGAGTCCCTTACGAAAGCGAAAAAGATTGGTTTCTGTCTTAAGGGTCACAGGAAGAGCATTCCAAAATTTGGGACCCAGATAAGCAAAAGAACGCCCTCCCATTTTTGCCAGCCTAAATCTAGGGACAGAGAAGTCACCATATGTTGATGATCTAAGAGTTCGACTAGGTTTATAGGCCTGGATAAGATCCTGAAGGTATCTTGGGGCTGAGCCGTGTTTGATTTTGAAGACATGACACAGGGCTTTAAATTTGATTCTATTCGGAATTTTGAGCCAGTGGAGGTCACGGAGTGCTGTAGATGCTGATGTTCTCCTAGGGACATTGCAGAGCAGTCGGGCGGCAGCGTTCTGCACAACCTGAAGTTTTTTTATGGTTGTTTGGTCGGCTCCCAGATACAGGACGTTACCATAGTCCAGGCGGAAATAACCAGCGCCTGAACTACCGTTCTTTGAGAGGATGGAGGTAACATCCACAAGATCTTCTGAAGCCATCTCAGGGTGGCGAAACAGATAGAAGCCACCTTTACAGCCTGCTGTCTCATTGTAAGTTTCTCATCGATGAGAAAACCAAGATTGCGAACTGCAGCTACAGGTAGTGGAGTAGGTCCCATATCGTTGGGCCAATGGTGGGAACCCCAGATATCCTTGTTTTTGCCTAGTATCACAACCTCCGTTTTGTCACCGTTAAGTTTAAAAAAATTACCCTTCATCCAATTTGAAACACGAGTCAGGCCTTCTTTCAAAGCAGAGAAGTTATTGCACCCTTTGTTAGAGAGAGAAAAAATGATCTGTGTATCGTCGGCGTAGGAGTACAGTGTAAGGCCGACTTCCTCCACAATAGTAGCAAGGGGTCTTACGTAGATGTTGAATAATAAGGGGCTGAGTATCGAGCCCTGAGGAACACCATACGCCGAGGGATAAGTTATAGAAGAAGCAGAGGCAGAGAACACCTGGAAAGTGCGTTCTTTTAGAAAAGAGGCTATCCAGCCGAGACCTGCACCCTCTACTCCCAGGGACCGCAGAGTGGCAAGAAGGATGGAATGAGACACAGTGTCGAACACCGCACTTAGATCGAGCAGGATCAAGGCTGATGTTTCCCCGCGATCGACACTGTGTCGCAGACTCTCGGTAACTCCTAGGAGTGTGGTTTCAGTTGAATGATGCGCTCGAAAGCCAGATTGGGACGGATGTAAAAAGCCCGAGCTCTCTACAAGCTGAGTCAACTGTGTGTTGATGTGCCTTTCCAGGATCTTAGCATTGTACCTCAGACACTACATGGCCGGATGAATTCAGTATCTAAAGCCTCAATTTACTTATTTTTCTTAATCACCATGCTTGTGTATTCATGTCCTATAACAATCAATCCCATGGCTGAATCGATTCTTGAAGACGTCTGTGAGTGAGAGTCAATGCTGAGGTCTAAAGCATACCTAGGATGATCTAGGATTGAAGCATTGGCAGCATTTTAACCAACGCTAGTGCGCGGTAGCATTCCAAAGTACTCTTTGACTGTGGTGGTGGCATGGGCCTCTCTTGATAGGTTCTGCAATCTCTGCAAATTTAAACACACGAAAGTGCCCACGTTAGCCCTGCTAAATGACACACAATGGAACATTATGAGCATGACCACAACTGAAAAAACAAACCGTGTATCATGTAAGGTCTATTTACAGCCTCGCTTACACCTTCTTTTGGTCTCTCCGTGTAAAGCTTTCTAGTTATTCAGTCGCCCTAGGCCAATCAGGAGGGTCGCTGCATTGATGAATAGTTCCAGATACATCTATGCGATGCCTTATCCTACTGGAGTATACCTTCCAGGTCTCCACCCCTGCCTCTAACTCTTGTAACTGTAGGTCTTGCCTTCGAGGTGTGTTTTCGCACCTTGCTGCCAGGACTCCGACTTATCTTAGGAATAAATATGGCCATTTGTTTACGTTTTACTGTTTTGTAACAGCTGAGAGGTGGTAGGTGAAAAACAAGCCAGCAAAGCAGCCTCCTCCTCCAATGAGCGCCCCCGCTGAGCTCGAGGGGCAGCAATGGAGCGGGAGGTGCAGAGCGTCCTCTGGGAACTACAGGCTACGTTTTGCCCTGTATTTTCCTGCTACCATTATTAAAGCGCTCAGTGTGGCTGATGCCTGTTTTTCTAAACCCAAAAATATAACGGAGAAGTTAGTGCTCTGAGCCATAGAAGGTAGGAGCAAGGGATCTCAGAGAGGAAAGGAGACACACATCGATTTGAACGAGCAAGCAGAGTGGCCCTGGCTCTATCGTGCCCCCTTCTCCAAGGAGTGGCTGCAGAGCCTGAGGGAGGAAACAAAGACAACAAGATAAAGGCTCTCATATAGCCACTCAAAAACTACCCATTTGTGAAGAGCTGTTCAGAATTTGTTTTTAAAAGTTCCTGAACAGAAAGGAAAATAGAAAATAGTGGAAGCCTACAAGTCCTGGGGCAGTACTCCAGGAGAATGAAGGAGTTGCAAAAAGGCAGGACCAAGAAGACAAACTACACACTGGCAAGCAAGGAAATTTAAAAGACAAACTGTTAGACAAATGAAAAGTGATGGGAGGAATTGAAGCTCACAAAGTACATACAACAGGACATCTTGACAGCGCAAGCGCTGTCTAGGCTCAACCTAAAAACTACTATTAACTTTTGAAAGACCTATGGCCCATTGATTTTAAAGTAATGGATAGGCTGATTTTGAAACTTTGTATCCTACAAAAAAAAAGTACAGAAGCAAGAAGCAACCCAAAAAGGCTGGTAAACTATGTGAATTATACAATGTTTTCCCATAACAAAAGTTGTCTTGTGTATTTATTTATTCATGCATGCTCCGACTGTGGGTGGGGATGTTGTCAATAATGGCACTATGCACTCTGGCCCATGAGCCTGAACCTAAACTTGGCTCCATACCAATGAACGTCCATCAGTACAGCCGAAGAAAAAAGCAAACTTGCCGCCTTCACTCAAGTATCTCACTCTACCAAGGGACCACAACACTATGGTATTAGCATTCTCATCAATAAAGCAAATGACGAAATAATTTGCCAGAAGTATTTCTACTTAGACACTTTCACAACTGTCCCCACAGACAGCCACGTTAAAGTCATTATCCACCAGTACAAGTCTTAATATACTTCCCCATGCCCTTTCTCCCTGACCGCCTCCAAAAATATTCCCACTAAAGCTAACTCCGCAATAGAAGGAATATGCTACTTACCAGTATGCATCTGTTCTTGGCATGTAGAGCTGCAGAGCCACACACTAAGGATAAGATCGCCATCTGGTGTTGGGCTCGGATGATTGCAGGTTGCTGTTGTCTTCGGAAGAAGTCTTTGCTCACGAGATAGGTGACTCCTCCTCTGGACAACAGTGCGCATGGGCATCCACTCCATCCTCAGATTGTTTTTCGCCATGATGGGAAATTATGGAGTGTATAAGAAGTAAAGAGAAAGGATGTCCATGTGTAGTGTCTAATTAAGACAATGCTGGAACAGATACAGGTCCCGGGGAGGCGGGTGGGCGTGTGTGGCTCTGCAGCTCTACATGCCAAGAACAGATGCATACTGGTAAGTAGCATATTCCGTTCGAGGCATATGAGCTGCAGATCACACACTAAGGATAGACTATATAGCAGTGTCTCCCCTAGCGGTGGTCACCTGTATCCGTTGCAGCAGTTTGGAATAGAGTTTTTAGGACAGCTTGGCCTACTGAAGCCTGTTGTTTGGATTGCACATCGACACAGTAGTGCTTAGTGAAGGTGTGTGTAGTAGACCATGTGGCTGCTTTGCAAATGTCTTCTAAGGGGATGTACCCTAAGAATGCCATAGAAGCCCCTATTTTACGCGTGGAGTGCGCCCTAGGGGGAACTGTAAGAGTACGTTTAGCTTTCTGGTAACATATTTGGATACATCTAACTATCCACCTGGCGATACCCGATTTGGAAATAGGGTTGCCTTTATGTGGTGGAGCGAAAGCAACAAACAGTTGCTTGGTTTTTCGAAAAGGTTTGGTTCGGTCGATGTAATAAAGCAAGGCTCTTTTGACATCTAAGGTATGAAGTGCCCTCTCAGCTACTGAGTCTGGATTAGGGAAGAAGACTGGCAGTTCGACTGACTGGTTTAGATGGAAAGGGGAGATGACTTTAGGGAGGAATTTAGGATTTGTCCTAAGAACCACTTTGGTACGATGTAGTCGTAGGAAGGGTTCTCCAAGAGTTATGGCTTGTATTTCACTTACAAAAACAACAATTGATGGACAGAATGCAGAACAATGTCGTACATTCACCCCAGTACAGAGATCTGGGCCTAAATCCATCGTTTTTTTGCTCACCATGCCGTTCCAGTTTGAACCAGGCCATATGCAAATCAGTTTTGACGCTGTGCCTCATGGGAACAGTCCAGCCCGAACTGACAAGCCAGGTCCTCCCTGGACTGGAAACAAGCATCCTAGGACCGGTTTCGGGGTTTCACCCCTCTTCAGCCAGGATAGCTTGATTCCAGTGGCATGGAGAGCAAGGGACCCACGTCTGGGCATACCCTTCCCACTCGGGGTGACAAATGCAAAAACAACAATTGATGGACAGAATGCAGAACAATGTCGTACATTCACCCCAGTACAGAGATCTGGGCCTAAATCCATCGTTTTTTTGCTCACCATGCCGTTCCAGTTTGAACCAGGCCATATGCAAATCAGTTTTGACCCTGTGCCTCATGGGAACAGTCCAGCCCGAACTGACAAGCCAGGTCCTCCCTGGACTGGAAACAAGCATCCTAGGACCGGTTTCGGGGTTTCACCCCTCTTCAGCCAGGATAGCTTGATTCCAGTGGCATGGAGAGCAAGGGACCCACGTCTGGGCATACCCTTCCCACTCGGGGTGACAAATGCAAAAACAACAATTGATGGACAGAATGCAGAACAATGTCGTACATTCACCCCAGTACAGAGATCTGGGCCTAAATCCATCGTTTTTTTGCTCACCATGCCGTTCCAGTTTGAACCAGGCCATATTTCACTTACTCTTCGCAGGGATGTGATTGCGACAAGGAAAGTCACTTTCCATGTTAGGAACTGCAGTTCGCATTTGTGCATTGGTTCAAATGGGGGACCCATGAGCCTTGTTAGAACAATGTTAAGGTTCCACACTGGGGAAGGTGGTAGCCTTGGAGGAAAAATTCTTTTAAGACCCTCCATAAATGCTTTAATGGCTGGTACCTTAAAGAGGGACAGGTGCTGTCTATTTTGCAAGTAGGCTGCTAATGCCGGTAGGTGTAGACGTATAGAGGAATACGCTAAATTGCATCTTTGCAAGTGTAGTAAATAGCAAATGATGTTTTGGATGGAAGCATCCAGTGGTTGTATGTTATTGTTAGTGCAGTAAATGGCAAATCTTTTCCATTTTGCAGCATAGCATGCCCTAGTAGTAGGTCTTCTGGCTTCTTTTATGATATTCATACAGTCTGGAGGAAGGTTGAGGTACCCGAACTCTAAGACTTCAGGAGCCAGATTGCCAAGTTCAGTGATTGAGGATCTAGGTGACTGATTTCTCCATGGTTCTGGGTTAATAGATCCGGGGAGAGACGCAGTTTTTGATGTGGAACTAGCGATAGTTCCAGAAGTGTGGTGAACCAGGGTTGACGTGCCCAAGTGGGAGCTACTAGGATGAGTGTTAGCGACTGTTGTTTCAGTTTGCGTACCACAAATGGAATGAGTGGGAGAGGCGGAAAAGCGTACGCAAATCTGCCTGACCAGTTCATCCATATTGCATTGCCCTTTGACCGTGGGTGTGGGAACCTTGCGGCGAAGGTTGGGCATTTTGCGTTTTCTTGTGTGGCGAACAGGTCTATGTCTGGTTGTCCCCATTTTTGGAAGAATGGGAGTAAGACTTTGGGGTGTAATTCCCATTTGTGTATTTGCTGTGTGTGGCGACTTAGGAGGTCGGCCACCTGGTTCTGAACCCCTGGGAGGTGTTCTGCTAGCAGGTAGATGTTTTGGGGAGTTGCCCATCTCCAGATTTGTTGTGCAAGTTGGGACAGTTGTAGAGAATGTGTCCCCCCCCTGCTTCTGTATGTAATACATTGTGGTCATGTTGTCCGTGCGGATGAGGACAGTTCTGTTTTTTAGATGCACTTGGAAGGATTTCAGTGCTAGGAACACCGCCAGAAGTTCTAGGTGATTGATGTGGAGCTGTTTTTGTTGAGTGGTCCACCTGCCCTGAGTGGTGTGTTGAAGGAGGTGGGCTCCCCACCCTGTGAGAGATGCGTCGGTGGTCAGCACAACTTGTGGAAGAGGCTCTAAGAACGGCCGCCGTTTGGACAGGTTGATGGTGTTCCACCACTTCAGTGAACGAAGTGAGCGGCTGTCCACCAACACCAGATCGGTATGTTGTCCGTGGGCCTGGTTCCACTGTTGTGCTAGACATTCCTGTAAGGGACGCATTTGAAGGTGTGCGTGGGGTACTATGGAGATGCATGACGCCATCATGCCTAAGAGTTGCATGAACACTCTTGCTGGAAGAGAGTGTTGTGTTTGAAATTTTTTGATGAGATTTTGTATGTTGGCTATCCTGGCTGTGCTGGGATAAGCTATGGCCTTGGATGTATCTATGGTGGCTCCCAGGCATTGATGTATGTGGGAGGGCTGTAGTTGAGATTTTGGATAGTTGATGCTAAATCCCAAGTTGTGTAGGGTTTGAATAGTGCGGTGAGTGTGGAGAACGCATTTGTCTAGAGTATTGGCTTTTATGAGCCAATCGTCCAGATAGGGGAAGACATGGATTTGTTGTCTCCTGAGATATGCTGCCACAACTGCTAAGCATTTGGTGAATACCCTGGGTGCGGTTGTTACTCCGAATGGGAGCACTGTAAACTGATAGTGCTGACCGTCTACCACGAATCGTAGATACTTCCTGTGAGTGGGATGCATAGGGATGTGAAAATATGCGTCCTTGAGGTCTAATGTGGCAAGGAAGTCGCCTTGTTGAAGTAATGGAAGGACCTGTTGGAGAGTGATCATGTGGAAATGATCCGATTGTATGTACTGGTTTATTAGTCTGAGGTCTAGTATGGGTCTTAAGGTCTTGTCCTTTTTGGGAATGAGGAAGTATAGAGAATATACTCCTGTGCCCTGATGTTGTAGTGGAACAGGTTCTATTGCGTGTTTTTGAAGCAAAGACTGAATTTCTTGTTTGAGGAGCGTGAGGTGGTGAGATGTCATGGGACGGTGCTTGGGTGGTATGTTTGGGGGGGTGTTTATGAGTTCGAGGCAGTAGCCAGACTGGATAATTTGTCTTACCCACCTGTCTGTTGTGATGGAATTCCAGACAGGTAGGAACTGTTGAAGTCTTCCCCTGACCGGAGTGGAATGGTCTGGGGGGAGTGGTGGCAAGTCACTGTTTAGTGGCTGGAGAGGTGCGGGTGTTGTTGTTGCCCCGTCCTCGGCCTTTAGTATTGTTTCCCCTGTAACCTCCTCTAAAATATCCTCTGTTAGGGGATGTTTGACCTGATGTTTTGAAGGTGGAAGAGGTGTCTGTTCCCACATTTTTGGAAGCCCCTCTATAAAAGGAGCGATGAAAGGAGCCTCTGGGTTGAGTAGACTGCAATGCTCCCATTGATTTGGCAGTCTCATTATCTTTCTTCATTTTTTCTAATGCAGTGTCTACTGCAGGTCCGAATAGTTGCTCCTGATTAAAGGGTTGAGCAAGAATGGTGGTTTGTACTTCCGGCTTAAAGCCGGAAATGCGTAGCCATGCGTGGCGTCTAAGCAATACGCTTGTGTTGACTGCCCTAGAGGCGGTGTCCGCTGCGTCTAATGCACATTTGATGGAGGCATTTGATATTAGTTTACCCTCTTGGATGAGGTCATTGGTCTGTGATTTGTATTGATCAGGCAGGTGTTGCAAAAGGTCCTCTAGTTGATCATAATGAGCCCTATCATAGCGAGCCAATAGGGCTTGTGTATTGGCAATACGCCAGTGGTTAGCAGCTTGTGCGGCAACCCTTTTGCCGGAAGCCTCCAAGAGTTTAGACTCTTTGTCTGGGGGCGGCGTGTCTCCGGTTGTTTGGGAGTTCGCCCGTTTTCTGGCATTTGACATGACTAGAGAGTCTAAGGGGAGTTACGCTTTGATGTACGCAGGATCCTGTGGTGCCGGTCTGTATTTTTTTCGATCCGGGGGTTGAGAACCCTGGCCCTAACAGGGTCTTTAAAAACCTCAGTGGCGTGCTTTATCACTCCCTTAATCATGGGTAGAATGTGAACTGTCTTTTGCGACTGCTCAAAGGTGTCGAGGAGAAAATCTTCCTCAGGTGTGTCGGTGTGCATGGTGACGCCATGAAACAGTGCCACCCTGTTTATAAGCTGACCAAACACTAAATGGTCATCAGGAGGGGAGGGTTTTTTTGAGGGGTATGGAGTGGGATCAGGCATATCAGGCATAGGGTAAGCCCAGTCATCTACTGGTGCTGTGTCCGGGAGTGTAAAGGGATCAGTAGGATCAGTGAGATCATTAAAGAAATCCGGGTCTCCCCCTCCCCCTAAATCATCATCATCCTGTGGAGGTGGTGTGTGAGAAGGAGATGGTAGAGGTGAAGGCGGTGGGGGTTGGGGGGATGGGATAGGAGGTAATGTAGGAGAGGAAGGACGTATGGGTGAAGTGGCACAGTCCTTCTTCTTTGGAGGAGGTGTTGTGTCCAGCTTCCTTTTCTTATACGGTACCGCTGTGACATGTCCGGTTTTAGGATTTATGTAAATCCGTTATGCGTTGGATCTGGCCGAAAAAGTTCCTCAGTGTCCGAAGGTGGCTTTGGCGCCGACTTTTTTGGTTCCGATCTGGATTTTGTGAGATCGGTAGGTTCTTTGTGGACTTTTTTTGGCACCTAGGATGTTTTTGGTGCCGACGAGCCTTTCGGTGCCGATGGAGACCTCGGCGCCGAAGAACGTTTCGCTGCCGGTGGAGACGTCGGTGCCGAGTGACGTTTCCGAGCCGATGGAGATTTCGGCCTCAGAGCCTGCTTCGGTGCTGAAGGTATTATAGGCACAATAAAATGAGGTTTGCTCGAGTCCGAGCCACCTGCAGGCTTAGTTTTCTTCGGAGCCGGGCCCGGGGGCGGGGCTTCTGAAGATGATTTTGGATCGCGACTGGGCCCAGCTGGCAGAGTCTTGACCAATGTCTTTTTTGGTGGGGTTGGGGTAGGGGAGCTGGTACTCACAGGCTGCCCCGGATCAGAATCGTCGGCCTCGGACACGATCTGGAGGTCTTTGGAGTCGTCGTCAGGGACATCCTGTGCAAAGATGTCTTCTGGTTCCGGAACCGGTTTGGCCATAATATGGCGTCGAGCTCTTCGGTCCTTGATAGTTTTCTTCAAACAGAATGCGGCGCAGGCTGGACAGCTGGATTCGTTGTGGTCTGGTGAGAGGCAGACCTCGTGGTGATCACTATGAGGAAACTTTGCTCCACATTGGGGGCATTTTTTAAAGGGTGTCCTTTCCATCAGCCGCGTCCGGATCCGGTCCGATGGGATTTCGACGTCGAGTTATACATTTTTGAGAGTTGTTGTGATTGCTAGAAGTTTTCTGCTGGAGCGGAAAAGAGTTCATCCGAACCCAATGGCGGAAAAAAACAATCTGAGGATGGAGTGGATGCCCATGCGCACTGTTGACCAGAGGAGGAGTCACCTATCTCGTGACCAAAGACTTCTTCCGAAGACAACAACAACCTGCAATCATCCGAGCCCAACACCAGATGTCGATCTTATCCTTAGTGTGTGATCTGCAGCTCATATGCCTCGAACACATATTGTTTTTTTCACTCTGACCTCCCTCTGACCTCCCTAATATGAAATAAAATGGGAGAACTCTCAAGGGAAAGTGGATCACGTGGAACTTGCCATTAGATTACACTGCTGGGGATGCCAAATCACTCTTATAAGAGTAAAAAAAAAACTACTCACTGTAGTCTGGACCACAAAAACTCCTTCAAAGCGCTGTTACAGATCAGTCATCAGCTGACTAACACGACTCTCCCACTCTCTCCACAGGAATGCTCTATGCAGCAAAATCATCACTATTTGGACAAATGTTGCAGCATCTATCAATCCCCCAGCCTAGACGCGCAGAAAGAAACAGTCCCACCAGACATTTTGGCAGTGAACCAGGCCTTTCTTTCAACAACACCATCAGAAACTAGAAATCCTGCCAACCTAGGGTGAACAAAGCAAAACCAAAGGGGATTATGGAAGGAGTGTTGAACATTGCAAGCACTCACCCCCAGTCAACTGATCTGGGTTTAATCCCTCATCACAAACATCCACAGCCAAGGACTCACTACAACAATCCCGCCGTCATTTAATTTCATTAACATGTACCCTGACAGATGATAATCACTCCTCTCCAAAAAACCTACAATGCCAGTCCTGAGACACTGACCGGCTACGGATTGATTTTTCACCTAAGTGCATTGTAATTGCATTATAATCAGGGGTAACACCTCAACTCTGTGGCCAGCGGAAATCAGCAACCCGATAAATGACTCCCATTCAGGTTTCTAACTGCAGCAATACAGAAAATACACTTCAAAACATCTGAGAAGAGCGATGCAATGTCAGTTTACTGGCTCCTGGCATGAGATCTACTTTGTTTTATTTATTTTACTAATTCCATCCATGTTTGAAAAGTTAGAACAATAGAAGCAGAAAAGATATAACTTTACTATAAAAAGATATACTGTTGTCTTATAAATCTGATTTGCAGATGTTCAAAGTTATATATATATATATATATATATATATATATATATATATATATATATATATATATACACACACACACACACACACACACACACACACATTACTTTGATACAATGCATAGACCCGTCCCCCAATAGATAAAAGTAATTTCCCTTTTTTATTTATTTTTTGCAATTTTATCTAGCGTGAACTTGGCCCAGGGCATTGGACGACTTTACATGAGCGCCAGATTACATTATACAAAGTCAGATTTTTTTTAAGACTTGAGGAGATTAGGTTGAGCCACACCATGAGTTGGCAGCTCAAGCCGTTTGGCCAGATCTCCTCCTCTCACTTTTGTCAGTTATGCTTGTATTAAAGTTATTGTTAGTCCTTTAACTACTAAGGAAAATAAAAGGAAAAATAATCTAAAAAGAGACCATTTGGAGAATATAAAAATACCTTTAATGACTGCTTAACACAGTTTTGGATAGGAGACAGACAATATTCAGTGGACATATCTGGTAAAAGGCCAGTCATTTGGGTGAATGGTTTTTGGGATGTTATGAGCGAGTGAGCATATCTAGAAGTGTGTTTTTTGTAGGCATGAGTGGAATTATAAGATACATTTAAACAACACTCTAACTCAGGATTAACTCAGGGTTATGAGTATTTTACAAAAAGAAGGAAATAAATACTTAACATCTAAACAGAGATGTAATTGTAATGATGTCTTGCCTCGCATCTGTATTGAGCTCTACAGACAGCATCCAAAAACAGATCATTATTAATGTACTTTTTATATTTGAACCTTGATGTCTATGTCAGAGACCTGAGAGAGGCATAGAATCAGTTGTGATTACCAAGCTGGACAGCTTAATGTAAAAAGTTGCGGTCAGAATTAGGAAGTTGGGGCGAGGATGTGGCCTTACGGCTAGAGCAGTTGACCTCGAAGCTGGTGAACCAGGTTCGAGTATCGGCAAGGACACTCAACATCCTGTGATTCTGGGCAAATCACGTACTCTCTCTGTGCCCAACAAAAATTAATGTGTCCGTCTGTAACGCAACTGGTGCATATGTAAAGCGCTCCGATACCTTCAGGTCAAGTTCGCACTATATAAAACTCAGAAGAAAAAAAATGAGGACAAAATCACAGCCTTAATCCTTCTTGAGTGCCTATTTCCTTTTACGCAGACATTGCATCTTGATCAAGCATTGAGTCAATCAAGGCCTATCGAGTTAACATTAGCAGTCCTGCTTTCTCCATTAAAGTCAAAATTAAGGGTTCTGCAATGTTCTCACACCTATTTTATTAATAGATGCATTCATCCATTTACTGTCAACACATATTTCTGCAAATCATACACAGTTAGTAGTAAAGTTAACATCTGCCCCTAACCATTTCTCCACCAGGCTTGGCAACTGTAAGTTACACTGGTAAGAGTTGATTTAAACATAAACGTACAAAGTACAAGGTATTGGTGGCTGGTTCTAATATAAACCTCTGACAACCATGCCTTTTGTCTGCCAACCTTGCTGTGTGTGATACTACTGCTTCCTAGGTACACAACAGCAGTCTTTTTTGTCCAGATGTCATCCTGGAGCCACATGTCACAGCAAGCATGAAGTCAGAACATTTCCACTTGTAGCGTTTCTGCAAATTCTTTCCTTACTTTGCATATCCTTAAAGAACCAGTGTAGAGGACAGCTTTGTATTTTTAACCCATAATGTTTCCAACTAATACACATTGGCATGTCACAGTATCTCATTCTCATTTTCTAACTGCTGAGGCAAGAGAATGTACGCTCATGGGAGGAGTGTAATAGAGCCAGCCACTGAATCACTCCACTTGCTTCTTGTAGCATTACACACTAAATGGAAAACACTCAGTATCACTGTTAGACCTGTCAGCCCTTTGGGTGGTCCCTCCTCATCATTATTTATTTTGTCCCACTTTTGCCTCAAACCCTGTTATAATTTTTCCTTTTTGGGAACCACCAGACGTTTTATTGTTGATGCAGGATCAGGGAGCCATTTTCCCTACCCCTGGAACTTCTGTCTGAGGGCCTGAGACACAAAATGGTGGCCACCCATTGTCACTTGTGACATCATCAGAACCCACTGGAGATTTCTAGAACCTTCCGTAACATTCTGGAACCCTGTGACAGTGAGAGGCAGTTTAGAATGTTGGGAGGCCATCTCAGAGTGGCAGTTGGCATCTGATTAGAGAGGAGAGAGGACCAGTTCAGAAGGAGGTCGGAGTAAGGCAGCAGGGGTGGAAACCAGTGCTTGGAGTGGGGTCCAGAAACCCACCCTTGATGCTAGTCCCTACTGACCAAGCCCAGCCTAGAGCCCTGTGTGGGATCAAGATCAGAAAAACCATCTTAAGGACCTAAATATTGTGAAGAGGCCTTAAAGAAGAAGACCAGCAAGCTCCTGACCTGTTTAGCGGTGTCCTCCTGGAGTCCTGACGTCGAGAAGCCTGGAGACCTGAGGCCTGAGGTGGAGAAGCGGCGCTGACAGAAAGCAGACGTCGTACCCGGAGCCGTCAGAGGTCGAGAGAGGGCGCCGACGGAGGTCGTGGAGAGGCACCGGAGGTCGAGTAAGGAGTCACCTGAGGTCGAGGTGAAGTGCGCCGGAGTTCGGGAGTGGAGATCGCACTCCGGAGTCGCCGGAGATCGAGGTGAAGCGCGCCGGAGGTCGGGAGTGGAGATCGCACTCCGGAGACGCCGGAATCTGAGGTGAAGCGTGCCGGAGGTCGGGAGTGGAGGTCGCACTCCGGAGACACCCGGAAGCAGGGAGACCGTGACCCTGTGACGCCGGGAGGCGACATCGAGCCGGAGCAGCCCAGCGACATCGAGCCGAGGCCGCCCAGCGACATCGATCCGGGACAGCCCAGCGACATCGATCCGGAGCCGCCCAGCGACACCGAACCGAGGCCGCCCAGCGACATCGAACCGGAGCCGCCCAACGACATCGACCCGGCGCCGAGCGGAGCCGATCATCGTGAAAAGGGCAGTAAGTGGTAGAAAGGGCATCTGAGGCCCTGTGGAGCCATAAAAGACCATTCTAGGGGCTAGAGGGGTGTTAGAACCAGCCTGGGAGTGCCAGGGGTCAACTGAGACTGGTGCAGTGACCTCTGTGAGGGGTTGTGTATTTTGGGAGAGCCAGATCCTTAGGTTACCCTTATACTACCTCAGTTCAGGCCCAGCCTTGACCAATCTAGGTGGGACACCCCCCATGTCATCCAAATGACCACAAGCTGTACTTGGGCATAGTAAAACCAAACTACCTCAGGAAAGTGATGTGAACTGTAATTGTCATTAATTGTGTTATTTAAGTTATTGAAGGTGCTTTATTTATTGACTGTATTTATTGTCTGACAGTATTTATTCCTGTATTGTATTTATTGTCTGACAGTATTTATTAGCCATTGGTATTTATTTCACCCCTATTTATTCCTCGCTTATTTATGGCCTGATCCTATTTATTGAAACCCCACTGTGGTATTATTTATTTGACCTGCCCTTTTAAAGGAGAATCTTATGGTACTGTATTTATTTTATGAACCCTGCAACTAAGAGAAGATAAGATAAAGACAAACTACTTTCTTTCATAATTTTTACGGTGTAGTGTCGTTTTTGGAACGGATGAACGCATGGTTATTGTGAGGGTGTGACGTACGCTTAACACGGTGCCTGACCCCCAACCGCTCGAGCCAAGCTACCATTGTGCTGGGAACCTGGTGACTGCTAACCCGGTTGCCCGGTTTCCAACATAAAATTGGTGTTCAGTGGTGGGATTGAGCTGTGCTTGCGTCCACTCGACAATAACTTTGGGTAGTCCATAGGCCTACACCGGGAGTTTTCTCCAAGTGGACTTCCTAATTTTGAGTTTTGTTTTTTCCAAATTTACTTCTGGTGGTGGGAGGAGGTATTACAAAAGGTACCCCCCTGCATAGCTTCTGTAAGCAACTGTCTTCTATCCTGAGTGGGCAAAATGGAGTTTGTGTTGGAGGATCTGGAAACTTACACGGTGACCCAACTCATGGAGTTTTGTCAGAGAGAGGGGGTGTTTTGTCCCCAAGGTGCAAAGAAGGGTGAGCTCCAGACCAGCTTAACCCCTTCAGTGCCCATGACGAGCTGGACTCGTCATGGGCCGCGGTGGCGCTGTGCCCATGACGAGTCCAGCTCGTCATAGACCCCGCCCGCTAATTCAACGGCCGGCACAGGGCGGGGAAAGGGGCGGGCACTGAAGGGGTTAAGGGCTTGGTGGGAGGCACGACGAGAAAGTAAGGTTGAGAAGGAGGACAGGGATGGAGAGCCTGACAGCGAGGGGGCTGGTTTGTACCAACCTGAGGTGGGGGACCTAGTAGCGGGGCCCAGAACACTTTCCAGGAAGGGCAGCAGGTTCTCTAGCAACGGCTTATTAGAAGCAGAATTCGTTGACCGGAGGGAGAAAAGACAGCTCACATGGGATTTGGCGAAGCTGGAGAAAGAAAAAGAGGAACGGAGGATGGCTCACGAGTTGAGGCTCAGGGAGATAGATCTCCAGATCCTACGGGTCGGGGCACACCCTGTTCCTAGTGGTGGCAGCGAAGAAAGAGAAATCACCAGGGAATCCAAACCCTATTTGCCAAAAGACATAGTAGCTAGCAAAAGTGCAGGTGATGATATCGCCAAGTGGCTAGCGGCCTATGAGATCTCATTAAGAGTCCATGGGGTTCCAGAGAAGTATTGGGGAGGGGGATTGTATAAATACATGCCTCCAGCTGGTAGGGATACGTTATTGGCCCTGGAGCAGGATGAGCAGACCCACTATCCCACCATGAAAGTGGCGCTCGTGAGGAAGTTTGGACTAACACCCGAGAAGTATAGACAGAAGTTCCGGGGTAGCCACAAACTGGGCACACAGAATTGGGTGGATTTCCTGGACTATGCAAAGAAGGCATTAGAGGGTTGGATACAGGGCAGCGAGGTGAGGGACTACGAGGGGTTGTTTGATTTGATGTTGAAGGAACACCTGCTCGAAAAATGTTTCCCTGAACTGCGTCAACACCTGGTGGATAGCAAGCTGACCAATCCCCGGAAGCTTGCTGAGGAGGCGGACATTTGGGCTAGTACCCGGGTGTCCACAAGGGGGACTGAAGGGGACTCTCAAAAGACCGGACAGGGCGCCCCCCAGAAGAAAGAGGGAGGGGAAAAGAAAACGGAGTTCTCTAAAGGCCCCCAAAATAGTTCCCAAGGGAAGGGAACGGGATTCACCCCTAGGGCTAACCCACCCAGAAACCCTAATCCTGGCCAGAGTCAGCAGCCAAGGGTTGTCCATTGCTACGAGTGCGGTGGTGTCGGACACTATAAGGGAGATGTGAAGTGCCCGAAAAGACCACCCCCTCCCATCGGAGGAAAGGCCCCCGGAGTAGCTAGTGTAGTGCTCGGGGAGGAGATGCCCTTAGATAAGGGAAGGGAGTGGGCGGGTGTCACTTTAGTGTCCCTGGGAGAACGGGAGATGGTTCCTAAGATCCAGGTGCCCGCAAATACCACAAAGTATGGGCAGTGGGTCACCATCAACGGCCAAAGAGGGGAGGCTCTGAGAGACACAGGAGCCAGTATGACTATGGTACGTAGCCAACTGGTGTCTCCAGAGCAGGTGATTCCCCATGTACTCCACCCTGCCGCGATGGCTGACGGCAGAATGGGTCACTATCCGGTGGCCGAGGTTCCATTTGAATGGGAAGGGGTTGCAGGTTTACTTCGAGTTGCCGTAAGCCCTGCCGTGCCAGTCGATTGTCTGCTGGGGAATGACATGGAGCATAATGCTTGGAAGGAGGTGGAATACCGGACTCATGCTGAGATGCTGGGTACACCTGACTGGGCCTGTGTCAGCACAAGGTCTGCGACTACCCGGAGAGGGAGTTCGTTTAGGCGGGAGCCTGGAACAAAGGCACCGCCGGCTGCCAATCAAGGGAAGAACCGAGGACAGGAGAAGCCTGCCTCGGCATCCGCGCCCCGTGTGACGGATAGGCCACCGGAGGTGGTGGACCAGGAGTCCGCGGAGGGGGATGTTACCAAACTGGAGAACCTACCCATCCCGGCCGAGTGGCACGTGGAGGGAGGGCCGACCAGGGAGGAATTCTGCAAAGGCCAGAAGGAGTGTCCTACCCTTGAGGGACTGAGGCGACAGGCCGAAGCCCAGGCAGCTGGGAACGTTGAGGGGAACTATAATATTTACTGGGAGGACGGCCTCCTCTACAGTGAACCCAAGGCACCCATGCACGGTTCGTCACGGGCCTTGGTTGTCCCTCAACGTTACCGAGCCTTCCTTCAGGAATTGGCTCATGAAATCCCCTTGGCAGGACACCTGGGGCAAGACAAGACCTTTGCCCGTCTTGTCCCACACTTTTATTGGCCTCAAATGAAAGTGTCGTCCGACACCTACTGCCGGACGTGCGTGTCTTGTCAAGCCAGTGGGAAAACAGGGGTGAAGCTGAGAGCTCCCCTGGAACCACTTCCTGTCGTTAGCACCCCCTTTGAAAGGGTGGGCATCGACATTGTGGGTCCATTAGATCCGCCTACTACAGCTGGTCACAGGTTTATCCTGGTTCTGGTGGATCATGCCACACGGTACCCAGAGGCTATACCTCTGAGGACCATTACTGCACCTGTTGTGGCTAGGGCCCTGATGGGAATCTTTACCCGAGTGGGTTTTCCCAAGGAGGTTGTGTCCGACAGGGGGACCAACTTCATGTCAGCATATATGCGGGCGATGTGGAAGGAGTGTGGAGTGACCTACCGGTTCACCACTCCTTATCACCCCCAGAGTGGAAGGAGTGTGGAGTGACCTACCGGTTCACCACTCCTTATCACCCCCAGACCAATGGTCTGGTGGAGAGGTTCAATAAGACCTTGAAAGGCATGATCAGAAGTCTGCCTGAAAGCCTGCGGAGGAAATGGGACGTCCTCCTACCCTGTCTATTGTTTTCCTACAGGGAAGTGCCACAGAAGGGAGTGGGCTTTAGCCCCTTCGAGCTTTTGTATGGGCACCCTGTGCGTGGACCTCTCAGCCTGGTGAGAGACGGATGGGAAAGAACTCCCAGAAAGCTTCCCCAGGACGTGGTGAGCTACATGCTGGCCTTCCGGAGCCAAATGGCTAAGTTGTGGAAGCAAGCTTCTGACAACTTGGAAGCCAGCCAAGCAGTGATGAAGGCGTGGTATGACCACAATGCTCACCCGGTGGAGTTGGAGCCTGGCCAGAAGGTGTGGGTGATCGAACCAGGAGAGCTTAGCGCCCTCCAGGATCGCTGGTCAGGACCCTTTGAGGTGTTGGAGAAGAAGGGTAAGGCTACCTACTTGGTGGATCTGAAGACCCCTCGCCAGCCCCTACGGGTGCTGCATGCCAACCGCCTCAAACCCCACCATGAGAGGCCCGAAGTCATATTGCTGATGGTGACTGACGGAGCAGAGGACGTGGAAAGCGAGCCTCTCCCCGACTTATTTGCGTCTCAAGAGAAGGATGGGTTGGTGGAGGGAGTGATTCTCTCCCCGTCCCTAACTCCTGAACAGCAGGAGGACTGCCGCCAGGTCCTGGGGCAGTACTCTTCGTTGTTCTCCCTTGTTCCGGGTAGGACTCACCTGTGCGTCCATGACGTGGACACAGGAGACAGCCCACCTGTGAAGTCAAAGATCTACCGGATGACCGACAAGGTGAAGGCCAGCATTCACAGTGAAGTCACTAAGATGCTGGAGCTAGGGGTGATTGAACCTTCCAGCAGCCCCTGGTCCAGTCCGGTGGTACTAGTACCAAAAGCTGTACCACCGGGTGCCCAACCGGAACTGAGGTTCTGTGTGGACTACCGGGGACTGAACTCAGTAACCAAGACTGATGCTCATCCGATACCAAGGGCGGATGAATTGATTGACCGGCTGGGAGCTGCCCAATATCTGAGTACCTTTGACCTTACTTCTGGGTACTGGCAGATCTCTCTGACTGATGGAGCTAAGGAAAGGTCAGCCTTCTCCACGCCCAAGGGCCACTACCAGTTCTGCGTGATGCCCTTTGGGCTCAAGAACGCACCTGCCACGTTTCAGCGTCTGGTGAACCAGATCCTCGCCGGAATGGAGAGTTTCTCTGCTGCTTATCTGGACGACATTGCCTTCGTCAGTAACAGCTGGGAGGATCACTTGCGTCACCTGCAAACTGTTCTCCAGGCCCTGAAGCAAGCTGGTTTAACAATCAAGGCCAGTAAATGCCAGATCGGGCAAGGGTCGGTAGTGTACCTTGGACACTTGGTGGGTAGGGGAGCGGTGCAACCCCTCCAGGCGAAAATCGAGGCTATCATGGCCTGGGAACCCCCCAAGACTCAGACTGAGGTCCGAGCTTTTCTGGGCCTCACAGGATATTACCGCCGCTTCGTGAAGGGGTATGGGACCATTGTGGCCCCCCTCACGGAGCTTACGTCCAAGAAACAACCTCGACGGGTAGTCTGGACGGAGGCTTGTCAGCAGGCCTTTGTGAAACTGAAGCAAGCCATGTGCGAGGCCCCGGTCTTAAGGGCCCCAGACTTTTCCAAGGAGTTCATTGTCCAGACGGATGCATCGGAACATGGCATTGGGGCAGTGTTATCGCAACTCAATGAAGAGGGTCTGGATCAACCTGTGGTCTTCCTATCCCGGAGACTACTTCCCAGGGAACAGAAGTGGAGTGCAATAGAGCGTGAAGCCTTTGCCGTGGTATGGGCTCTGAAGAAGTTGCGGCCATACCTGTTAGGCTCGCACTTCCTAGTTCAGACCGACCACAGACCCCTTCGTTGGCTAATGCAGATGAAGGGGGAGAATCCCAAGTTGCTAAGGTGGTCTATCTCCCTACAGGGAATGGACTTTCAGGTGGAACATCGGCCTGGAGTGGACCACGCCAATGCAGACGGTCTCTCAAGGTATTTCCGCCTTAGTGATGAGAACTCCCAAGGGGTTGGGTAGCTCTCCCCACTTTCAGCTGGGGGGGACGCGTGTTAGACCTGTCAGCCCTTTGGGTGGTCCCTCCTCATCATTATTTATTTTGTCCCACTTTTGCCTCAAACCCTGTTATAATTTTTCCTTTTTGGGAACCACCAGACTTTTTAGTGTTGATGCAGGATCAGGGAGCCATTTTCCCTACCCCTGGAACTTCTGTCTGAGGGCCTGAGACACAAAATGGTGGCCACCCATTGTCACTTGTGACATCATCAGAACCCACTGGAGATTTCTAGAACCTTCCGTAACATTCTGGAACCCTGTGACAGTGAGAGGCAATTTAGAATGTTGGGATGCCATCTCAGAGTGGCAGTTGGCATCTGACTAGAGAGGAGAGAGGACCAGTTCAGAAGGAGGTCGGAGTAAGGCAGAAGGGGTGGAAACCAGTGCTTGGAGTGGGGTCCAGAAACCCACCCTTGATGCTAGTCCCTACTGACCAAGCCCAGCCTAGAGCCCTGTGTGGGATCAAGATCAGAAGAACCATCTTAAGGACCTAAATATTGTGAAGAGGCCTTAAAGAAGAAGACCAGCAAGCTCCTGACCTGTTTAGCGGTGTCCTCCTGGAGTCCTGACGTCGAGAAGCCTGGAGACCTGAGGCCTGAGGTGGAGAAGCGGCGCTGACAGAAAGCAGACGTCGTACCCGGAGCCGTCAGAGGTCGAGAGAGGGCGCCGACGGAGGTCGTGGAGAGGCACCGGAGGTCGAGTAAGGAGTCACCTGAGGTCGAGGTGAAGTGCGCCGGAGGTCGGGAGTGGAGATCGCACTCCGGAGTCGCCGGAGATCGAGGTGAAGCGCGCCGGAGGTCCGGAGTGGAGATCGCACTCCGGAGACGCCGTAATCTGAGGTGAAGCATGCCGGAGGTCGGGAGTGGAGGTCGCACTCCGGAGACACCCGGAAGCGGGGAGACCGTGACCCTGTGACGCCGGAAGGCGACATCGAGCCGGAGCAGCCCAGCGACATCGAGCCGAGGCCGCCCAGCGACATCGATCCGGGACAGCCCAGCGACATCGAACCAGAGCCGCCCAGCGACACCGAACCGAGGCCGCCCAGCGACATCGAACCGGAGCCGCCCAACGACATCGACCCAGCGCCGAGCGGAGCCGATCATCGTGAAAAGGGCAGTAAGTGGTAGAAAGGGCATCTGAGGCCCTGTGGAGCCCTAAAAGACCATTCTAGGGGCTAGAGGGGTGTTAGAACCAGCCTGGGAGTGCCAGGGGTGAACTGAGACTGGTGCAGTGACCTCTGTGAGGGGTTGTGTATTTTGGGAGAGCCAGATCCTTAGGTTACCCTTATACTACCTCAGTTCAGGCCCAGCCTTGACCAATCTAGGTGGGACACCCCCCATGTCATCCAAATGACCACAAGCTGTACTTGGGCATAGTAAAACCAAACTACCTCAGGAAAGTGATGTGAACTGTAATTGTCATTAATTGTGTTATTTAAGTTATTGAAGGTGCTTTATTTATTGACTGTATTTATTGTCTGACTGTATTTATTCCTGCATTGTATTTATTGTCTGACAGTATTTATTAGCCATTGGTATTTATTTCACCCCTATTTATTCCTCGCTTATTTATGGCCTGATCCTATTTATTGAAACCCCACTGTGGTATTATTTATTTGACCTGCCCTTTTAAAGGAGAATCTTATGGTACTGTATTTATTTTATGAACCCTGCAACTAAGAGAAGATAAGATAAAGACAAACTACTTTCTTTCATAATTTTTACGGTGTAGTGTCGTTTTTGGAACGGATGAACGCATGGTTATTGTGAGGGTGTGACGTACGCTTAACACGGTGCCTGACCCCCAACCGCTCGAGCCAACCTACCATTGTGCTGGGAACCTGGTGACTGCTAACCCGGTTGCCCGGTTTCCAACAATCACCTAACACATACCACGATTTTCACAAGAGCGGGTACACCTTTCTACAGGAAAGTATTGGTGCAATGTATTCCTTCTAGATCATTGAATGGCTTAAGCCATGCAGAACTCGCTGTTTTTTCTCTTTGGGTATTTCACAAGCAAGTCCTTTTCAGAAACAAATTCAAAAGGTGTCTCTTTTCAAAATAGATGTAATTAGTTGCACTCTTGATGGTCCCCTCCTTCCGATTTAGTCTTCTACATACTTGCATTTCAAGTCATATCCCTTATGTTATAGGACAATGAGGCTTCTTAAGTTTCTGTGTGATTAATATATGGAAATTACATGTAAACATTACTGCTGAAGTACCAGATGTGACTCGCGGAGGAGAAAAACTGTTTCCCTGTGACAATCAAGGAGGGTTTTAAGCCATATGACAAATGGTTTATATCACAGTTCCAGTCTCTAAAGACACATTGCAAATCTGCAAGCCCATTCAAGCCTTAAGGTTTGGTTCTGTAGCTTTCTGGTCATCCACGAGCCTGCAGTCCATAAACATTATCTCTGGATGTTCATACCTCAGTAATGTTGTGCTCCTGCAGAGATGACAGCTGATAGGGGTCCATGTACAACCCAGAAGGAACCTTCTCCTGAAACATAACTTTGCAATTTTCCACATGCTCAGATAATCCAATGAATTTCACTCGAGAAACCAGGTCTCTAAAACAAAACAACAAAAGCAGAGAGTTGAGTAGAATGTTATTTCAGTTCAAACTAATGTGTGCAAGTCAACAGAACACTCTTCTGTCAGGGAGTTGACCCTCAGAATTTCATGAAGGGACAAGGCAGCTATTTGGTCAAAACATGTAAGTAACAGCTACTGGTGAGCAAAAAGCTGGGATGAATACTAGTGTTTGCTTAGCGAACCACGTTGTCTGCGTCTACCAAGTGAATCAGCCCTCAGTAAGACACGCAAGTAAGATTACAGACAGCCAAAGAATAGAGAAGGAGGATGAATGTATGCCAGGAACAAGGCACAGCTGGATGGATGGAACATCTGAATTTCAGACGCTGACCAAATTGCAATCTGAAAAATCTCAGACGGGGGAAAATGGAGTAACGCTATAAACTTTGACAATCAGAGGATGGCAACCTAGATGGATTCCTTATACCATGTCTACATCCATTATGTTTCTCACAGTAACATGAGCTGCTGGAACTGGCTGCCTTATGCCAGTCTTTATCTCTTGTTTACCAAAGTCATGGGTTGGACAAAAAACTCAAGAGAACCAGTGGGACTGAATATTTTTGTGAAAAATCTAAAGGAACCAAGAAATTTCTGGTACAAGATAGTATAAAAAATAAATATCAAATAGAGGAAGTGGAAAGGGACTGGATAAGTAGCTGCAAGTACAATGCACCTTCTTGTCATCAAATACTCAGCTGCAGTTTACCCTCCAAGAAGAAGTAGAAAGCTTTCAGAGTTACACTAGGCACAAGCATTCCCTTAAACACATACCCAGGGCACGAGTCCTATAAAAAGAAGCGGGGGGACTGACCAAGTGAGACACTAAGCAAGTAACATCATGATGCGTGCCATCACAGCACATGACGTCACAACGTAGCACTCTAAAAGAAATAAAATAGTGCTATTTAAATTATTTGTGTAAATACTGGGACAAACCACCCCATCTGAGTCTTACAGTGTCTGCACTTATATACAGGGACAGAACAAAGGCAAAAGCATGCATCTCTTAAGTACCTGTGAAGGGATAGCAAGCTGTGTGCCTTTGTTTCCGTCTGTGGCAATTACATTTGTGTGAGGTTCCAAGCCACCTCCAGTCAAGATATTCAAACAAAAGGAGGCCTGATAGCCCCTTAACTTCAGCCCAGCTGGAGGTAAAAAAAATCAAAAAACACCCCTTGCTGCCTGCACGTTGCTGCTGGAAATGGAAAGCAGACAACATGCAGGCGCTGCTGAACTTGTCCCGGTGATTGACACCAGGACAACTTTATCATATTTCTGTGGGGCCCAACTTCTTGGCAGGGGGGAACAGCGTCCACCCTGTGAAAATAGTGGGTGGAAGCCGTGTACCTGTGTGTACCCCCGACTCGTGCCCTGCACATACCCAAGAATAATAAACTGCTGCAGCCACAACTCTGGCCTGGTCAACTTCCAGTAAAGGACTAACCACCCACCCCACAAACCCTTTATTATAAGCCAGCTCCGCTCACCCAACACTTCTGCAGCCTGACCAATTTTCGAACATGAATAGCCCTAAGAGCTGCTTGCAATGTTAAAATCTGGGGCCTTGTGATCAGACATACTGACAAAAATGGATCTTGGCCAAAAGAGTAACATTTTTCAGATTAATCCTGTCCACCTGAAAAAAGTGACTTAGAACTTACTAAGAATACAGCACTGTGACACAAACTGTGGTTTGCTGATCATTACCAAGATTTCACTGCACAGTAGAGTTCTACAACCACACTCAGCTTTTTTCGTCTGTCATGTCTAATGTTTAATGCGTCTTTTCATATCCATATTATCTGTATTTTACAATTTATAGTTGAATGAATGTCACATTAGTAATCATTTCTTTAAAATCATGTTTCCCCTCTTTAAATGTGTTGAATCATATGTTGGCACACAGGAAACTTGGCAATAGCAAATCATCTATTTTATTTAATGTTCAGGTCACCATTTTCATACGGCTAAGCATTTTTTTTAAAAAGTGACTTAATATTGTTAAATGGACATGGCACATATAATGCAGATTTTTTTATGAGACACAGATCGACGAAAGTGTGAAACACACACTGACATTTTCACATAGTAACACATACAGAATGGTCACTGTCATATTCATACAATGTACACTTAGAAGTATTAGCCTTGCATGCTGCACCAGCCAGTCATCATCTTTTAATCTTTGAGTCATGTTTATGTTCTGTAAGGGAATAAAAGGGTGACATTGCTTGAGTAAGTCAAGATATCACAAGTGCTTATGTGATGCTTCAGTATACAGATCAGAGACAAAGGATAATGTTTGATGGGGAAGAAACGTGCTTCTGATGTAACTCCATCAACCATAGTCACCCACTGTTAAAAGTGGAATGTGGGCATTATGAACCTTGTATAGCAAAAGGGGAGAGGGGTACGTGACAACGCAACTTGTTGTCATATTTAATGTTGTAATGTATAAGTAGTGGTATTATGTGTATGAAGTATTGGACGCATAAACAAATTAATTGTTTCTGTTGTCATTGTTCCTTTTAAGCAGTCAGGTAAAGCAGAAGCATGGAAGAGCGGGACCAAGGAAGAAAGAAAGGATAGACCTGGGTTGAAGGCACAGTAGGACACAACCCCCACTGACGAAGGAGAACCCATCCGCAGGCAGGGCCTGGGACATTCACTTCCTCTCAATCTGACAGACTCCTGGGGAGCAGGCTGAGAGATCACCGAAGTGGTGGCGGCGCTGGACATCCGATGTCATGGCCAAAAGAAACATCTGTGGTGTCCAAGGAGCAGGCTCCTCCACCATCACGGCCTGTGCAACTCCCTCCACCGCTCAAAAGACCTCCACAACAACAACAGGGCCTCCAGCTGAACTCCTGCTGGTGCCTGCGGTCGAGATCGGTGGTGGGGATCACATTTACCTTTGAGCCCTAATGTAGCACACTCCGCTCATCAGTATGCCACCACGGCTGCCTTGGAGGAGGCCATGAAGCAGTTGACTACTTGTCAGAATACACTCTCTAGAGATATCAAAGAGGTAACGGGTAAGGTGATGGCACATTCAGAGGTGCAAGCTGACAAGCACAAAGAACTCTTCTGTCTCCTGTCCTCCTTGACAGTTGCTATCTCATTCACTCAAGAGAGACACACCTCCCGACTTGCTGCTGTTGTGTCGCTCAGTGTGTCTTCCATCTCTGTCCCTACACTTACCCCAGTGTGTCAGGAGTTGTCCTGATCCGCCCCACAACAATAAATGCTTACACCTGTGAAGGAGCAGCAGGTGGGCCTCATAAAAGACCCGGAGAAAGGCCAGAAAATGCTGCCCTCACCAAGGACAGCAGCACTGAGGCACTTGTTGTTTAATTCCTCCCTGGACTCAAGTACTATTTTTGTTCTTTCGCCCCTTTCCAAGACAGCTTACTTGACTTCCTATTAAATAGCTCATTTTAACAATTTGGGATAAATTATATAAAATATTTCTGCTTACAAGAAACATGGATGTGTTCTTGCTGTTATCGGGGTCCGTAGGAATGGCTGCTGACATTATGTGAGTATTTTGCTACAAGGGTACATGGTAAATTATATAGACTAACACAATAAAATAAATTATTCGCATACACCCATCTTCAACGGCCAAATGGAAAGACACTCAGGTGGAAGGAAGGTAAAACTAGTTTTTATTTACAAACCAAGTTTTTCTACACATCTTCAGTGGTGGGATGGGTCAATATTAAAGACAGGGTGTGTTGTGGGAGGGCTGGTCAGTGATGTGTGCATGACTTGTTTATGAGGGTGGTGGTTGTTGTCCACTCTCATGGGGCAGGGTGTCATTCAGCTGCCTGGCCATACAATAGTAGGTCCACACTGGATTGAGGATATGATGGTGGAGTGACAGATGGTGGGTATGTAGTGGGTGCAGGTGGATTGTTGGTAGGGTTTATGTGTGGAGAGGGTCATGCAGGATGATTGTCATCCCCATTTGACTGAGGGGCATGACTTGGCCCCGTAGCTTGAGAAAGCCCCATGTGACAAATGACCTGTATCACTGCATGACCAAAGGCATGGTACCTTCCATCCTCCTCCATCTGGAGTTGTTCCTGGCGCAACTTCACCATGTCCTGAAGAAATCCCTCTTCCGTGGAGGATTTCCTCTGTGTTCCAATCTCCTCTTACCTGTCCGGGGGTCGAACATCACAAAGAACACGGCCACGATCTGATCGTGCTCGGCGGAGAGCGCGGCAGGGACCGCTCCTGCGTCCCCAGGCCAGCGAGGTACTGGGACAGGGGCACTCACTGAAGACATTTTTTCAGTGTTCTTCAAGACATGGGTCTGTCCATTTATCAGCCTGGGGGAGCTGTTCCTGGGGCATTGATATGCTGTTTCTAGTGTACAGATTTAACAAATATCCTCTGCACAGAGAATTGTTGTTGAAAAATGGAGCCTCCCATATGACAGGATTGGTCCATGCCACTCACCCCGTCCAATCTCTCCATCTGCCATCTGTCTGACAATGCTAGCAGGTTGTCTATCATGTATAGGAATGACATCTGGGCTGCTGTGGGAAGGAAACTACTCAATAGGGGAGAAGTTCACCTCACAAGGGTTTTCCAAATACCTGCGAAAATTCAGAGAAGACTGGAGTTGCTTCTGGGTTACAGGGTGAAACAAAAGAGTCAACTGAGTTTCCTGTAGTCGGAGAGTGGTTGGAAGGACAGTCCTACGTAAGCAGGACAAGCATTTGTGGCTTTGTAGCAGATGGGTGGTGACTTGCAATCCATAGGAAAATCCTAGGAGGGAAACTGCTGACTGACTGTGAGCTGTTCTTAGAGATGATCTCCTTGGTGAGCACAACCTCTTATGCCTCTTTGGAGATGGTAGACAAGGAGATCACAGATTGGATCGCACTCTGGCCTTCGCTCATGGGTGGGTTGGTGTCATCTGCAAGCCTATTGGTCCCTAGGAGCTGCAAGAGAATGGTGATTTAAACAGTAACTTGGACATTCAAGAGTGTTTGAAAGTCAAAACCAGACATGTTGTACTTAAGATTATAGCAACAGATGGCAATGACACTTTTCATAGGCAATTAGATTATTAGCCATTTACATTAGTTCTTTATAATGTGAATATACAAATGAGAGTTTTACCTTCTTCTTCCACGGATATGTACTTTGTGGTCAGACCCAGATGTCAGATTCTAAACTAGTGTACTCAAAGCAAGTTGGGGACACGTGTTCCTGATTGAGCAGCTGGAGAACAAAGTAAAGATAACATTTAGAATTGTGACAATGAGACTGAGGAAAACCAAGAAAGGTGAGACAAATAGTGTACATGCTCACAAATGTAACATACGTATGTTCTAGTTAGCTCACAAAGAGAAATGGCTTAATGGACAGAAATTTGTAAGACATGACAAAGAGGAAAAGTAAGTTATAATTGGAGATTGATAGTGGTGCAGGTATTATGGTCATATACTTATCTGACAGACAGATGGTAAAGGGCCCAAATGCCGCTTGCAGGATGTCAAATGCCGCTTGCAGGATGTGTCCAAATGACATCTCATGGGTGGGACACCATGTGGACATGAGAGGCTGTGACAATATACTAACACAAATAGTATTATCCAGTCAATAAAGGCCCACAGAGTCTTGTCCCTGGGTGACATTTACTGGAAAAATTGGGGCTTTTTTAGGCAGACAATGACACAATGACATGACCCGAAAAAGAGTTAGTTACTGTGACAAATGGCATATTATTTAATGCTTGACTGCAATGGGGATATTGACGTACAGGGTGGGTGATAACAGACAAATACATGCACTTACCATTGATGTAGCAAAATGGAAGTATGATTTGTGTTATACAGGCATCATACATACACATGTAACTGTTGACCAGTTATTGAGCCATGCTGGCAGTAGATTTGCCAGGCTTCGGCCTCCGTTTGGTGTCTGTGTCCAGTCACATGTCGATGCACGCTGGTGGAAGCAGAAAAAGGTGGTGACAGCTGGCAGAGGGGCTGACAACACAGGACCTTATACTGGATGAGTATATTTGAAGACTGGTTAATTACAATAGAAGTATGTGTTGAAGACATTGTCTCAACATACATAAAGAGGATAATGTAATGGCAGTGTTAAGGTACAACAAACAAAGACATAGAGTTGTCAGTAGATTGATTGTGATACTGAAAGCAGTGTGGCATACCTGTGTGGTGATAGGGATGCATCTAAGACGCGGGTGTGGCTGTAATCCTTCACAGTATAGGCTCCACCCTGCTTCACCTGTTGCAACTGATGCGCCTGATCTTGGGACTCTTTAAAAGTTAGAAAACATCAATCTCAGTAAAATCAATGTATACTCTAAAGAGAGGGTAAAGCTGAGCGTGCAGACCATGTGCGAGATGTGGGCCTATCTTAGGGGAAGACAACATGTTTGGGGCCTTGTAATGTAGTGGAAACAAAGAGGGGTTTTGATTCTTACCTGTGCTGATGATCCAGCGCGAGACCGGGGAGAAAAAGAAGGGCAACATTTTACAACTATCCTTCCCTGCGTTGCAGACCCGTCATCACACTAGCTCATTCACACACGCAGTAAATGGTGGGGCCCATAACACCCACACTCATACGTTTTTTCTCTCACTCGAGTCTGCACACAGGAGGGATGATGATTTCGCGCTGGACATGAAGGGGAACCTATAGGGAAGAAAAGTTATTTTACAGAATATACATTAACATCACTACCTATAGAATCCTAACCTTAAATATCAAGGCACTCCACCACTTGGTCGATGGACCAATTAGTTGGACTGGTTGATGGTGATTTAGAACCAGCTAAAACACATTGAAGATTCAAAATTCTCTTCTCTCTTCATTGAAAAACCACAAACTCGTAATTTCTGTTAATCAAATATTTGTTAATCTAAATATTATTTGCAATTAATATTAGCATTTTGATCAATCAAAGTTTAGAATTTTGTTCAATCAGCACAAATCGCATGACATTTATATTGACCTATTCTTGCTATCTGGATTTTTCCTAATTCATTTGGCTCTGCATAACCAAATTTAGCCGTTAAATTGTCCAAATAAAGCAGGCCAAAGCTCTAAGTCCGAAAGTTCTTTGCTCAGCACGTTACAGTCCCAAAGATCTCCAAAGAACCAGAAATCGTGCAAGCATCTGTCATCGCCTGTGGGGTCGAAAGGGGTTTGCGGTCATCGATTAAGAAGGCAGCATCCGTACCCCTCCCTATTCTACTACCCTTTTTGTAATACAATTCGGGATAACACGAAACATTCTTAGGCAAAGAAGGAAAATGATTGGTTCATTGGTAACGTCCAACTTGAGGTTCTCATGGATTTTGCTGGTTCACTTCCTCTGTCCATGTTGCCCTCATGCAACAATGTTGAAGGTTTGCTTGTATGTCCCAATTGTTCATTTAGACCAGATTTTACTGACTGAAGTTTGGCAGTCCTCCATGTTCCTATCCTTGACCAGGAACACTGTGCCTTGGGGTCGCCTGGAAGTCCACGGAGCCATCCGTGTCTGCGCAATAGGCATCGAGCTCACAAGACGGTGGCCACTTCTGAACTCCATTTCGGATGCCATATTTTGGTAGGCCCAAATGCCAACTTAAGCAAAACAAACACAAAAGAGTAATTAATACAAAGAAATGAAGATTCTAATGTTAAACCCTCACTAATCCCTTTATGTATTAGTATTTTCCTAGCTTTTAGCGATATTTAAAGCAAGAAAACTCACGCTTACGGTCCAAAACGGGAACGCAAACATCACAAAAGCAACATAAATCATGCGATATCCTATTACCACAGGTACTACTATTAATATGCGTACATAATTTAGTTATTAGGGTTTTTCTGCCACGCAAATAGCAATAATTCCCACGTGTAATTGGTGCCTGATAAATGCAAATAGTGGATTAATATAACACAGCAAACCGTTAGTCAAATTATAATATAAGTAGGTTATATAATTAGTATTTTCATGCAAAAAATGGAGGAGGTATACAAAATTTTGCTTTACCTGCTCCATCACTGACTTTTTTCTAACAGAGTCAGGCTACAAAGCAGGTCAGGGTGCACGACGGAGAGGCTATGTGCATCAATGGGAGGTAAGACCAAGATGAGATTCGGATCGGGTTCCAGGAAGAACTTCTGGCACCTTAACACTGGAAAATAACTTCTCCCACCTCCTCTCATCTTACCACTTTTTTAGGCTCCAAATGTTGCATGCTTCCACTTTCGGTGCACTGACAAAATCTGTCAGTTTCTGCCACAGGGCTGCATTCACTGCACCACTGAGGGTAGCTGAAGGCATACAACAAAGGAAGTTACAAGGTCTGTGTCCTCTTCAGTGAAATTTCTCTTCTTCTTGAGTGGGATGAGCTGCATTCTGGAGACTGGGTGTACAGTGTGTCATCCAGGAAGTCATGCAGTCCAAGAGAAGAGGCCATGGTCTATGTTGAAATTCATGAGCTTGTTAGGTTCATGTCTGCATGGTGTGTGTGATTTAGGTCAGGTGAATGCCCTTTCTCAATTATTTGCCATTTTGAGGTTTCTGTAGCATTGGCAGAAATCTCGGTCTCTGCTGCAGAGAACTTAGCCTATATGGGTACAAATGAAATTAGACTGTACAATCACTAGTGGTAGCTTTATGGTGGTAAATTCAGTCATAAGAGTCTCCACCCCCTAATGTGAAAGGGTTGTATACCTGTAATCCGATGATTTGACTAATATTTATGCCCTCCAGAAAAGAAACCTGTCCAGATCAAGATTTCTACCAGGGTAAGATGTAAATCTACGTGTACAGAGATCTTTACACACGTCCATTTTTTTTTTAAGAGTTTTATATAGCGCGAACTAGACCCAAGGATACCAGGTATCAGAGCACTTTACATGAGCACCAGTTTCGATTCAGATGGACACATTCAATTTTGTTCGGCACTGGTAGATGAAGTAATTTGCCCAGAATCACAGGATGTTGAGCGTTGTTGCAGAGACTCGAACCCGGTTCCCCAGCTTCGGGGTCGACTGCTCTAGCCATAGAGCTACATCCTCTCACACTCTTCCCTCCGTGAATATGGCCCATAGATTTACCAGAAATATTGTTACCAAATGGTAAGCCTTACTGGAAGTTTCTGAACTTGTGAATGAGGTCACAAAGGAGTTACTACTCAGATGCGAGACTGAGTAGTGTCAGTTAAACAAGAAAATTGTCTAGCATATCTCTAGTGAAATGGCCATCACACCTCGCTTAAGCTGCCAGGCAATAATGCGTGACAAAAGTATGCAGCGAAGATCAAATGGCTGCCCAGCAAAAATTACCATCCTGGAAGCGCATGGCCAAGATAGTAGAAACTGCATGGCCTTTGCAGAACTCTCATTAAACCCACCTTACATAGGCAAGATGTAACAGATCTTAATGGTAAGAATGTCCCAACAATAGTATGCTTGGTCACTGATTTACCCTACTTCACCAGAGCAAATCAGACAAATTATTGGTTCATCATCCTGATCAGTCCTGTGAGTTCAAGGCCAGGAGGACATCACTCGGCCCAGAGCCACACAAACAGGGTGAAAAGCCGCAAGACCAGAAAGGGCTTCTAAGGGCACCACTTCAATCACTTCATCGTGCAACATAGAGTAGCACACAACCCTTGTAAATCAAACAAGTAAATCAGTGATGATGGACTCCAACTGGAACAAATAATGGGAGACACCTTCCCTAACTAGAAGCTAATGGTGGAGAGAGGGTAAATCACAACAGCTTTGTGGTTGCATAGCCAAACAAAGAGACAAGAGGTTGTAGCTGCTACGGATGACCTGCTGATTCACCTCTTCCATAGAATAAGCATTAGAACTGATGCAGAGTCAGCAATAGTTCAGAAGGTTGTGTCTTCCAGGAAGGATGGACTCTGTAAAAGTAGAACAGCACCAATACTGTTGGTGAAACTGTTTTGCTGGACAGGCCAGCCCCAGGGAGCACGTTTTACTGACGACCCTCTCACCAACCAGAAGGATATACAATCAATCAATAAGCTCAGCGGCATCACTAGGGTTGGTGTAACCCAGTGCGGTAACTCATGGTGTCACCCGTGCGGTCCGCACCACCCTAGTGACGCCACTGTCTACATCTCCATTGCATTTCTTCTGCTCTCCCCACTCCTCCACCTGCCCCGGGGATTCCAAGTGCACTCATCTACCGGCTCCTTCCACCATACCCATTCTCGTGGGGAACCCATGATCCCTCTTCCGTGGAGGATTTCCTCCGTGTTCCAATCTCCTCTTACCTGTCCGGGGGTCGAACATCACAAAGAACACGGCCACGACCTGATCGTGCTCGGCGGAGAGCGCGGCAGGGACCGCTCCTGCGTCCCCAGGCCAGCGAGGTACTGGGACAGGGGCACTCACGGCGGGCGGCTCGACCCACTCCAGCAGCAGAGCCTCGTCCGCCATTGCTGCTCTAGAAGTGTTTCACCAGTACCGGACCAGAAGCGGGGGGCGGGAGCGGAGAGAGTTGAACCCGCCCAATTCCAGACAGCCCTGCCCACAAACAACACGCCACCGAGACGAGCATGGACCACTTTCAGGGATACGTCACTGCTGATGCAGACCACGCCCCCTGCCGCCTCGTGGAGGAGACCTTGTACACAGAACCATAGCAACCAGGACAGTCTTTGGAAATTCTGATGCCTGGACTGAATCGTATGGATCGCTGTCCCATGGCGGTATGGTAAGGGTGCTTTGCACCAATAACCAAGAAACATGTTCTGTGCGTGCGGGGTGGGAACACTTTCTGCCTTTCGTTGGCGAGCGTGTTCATGCTAATGCGGAGGTAGAGTTTCCGTTCTCCCCCACTAGCATGCCTGTGTTTGATTACCCTGAGTTTCCCGCCATTGGAGAACCACTGCTTGCAGTTCATGCGGCGGGAGTAAAACTCCTCTCACGCATGGCATGTTATCCCTGAGTTTCCCACCGTTGGCGAACCACTGGTTGCAGTTCATGCGGTGGGAATATTACTTATTTGCCTCGTGCGGAGAGGAAATGCTGATTTACCTCCTGCTTACCTGACTTATGATTTGTTGGTGACTTCTAACCAGTGAGAGTTTGGTGGCTTTAATCACACATGTCTTTGACGGTTAAAAGTGATATCCTGCAATATTGGAAAGTGTTTATATGTTTGCTATTTTTCAGGCTCTATCTAACAGGGGTGATTTCAGGAGTGGTATGGGACTATACTCAACCCCTGTGATGACCTGTGGAGTCAAGAATAGGCAACCATGATGATGTAAATGATGTTTCTACACCAAAGCCACAGAGTCTATAGGATACTTCAAGCTGCATCTGTTACTTTATGTTACAGGTATATTGTGGTAATTGTCTTATAGGGTTCATTGATATATTTTGGTATACATGCTCTATGAGACTGGAGTTGAAACATTTATGTTTCTGGTGTCATTTCAGGTCTCCCTCCCTGCTGTTCCCCCCCCCCCCTTTCCTTCCCTCACTTGATCCTCCCACTGACCTGTGCCATAAGAGGTGGATCATTATGAGCAACAAACCGGCCCTGAGGAAATTCCGCTGTGACAGAATTTCCGACCCACGGATTTTCATTCCTCCCAGTCGGGTTGTGCAGGAATGGCCTCTCTTGAAGACATTTTGGCAGTTCTAGCAGACGTCCAGGCGGAATCGGCGGCATCCCATTAGGATACCGCCAAGTTAAAAGCCAGAGTAGAACACATACAAAGGAATCCCTTTGATGTAGGTAGTCAGTCCACGATGCCTTCAAGCTCAGTTGTAGTGGAAATGCCTATTACCCTCCCGCTAGCAACACCTGAGAGATACCAGACAAGGTACAAGTGTTCCTGACGCAGGTCATGTTACACTTTTCCTGCAAACAAAACTCCTTTCCCACCAACCAAGCTAGGGTAGCTTTCCTCATCTCTTATTTAGAGGGCGATGCCGCCCAGTGGGCGGGAGCTTTGGTAAGTAGAGATGACCCACTCCTATATGATTGGGAGTCTTTTAAAGGAGAGTTTATAAAAGTGTTTGACAAGCGTGCAGAGTCCTTTACCGCAGATAGGGAGCTACTAGAATTAAGGCAAGGGAATAAAGATCTGCTAGTGTATCTCAACACCTTTCGTAGGTTGGTAGCGGAAACCAAGTGGCCAGAGTCTAAACAAGCCACGATCTTCCATCAAGGATTATGCGATGATCTCAAGGATGTGATCGCCCAAATTGATCCTCAGCCTACCTCCTGTGAAGACCCAATTAGCCTGGTTTTACGGCTGGATCACAGAATCAGTGAGCGCAAGGGGGATCATAAATGGAAACCTGTGGCTTGTTATGAATGCCCTAGATCCACAGAACAATATAACACATCTGTACAAGAGCCGATGGAAATCGGAACCGTGCAAACAGCCCTCTCCCAAGCAGAAAAAGCCGTCAGTCGTAAACAAGGTCTTTGCTTATACTGTGGACCGAAAGGCCACTTCATTAAGGAATGCCCAGTGAAGCCAAAGACTAATAGATTCTGTAGCAGTAGGATGGTGACTACTGCTATGGACAAACCATCGGAAAAATAACTTGTTCGAAAAAAGAAGAAGGGGTTTCTTGGAGCCAGATGTACCTCCCTTCCTTACATAATGAAGACTCTCCTCAAAAGGGACATTTGTTTATAGAATTAAGATTACTCATACAAAATGAGTGGACACAAGTACGAGCCATGATTGATTCTGGTGCCACGGGCATGTTCATGGATATGGGGGAAGCACAGCGTAGAGGCATACGCCTTGTGCCCAAAGACAAGCCGGAAGCAGTGTATGCTGTGGATGGAAGGAAACTTGACACAGGACCCATTGGGTATCTTTCGGAGGACATGGAGGTTATGTATGGAGCCTCTCACATGGAGCATAAAACATTAACCATCATACAATCTCCTCAATATGGGATTATTCTCTGATTACCTTGGTTAGAGATGCACAATCCGGAAATCAATTGGGTGACCAGGAAAATACTGATGACTTCACCCTATTGTCGTGAACATTGCCTAAAGATACCAGAAGGACCTACTACTGCCTTGGCCTCTGGTCTGTGTATAGTCACCGCAGCAGAAAAGGATATACAACTACCTGTATTGTGCCAAGAATACGTTGAGGTGTTTAATGATATTCAAGTGGAAGAGCTACCCCCACACAGACAATATGATTGTCAAATCGATCTCGTTCCTGTGGCTGTGGTACCTAGTGGGAGAATATATGCCCTAACTGATCCCGAAAACCTCCATCTCAGGGCCTATCTGGACAAACATTTGGAGTTAGGTTTTATACATCCATCTAAGTTTCCAGCTGCCTCTTCACGTTTTTTCATTCCAAAAGCCAATGGCGATCTCCGCGCCTGTATAGATTACAGGGCACTGAATAACATTACGGTAAAGAACCGATATCCCTTGCCACTGATACCAGTGATACTAGAGCAGATGAAGAAAGCGGAGATCTACACTAAATTGGACCTAAAGGGAGCATACCACCTGATTCGCATGCGAAGTGGAGATGAATGGAAAACAGCGTTTAAAACCCGTTACGGATTATTTTAATATTTCATAATGCCCTTCGGGTTATGCAATGCCCCGGCGGCATTTCAATATTTCCTTAACGATTTCCTGCGTGAGATCTTAGACCACTACGTGGTAGTATACATAGACGATATCCTAATCTATTCAGAAAATGAGAACATGCATATACAACATGTTAGGTCTGTGTTACAAATACTGTAAAAGAACCGCTTGTTCTGCAAATTAAGCAAGTGCGAGTTCCATGTACACACGGTGGAGTTCCTAGGAGTCATACTCACTCCTTCAGGGCAGGAAATGGCAGAAAGAAAGATAACTGCTGTAAAAGAATGGCCACCACCACAAAACGTTTGAGACGTTCAGTGCTTTATTGGATGTGCGAATTTCTATCGCCGATTTATAAATTAGTTTTCTAACTTGGTTGCACCTATAACGAAATTGTTGAGAAATTCACAGGCTTTTGAGTGGAATAAAGAAGCGCACAATGCTTTCATTGTCCTAAAAAGGCCTTCATATCTGCCCTGGTCTTAACACACCCTGATCCTGAGAAACCCTACATTGTTGAGGCAGATGCCTCGGACGTGGCAATAGGAGCCGTTTTGCCTCAACGACACTCTTCCACAGGACAGCTCCATCCTGTGGCATACATGTCGAGAAAACTAAAGGATGCCGAAAGGAACTACAACGTCTCCGAGAAAGAACTCCTGGCCATCATAGACGCCTTTTTGGGGTGCAGACACCTTTTATTGGGAGCCAATCATGTTGTTACAGTGTACACAGACTACAGGAACCTGCAGTGTATGACTGCAACCGTACACCTTACCCCTCGTCAGCCACGCTGGATGTCACTCTTTTCAGAATATTATTTTATCATTACCTACAGACCAGGTAGTGAAAACAAAAAAACGGATGCCCTCACTAGGCAGTCATCTATCCAAGAACAGGAAGTGAACCAGGAACGTTCCATCGTTGATCCCCTGAAGGTACTATGTGTCATACAACCGGATACTTAAGGAAGTGATAAAAGGGGTTAACACCTTCTCTTGAAGAACATGGTTGAAGAGACACCCTGAATGGTGAATAAAGCATGGAATCACGATGAACAGAAATCGCATTTTGGTGCCTACAGTAACATTGCGTAAAAACGTATTTAATTGGTGTCATGAGTTACAGAGTGCGGGACACCATGGGGTAGGAAGGACTATAGATCGCATCAATAGACAATTCTGGTGGCCGTCCCTCCAGGTGGACATTAAGACATGGATAAAGTTGTGCGACACATGTACTAAGATGAAAACCGATCATCTACGGCCTCAAGGTCTTCTGGAGCCACTTCCCACTCTGGGCACTCCCTGGGAAAACATATCTCTGGACTTCATTGTGGGTCTGATAAAGGGTGTACTGTGATCCTTGTAGTCGTCGACTACCTAACGAAGATGGGACACTTCATAGCATGCAAACAGGTTACTTCAGCAGGCCCTTTGGCTCACTTACTCATGGTACATATTATTTGTTTGCATGGATTACCAAGGTCCATTTCTGGCCCAATTCTGGAAGGTGTGGCGCTCGTCCCTACACATAACCACAGCCCTGTCCACGAGCTTCCACCCACAAATGGATTGACAAACAGAACACCTTAACCACACACTAAAGCAGTACCTGCATTGCTTTGTGAACAATAGCACCAAAGAGAGGGTGGATTATCTTTGGCTGGCAGAAATCGCCTTCAACGGCGCCACACACAGTTGCACACACGCATCTCCGTTCTACAGCACCTATGGACATCATCCTAGGTTCCTTCCTTTCATTCACCCCACTGAGAACGCCAAGCTACCAGAAGTATCAAAAAGAGTGGCCCATATCCAAGAAACACTAGCAAATACACAGAAACACTTAAAAGAAGCAAGAGTAAAATACAAGATATCAGCTGATAAACATAGAAGGACAGGTCCTTTGTAAAAAAAAGGGTTACACAGTCTGGTGATCTACCAAGAACATTCGATTTAGAAAACACAGTGTGTTTAACCACAGGTATATAGGTCCGTACAAGATCAGCAAATGTATTAGTCAAGTGACAATGAAACTGGCCTTGCCTACCTATCTTTGAATACATCCTGTGTTTCATGTTTCTCTGTTGAAACCTTCTTTCACACCAGTGAGAAAACTACTCCTGCCAGTTATGGTCAACGATGACAAGGAATATGTGGTAAGGGGAATCATCGACGCTAAACGACGTGGGAGAAAGATATGGTACCTAGTAGCTTAGAAAGGGCTTGAACCTGAGGCGAACGCATGGGGGCCAGCATCTGGCGTTCATGCTCCTAGGCTAGTGACTTCCTTTCACAAAGTGTATCCGTTGAAACCTGGCACCCTAGCGGGTTCTCGGTGAGGGGGGGATGTATTGTAATGAGTGCACGCCTCGAGGGTGCTAGCGTGGTCAAACAGGAATTATTGATGCCCTAGCTTTTTTGCCGCTCAAAGAAGACGATATGCGGGGAAAGACTCAAACTACAATTCCCGTGATGCAGTGCGCACCGACGCACGGCGTGATCTAGTACCGCCCATACAGGAGAAAGCGGAACTGGTGGAAGTGTCAGAAATTATGATGCCAGGATTGAATCGTATGGATCGCTGTTCCATGGCGGTAAGGTAAGGGTGCTTTGCACCAATAACAAAGGTCCTTGTTCTGTGCGTGCGGGGTGGGAATACTTTCTGCCTTCCTTTGGGAAGCGTGTTCATGCTCATGCGGAGGTAGAGTTTCCGTTCTCCCCACCAGCACGCCTGTGTTTGACTACCCTGACTTTCCCGCCATTGGAGAACCACTGCTTGCGGTTCATGCGGCGGGAGTAAAACCCCTCTCACGCACGACATGTTATCCCTGAGTTTCCCACCGCTGGTGAACCACTGGTTGCGGTTCATGCTGTGGGAATATTACTTAATTGCCTCATGCAGAGAGGAAACGCTGATTTACCTCCTGCTTACCTGACTTATGATTTGTTGGTGACTTCTAACCAGCGAGAGTTTGGTGGCTTTAATCACGCATGTCTTTGATGGTTAAATGTGATATCCTGCAATACTGGAAAGTGTTTACATGTTTGCTATTTTTCTGGCTCTATCTAACAGGGGTGATTTCAGGAGTGGTATGGGACTACACTCAACCCCTGTGCTGACCAGTGTAGTCTAGATAGGCAACCACGATGATGTAAATGATGTTTCTACACCAAAGCCACAGAGTTGTTTTTTTTAAACATAGTTTATTGCACTTTTTAGTTTCATGTGCATCATTACAATATACATAATCTGTTGCATATGATATATCCAATCCCGTATACATTTATCCTTTGCAGCTCTCCTCCACCATCCAGTTATGTGCAACATCACAATACAGCTGGTGCATTTGTTTAACAATGAGTTAAGCAGCAAAGAAACAAGTCAACATTGATGGCTAAAATTTCACTACAATATTTAATACCAATTACCTATAACTCCCCTTTTCCCCAACCTCCCAGGTCTCTTATCTCACTTTCCTTACAATCATGTGGGTGTGGACTTCGACCTGCGCTGGCTGCCCAGTCGTATTCGTGTAGCTTGATATCTCCTGTATATACATTGTCTTCAGAGCACAGTTCTTGGTGCCTATTATGCTATGACTTCTACGGGTTATTTTCGGCTGCCGCTGCGGACTTTAACCAAAGCCACAGAGTTTATAGGATACTTCAAGCTGCATCTGTTACTTTATGTTACAGGTATATGGGGGAATTGGCTTATAGGGTTCATTGATATATTGTGGTATACATGCTCTATGAGACTGGAGTTGAAACATTTATGTTTCTGGTGTCATTTCAGGTCTCCCTCCCTGCTGTTCCCCCCCTTTCCTTCCCTCACTTGATCCTCCCACTGACGGCTACTCTGGCTTGGGAATATCAAGAGGTGGATCATTCTGAGCAACAAACTGGCCCTGTGGAAATTCCGCTGTGACAATTACATTACATAACATGTTAAACCATGTAAAGTGCAAAACATTTTAACAAAGTGCATTTTAAATTTTTTTTAAAAGCAAGTGATTACCGGTTAAGAGGTTAGTCTTGCAATTAAAACATGGGGTATATATACATTACAGTTGAATGGGCATCTCCAAAAACCCTGTTCACTGCATCCAGGAGTAATTATGTCGTCACTGGTAACAGTGTCAGTCAAGTCAAAAGTTCAAAAATAATGTTTATTTAGACCAATTGGTCTTTAAACCACAGCATTTACAATACCATTTAAAAATGTCCACATTGCTAAATTATGTTCTTAAACATTAAGAGTCATAAAATCCTTAAAAAATCATTCTTAACAATTTTAAAACAGTTTTATAACAGATAATTTCATTTACAATTGGAAGGCACTAGCTACTCTTACGCCTCTAATGGGGCGGGGAGCTTATATATACCTTGCATATATTTCCCAATGGCTATTGCTATATCTAAATTTTCCATATCAGCAAGAAGCTCCCATGCTTGTAAGCGCGTCCTTACACCATATTTTAAGAATATCGGACGGAGGAATAATTTACGTAAATTTAAAAATCTTCGACAATCTAATAAAATGTGTAAAATGTTGCATTTCAATCCTATCTTGCACGTACACTTGCCATCAGGTTGCATTAAAACTGATTTTATTGCGCAATTTATTATGGCTGGGTTAATACCAATTCTTATCCCAAGTACTTCCATTCTTAACCAACGGTTCGGTAGTAAATCGAGATAGGGAAAGCGGATATCTTTCTCCCAGCTAGAATGCATGAATTTTACAGAATCTTTCCTAATCAAATACTCGCGATCTGTTACTCTAGAAAATTCTTTACCCTGCATTTTAAGTACACTCTTTATTACATTTATTTGTAGGGTCAGGGGGTCAATTTTCACATTCAAGTGATCACACATGGTCAAGAGTTTCCTTCTTGTGGCCTTAGCCCACTTTAACTCACTGGACTGGATTTCTTTCATACACCATTGGGACACCTTTGTGACCTCCCCAAGACTCAAACGATTCCAAAATCTAAGAAAACTTAATTGCACCTGAATGTTCCATGCAGTTAGGCCTAAATCCATTCTGATTGCCTGAATCATTGCCGAGCTGGGAAGTGACAATAATGATTTCAGACATTTCCCTTCTTCTTTATCCCAGGAGCTTTTACCATCAATACAAATTACTTCTGAGCCATATTGGAATTGCGGAGGAATCATGGCTTTATAGTCCGTCAAAAGTGGCTTATGGGACATATCGCCATAACTATGATTGAATCTTTTCAGCCCACATACTGCTTGATGAGCTTTTATTTTCTGTGCCTCCAGATGTATGCCCCACTTCAAGGAATTCGTAAACCATATTCCAAGGTATTTGTACTCATTTACAATCTCTAGTTTAGTTTGGCCCAAATACCATTTAAACTTCGTATTCCTCTTCCCAAAGCACAAAATTTTTGTTTTGTCCATGTTTACAGTAAGTCGTTTTGACGTACAGTATTCGCTGAATATATTCAGTTTTCTTTGAAGTCCTATCTCAGTTTGATCCAGTATTACTAGATCATCGGCATACAACAAACATGACAAATGCTTTCCATTTACTTTTGGGCTTGCACCTCTGGCAGAGCCCAAGGTAAGAGGCAAGTCTGCTAAGAATATTGCAAAAAGAAGCGGCGCCAAGACACAACCTTGCCTTAATCCATTGTTTATTGCTATCTCGGGAGTCAGGCCATCAGAAGTGTCTTTAATGACCTGTGCCCAGTTTTGGCTATGTAGCTCCTGGATTACCAACAATAGATCCGCAGGGACCTCATAATTTCTCATGGTTTCCCACAAGCACTCCCTATCCACCAGATCAAAAGCTGCGCGAAAGTCCACGAAGCAACAATACAACTTGCCCTGCAGCTCCATGGACTTCCGTGCTACAGCCCACAGGGCAAAGCAGTGATCGGTAGTAGAATGTCCTTCCTTAAAGCCTCCCTGCTCTATTGGGACTATCGATCGCTGCTCCACCCACTCCTTCAATCTACCAAGGATTATTTTTGAAAAAACCTTTTCTCCAATATCCAATAAATTAATTAATCTATAGTTCTTTGTGTCCTTCCTTTCCCCCTTTTTATGTAGGGGTCTAATGATGGCCCCTCTCCAGGATTTCGGGATACACCCTGAATCCAGAATGGCAATGAACATATGGGATAAAAAGCCTGCCCACCAATCTAAATGAGTTTTAATTAAGATGGCAGGAAGATTATCAGGGCCTGCTGCGCGAGATAAATTCAACTTTTTTATTGTTTCTTTTACTTTCTCCTCATTAAAAGCTGGTTTTAAACCTTCTACACAGGCAGTCCAACTTGGTTTTTCCTTGACTTTTCCCAAAATCCTACTGGCTTTATATAGATTTCCTAAATAATTTACCCAGGCCCCCTCTTCCACAACACAGCTCATATTACCCGGAGACCTTCCCGCGGCAACCTGTATCAACCTCCAGAATCCTTTTATATTTCTATTTTCTATTGTCTCAAGTAGATTTGCCCAACATTTTTCTTTAAAAATCCTTTTCTGCTTCCTTACTAGGGATTTATATTCTTTCTTCAAGTTGAGCAGAGTCTCTAAGTTCCCATGATCAAAACATTTCCTCTGACCTCGCTCTATTTTACGAATAGCCCTTTTTTTATTCAGACATTCAGGGTTAAACCACCTCGGCCTACCTTTACTCTCTTGTATTTTTACTTTTACCGATTTATTTTCTTTTTTTAGATATACTCTAAGACATTGCACTGCCTGCGCAATTTTATCCACATACCATGCTACCTGATGACCTTCGGCACTGTCCTTCGTTAAATTTTGTTGAAAGCTTACCAATTTCTCTACATATTCTTCTGTCAATTTTGTAGTCAAGTGCTTTGGGTATTCCACATTTTGGGGGATCGCCCTTTCACAAGTACTTATTGACCCCCCTAAATATTCACAATACAAAGCATTGTGATCACTGTCCCTACGCTTAATTACCCGGAACTTTTTTACCATTGCATAGTTCCAGGCCTGAACAAAGATATAATCTATAGGACACTGTTGATTGCCCATTCTAAAAGTCTGTGTAGCCGGTCGGTCTGGGTCCTTCCTACCATTTAAACATATTAAACCCTTAGAGCCCAGAAACTTCCCTAAGGCTTCGTCATGACTGGTGGTTAGACATGAGGGGTATTTTGCTGCCCCTATATTATATGAGCTCAAAATGTCTTCAAACCAACGATCTAGCTTTCCAAAGTTTAATTTGTGGTTAAAATCACCCATTATCACCATTGTGTCCTTCCCATATATTTCTATTAAATCAGTTATATCCTTTTTGAGTAACCCCATTTCTGTTTCGTATTCTTTTTGGGAACCCCATTGTATATATACATTTATGAGGATTAAATAATCAACCTTCCCTTCAATACATGGATAGGATGCCTTACAGACCAACAACCATTTACACAATGTACTAATTGACTTGACCTCTTTCACTAACCTGGTTGACATAAGGGTCAAAATCCCACCCGAAGCACGTCCAAATTTTTTCATTCAAGTCTAATCTGCATTTCAGAATTTGCCTGGAAGCGTCAAGGTCATCTTTAATATGTTCAGAAAATGGCGATTACAAGTGTTCTGGAAAGCTATACTATAAAGAGAAAGAGCGCCACAAGTATCAGTTCGTATCACAATCAATTATTGAAATCCTTCTAATAATAAGTCCTCAGGCAGTAGATTCAATGCAAAGTTCTTCTTTATTATAGATCAACAGAAATTCATTTCAAACTGATGGATTCTCATTTCCAGCAGCTGAACTGTGCTCCATTATTTAGATCAGACTCCACATTTTAAGTCAGCCAACGCGTTTCGTCCTAGATGGACATCATCAGGGCTGAAATAATGAGACAGACTAAAAAAAACATATCAAACAGTGTTCTCGTTGTATCTTCATCATCACAAAGAATCCAGTTTAACCTATATATTATACATTCTTGTAAAAACAACATCAGCTGCCTATATCCATTCTATTATATTCTCTACATCATGGTGGGTAAAAAAAACATATATGTAACCTATATATATATATAAACAAATTTAGTATCACAATCTCCAAATATTATATAATTCTTGAAAGCACAAAAAAAAGTTTAAAAAAGAGTGAAATAAATCTCCTCTTCACATATCTCCAGTGCCCTTCATCTATAATTAACATTTAAGCATCCTTTTATAATATGGGTCAATAGTACAAGGTTATTTTAATCCAAAATTCGCTGACTACATACCTCCAATATTAACAAAAACGTCCTGCATTGCTACTCTTCAATCCACACTATTATGGCTCTGCCAGTGCTGTTCCTATTGGTCTTCTCTAGAAGTTTAAAAAGGAGTGGCCTGCAAATTTAAAGAACATGTATGCATCTGTTAAATATAGAGTCAAGTTCCTATTTGAATGCATTATAACTGTCTAAGGAATCTCACCTCTGTACTGTTATAACAAGCCTTTAATTCTTCCTACTTCATTCTACTCTTCTTTATTGACTACCAATGGTTCTAGACTATGAACAGAATTGAAAAAAGTATTACTCTCTGTATCCCCAACAGGTGAATGCCTAGAAAGTGTTTGATGTATTAAAAAGACCCACAGGCACTTTTCCTGCTAATGAAATTATCCATTTGCAATCCCCTCATATCGGGTCTTCAAATCACTTATGCATTATAAACAAAGTTTGGGAAAAAGATAACTCCCTCTTTACCTTAAAAGCATCGGTATTTAAATATACCCCTCTCTATTTTTCAGTGTGAAAATACCACTCACCAATATTCAAATTCATGTATATTTATCCTGAGTTCATATCGCTAGACAATTATTCTCCGAGAAGTATTCTAAAATCAAAAGCCAAAATATAATCAGATAGTTAAGTATTGGATTGCATTCTAGGCTTGTGTCCCTAATAACATGCCACTGTCAATGCGCCACTCACCATTTTTAAATTCCATCTTCTTCCATTAATATCCTAATAGTCCTCCATTTAGTTCTAAGCTGAAAGTATAAGTAGAACACAAAATTACTACCTATAACCCGCTCTATGTCTTATTCGCAATGTACGGGCTGATCTGCAAGTGGCACTCACCGTCACAGCGTCCGATCGATGTATTTTTTCCTCAGCGCGGCCCGATAAATCCCGCTGATATTCAACTCTTCATGGTTCCTTCCTTAAAAACCATTACTCAACCAATCATTCTCCTTATCCTGTTATTGCTTCGACCAATCAAAAACTAGAATTTCTAGTCTGCTCATAAGCATCACCCGTTCCCTCTGTGGTCCGCTATCAATTCTAACCAATAGAAATAACACACTGCGTTTTTAGACTTTCAAGAGTTCTCAGCCAATCAACATTTCCGAGTACCTTATTATCGAAACTTAGCTATGTTTTCTCACTGGTCTGTTACCTTAATCCGTACGTCACCGGTACATCTGACCAATCCCTACTATCCTCTGCCTCAAAACCTTCGCTTGATTTGAATCCACCTTGTCAACATGTAAAACCTATTATGCTATGCTTATTTCTAGTATAACCCGACTATTTAGTATACGGTCATTAATACAAAGGGAATTAAAAAAAAAACTAAAAAAAAAATATGAATCAAATAAACAAAGTTTCTACATCTTATGCCTATTTGGTACATAATATTGGAATCATTTTCGCAGGCCAAGATGGAATTATTTACAAAGGCATGACACTCTGAAATCAGGGTCCATTGAAGTTTGTTTGTTAAGTATAAATGTTTGAATCCAAATAGGCATATGAAGTAGGAACTTTGTTTATGTATTCATATTCTTTTCATTGCATTGGGTTTGTATAAATGACCGCACACTAAAATAACCGGGGTCATAATAGAATTAAGTGTAGCATAACAAGTTTGACATCAGCATTGAATACATCGGGTAAACATGGTAGCAATATTTGTTTTTAGAGGTCATTATGTCAATAGAGCGTCGTAGGTAATGATATGTTGATTGGGGACTCGAATTAAGAGAAGGTTTGAGGCGGAGGCTAGCAGTGATTGGTTAAATGTACCGGTGACGTAAAGAGTAAGGTAACGGACCAGTGAGCAAAATGTAATTATTTATGAAGGCATGATACTCTGAAATCAGGGTCCACTTAAGCTTGTTTGTCAAGTATAAATGTCTGAATCCAAATAGGTATAAGATGTAGAAACTTTGTTTATTTGATTTATATTTTTTTGTGGGTTTTTTTTGTATTCCGTTTGTATTAATGACCGTATACTAAATAGTCGGGTCATACTAGAAATAAGCATAGCAAGAGGGAACGGGCGATGCTTATGAGCAGACTTGAAATTCGAGTTTTTGATTGGTCGAAGCAATAACAGGATAAGGAGAATGATTGGTTTAGTAATGCTTTTAAGGAAGGAACCACGAAGAGTTGAATATCAGCGGGATTTATCGGGCCGCGCTGAGGAAAGTTACATCGATCGGACATTGTGACCGTGAGTGCCACTTGCAGATCAGCCCGTACATTGAGAATAAGACGCAGAACGGGTTATAGGTAGTAATTTTGTGTTCTACTTATACTTTCAGCTTAGAACTAAATGGAGGACTATTAGGATATTAATTGAAGAAGATTGAATTTAAAAATGGTGAGTGGCGCATTGACAGTGGCATGTTATTAGGGACACAAGCCTAGAATGCAATCCAATACTTAACTATCTGATTATATTTTGGCTTTTGATTTTAGAATACTTCTCGGAGAATAATTGACTAGCTAAATGAACTCAGGATAAATATACATGATTTTGAATATTGGTGAGTGGCATTTTCACACTGAAAAATAGAGAGGGGTATATTTAAATGCCAATGCTTTTAAGGTAAAGAGGGAGTTATATTTTGCTCAAACTTTGTTTATCATGCATAAGTGATTTGAAGCACCCGATATGCGGCGATTGCAAATGGATAACTTCATTAGCAGGAAAAGTGCCTGCAGGTCTTTTTAATACATCGAACACTTTCTAGGCATTCACCTGTTGGGGATACAGAGAGTAATACTTTTTCAATTCTGTTCATAGTCTAGAACCATAGGTAGTCAATAAAGAAGAGTGAAATGAAGTAGGAAGAATTAAGGGCTAGTTATAACAGTACAGAGGTGAGATTCCTTAGCCAGGTATAATGCATTCAAATAGGACCTGGACACTATATATAATAGATGCATACATGTTCTTTAAATTTGCAGACCACTCATTTTTAAACTTCTAGAGAAGACCAATAGGAACAGCGCTTGGTAGAGCCATAATAGTGTGGATTGAAGAGTATCAATGCAGCACGTTTTTGTTCATATTGGAGGTATGTAGTCAGTGAATTTTGGATTAAAATAACTTTGTAGTATTGACCCATATTATAAAAGAATGCTTAAACGTTCATTATACATGAAGGGCACTGGAGATATGTGAAGATGAGATTTTTCACTCTTTTAAACATTTTTTTTTGTGCTTTCAAGAATCATGATATAATATTTGAAGATTGTTAGACACGGGGTAGCGTGGTGCAGAGCGGGTGGGCCAAACTCCGGAGGAAATTTGTAAAGCATCCGCGCAGCACACACAGGCGACACACAAGGCACACTACAAAAAGAGACTCCACACCAGTTTAGGTGAAAAAAACGGCATATGTATTATGCAGAACAAGTTAGGATTTTATCACAGGTATGAGCACCGTGCCAACTGTCACCAGGTAACCATTTACAAAGGGGACTATTTACAGGGCAGGGCCAATCGGACCGCTGCCAGAACCATCACAAGAGTACGTGAAACAAATGCAACACACCAGCAATAAGGGTAGAACCGCCAGTACCTTCTGGCAGGATCAGGGACTCAGCAGGGTATCCTGATACACATAAATCACTGGTTGAGCAGACCTGAATCTAAAACCCCTTGGCATTCCCTTAGGTATAGAACCGTACAGTAGGTATTCCAATTAGGCCTAGGACACATTAGATCAGGTACATTATGCATGACACCAGCCGAAACGTAACTGTAGGCATAAACTTCATAGCCTTAGGTATACCCTGTGGGCATAAAGTGCATTAGCCTCAAACCTGCAATGAAAACATCATGGCATGACATTAGGCATTAAACATCTGCATGAATAATAATCATGGGCACCAAACCTGTGAACAAAGGCACCACTCCCATTAGCATAGGCACAGTTGCATAAAAACACTATCGGTGGGCATACCCAAAAACCTTCTTAGCATAAATGCATTGGGAGACATACATTAGCAATCAGTGCCAGCCATGGGAAAAAAAAGATATTGGGCAGGATCACAGCACCTCCTAGGGCGCGAAAACACATTGCGCAGCCCATCAGCAAGCAGGCATAATCATGTAGGCATCCTCGGGAGTAGGCAGAAAAACATTAGTATGAATGCACTTAACGCAAACCCTGCTTAGGCACAGTATCAGCCACACAACTCTTTGGAAGAAGACGTTGGATATCTTCATTAGCCTAAATGTGCTCCACTCAAAATCAGTAGGGCAAACATAGTGAACCCCAACGATGCGGCCTAACCTGTGGCGCCACTGCGCCTGGCGATCTCCCCCCACCTTGGGTCTCTAATCCCCGGAATTGCACCAACGCTGCAGCTGCCCACTGTCCTGCGGGGTGCAGCTGTCAAAATCAGTACTGCCACTTCTAGGGGCTCAGCTCCGGGCCTCTCTTTACTCAAAATGTGCCCCCACTACTGGAGCGGCCCGTCTTCCCCCTGCGGGACCGCTCGGGCGAATTTCTCACTGGCTGGAGCCCCCCCCTCGGGGACTCAAAGGAAATATACTAGGCCCTTCGTTTCAGCTGTCGCTTCGGCGGTGCAGCTGTGTCAGGCCAAAGAAGGAACTGGCCCCAAAAAGGGAAAAACACTCGCGGTGCGGTGGGGCGCCCCTCCTTCCCGGGCTCTGCTCTGCGGGTCTCTGGTGCCACTAGATCAGCACCCGCGTCGCCCCTCAGAGGCCCCACTCACCGGACTCACGGGAGAAATCGGCTCTTGGCTGGGGCGGCAGCCGGCAGACTCACCGGCCCGTCGAGGACTCTTCTCCCGGCTCCTCCGGCCGCATGCGGGGCTCTCCCCGGTCCTGGGAGCCCCTCCTTCCCGGCTCCTTTCACCGGCGGCTTCACACGAGGCGGGGTAGGCTCCCGCCTCGGCCCCGACTTCACCCGTCCGGGACACAGCGGTAGCGGGACACGGAGCGCAGTCTCCGTCGGACGTCCCCCCTGCGTCTTCTCCTCTTCCGGCTCGGAGGAAGCAGGACACTCCCCCAACCAGGTAAGGTCTGCCTGACTTCCTGATCGCCGCGCGATCGTGGCGGCCGTCCCCTGGGTTGCAGCGGCGATTGCAGAGTGGCCTCCCCCTATTTTGGTATAAGGATCGCGGGGTGGGCTCCCACCGGTCTCTTCTGAAGTACACTCACGCGGGGTAGGCTCCCGCCACGTCGAAGCACAAAGCGGGGTGGGCACTCGCTTTAGTTTTCAAAGCAGAACCGTCTCCACACGCGGTGGGCACCCGCGACCGGCTGCAGCTATGCGGGGTAGGCACCCGCCATCAAAAATGGGCAAACAAATGCAGGAAGTTGTGGGGGAACGCAAATATAGCGCCTGGACAACACAGCGCTACAGGAATCAGCTCCTCTTTTCCTGGGCCCGGGCTGGAGGCAGCGCCCATGAGGCGCTAGGGGAGCAGGCAGGAAACAGTCAATTAAAGTACAGCGCCCACCAAATATAGCACTCACCTACCCCTGGCAACTTGACTATAGCGCTCTCCTTACACAGGGCATGCTGTCAGGGTCCCACGAGGCGCTAGGGTGCAGGCAGGGAGTACAGTCCTTTAAGTGTAGCGCCCACACTCCTCAGCTCCTGGCCAGTCAGGCAGACAAAGTAGAGCGCTCACGAGGCGCTAGGGTGGGAGAGCAGGCAGGTAATGCTGGGTCAGATCAGCAGTCAGGGGGCACTCATCAGTATAGGACAGCTGTTCATGGAACAGGCAACCTTCATAGCGTGGCACTCCTCCTGGCATACAGTCTGCACTCCAGTACAGGCTCTCACTGGCCCTGTGGACAGCAGAGGGGGAACAGATGGGCACAGGGGCCAGCACACAGGCCCTTGCGGCGGTACCTCCTGGCAGTATGTCCCTTCACATTCAAGTCCACGCTCCGTCTGAGCACATGGTGGCCCAGCCCCCCTATATATACACCCCTCCTCCCACCTACCAGAAAGGGCTAGAACCTTCCAGAAGGCTCCTGGCAGTTTCAGTCCCAACTGTCACTCTGGAGGAGGTGTAGGGCACCCTGTCACTTCAGACACTAGACCGCTAACCCACCTCAGTCAGGCGCCACATGTGCAGACAGGAATGGTGTCCATTTTAAAGGTGACATTTTACACAATGGTCAAAATAAACCTGCGTACACCATTGTATAACATTTAACATTTGTATTTCAAATACATCATGACATGTTGATTCCCACAAAAGAGAAAAAATTCAGGGAAAAAGAGCCAAGTCCAACACAACCCCCTCCCAGCCAAAAGCCAGGGTAGATAGATCAATGCCCTGATGGGCATCCCTGCTTGGGGCGAGAAAACGTAGACGCAGGCCCGCAACTGCAGGGGCACCCGCAGGTTCTCCGCCACTCTGGAACCTGATGGTTCCCTCTCTCGAACCTCCCTTGACTAACTAAGCCACCCCACTGGTGTTCTCTAGTCGGGTGCGGCCAGGACCGGCCCCTAGGCCATCCAGATGTCTCTGGCCTTTGTTGTCTTGCAGAGTGGGGGGCAGTAACCCCAGGCCCGTAGTACCCGTTGGCCACTCTCCTTCTCCTCCTTGCAGTTCCAAACTGCCACTGGTCCTCCCACCTGGGGTCCGCACCCTCAGGCTGACCAGCCATCAGGGGCGAGGCTCTCCTCCCCTACCTCTCCTTCTGGGGTTCCGCCCTCTCCTCCTATGCGGGGCACCCTCAGAATACCACTCTCTCCCCAGTCCAGGGCCGTGGCCCTGCAACTGCTCCACCAACCCAGGGTCTAAACCCTTAGGCTGCACCAGAGGTGAGTCCTCCCTCCCTCTGCACCCCCTCCCAGCGTTCCGCACTCTCCCAACTGGAGTAGTACCCCTGGGAGACAACTCCCGGGGGACACTGCTTACAAGTGCCCCTCCCTCCAGGTCAGGCAGGCCCTGAACCTGGCATCCCAGCCCAGGATCTAAACCCTGTGACTGAGCCGACCCCAGAACCTCTGGAGCTCTGATTACAGTTGCCTCTGGTTCTCCTGACACTAGGGGATCCCCTTCACTGGACGGCACATCAGGACATCCTAGGCTCCCAACCTGGGGCTCCCTTATGGAACTCTCCAGGCCCTGAGCCTGTGGTTGGGGCACCTCGGGACACCTCCCTGTCTCACTCCTTCCTGTAGATAGGACGTGAGGTCCTACAACCCTCTCACTTCCCTGGGACCTAGCTGGGCTATTCTCCACCTCTCCCACCTCGCTGGGTTGGAAGACCCCTGAGCCACTCCCTTCAGGATCACTCCTCAATGCCCTCTCAGACTCCCTGGCACTCACCCAAAGGTCTGCCTCCCATGCAAGCTCCCTGGGATCGGAGAACCCACACTGTAACAGGTGGTGACGCAACCTTGGGAAACAACTCCTCTGTATGTGTTCCTTGATAACTACATGGAACAGCCCTTCCCAATCATTCACTGCGCTACTCACCGCCCAATCCTCCAATGCAGTCCAACACACCTCCGCAAACTCCCCCCAGTACTGGTGGGACAGTTTTCCCCTGCCCCTGAACTCCAACCTGTCCCCCTCTTCCTGGGAATCAGGCACCGTCTCCCGGGCTCTGGGAGTGGGACTTCCTCCATTGGAATTAATTCCGCTGCCTCCACTGAACCCCAACCTCCCTGGTGAGTCCAGACTCCTGAAACCACTCTCAGGGGACAACCTACCCTCCTGAGCTAGTCTCTCTTTAGCAAAGGACCTCTCTGCCTCCGCCATTCTTTCCAGCGCTAGGACCCTCTCGGTCTCCAGCCTTTTCTCTTCCACACTCAGCTGCGCTAGCTCCACTCTGAGCCTCTGCAACGCCAGCTGGTGCTCCCTTTCTTCCCTCCTATCTACCCACTCTTCTGGGGACAGGGAAAGTGATGGGGCATTGCCCCTGGGACTGGACCCAGCACGAGACTCCCTGACTATGGTGTCCTCACTCGCTACTGGCGTCTCCGCCCTGTCATCTTCTTCCTCCACAGTATCACCACCCTCCAGGATTATGGACTGGGAACCCTCACTCTCAGAGTCCTTCTCACACTCGAGGTGCTCCTCCTGGTCTCCCCCAAATCCACCCTTTAAATATGCGGAGGGGTAATCGGAAAGGTCCCCACAGGGCTCTAAGGGTTCCCCCCTCCTGAGGGCCTCATCGAGATACAACTTCCTGCAAATGTTGCCTACTCGGGGTATCCCTCTCTCTCTGCAGAGGTTCATCACCTCCTGCTCAGTGTACTCCCCAAGGTCATCCTCTTTGTAGGTTAACCCTATCCTGGCGAGATACACCCGGGACACACCACCCACAGTGCAACAGGGGAATACAATTCAAAATCAACACTTTCAGGAGGAAAGCACAATCAGGAAAAATAATAATCCCCAAAACCTGTGATTACTTGAAATGCTCAGTTTGCAGTGCAACCCGTTGTCGTTGTGGTACTGCGCAAACACAAGTCCTATCCCACCGCGGAACACCAATGTTAGACACGGGGTAGCGTGGTGCAGAGCGGGTGGGCCAAAATCCGGAGGAAATGTGTAAAGCATCCGCGCAGCACACACAGGCGACACACCAGGCACACTAGAAAAAGAGACTCCACACCAGTTTAGGTGAAAAAAACAGCATATGTATTATGCAGAACAAGTTAGGATTTTATCACAGGTATGAGCACCGTGCCAACTGGCACCAGGTAACCATTTACAAAGGGGACTATTTACAGGGCAGGACCAAACGGACCGCTGCCAGAACCATCACAAGAGTACGTGGAATAAATGCAACACACCAGCAATAAGGGTAGAACCGCCAGTACCTTCTGGCAGGATCAGGGACTCAGCAGGGTATCCTGATACACATAAATCACTGGTTGAGCAGACCTGAATCTAAAACCCCTTGGCATTCCCTTAGGCATAGAACCGTACAGTAGGTATTCCAATTAGGCCTAGGACACATTAGATCAGGCACATTATGCATGACACCAGCCGAAACGTTACTGTAGGCATAAACTTCATAGCCTTAGGTATACCCTGTGGGCATAAAGCGCATTAGCCTCAAACCTGCAATGAAAACATCATGGCATGACATTAGGCATTAAACATCTGCATGAATAATAATCATGGGCACCAAACCTGTGAACAAAGGCACCACTCCCATTAGCATAGGCACAGTTGCATAAAAACACTATCGGTGGGCATACCCAAAAACCTTCTTAGCATAAATGCATTGGGAGACATACATTAGCAATCAGTGCCAGCCATGGGAAAAAAAAGATATTGGGCAGGATCACAGCACCTCCTAGGGCGCGAAAACACATTGCGCAGCCCATCAGCAAGCAGGCATAATCATGTAGGCATCCTCGGGAGTAGGCAGAAAAACATTAGTATGAATGCACTTAACGCAAACCCTGCTTAGGCACAGTATCAGCCACACAACTCTTTGGAAGAAGACGTTGGATATCTTCATTAGCCTAAATGTGCTCCACTCAAAATCAGTAGGGCAAACATAGTGAACCCCAACGATGCGGCCTAACCTGTGGCGCCACTGCGCCTGGCGATCTCCCCCCACCTTGGGTCTCTAATCCCCGGAATTGCACCAACGCTGCAGCTGCCCACTGTCCTGCGGGGTGCAGCTGTCAAAATCAGTACTGCCACTTCTAGGGGCTCAGCTCCGGGCCTCTCTTTACTCAAAATGTGCCCCCACTACTGGAGCGGCCCGTCTTCCCCCTGCGGGACCGCTCGGGCGAATTTCTCACTGGCTGGAGCCCCCCCCTCGGGGACTCAAAGGAAATATACTAGGCCCTTCGTTTCAGCTGTCGCTTCGGCGGTGCAGCTGTGTCAGGCCAAAGAAGGAACTGGCCCCAAAAAGGGAAAAACACTCGCGGTGCGGTGGGGCGCCCCTCCTTCCCGGGCTCTGCTCTGCGGGTCTCTGGTGCCACTAGATCAGCACCCGCGTCGCCCCTCAGAGGCCCCACTCACCGGACTCACGGGAGAAATCGGCTCTTGGCTGGGGCGGCAGCCGGCAGACTCACCGGCCCGTCGAGGACTCTTCTCCCGGCTCCTCCGGCCGCATGCGGGGCTCTCCCCGGTCCTGGGAGCCCCTCCTTCCCGGCTCCTTTCACCGGCGGCTTCACACGAGGCGGGGTAGGCTCCCGCCTCGGCCCCGACTTCACCCGTCCGGGACACAGCGGTAGCGGGACACGGAGCGCAGTCTCCGTCGGACGTCCCCCCTGCGTCTTCTCCTCTTCCGGCTCGGAGGAAGCAGGACACTCCCCCAACCAGGTAAGGTCTGCCTGACTTCCTGATCGCCGCGCGATCGTGGCGGCCGTCCCCTGGGTTGCAGCGGCGATTGCAGAGTGGCCTTCCCCTATTTTGGTATAAGGATCGCGGGGTGGGCTCCCACCGGTCTCTTCTGAAGTACACTCACGCGGGGTAGGCTCCCGCCACGTCGAAGCACAAAGCGGGGTGGGCACTCGCTTTAGTTTTCAAAGCAGAACCGTCTCCACACGCGGTGGGCACCCGCGACCGGCTGCAGCTATGCGGGGTAGGCACCCGCCATCAAAAATGGGCAAACAAATGCAGGAAGTTGTGGGGGAACGCAAATATAGCGCCTGGACAACACAGCGCTACAGGAATCAGCTCCTCTTTTCCTGGGCCCGGGCTGGAGGCAGCGCCCATGAGGCGCTAGGGGAGCAGGCAGGAAACAGTCAATTAAAGTACAGCGCCCACCAAATATAGCACTCACCTACCCCTGGCAACTTGACTATAGCGCTCTCCTTACACAGGGCATGCTGTCAGGGTCCCACGAGGCGCTAGGGTGCAGGCAGGGAGTACAGTCCTTTAAGTGTAGCGCCCACACTCCTCAGCTCCTGGCCAGTCAGGCAGACAAAGTAGAGCGCTCACGAGGCGCTAGGGTGGGAGAGCAGGCAGGTAATGCTGGGTCAGATCAGCAGTCAGGGGGCACTCATCAGTATAGGACAGCTGTTCATGGAACAGGCAACCTTCATAGCGTGGCACTCCTCCTGGCATACAGTCTGCACTCCAGTACAGGCTCTCACTGGCCCTGTGGACAGCAGAGGGGGAACAGATGGGCACAGGGGCCAGCACACAGGCCCTTGCGGCGGTACCTCCTGGCAGTATGTCCCTTCACATTCAAGTCCACGCTCCGTCTGAGCACATGGTGGCCCAGCCCCCCTATATATACACCCCTCCTCCCACCTACCAGAAAGGGCTAGAACCTTCCAGAAGGCTCCTGGCAGTTTCAGTCCCAACTGTCACTCTGGAGGAGGTGTAGGGCACCCTGTCACTTCAGACACTAGACCGCTAACCCACCTCAGTCAGGCGCCACATGTGCAGACAGGAATGGTGTCCATTTTAAAGGTGACATTTTACACAATGGTCAAAATAAACCTGCGTACACCATTGTATAACATTTAACATTTGTATTTCAAATACATCATGACATGTTGATTCCCACAAAAGAGAAAAAATTCAGGGAAAAAGAGCCAAGTCCAACACAACCCCCTCCCAGCCAAAAGCCAGGGTAGATAGATCAATGCCCTGATGGGCATCCCTGCTTGGGGCGAGAAAACGTAGACGCAGGCCCGCAACTGCAGGGGCACCCGCAGGTTCTCCGCCACTCTGGAACCTGATGGTTCCCTCTCTCGAACCTCCCTTGACTAACTAAGCCACCCCACTGGTGTTCTCTAGTCGGGTGCGGCCAGGACCGGCCCCTAGGCCATCCAGATGTCTCTGGCCTTTGTTGTCTTGCAGAGTGGGGGGCAGTAACCCCAGGCCCGTAGTACCCGTTGGCCACTCTCCTTCTCCTCCTTGCAGTTCCAAACTGCCACTGGTCCTCCCACCTGGGGTCCGCACCCTCAGGCTGACCAGCCATCAGGGGCGAGGCTCTCCTCCCCTACCTCTCCTTCTGGGGTTCCGCCCTCTCCTCCTATGCGGGGCACCCTCAGAATACCACTCTCTCCCCAGTCCAGGGCCGTGGCCCTGCAACTGCTCCACCAACCCAGGGTCTAAACCCTTAGGCTGCACCAGAGGTGAGTCCTCCCTCCCTCTGCACCCCCTCCCAGCGTTCCGCACTCTCCCAACTGGAGTAGTACCCCTGGGAGACAACTCCCGGGGGACACTGCTTACAAGTGCCCCTCCCTCCAGGTCAGGCAGGCCCTGAACCTGGCATCCCAGCCCAGGATCTAAACCCTGTGACTGAGCCGACCCCAGAACCTCTGGAGCTCTGATTACAGTTGCCTCTGGTTCTCCTGACACTAGGGGATCCCCTTCACTGGACGGCACATCAGGACATCCTAGGCTCCCAACCTGGGGCTCCCTTATGGAACTCTCCAGGCCCTGAGCCTGTGGTTGGGGCACCTCGGGACACCTCCCTGTCTCACTCCTTCCTGTAGATAGGACGTGAGGTCCTACAACCCTCTCACTTCCCTGGGACCTAGCTGGGCTATTCTCCACCTCTCCCACCTCGCTGGGTTGGAAGACCCCTGAGCCACTCCCTTCAGGATCACTCCTCAATGCCCTCTCAGACTCCCTGGCACTCACCCAAAGGTCTGCCTCCCATGCAAGCTCCCTGGGATCGGAGAACCCACACTGTAACAGGTGGTGACGCAACCTTGGGAAACAACTCCTCTGTATGTGTTCCTTGATAACTACATGGAACAGCCCTTCCCAATCATTCACTGCGCTACTCACCGCCCAATCCTCCAATGCAGTCCAACACACCTCCGCAAACTCCCCCCAGTACTGGTGGGACAGTTTTCCCCTGCCCCTGAACTCCAACCTGTCCCCCTCTTCCTGGGAATCAGGCACCGTCTCCCGGGCTCTGGGAGTGGGACTTCCTCCATTGGAATTAATTCCGCTGCCTCCACTGAACCCCAACCTCCCTGGTGAGTCCAGACTCCTGAAACCACTCTCAGGGGACAACCTACCCTCCTGAGCTAGTCTCTCTTTAGCAAAGGACCTCTCTGCCTCCGCCATTCTTTCCAGCGCTAGGACCCTCTCGGTCTCCAGCCTTTTCTCTTCCACACTCAGCTGCGCTAGCTCCACTCTGAGCCTCTGCAACGCCAGCTGGTGCTCCCTTTCTTCCCTCCTATCTACCCACTCTTCTGGGGACAGGGAAAGTGATGGGGCATTGCCCCTGGGACTGGACCCAGCACGAGACTCCCTGACTATGGTGTCCTCACTCGCTACTGGCGTCTCCGCCCTGTCATCTTCTTCCTCCACAGTATCACCACCCTCCAGGATTATGGACTGGGAACCCTCACTCTCAGAGTCCTTCTCACACTCGAGGTGCTCCTCCTGGTCTCCCCCAAATCCACCCTTTAAATATGCGGAGGGGTAATCGGAAAGGTCCCCACAGGGCTCTAAGGGTTCCCCCCTCCTGAGGGCCTCATCGAGATACAACTTCCTGCAAATGTTGCCTACTCGGGGTATCCCTCTCTCTCTGCAGAGGTTCATCACCTCCTGCTCAGTGTACTCCCCAAGGTCATCCTCTTTGTAGGTTAACCCTATCCTGGCGAGATACACCCGGGACACACCACCCACAGTGCAACAGGGGAATACAATTCAAAATCAACACTTTCAGGAGGAAAGCACAATCAGGAAAAATAATAATCCCCAAAACCTGTGATTACTTGAAATGCTCAGTTTGCAGTGCAACCCGTTGTCGTTGTGGTACTGCGCAAACACAAGTCCTATCCCACCGCGGAACACCAATGTTAGACACGGGGTAGCGTGGTGCAGAGCGGGTGGGCCAAAATCCGGAGGAAATGTGTAAAGCATCCGCGCAGCACACACAGGCGACACACCAGGCACACTAGAAAAAGAGACTCCACACCAGTTTAGGTGAAAAAAACAGCATATGTATTATGCAGAACAAGTTAGGATTTTATCACAGGTATGAGCACCGTGCCAACTGGCACCAGGTAACCATTTACAAAGGGGACTATTTACAGGGCAGGACCAAACGGACCGCTGCCAGAACCATCACAAGAGTACGTGGAATAAATGCAACACACCAGCAATAAGGGTAGAACCGCCAGTACCTTCTGGCAGGATCAGGGACTCAGCAGGGTATCCTGATACACATAAATCACTGGTTGAGCAGACCTGAATCTAAAACCCCTTGGCATTCCCTTAGGCATAGAACCGTACAGTAGGTATTCCAATTAGGCCTAGGACACATTAGATCAGGCACATTATGCATGACACCAGCCGAAACGTTACTGTAGGCATAAACTTCATAGCCTTAGGTATACCCTGTGGGCATAAAGCGCATTAGCCTCAAACCTGCAATGAAAACATCATGGCATGACATTAGGCATTAAACATCTGCATGAATAATAATCATGGGCACCAAACCTGTGAACAAAGGCACCACTCCCATTAGCATAGGCACAGTTGCATAAAAACACTATCGGTGGGCATACCCAAAAACTTTCTTAGCATAAATGCATTGGGAGACATACATTAGCAATCAGTGCCAGCCATGGGAAAAAAAAGATATTGGGCAGGATCACAGCACCTCCTAGGGCGCGAAAACACATTGCGCAGCCCATCAGCAAGCAGGCATAATCATGTAGGCATCCTCGGGAGTAGGCAGAAAAACATTAGTATGAATGCACTTAACGCAAACCCTGCTTAGGCACAGTATCAGCCACGCAACTCTTTGGAAGAAGACGTTGGATATCTTCATTAGCCTAAATGTGCTCCACTCAAAATCAGTAGGGCAAACATAGTGAACCTCAACGATGCGGCCTAACCTGTGGCGCCACTGCGCCTGGCGATCTCCCCCCACCTTGGGTCTCTAATCCCCGAAATTGCACCAACGCTGCAGCTGCCCACTGTCCTGCGGGGTGCAGCTGTCAAAATCAGTACTGCCACTTCTAGGGGCTCCGCTCCGGGCCTCTCTTTACTCAAAATGTGCCCCCACTACTGGAGCGGCCCGCCTTCCCCCTGCGGGACCGCTCGGGCGAATTTCTCACTGGCTGGAGCCCCCCCCTCGGGGACTCAAAGGAAATATACTTGGCCCTTCGTTTCAGCTGTCGCTTCGGCGGTGCAGCTGTGTCAGGCCAAAGAAGGAACTGGCCCCAAAAAGGGAAAAACACTTGCGGTGCGGTGGGGCGCCCCTCCTTCCCGGGCTCTGCTCTGCGGGTCTCTGGTGCCACTAGATCAGCACCCGCGTCGCCCCTCAGAGGCCCCACTCACCGGACTCACGGGAGAAATCGGCTCTTGGCTGGGGCGGCAGCCGGCAGACTCACCGGCCCGTCGAGGACTCTTCTCCCGGCTCCTCCGGCCGCATGCGGGGCTCTCCCCGGTCCTGGGAGCCCCTCCTTCCCGGCTCCTTTCACCGGCGGCTTCACACGAGGCGGGGTAGGCTCCCGCCTCGGCCCCGACTTCACCCGTCCGGGACACAGCGGTAGCGGGACACGGAGCGCAGTCTCCGTCGGACGTCCCCCCTGCGTCTTCTCCTCTTCCGGCTCGGAGGAAGCAGGACACTCCCCCAACCAGGTAAGGTCTGCCTGACTTCCTGATCGCCGCGCGATCGTGGCGGCCGTCCCCTGGGTTGCGGCGGCGATTGCAGAGTGGGCTCCCCCTATTTTGGTATAAGGATCGCGGGGTGGGCTCCCACCGGTCTCTTCTGAAGTACACTCACGCGGGGTAGGCTCCCGCCACGTCGAAGCACAAAGCGGGGTGGGCACTCGCTTTAGTTTTCAAAGCAGAACCGTCTCCACACGCGGTGGGCACCCGCGACCGGCTGCAGCTATGCGGGGTAGGCACCCGCCATCAAAAATGGGCAAACAAATGCAGGAAGTTGTGGGGGAACGCAAATATAGCGCCTGGACAACACAGCGCTACAGGAATCAGCTCCTCTTTTCCTGGGCCCGGGCTGGAGGCAGCGCCCATGAGGCGCTAGGGGAGCAGGCAGGAAACAGTCAATTAAAGTACAGCGCCCACCAAATATAGCACTCACCTACCCCTGGCAACTTGACTATAGCGCTCTCCTTACACAGGGCATGCTGTCAGGGTCCCACGAGGCGCTAGGGTGCAGGCAGGGAGTACAGTCCTTTAAGTGTAGCGCCCACACTCCTCAGCTCCTGGCCAGTCAGGCAGACAAAGTAGAGCGCTCACGAGGCGCTAGGGTGGGAGAGCAGGCAGGTAATGCTGGGTCAGATCAGCAGTCAGGGGGCACTCATCAGTATAGGACAGCTGTTCATGGAACAGGCAACCTTCATAGCGTGGCACTCCTCCTGGCATACAGTCTGCACTCCAGTACAGGCTCTCACTGGCCCTGTGGACAGCAGAGGGGGAACAGATGGGCACAGGGGCCAGCACACAGGCCCTTGCGGCGGTACCTCCTGGCAGTATGTCCCTTCACATTCAAGTCCACGCTCCGTCTGAGCACATGGTGGCCCAGCCCCCCTATATATACACCCCTCCTCCCACCTACCAGAAAGGGCTAGAACCTTCCAGAAGGCTCCTGGCAGTTTCAGTCCCAACTGTCACTCTGGAGGAGGTGTAGGGCACCCTGTCACTTCAGACACTAGACCGCTAACCCACCTCAGTCAGGCGCCACATGTGCAGACAGGAATGGTGTCCATTTTAAAGGTGACATTTTACACAATGGTCAAAATAAACCTGCGTACACCATTGTATAACATTTAACATTTGTATTTCAAATACATCATGACATGTTGATTCCCACAAAAGAGAAAAAATTCAGGGAAAAAGAGCCAAGTCCAACACAACCCCCTCCCAGCCAAAAGCCAGGGTAGATAGATCAATGCCCTGATGGGCATCCCTGCTTGGGGCGAGAAAACGTAGACGCAGGCCCGCAACTGCAGGGGCACCCGCAGGTTCTCCGCCACTCTGGAACCTGATGGTTCCCTCTCTCGAACCTCCCTTGACTAACTAAGCCACCCCACTGGTGTTCTCTAGTCGGGTGCGGCCAGGACCGGCCCCTAGGCCATCCAGATGTCTCTGGCCTTTGTTGTCTTGCAGAGTGGGGGGCAGTAACCCCAGGCCCGTAGTACCCGTTGGCCACTCTCCTTCTCCTCCTTGCAGTTCCAAACTGCCACTGGTCCTCCCACCTGGGGTCCGCACCCTCAGGCTGACCAGCCATCAGGGGCGAGGCTCTCCTCCCCTACCTCTCCTTCTGGGGTTCCGCCCTCTCCTCCTATGCGGGGCACCCTCAGAATACCACTCTCTCCCCAGTCCAGGGCCGTGGCCCTGCAACTGCTCCACCAACCCAGGGTCTAAACCCTTAGGCTGCACCAGAGGTGAGTCCTCCCTCCCTCTGCACCCCCTCCCAGCGTTCCGCACTCTCCCAACTGGAGTAGTACCCCTGGGAGACAACTCCCGGGGGACACTGCTTACAAGTGCCCCTCCCTCCAGGTCAGGCAGGCCCTGAACCTGGCATCCCAGCCCAGGATCTAAACCCTGTGACTGAGCCGACCCCAGAACCTCTGGAGCTCTGATTACAGTTGCCTCTGGTTCTCTTGACACTAGGGGATCCCCTTCACTGGACGGCACATCAGGACATCCTAGGCTCCCAACCTGGGGCTCCCTTATGGAACTCTCCAGGCCCTGAGCCTGTGGTTGGGGCACCTCGGGACACCTCCCTGTCTCACTCCTTCCTGTAGATAGGACGTGAGGTCCTACAACCCTCTCACTTCCCTGGGACCTAGCTGGGCTATTCTCCACCTCTCCCACCTCGCTGGGTTGGAAGACCCCTGAGCCACTCCCTTCAGGATCACTCCTCAATGCCCTCTCAGACTCCCTGGCACTCACCCAAAGGTCTGCCTCCCATGCAAGCTCCCTGGGGTCGGAGAACCCACACTGTAACAGGTGGTGACGCAACCTTGGGAAACAACTCCTCTGTATGTGTTCCTTGATAACTACATGGAACAGCCCTTCCCAATCATTCACTGCGCTACTCACCGCCCAATCCTCCAATGCAGTCCAACACACCTCCGCAAACTCCCCCCAGTACTGGTGGGACAGTTTTCCCCTGCCCCTGAACTCCAACCTGTCCCCCTCTTCCTGGGAATCAGGCACCGTCTCCCGGGCTCTGGGAGTGGGACTTCCTCCATTGGAATTAATTCCGCTGCCTCCACTGAACCCCAACCTCCCTGGTGAGTCCAGACTCCTGAAACCACTCTCAGGGGACAACCTACCCTCCTGAGCTAGTCTCTCTCTAGCAAAGGACCTCTCTGCCTCCGCCATTCTTTCCAGCGCTAGGACCCTCTCGGTCTCCAGCCTTTTCTCTTCCACACTCAGCTGCGCTAGCTCCACTCTGAGCCTCTGCAACGCCAGCTGGTGCTCCCTTTCTTCCCTCCTATCTACCCACTCTTCTGGGGACAGGGAAAGTGATGGGGCATTGCCCCTGGGACTGGACCCAGCACGAGACTCCCTGACTATGGTGTCCTCACTCGCTACTGGCGTCTCCGCCCTGTCATCTTCTTCCTCCACAGTATCACCACCCTCCAGGATTATGGACTGGGAACCCTCACTCTCAGAGTCCTTCTCACACTCGAGGTGCTCCTCCTGGTCTCCCCCAAATCCACCCTTTAAATATGCGGAGGGGTAATCGGAAAGGTCCCCACAGGGCTCTAAGGGTTCCCCCCTCCTGAGGGCCTCATCGAGATACAACTTCCTGCAAATGTTGCCTACTCGGGGTATCCCTCTCTCTCTGCAGAGGTTCATCACCTCCTGCTCAGTGTACTCCCCAAGGTCATCCTCTTTGTAGGTTAACCCTATCCTGGCGAGATACACCCGGGACACACCACCCACAGTGCAACAGGGGAATACAATTCAAAATCAACACTTTCAGGAGGAAAGCACAATCAGGAAAAATAATAATCCCCAAAACCTGTGATTACTTGAAATGCTCAGTTTGCAGTGCAACCCGTTGTCGTTGTGGTACTGCGCAAACACAAGTCCTATCCCACCGCGGAACACCAATGTTAGACACGGGGTAGCGTGGTGCAGAGCGGGTGGGCCAAAATCCGGAGGAAATGTGTAAAGCATCCGCGCAGCACACACAGGCGACACACCAGGCACACTACAAAAAGAGACTCCACACCAGTTTAGGTGAAAAAAACAGCATATGTATTATGCAGAACAAGTTAGGATTTTATCACAGGTATGAGCACCGTGCCAACTGGCACCAGGTAACCATTTACAAAGGGGACTATTTACAGGGCAGGACCAAACGGACCGCTGCCAGAACCATCACAAGAGTACGTGGAATAAATGCAACACACCAGCAATAAGGGTAGAACCGCCAGTACCTTCTGGCAGGATCAGGGACTCAGCAGGGTATCCTGATACACATAAATCACTGGTTGAGCAGACCTGAATCTAAAACCCCTTGGCATTCCCTTAGGCATAGAACCGTACAGTAGGTATTCCAATTAGGCCTAGGACACATTAGATCAGGCACATTATGCATGACACCAGCCGAAACGTTACTGTAGGCATAAACTTCATAGCCTTAGGTATACCCTGTGGGCATAAAGCGCATTAGCCTCAAACCTGCAATGAAAACATCATGGCATGACATTAGGCATTAAACATCTGCATGAATAATAATCATGGGCACCAAACCTGTGAACAAAGGCACCACTCCCATTAGCATAGGCACAGTTGCATAAAAACACTATCGGTGGGCATACCCAAAAACTTTCTTAGCATAAATGCATTGGGAGACATACATTAGCAATCAGTGCCAGCCATGGGAAAAAAAAGATATTGGGCAGGATCACAGCACCTCCTAGGGCGCGAAAACACATTGCGCAGCCCATCAGCAAGCAGGCATAATCATGTAGGCATCCTCGGGAGTAGGCAGAAAAACATTAGTATGAATGCACTTAACGCAAACCCTGCTTAGGCACAGTATCAGCCACGCAACTCTTTGGAAGAAGACGTTGGATATCTTCATTAGCCTAAATGTGCTCCACTCAAAATCAGTAGGGCAAACATAGTGAACCTCAACGATGCGGCCTAACCTGTGGCGCCACTGCGCCTGGCGATCTCCCCCCACCTTGGGTCTCTAATCCCCGAAATTGCACCAACGCTGCAGCTGCCCACTGTCCTGCGGGGTGCAGCTGTCAAAATCAGTACTGCCACTTCTAGGGGCTCCGCTCCGGGCCTCTCTTTACTCAAAATGTGCCCCCACTACTGGAGCGGCCCGCCTTCCCCCTGCGGGACCGCTCGGGCGAATTTCTCACTGGCTGGAGCCCCCCCCTCGGGGACTCAAAGGAAATATACTTGGCCCTTCGTTTCAGCTGTCGCTTCGGCGGTGCAGCTGTGTCAGGCCAAAGAAGGAACTGGCCCCAAAAAGGGAAAAACACTCGCGGTGCGGTGGGGCGCCCCTCCTTCCCGGGCTCTGCTCTGCGGGTCTCTGGTGCCACTAGATCAGCACCCGCGTCGCCCCTCAGAGGCCCCACTCACCGGACTCACGGGAGAAATCGGCTCTTGGCTGGGGCGGCAGCCGGCAGACTCACCGGCCCGTCGAGGACTCTTCTCCCGGCTCCTCCGGCCGCATGCGGGGCTCTCCCCGGTCCTGGGAGCCCCTCCTTCCCGGCTCCTTTCACCGGCGGCTTCACACGAGGCGGGGTAGGCTCCCGCCTCGGCCCCGACTTCACCCGTCCGGGACACAGCGGTAGCGGGACACGGAGCGCAGTCTCCGTCGGACGTCCCCCCTGCGTCTTCTCCTCTTCCGGCTCGGAGGAAGCAGGACACTCCCCCAACCAGGTAAGGTCTGCCTGACTTCCTGATCGCCGCGCGATCGTGGCGGCCGTCCCCTGGGTTGCGGCGGCGATTGCAGAGTGGGCTCCCCCTATTTTGGTATAAGGATCGCGGGGTGGGCTCCCACCGGTCTCTTCTGAAGTACACTCACGCGGGGTAGGCTCCCGCCACGTCGAAGCACAAAGCGGGGTGGGCACTCGCTTTAGTTTTCAAAGCAGAACCGTCTCCACACGCGGTGGGCACCCGCGACCGGCTGCAGCTATGCGGGGTAGGCACCCGCCATCAAAAATGGGCAAACAAATGCAGGAAGTTGTGGGGGAACGCAAATATAGCGCCTGGACAACACAGCGCTACAGGAATCAGCTCCTCTTTTCCTGGGCCCGGGCTGGAGGCAGCGCCCATGAGGCGCTAGGGGAGCAGGCAGGAAACAGTCAATTAAAGTACAGCGCCCACCAAATATAGCACTCACCTACCCCTGGCAACTTGACTATAGCGCTCTCCTTACACAGGGCATGCTGTCAGGGTCCCACGAGGCGCTAGGGTGCAGGCAGGGAGTACAGTCCTTTAAGTGTAGCGCCCACACTCCTCAGCTCCTGGCCAGTCAGGCAGACAAAGTAGAGCGCTCACGAGGCGCTAGGGTGGGAGAGCAGGCAGGTAATGCTGGGTCAGATCAGCAGTCAGGGGGCACTCATCAGTATAGGACAGCTGTTCATGGAACAGGCAACCTTCATAGCGTGGCACTCCTCCTGGCATACAGTCTGCACTCCAGTACAGGCTCTCACTGGCCCTGTGGACAGCAGAGGGGGAACAGATGGGCACAGGGGCCAGCACACAGGCCCTTGCGGCGGTACCTCCTGGCAGTATGTCCCTTCACATTCAAGTCCACGCTCCGTCTGAGCACATGGTGGCCCAGCCCCCCTATATATACACCCCTCCTCCCACCTACCAGAAAGGGCTAGAACCTTCCAGAAGGCTCCTGGCAGTTTCAGTCCCAACTGTCACTCTGGAGGAGGTGTAGGGCACCCTGTCACTTCAGACACTAGACCGCTAACCCACCTCAGTCAGGCGCCACATGTGCAGACAGGAATGGTGTCCATTTTAAAGGTGACATTTTACACAATGGTCAAAATAAACCTGCGTACACCATTGTATAACATTTAACATTTGTATTTCAAATACATCATGACATGTTGATTCCCACAAAAGAGAAAAAATTCAGGGAAAAAGAGCCAAGTCCAACACAACCCCCTCCCAGCCAAAAGCCAGGGTAGATAGATCAATGCCCTGATGGGCATCCCTGCTTGGGGCGAGAAAACGTAGACGCAGGCCCGCAACTGCAGGGGCACCCGCAGGTTCTCCGCCACTCTGGAACCTGATGGTTCCCTCTCTCGAACCTCCCTTGACTAACTAAGCCACCCCACTGGTGTTCTCTAGTCGGGTGCGGCCAGGACCGGCCCCTAGGCCATCCAGATGTCTCTGGCCTTTGTTGTCTTGCAGAGTGGGGGGCAGTAACCCCAGGCCCGTAGTACCCGTTGGCCACTCTCCTTCTCCTCCTTGCAGTTCCAAACTGCCACTGGTCCTCCCACCTGGGGTCCGCACCCTCAGGCTGACCAGCCATCAGGGGCGAGGCTCTCCTCCCCTACCTCTCCTTCTGGGGTTCCGCCCTCTCCTCCTATGCGGGGCACCCTCAGAATACCACTCTCTCCCCAGTCCAGGGCCGTGGCCCTGCAACTGCTCCACCAACCCAGGGTCTAAACCCTTAGGCTGCACCAGAGGTGAGTCCTCCCTCCCTCTGCACCCCCTCCCAGCGTTCCGCACTCTCCCAACTGGAGTAGTACCCCTGGGAGACAACTCCCGGGGGACACTGCTTACAAGTGCCCCTCCCTCCAGGTCAGGCAGGCCCTGAACCTGGCATCCCAGCCCAGGATCTAAACCCTGTGACTGAGCCGACCCCAGAACCTCTGGAGCTCTGATTACAGTTGCCTCTGGTTCTCTTGACACTAGGGGATCCCCTTCACTGGACGGCACATCAGGACATCCTAGGCTCCCAACCTGGGGCTCCCTTATGGAACTCTCCAGGCCCTGAGCCTGTGGTTGGGGCACCTCGGGACACCTCCCTGTCTCACTCCTTCCTGTAGATAGGACGTGAGGTCCTACAACCCTCTCACTTCCCTGGGACCTAGCTGGGCTATTCTCCACCTCTCCCACCTCGCTGGGTTGGAAGACCCCTGAGCCACTCCCTTCAGGATCACTCCTCAATGCCCTCTCAGACTCCCTGGCACTCACCCAAAGGTCTGCCTCCCATGCAAGCTCCCTGGGGTCGGAGAACCCACACTGTAACAGGTGGTGACGCAACCTTGGGAAACAACTCCTCTGTATGTGTTCCTTGATAACTACATGGAACAGCCCTTCCCAATCATTCACTGCGCTACTCACCGCCCAATCCTCCAATGCAGTCCAACACACCTCCGCAAACTCCCCCCAGTACTGGTGGGACAGTTTTCCCCTGCCCCTGAACTCCAACCTGTCCCCCTCTTCCTGGGAATCAGGCACCGTCTCCCGGGCTCTGGGAGTGGGACTTCCTCCATTGGAATTAATTCCGCTGCCTCCACTGAACCCCAACCTCCCTGGTGAGTCCAGACTCCTGAAACCACTCTCAGGGGACAACCTACCCTCCTGAGCTAGTCTCTCTCTAGCAAAGGACCTCTCTGCCTCCGCCATTCTTTCCAGCGCTAGGACCCTCTCGGTCTCCAGCCTTTTCTCTTCCACACTCAGCTGCGCTAGCTCCACTCTGAGCCTCTGCAACGCCAGCTGGTGCTCCCTTTCTTCCCTCCTATCTACCCACTCTTCTGGGGACAGGGAAAGTGATGGGGCATTGCCCCTGGGACTGGACCCAGCACGAGACTCCCTGACTATGGTGTCCTCACTCGCTACTGGCGTCTCCGCCCTGTCATCTTCTTCCTCCACAGTATCACCACCCTCCAGGATTATGGACTGGGAACCCTCACTCTCAGAGTCCTTCTCACACTCGAGGTGCTCCTCCTGGTCTCCCCCAAATCCACCCTTTAAATATGCGGAGGGGTAATCGGAAAGGTCCCCACAGGGCTCTAAGGGTTCCCCCCTCCTGAGGGCCTCATCGAGATACAACTTCCTGCAAATGTTGCCTACTCGGGGTATCCCTCTCTCTCTGCAGAGGTTCATCACCTCCTGCTCAGTGTACTCCCCAAGGTCATCCTCTTTGTAGGTTAACCCTATCCTGGCGAGATACACCCGGGACACACCACCCACAGTGCAACAGGGGAATACAATTCAAAATCAACACTTTCAGGAGGAAAGCACAATCAGGAAAAATAATAATCCCCAAAACCTGTGATTACTTGAAATGCTCAGTTTGCAGTGCAACCCGTTGTCGTTGTGGTACTGCGCAAACACAAGTCCTATCCCACCGCGGAACACCAATGTTAGACACGGGGTAGCGTGGTGCAGAGCGGGTGGGCCAAAATCCGGAGGAAATGTGTAAAGCATCCGCGCAGCACACACAGGCGACACACCAGGCACACTACAAAAAGAGACTCCACACCAGTTTAGGTGAAAAAAACAGCATATGTATTATGCAGAACAAGTTAGGATTTTATCACAGGTATGAGCACCGTGCCAACTGGCACCAGGTAACCATTTACAAAGGGGACTATTTACAGGGCAGGACCAAACGGACCGCTGCCAGAACCATCACAAGAGTACGTGGAATAAATGCAACACACCAGCAATAAGGGTAGAACCGCCAGTACCTTCTGGCAGGATCAGGGACTCAGCAGGGTATCCTGATACACATAAATCACTGGTTGAGCAGACCTGAATCTAAAACCCCTTGGCATTCCCTTAGGCATAGAACCGTACAGTAGGTATTCCAATTAGGCCTAGGACACATTAGATCAGGCACATTATGCATGACACCAGCCGAAACGTTACTGTAGGCATAAACTTCATAGCCTTAGGTATACCCTGTGGGCATAAAGCGCATTAGCCTCAAACCTGCAATGAAAACATCATGGCATGACATTAGGCATTAAACATCTGCATGAATAATAATCATGGGCACCAAACCTGTGAACAAAGGCACCACTCCCATTAGCATAGGCACAGTTGCATAAAAACACTATCGGTGGGCATACCCAAAAACTTTCTTAGCATAAATGCATTGGGAGACATACATTAGCAATCAGTGCCAGCCATGGGAAAAAAAAGATATTGGGCAGGATCACAGCACCTCCTAGGGCGCGAAAACACATTGCGCAGCCCATCAGCAAGCAGGCATAATCATGTAGGCATCCTCGGGAGTAGGCAGAAAAACATTAGTATGAATGCACTTAACGCAAACCCTGCTTAGGCACAGTATCAGCCACGCAACTCTTTGGAAGAAGACGTTGGATATCTTCATTAGCCTAAATGTGCTCCACTCAAAATCAGTAGGGCAAACATAGTGAACCTCAACGATGCGGCCTAACCTGTGGCGCCACTGCGCCTGGCGATCTCCCCCCACCTTGGGTCTCTAATCCCCGAAATTGCACCAACGCTGCAGCTGCCCACTGTCCTGCGGGGTGCAGCTGTCAAAATCAGTACTGCCACTTCTAGGGGCTCCGCTCCGGGCCTCTCTTTACTCAAAATGTGCCCCCACTACTGGAGCGGCCCGCCTTCCCCCTGCGGGACCGCTCGGGCGAATTTCTCACTGGCTGGAGCCCCCCCCTCGGGGACTCAAAGGAAATATACTTGGCCCTTCGTTTCAGCTGTCGCTTCGGCGGTGCAGCTGTGTCAGGCCAAAGAAGGAACTGGCCCCAAAAAGGGAAAAACACTCGCGGTGCGGTGGGGCGCCCCTCCTTCCCGGGCTCTGCTCTGCGGGTCTCTGGTGCCACTAGATCAGCACCCGCGTCGCCCCTCAGAGGCCCCACTCACCGGACTCACGGGAGAAATCGGCTCTTGGCTGGGGCGGCAGCCGGCAGACTCACCGGCCCGTCGAGGACTCTTCTCCCGGCTCCTCCGGCCGCATGCGGGGCTCTCCCCGGTCCTGGGAGCCCCTCCTTCCCGGCTCCTTTCACCGGCGGCTTCACACGAGGCGGGGTAGGCTCCCGCCTCGGCCCCGACTTCACCCGTCCGGGACACAGCGGTAGCGGGACACGGAGCGCAGTCTCCGTCGGACGTCCCCCCTGCGTCTTCTCCTCTTCCGGCTCGGAGGAAGCAGGACACTCCCCCAACCAGGTAAGGTCTGCCTGACTTCCTGATCGCCGCGCGATCGTGGCGGCCGTCCCCTGGGTTGCGGCGGCGATTGCAGAGTGGGCTCCCCCTATTTTGGTATAAGGATCGCGGGGTGGGCTCCCACCGGTCTCTTCTGAAGTACACTCACGCGGGGTAGGCTCCCGCCACGTCGAAGCACAAAGCGGGGTGGGCACTCGCTTTAGTTTTCAAAGCAGAACCGTCTCCACACGCGGTGGGCACCCGCGACCGGCTGCAGCTATGCGGGGTAGGCACCCGCCATCAAAAATGGGCAAACAAATGCAGGAAGTTGTGGGGGAACGCAAATATAGCGCCTGGACAACACAGCGCTACAGGAATCAGCTCCTCTTTTCCTGGGCCCGGGCTGGAGGCAGCGCCCATGAGGCGCTAGGGGAGCAGGCAGGAAACAGTCAATTAAAGTACAGCGCCCACCAAATATAGCACTCACCTACCCCTGGCAACTTGACTATAGCGCTCTCCTTACACAGGGCATGCTGTCAGGGTCCCACGAGGCGCTAGGGTGCAGGCAGGGAGTACAGTCCTTTAAGTGTAGCGCCCACACTCCTCAGCTCCTGGCCAGTCAGGCAGACAAAGTAGAGCGCTCACGAGGCGCTAGGGTGGGAGAGCAGGCAGGTAATGCTGGGTCAGATCAGCAGTCAGGGGGCACTCATCAGTATAGGACAGCTGTTCATGGAACAGGCAACCTTCATAGCGTGGCACTCCTCCTGGCATACAGTCTGCACTCCAGTACAGGCTCTCACTGGCCCTGTGGACAGCAGAGGGGGAACAGATGGGCACAGGGGCCAGCACACAGGCCCTTGCGGCGGTACCTCCTGGCAGTATGTCCCTTCACATTCAAGTCCACGCTCCGTCTGAGCACATGGTGGCCCAGCCCCCCTATATATACACCCCTCCTCCCACCTACCAGAAAGGGCTAGAACCTTCCAGAAGGCTCCTGGCAGTTTCAGTCCCAACTGTCACTCTGGAGGAGGTGTAGGGCACCCTGTCACTTCAGACACTAGACCGCTAACCCACCTCAGTCAGGCGCCACATGTGCAGACAGGAATGGTGTCCATTTTAAAGGTGACATTTTACACAATGGTCAAAATAAACCTGCGTACACCATTGTATAACATTTAACATTTGTATTTCAAATACATCATGACATGTTGATTCCCACAAAAGAGAAAAAATTCAGGGAAAAAGAGCCAAGTCCAACACAACCCCCTCCCAGCCAAAAGCCAGGGTAGATAGATCAATGCCCTGATGGGCATCCCTGCTTGGGGCGAGAAAACGTAGACGCAGGCCCGCAACTGCAGGGGCACCAGCAGGTTCTCCGCCACTCTGGAACCTGATGGTTCCCTCTCTCGAACCTCCCTTGACTAACTAAGCCACCCCACTGGTGTTCTCTAGTCGGGTGCGGCCAGGACCGGCCCCTAGGCCATCCAGATGTCTCTGGCCTTTGTTGTCTTGCAGAGTGGGGGGCAGTAACCCCAGGCCCGTAGTACCCGTTGGCCACTCTCCTTCTCCTCCTTGCAGTTCCAAACTGCCACTGGTCCTCCCACCTGGGGTCCGCACCCTCAGGCTGACCAGCCATCAGGGGCGAGGCTCTCCTCCCCTACCTCTCCTTCTGAGGTTCCGCCCTCTCCTCCTATGCGGGGCACCCTCAGAATACCACTCTCTCCCCAGTCCAGGGCCGTGGCCCTGCAACTGCTCCACCAACCCAGGGTCTAAACCCTTAGGCTGCACCAGAGGTGAGTCGTCCCTCCCTCTGCACCCCCTCCCAGCATTCCGCACTCTCCCAACTGGAGTAGTACCCCTGGGAGACAACTCCCGGGGGACACTGCTTACAAGTGCCCCTCCCTCCAGGTCAGGCAGGCCCTGAACCTGGCATCCCAGCCCAGGATCTAAACCCTGTGACTGAGCCGACCCCAGAACCTCTGGAGCTCTGATTACAGTTGCCTCTGGTTCTCCTGACACTAGGGGATCCCCTTCACTGGACGGCACATCAGGACATCCTAGGCTCCCAACCTGGGGCTCCCTTATGGAACTCTCCAGGCCCTGAGCCTGTGGTTGGGGCACCTCGGGACACCTCCCTGTCTCACTCCTTCCTGTAGATAGGACGTGAGGTCCTACAACCCTCTCACTTCCCTGGGACCTAGCTGGGCTATTCTCCACCTCTCCCACCTCGCTGGGTTGGAAGACCCCTGAGCCACTCCCTTCAGGATCACTCCTCAATGCCCTCTCAGACTCCCTGGCACTCACCCAAAGGTCTGCCTCCCATGCAAGCTCCCTGGGGTCGGAGAACCCACACTGTAACAGGTGGTGACGCAACCTTGGGAAACAACTCCTCTGTATGTGTTCCTTGATAACTACATGGAACAGCCCTTCCCAATCATTCACTGCGCTACTCACCGCCCAATCCTCCAATGCAGTCCAACACACCTCCGCAAACTCCCCCCAGTACTGGTGGGACAGTTTTCCCCTGCCCCTGAACTCCAACCTGTCCCCCTCTTCCTGGGAATCAGGCACCGTCTCCCGGGCTCTGGGAGTGGGACTTCCTCCATTGGAATTAATTCCGCTGCCTCCACTGAACCCCAACCTCCCTGGTGAGTCCAGACTCCTGAAACCACTCTCAGGGGACAACCTACCCTCCTGAGCTAGTCTCTCTCTAGCAAAGGACCTCTCTGCCTCCGCCATTCTTTCCAGCGCTAGGACCCTCTCGGTCTCCAGCCTTTTCTCTTCCACACTCAGCTGCGCTAGCTCCACTCTGAGCCTCTGCAACGCCAGCTGGTGCTCCCTTTCTTCCCTCCTATCTACCCACTCTTCTGGGGACAGGGAAAGTGATGGGGCATTGCCCCTGGGACTGGACCCAGCACGAGACTCCCTGACTATGGTGTCCTCACTCGCTACTGGCGTCTCCGCCCTGTCATCTTCTTCCTCCACAGTATCACCACCCTCCAGGATTATGGACTGGGAACCCTCACTCTCAGAGTCCTTCTCACACTCGAGGTGCTCCTCCTGGTCTCCCCCAAATCCACCCTTTAAATATGCGGAGGGGTAATCGGAAAGGTCCCCACAGGGCTCTAAGGGTTCCCCCCTCCTGAGGGCCTCATCGAGATACAACTTCCTGCAAATGTTGCCTACTCGGGGTATCCCTCTCTCTCTGCAGAGGTCCATCACCTCCTGCTCAGTGTACTCCCCAAGGTCATCCTCTTTGTAGGTTAACCCTATCCTGGCGAGATACACCCGGGACACACCACCCACAGTGCAACAGGGGAATACAATTCAAAATCAACACTTTCAGGAGGAAAGCACAATCAGGAAAAATAATAATCCCCAAAACCTGTGATTACTTGAAATGCTCAGTTTGCAGTGCAACCCGTTGTCGTTGTGGTACTGCGCAAACACAAGTCCTATCCCACCGCGGAACACCAATGTTAGACACGGGGTAGCGTGGTGCAGAGCGGGTGGGCCAAAATCCGGAGGAAATGTGTAAAGCATCCGCGCAGCACACACAGGCGACACACCAGGCACACTACAAAAAGAGACTCCACACCAGTTTAGGTGAAAAAAACAGCATATGTATTATGCAGAACAAGTTAGGATTTTATCACAGGTATGAGCACCGTGCCAACTGGCACCAGGTAACCATTTACAAAGGGGACTATTTACAGGGCAGGACCAAACGGACCGCTGCCAGAACCATCACAAGAGTACGTGGAATAAATGCAACATACCAGCAATAAGGGTAGAACCGCCAGTACCTTCTGGCAGGATCAGGGACTCAGCAGGGTATCCTGATACACATAAATCACTGGTTGAGCAGACCTGAATCTAAAACCCCTTGGCATTCCCTTAGGCATAGAACCGTACAGTAGGTATTCCAATTAGGCCTAGGACACATTAGATCAGGCACATTATGCATGACACCAGCCGAAACGTTACTGTAGGCATAAACTTCATAGCCTTAGGTATACCCTGTGGGCATAAAGCGCATTAGCCTCAAACCTGCAATGAAAATATCATGGCATGACATTAGGCATTATACATCTGCATGAATCATAATCATGGGCACCAAACCTGTGAACATAGGCACCACTCCCATTAGCATAGGCACAGTTACATAAACAACACTATCGGTGGGCATACCCAAAAACCTTATTAGCATAGATGCATTAGGAGAAATACATTAGCAATCAGTGCCAGCCATGGGAAAAAAAAGATATTAGGCAGGATCACAGCACCTCCTAGGGCGCGAAAACACATTGCGCAGCCCATCAGCAATCAGGCATAATCATGTAGGCATCCTCGGGAGTAGGCAGAAAAACATTAGTATGAATGCACTTAACGCAAACCCTGCTTAGGCACAGTATCAGCCACGCAACCCTTTGGAAAAAGACATTGGATATCTTCATTAGCCTAAATGCGCTCCACTCAAAATCAGTAGGGCAAACATAGTGAACCCCAACGATGCGGCTTAACCTGTGGCGCCACTGCGCCTGGCGATCCCCCCCCCCACCTTGGGTCTCTAATCACCGAAATTGCACCAACGCTGCAGCTGCCCACTGTCCTGCGGGGTGCAGCTGTCAAAATCAGTACTGCCACTTCTAGGGGCTCCGCTGCGGGCCTCTCTTTACTCAAAATGTGCCCCCACTACTGGAGCGGCCCGCCTTCCCCCTGCAGGACCGCTCGGGCAAATTTGTCACTGGCTGGAGCACCCCCCCTCGAGGACTCAAAGGAAATATACTTGGCCCCTCGTTGCAGCTGCCGCTTCGGCGGTGCAGCTGTGTCAGGCCAAAGAAGAAACTGGCCCCAAAAAGCTAAAAAACACTTGCGGTGTGGTGGGGGGCCCCTCCTTCCCGGGCTCTGCTCTGCGGGTCTCTGGTGCCCCTAGATCAGCACCCACGTCGCCCCTCAGAGGCCCCACTCACCGGGCTCACGGGAGAAATCGGCTCTTGGCTGGGGTGGCAGCCGGCAGACTCACCGGCCCGTCGAGGACTCTTCTCTCGGCTCCTCCGGCCGCATGCGTGGCTCTCCCCGGTCCTGGGAGCGGCTCCTTTCACCGGCGTCTTCACACTAGACGGGGTAGGCTCCCGCCTCGGCCCCGACTTCACCCGGCCGGGACACAGCGGTAGCGGGACACGGAGCGCAGTCTCTGTCGGACGTCCCCCCCCCGGGTCTTCTCCTCTTCCGGCTCAGGGGGAAGCAGGACACTCCCCCAACCAGGCAAGGTATGCCTGACTTCCTGGTCGCAGCGCGATCGCGGCGGCCGTCCCCTGGGTTGCGGCGGCGATTGCAGAGTGCGGGGTGTGCTCCCCCTCTTTTGGTATAAGGACCGCGGGGTGGGCTCCCGCCGGTCTCTTCTTAAGTAAACTCACGCGGGGTAGGCTCCCGCCACGTTGAAGCACAAAGCGGGGTGGGCACCCACTTTAGTTTTCAAAGCAGAACCGTCTCCACACGCGGGGTGGGCACCCGTGACCCGCCATCAAAAATGGGCAAACAAATGCAGGCAGTTGTGGGGGAACTCAAATATAGCGCCTGGACAGCACAGCGCTACAGGAATCAGCTCCTCTTTTCCTGGGCCGGGGCTGGAGGCATCGCCCACGAGGCGCTAGGGGAGCAGGCAGGAAACAGTCAATTAAAGTACAGCGCCCACCAAATATAGCGCTCACCTACCCCTGGCAACTTGACTATAGCGCTCTTCTTACCCAGGGCATGCAGTCAGGGTCCCACGAGGTGCTAGGGTGCAGGCAGGGAGTACAGTCCTTTAAGTGTAGCGCCCACACTCCTCACCTCCTGGCCAGTCAGGCGGACAAAGTAGAGCACGCACGAGGCGCTAGGGCGGGAGAGCAGGCAGGTATTGCTGGGTCAGATCAGCAGTCAGGGGGCACTCATCAGTATAGGACAGCTGTTCCTGGAACAGGCAACCCTCATTACGTGGCACTCCTCCTGGCATACAGTCTGCACTCCAGTACAGGCTCTCACTGGCCCTGTGGACAGCAGAGAGGGAACAGATGGGCACAGGGGCCAGCACACAGGCCCTTGCGGCGGTACCTCCTGGCAGTATGTCCCCTCACATTCAAGTCCACGCTCCGTCTGAGCACATGGTGGCCCAGCCCCCCTATATATACACACCCCTCCTCCCACCTACCACCAAGGGCTAGAACCTTCCAGAAGGCTCCTGGCAGTTTCAGTCCCAACTGTCACTGTGGGGGAGGTGTAGGGCACCCTGTCACTTCAGACACTAGACCGCTAACCCACCTCAGTCAGGCGGCACATGTGCAGACAGGAATAGCGTCCATTTTAAAAGTGACATTTTACACAATGGTCAAAATAAACCTGCGTACACCATTGTATAACATTTAACATTTGTATTTCAAATACATCATGACATGTTGATTCCCACAAGAGCGAAAACATTCAGGGAAAAAGGGCCAAGTCCAACAAAGATTGTGATACTAAATTTGTTTATATACATGTTACATATATGTTTTTCTTCCCCATCATGATGTAGAGAATATAATGGAATGGATATAGGCAGGTGATGTTTGTACAAGAATGTATAATATATAGGTTAAACTGGATTCTTTGTGATTATGAAGATGCAACGAGAACACTGTTTGATATGTTTTTTTAACTGTCTCATTATTTCAGCCCTGATAATGTCCATCTAGGACGAAACGCGTTGGCTGACTTAAAATGTGGAGTCTGATCTAAATAATGGAGCACAGCTCAGCTGCTGGAAATGAGAATCCATCAGTTTGAAATGAATTTCTGTTGATCTGTAATAAAGAAGAAGAACTTTGCATTGAATCTACTGCCTGAGGACTTATTATTAGAAGGATTTCAATAATTGATTGCGATACCAACTGATACTTGTGGCGCTCCTTCTCTTTATAGTACAGTTTTATGAAAAAGAGTGGTTGTTGCGGTAGACCACGAGGAGTGAGCACCAACATTCATTGAAAATATTTTTCCTAAACACTACAAATCGACTAGTGCGCTGCTGTGCTAAGCCCTCACCGCTGGAGCTTGACAAATAGTGTTCTGGAAAGCTAATGGTAGTCAGTTTCCGTATATCTCAAACGGCATTGACATACCACCCAAAGATCCATTCGGCACAAGCTTTGTGAGGCTAGACTGCCAGAGGCAAAGACTTTGGGTGGCACTGAGTCAAGATGTGTGGGCTCATGGTCTAAAGTGGCAGTAGGGGGAGCACTGGAGGGCTCATTCCACTGAAGATGCTTGAACTACCAGTTTTTCCGGAGAAGGCTGACTTAAAAGAACTTCAGATTAGACAGCGCAGGCCTTGGGTGGCAGGCAACCTGTATATTAACTGATATTTGGGTGCATGGTTTTTCCCATGTAGCAAGCACTGGTTACAACAAAGCTTCCTTGAAGGACTGAAGAGGTTAAGATGCCACAGAAGTTGGCTGTAGGATTTCTATGAGAATGTTGTATTTGGGCTCAGCAGATGGAAGGGGCAATTCTACTTTATACACACGTGCAAAGAAAGGGCAAACCTCTTCGAGGTAGGGCTGAAGGAAAGGTAATATCCCCTTCTGGGGAAATAATAAGACCACTGACATTTGGAAAGTCCTATTCAAGCCCATTGTTAGTAAACTAAGGGATGAGGACATTACCAGCATCCGATGCTTCCTCCTCAATGTGCTGGAAGTCCACATTGGCACAGAAACTGCATCTGAACTTAAGTCAAAGAGCTCTTCCATGTATGCAAATCTCTACAATCTGTGCTGTGGGTTAGCCAGAGGCAGGTCATTAAAGGACACTGACTTTTTCTCGTCACACCCAAAGCATTTGATCTGATTCCGAGGGCTGCGGCAGCGCTTTTACGGCTCTAGAGCAGTGCCGGGAAAAATGTCAAAAGCGATGTTGACACCAGGTAAGCTGGTGTCTTAGATGATTGGCTTCTGTAGACACACCCGTAGCAGTCTGAAGGAGCCCACAAGGAGGAGGGGCAGCCCTGATAAGGTCCGAAACTACTTGTTAAGAAGTCTCAACCTGAGACGGACCGACAGATAGAGCCTTGAACTCTGGACAAAGCTTCTTCAAATCCAAGATCAGCTCCCAGGAAGAAAAGAAAGAATCAGATGTCAGGAAGAGTGCTTTGCACTCTTTGAACAATCTCGGGAGTGAGAGTACTCTCGAGATGAGGATTAAAATGGCTTATCTCTCCTATGTTGTTTCTTGTGCTTCTTATGAAGGAACTCTTTGGAGGACTGCTCTCTATCAAACTTACCCGTAGAAAGGAAAAGGGATCATTTAGGGACTCCTTATTGTCCCTGGCCAAGAATAACTTAGTCTCCCGCTCACTGATGGGCTTCAGATGCATGGAGGCACACGCATCTAGGAACCACATGGAGATATTGTTGGGGTTGGATGGTGACATTTTGTGACAACGTTTAAACCCGGACACCTTCTGTGTAACATCTGGCCTAGTTTGCTTTTTTTTTTTTTTTTTTTTTTAATAATTAGACAAATTTTGTGAAAACCAAATGCGAACAATCAATGATCAGCCCTGGAAATACAGCAACTGAGGCTACCATGAAAGGCAACTCTGTACACAATAAATAGGCCAACCCATTTACCCCAGGTGTAACAATATTACTGGTACTCATTTTAGAAACCCAGACCTGGAAATGATGTCCAGTCTATATAATTAATACTCTCAAAAGTTTCCTTGTGCGCCTAATATTAACAATCAAACAAATGATAACAATATCATAATTATCAGAAGTCAAATTGCACATAAGTAAAAATCTTGCAGCTTTTTGTATTATATTATACATATCAGAATTAAGAATGGTTTTTTTTGCAAAAACAGACAAAAAGACACTCAACAACAAGCATCCTATGCATGAAAAAATGTAACTCTGGAAATCACAAGAGAGTTCTTAAGATGAAACAGTGCATCAGTAGATTTGATTACTTTTTATTGCAATGGAGCTCGGCCCATTATTGATGAGGAACACAGGAATGGCAGCTCACATATTTTGTCATCATGATGGCCTCGTAGACTACTTGCTTTCAATACGCTAAATGTGAAAGCAAATATAGACTATTTCATCTGAAAAAAACTTCATTTGTGATTTCTGGAGTTCCAAAATATCTTTGTGGATACAACATACTAAGTCGAATGAAAGTCCCACCCCTTTTACTACTTGAGGAAGTTTAAATGAGATGTACTTGATAGAACTGTTGACTATTTGTATACGTATGTACGACAGCGTGAAAGTGTAGAGCACTGGTAAAGGGTGGCTGTGTGGGTGCATGATGGTTGGTGTGCTGGGATATGATGGTGCCTGTATGAGTGCATGATGGTGATGTAATTAAGGAGGTTTTATACTGTATATTCTGTGATGTTTTTTATTGTAGAGGAATATTGTACAGTGTGCTTCCTTTTGTATGAAAAGGTGTGTCAATTTGCAAAGACTTCAAAGAAGGGGTGAGTGTTAATATAGTACAGTGGGGGTCGGACAAGGGGTGATGGGGCAAACTATCTTGTGAATTTCATGACTTTTAGCTTTTATGGTAAGCGATTGTTAACATATTAGTCGCCCATAATGCATTTTCAAGTGAGGTGCGCTGCCCTACTTGCTCCAAGTCTGCAACTATGCCATCTGCAACCTCTATGAATGCCCCCTGAATACTACTGCATTCCATCTATGTGCCCATACAACACTCCAGCTCCCATGTGTGTCCTGCAGCCTCTCTGTGTGCCCCTCTGCCCTCAGAGCACCATTTATCTGATCCCTGCAACTCGTGAATGAGCCACTCTGCACTTGCAGCCAATTCATGTGCCTCCCCCACATAAGCCTGCAAGAATGGCAAAAGCAACAGGTCTGTCTTGTTACTTAAAATACAAGAATGGTCTACTGGCTTTGCTGAAGTTTATTTTTTGTTTAAATCCTTATCAATTTTCACAAATATCGGTAGTTTGAAGAAAAAGAAAATGTACACGAGGATTGGAGGGATCGTTCTTTCTTAACCTAATCACTAGACTTAATTTTTTTGACAAAAAAAATCTTATCTGATGTTTGCAAACATTGGGAGAGATCGAAAACACATTCAGGGGGAATTTAATCTAAAGCCCCCTGTTCATCCAGCTAGAGAGGGCATTTGAGGCCTTACTGCCACCTGCCTTACTTAGGGGCTAGGGGAGTCTAAGTTGAACTACCACCAATGACGGAGTCAATGCATGCCCCATGATCCCTTGCCTTGTCCAAAGTGTGCCATGTTACCCTGTCCCGTCTGCAGATAGGGTGCAGGGATGGGTGACAGCATATCCACTGCTCCAAGGCCGCAGCTTTCTTTGCACCTTGAAGAAGTGGATCCGATTGTGCCCTTTTCACACATTTGAGCAGGATGAAGGGGTGGATAGTAAATGTCCTGCTCCTCTGGGGCCCACAGAATGTGTGGCCTACAGAGAAGCGTGGAAACTCTAGTTGTCTATGCTTTTTCTAAAGCTCCCCTACCCTTGCTATTGGGCAAACTAAAGTGGGACCAATGGCTATTTCCCCCTGCAACTTGACTGTCTGGAATTAACGTCTGCAACTAGCTACCACATTCAAACATTCCACCCCTCACAGTAGCCAAAGCCTGGTGATGGTGGTCTTCCCATCAAGACTTGGGCAAGTTGAGGTGGGGTGTCCATGTGAACCTCCATCAAACCTTACACAAACCGGGACGGGGCAATATTTCTTCCATCACGTTTCAGGACGCTGTTGTGGCCCCACCCTTGGGCAATGAGGGACACATTTCCTTCCTCTGTCTTGGTTAAGGCGAGGTGGGGTCTTTGTAAACTGCCCAATGTTTGGTCAAAGCAAAGACTTAGGGACCATTCCCTCCTTTGGGCAAAGAGGAGGAGGGGGGGTTGACTATAAATCCCTTTCATCCTTAGCTAACACGAGTGAGGGAAGGGCCCTTATCCCCTTTCCCTTGGGTAAGAGCATCGATTATAAAACCACCTCACTTCTGGACAAGGAGAGGACTGTGTTCTCTGGCAAGAACAGCAGAGAATCAAGTAACTCCGCTATTCCCCTAGGCAAGGTGAGGGGAGCATCAGTAAGTCCCTTTGGTCCTCGACGGACAACACTGGGGTCAGAAAGAAAGATTCTTGTGTTTTTAAGCTCACCCTGTCCAGTCAGACAGGCAGTGGACAGAGATTCATAATCCATACGAATAATGCAGCATCTCTTCTCCTGGCCGCGCTTCTTTCCTCCCATTTCTAATGTGTGGCTTATCTTTGACTCCCACTATTTACATACAGTGGAAGGACAAGCCTTGTGAGTGTCCAGAGCACATACCCACTCTGATGCTAATGTACTTGATCAATAAGAATGCAAATAATAGCAGAAATATACACACTTTGATGTGCACAATAAGCACTTACATTTCGCCTTAAATTTGCAAAACAGCTGAATGAGTTTTCAGTAAACCAAGAAAAGAGAATGAGCGACAGGGTGGCCTCCCTGTCATGTAGTTTGCTTACCATTCATTCAGAGGTTCAAAGTTATGTGTGTAGAGAAATAGCCAGCAGGAATCCCATTTTAATAGATAGCAAAACACTGAATTACGTCCTCCCATATAACTTTGAAACAGCTTGACCATCTTCAGTACATATGGCATGCTCTTAGTGTTCTGATAAACCCTTTAGTTCTAGTTTCCCAAGGCAGTGCAGGAAAAGTTATAATGGGTGCAAAAATCAGAATTCCTATAAAGTGAGCTTTCAACCATAACGGGGATTATTCTTTATACTTTCATCTACCTTTTTAATAAAAAAACCCAATTAAATTGATTCATAATAATGTACATTTGACTGGTTTGTATTTCAACCTGCAAACAAAACAGTAATGGTGTCCCTGGGTGTAGGTTTCAAATGTGGTACAACTGCCATTGGCCCTTTCTAGATTCTAGAACCTATGGTACACTGGAGAGTCAATTAAGCAGTTCATTGAAGGGTTAGATGAAGGATCTCTATAACTACAGCTGTTTTTCTGGTCCACGAGGAAGTGGGAAGGATGCTTCTCAATCCAGAGAGAATATCCATTCTTTCTGATATTTATGTGCAGTAGAATAAAGCAGCAAACTACACTCTATTGCTGAAGGTGTGAGACAGTTAACATAGTGTGATATACAGAACAATCGTTTGTGCAGAATGTATGAGTTCACGATTCAGAGTATGTCTTTCCAAGAGTATCGAATGCAAAAACAACAATTGATGGACAGAATGCAGAACACTGTCTTACATTCACCCCAGTACAGAGATCTGGGACTAAATCCATCGTTTTTTTGCTCCCCATGCCATTCCAGTTTGAACCCAGCCATATGCAAATCAGTCTTGACCCTGTTCCCAATGGGAACAGTCCAGCCCAAACTGCCAGGCCAAGTCCTCCCTGGACTGGAAACCAGCCTCCAAGGACCGGTTTCAGGTTTTCACCCCTCATCAGCCAGGATAGCTTGACTCCAGTGGCATGGGGCCGTCGGGAAGATTATGCAAGCTATTGCCCAGAGTCACATGGTGCTGGACTAACCTGCCGCCGGCGCTCGAACCGTGAACCCCATGGTCCGGAGTCAGGCACCCTGGCCGATGCGTCACACCTCTTCCAAGTGCCAGTTTGCCACAGTCTTTCCTGGCATATTTGACCAATATTCCCAGCATGATTGTAGAGCAGTTGTGGCTGTTGCCTGCCCATTCGTCAACTAACTCCAGGTCCTGATTATTGAATGTCGGGGTGATAAAAATTCTTAGGCCTCGTGGGACATATGGGGTAATAGCTAACCAGTCACTTAATGTCTTTAGTGAAGCCGCATAACGAACAGGAACATGTAATATTTTATGATGTTTTTACTCTCACAACCTTGGTTTTTAGTATTTCATTTGTGGCACTTAATATGCTGGGTTTTTTTTGCACTGGATGGTTAATTGGTATCTCTTGTTTATCTTTTGCAGATCTCCTTACAAATATTGTGAGGAGAATGGAAGCATTTTGAGCGACTGGTAATAGATGCCGACGATTCACTAGGACCAATAGAGATAATTGAAACCCATAGAAGACGACAATATCTACCTGGACAATGAATGTTGAAAATTGTACACCAACTGCAGTGCGGTGAACATTATGAAAGTTGAAGCAATGAAGCTGGTGACCAGTGAGAATGTGAGCACATATGATAATAAGCACACTAGCGCTAGGAATGAATTTTTACCCATGACCGTAAGGAAGGCAGCCACTTGGTAGAGCCTATGACAACATGCCCACAAGGGCAGAATTGTAACACCCACTTCATAATATATATAAGTTTTGTAATTTCCGTGAACTGACGGGATGAAACACTGCTTATTGGTTCGGAGATGTAGTAAGCCAAACCAGGATTTATTTTTCTGCCGTATGTTGCAGGCATGATACAATATAAATATGGGTGACCTGATGACGGGAGGGCGCATCAAACCCAGGCGCGCTCGTATGCTCTATTATACTGTTGTGGGTGTATTAGTCCAAGGCGTTCACATGGAAATCACCACTCAGTATCTATTGCTTTAATTAGTGCGGTGCTCTCGAGAAGGGGAGACACACCCTGCTTCCCCCAATTATCAATCTAAGGATTGAAACGACAGTTCACCAAATTCAAGGCACACACCAATACAATCAAAACTGAAATTCGTAATTATTTTTTTAGACACAAAATGATGCTGGTATTCTTGTTCTTCTGTATGTTCTTTTTTTTTCTTTTTAGCCATAAGCCAACGCGTTTCGTCGCAGTGGGAATATTACCCTTACGACTTCCTCAGGGCTGATAAACTTAGGTCGATTCAAAGGGGATCCTCCTTAGATCGAGTACAATTCTGGGGGATCAATCCAATCCGTTAAAAGAACATACAAAGAACAAGAATACCAGCATCATTTTGGGTCTAAAAAAATTATTACGAATTTCAGTTTTGATTGTATTGGCGTGTGCCTTGAATTTGGTGAATCGTATGCTCTATTATGGCGAGATTGTGTTTACAGCCGAGAACAATAAAGTTGTCTCAGGTTGAAAGAAAAAGCTTTAGCGACGAATAGAGACATTCACGCGCGCAAAGTGAAGTCATTGAAACTGAACCAACTGCTGTCAAAAATGTTCATGTCGCATACATTGAAGGAATGTTTACCGCAGTCGCCACAACATTAATTGCAATCAATATGACGATAATATTGAGTTTGAATATGGTAACATGTAATGGTTTTCTATGATTAATGAAGTTTGTTTGCACTGTATTATGCCACAGGTGATGTTGATTTAAATCGCAGCGCGCTGCAACTAGGTTACTCGTGATCAAGAAGACTTGTTCTCAGAAACGCGTTGAGTTGCATTGGCTACATAAAACTGCTTGAAAGCATTTTGGGGCTGAGGTGTGCTGTTTTAAGAAAACAGAGGAGACAACAAGGTTTCATGATTTGAGGGGCTCGCTACCCCACCACAGCCCGCCGTCACTAAGCGGCATGGGTTAATCGCGACTGAATTGTACTGGGATAGATATATATATATATATATACACACACACATGAAAAAGGGGTTTCACGTGCTTCATCATACATCCAAAGTTCATGTAGTCGTGTCGTAGATTTACATTGCAGCATTACAAGTACTCAAAGGCCAGGCAGCAAAGTGAAGTAATAGTATTCTGTGGTATCTGAACTTCCTAAATATTTATGAGAGAACATCCAGCATGAACAGAAAATAGCTATGTGGTAGGAAGCAGCTTATTCGGCACATACACAACACCAAGTCTGCTTGTCCTCTTACACCCGCCATTTCTCATAGAATCTCACAAAGGTACACTGTGTCCTTGATCGTTCTGATGGTCTGATCTGATGTTATCATTCGATACTTAAATAATCTCCTGAAAAGTCAATTTAGTCTCAGATAGACAATCTGTGAACTGCATCATGCATTCGCAGAGGGTAAGAGATATAGCACTCAAATGAGAAAGAGGTGCTGGCAACTTGTCTAATGTTTGTCAATGCATACCACACTTTCCTCCAAAGGGCATTAGAGCAATCAAGGTGGAGGGACCTTCATTTGTACTGTTCATCAGTATCTTTGCTAATATCTTGATGTCTGCATTTATAAGCAAAGGTGTTTAAAGAGTTCAGTTAATAAAAGAATATAGCACCATGTGAAAAACAACTCCACAGTTAAGTCCCACTGTAGAGGTTAGGAGATGCAGAACCTGCAAAACAATGACAGGATTCAGCTCCTAAACCATCCAGTCTAGGGAGTTCAGAGAGGGTATGGCCAAAAGTACAACAATTAGGCCAAGGAGTTTATTGAGGTTAGCAAAGTGAGGAGCAGATAGCTTGGGTACGTAGATCTTAATTTAAGGACTCAATGCCAGAGAGAAAGGAGTAGCTAATATCAGACTGCAGTGTAGGCAGTGTTCACCGGGTCACCTGCAAAGCACCACTCATTTTTCAACCCGGAACTGTGCCAGGCTATCCCAGCCAATTCTTCCTCTGCAATCTGTTGCATCTTAAAGACATAACTGTATAGGTCATGCTTGAATTGTAGGGTAACGTTACAATCAGATTTTCTAAATGCTAGTTATAGTTTGCACCATCATCAGGGTTCAGGTGGAGGCATTCTTCAGATTGTTAACATTATGTTAAGACAGAAATACTCCTGTACTATTTGTGGACCATTCTTCTGTATACTATGTCTGTGACTGGTAGGGAATCCTTTGTGGCCCAGGTGTGGGCCCACAGCCTAAAAGGGGTAATTGGTTGGTTGAATACACTATAACATGTGCATTCATAGTCAATCAGTCAATTAAGACTTTCCACTACAGAAATCACTGAACCTAAAAATATTAAACTTAATAACAAGACAAGAAAGCCACAGACAATATAGTTGTAGGCCAAGAGCAGGAAAGTATGTCGAGAAATTATAATATTTTGTGGAGCAGAGAACACAGGCATTAGGATTTCCAGCAGCATCTCCCTCTGCGGAGATAGGTTTGCATTAGTATACTCTCTATGGGCGCACAAGAGGGCTGTGTATAGAGCACAGTAAACACTAGGTCAATTAAGTCATTAGTTAGGAAAATAATTCAGCTCAAGAGCCCACTTAAAGCCCTTGAAACAATCTTGTACATGACTTTATTAGTCTCCTAGGTGTGTCCCGGGTATTGTTCAAATGAATGCACTTCTGCTAAATCAGCTGGCAGAAAATCAGTGCAAAATGCGAGCCTGGCCTACTTGTAGTGGATGGTTTAAGACAGCTTAGAAGTTTTGGATGACATGTTTGTGGTTTCTATAGTCCAAAGTGTAGCAGGATTGTCTGTGGTAGCCCCTGGTACTGGTTTGGATGGGAACCTGATAACCAAGTAGAAGATGGTGGACAGAGATACTATAGCCTGGAAATGCAGGAGGCGGCAAGAGATATGATATAAAACTGGAAGGTGGTGATTAAGAAACGTGGAAGGGGAAAGGTGAGAAACATGCTAGGGATACCTTAAAATGGCAGGAAGTTGATGAATGTAGGCCATACCTGTGAAATCCTTCATTGAGAATCTCGCGAGTCACAATGACCTCAGGACAAGTCGCCAAAATGTCTGAAACTAAAATAAGGAATGATCAACATTAACCAAACTCCCTGTATTGCAGTAAACTATTCTAAACTCACATGTAAGGGAAGGGTTTAGCAAATCCACTGAAGCTGTAATGACATCATCAATAGCACATTAACACATGAGATGAACTGGTGAAGGAAGAGAGAATGATCTGATGTGACAGTCAGCACATCTCAAATAATAGAGCCTAAAGGCTTCTATAGTATAGGGTTGTTTATAATAAGGCAGGAAGTCTATTATACACATCAGCAGCACTGATAACAGTTCCACAGTTCTTTAAGAAGTGGGTGGACTACAGTGAAGGCTATCATACTGCTTTGAAATGTACTTTGGAGATAGTACTTTGTTTCCCAAACCCTAACCAAAGCACAAACAATAAAGACCAAATAAGAGATATTCTCACCAGGCCTAGGTCTTCAAAACCAAAAGTAATTCTATAGAGGTTTTCTGGGTTTGCAGACATTATCAAATCTTTTGCTGTAATGGGCCCCAACTCGGGGGCCTGTCCTCCTTCCATTAAGCAAATATAACAAGAAGCCATCAAGAGATTTCAGCTAAATGCTAGGCCTTCCCATAAGGATTTTTACACTGCGGTTGATTTGTTCTGTCATTCCAACACTGAATACTCTCTCAGACTCAAGGCGGCATCTTGGAGGGGGCCAGAGTACTGTAGGTTAGAAGTTTGATTTTACATCTGTAGCAATAGTTGATTCACTAAAATAGCATAATGTATAATTTCATAGCTTACTAGAATGTGATGTTAAACAAAAGAACAATATTGAACCCAGGGTTGGGCATTTCATCCATGGTGCCATTTCTCTACGCCTTCATCTTACGGAGCGGAACTAAGAAAAGAGAAAAGAAAAAAGTCATTGTTGTTATCCAAACAATCATTGTGAGAATTTATCAGACTGACACATCTTAAAAACTAATTGAAATTTTATGAAGCATAACAAGATACAAAAAGACTAAGGCCTGAATCCGATCATGATGGCCAGTGTTCCTCCACCATAAACGTGACGAATATCCCGTCTGCCAAATTACAATTCGATAGGACATAATGGAATTGCAATTTGACAGGCATGATATCCGTCACATTTGTGATGGAGTAACCCTGTCTGCCAAGACCATACTCAGGCCCACAGACATGCCACGATAAAATATCAGAAAATAATTCCATGAACCTTGAATTCATTGCTGCCAATAAATGGACTACTGCCACTCACCCTCCAAGCTATAAACAAAAAAAGCATTCAGAGCATAAGGCCATATTCTGATTGGGTCTGTTCTAATAATTATTCCTCAACCACTATTGAATTTCTGAAAACAAGCTTTGACTCACTCACTCTCAACTTAGCAGAACTAGGAGCTGTGTATAATCGTGGGTATAATGCCACCACATTCAGTATTCTCATCAACCTGGAGTACTATATCAAGTGCCACTTCAGTCTCTGTGGACAAGATTAAGATCCCAGAATTAACTACTCAAAGGGGTCAAAATGTAAACTGTTAAAAAATGTTGTACTGCTTGCACTGACCACTTTGAAGTCCCGAAACCAGATCATTTCCATCAGATCCACTTTTTCTTGAGTGTTATGCAGCCAAAACCTTTTTGAACTTTACATACTAAGCACTGACTATTTCCAATTTATTATTTTTGGTGCTTCGAGCACCCACAGTGACCACAGTCACTGATGCAGGACAAATACTTATATTTCTTAATCAAGACAAATGAAATCTGTTTATTATATTTTACGGCATAGTAGTTTCTATGTTTATCTGAATAAGTGCACCAGGTGAATTTCATTTGTCGTCGCACCCTTCATTATCTTGGACAAGACCTTGTTTTGGCTTACAACGCTTAAGTAACGTTGACATTATTCCAACATTAATGCACAGTTCTAACCGGGTTCCAAGGAATACAGGGTCGCTACATTTTTTTTTCACTCACCATAATGGAAGACAAAATCAGCGACAGTCATATTAGTATTGTTATATTTTATACTTTACCAATTTTAGTTAATTTTTCTAACATATCTCTGGGGCATTGGAGCACTTTACAATTGTGCAATATAAGTATATGAATAAATAATATATTTACATTATTGACATGTAAATCGTTTGAATTGGAGAAAAATAGATATAGAGAATAACAAGTATAAATAGATTACATAGATCATCTTTAGACATAAAGGAACAAGCAAGGACAACAAATATATACAGACTGCATTGATCATCGTATTGTGTACTGAAAATAAAAACCGTGGTTACAAGGTGAAGAACTTTCAATGTGCATAAGAATTAAATCTACTCAACACAGTAAAAAGCTCAAGATTAAATACACCATTAAACACTGTGGGAATGCCCTTGATCAGTGCAAAGGTAGACAAGGAGGCAGCATTTGTTGTGTGCTAGATAAGGGAAAGGAGCGGAGCAAAAGTTAGTCATGGGGTACGTGGCTAAACACCAGTCAGAACACCAGAAGTGAATTAGAGGGTTTAGAGAGAAGCAATTTGAAATCAGACTTAAATGTAATATGTGAGTACTTGTGAAGACCCCTTCTTAAAGTACTTAAAGTAGGTGGTAAAATACGAATATTTTGCAACCGCATTTCGGTCACAAAACTTTCCTATGTATCGATACGATTTGGTATTAGGTAGGGAAGCCCTAAACACGCCCCTTCCTAATTGCAAATCGCAAACCCATTTTGCGATTCGGTAACAGGTTACCGAATCGCAAAATAGGGTTTGCGGCATCTGAAAAGCATTTTTTGCGTTCGCAAACAAGCCGATTCTGCAAATCGGACTGTTTTCCAAGGCAAAAATGCTTGATGCATGTGCCCCATAATTATTAAAAGTTAATGTTTAAACAAACTGAGAAAAACTCTGTTATATCCTCTCTATTGCATTTACATGTAAACCAGTCTAGGTCCTCCTAGCTGCTAAGCCAGAGTGTGAGTTGGTTACGGAATGTTGGTGTGTCTGTGATGCGTGGAATGCCTGGGTGCCTGAGTGGATGTGTGGTGACAGTTAGAGATGAGCTGAGCAGCTAGGCAGGCTGCTCCTGGTGGGGGTGGTACATGGCTGGCACTTGACCAGAGCTGGATGGACTAAGAAATATGTTAACTGGACATGGAACCAATAAAGACGACTTGGAAATACTACAAGGCTACCTGTGTCCTTATGTACAGGGCACAACATTATTTTGGTGACGAGCGGACTTGGACCCAAGCGTACTTAAGGATAGTACTGAAACCTACAGTCTATAAAGAAACTACAGCAATGAAACTACTAGAACCAAGAATGAATTTCCAGGCAAGCCAGCGCCTGCCCCACCAGTGTCCTTGTCATTGGACAGCCCCACCCTACAACCACTACAGCCGGGAAATACTCAAATGGATTTGCCAAGGTACAGTGAGTAGGATGTGTAGTTACACTACTGCCTTTTTATGGTGTTCCAGCCACATCGTTTTGTAGAGGGTTTTCCTGCTACAACCTGGAGTGAAGTTTACAAGGAGTGGATGACTGGAAGCTACAACTCAAATTCAAACAAAGCAATATTTTCCACATGACTGGATATGCCTTCTACAATTTGTCTTCACCCACAAGATACTTCTACAATTGGTCTTCACCTACAAGATACCAGTAGATATAATTTGCTGATTTGTCTACCGCTACACTGCATCGGGGTGTTGCCTGAGGCAAATTGACTTGCTTCAACTCTGGTAACATGAGCATTAGACAATACGGTCTGTGACATTTTTATTACTCTGCAGACGGGTGGTTATCGCAAGCTCAATTGCTATGCAGTAACCAAGGTGTAACATTTAATGCGGTTTGGTTTGGCACCCGGGGTTCTTTTGAGGTGAGACAAATGCTGTTTTTTGTTTATTAACGTGAACTGTGTTGTCGGTTCTGTTGCGAATCGTGTTTAATGTACGTTGTGGCACAAGCCAGTTCAAGCGCATCAATCCACAGTACTTTCAACATTTTACGATTCTGGCTGTATTGATTGTAAGTTAAACCATAACACTGCATGTTTAAAAAAGCAACGCGCGCGCGCACCACTACCTTTATCACGGGGGTTGCACGCTGTTCCTTCAGTGATGCTATGATTACTTACCGGTAATCTCCATTACTCCTAGTCCTACTCGTCCTCGACCCAGTCATCAATAATGAGGTATTCCACAAGACAGGAAACAAAACAGGAAACGCTTTTTTAGGCTCCACCCACCCTCCCGTCAGGGGCTATAAGAACATAGCCAACCAAAAGCACATCCTGACATACCAAGCAACAAAGGCCTGATCAGGGAGGGCGGGCGGGAAGTATGACTGGGTCGAGGACGAGTAGGACTAGGAGTAATGGAGATTACCGGTAAGTAATCATAGCATTACCTCTACGTCCCTCGTCCTCGACCCAGTCATCACTAATGAGGCATACCAAAGCACCCCCAGCAACAGGCCTTTGGCAAACCACACAGAAAACAGAAACCGAACACAAAGAGGCGTGCAGCAAAACATTTTAATGAAAAAAACACAGAATCAGGGAGGCGGAACAACCTCCACAGCACGCAACACACCGCTACCGAAATTGGTCCGGTCAGACAGAGCACAATTCAAGCGATAGTGCCTCACAAAAGTAGACTCAGAGGCCCACGTCCCAGCCCGGCAGATTTCATCAAGGGAAACCCCATGAAAAGCAGCCCAGGAAGCAGAAACACCCCTAGTGGAACGGGCCTGAACACCAGAAGGGCAAGGCAAACCAGAACCCTGATAAGCCAAAGAAATAACAGACTTGATCCAGCGACCAAGAGTAAGCCGAGACGCAGCCTTACCCTGACCAGCCAAACCAAAAGTCACAAAAAGGGAGTCCGAGGAACGGAACCCTGCAGACCGTGCAACATAAAGGGATAAAGCACGCCGCACATCCAAAGAGTGAAGCAACAACTCAGCAGGGGAAGAAGGAGAAGGACAGAAAGAAGGAAGAATCAACTCCTGAGAGCAATGAAACCTAGAACGAATTTTGGGAACAAAACCAGGATCCAAAGAAAGGACCACCGCGTCATCCAAGAAACGCAAAAAGGGAGGAGAACAACGCAAAGCAGTGAGTTCACCCAACCTTCTGGCAGAAGTCACAGCAACCAAAAACGCCACCTTAAAAGAGAGAAACTTAAGGTCCACCGACTCCAATGGCTCAAAAGGAGCAGATTGCAGAGCACCCAAGACCAAAGAGAGATCCCAAGGAGGCACCGGAGAGCGAGAAGAAGGAGAGGACAGAGAGAAACTCCGGAACAAACGGGAAACCAACAAACCATCCGCCGAAGGAAGAGAAGCCGGATCCCGGAAAGCCCGAAGAGCAGCCCACTGGCCCCTAAGGGTGGACAAGGCATATTTCTTCTGATACCCATCCAAGAAATACTGCAGAATGGAAGCGATAGGACAAGAGACAGGAGAGAGACCAAGCCCCGCACACCAAGAAGAGAAAGAAGCCCAATGTTTAGATTAGGAGGACAAAGTGGAACCCCTACGGGACCTTTGCATCACAGTGATGAGGTGATCAGGCAAACCCCGGACCCCAAGCGACAACCGTTCAACCTCCAAACCGCCAAGGTGAGAGGTACCAGGAGGGAAGGGGAGGGGGACCTCAGGGGAGACGGAAAACGTGGCAGAATCCAAGGAGGGCCCACCGCCAGACTCAACAACAAAGGGAACCAGGACCTCCTCGGCCAGTGAGGCAAGACCGCTACCACCTGGGCACCCAACCTCTGGACCTTCAGCAAGAAGGCAGGAATCAGGGGGAAGGGGGGGGGAAGGCGTATAGCAACCAAGGGGGCCACTGAAGAGACAACGCCTCTACCCCCCAAGCACCCAACTTCGGGGCCCGAGAACAAAACAGGGGGAGTTGAGCATCCGCCCGGGAGGCAAACAAGTCCAGCAGGGGAGTCCCGAACCTCCGACAGATCAACCGGAACACCCTGGGGGAGAGACACAGGGAGAGGGAAGATGGAAACCTGCGACTCAAGGCGTCCGCCACCACATTGTCTACCCCCCGGATATGCTGAGCCGAGAGCGCCAGAAGATGACACTCCGCCCAACCTGCAATCGCACAAGCCACCAAATTCAAGGAAGGGCTGCGAGTACTGCCCTGGTGGTTGATGTAAGCCACAGTCACGGTGTTGTCCGACCTCACCAGGACATTGCACCCCAGCAGACGGGAATGGAAGAAGCGAAGAGCCCTGGCCACAGCAGACAGTTCCCTCCAATTGGACGAGCGACGGGACTCCATCCGGAGCCAGCGAGCCTGAACAGACCACTGTCCCAATGTGGCCCCCCAACCGGCCGCACTGGCATCCGTCGTCAACACCAAAGGAGGTGGCAGGTGAATCCACATCCCCTTCGAGAGATTCGCGGAATCCAGCCACCACTGGAGATCCGACACCACCCCCAATGACACAGGCACAGACAGAGCATAGTCCCGAACTGGAAACGGCACCCAACGCTGAACATGCCACAGCAGAGGCCGCAGATGAACCCTGGCCCAGGGCACCGTGAAGACAGTAGCGGCCATATGACCCTGAACCTCGAGCCACTGAAGAAGGGGGGCCGCAGCCTGGGACAACAAGATCCGCAACAGGGACTGAAGACACCGAATCCGGCAGGAACACCTTGCCCAGGACGGAGTCGAAGATGGCCCCAATGAAAGTCCGTCGAGTCGCAGGAAGGAGTTGGCACTTTGGAAAGTTCACCAGAAACCCATGAGATTCTAGCGTAAGGATGGTCAATGAAAGGTGCTGAGCCATGACCTCTGGGGAGGGAGCCTGGAGCAGCCAATCGTCCAGGTAGGGGAACACAGACACCCCCCGGAGGTGAAGAAGGGCCACCAAAGGAGCAACCACCTTGGTGAACACGCGGGGAGCGGACCGGAGACCAAACGGAAGAACACAGAACTGCCAATGATGACCCTCCAGGCAGAAGCGCAGGAACATCTGATCCTCCCGGGCCACCGGCACATGAAGGTACGCGTCCTGGAGATCCAGAGTAGTAAACACCCATCCGGCCTGAATCAGTGGGACCACTCGCTGCAAGGTCTCCATCTTGAACGGGATCTTCTTCACAAACAGGTTCAGACTCTGGAGATTGATGACAATCCGGAATCCCCCCGTGACTTTCGGTACCAGGAAAACAATCGAATAGGTCCCCAGACCCCACTCCAACCTGGGAACCGGAACAATAGCGTTCTTGAAAAACAGGGCCTGAACACCGTCCCTCAATGATTGGCGACGGGAGCGGCACAAGGGAGTCGGAGTCCGCACTACACCCGAGGGAGGCGGAGGGGACAGGAACTCGATCCGATACCCCCGGTCCAGGACATCCAGCACCCACTGATCCGAGGTTGACAGACGCCAGGCTGGAAGGAACAACCTCAATCTCCCACCAACCATGGGCGTCACTCCAGCGGGACTCACGAACGGAGGGGCATAGTTAGGAACGCTGCGGCCCAGGTCCAGCATCACGAGGAGGCTCCTTCTGGAACTTCCGAGGGAAACCACGACCAGCTCCACGAGAACCCTTAAAGGAGGACTGCTGAAATCGCGAAGGCTGACGAAAAGACTTGGTCTGTGAAGAGGAAAATTCCTTACGCGAAGGTTGCCTCCGGAAGGAAAAGGAATGTTTACGCTCTTTAAACACTTTATGCAGTCTGTCTTCCAAGGAATCCCCAAAGAGACGAGGGCCAGTAAAAGGTAAACGTAAGGCCATGGACCTCTGTGCAGCATCAGTATTCCAACCTTTCAACAACAGATTTCTACGAGCAGCGATAGAGGACCCACAAGACAGAGCAGAAGCACGTACGGAATCAAAGGCAATATCCGATAGGAACTCAGCCTGGCGCTCCATCGATTCCAGCAAATACGGACAGCAACCACCCTGCTGCATAGTCGAGAACAAAGTCTTAAAGTCAGTCAAGAGCGATTGAGCCACATAAGCACCGTAGATACCCGAACGGATGGCAAGGTGAGAACCAGCATAGGATTTGCGCAAAGCAGTGTCAATCTTCCTATCCACCCCATCGCGAAGAATGTTATCATCTGCCATGGAAGGACGACCAACCAAACTAGCGACAATGGAGTCCACCCGCACAGACTCAGGAAAGGACTCCTCCATGTCCTGCAAAGGGTAGAGCTTCGACATGAAGCGTGGTAACAGAATATGATCCGGGTCCTTCCACTCATTCAAGAGCACATCCATCACAAATGGATGAATAGGAAGCGAAGACGTAACAGGCTTCCGAAACTGCGGCAGAACAGCATCTGAGGAAGTACCAGCCACAGCGTCATCCGGAAACCCCATGTTCTCACGCACATGAGAAAGCAAATCCGGCAACAGTTCCTTGGAGATATATTTTCCCTTTAGATCCACCGCACCCAAGGAAGCGTCATCAGAGGACCCAGAAGAGGAAAAGTCAGAATAAAGGGTCGCGCCCCCACCAGAACGCCCGCCAGCAGACTTCTTGGAGGACTTAATGTCAGATAAAGTCTCCAAAATCAGACGTTTCAACCGGTCCTCATCCAACCTGGGACGCTTCACTGCAGGCGCAGGATCCTCACTGTCCGGAGGAGAAGAAGAATAGGACACAGGAGACACATGTCTCCGCTTCTTAAGATGTTTCCCCATCAAGAAGTAGCCGGAAGCAAAGGAACAGCAAATAAACCAGCAAGATCCAACACGGCAGCAGAGGAGCAGAGTAATGACAACCCACCTCCTTTTGAACGAAATAGAACCAAGACAAACCCCACCCCCCCCCACCCCCCAGCAGAAACTGAAAGAGAGGCAAAAGGGGGCGTGGCCAGGACAGGCCACTGAAAACAAGGCAGCACGTGGCCGCCGAAGGCAGAATAGGACCAGCAGCGCATCCGGAGCCCACCCGGTCGCTGCGACCACCGCCGGAAGAAAGAAGGAGCACTCGGCCCCCAACCCGAGAGCTCCAAGGCAGGCAGAGCACGGAGCGCCCGGACCCCATCCCGGGCGCTCCACGAGAAGGCGGGATAGCAAGAGACTGAGCGCCCGGACCGCACACCGGGCGCTCAACATCAAAGGCCCCACCCGGTTCAGCAGAGGCGAGAGCCTCGAACACCAAGCATACGGAGCGCCCGGACCCCAAACCGGGCGCTCCGGCAGCAGAAATGGCGCCAAAACTCGGAGGACGTCAGCGGAGCACCCGAGTGCACCAGCAAGACAGTAGGGAGCGCCCGGACACCAACCTGGATGCGGCAGCAAAGAACGATCGCTTCGAAGCACCCAGGCCATATACAGGGATTCTCCTTCCAGAAAGTACAAACCCAAATACCGAAGGAAAGCGGGAAAGAATCCCGACAGGAGCAGCAGCAGCAGGAACCACAGGAAGCCAGCACAGCCCAGCAGGACCAGCAACCAAGAACCTGAAGAGTCCAGGAAGCCCAGCAGCCCGACTCAATGAAGTCCCACGGAGGTCCAGCAGCGCCCCCAAAGCCCAGCAGAGGAGTACACCACAGGACAACAGCAACTTGAAGCAGGTAAGTGCCCGGCACCTACCCCAGCGTCCCCGTCAGGTCCACTGACAGGAAACAAAACAGGATGTGCTTTTGGTTGGCTATGTTGTTATAGCCCCTGACGGGAGGGTGGGTGGAGCCTAAAAAAGCGTTTCCTGTTTTGTTTCCTGTCTTGTGGAATACCTCATTAGTGATGACTGGGTCGAGGACGAGGGACGTAGAGGTAATGTCCTCTCATCACGTTTCTGGAGTTGTTCAGCAGTGACGTTGGTGGTTGGTTCAGCTATGTCTTTAGACGCTTTGGTGCACTAACGTACAGTGAGCCATCTGGTACTGCATCAAGGACGTGCCGCCATCTTGTGGTTGGCTTTGGCACTTAATACTTCACGGTGCCCTCCTTCCTTTACTGCCAACCACGCTCTTTCTGGTCTCCGAAATAAAGTTTGAACAAATCAACATGAAGTCCGGGACAATGCAGTGTTTACGCGACTTGTACAATTAGTGGAATTGCCGACTTTGGATTCTTTTTGTAATTCTCCGTTTCAAGTATGTCAGAGGGATGTTAACATTACTGCTTTTCCATCTTTTATCATCTTTGGAGCCTGTCAACTGTTTCCTGCATATTTGGTTTTGCCTATGATTATGACCACGAGCGTCGCAAGGACCATGGGTAACTTTTCGATCCACAAATTTGCAAGGAGCATGGGTAACATTTCGCTTTTGGTTCATTTTTGTGAAGTCCTGTTTTATGGTCTTCACACTTTGAGATGGTGTCACATGCTATACTATGGATTCTACGGTGCCCTGTGACTTTTACATATTACTCTTGGTTTATGAGGTTTGAAATTGCTCTGGTTTCACTGTTTAAGATTCTAATATTGTGTTTTCTTGTACACTGCAACGTCGGTAAACATTCTATTGTGTTTATTAATGCAATTGCAGTGTCAACTCGGGTGAGTGATTGCTCACCAGCGTGGGGCACAGTTCACTAGTTCTACAGTTATTGGATTTGTGTTAGTATTAGTACTATGATTCAGTTTCGTATGTCGTGATGGCACAGTTTTACGCTTATCAAAGGATGGGTGGTCCGTGAGTTTTGTGGTGGTTATTCCAGTCAGTTTTGCCCCTTAAAGGAGGGATGGGTTTGGGGCAATGGCTATAGTCTAATCACAGTGGTATCCCTTTCGTCAGGGATGTGGTTGTGTGTGAGTCCCAGTTAGTGACCTCTATATGGAGGTAGGCATATGGGTGTGTTTCAATACACACAGTTTTTGTTTTTAACCTTATACTAGGTTGGGTTATCGGATTTTTTTACCCATGTACAAAGGTACGTGTTTTGTCATAGACTCTTACATAGGGCTGGGTTGTGGGTGTTAACCCCACTTACATGTACAAGGGTACATCCCTACATAAGGTGAGTGCTCATGGGTGGTAGCCCCATTTTTCACTTTGTTGTGTTTGACGTCTCGCGCTGCACTTCTGCTCTGATCTGTGGGTCTGATTATGTCTGTTAGTCGCATTTCGCTGCATGTCATGGCTTGTGTGTAAGTCGCCCTGCGCATCACGTGTTGTCCTGTGTAAGTCGCTCTGCGCTTCAGGTGTTTTGTTTAAGTCGCCCTGCGCCTCACTGTGTGTACCCTCTGTGTGGTCCATATTGTGGCACACGTGCATTTATGGTGTTGGTTTCACCCTTGTTCTCTTTTTCTGGCCTCGGGAGTTAGTCGTAGGGTGTGGTCCACCCTTCTCTGTATTATTTTCTAATGGTTTTTTGGGAAGGATGGGGATATTGCTTGCTTAATATTTATTGTTGCTTCACAATATTATTCCTTCCTAAAGGTACACAGTGTTTCTACTCTGGCGAAGTTGCTTTCAGTTTGGCTTCTCTGAGTTTTAACCTTTTCTGTGATTGTATATTTTATTGACGCTTCGAAATGTCTTAATAATTTTTCATGGGAGATATTGATACTTATGTATGTTGTATTTTATCCATCCTTTCTTGTTTTTTTTATTGTTCACTCTCTCGTGATGTTTTGCTTTATGTTGCATTCCTGAGTTTAGAACACTACTGCTTTATTGTGCATAGTTCTTCTCTTGAAGTTTTGTTATTTTTGATTTTATTTAAAGGAAAGGGATAATGTTATATCCTCTCTATTGCATTTACATGTAAACCAGTCTAGGTCCTCCTAGCTGCTCAGCCAGAGTGTGAGTTGGTTACGGAATGTTGGTATGTCTGTGATGCTTGGAATGCCTGGGTGCCCGAGTGGATGAGTGGATGTGTGATGAGAGTTAGAGATGGGCTGAGTAGCTAGGCAGGCAGCTCCTGGTCGGGCTGGTACATGGCTGGTACTTGACCAGAGCTGGATGGACTAAGAAATATGTTAACTGGACATGGAACCAATAAAGAAGACTTGGAAATACTACAAGGCTACCTGTGTCTCTATGTACAGGGTACAACAAACTCCTTCCCCTGCCCTGATGGCAATACTATTAGTAAATTGAGCGGCAAGTCAGGGATCACGTGTACCTTATATGTGGGCTAGATTCTTATTACACATGGAGCAAACGTTTAGTCATTTTAATCAAACATACGAGTTTTGTACACCAGAAAAGCTAAACTCACACATTTGAAGGTGCACTCATATGTGAGAATGCAGAAAAAGTAGATTATTCAAGTTACTCGACCTGCAGGTCTAAAAAAGTTTTATGATTTTTCGAGGCCTGGAGTCCTTCCAGACAGATTTAGGGAATGTGCCAAACTCCCAGTTTTGATCATGGGGAGGATGGGCTTTTTAAAATGGCTGCCCTATCTTGACTTTTCAATATGCTTCAGAACAATCCTTTTGAATCGCAGCCTCAGTTTCCCACGTATGAACAGATCTGATGCACTTCCATCTGTGGTAGGATGGCTTACTGTGGGTGCCTTGGAAAAGTGCCATCAATCTGTGTATGAAGGTGGGCTGGGATGGAAGCCATCCAGTCCTATCAATGGAAGCACACCTCATTGTAGTGGTGATAGAAATGACCCGACCTTCCAGCTATAGCAAGACTGGTTTACAAACAATCCAGTACTGAAGCAGCTGTATGGTGGCAAGATTCCAGATAAACCCCCCCACCCCAACCCACACACACACAAAAGTAGTATTTTAGCCCCAGTACAAAACACTTAAAAGATTAGACTGGGAAGGCAGGGTGACGAGGAAAGCCCCCACTATGGACGGGTAACATACTTCCTGTGGTTGCTGCACTGCTTGCTTTCCAGCGTTGAGATGTAATTGGTATTTCTGCCTAAGGAGTCATTTGGGACACTGATCAGACTAAGTCCTACACTCTCCTAGCTGCAGAATATATCTGAACAAGTCCCTGCTCTACAAATATGAGCCATTAAGGCATGCCTGAGAGTCTCATCTCCCAACCACTTGTGTGGTCACTGTGTTTAACCAACTGAAAGCAAAACAAGGGAGCTTCCAAAATATATAAAACACAAATCATAAATGCCCGCGTAAGTCTTCTCCCCTTCTCTGGGAAAAAGATTTAGGGCCCTTAATAGAAGAACAATGGACTGAGGCCAAAATGGTGCCAGAGAGGTCGCCGTCTTGGGGACAGTACACTGATACAATGTAAATACTTACACAGGGTCTATTACACCCCCATTCGCCTGTGGAGTATTCGTCACAGTATCTCGCTTAAAGGCTGACAATGTTCCAGCTATATGGGCCACATTTTCAATGTGGTTTTGGGAAACGTGTTTATCCAGAGGTATTAGAGGAGGCCACTCGCACTCTCTTGTGAGTGCTGGGTGTTCCCATCGAATTTACTACAACACAGCCTTACTAGGCCTAATTGGTAACTTGGATCTGGCCAGGGTTACTAACAAACTGTTTAATCTAAGTTTTGTCTTGACAGATCGGTGACACAGCCAAATACTGGAGGGTTACTTTGGTGCCGCAATTAGAAGAAAGACTAAAGGGCATGGATCACTGATCTCTGATTGGGGCATCAGTCTACCAGATGAGGGGATGTCAGCATAAGCATCAGAAAATCTAAGGCACCTGTTGGGACACAGGGAATAATCCATGGTCATCTCCTCTGTGTGCCACTGATAAAGATGGGAAAGGTGGCTACTTACTTACATAACCCAAACAGTTGGATGGCCTGTGGCAAATCTGTGTTACCTATGGTGCTGATGTCATCACTCTCTGTCTCTTCTCAATCTCTCCAGCTGTTGTGTGGTTTTTAGCGGGTCTAAAACCACATACAATATAATACATAGTACAATAAGACAAAATTTATATTCATCCATTATGGTTGCATCTTCAGAAACACTGGTTTCTAGCACCCAAGTCACTGAGGTTCATGATTGCTGTAACACGAGAGATCAAGGTGGTGGGTGAATCCATTGACTCTCCCCAAGGGTGTTGACATGCATCTTAAAGGCCCAATGGTGCTTAAAACAGATGGAAGCTTCCTAGGGTGGGTAGGGATGCTGGATTCCAATCCTGTTCAAGCCAGATGGTCTCTGAAGGAAAGTTGTGAGATTCAACAGCGCAATGTATTAATGAGAACAAACAAAATGACTGTAGCATACATATTGTCAAGGAAGCACACATTCCAAATTGCTGAATACAGCAGCAGTTCAGGTGGGGCTTGGCTAAAGTCACACTTACTTTCTGCTCTTCACATCAGGGCACAGGAAAATGTTTAAACAATACTGGTATGCAGTTCCTAATATAAAAGCAGGTTGTTGGATAAGATCAAGTGCTCCAAATGGAGTAAGAAGTCAAGAGAAATTTCTCCTTTTTTGGAAAAAGACCCTCACACCCCCAGCCAGGTAAATGTCATGCTTCATCATTGGGTCTGCTCCAACTCGGGTCGGCGCTGCAAAACCCAATCAGGTGCCCGCGATGGGGCATACTTGGCGGAGATCTTTATTCCTTAAGCCGTTGGGTGCAGTGCGTGTGAGGGCCCTAGATCAGTGTAGGTGATGGGAATGTGTAGGGGAATGTGAAATTAAAATAGGGAGAAATGGTCCATTCAAGATAATTTTAATGAAATTGGCCACTTCCCTAACTAAAATAAACAATGCACGTATAGTCACTATGGTGTGAGGTTCTACGCTAGTGATATCGGTCAACATGTTTCTTGCCCTTGTATCAAATTGATGGCAATTCTTCAGGACCAATTAGGAACTGCCTACACTTTTTAGGTCTCGGACTAGGCAGCGCATGCGCTGTCTCGTCGAGAGATGCTGTATACAGTATAGTGGGGGAAGCCCACCTTCCGTCCATGTTTTTCATTGGCTTTAATCAGAAATGCTGCACTCTCATTTGTTTCTGGCTTGTTTGTCTCTCCTCCTGATGGCCATGTCGTCATTTTAATCCTTACATGGCTATCAGCCCCTTTACTTTGCAAACTCTTTTGTTTCTCTGCGCCCCCCCTTCCCTCCCGCAGTCTGTAACTTCTCTGCACACCCCACCCCACCCCACCCCCCCCACTCCCACTCCCGATAATGCCGTCTTGGAGTCACGCACTTTTCTTTATAATGCAATAGGGCTCGCATAATACGAGTCCTATTGCATTTAGAAATGCTTGTTTTCTCGTCTGATTGGCTGGCTGAGTCGCGCACTTTATTTTGCCTGACCTGTCCAGCCGGCTTGTTTGCGCATGCGTCGTCCAGCAGACGCTAAGCAGACGCTCCTGTGCATGAAGCATTATTTTTTCTCGCTCCCCCGGCGCAAGACGGGACACGCAGACTGGCGAGTCCTCTTTAACAAGCACAAAGAGCAAGTTTGATTGTCAGATACTCGTTCTGAGGCATCGACATCTGTGCACAACAGCACCAACTCAAATACATGTGATGACATGACAATGTACAAGCTAAGACCAAAGTAACCAGCGATCTATATCCACATACATACTTTTATGGACGACTCCAAATACCATCTGAGCATTAGCAAAGGCACATTCCATATATGCATTGATTGCTGTCCTAATGAGTACACGCATGAAGATGCAGTTACTCCCACAGACATGTATGCACTCATGCGCTTGAGCAGTCATCTGAAACTAACACATGGGAGAGACAGGGAAAGACATGCCGTCAGGGTCCTGTTTGCCGCTCTTCCACTCATTCTCAGGTGCACGCAGATAAATAACGCACACACAGGGCAGCCTGGACAGACCCGCTCAGGAACTCGCTTCACCGTACCTGAGGTAGCCATGTCACAGAGCACTGTCATTGCGCATACCTGAGTCTAGCATTGCTTTGGTGGCTGCTCAGTGGACTCTGAATGAGTTAGAGATTTTCCGCCCAGTCTGCCCTCGACGTACATGAAGTATATCTACAGCGTGGTGCTCGGGTCGAGACAGGGATGAGGGGCTGCAAGCAGCGGCCTCCATTGTTGACTGTGTTGATTGATTTAGGCGAGCTGCACATAACAAAAGAACTGCGCAGCCGCCATTCTGGAACCTGACACATGCCTTGTGGTTGAAAAAAGAACACAAAGCGTGTCTTAAAATTAAGGTGCTTTAAAGAGAATATATGTTATGGCGTGAGCAGCATTAATAGCGCGGCCATCATTCTTGAATCAAAAAACATAACATAAGTTAAAGCGCGGCCGCGCAGCGCAAAAAAATATACGCGGTTGCAGGAAAGCATGTTGCAGGATAGTTAAAGAAGGGTAAATGAGTTTCTAATGCTGCCTACAGATTATGTTAGAGGTATTGGCACCTAAGAAGCAAGAGCAGCTTTAGAACATGTGTGTTAGAGGTAGCATAGCATGTTGCTCCTATGCGGGAGACTGTGATCTGCATTGGTGGTTGGGAGAAGTCTGTGGTTGGCGGCTGCTGTTTGGACACAATCTTGAAACAGCTTCCACCAGAATGTAGCCTTCTCAGCCATCACCTGCCCTCTACACGGGCCCACTGGGCCAATGGAAGCTCCGCGGGGAGGCCCAACCTCTTCTGTAGGTTGACAAAGTTAGGTGACAAGAAAAGGCATTTGAGTAGGAAAGAAAACCAAACTGTGCAGCATATTATGTGATTAAGGGCAAACTACGCAATGTATAATGTCACATTATTGTTACACTATTTTCAGTTCTTCACAGACTGACACGTCAGTTTCTTACAACAACCATTCACATCTAGAAGAGCTTATTCGCAATATAACTCACCAACAATTAGCAATGTAGGCTTTTGTGCAGGTGCAGAAACACTGCTCAATAGTGTGCATTCTACCTCTGGAGTGCAACAGATAGTGCAAATCCTATGCAAGAAGGCACTTGGTGGAAAGAAAGCCTACATTTACATGCTTACTGCAAATTTAAGGGGTGCCTCATTTATTCAGCCATCCCGCTTACATTCTGAAACCTGTCTTCAGGTTTGGGTTTAACATGTGTTTATGGTACAGGAATTCTGGAGGCACCACTTTTCATAGCAGAATTCTGCATACTAGAATAGCACGTTCAGGGACGAACTTGAGAGCAAGATCAGCAATACCAAAAATTTTCAAACCAGACACAGGCCGCAAGAGGACAGAAGTGTCTTGAATCAAGCCTTAGCTGGGAGAAGCTGACAAGCCTCACTTGCTAACCCCAGAACAGTAAAGTGCAGCCACGTTCTAGGAAATGTTGCACTGAGCAGAAATGGGGGAATGAGGTTTCGTCACGGCTGCTGCCCCCTTCAGCTGAGGGACCTAGGATTACAGCTCTTGCGCCACACTTCTTCCCATCCATGACATGTGAACCTTAGAGGGCTCCAATCCTTAATAAACAGCAAGTGGGTGCTGTGCAGTGCTTAATTTGCGGTTTCCGGTGCTCAGCACCAGCACTTAATTGGTTTATGGTGCTCGGCACCAGCACTTAATTGATAACACCACACTTAGGACAGTCTGCCATATGGCTGCTCTGCTCTTCTAATTTAGAGATGAGCAGAACAATGGCTGTTTATGAATACACAATATACATTAAAATGACTAATAACTGCCTCCTCAGCCATTCCTTTATCTTTGGGGACCTGGAATAATCTGAACTTGTCGCACCTGAAGTAAGAGAGAGATGGTTAGTAGTTGTTTTGGCAGCGATGACAGGGGTTATGGGTGGTGCAAGCTGCTGTGGCCTCCTGGTCAGGGCCCTGGCACTTATTTTACAAATTAAGCACTGCTGTGAAAGGGTATTTTAGCATGCTCTTAATGTCAGAAAATACGGTATGAACCTTAAAGACAACGAGTCTTTAGTGCTTTTACTACACACTGGGAAATGGTAGGTAGTTGGCTTCAAAGAGGAACAGAATCTTATCCCACTTATAGCCCAGCATCCCACATACTTTCAAAAATAATTTTCCCAAATTGCATTTCTGGAAATCAAAATAGAGGTACGGCGCTTCATTCTGTTTCATGTGCCACTCTGCTAACTTCTATTTTGCAGTTGTTTGTCTTAAGCATTGAAATATAGGAGATTCTATTCATTTGATTTACTTTTAGAAGATTGAGGAAAACGTGACTTCTGTTGGTGCCGTGATTGGTGTCTATCTGCAATGTTTCTGTCCCTGTGATCTGTTCACAGTGAATTCTCTGATTTAATTCACTGCACTGTGCCTGGTTACCAATGTACTCCACTGTAGTAGGACTTCTGTACTTCGCAACAGTGTGCGCGGTGTCTAATCTACTTGACTGCAGAGTTCATTGTGTCTGGTGTACTTGACTGCAGTGTTCATTGTGTCTGGTGTACTTGACCGCAGTGTTCATTGTGTCTGGTGTACTTGACCGCAGTTCATTGTGTCTGGTGTACTTGACCGCAGAGTTCATTGTGTCTGGTGTACTTGACTGCAGTGTATTCTGTCCCTATGCTTTTAGCTGCGGTGCTCTGTGCATTCACTGGAGCAAGCTTTGCGCCTAATGAATTACTCTGCAGTATGCTCGCTTTGTGTGACTAATACTCTTCACTGCAGCGTGTTTTATGCTGCACAGTGTTCTATAACCAATGCCTACTATGCTTATTATAACAGGTGCAGGGCGATATTTTTTCTCTAGTACACCGGAACGTCAGGTTTCAGATTGCTTACGTGAAACATTTTCATAATTTCAAAAATCTATGGGAGCATGTGGCTTGCAGTACTTTTCCTTCATGTTCTCAAGATTTCTGATGTGTGTTAGGAGCACCTGGATGATTTCTTGAAAAAGACTGAAACCAGGGGTAATTGGTAGTGAAAATTAGAACGAGCCCTAAAAGCCTTTACGGGAACAGGGGTTGGTGGGAAAATGCTGCATTCACTAAAGAGTTAGATTAACTGAATCTAACGAAAAAGTCTCCTAGTACAGTGTTTCCCAAACTGGGGTCCGAGGACCCCCAGGGGTCCGTGGCACATTCCCAGGGGGTCCGCAGACAGCAGTTTTAAAAGCACTGCTAAGTCCCTTGTAAAATTAGAAGTTTTCGAGCAACTATAAAAGTGTCAAGAAAATGCCAGTAATTAATGTACCTGCTGGAGAGAGATGAGAGTTTTGTCTAGTGACAGCTTTGACTTATCTAATGTGACACAGAGGGTTAATATGCCTACTGCAAAGAACGTGCACAATGCATTTTAAAAAACAGTATTTTATGTGCATAGGTCAGTGGGCTACTGATTTTGTCACAGAGATTCTTTTGTCACTGTGCATTCATAAGGGACAATCATAATCTAGCACAGTGTCCTATAAACTGTCAAAGAGCTGCTTGCAAACTGCATGGTAAAAGTTAGCAACATTTGTTTATTCCCAGTCTATCATTATCCTGATGCTGCTATGTACCCACTTTCTGCACATGAAGAATTTTGTAATGCCTTTTTGTCACTTCTATGTGTGCTGCCTAATGCAGCACACATAGAAGTTACAAAACGCCATTTTTATTAAAGATTGTTTATGTGTAGGAAGGGTCACCATCCTGAACATAAACAATCAAAGGTGTTTTGCTTTTTCAGTTGGAAAAAGCAAAAACGAAGAGAAATAAGGCATTTCTCCTCATTTCGCCAAGTTAAGACCAGGTTTTTCATTGTCTTAATTTTGGTGCTGTCTCCTATTTAAGCTGACCTTGTAAGTAGAGGGCAGCGTCAAAATCAATGGGTGTTGGAGTGAAATGCCCACTGCAACTCCCACTGCCCACCCTTTTCACACTGAGCATTGCGGGAAAGGGGTCCTTATTTACAAGGCAGCGTTAAGCCACAATAAGTGGCTTAACGCTGCCTTGTAAATAAGGCAAAGACATTATTGCCACAGTAACATTGCAAAAAGTGACGTTCCCATGGCGATAGGGACTTGTAAATATGCCCCTAAAATCCTTAGTAATTTGAGTATTTGTTTTGTGTGATCACGCTTGTTTATTTTTTTCAAATTACTGTTTTAATGTTTGAAATTTAAATCCTACAAATTGCTTGGGGGTCCCCGGCTTCCAGTGGTGACTCAATGGGGGTCCTTAGGAGTCAAAAGTTTGGGAACCACTGTCCTAGTACATGCCTTTTTGTTGTTGGAACATAACCTTTTTGTGACCACAATTGTGCATTCGCAGAGCCAATAGCTATGGCTAAACACTTATAAGGTCCCAAAGGCGACGCTGGCACAAAACACATGATGACCCTTGGGCAGGAACTTTACATATTTCACTCATTATATTAAAACTCCGTTGTCAACACATTGCATGACATGCTTTCCTGCAACATTCAATGTGCCATGCATGCTTTTACTTTCCAATCAGCCTGGGAAAATGGTGGCTGCTTCATTGAAAGGAAATAGGTCTCGCATTTACAAGAGTTTGGCCTATCAACATTGTAAATGAAAATGCTTTTTATTTATGTGTTAATATAAAAAAAAAAAACATAAATAAAAGGCATTGTCATTTACAATGACAATAGCTTAAAACACAAAGTCGTATTCAGGAAGCTGGTGCTTTGGTGAGATCAAAAATAAGGATTACTCTAAGGATAAAAGCTGGCAGCTGAGTGGATGCAAATAATAAAAATGAAATAAAAAGATTCTCACCCCATTAGGATCAGCGATGGACCACAACAGTACCGGCCGGTGTAGACACTAAAGTGTAGTGTCCTGATGTATGGGAAAAGGTAGTTAGAAGAGGCTGGAGCACATGTTTCCCAGGTACAACGGTTCACAGCATATGTCAAACTGACAGATAGCAGACAGAACCAACAACAGGTGAATCCCCGTTGTGTCGGATTAGGCATAATTGTCTGTCTCGCTGCTTGGGGCACACAGTTACCCAGTACAGCGTACAAACGGTCCAAGGAGTGAGGGCCTGGTCTGGGAAGTGACCCGTTAGCGTTCCTGTCACCAGCGTGCTTGGTGCTAGGTCCGTCACTGGCGATTACTCCCAAGGGTCAATTCAACTCCTATGAAGCTGTTTGACGGCGGTTGCGTAGGCAGGCGAAATAAGGGAGTGGAGCTCACCTCAAGAACCAAAGTGGGAACCAGCACTGTAGACGTTTATCCCACAAAGACCCCCGGGCGGGGCCTCTGCAGTTCGGATGGTTTCCGTGGGACAAAGTCACAGGTGTGCCGGAACCCAGTATGGGTCCACGTAGCTCGCCCCTGTCTAGTCCAGGCAAATAGCCAGGATCCAGACACAAAGGGAAAAGCGCGGTCACAGTTTACTCACGGTACCACTGGAAGTGGGTCGGCGTCTGTCCTACCCCTTACTCGGCCGGTCCGGGCAGTATCGAGCATGGAGATGGCTCAACTACAAATAGCGGAGTTCGGTGGGAGGAGGGGGCGGTACTTCCGGTGTCTTCCAGGTAGCTAGGTAGAGTAACTAGAGCGTCAACCCCCTAACGGGGGCCATGTTGGAATTACCGCGTCCCAGCCGCAATGAACATAATGTGACCATCGCGTCTGTGTCCCACATGTCCAAGCCCTCGATGTCTGTAGGGTATCCGTACAGTAATGTTTAAAAACGGTTAATCAATTCATGGAGTTGGTCAATTTATTCAGTATCCATGAGTATATACAGCGCTGATTCGTTTTGTATTTATTGTCAACTAGAAATAATTAAGATAAGAGCATGGTATTCCAATGGTGTCCAGTATCACTTGTCGGTAATCACCGAAACATAATACAGTAATGGGGGATGGCAGAAAAGGATGGTAGGGGTAGTGTCAAAGTTATTCTTGCATTAGTTAATGGCAGAGCCCTACTGTGTCACTAATGGGTGCTGATCAAGTCAGAAATTGTATCCAGATTGGTCCAATCTCCTGAAGGGTCAGGAATGAGACCATGCCCTACACAATGGTAATCCCTGATGTGGGTGTAGAAAGGGGTGATTGATACAATTATTGAATGTATGTAGGTATGTATATACATAATCTGTTCCCAGTGTCATTTAGGTTAAGAGACTCCACGGAATGTCTTAGTTGAGTCCTGCCTTGTCGGTAGATAGTCGTAGGACCCACCGTTGCTCAAGACGGAACAGTGCATCCCTGGACATTCCTGGATGCGATTCTAGTACCCCCCATTCGAATGAGTCTGGGGAATGTTGTGCTTGTTTGAAATGAGTAGTCATTTTGGTGTTGGTCTTCAAACACCTAAAGTTGCTTCTATGTTCCATTATTCGTACTGTGACCGGTCTGGAAGTCATTCCTATCTAGAGGAGACCGCATCGACACTTCAGTATGTAGATGCAATTCGAGGTATTGCAATTAGTATGCGTTGTCAATTTCCAGGTGACACCATTGGGAAACCTCAGTTCTGTAGTGACTTTCGTTTTGGGGACAGGCTGAACATGATCCACAAGGATAATGCCCCTTGATAGGCGGTAAATCCCATAGTGTTCTTTGTATGTTGTTACGATGTTTCCTGGGTCTTGTGTGTATCAACATGTCTTTAATGTTGTTGGTCCACTTGAATGCGAACCTAGGTGTGGCAAGATTCAGTGTACCAGTTTTGAGGATGTTCCAATGTTTATGGATGATACTCCTCAATCGATTAGAGTTAGGGGTATATATGGTAACAAATGTAATGGTTTTGTCTGGTTCTCTAATTCTGTCTTCCAATAGGCTTTCACGATTGTTGTGTCTAGCCCTTTTGTAAGCTGCAATCACCTGCCTCGGGTATTCACGCTGGAGAAGGTCTTGTTTTAAAGTATCTGACTCCTTCTTGTAGTCCTAATACGGAGGAATTGTCCGAATGGTAAGTTTCGCCTGAGAGCCCTAGGATGAGGACTACTAAAGAGTAGGAGACTGTTCCTGTCAGTGGGTTTGCGATATAGGGCGGTGGAAATTTTGCCCTCCTCCAGTCTAATCAATAGATCAAGGAATGGGATTTCCCCTTCTGAGATAGCGTTGGTAAATTTCAAAAAGGGGTTCAAAGTGTTAATCCATGCGCAGAATTCGTCGCATTTGTTGCGATCTCCCTTCCAGAGGATCAGTATGTCATCGATAAATCGTTTCCATAACAGCACATTGGAGATGTAAGGGTTTCTGGGATTAAGGATCTCTCTCTCCTCAAACACCGACATGTACATACATGCCAGGCTTGGAGCGAACGTGCTGCCCATCGATGTACCCTGCGTTTGATGATAGAGTTGGGTGTCAAATTGGAAATAATTTTCTGTTAGTGCTAGTGTTGCGCACTCCATTATAAAAGCCAGTGTGGTGGGAGAATCCCACTCTACATTGTTTAAGGCATCCTCAATGACATCCAGGGTTGCCCTTTGAGAAATGTTCGTATAGAGGACCTCAACATCCAGGGTAACCAGCAGGTTTACTTCCTCTGGATGTTGGGTCTCCTCAAGAAGACGTAAAACGTTGGTTGTGTCCTTAATGAAGGAAGGAGTAGCCCTGACCAATGGTTGTAGAAAATGGTCGACGAACTTAGAAAGGGGTTCCAATATGGACCCAATACCTGATACGATGGGGCGTCCAGGGACAGGGGTAACCCCTTTATGAATTTTTGGAAGGCAGCAGAAGTAAGGTACAACGGGCTCTTTGGTTATCAGAAATTCTGCTTCTTTCTTAGAGATCCTTCCCTCTGATTCTGCAGAAAAGATCATAGCAGAGATGGTACTGTTCAGTCTGGGTGTGGGATTCTCTCTTATGGGAGTGTAATATCTCCTGTCACTCAATTGTCTGCGGCACTCGATATCATAGTCCGCTGTGGACATGATCACAGTTGCCCCACCCTTGTCTGCCTGCTTGATTGTGATATTTACATCATTCGCCAGGGCCTTGATGGCAGCAGTCTCATGGGAAGATAAGTTGTGAAATGGAGCCAGGGTTGTTGTTCTGTTTAGATCTTTCAACACTGCTTGCTCAAACGTTAGTACCTCTTTGGGAATTATGCTACTATTTGGAGTGAAGGTGGAGGGTCTATGGAGGCCAGAGTCACTCGTAGTGGGTGGCGGTTGGTCCTGAAAAAAAGTTTGTAGGCGGATTTTGCGGAAAGACTTTGTATTTCGCATCTATCCCGGAACCTGTCACTCTTAGGTGTGGGAACATAATCAAGGCCTTTTTGAAGAACCATCTTCTCTATAGGTGTGATGGCTCTTGAGGAGAGGTTGATGATCAGTTTTTCTTCCCCCTGGTTTGGCTCCTGGTTTCCACTGATCGTGTCAGCTGGTCCTGCCATTGCACTCTTTTTTGGCCTCTTCTGCGCCCTCTTCCTCTTTCCCAACCTCTGTCTAAAAAAGGTGGCTCAGGTCCAGATTGGAAGAAAGGTGGTGGTCCTTGTTGGTATATTGGGTATTGCCAAAATGGTGGTCCCTGATATGGAGGGATGTTATATGGAGGATATACAGGTTGGTGGAAGGGTCTTGTTTTCCTGTTGTTGCAGCTCCCAGTGCTTGAATCACTGTTAGATGCCGAATCTCTTCGTGATGAATTGGAGCTATCATCCGAGGAGTACTCTGTTGTGGTGTTGGTGTAATCCGCTTTAAGATAAGGGTAGATTTTCTCTGTGGAGAATTTTTGAATATCTTTTTGGAGCTTTGAAATTTTTTGCTTCATTAGATATTCCCTGTTGTCTGCAATTTCCGCGTTTATCTCAGCCAGTTTGCTTTTATAAGCTGCTGTCTGGACAATGACCTTTATCGCACCCTCTGCTGTTTGTGTTCTGATTAGTAGTGTGTCTGCAATTCTTTTAGCTGTGTTTATTATGAGGATCAGCCAGTCCCTAGTGCACTTCCACGCCACTAAGGACCATTCTTTTTTGAAAATTGCATCCTCTAAGAATAAACGTGGGACGTTATTAACAATAAGGCCATTGGGGGCTATATTGGCCCAAAGATATTCAGTCATCATTGCCCCGTGGAGGGTCGCCTTAAGCCATTCGTGTTTCATGTTGGTTAGCGAGGACCAGTCTTCTGATTGACTACCCGAGGCTGAGTTGCCATACGGTCCCAGTAGCGATGGTGCTCTCAAAATCTCAGCTGCTGCTTCATCACCAAAGCTAAGTCCTTGATAGTCCTCCATACTAGTTGTAGGAGGTACTAAAAGACACAAGAAAGAAATTGTAGATCTTTCTAAAAAGATTGGGCCAGAAGAGCCATTCGCAAACTTCTGGTAGCCTTAAATGTGGATTCCTGCGGGCAAAAGCCTGTGCAAGCAGTTAAACCAAGAGAGGGAAGGGAGGGCTAATATTTATTCAAGTCCAGCATACATGCCCATGGAAATATCTAAACAATACTGGTATGCAGTTCCTAATATAAAAGCAGGTTGTTGGATAAGATCAAGTCCTCCAAATGGAGTAAGAAGTCAGGAGAAATTTCTCCTTTTTTGGAAAATGTTCACAGATATCAGCTCAGCACACCTCCCTCTTCATCACAGAATTAGATTTCAGGTGTCCAAGAGGATAGCACCCTATGTTTGGACCTATTTTATTCCAGGAGCAATATTCAGCTAACCAGATTCTACTCCAGCTCCCAGACCTAGGAGCCTGAGGGGTGGATGAGTTAGTGGGAAAGTGACCCAAGAAATCACTGTATTCTTTCCCTTTTTTCCTTTCATTCCAAGACTCCTGAGCAAAGTTCAGGAGGAACACACAGAATTGTAGTATTAGTTCTCTTTTAGCCACACAGATTTTGGCTGTTCCTTCTTCAGTCCCTGGCAGTATTTCCTTCTTGGAGTCTTCTGCTGTCTCCATCTCCTCTTACATCTGTGACTCTGCCTCTTCCAATCAGACTCGATTGGCTTGTAAGTTGAGAGGATAGGCTTACAAAGCAAAGGTCTTCTACTCCATATAGCTGAAGCTATCCAGAAAAGCTTATACTTTGAAGTCATACTCTAGACACTGGTCCTCTTTTCACAAGGAGAATATATTTGTCATTTGGTGTCAGCTTCCTCTTGTTCTCATACGGATATATTCCGTTTTTATTGGATGATTTTTAATTAAATATTTAACTTTCCTCATGGAAGGCTCAATAATTTGTTTTCAAGGCTTTACTGTGGGCCCCGTAACAACCTTCAGGATGATGATGTGCTTGTACCGAGACTGTTTGAATGCGTTTTTCTAGGCATTCTTCTGTGAGATAGTGCTTGATTCTCAAATTTCTTCAGGCACATCCTTCTTTCATACAAGGTAGCATTATTGGTGACCTGTACTTCAGCCTGAATAGGATGTGAATAATCTGCTTTATTGTGCTGTCTTCCCTTTTTGAAATTTGTTCAGGAAGGAGTGGTGCTAAAACCGGAATCTGTATTTGCTCCTAAAGTAAACTTGTCTTTTCATGCATTCATACTTTACAGTAAGTAGTGATACCAACATTCTTGCCTCACCCTTTATCTGTAAAAGGAAGGTTATTGAATCGGCTTCAATTTAAAACAGTTTAGCTCATTTATCTTGCCAGGTACTGCTCCTTCAGGGTCAACTTGTATGTGACGTTTGGGAATCTAGTGAAGGTAAAAAGGCATCTTCAATGACTATAAGCAGATGGATAAAATCCACCATCACACTGGTTTACATTGTCCAAGACACTACTATTCAATATAGGATTTAAGGATGTTCCACGTGATGCGTTCTTGCTTCCAGTGTGGCATTTCATGGAATGTTATTGACAGATATGTAGACCTGGAACATGAGCTTTGGAAAATAATTTTATTAAGCATTATACTTTATGAATGCTGTTTGACATTTTGCTTCTGGGGTTTAAGTTCTGTAAAATCGTATCAATCTGATCTTTACTTAGGATTAAGTTTCTTGCTTTTGCTTTGGTTCACTATTTATTCATTAAAATTCACAGTTTGTTGATCTGAGGTGATTTTGGAATAAATAATGACTAGGAAGAGATTGAGGAACATAGAAGAAATGGTCTCATTATTTAACTATCATATTATTTACTCTAAGTCCAACTCATTCTTATCTCCATCATTAGAACTCACCATGATCCATGGCTTATGGGCCTCTAACAGTGCTTGAATCGAACAGAATGATACTGGGAATGCCAGCCTGTTTTGGCACTCAACTTGCAAGGCTTGCATTTTCACCACTCCTGATGTTTCCTATCTCAGAGGTAGGATTCAACTCACAAGTAATATTTGTGACGAGACCACCTAAGAGTAATGAGTATTACCAGTAAGTAATCGAGCCATTACCTGATAGGCACATCAATGTTTTTGCAACTGTAAATGAATTGTGCTCTTCTTAAGATGTAGAACACTAAAATACCAGATAAATTCACAAGTTGCCATGTAAGAGTGTATCTTAACCAGAGACGTGTGTTATGGGGCAACGAAGGTCCAAAATATATTAAATTAGACAGCAAGTTAATTTAAAATTATTGCAGCGATAAGTGCATATTCTTTGGCAGCATTACTTTATTATTTTGTCGTGTTAATACACAAAATTGTCTAGGCAAGTGTTTCATCGCATCACTACCAGTTTAACACCTGAATACAGCAATCACAAACTGAAAGGTGACTAGTTAACATTAGCAATCACAATGTATATATTGCATAAAATACAATCCGTTATTGTTGCATGTAAAATTGGCTGCGTATGCAGAACCAGTGCCTGTAACATAGTTTATTTTATTACTACGTTTTACAACTACCACCCAAAATTAAACTTGATTACAAGGTGGTCATTCCATGTGTGACATACTCACATGCATGCTCCCAAACTGGGGAGGATGCTACAACTGTCGAAGAGTAGGGGGATCTGTGCCAAGAAGAAAGGAGACTGCTCTCCCTGAGAGTTTGCAACACTACAGCAAACTGTTTGTGTGGGCCACATGAGCCCAAATCGATGAGTAGTAGTTTGAAGTTGGCGTGTGTGGAATCAAAGCCCCACTTATGCCCATATACAGCCCTCGAAGAAGTTGAAGGCCCAGTGGAGGTGTACATTCGAAAAGCCCACCAGAATCCGTAGGTAAGGCTGAAAGAAGAAACACTGCGTTGTGCCAGAACACCAAGCTAGTTTTCATATGAAGCAAACACTAAAGGCAGTGATAACCAGGTACGAAAGTGCAAACACACTTACCAGCAAGAGTTAGGGAAGTGCCACACAACCTCAAATCATGATGACCAGGCCCAGTTGAGTCACCGATGAGTGCACAGTGGCAAGTGGCATCTAGTGCACCGATCGGCCTTTGGAATAGTTACATTTTTCAATGGCTGCAGAAGGGAGCGCGAAGTACGGTGTCACCACATTCCTGAAACCACCACCACCATACAACATAGCGATGAAGCAGAATATTGGCACCAGGTGGACTGCATGGATCGAGACATTCGATGATTTAATAGATGGACTGTAAGAAGCAGATGATGAGAAAATCATTAAGGGCCCAATTTAGATCTTGGCGGATGGGTTATTCCATCACAACATTGACGGATATCCCATCCGCCGAAATATAAATCCCATTATATCCTATAGGATTTAAATTTTGGCAGACTGGATATCTGTCACCATTGTGATGGAGTAACCCATCCTTCAAGATCTAAATCAGACCCTATGTACTTAAAGAACCTTGCTGGTGTTGGAGTGAAAAAGGTGATAAAGAAAATAACACAAGCCGATGCTGTATCATACCATAAAATCAAGGAAGAGTTGGAAGCCAAGTTCAATCCAATACTAAATGTTGACTATGAAAGGTACATTTTCAATCAAGCTAGACAGCAAGCTTGTGAAACGATGGATGAGTTTGTTGACAGACTTGATGTACATATCAAACAATGCAAGTTTAAAGAATGTAATGATGATGAAGCCATACGCCTCAGAGTTATTGATGGATGTCTTTCAGATTTGTTTAGAATATGCATGTTAAGAGAGACGTTCAGTTTAGAGAAAGTATTAATGGCTGCAAGGATCGAGGAATAGCAGATCGACAAGCCGCTGATTGGAAGCTGGAGCAGAAAAAAAATGAATCAGCGTTGATGATGAAACTCAAGCATAAGTACCAGATAGATACATGCAAGGTGGCGCCTACAAAGAAGAAAAAGCAGTGTTTACGATGTGGGTTTTCATTTCCCCATGAACGCAAATGTCCAGCCATATAACAAGCGTGCAAACGCTAGGGTAAAGACAACAACTTGATAATTGGTTTGCAAAGCAAAAGTGAAACTAACTACGTCACAACGAAAAGATAAAACGGGTGCCAGAAGGTTCCAGAAGCATTCTCGCAACACCCACAAAGCCAAAAAGCTACATTAGGTACGACAAGTAGAAACCACACAAACTTGATTGCTGTCACGTTCTTACTACAAAGGCTTGTCAACATCATTATCTAGCACCAGTGAAGAAGATGGTTGTGCCATGATGGCACCGACCAAGGAACGACAGGCACATGTAGGTGTGGCTGGTTGCAAAGACGAACAAAAGACTAAGGCAAACCACCACACGAAACATCAGAATTTATTTGGACACTGCCCCAAGAATACAATAAAGGTCAACGGTTGCCCCATAACCTTTATCATACACAGTGGTCCGTCGATTAACAGCATGCCGGTCAAAAAGTTCAATAGCCTATCTCCTGTGCCACGCCGTCAAACACAAAAATATACACATAAGCTGTATCTAAACAATTGCAGAGTCAAGGGTCATTCGTAAGGACCATTGGACATAAAACAGTACCAGTGCAAGCACCAATTCAGTTTCTTCAAGGAGCATCGTCCAGTGCATGCCTACTCAGTTTTGCCACCGCTGCAGACATGGGACTGATATCTATCAATTACAACCTCAACCCTCAATCTGAAATTGTGAGTCAGTTCCAGTCGTTATTTCATGGCCTAAGCAGGCTCAAGACAATTAAAGTAAGACATTCCCCCTGTTGTCCAGAGGCACCCTAGAGAAGCTTTCCACTTGCGAGAAGCTGTTGAGAAAATACTAGAAATGCTGTTGAAGTATGACATCATTGAGTACTGCACCAGCCCTACACCATGGGTTTCTCCCATACCAGTGGAGCCAAAAGAGAACAGTGGAGGTGCAGTGCACATCTGTGTTGATATGCGCCAGGCCAACAAAGCAATCGAGAGAGAAAAACACCTGGTCCACACATCATTGACATGATCATGCAACTGAATGGTGCCAAAGTCTTCACCCGTATTGACCTGAACACGGGATACCAACAACTCGAGTTGGAGGAGAACTGCACGTACATCACTACTTTTTCGACTCATGTTGGTTTGTTCAGATACAAAAGGTTGAGTTTTGGAGTATCGTCATCTGCAAAAAGTACTGTCAGATAGATACTTGCCCCTCACAAGATGTCACCATGCAGCGATCCTTCTTCGGCATGGGCAGTTATTGTTCAAGGTACATTGGTGACTTTGCTACTGTGAGTACCCCATTGAGAGATTTGACAAAACGAGATGTCCCTTTCAAGTGGTCTGCTGAATGTGACCAAAGCTTCAAAAGAATAAAACATGCAATTGAAAATACAACCGAGATGGCTTATTTTGACCCCAAGTTACATACAGAGTTCACAGTGGATGAGAGGCCGGTGGAGCTGCAGGCAATCCTTGCTCAACATAATGGTCATCTAAATGCTCAGAGACTCTATGTGGCCTATGCCAATTGAAGCCTGTCTGATACAGAATGAGCCTAGTCTCAGCCGGAAAAATAGAGTCTGGCTGTAGTGTGGGCTTGCAAGCATTTTCATGTTTTTCTATACAGAAAACGGTTCACTATAATTACAGACCACCAAGCTCTGCTCACTATTTTTGAAAACCCGAAAGCCAAGATGCTCCCTTGCATTGAGATGTGGCGGTTGGGATGGCAAAAGTATAATTATGCAATTGTACACAAGCTGGGTAAAGATTAGAACTCTGCTGATTACTTTTCAGGAGTACTGTTACAGTGGCACGGTTCGATATCTAAAACAGCTCAGGAGTACATTAACTTCATTAGGAGGTCCAGCATGCCAGCAGCCCTATCCATTGAACAGATCAATGCTGATAAGAACATGCTTATCCTCAATGTTGGACTGGACTGTTCCCAATGAGGCACAGGGTCAAGACTGATTTGCATATGGCCAGGTCTAAACTGGGGTGGCATGGTGAGCAAAAGAATGATGGATTTAACCCAGATCTCTTGACTGGGGGTGCATGTTTTGATTTGTTCTGCATTCCATCTATCAATTGTGTGTCTTTTATCCTCAAAGACATCAATTTAATCCATTCGTGGAAGAAGCATGTTCGACCTTTAACGGACAAAGTTGAATTTAAAAAAAATCTAAAATGCACATGATGAATTTCCATTACCAAGGAAGGTGTTGTATTGAGAGGCTCAGAATCATCATTCCTGAGAGCCTAAGACAACAGGTCATTGAACTAGCCCATGAAGGACATCATTGTATTGTAGCTATCAAAAGAGCTCTAACAGGCTGAGTGTGGTTCCCGCACCTGGATGAGCGAGTTGAGAGTGAACTTTATGAGTGCCATCTTTGCAACTGCCTTTCCCCCAAAGTGACACAGCATCCACTGACAAAGTCTGACCTTCCTGGACATGCCTGGGAAAGAGTTGCCATTAATTTCTTTGGGCCTTTACAAAAAGGACATCATCTCACTGTAGTTATTGATGAGCATTCACGTTTTTCTTTAGTAGAGGAGTTATCATCAACAACCCATTACAAGGTCATTGAGCAGCTGGAGAACATCTTTGCAGAGTGGGGTATTCCCGCCATTCTTAAATCGGACGATGGTCCGCTGGTCAATAGCAAAGAATTGAAGGAATTTCTGGTTAGACTAAATGCCAAGCATCAAAAGAGCACACCTCTGTGGCACAAAGCAAATGGACTGTGGAACAAGTCATGGGTGCCCCCAAACAGGTAATTCAACAAGCATTGATGGAGGGAACCAGAATGATAAAAAAGTAATGAAATTGAGTTCAACCAAGCCCTGTGTCAAGCCCTCCAAGCTTATCGTTCAACTTCTCAATCCACAACTAGAGAAAGCTCTGCCACCTTGCTATTTGGGAGAGCCATCGAAACCAAACTGCCACAGTGGACAGAAGTCTGATGCTTGAATGCTGATAAGGTTTTGGGGGAAATGCCAGATGAAAACATTTGCCGATCGTCGCAGACGAGCTCAGGAAACCCCCTTCGATGAAGGTGACTAGGTCCTGGTCAAGCAAAAACGAAAGCGAAAAACAGACATTCAGTTTGCTGTTGATCCTCTGAGGGTTGTGACGTGCAAAGTACATATTGTGACGGCTCATCGTACCGGAAAGTCCATCACCCGGGACTCATCACACTTTAACCATCTACCTCGACAGTCAAAAGCTCCTGCAATCATGAATGAGACGACACCGCCTGAATGTTCAGCTCAAGCATCAGAACTGTGCCATCAGTGCACAATCAAGAGTGCATTTCACCATCTCATAGTACTCGATCTGGCCGACTAGTACGAGCGCCTCAACGCCTTATTGAAGAAATATAATGTGACTATTGTTTGTATTTTTTTATTTACCAAGGTGGGAGATGTATGGTTGTGAGACTATGTGCCCTGGGAAGCTTGAGGTTCTGGGTCGGGCTCAACAAGGAATTACGTATCTTGTTGGGAGGTGTTAAGGTTTGGTCATTAAGGGTTATGACGTAACAAGAGGACAGTGTGTGATTGTATGCTGCGGAATAAAGATGCACAATCCATAGCACCATGTGTGGCATATTCATTTGCATGCTACCGGGCTGGGGAGGAAGCTAGTCACTACGTAGCCCACAACATCTGTGAAGAAACAGCCCTGCCATATACCACGCATTGCGAATTAGACCAACACATTTGTGGTAATGTGTTCACAGTCCTGGCCTCGTCCAGTCCAGTCTCGTAGAATGTTGCTCTGGAGCCGACTAGCCCCTCCCATTGCTCTGGCTAGGAAGGGAACTCGATATTGGCGAACCAGCGGTCATATGCAGTTCTACCTCGCCACAAGAGGGGTTCTGGCTCTCACTTCGAGATTGGGATGACTTGTTATGCGATATCAATGGAGGTACACGCACCTTAGTCCCTCTGTAGACTTGTCAACAAGTCTGACTTATTTGAGTGCTCTCAACTGCTGGCTTACTAGCCAGGCATTTACCAGTCGGGCCTTCTGCAACTCAGCAGTAAAGGAGTCCATGCAATGCTTTTCCATCCCAAGGTAAACTAGCCTCCGCTCATGGCGACCCGAGTGAATACGTTTTGTATTAGTTCCATAAGCACTGGATGGATCTGAGTCTGCTGTGAGTGCTCATCTTGCATCCACAGTCAGACAGAGATGCTGGCAGGTAGGTGCACATCTTAACTCAAAACACACAAAAAGAGAAGGACTGGAGAATATTATGAAAGAAAGGCAGGAGTCGAGCGAATGCTCACTCTATGTTAGGTGTGCTTGCACCAGAATTCCTTACTGGAGGGTCAAAGATGTGAAAATCTTGGGGAAAATCATTGGATTTTTTTAAGACTGCCCTCACCGACTATGTAGTGGCATGCTTCATCATAGGACAGCTATCAACACCCAGGTGCAGATCAACACACTGGGTGGAGCGCTGATATTTTTTAGAAAAGAAAAGGAGAAAAGAAAGAAAAGTTTTCCAAGTGAGGGATCCCTAATGCAGAGAAAATTACAAGTAAAGACTGCCTTAGAGGGTACCGTGGGAACTTATTTATTAATGGTTCCCCTTGACAGGATTAAACATTTCGTATTGGGTGTCTACGAGGAGTTACAGCTCCTGTACCCCATCTTCTTACACCAACATGTTTCAGCCCATTTCTATTGCCCTTGTGGGTCAATGGCATTCTTCAGGGTATCGATCTCTTGTGATTATTTCAAGTATTTATAGTCCGATTTTGACCTACTTCAAGAATGGTTTAAAAGACCTTACATTCGAATCTTATTACTGATTCTTTTATCCCAGGACCGAAGTGGGGACACCGCCCTGTAGTCAAACAGTCTTCAAGGGTCGGCGTCTCTGACACCATACCACTCCGCGTCCTCTCCTGTGACTCTACCCTCTCTGGAGGATCACTTATGCTGTGCCGGTATAGGCACTAGTACAGCTGACAGCGCACAATGTGCTCTCTTCATCACCAATGCCACCCAGGCTGTGACCAGCTGCAAGGCAGCATGAATACAGCATGTCCAGGAAGCTAAGGGGCTCGGAACACTAAATAACTGTCTGCCTATTTCACTGGTGTAGCAGTGCCACTGGAGCTCAATGCAGAAAGAAAATCTCAGACTGCAGCCAGAGATTGAATACAGATAAAAGGAGAAGAAGTCTTCTACAAGTGAAGTCTGGCTCTGCTAAAATAGATCACCTGGATAAGGACCTGGTTCATGGCTTGCCCCCTTTATAAAATCGCACTGACTAGGTAAAGATACTGTTTAGCTTTCATTTAGTCTTAGGAAAATTAAAACATACAATTGCTTCTGACAGCCAAGTTGTCACGTGGCATTTGGTACTAAAAAAAACAGCAACCTTATTTATATTGGACTCTAAAAACCCATTTTAAGCATCAGCTCTAAAGCACCAGTATGTTAAGTGTTGTTGGCTAAGGCAAAACTAGCCATGGGTCTTATGTGACATGGTGCCACTTGCCAACCATGACAAAACTGGTTCTATTTTATTATTAAGCACAGTGTAAGAGATTGATCCCGATAACAGCTAAATATTGGCCTTAAACGTAAAAACCTAAAGATAAATATTGCATTTTGCAGCTGAATTCGTTTGCTTGATTTTGCTCGCGAGAAAGTGTCACTCATAGTCCTTGAATGTTACTCATAAATACACCTAAAATAATTTCACACATAATCAATGTGAAACCTTGGCAGCTATGATTAAATTACCTCAAATACTGCAAATCAACTGTATAAGAATAATTATGCATTACCCGCCGTGATCTAGTTTCATGTGTTTCCCAGCTCTGTCTTGCTCGTTTAATAGATGCGCGCTTCCTGGTTTTCTCACGTGGTCAATCTCTCGAAAGCACCGCCCCTCATGGAGCTGTATACCCGTATGAAATGGAGCTTGGCGCGGGCGCAGAAACTCCTTTTGGCGTCACATTCACACTTTTTTAATTCACACTATGTTTATGTGACTCCTACCCCTGCATCGAAGTGAGATCAAAGGGTGTGGGCGTTCGCCCCACACCAGAAATGCTGCCCATTTTTAACCCGTCCTCTTCATTAATAGGGTTGGCCTTGTTTCAGGTTTCTTTTGAAAGATTTGTACATGTTTGGGCTTCTTTTAGAGAGAAATTAATCTGTTGTGTTCGTTGCACCTATCTCCATTGTAAATACATATGCCATGTTTTCAAACGCCGTCGTTGCCAGGTAATTGAAATTTGCCTTTTAAGGTGAACAAGACTTGTTTTTGAAATGTTTATTACGTTTATATGATGGTCCTTTTGATCGTATAATATAAATGATTAGATTATTTGACGCATTTACAAATATTGCATTAGGAATTGTGTATTATTTAGAATCAATAACCGGAAAGGTCAGATTGCCTTCTTACTATACAGAGTGTACCTCTTGACTTGTGGCTGAGCGAAAAAGTACTGTGAAACCCTCTGCAAATCGGCAGTAGATTTAATAAACATGAGCTCAGTTTAGCGGATTTACACTAAAACATAATCTCCCGTATTTCATGTGCGAATATTATATTACATACTGGAACACTGTTTAAGTGACGCAACTATGGTGCGTTATGCACTCTTTCTACCAGTGGCAAAACTGGTCTGTCAGCGATGCTTTTAAAAAGGCTCAACTAGATCCGAACTTGGAGGGGGGAATATGGACTAACATTTGAAATAATAGGGCAAACAGTGCTTGAAATGGAAAAATAAAAGTGCATTGCTACTCGCTGTAAAGCGCTTCAACGCCTCGCCAAGTGTAGTAAGCGCTAAATAAATACAATTACAATGCTAATAAAACATTATCTGAAAACAAATCAGACTTCAGTCTGCATTGTAGACTGACAACCCGGACCACCTAAAGCTCAAAGGGCAATGACACACTGCAATATAATACTGTCAAGAACCAAAAATATTTAATCCTTTGGCCTCAATAACTAGTCTTAAAAGAAACGGCGAGCACCTGGGTTTGCTCCTAATTAAGTGGAAGACCAAAAATACCAACTCTTGTGTCAATCAGAAAACATTTACAACTGGAATTCGGGCCCCTCAATATTACACTTGCCTACCTGTGGATATACTAAGGCACAGATGGGGGGCACGTGACAGGTAGTCTGCAAGGTTCCATTTCTGAAAAGTCGGCTCCTGTTTCTATAGAACAAGGTGATGCTTCAGTAGTGCATGCAGCAGGGGAAACTTGACTACTTAAGTATACACGCCGGGTCCTTGCTAATCATGGCTTCTCCTCTTTCCCACAGTGTGACTGTAAGCCTATCTGCTCCTCACAATCTAAACTAACAACCTCACAAAAATACAATGTCCCAAAGTTTAATGCGCAAAGAAGTAGAAAATATACATTGCATTGCTCATCCTCACTCCCTGAAGCATGTTTCCAGTCGAATTACTCACACGTTTGACAAATGACTTGGCTGCCTCTCCCACTTTACAATTGGGTGCCGGGGTGAGGGACATGTGGCCATGGTCTGATTATTCGTCAGTGGAGCAACGTCACTCAGGAAGCCAGTCTAAGTCTCAGCCACTATCTTTAGATGGAGCCTTTTCCGGTGACGAGACACAGGCGCCTGTGGTAGTGAGGCATCTCAACCGGGGAATGCCTGCACGCCTGTTCGCAAAGGCCACATTAAGAGACACTGGATGCCATAGTGTGGAGTACTGAGCAAAAGATAAATCAAAAAGAGCAGCGCGGCGCTCAGGTCCACTCAAACATCAACATTTTTTTAGGTCAAGCCTAGCGTTACGAGTTGGGTGAGATGCACGCAACGAGGCGCGCGGCCGCCAATTTTTAGCACATAAATAAACAAGTAAAAAAGCATACGAGTGCGTCCTAAATAAACAAGCATTTGCTGTAAGATATAAATAAATAAAGTGAGCGCGGTGTCCCTAGTGGGCGCCGCGCTCATTAAAGTAATGAAAAACATACAAATGAGAGCGCATTGGGCTGCAGCCGTCATTGTCCCCATCAGTGTCCATTTCCCAAATAGTGCATGCTTAACTAATTGAAACACCGCAAGTGAAAGATCCAGTCCGGATGGGCCGTCCGAGAAGGAGACAGGGCGGTAACAAAGAAGCCTCATTTTGAATCGGAACCTATCGTTTAGCATAAACGATGACGTCAGCCAATAGAAATGATGGGCGGGGCTTCAAGTCCACTTCAGAGCGAGCAGCGCATGCGTGCTGCAATGCAGGTCGGCGAGACCTAAAAAGTGCCGGTTCTCAGTACAGCGCAGTACCGGCCCATTTAAAGCCCTGGGGGCAAAGCTATTGTTGGAGCCAATGCAAGACAATAGAGTGATATATTTATGAATGATATATTTTAAAGATGTTGGTCAAACTCAATACGTTGATAATAAACCTATATGAATAGATTTGACAATGTTTATAGGCTGGACTTTAAATAGGATGAAAAAAGTATGAGTGGGGGCTGTGTGGTACGTAATTAGTTGCCTCGTCCTTCCCCGAGTCAAGCGTCAAGTGTATGTGTTCTCCTCAAGGCCAACATTGTAATGTTTAAGGTTCTTGCTTACTTTTAACTGTAGTTCCACTCTCGGGCAGCGGAACTGCATCTGCAGGTCTCTCGGCAACTGAGTCAGTTGCGGTTGAGACTTGTGAAGGTCACACACTCCCCGTCGTGGGTGCGTACTACATCCAATTACAATTTTATCTAGTATCACTTTTCAGGACAAATGGAAAGGTTTCATGGTACTTTCTCAGACAGATATCAATCCAAAAGCCTTTGGGGTAACTGAAATCGACATGCTTGGCTATTTAAATCAAAAGTAGTATGCCTAGTCCAACAAACCATCACTAAAGGGTACGTAGCCATCAAAGGGAAGAACATATTAGGCTGGCAAGACTTAGCGAGAATGGGAATTTATCTAAAACCTTGGTTGGATAATGCTGTGGTGCTAGTTGGTTTTCCAGAATGCTATCTGGAGGATGACATGCATACTATAAATATTGTCGGAGATTCTAACAAGCTTTCCTTTCCAGGTACTTCTTCAGCTATTGAAGCCAATTTCCCACAGTTTTTTCTGACAAACTTGGTACTGTGTTAGGTTTTGAACACCAAATTCGTTTAAAATCAGATGCTCAACCTGTGGTACATAGGGTCTGATCTTTGCCTCTGAATGTCAGAGATGATTTGAAAAATCTATGCTCGGAGGGAATAATCGTACCGTGTGATTCTTCGTCATGGGTATCTCCATTGTAGTAGTATGAAAAAAATCTGGGGAGTTTAGACTTTGTGCTGACTTGCTCTCTCTTAACAGCAACATTCTCGTGGACAGTTACCCCCTCCCCAAAATTCAGGACCTTTTGGCCAGTCTGTGGGGGCTCCAAGTTTTTCTCTATAATAGATTTACAGTCAGCCCATCGCCAAATTCCTCTCAGTGTTGAGCCTCAGAAATGTACAACTTTTGTGTCTTTGTTTGGTGCATTTAAGTACCTCAGGCTGCCATTTGGTTTTGTCTCCTCTGGTAGCGTGTTCCAGAAGCTCATGGACACCCTTTTCAAAGACATTCCTATAGTCCAAACTTACCAGGATGACATTCTGATGTTCACTAGCATTCGTGAGCCCCAAAATGACACCCTATCTAAAGTTCTTTCAAAGTTGTACAACTTGACTATTTAGGACATACCTTGTTGCCAGAATGTATCAAAACCAATTTTATTTAATCAAAGCAATATGTGATGCTGCCCTGTCCAAAGATAAAGATGCTTTATGTTCGTTTCTGGTGTTGGTCGAATCCTATGCTTGATTTGTGCATGGGTATGCTCAGATAGTAGAAACTTTGAGAGCGTTACTCAAAAAGTGTGCTAAATTCATATGGAGCATTGTCATGCATAGCACATTTAACAAGGTCATACTTATTACTGAGCAGGTACCAGCCTTACAACCTTTTCAGGATGAATGCAGATGCTTTGTGAATGTGGATGCAAGTTTGTCAGGAGTTGGTGCCCTACTTGGACAATGGTTTGGCGGTAAGGAACATACCATTGCATTCGCTTCCAGGACACTGTAACCTGCTGAGACGCGAAACAGCACTATCGAATGAGAGGCACTTGCATGTGTCTGGGCAATACACAAGTTCAGGCCATACATTTGGGGACACAAGTTTGAAGTGTATTTAGACCATAAGCCTTTAATGTACATTCTTAATGGTGGAGGAACTAATAAGGCATCCGCCAGGTTGGTGCATTTATTATACACATTACAAGAGTACCATTTTGTTATCAAACATCTGCTTGGTGGCAAGAACTTAGAGCAGATTGCTTATCATGTATGTCACTTGAGTGCGAACAGAGTAAAGTGAAGATACAGAGTGTTTTGTAGCGGGAGTCGATGCTGTTCAGAATTGTGCTCCCCTTTCTGAAGAGACTTGGTGGGAGGCATATTCCAAAGACTCCAATCTCATTAAAGTCCAAGAGTTCATTATTAAAGGCTAGCCGGAGAGTAGAACTCTTTCTTGTGAGATAAAAGGTTTCTCTTTTGTGGCTTCTGAACTTTCAGTTTTTGATGAGATGGTGATGCATCATGATCTTTTCATACCTCCAGAAAGTTTGCGCAAAGAAATTATTCAGACAGCGCAACATGGTCACTTGGGGGTTACCAAACCATGTCAACGTCTTAAACAATACTATTTGTGGCCTTCTCTTGAGAAACAAGTTAGGACAATCTTTGAAAGTTGTGTGGAATGCTTACTCTCTGACAAGCGAAGGAAAACCCTTAACACACCTCTGCATCTCATGCCATTTCCCAAAGGTCCCTAGGACAAAGTTGGTATTGACTTCTCTGATCCCTATGAAGTGTTGCCTGTTGAGAACACATTTTTTATTTTAATGGTGGACTACTTTTCAAAATTGATGTTTTCTGTGGTTTGTGATGGTCCCACAACTGATAATGCCATGACATTTTTAGAACATGTTTTCAAGTTGGAAGGATCACCAAAATAATTGTCACAGATAATGGTGCCCATTTCCCTGCACAACGGATGTGTAAGTTCCTAGAGTGCAATGACATTCAACATCTTAAAGTGGCTCTGTACTCGCCCTCCTCCAATGGCCTAGTTGAGAGGAGGAACAGAATGGTCAAGGTAGGTGTGCAGACCGCATTGTCCTCAGGTTTAGATGTCCAAGAATTTGTATGGAACAGAATGTGGCCATATAATGTCACACTCCACTGTACCACTGGGTTAGCACCTTTTATGTTGCTTAGAGGAAGGAAGGTGCACTTCAATGTGTGTCCTAATTGGCTTCTTAGCAAGAGTTTTCAGGAAGTTGAATCTCTGGATGCCATTAGATCCAGGGTTGAGCTTAAACAAAATGTCATGAAAGCTCGCTTCGCTCTGGCAAACATTTAAAAAATGATCCTTTAAAGGTGAGTGATTGGGTCTTGATTAAAAACCCCGTTAGAGTGATAAAGGGAACTTCTAGGTATTCATCATATGCACTCGTTGTACGGGTTAGCAAAGGTTCTGCCCTTCTGGAAAACAAGGTATGGTGGAACAAGAGGAGTTTGGTGCGACTTACTGGTTCACAGGTCGACATCTTCAAAAAACGTTCTGCTTCTAATGCAGATCAGCGTCAATTTTATGATTAGTTACAAGATACTGTGGTTTCCAACTACGATGACTGAAGTTGGTCCTATTATATTTCAAGATCCTTTGGCCCCAATGGCTTCCGCGGGTGAGTGAATATTCAACAGAGAAAATGGTTGCTTTAGCAAATTGCCTTGCAGATTTGAAGATTATGTATTGGAATAACTTTTCATATTTGCCGTGTAGGTTCAAGGACCAAGCTTTGCTATAACTAGTTTTGCAGTGTAATTTTGTGCAAACATTCTGCATTGTATAGTAGTTTATTTTGCTTCTATCTTCCTTATGTCTGTTAAAGGGGAAAATTTTGTAGTATGTAATTAGTTGCCTCAATCTTCTGCGGGGCAAGTGTATGTGGTCTCCTCGAGGCCAACATTGTATTGTTTGAGGTTCTTCCTTACTTTTAACTGTGGTTCCACGCTTGGACAGTGAAAAGGCATCTGCACGTATGTCTCAAACTGAGTCAGTTGCGGTGGAGACTTGTGGTAGTTGGACGCTTCCAGTCGTGGGTGTGTACTACATCCAATAAATATTATCCTTTGAACTTATTGCTGCCAGTGTCTTTATTTCTACAGGCGGGGCCCATATAATTAAATGTGTGGCTTAAATATATACACTAAAATTTGCAGTGCCACCCTTCCCACACATTTGCATAGAATAACAGCTGCAACTGGCATTCGTGACCGATGATCTCTGCACTTTGCAGAGGGGTCAAGGATTGCATGACCACGTATTCGAAAAGTCTTTTTGCCCTTTACAGGCACTGAGAGAAAGTCACGCTGCCTTCAGCCTCAATTCTATTGTGCCCTGTTATAAACACCAGCATGAGACTCAATTCAAATTATGCACTAGACAAGAGTAATAGTCTGTCTCCGAAAAATAAAATAAAAAGAACACAACATCCTGGGAAAAACAGACACTCACAGGGAATGCAAGATCAAAAAAGCATGTGAAATATAAGCAGAAAGGACATGGATTAAATTTAACGTTTTTTACAATCATTGTTCAGAAATTGATCACTGTTTTTGCGTGAACAGTTAGGGACATGAATATAGGGCACGAAAAGGACCTGTTTCAATGTCCTTTTTAAATTACTACTGGGTCTGAGACCCAAAGGGGCCAAGCTCGCTTAAAACTTTGTTTATAGGCTAGTGACAGAGATCTTTAAAAACTGTAAAGAGTGATTTGCTAACTAAATAGCAGCTTCTATTGATTTCAGTACAAATCACTTTGTAATGAAGCAGCGCTTTCAGTAACCACAGATGCAGAAGTAGTGAGGTAAGTCTTCTTTATTGAACACTTCATCCATCAGCCTCCTTAGTATCAAGTCACATCCAATAACAGCCACCCTCCAGCCCTCCCAGCACTACATTAGAATTCCAACCTAGTGATGTAAGACGGTCATTTCAAGACCCCACACATCTTCCTTCTTTAGAAGCAATATCAATTTGAGACAAATATAATCTTTAACACTCGAAAACAAAAAAATATTATTAAGCATAAAATACAAATCAACAAAATTAAATATGCCCAATATGGAGTCATATTGTGAGTTCATTTGCCCCCAAAGTGATACCCTATCTACTAACATATACATCTCAATAAGCAGGTCTCTTACGTAATCTGGTGCTCCTCTTTATGGCCACTGTTCTGTCCAAATGTGAACTTTGTTTTTCATCATTCATTTCAACCTTTTCCTTACAATGTTCACCTGGTCTGTCTTGAGATCTATCACATTTCAAAACAACAATTTAATTTATGCTCAATACCCTTTCATTCTCCTTAATGGCATTCGTAAATATCTTTAATTACTTTTTGTGTTTTGGCAAATCTAGACCATTGAGCACAACCAACTGGCGCTCTCTTATCTTCACCAAATCTCCCACATGAACCTCAACCTGTTTAAAATATTTTGTAGCATAAAAATAACTTTTCTTGTTATACTGTAAGTCTCTCTCATCTCACTCCTTTCCCCCAATTCATCCAGCCGGGACATAGAACAGTATTAGGAGTCCTCCTTTTATACAGTTCAAATGGACTCTTACCATTAGAAGAATATATTGTCATACAATATGCAGTGATTCTATGTTGCAGTTCCTACTTCCAATCAAGACCATTAGCCCTAGCTAATTGAATACATTCTTTAAACATTTTGTTCATCCTCTCTACTGCTCCATTTGTTTGAGGATGATAAATAGAACTCTTTTTGATAAGAACCCCACTTGAAGCAAAGAATCTCTTCATTTTATCTGAGCACAATTGAGGCCCATTGTCTGAGAGAATACTCTTAGGAGAAACTCTTACTTTTAAACCATTCTATCAAAAATGTGATTACACTCAATGAGGTTACCTCCTGCACACACACCACTTCCACCCTCCTTCAATAAAGATCCAACAAGACTAACAGGTACGGAGTGTTATGGTCAGCCGTAAGCAGTCCAACAATGTCAATAGCAACTTCCTCCTACGGGTAATCAGGTAGTTGTCTACACACCATCAGTACATGCCTAGTCATTAAGTCTTATCACTATTCTTACATTCCATACATTCACAGACAGTTCTTTCCACCTGAATGTCCATACTTGGACACAGTCAGCTCACAGTGTCTCTTTAGAGTTCCCAAATTTAGAGCAGGCACCAAGTGAGTGCCTCTTAATACCCCTATCTACAGACAATTACTCTTTTATCATTGCCCATGGTTTCTTCAGTGAGTCAAACTTTCCATCCTAACATGCAGTCACTACTTCCTTTATCTCAACATCTTTCAGCAACTCTTCTTTCCTTTCCTCTTCAGTAATCACACCTCATCTGACTTCAACTACATTCACCTCCTATTCCACCAATCCATCTAGAACCTCTTCCATGGTTGCATCACTGATCAGCCTGGATAAACAATCGACTGAGACATTTCGGACTCCCGGAATATACTCTACTTCAAAATAAAATTCTTGTAAAGCTATCACCCACCTACGTATCCTGGAAGATATAGAATCCAAACCTTTTTTCATAAAAACTTTCCTTAGTATCTTGTGATCTGACCATATTTTAAATTTGGTACCCAAAATCAAATTGGTGAATTTCTTTAAAGACCATAATATCACCAATGCTTCCTTCTCAATGACGAGTAATTAATTTCTGAATCACGCTAACATCTGGAAGCACAAGCAGTCAAGAACACTGCACCATCTCTTCTTTGTAGAAGAGCCGCTACCAGACCTTTACAACTTGGAAGCACAAGCAGTCAAGAACACTACACCATCTCTTCTTTGTAGAAGCGCCGCTACCAGACCTTTACAACTTGGAAGCAAAAGCAGTCAAGAACACTACACCATCTCTTCTTTGTAGAAGCACCGCTACCAGACCTTTACAACTTGCATCTGTGACTATTATGGTTGACACTTCTGGAACAAATGCCTGTAAATTTGGTGCATTCCCTAATTCCATTTTCAGAATATCAAATTCTTGACACATCTGACTCTCCTCAAATTCCACATTATTCTCTACCAGAGTTCTCAACTGTGTAGATAAACACAGTTCTTCTGAATGTATTTGCCATAGTACTCGACCATGCCCATGAATGAGATTACTTCTTCCTTTGAACAGGGATCCTGTAAACTTACTATAGTTTTGGTCAAGCCTTCTTTAGGCATCACCCTTTTTCCAGAGATTTTATGACTTAAGTAATTGATTTCACCCACACCAAACTTGCACTTATCCTTTTTTAGGGTCAAACCAGCTTCTATTTTTTTTTTTCCTCATATGCCATTAGATGTATCCAGAACCGTTTTTGTTTACTCTGCGGCCCCCCAATTGATTGGCACCAGCAAGAGAGGTCTGAACTAAATGGATGCACTTTACACAAAACCTCTCGTATTCGGTCTGTTCGGTTCTTCTATCTGGTTAGCCCCTGAAACTGACCCGAGTGGTGAAGTAACTCTATGTAAAGGCATAATCATTGGACTGGTGTGTCCCTGATGTAAAATATTATCAAGCCAACCCATACACGGCAACCAAAAGTCTTTTTTCCTCTTCCAAATGGCCCTATCCTATCTCATTGTGTACTTGATCGAATTTACCCAGTCTAAAAAAGTTGGAGGAGTGTTCCTAATACAGCTTTCTCTCCGAGCAAGTAAAATGAGGTAGAGAGACAACTTACTTTTATCTGAAGATAACAACTCATAATTTGGGAAAATACCAAAAAATACTAAAGTTATGCTCACCTGGATGTCAAAACCAAACATGGCTTCCATACCTTTAGTGACAGAACCCCAAAACTGATGTAGCAGTGGGCAGCTTAAAACATATGCTCATTGTCTGCTTTTTCCTGCTGACATTTCGGACAACAGGGAATAGGTCCCTTCGCAAATTTGGAGACCTTAAGAGGAGACCAGTATACACTGTGAAGAGAAAAGATATGATTTCTCCTTAAATTGGCAGCTTGTACTGTGGAGTATAGTAAATCATAAGATACTTGCAATATTTCTTTTGTACTGGATCCGGGCAAGCACTCGCACCACAGCTGCGATGGAAGGATGAAATCACTATCAGCCAGGTCAATCAGGAGCCAGTATAGATTTGCCACCTCTTTCTTGTTCCGCTTTCTCATACTCAGGGCCGTCTCCAGTTCATTTGAACAGCCCACCGCTATACCAATCGCCTGGGACCAACTTTTTATTTGTAGATATTTGAATTTAGATAGCTCACTGTCTGTGATGCTCCTCAAATCTCCCCAAGATAACAGAGAACCCTCAGGACTAAGTTGAGCCCAGCAGTTTATCCAGACTGATTTTAACGGGGTTACCAGCAAATCTTTAGTCGACTCTGGTGAGCCTGGGTAGTCCCAAATAGGCACCATAGCACTATAATAGCTAATTTTTAAAAGCTTTCTGATTTTGAACCAAATAGTAGCTATGTCCCTTAGAGACTTCAGACGTACCTTCTTAAAAAAAAGTGGGTCTCCAAATTTGTATATGAAGGCTTGACCTCCTCCTTTTAGATCCCGCAGCATCTCTTTAAACATTTTCCCTATGTCTGAGTCATCTGGTTCACTTATGAGCATTTTCCCTGCCCTCATCAAAAATACCCATGCATAAAAGATTAGGTCTGGCGTACATAACCCTTCCTTACTTTTCTTTCTCCGCAGCATTTTCCATGAAATTCTTATTCCCTTGGAGGCCTATATAAAAGTATTTATTTTTGCCTGTATTTTTCTTAGACCCTCCTCCTTAAAAGCTAATGGGATGTTTTGAAATAAAAATATGATTTTTTTGGTAAGCGCATCATTTTTACTATGTTTACTCTTCCTATTAATGTCAAATGCAAATAAGCCCAGCCCTTTAGAGAGTTGGAGATTTCCTTGCCGACTCTACACAGATTTGTATCTGTTATGTCTTCAATATTTTGCGTAATTCTAATACCCAAATACCTTATCTAATTTTTCATTATGGGAAGACTAACATTCAAATTCCAGGCCATACATTCGGTTTTTGACTCGTTAATCTCATACCCTGAAATATGGCCGAATTGTTGTGCTAAGATATATATGATTGGAATAGCCGTAACTAGGTCAGACGTATATATCTTTTATCCAACATAGGGATTCTACCATGTATTATGTGAATATATATGCACCCATGTGTGTGCTGCTATTTTTATTTTTATTTGAAGTGTTTAGTTATACGTGAAAAATGGTGCAAAAGGATCAGAGCTCCTTCTCTCAATTTGTGGGAAGGGCAATGTTTCAAAAAATACCCCTCACACACTGAAACCTGATTCAGTGTCATGCTTCATCATTGGGGTCTTCCCGCCCCTCTACGGGACGGGGAGTGCTACGACTTATGTAGACGCAGGAACACTTTATTCAGTGTTTGGTGAGTATTTGTAGTGCGAGGGATCGTGAAAAGAAAATGTGAGATGGTTAAAAATTCTCTGGCTAGTGGAACGAAAATACTTTATTGTCTTCCCTGGCTGAGAATAGTAAAAGTGGGGAGGTGTAGATGGTGTACTATAATGAGTCACCTCCTACAAGCTCGACATGTTTCAGAAGCCATCCCCTTGGCTTTCTTCCTCAGGACCAAAAAAACCGATCCCTGTTACACCTCAATGGGTGATAGAATAAATGTACATATGCCTGATAGTCACAAACACTGACCTTTGTTTACAGTTATGGGAGTAGAAAAATATACCACTTGTATATCCTAAAAACTTTAGAATTTAATCGTTATCGCTCCATGAGCTCAGACGAGCGGTGTAGGGCGCCTTCAAATAGACAACGCTGGAATGAGCGCGATCACCAAAGGAAGTACCTTCTTGTGGCTCGTCGGAACCTCATCATGTCATCAGCATATAAAAATAGCTTTTTTCCCCCAATTTTAATACTTAAAAGGAAGTATATGAGTATGTCTTCTAATCCTTTCCGCAAGAGGCTCGATATATAAATGAAAAAGCAACGGTGACAGGGGACATCCATACCTTGTCCCTTTCTGCACTGCTACAGCGGCAGAGCGATTCCCATTTACCAGGATTGTAGCTGTTGGCGTTTGATAGATCGATGAAACTGCCCTGCAAAACTTTTCCCCCAGATTGTATCTTTTTAGTACATGAGCTAAATAGACGCAGTTGACCCGGTTGAACGCCTTCGTGGCGTCAAGTGTAATAATGGCCATTGGTAATTTATGCAGTGCCGCTAGGTCTATGGTTCCGATCAGATTATATGTTAAATCTTGGATACCCCTCCCTCTAACGAAACCTTTTTGATCTTCGTGTAAAAGACCTCCTATAACTCCGTTTAACCTCTCTGCTAAAATCTTGGCAAAGATCTTATAATGAAGATTAAGCAGAGAGATTGGTCTATATGAATCACACTGACTAGGTGACTTAGATGGTTATAAAATCAGAGCGACAGTGGCTTCATTCCAGGAGGGAGGCATACTCCCACCTTTTTCAAAGATGTGGGAAAATAACGTATTCATCACAGGGGTAAGAACCTTCACAGGGGTAAGAACCTCCACCAGAGATTTATACAACTCGGCCGGCAAACCATCTGGTCCTGGCGCCTTGCCTTTTTTTCCTGACTCAATTGCCTTTTTGATTTCACTAAGGCTTATCGATCTGTTAAGATTACTAGACATCTCCTCATTGATTTTACTTAGAGGAAATTGATCAAACCAAGCCTCTATCATCTTATCTTGTGGGATTAGATCTTCTTCTGTAAACCTTACCAAAGTGCTTTTGTAAAGCCTCTTCGATATCTGTGGGGCTCTCAAGTAGCTTTCTGGTGGTGTCACAAACTACTTATTTTATGTTGCCTTTCACTAATTTCTGTTTAGTCTTCCAGGCTAGGAGCTGCCCACAGCCTTCCCCATACTCGAAGTTAGCCAACTTACTAGCCTCCCACCTTTTCCTCAACCTTGTATCTAGCACCCCTGCCAGTTCTATTTTAAAAGATTGCAAATTCTCACAAGTATCCCCAAGCGCTCTAACCCCCTGGAGAGTAAGCTCATGCTCTAACTTCTGGATTTTGGCCTCTATCTCTTCTACCTCTGCTCTATATTTCCTCTGCCTAGCAATTTGGATTGATGTTATACAGCCTCTCAGGAAAGCTTTATAAGCATCCCATACCATTTCTATTGAGGTGCCCTCCAAATTGATCAAGAAGAAGTTCTTTGTTTATATTGCAAATTGCTCAATTACTTCTTCCTCTAGCAAGATGGCTCAATCTAGGGTCCATCTTCTGTTAATTAATTTAGTTGGGAGTTTCAAGGCTAACATTACTGCTGAATGATCAGACAGGTGTCCCCCTAAATGTTTCGTATCTTTGACCCATCTCCTCAGATCTATACTAATTAAAAAGAAATCTAACCTTGACTTATGTCCATACTTTTTGTTATAAAAGGTGCACCCTCTCCTACTTCCCATCCTGTCCCTGCATATATCTATCCAACCCACCTGCTTCATTGCGCTTTTTAATGCGGATCTCATTTTACAATTCTGTACTGTTCTGCTCTTATAAGTCCTGTCCATCAGAGGGTCCAATACCAGGTTAAAATCACCTGCCAATATTAGGATCACGGAAGGTCAATAGCTTAGCAAATAACCCCCTTAGCAGGGCTGGGTCGTCCAGGTTGGGTCCGTAATAACCTGCCACTGTAAATGTATACATATGAAACCTAATGTTAACTATGGCCCATCTACCCATCTTATCAACTTTAGAACTGATAAAGCAGATTTTTTTTAATGACTATAGCCACTCCCTTTGTTGTTATCTGTTGTGTGATGCAGATGACATCCTGAATCCAGCTTTTAGTTTTACACAGACTCCTCATCTCCTTCTCTGTTAAGTGTGTTTCCTGGAGAATAAGAATTTGTTCAGGAGTGTCTTTTAGATTCCATGACCGAGCCCTCAGATATAGTGCCTAATCAACTGCAGCTTGTGTCATTTCTCATTGTATGAGTGATAGATTGCTTATAGGGTCTATTTTGGCGAATCGGACATTTATTTTTTGCTTTTTTCTCTATGCGCCCCACCTAGTGACCATCCCACTTCCACCCCCCACCCACCCTTGTGCTCCCCTGGAAAACCCCCACTGTTTCTCTTATGGCCCTACCCTGGCCTTTGAGGCTTCCCTCTCGACGTCCGGGACGGTTAAGATATCTATAGCTCTTTGATTTAACCGTTAACTGATGCTTACTGTTACTAATTAGAGGATCCTCTCCTAATTCTAAAAATAAAAATAAATAAAAATAAACTAAAGATTAGAACGGGAATCGGCAAGTTGTACTAGCGAACTGCTGCTCCACTAGCCTGCCCCGAAATGGACTGGAGGAAATATTCCGCCTCTTCCACCCGCCTGAATACCTGCATTTTGTTGTTGAACATCACTTTTAGTGTGGCGGGAAATTTGAGCTGTGCTGTTGCACCTAGCTGCCTAAAGGGATCTAGTAACTGACCTAACTCCTATTGTTTGAAAGCTGTTATAGATGAAACACCCGACTGAATTTGGAAAGTTATTCCTTCTGCACTTAGTACGTTCATCTTGAGAGCTTTATTCAGTATTTTTTCTTTTAGATTGTAGGTTAAGAAGTGAACCAGGATTTTACTAGGTCTAGTTTTGTTTGGACTTAATCTAAATAGATCTCTGTGCTTTCTCTGGATATCAGCCAGAATGGCTTGCTCTGAACAGTCAATTTGGGTAGAATGTTTAAGCAGTTTTACCACAAACTCTTTGATGTTATTACCCTCTGCTTCCTCAGGTATTTTGAGCAAGCAGAGATTGTTTTTTCTCTGAGAATTCTCTATAGACTCTAGCTTCAACAGAAAACCAATTTCACACTCTTTTATTCTAGTGAGTTCTTTTACATTTTTCTCCGTTTTCGCTGTCAGCTCCATCACCGTAGATTCCAAAGCTGTGGCTCTAGCTGCCAGTGAGTCAAGCTTGCCTTCCATTTTCTCACAAAAAATCTTGATTTCAGCTTGATTTTTTTTCTGAAACCAGGAACCTACTCCTCATCTCCTCTGTTAAAGTCTGTAAAAGATCTGGGACTGACAGAGGAGTTGGCAGATCCTTTAAGCTCTCTCTTGATGTTACAGCATTCTCAACCTCCTTTACCATAATTTGGGTTTGCCTTTGGGGAGATCTCATTTGTGGTCTGGGTGACCAAGTTTGTTAAATTATCCCCAGCTTCTAGAAGTCTTGCAAATACCACACTCACCGGCTCATCATGTTCCTTTTCAGTATTTCCATAATCATATTGTAGGGGATCGGTCTTTCTCCTATTTGGGTCGTACTTTGTGGAACTCGCTTCCCCTTTCCCTTTGCAAGGTGACCAACTATGGTCTCTTCCGCAAAAGTCTGAAAACTTGGTTATTTAATTCTTAACCTCCTGTTAACTTTCTGATCTTTGATCTGGCGGTGCCTGGAAACCCCTTGGGGTAGCTGTGCGCCCTACAAATTTTAATAAGATAACATAACATCCTGATAGCATTTTACACAACTTATTCCCTTTAGCACCTTTGCCATCACCTGTTGAAACACCTAAGCCACCCCAAAGGACATCTTCTTAAATGTATACCCCCCCCATAGGTGTTATAAACACAGTTAGTTCTTATGACACAGAATCCAACTCCATCGTGTGATATGCTGTAGTCAAATCTAATGTTGAAAAATATTTTGCACCTGCTATAGTATACATCATCTCAGCTATGTTGGGTAAAGGAACTCTATCTACATCAACTTCTCTAGTGAGAGCTCTTAGATCCACACACAATCTTATATCCCCATTTGTCTTCTTGGCTACTACAATGGGAGCTAGCCACTCTTGGCTTCTACAGGCTCAATCACACCAAGGTCCAACAATTCTTTTTAACTCCAATTCAGTGCTGTCTTGAAAAACCTATTGAAATCCCCTTGACTTTTGCCTATATAGGTTTTGCTCCTGTCTGTAACCTAATGTGGTGTTTATGTCCTTTCAGACAATCTAATTTATTGCTGAACAACTTCATTCAGATTCACCATGTCTTCCAATAGCTTTTGGTGTGGCCAACCTATTAAATTGTCCCCATTTTTCGAGACCTACATCTTACCCACAGTAAACTTGTTGACCAATTCTACAGTAGCATCAAAGAATCAAAGCATCTTGATTGGTTAACCACCATACCATCCCAGTTGCACATCCAAAGTTCCTTCTTAGCTTAACTTTGTTTTGAAACAATTGATCAAACTTTTGCTCAGAAATTATGGTCACATGAGAATAGGAGTCAAATTTCATGAGTATCTCTTCTCCCTCGATTTTTACCACTTTACTTGGATGATCATCCGTTTGACCATTAATTTGAAAATTATCTCTTTTGATACTTCTTTCACCTTTTCTTCTTTTCCTTCTTTCTATTATTCCTGCAGTGCTTAACATACTGTCCTTTCTTCCCACAACCATTACAATAGGCATTTGCTGCAGGACATTCTCTTGCATTTGCTTTATAGCCACTCATCCCACACCTGTAACATTCACCAAGAAATCTGTTTTGCACTTTCTTTCTTTCTACTTTGCCTTTGACTTTACACACTGCCTCTTCCACCCTCCCTGTACGTAATTGAATTCTGTTTGTATTGTTATTCACCTCGTTGACACACTTTAACATTTGTGCCACTCTTTTTGCAATAATCAACAGCTCTTCCAACAGTGGTTCATCCTTGAGCAACAATTCCACTCTCATTTTATCACTTTTGCACCTAAGTACAAATTGATCTCAAATTCTTTCATCAGTAGCAGCTGCAAATTTGCACGAAGCTGCTAGTTCTTCAAATAGGTAATATAGTCTTCTATTGATTCCTCAACCCGTGTCCTCTTAGTCCAAAATCGTATCTCCATGATAGTGCTCATCTAGGAAGATAATGTTGATCTAGTTGAAGTATACACATTTCTTACTCATTAAGATATTGTTGTTCCTCTAGGGTAAGGTCTGTTAAAGTCTCTAATACTTCTTGCCCTTCCCCAAGGTAGTGCATTAACAAAGAGTATCCCTTCACAGCACTAAGATTAGTTCCACAAACCCTAGGCATAATGGCCTAACATCATCTTCCATTTACTCCATCTCATCTGTGGATCACCAGGGCTGCTTAAGAAGAACAGTGAAGGAGTTACATTTTGCATCTTCTCTTATGGTATCAACTCCAACTTCTCTACCCAGCAAGAATTATAGTGTTTCACAAATCTAATGTCACACACTTTATTGACGCAATATACTAAAAATCACATTAAATTGACTATACCCACTTTAAGTCAAATACTGTTCAGTATGTAAAAGTTACAAAATATATAGTATAACTACCCATACCTAACTTCTTATCTCCAAATCCTAGGTGTGCCTGTCACTGTCCAGAACAGGATTATCACGTTCTCTGACTGTATGTACTTACATTCCCATAAATCTTTGTCTTTTGAGTGAAGCAATAGCCCCTTTGGTGTGCCTGTCACCACCTCAAACAGGTTTTAGAACAGTATCCAATAGTCCATTGGTTCGCATGTCACTGCATCCGACAGGCTGTAGATCAATATCCACTAGTCCATTGATGTACCTGACACCCGTCTTCACAGGCTCCAAACACTTATCTTCACAAATGTCGTGCAACATACCCTATAGTGGTTCTCTCAACCGCCTAAGATGGCCATCTTGGTGTAGCTCAGCGCCGATTTCTAAAGAAAATGGAGCTTGTTTTCCTACAAACAGTTTATTTTATAAAGTCAGTGGGGCACAGTCACATCAGCCTCATACGTTGTGCAGATCATCAATCCATATGGTGGTTCTCCCAACCGCCTAAGACGGCCGCCTTAGCATCACCCAGCGCTGATTTCTGAAGAAAATGGAGCAAAGCTTGTTTTCCTACAAACAACTCATTTTCTAAAGACAGTGGGGCACAGTCACATCAGCGTCTCCCGCCCAATAACCTACCAGTATGAGACGTGCCTCATCACTGATGTGTGCGTCACTTCACCTTGTTTCCTATGGGAGATGGTGCACATATATTACTGAACCACAGATGTATTTCAGAGTGCACATGTCACTGGATCGCTGATGCGTTTCACCAACTGCTCTCTGTGCGTGGGCCCAAATTTCACCAGTCTCTTTCCTGGGAACGTGTGGCACTCATGTTACCAATTATGTGTTTTTCAATGCTCCTCAACTTCCTTCATGCTTCTTCTCTGGTGATACACACAGCGGTTCACCAACTAAAGATTACACCAGAGGCATCTCCATGTGAGGTGTTCTCTGTTCCCATTGCACTTTTCCATCCTTGTCGCCAGTGTAAAAAAGCAGTGCTCAAAGTACCCACAGATTCAGAAGTGGTGAGGTAAGTCTTCTTTATTTAACACCGCATCCATCAGCCTCTCCAGTACCAAGCCACATCCAGTAATTGGCACACTCTAACATTCCAACCTTCCCAGCACCACACTAGGATTCCAACCTAGAACCTAGTGATGTAAGACTGTCATTGCAAGACACACCATACTTTAGAACCAGTTTGCGGGACGTTAGCTAATTACAACGACCCTCTTTAACAATTATCCGAAAATCCCTTTTATGAAATGACAGTGATCTCTGTAAATATTTGTTATTCCATCTTTAGAAAGGCTCTTCTGCATGACTGTTGACCATAAGGTCGTTTTCAGTCTGCTCATCATGATGTTGCTAAATTATGCTTGCTTGAGGCCATTCACGTACTTTCCTAAGAATATTAAGCATACTGATTTCAGGATAAGTGACTGGAAAGCATCTTCCATTTTTGCTGCGATTGAATAAGTCAGTTGGCAATTTTACTGCCTGATAATTACTGGGCCTGGTATCCACGCTTTTCTAATTAAAAATAAATTAGTTGTTAGTGCCCCACATTAGGCAGTTCCCATATGAGATGATTGAGCCACACACATGCAGGAAGCTACCAGGTGTAAAGAACTGGTAAAACGTTAGTTGACTTAAAATAACTTTGCAACTAATTGTCTTCTAGGACATAAATGATACTATTATTGCTTCAAGTTCAGAGCACATACAATCTGTGGATGATGGGGAGTGTCCAAATCTACTAAAATATCAGTGTTGTTTTTAATTTCTGCCAAGGCAATGTGCATTGTAAAATGCAAGATTTTGTTATGAATTACACAACGCACAGTTCTCAGTTTGCAAGTCGGCTGATTAGGAAGAGAGAGTGCAATACTATGAGGCACAAGAAGGAATAAAAAAATCAAACACTGCCTCCATTACCTATAAGTAGTTTTCGGATGATCTCTCTGGTTGAAGTGTGCAGGATGTATTGGGAACTATCTTCTTTGTTTGGAAATAACCTGACCTTTGTGTGCCTCTGGCTGAAGAGTAAGGGGAGGTCTCCTATTCTGTGAAGCCAAGACAGAGGCAGACTGTAAGAGGGCAAACAAAACTTCTCAGCAGGGTGCTTGCTACCTGAAAGAAATGTGAACCTGTGCAGCTGTATAATCAGCAGATGTAATGGCTGCGTGGGAGCCAGTCATTTGAGGCTTCATGGTGACTGATAGTATACTGGTGTCCGCTGAGCTTTGGGGTGTGTACTTCAAATGGAAACTTTTACATATAAGTTTGTACTAGGTACGTCTGAGTGCATATTTCAAAAAATGTATATATTTTTAAGACAAACGTTTTACATCAACACTAAATCTCGCTGCACCGTTTTGCTGCAGCCCATCTTATAATGTGTGTGATATAATTTTATATATGCGCTCGACCTCTAGGCTATGTCCCTGGCCGCGCCCCATGCCGGCCTTTAAATCCGGTTGCAAAGTTTGCGAAGTGGATGCGTGCAGCGTGTGCGCCGCTGGCTCATCGAAGGCGTGCCTAAAACAAGCCCTTCTGTGCCCGTCAGCGAGCAGCACCTGGAACCCGCCCCAATTTCTTAAATATTCAAGAGAATTACTCCTGCAAATTGAAGCTATTGGTAAGTCATCCTTGCTATGTACCAAATTTAAATTCAACCTAGTACTTGACTATTTTGTGTGGTGTAACTGTCAATACTCCTGTGGTATTAAACTTCTCTGTTCCTTGGCTGTGTCTAATCAAGACTTCCCCGGTCTCCCTCCACCCAATCAAACTCACCAGGTCTCAGAAATAAATTGCATTTTGCTGAACACTCGTTCGCCTATTGAACACAAATTCAAGCGATTTAATCATCTTGATTCGTATGCTCCTGACATTGATTTCTTAACAGAAACATGGGCATATAGTTTTTCAGACCCTGACATAGCCACGATACTGCCTCCAGGCTATGACATTAATCGATTAGACCAAGAAGGAAAGTGAGGTGGGGACCTAGTGGTAACTTACCATGTGTATTTCAACTTTACCAGGGAGTCATCCAAAATAGAGGATTGTGAAGCACTATCCTTTAACTGCAAAGTGAATAACAACTCCATGTTTTATGGACTCCTAATTTACTGACCCCCAGTACTCGAAGTGAGATTTCTAGAAGTTCTTAATGAGATCCTTGAATCCAGCATTCAATTTGTAAACTATACTATTATAGGACACTTCAACTTCCATCTTGAAGATCTGGATAATAGAGACACCAAAACCCTGATTGACAATTTGACCTGTTTTAATCTTTCCCAATGGGTTAATGGAGCTACACATTCTGCCGGACATACTATAGACGGAATTTCAAAAACCATCCAGATTTATAGCTGGAAGATATCCTTCCCCTCACATGGTCATGTTATATGGTGGTGGGGTTCAGCATTAATTTACATTCAGGCAAACTCACCAGCAGAAATCTAGGCCAGACAAAGTTAGTGTGGGCTTGGAATAAATTAAGCTTGGGAGAGTTTAGTCACATCTTGGAGCCATCCCAATCATCTATGAGAGGTGATCCAACATAGCCATCGCAGAATATAAGGAGTGGATTAATTTAGCAGCTAATAAATTAGCTCCGGCTAAATTCATTAAATGCTTTAGAATGCGGCCAACTGCACCTTGGTTATCCCCTAATCTCAGAGAAATGTAAAAGACCTACAGGAAAGAGTCTGAAGGAGCAATTACTAAGCAGATGAGAAAATAAAATTTAGACAATTGATTTTGAAGTATAAAAAAATGATGAAAAACAACTTTTACATGGAAAAATTTAATAGGTCTAAGAACTCGACTCAAGAACTCTTTAAGACGGTTCGGGAACTTACATGTCCACCTCCTATTAGTATATTAACTCATAGCCAAAACTTCTGCAATCGTTTAACAAACTTTTTCAAAGACCAGGTTGAGTCTGTATACAAGGATTTTGACGCTGCGTTAAATTCCAGCGCCTTCTATGTTGAGAGCAAGCCGGCAAAGCTGAACCATCATAAGCTCCTCAACTTTCTCTCCCTCTCTAGTAAGAGAGTGCTAGATTTGATTAAACAGACTAAACCTGGCGCTTTCTCCAATCCCTGTCTACCTAAAATACTACAGGAGATAGTAGATATATTGTCCCATCCTCTTACTTCATTACGTAATCTGATAATTAATACGGGAATCTTTGCAATTGAGTGGAAAAAAACCAACATCCTGCCACTGCTTAAAAAATCAACATTGGATCCTAATGAGGAAAAGAGTTATCGTCTCATTTCACAACTTCTCTCTCCTGCAAAAATCTTAGAGAATCATATGAATATTGTGGTATCTGAATATCTTGGACAAAATGAGATTCTGGACGGAGCCCAATTTGCCTTTAGAAAGGCGCACAGTACCAAGTCGGCATTAGTATTAGCTACTGAGGAAATAAGGGACATCTTGAATAACGAAGGTAAGGCTGCTGTGGTCCTTTTGGACCTATCCTCAGCCTTCAACACTATGAGCCACTCTGTCCTGATGTAAAGAATTGCAGAGGAGATAGGAATTGGTGGATCAGCTTATGATCTCCTGAACTCTTTTCTGCCGGAGAGAGAGCAATTGGTCATGTTAGGTGACTTTATTTCCAACCCCTTTTCTCTGATGTGCGGTGTCCCACAAGGAGTCTTCGCTTAGACCCACTTTATCTGTGTGCCCGTGCTGGCAAAACTCATAAGATCTTTCGGGCTTTCAGCCATTTGCTATGCTGACGACATGCAAATTGTTGTGTCTATCATGAGTAACATGGAGGAGGTGGCGTTGCTGTTCAATAACTGCATGCGAGCAGTGGTTCGCTGAAAGAGTAACCACTGTCAAGCTGAACTCTGAAAAAACAGAGGTACTCCTCTTCGGTAGGGATACCTATTTTTGGAGCGACTAATGGTGGACAAAAACTTAAGGCCCTTTCCTACCCCAGTTCCTAAAGTGAGAAATCTTAGTATAATCTTCGATTCCAAACTCACTTTCACTGAACAGACAAACAAACTAATTTCTATTTGTTTCTCACAGTTAAAAATCCTAAAGAAGATTCTGCCCTTCGTCCCAGTAGACCTACAGAAAACGGGTATGATCTCCCTTGTCTTTTCTAGACTGAATTACTGCAATGCCCTCTATCTTGGCATGCAGCAAGGCTCTATCAAAAAAACTGCAGAGAGTGCAGAACGAAGCTGCACGACTGATTAAGAACATCAAGAAATTTGACTCAGTATCGAAGGCCCTGGAGGAGATCCTCTGTCTCCCTGTATAAAAAGAAAAAGGGCGGCTTTTCAGGTTCTGTGCATTGGGTGCTTCACAGCAATGGCCCAGGTTACCTCAAGATTAAACTCTCCTGGTATGCCCCCGGAAGAAGCTTTTGGTCGGGCACCTCTAAAATGTCAAGGTGCCAAGAATTCACACTGCCTCATAGGGTGGCAGAGGTTTTGTATATTCAACCTGTAAGCTTTGGAATCAGCTTCCCTGATACCTTAGAAGCCAATCGAATCCACTGACATTTAGGACACTTCTCAAAACTAGGCTATTCCCACTCCCTCTGTAGCTATGAATTACTCTCTCACTGCAGAACTATAATGTAGATTCTAGCGCCTCCAAGCATACACTGCGCTTTTTAAAAATAAATATCAAATATCAAAATAATGACTTGTTTATTCATAGTGCTTTGGTCACTGGCTGGGATCCTGTAGATCTACAAATACACATCATTATGCCCCAGTGCACCAGACAAGATTCTGTGACTGTCTGGTTACACTTACAGACATATGAAGTGATCACAATAACGAATAGAACTTTAATAATATTAAAAAATGCATTCTCACAGATTTCGTTAACTTGCAATGTTTCTCCATTTAAGGTGTGTTAGTTTACCTTTATATGTATTCACCTAAAAACAGAAACACCCACAAAATATTTGTAGAATATTTAGTTCTTTGTTTAACCATGTCTCTGACCCTGTTACCATTGCCCTCAGGATCACAGTTCCCATAACATTTTATGCACTTAAACCTCTGGATGACCTATAAAATACTTTGTGCAAGGCTGTCTTTGAGGCCCCATCTCCAATCCAGTCCGGCACACATCACCCCACAACTAGTGAGGAGGAGGGGGCTAATGCCCTTTTAGCCAATGGGCAGTGCACGCCTGATGCTTTTACATATAGGGTCTTGCCTCTTAAGTGCTGAGGCTATTATACCCCCAGTGTTGAGCCCTTTTTGAGGTTCACATTTAGGCCTTCATAATTTTTTATTTCCCACAAAACCTAATGTGCCTTCATATTATTCCTACATTAGGGATTCTAAAGGTACCAAATGTTGGTTTATTCGTCTGTAGAGAGCCAAGAAAATAGCCAAAATGTAGTAAAGGTTTGGGTATTTTAGGGAAGAAGGGAACGAAGGTGAAGTACAAGAAGTGTATGTTTTTTTGTCTTCTAAAAATGGAATTGAGAAAAGGTGATATGTTTAGATCACTGACTTCAAAGCTTTCAGTAACAGGCAGAGATGTTAATGTAACATTTTTACCAATTTTGTTTGCAGCTTTTTAAGTGGTATTTAATTTTTCCTATTTTTGTGATTTCTACCGCCTTGCAGTTTGTGGTGGAAACAGGTGTGAAACCCACGGGTGAATCCGCAATGCTAGACAGAACTCTGAATTCAAGGATATGAAGTGTTTGTTGGTTGCAAAAATAACAGTTGATGGACAGAATGCAGAACAATGTCATACATTCACCCCAGTACAGAGATCTGGGCCTAAATCCATCGTTTTTTTGCTCACCATGTGTGACAGGGCGTATGATACTGTAGGTCCGCCCTCCTATAATCAGAACTGTTGTACACCAGATGTCTCGTTGACCCCTTCTCTCCCCCTGCAGCAACCCGACGTGACAGGACCACTGGAGGAGGCATATCCCTATTACACGCAGGACTGGCCCGTGGAATCTGGACAGGGCTCCTTTAATTTCGCCTTCCAGAATGACGAGGCCACTCCCACCGCTGACGTCACGTTACTAGGTTACACAAAAGCGGTAGGATGCCGGAAGAGGACGGACGGCGTTTCCCAGGAGGCGGAAGGTGATTCAGTGTGGAGGACGATTCGAGAGCGGAGAAGCGGAGGTAGCAGTACGGAGGAAGCGAGACCGGAGGAAGACGACAAGCCAGGAGGCCAACGGTACCGCGAGTCGCCCGGCCACGTTCCCAGGGGAGGAGCGTGGCTCGAGCAGGTACGTGGGAGGGTAGCGGGTTGGTTGGGGAAAGCCAGCTCACCGCCATTGTTAAACCCAGACCCGTAACGTCGAGACCGCATCCAGTACCCTGCCCTAGTATCGCCTCACACGTGCACCCCCCTTCACAGTCACGAGAGAGAGTGGGAGCACTGAAAGCACTTGGTTTCCCTCACTCCCGGCCCCTACGTGTGTTCCGGCACTCCAGTTCCCCGACCTAACCAGCACTTTTCGTCTCTTTTGTTCCATACGGCGGAGGGAAGATTCCGAGGCGAACCAGAGAGGAGTCAACAGCATCCGACCTGAAGTAAACAGGAACAGGACGCCCTGAGTGCCAACCAGGCAGTTCCACACTTGAAGAGCTGGAGAAACACCATTATTGTATCGAACCCTATAACAGGTTGAGAATAAAGTGCTCGACCAACCTCCATTCTCTTGTTTGTCGTCTCTGCCGCCCCTGCCCCGTCACACTGGTGTCAGAAGTGGGATCCAGTCCGTCTGTACGACAAGATGGAGGCCCTCATTCAACATCTCGTAAAAGGACAAGAAAAGTTAGAATGGGCAGTACAGAGGCAGATGACGTCAGCGCAGGCCGACCGGGACATTTTCCAAAATACTATCGCGGCCCACATGGAGAGTCTGCAGAAAAACCCTCCGGTCGCACTAGTACAAACATCCCCGGAGGCGCGACCCCTTCCCGCTCCTCACCCCTCAGGACTGGCCTTACAGAAATATACGCCGGGGGAGGACCCGGACATGTTCTTGATGAACTTTGAGAGGGCGGCCAGAGCGATGGGATGGCCGGAGGAAAAGTGGCCATTCTTTTTGGCACCGCTCCTGTCAGGGGAGGCACAATTTGCATATCAGGTGGCCAACCCCATGGGCACCACGCCCTATCCAACCATAAAAGAGGTTATCCTGGACCATTTGGGGCTTGATGGAGAGGCATACAGGCTCCGCTTCAGAAAAGAGAGGGGTATACCGGGAGAGAACCCCAAAACTTTGTTCTTCCGATTAAAATTTGCTGCGGACAAGTGGCTACGGCCGGCCACCAGCACGACGGAGGAAGTAATGACTAAGATATACTTAGAACAGTTTATGGAGGCCTTGCCGTACGCTTCTCAGAGGTGGCTAAAACAACACCAGGGACTGACCTTGGAACAAGCCATCGAAATGGCTGCTAATTATGCCCGTGCACAACCTAGGGTCACAGGGTGGGACTACGAGAAGGGGACAAAGATACAGACCCCCGTCAAGCCCGAGAGAAAGAAACCAGCACCAGACAATCCAAAACCTAGGCCCCTAAGAATTGAGGGAACACCTCTTCGAGGCCCGCAGTGCTTCGACTGTGGGGAGTGGGGCCATATAGCCCGCCTGTGTCCCAAGAAACGAGCGACCGAGGAGCCCATGGAGGTTGGGTATCTCCCTAAGACCATAATGTATGCGGCTGAAACAGGTCCCTCGTTTTATGTGAGTGTGTCCCTGAATGGTAAAATTGTAAAGGCCCTCTTAGATTCGGGTTGCCGACAGTCGGTGGTCCAGAAAAAACTGATACGTCCAAACCAATATGTACGGGACGTTCTGGTACACATAAAATGCGTTCATGGGGACGTTAAGCCCTACCCGCTTGCTCAGGTCACAATCAAACCCCATGAAAAAAAGCCATGCACCGTACGGGTTGGGGTGGTTGACTCTCTGCCGGAGGATGTGATTTTGGGGGTAGATAACCCGGAGTTCTTGGCCCTCTTCCATAGATCAATAGCCACCACAACAGCCCCTAGGATAGTAACAACGCTTATCTCTCCTGAACCATGGGTCACGGACCGCAGTTTTCGTTTTGCACAAGCCAATGACTCCACTTTATTGAACGCTTGGGAGAGCGCACACATGTCCCAGAGCCTAGACACCCCGAGATATCCCAGGTTCATCATCTCCAAGGATCTCCTATACCGGGAGGGGGTTCAGGGTGGGGACCCCCAGTTAGTGGTGCCTCTCTCTTTCCGAGACCAGGTACTCTTCTTCGCCCACACCCATCTCACAGCCGGACACAGTGGGACCGAGAAAACCACGGACAGTATACTACGGTATTTCTACTGGCCCGGGATTTATAAACAGGTGAAGGACTATTGTATGACGTGTGAAATATGTCAGAGAAGGAACCTCCATCGCCCCCCAGCCGCACCACTGGTCCCGTTACCAATCATAGGACGACCATTCGATAGAATTGGCATGGATTTGATCGGACCACTACCCCGTTCATCTAAAGGCAATGTATATGCGCTGGTACTGGTTGATTACGCCACCAGATTTATCGAGGCATTTCCCCTCAGAGCACCCACAACAGCTAACATAGCGGAAAGGTTGATTGAGCTATGCTCCCGGGTTGGATTTCCGAAGGAGATATTAACGGACCAAGGTACCCCGTTCACTTCGAAATTGATGCAGGAGGTCTGTAAAACCCTAGATATAAAACATCTACGGACATCGGTGTACCACCCGCAGACGGACGGTCTCGTCGAGCGATATAACCAGTCGCTGAAGACCACCCTAAAGAAGATGCTGTCGGCGGAAGGACCCGAGTGGGATCGCCTCCTCCCGTTAGCCCTCTACGTCTTGAGAGCACAGAAACAGAGCAGTCTAGGGTGCTCAGCCTTCGAACTTCTGTATGGCAGACATCCGAGATCCCTGCTGGAAATGACCAAGGATGCGTGGGAGATGGAAGGCGAACACGAACAAAGAGCCCTCCTAGACTACACACAACAACTCCGGTCTAAAATGGGTAAACTACGGAACCTGGCCTACACCAATTTGGAGTTACAAAAACAGAAACAAAAACGATGCTATGATAAAGGAAAAAAACTCCGGACCTTAGCGGTCGGCGATTGGGCTTTGATTATGCTCCCGGCCTGCGCCAGCAAAGAAAGGAGTGAGTGGAAGGGACCTTACGAGGTGGTTGAGAAGATCGGAGATACCACCTACCGATTACGTCTCTCATCGTCGAAAACCCAAACGTACCACATAAACTTATTGAAGAAGTGGATAGGGCCTCCCCCAACAAGTGCCCACTTGCTTCTACCTCAACCCCATAAGGAACCCTCCACCCTGAACGACCTGGTCATATGTGAAGAACTTCCACGAGACCGACAGCAACAGTTACGCGATGTCCTCCGTCCCTTTCAGGAGATCTTTTCAAATAGACCCGGGAGAACATCGTTAGTGGAACATCACATTGAGACTCCGACGGGACAGAAGATAAAGCTGAAACCATACCGCATACCGGCAGCACGGAGAGAGGCCATCAAGAAGGAGGTCAGAGAAATGCTGGACCTCGGGGTGATTCGGCCCTCGAATAGTGACTGGTCCTCGCCGATTGTCATGGTGCCTAAACCAGACGGTTCTCGACGGTTCTGCATGGACTTTCGTGCACTAAATGCCATCTCTACATTCGACGCCTACCCCATACCGCGCGTAGACGAGCTGATTGAAAGACTCGGAGAAGCCGCCTTCATAACAACACTAGACCTGACAAAGGGCTATTGGCAGGTGCCCCTCAGGGAGGCCGATAAAAAGAAAACGGCCTTCATCACGGACGAAGGATTATTCGAGTTTACCGTGCTTCCGTTTGGCCTTCATGGGGCCCCGGCCACTTTTCAAAGACTCATGAATGCGATCCTACAACCCTTCCCGTCATTCAGCTCAGCTTACTTGGACGACATCGTCATATACAGTGACACGTGGGAGGAACATCTGGGGCATTTGAAAACGATCCTCACCGCCTTGCAAGAAGCCGGACTGCACATAAACGCCAAGAAATCCAGAGCGGCGTTTACGAGGGTCAATTACCTCGGCTTTGTCTTGGGGGAGGGCTCTATCACCCCACAAACTTCCAAAGTCCGAGCTATACAGGCTACCCCCTTTCCCTGCAATAAAAGAGAACTGAGGGCATTCCTAGGCCTTATCGGGTATTATCGCAGATTCATCCCCAACTTTGCAGACACCGCTGCCCCTCTTACAGATCTACTACGCAAGGGGAGTAAACAAAGGGAATTCCTGCAGCCCAGTCCCAGTGCCCTGCGCGCCTTCTCAAATTTGAAAGATATCATAACAAGCCAACCGGTGTTGTTATCCCCGAACTTCTCCAAGCCCTTTATCTTAGCCACAGACGCCTCGGACATGGGCCTAGGAGCGGTGTTGTCTCAGGAGGGGGGGGATGGGCTAGAACACCCCATTCTATTTGTTAGCCGAAAACTATTCCCGAGGGAAGCCAAGTACCCAACTATTGAGAGAGAGTGCCTGGCCATAAAATGGGCCATAGAGAAGCTTCAATATTACCTGGAAGGCAAACCATTCATCTTATATACTGACCACGCGCCCCTGCAGTGGATGTATAAACATAGGAGCCAAAACCCCAGAATCCTACGATGGTTCCTCACCTTGCAGCCATATGCCTTTACCATCAGACATAGGAAGGGCAGGGATAATGGTAACGCTGATTTTCTCTCAAGGGTCTTCCCTCTCCCCGAACGGGAGAATCCAGGGGGGGAGGTGTGTGACAGGGCGTATGATACTGTAGGTCCGCCCTCCTATAATCAGAACTGTTGTACACCAGATGTCTCGTTGACCCCTTCTCTCCCCCTGCAGCAACCCGACGTGACAGGACCACTGGAGGAGGCATATCCCTATTACACGCAGGACTGGCCCGTGGAATCTGGACAGGGCTCCTTTAATTTCGCCTTCCAGAATGACGAGGCCACTCCCACCGCTGACGTCACGTTACTAGGTTACACAAAAGCGGTAGGATGCCGGAAGAGGACGGACGGCGTTTCCCAGGAGGCGGAAGGTGATTCAGTGTGGAGGACGATTCGAGAGCGGAGAAGCGGAGGTAGCAGTACGGAGGAAGCGAGACCGGAGGAAGACGACAAGCCAGGAGGCCAACGGTACCGCGAGTCGCCCGGCCACGTTCCCAGGGGAGGAGCGTGGCTCGAGCAGGTACGTGGGAGGGTAGCGGGTTGGTTGGGGAAAGCCAGCTCACCGCCATTGTTAAACCCAGACCCGTAACGTCGAGACCGCATCCAGTACCCTGCCCTAGTATCGCCTCACACGTGCACCCCCCTTCACAGTCACGAGAGAGAGTGGGAGCACTGAAAGCACTTGGTTTCCCTCACTCCCGGCCCCTACGTGTGTTCCGGCACTCCAGTTCCCCGACCTAACCAGCACTTTTCGTCTCTTTTGTTCCATACGGCGGAGGGAAGATTCCGAGGCGAACCAGAGAGGAGTCAACAGCATCCGACCTGAAGCAAACAGGAACAGGACGCCCTGAGTGCCAACCAGGCAGTTCCACACTTGAAGAGCTGGAGAAACACCATTATTGTATCGAACCCTATAACAGGTTGAGAATAAAGTGCTCGACCAACCTCCATTCTCTTGTTTGTCGTCTCTGCCGCCCCTGCCCCGTCACACCATGCCATTCCAGTTTGAACCCAGCCATATGCAAATCAGTCTTGACCCTGTGCCTCATGGGAACAGTCCAGCCCGAAATGCCAAGCCAGGTCCTCCCTGGACTGGAAACAAGCATTCTAGGACCGGTTTCGGGGTTTCACCCCTCTTCAGCCAGGATTGCTTGATTCCAGTGGCATGGAGAGCACGGGACTCACGTCTGAGCATACCCGTCCCACCCAGGGTGACAAATGCAAAAACAACAGTTGATGGACAGAATGCAGAACAATATCATACATTCACCCCAGTACAGAGATCTGGGCCTAAATCCATCGTGTTTTTTGCTCACCATGTAGCAAAGGTTTGGGTAGTATTTTAGGAAAGAAGGGAACGAAGGTGCAGTACAAGAAGTGTATTTTTTTTGTCTTCTAAAGATGGAATTGAGAAAAGGTGATATGTTTAGATCACTGACTTCAAAGCTTTCAGTAACAGGCAGAGATGTTAATGTAACATTTTTACCAATTTTGTTTGCAGCTTTTTAAGTGGTATTTTAATTTTTCCTATTTTTGTGATTTCTACTGCCTTGCAGTTTGTGGGGGAAACAGGTGTGAAACCCACGGGTGAATCCGCAAAGCTAGACAGAACTCTGAATTCAAGGATATGAAGTGTTTGTTGGTTGTCCAGAAGCACTTAATACGAAGTGCCAAATACTGAGCTGCAGCTTATGATTTTTCATTTTTACCGACCATACATAAACTCGGATGGTAAAATCTACTGAATGAAAAATAGGCATGAAGGAAACCCAGGCATTTTTTTAATGTGCCCAAGCTAATGAGTTCACAAATAGTGGTTATTTTTACAACTCCGGATTCTGAATTAGTATTGCATTTTACTAAATATTTTCTTTATTGCACAGTGCGTTAGTTACTTTATTCGATATTAAAATCATTCAAATAGTCACACAAAAAGATCACATCATCACAATAATTGATAAAAATGCACCTTATTAAATCTGTGTGATAAAAATATGTATACAGTCCATAGAAAACTATCTTTGTCAAGAGAAGCAAAAGAAGACGTCTATGACCAACACCCGGGCACTTCTCCGTAGCGTCCTACACAATAGACCCCCATTAGGAACCTGGAAACATAAAAGCAAATTTACTGTGTAGCTAAGAGTTGCATATATAAAAGAGCAGGTATAACCTGAAAAAAATCGGTCTTTAAAAATAAAGGTTTTATAAACCTAGATCGTAGAGTTTTATTAAAAGGGCAGATAAATATAATGTGCAAAGTTTCACAAGTTGAAAGATGATCACGGGAACATAAGGGCAATTCAGGGTGCTAATACCATGTTTCTAAGATAGAGCAGATGGTGAAAGACGCCCAGTCTGCAATAAGTCAAAAGATGATGCTGATAATTTGACATTTCATAAAGAAGATAAGGCTTTATCCCGGGTACTGTTTTTACCATGATACATTTCCTGTATGATGATTTGACCAGGGCTGAGGCTTCCCTCTCGGCTGCCACCCTAAGAGGTAAAGCCCGCTTCATCCACACAACATCTTGTTTAATAATGCTCTCTGGGAGTATTTGATTAGGATGGCATGTTGCAAAATATTTTCTTTCTTGTACAGTGGCTTACACTTGAAAGCCAAAAATATAGAGATGTTACCTTGATAATATCAAATATTCTACTATTTTGTGTTCCACAAATTCTCTCCATACAAATAGTATCTTACTTGAGTTGTTGGGCCTGTAGCCCACAAGAGTATCCAATCAAAGCTTCGATCACGTGAAGTCAGTGTGGCCTCTATGAGGTTCTTATATGGTTACAGTTTTGATCCATTCCTGTGATGTGTGTTAGGTGCACCCATACATGGAAGGCTGTGTTTCAGTCGGGAGGAGTGTGGGAATGCATGGTGGTAAGACATTAACCATTGGCTAGAACTGCCTGAGTTTTTTGTCCCATGAATATGGTATTTCTTTAGGCATTGTTTTGACCTATGCATTGGCAGAGATGGGTTAACCCCCCCACTCTGCCACCTCCATAGGGCAGAAATAATGCCTGGTGTTTGTAGTGGCGGTCGATACCAAGATGGTGCAACACCCCATTCATTCCTTTTCTCAATTTTTTTCCCTGGTAGTCTTGTGGGCTTTTAGCCCCAAGGGTGGGCAGATTGGGGCAATAACCACCTATCTGCCTATCTTCCTGTTCCTCTGGTATCGGAACGCCCACCAGACCATCAGTAGAGAAAAATGAGAAATTCAACGGAATGTGAAGTTTTCTGATTCTGGTCATGCCCTTCATTCCCCACCTCCCGCGGCTAGTGGGCTTTGTGACCCTGAGAGGGCAGAGTGGGAGTAAATGCCGAATCTAGGTAGGAATGGGCAGGGGCTGCAGAAAGGTTGTTCAGGGCCTTTGGGGCTGGCTCCACCCCATTTCTTTTGCATAACTGACTAGTGGGCCTTCTGCCCTTTGAGAGGGCATGTTGAGGGTAAACTCCATAGTCTGTCACACAGGGGTGGCTGAAAGACTGTTGGGGCTTTAGGAGTGAAGGTATGGCCCAATGCTAGGGTAGGCTGCCCGACCATTTTTCTTTTTCATAAACATAAAATCCTTGGTGTCTGGTGGGCTTTCTGTCCATGCCCTCCCTGGGAGGATCACAAAGACTGGGTGGTCTTGCGAGGCGGGGTTATGGCCATATTCTAGGGCTGGTTGCTCACGTTGCATTCATTTTTTTAATAAATATAAAAGTCCTTGGTGTCTTGTGGGTGTACTTTGTATCATATGCTAGGGACTAATAGGCAAGTTAAATATGTTAATTAGATGTATGTCAATTCAACCATGGTTAAAGAGAGTGCAGGGGGGCACAGGCACTTGACTTCGGGTTAGCAGGGGTAAAGTGAACAAATGTTTGAAGCTAACAACAAAATTAGGGCCCAGCTAAGGTGAACAGTGCCTACATTAATGTTCAATTTGAGATACTTTATCATTAAGCACTGGGGTTTTGTCTGCAACCTCAAGATGAGTAATTGAGATGTATATCATTAAAATTAATTTGGATGTTGCATATTTGTTGGTGTCACCTCGGTGTTGTTTCTGTTTGCCTGAAGCCTCTGCTGGTCTTGAATGTGTCCTCACATGTAAGGACTGGGACAAGGAACTCATAGAAGAGTTGATGTCCAGATTACTCACTGGTAATCCCATTACTATGATATTTCCGTCCTTATCCCAGACCTTACTCCTTCTCTTCTTCTCCCCCAATGCAGTTTTGGCCTTTATTTAGATTAGTTGCTCCAGGATGGTTGTTGTGGATTGACCACCTATAAGTTATGGGGTATATGGTACTGTAACAGGATTATTATCGTTTGTACGCTGTATACTTTTATCAGTAAAACTGTATGTCTGTGCAAATGTAATGGTCATTCCAGTTGAAGATGTGTTGTCTGTAATGGCAGTGCTCTACCACACTATGCATACTCCACTTTACTCTGCACCACTCCACTCTATGCCTCTCCAATCTTCCCCACTTCACTCTGTGCTCTCTACTCTACTCTGCACCAGTGCACTCTTCACCACTGCACACTACACCACTCCAGTCTAGGCTACTCCAATCTACACCACTGTACTCTATGCCAATGCACTTTACCCTGTAATACTCCACTCTATGCCAATCCACTCTACACCACTCTAATCTACTCTTCACCACTGCACTCTATGCCACTGCACGCTACCTTGCAACACTCCACTCTATGTCACTTTACTCTACTCTGAAACAATCTAGTGCGCGATTTTCAGGCACTAGAACACATCCTGGCGAGATCTCTCCATGCGGGCGGTCACGGCAGGTTGCAACCATTCGTGTTGAGTAAACTGCTGCTTGAGTAGAAAATCTACTCCAGCGGCAGAAAGAAGCAGTGTCCTCTGGCACACTGTGTAGTGCAGTTCACGCTAATTTTACAGCGTGGAAGAAACTCCCAGCACCAAAAATTAATGCGAGCAGCGCAATGTGGTGAATACCTCCCACTTGCGGAACTCTGCGGAATCTCGCAGAGATTTTACTTAACTCCACGGTATTCCGCGGAGTGAAACTCTGTGACTTCCGCCCACCCTTAATCAAGATTAGGGATGTGTGAATAATTCCACTCTGCTGGCGGAGTTCGCAGAGTTTTGCCTACTCCACATTTAGCTTGGATTGCGCAGTTCTGGCAAAACTCAGTCAACCGCCTTGTGGCTGAGTTTTGTCTCACGCAGCATGGTGCCATTTGCACTGATTTTACATTGTGGAACACATTTCAGCTGCTAAAAATCAGTGTGAGCTGCGCAAAGTGCTGAATTCCACCCTCTAGTAGAACTCTGTGGAATCTCGCAGAGTTTTTATGTAACTCCGCAGAATTCCACAGAGTGAAACTCCAAAAGTTCCCCCCACCCCTAATCAAAACCAGATTAGGATAAAAAAAATTGACCCAGTAACAAAGAAAAAAATGTGCCCCACGTTTGTTAATATTGATTTTTTGGTGCTACGTTGCATTTACCTGGGAGCCAAGCTAGGGGAGTGTGGGCTAGAGGAGGTTACTTAGCATTGCAAAAAAATAGTAACAGCATGTTCACATCAGAACGCAGGGTGCTGAGGCAAGGCTGTGTTTGCATGGGACATGAGTATGTATGAATGGGGGAATAGGTGTCATTGTGGCAGTCACCTCTTATGGTGCACATGGACCAGAATGGTTTCGTCCCTGCTCGGAACACCACACTCATTCTCCGCCGCTACTTCTGAGTAGGCGAATATGCCCCCCTTGTGCTCGACCTTGAGAGAGCATTTGATTCCCTGGAATGGGACTATCTATTTGCAGTGCTGTTATATAAGCATCCAATGATCCGAGTTAAAACAGGACCCTACATATTGGACGTTATCCAGGTAGGACCTGAGACTCTCTGGGGCTGTACACTCTCCCCGCTCCTTTTCTCCCTGGCGGTAGAGCCCCTAGCTGCATTCATACGTGTCCGGGTAGACATGGGAATTCCCTTGGGCGACTGTGCAGATACAATCTCTTTATATGCTGATGACCTTTTATTATACGCCAGAGATCTTCACGCTTTCCCCCACACACTAGATGCAGCACTGTCACGATTCGCCACAGTATCAGGGCTTAAGGTCAATGCAGCGAAGTCCACTCTCTTCCCGTTCTCGTTGTCCACTCCAGATCCGGGATACTCGGGGGGGGGGGGGGGGGAGAGGGGGGTAGCCCAGTAAAGCAGACTATTTATTGCTCTCCATAGCATTCAAGAGCTAGACAAAAAATGATTTTTTTATGCTGTGGAGTTTCTATGATGGTGGAACAGTCAGCAAGGGTGCCAGTTACGGGTACAGGTATATTAAGCATGTGTTACAGAAATTTCATCTGGATAAATGGTAATTTGGGGCATGAATGGCCGATGCGTAATCCAGAATACCCTGAAGGAGAATCATGTAGCCAAAGGTTTCTAGTGATGCACATACATGGTTAGAGTAATGTCCTCAAGCAGGCTTAGGTGCAACAATTGCCAGTGCTTCATGTTTTTGGGCTTGGCTGCTGATCTTTACATACTTGGGCTGTCACATTAACACTGTATGTTTACTAAGGCCTAAACCAGGATTCTGAGTATAGGTACCCTAAACATGGCCGAACACAAAAAGTAAGACAGTCCTATAGTGACCATTGTGCCATATTCTATTTTCTGCTTAATCTGACACTGGGACTGAACTGCTGATCTTGCAGGCTACAGGGAAATCGACATATATATATTACTATATAATTATTATTTAACACCACAATCATTCAAATAGTAAGGTCAGTGACCACAAACAGCTCAGACAGGGTGAATTAGTCCACCACTAAGGCCCACTAGCTCTCAATAATAAGATCTGGATTGATTACACGCTATGAATATATGGACTGGGACTCTGTCACCATCAATGCAAAGGGGCTGTCCTCTCCCCTTCCTTAATGAGCAGTACCACAAGTGAAAGAGATCGACCAAGTCATGCCAGCTGGTGTGATGAACAGTTCCTTCACAACAGCATATGGTGTGGTTATCATGGCTGGTGGAGAGATTTTATTCTTTACGTCATTCATTGCCACATGATAATGGATTATCTGTGAGACAGAGTATAGTGCCTTACTAAAACAAGCATTTGCAATGCAATCGATCTCGCCTTTGGGACTTTATAAGTATTAACGAAGCTGACATTTTCTGTGCAACGTGATATGCAGCTTCCAGTGACAGACAGAGCGTAAAAAGCTGTGCGACCCTTTCCTTTCAGAAATAAATTCTCACGCTGCTTAGAACATTCTGCCTCTTGTGAGCTGGTGCTGTTCGGTAATGGGTTGAAGGGGGAGGCGGCAGTTATGTGCTGTGGGTTTGCAGCAGCACAAGCAGAGCCTGGGGTGGGGTGGGGGGGTGGGGTGGGGTTAGGCAGCGGGGACAGACTGGAAGCAGAGAAGGAGCCGTAAACAGTTGCAAGTAGTTCAACCGGCACAGTGACGCCGTAGCCCAATAGTGTGAGGGGCCAACGAGGGATAAAGGGGTCCAATAAAAGCTGATTATTTTGGCTTTGGCAGTGCTATTTAATTTTTTATTTATTTTTGCAAACATACACAATACACTAACACGTTTGACAAATAAAGGACTTGTTCAGCAGTGCAGACACACCAGCATCGTTTTCAGGCTGCCGGAAAAGTACTGCCATTAACAGTACGAGACAGCCAATGCTTGAGGTGAGCTGAGCTGAGCAATTGTCCCATGTTGTATGCTGTGGTGAGCATAAGCAAAATGTGAATGACAATTCAACAGGTCATTGAACTGAAATCCTCTCTAAGTATATTTATTTTTGTAAAACATGAGGCTGGCATGACAGTGCCGATGTATAGGATAGAATAAATTATAGTAAGGTATATTGTACTATGCAAATAAACTGCTAACCATGTATGGTACCTATGTACACCTAGAAAAGAAGCCTAATGGAGCGATAAAGGGACTTGAAGCAGTACCTTCTGCAGCACATGATGATCTGTTATGGTGTAATCAAATACATATATAGCCAATGTGTTATAGAAAAATACATCTCTTTTTACGCCACATAATTTAGAGGGCTGTGGCACGGTTTAGGCGCCGTTCATTTGATGCATGTTATTTGAATTTTAGATATACAAAATCGGTCACCGATCTGCTTCATTCTCAGCAGCTGGGATAGACAGCACCAGTTTTATCTTGAACTCCTGTGTGCACATTTTAATTTCCAATACTAGCCTGTATGTGATTAACCCCTTCGACGCTTATGACGGAACGGTTCCGTCATGCACGTCGGTTGGGCTGTGCTTATGACGGAACCGTTCCGTCATGGCCCCGCCCGCGCTCAGAACCTTCAGCACCGCGCGGGAATCCGCGCAGCGCTGAAGGGGTTAATGACACTGAGCCCTTCACCCTAAGCCCTGATGCAGAAAGCAGAGCAGCTCCAGGCACAGCCAGGCCCTACTAATTTATTCATGCCCTTCATCTCTAGGGAATTTCCCCTCTGTGTCTACGTTCTACTAAAGCATTTTTGTAATGTTTGTGATTTTTGTGCTATCACAATGTGAAAACACGTACATGTCCTCTCCACAAAAAAACGACGGTCCAGTGCATTAAACCCTGACTGGTGGAGTAAACTGTTTAAAGGCATTGTTAGAACTGGGATTCTCTAGTTGGCTGAGGTAGGTACCTTAGGCCAAATAGGGACCCCTGCTTCTAAGTCAGGGAAAGGAAGGACACCTTCTCAGATAGCCCCTGCTCACTCCCACTGTAGCCTGGCACGAGCAGCCAGGCTTATCTTCAAGGCAAGTGTGTAAAGTATTTGCAACCACGCTCTCAGCAATCCAATGATGACACCACAAATGGGCTCCACACGAGTTTCATAAAAAACAAGGATATGTTTATATAAAAAGATATACGATGAGATCACACAATGAAATTCCAACATATTCGTATTTGTAATATTCCTCCTGATCGTTTTTTAGGCCAGACGGCCCTTGTAGGTTCTGACGGTATAATGAGCAATTCGAGATGATCTAATGCAATGCTATGCAGTTCGTAATGCAAGAATCAGGCACTTTGCATTGTAAAAATAATGCAGTTCGTTATGCAACAATCAAGCAGTTCGTAATGCCAATATAACGCAATGCGTAATGCATCAATCAGGCAGTTCGTTATGCAAAAATAATGCAATGCGTAATGCAACAATCAGGCAGTTCGTAATGCAGATATAATCCAATGCGTAACGCAACAATCAGGCAGTTCGTAATGCAAAAATAATGCAATGCGTAATGCAACAATCAGGCAGTTTGTAATGCAAAAATAATGCAATGCGTAATGCAACAATCAGGCAGTTCGTAATGCAAAAATAATGCAATGCGTAATGCAACAATCAGGCAGTTCGTTATGCAAAAATAATGCACGGTCATGATCACGGTGCTTTAGACGGTCTCTATGCCACTCATACTGACTCGCAGTCAGCTTCCGCCAACATATGCCCCCAACACGGGTATGGTGTAAACCAAAGTGCAGCTCCACACTCCGGCACTGCCACTCCTCTGCAAGTACGGGCCGCGATACGAGCTTGAGCAGAGGCTCGCACTGCAAGAATGGGAAAGGTCGAGAGCGTCTCTCTCTGAGCCCGCACCCCGCCCCAGGCGGCAACACAGGTTACCTGGAGGGTGCAACCTCGCTCTCCTCTTCTCGCAACTTGGACCTCCGATGCGACTTTGTTGATTCCGGGCAGTGGAACTCGGACCCTCCCCCGACGGGGTTGGTTCGAGGTCCCGCTCTGGCAACGGTGGGCTCGGGCCGGCGGCACAGCTCCTCTGGGGATGCTGGTCCGGGCCGATGGCGATAACGAAGATATCAGGCTGCAACAGGGCACACGCACACAGCGTCGCTGAGACTCACTTGAGCTTCGGGTGTGCACGATCACAGGGCAATCCTCACGAGGGTCTCAGGCTGCACAAAGCACGCACACCCAACGTCGCTGAGACTCACTTGAGTACCATGTGCACACGATCACAGGGCAATCCTCACGAAGATCTCAGGCTGCACAAAGCACACGCACACAGCGTCGCTGAGACTCACTTAGACCCTGGGTGTGCACGATCACAGGATAATCCTCACGAAGGTCTCAGGCTGCACAAAGCACACGCACACAGCGTCGCTGAGACTCGCTTGGACTCCAGGTGCCCACGATCACAGGGCAATCCTCACAAAGGTCTCAGGTTGTACGAAGCACACGCACGCAGCGTCGCTGAAACTCACTTGGACTCTAGGTGCACACGATCACAGGACAATCCTCACGAAGGTCTCAGGCTGCACGAAGCACACGCACCCAGCGTCGCTGAGACTCACTTGAGTACCATGTGCACACGATCACAGGGCAATCCTCACGAAGATCTCAGGCTGCACAAAGCACGCGCACACAGCGTCGCTGAGACTCACTTGGACTCCAGGTGCACACGATCACAGGACAATCCTCATGAAGGTCTCAGCCTGCATGAAGCACACGCACACAGCGTCGCTGAGACTCACTTGGACTCCAGGTGCCCACGATCACAGGGCAATTCTTACGAGGGTCTCGGGCTGCAAAAAGCACACGCACACACAGCATCGCTGAGACACACCTGGAAACTTTTGTGTTCCTGAGTTCCTACAACAGGGAGCCAGCTCTTCTCGGGGCCCTTGGGGATAAGTTACTTCAGGACACAGCTCCCAGCAAAGTCCTTACAAGCAGGGAGACACAGCAAACAGCAAAGTCCCTTTAGCCTCTCCTTGGTTAAATCAGCAAACTGCAGGCCAACCTCCAGAACACACAGCAAGGGTCAGTCCTTTCCTTCAGTCTCTTCAGCTGTTTCTTCCTTGGCAGACGTTCCTCTTGACCACAAAGTAGTTTCAATCCTTTACAGTCTTGAACAGTTCCATGCCAACGTTCAGGGGTTTCAGCTCTTATAGTTATACCCCTAAATGTCTTTGAAGCCTTTGTGTTCAGGGGGGCACTGACCCCTGTCCAAACCAGTTCTGGGTGTCTCCCTGCCAGTGACACCTTCTTCCTTTGATTGTGGGGGTCTGGATCCTTAATCACTCAGCAGGGGATGGAGCCATTGTTTTATGGCGGCTACCCAGGCGTCTTCACCTCCAGGGGCTTCTCCTCCCCCCTATACTCCAGATGCAGGTCAGCCTGTTGCTGTCTCACCTCCTCCCCTGGGTCAAGACATTCCCCAGATCCTATCACTTTCAAATCCAGACAGTCAATCCACAACCAGGCCAAGACACACAGAAATGTTAGAGCACAAAAACCCAGCCACTTCTAAAAGAGTGGTTTCTAAACACACAATGCAAAAACCACCTTCACAAAAAGATGTGTTATTAAATTGTGAGTTCAGGCACACTAAACTTCACCTCTTCATCGTAAGCCTTTGGGAAGATAGGCTGGTAACATATTACACAGCCTCTCCATTCTGTCCTATGGGCAAGATGGCCTTTCAACAGTGAAAAACGAATTGGAGAGTATTTCACTGTCAGGACATAGTACACAACTCAGTACATGTCCTACCTTTCACATACACTGCACCCTGCCCAAGGGTACCTTTGACCTACCATAGGGGTGTCTGATGTGCATAGAAAGGGAAGGGTAAGGCCTGGCAAGTGGGTGCACTTGTCAGGACAACATGGCAGTTGAACAAATTGCGCGCAGGCACTGCAGTGGCAGGCCTGAGTTCTCTCTTACGGTTACTTGTGTGGGTGGCACAATTAGTGCTGCAGGCCCACTAATAGCATTTGCATTACTAGCCCTGGCACACATAGTGCACTTTACTAGGGACTTTACTAATAAGGCAAACATACCAATCATGGACAACCAATTTACCATTACACTTTACACAGGGAGCACTTGCACTTTGACACTAATCAGCAGTGGCAAAGTGCCCAAAGCATCTAAGTTGGCAACACCATGTCAGAAAAAAGGTCTAGGGGGAAAGCAAAAAGTTTAGGGAACTTTAGCCAAAAAGGGCCAAGTCCAACAGGCATGTACCAAGTTCGAAGCCTAACCCGTCCATTGGAAATCGGTAAACTTAGTACAATTCAAATGGTAATAACACCCATTAGTAATAGCGTTTAGAAACGGTTGAAGCATGGTATGAAATGCTTAAAAAAATAAATTTGATGATTCCATTCCAATCTGGTATGTATACGTGTTTTCCTAATAATTCTTAAAACTGCTTTAGCTAATAAACTATTACCCACTTGCCTGCTGACAAGTATTACACAGACGTACCAAGCTTCACACAGGAACCCTGCAAACAGAAATATGATGCATATGCGGCTAGAAACATTTAGACAGTGGGGAGCAGCTACATCAGCAGTCTGAATGTATTTGTGGTTGTCTTTTCTTGAAGGAAACACTAGAAAACATTGGACTTTCCGCTGCCATAGCAGGCAGCGTGGCACACAAGCTGCTTTCTAAATCGACCCAGCGAGGAAGAGCTGAATGAACATCGGTGAACTGCATAAACATCAGGGAAGAATATGGGGGAAGCACACAAGTTCATATGGAAGTAAAAATGATTCGATCTATTCGGGTTTAAGTGAGCACGTCTTGGGGAAATCTACCCGCCAACAGCTATACAGTTCACATGGGTCCAGTGTTGTCAGATTTTTTAAGCTTTCTATAGCCCAAAGCCAACTAAAATGTAGCCCAAACTAGCCCAATATTGCTACTTTAGGGAAGGAGGGCAGGGACAGTGTCAAACAGGCGTTGAATGCATTGGAATTGATGTTGCAGCAGTATGCCAAGTAAATATTTTTCTAATAAAGCGCTTTAACATACTACTATGCTGGAGCGTTGTATATATATTTATAATCTGGCAACTAGCACAAACCAACATTTTACCACACAACTGGAAAAATATAGCCCAATTGTGTGTGATCTAACCCAATCTGGCAACACTGCATGGGTCACTATTTTCTTCCGGCTACTGACATGAACGGAGCGTCTCTGGGGCCTTCTAGCCAATAAAGAAGTGGATAACATTTTTCAGCCTACCTTAAACTATGATGCAAGGCCCAAGTCCCCACAGCCTTTGTATAACTCGCAATAGCTCATGGCAGCCAATCCCATAACATAAATTCCTGCGATCGTTCCAAACGCGCCATAGTTTCTCCCCCTCAAATGTATTATATCGTTGACCTGATTGGTTGTGTGCGCGGGGCGTCCAAGTTTTGTACGTTAGTGAATACCTATGGGGAAAAGACTTGGATTGAAGCGTCATAACGCGCAATGAATTTTGGTGTGAAATACAACAGTAATCATGAAAAATTAATCATTTTGGTTGACGACGACTGCCGGACTAAATGCATAGTAGAGTGCTCATAAGAGCAGTTATAAATACCTTGCAGATTCTTTCCTTCATTTGGTATGCGGCAAAAACAGTCCAATAGGAACGTAAAATAAACTTGCTTAAAGTTAGAGATACCATATTTATCAATCACCTGCAGCCTTCCCTATGACTGTGAGGAACGGCGAGCAGCGACCTCGAAGCGAGGGGTTGTGGTGGGGGCGGGCTCCAGTGTTGTAAGGGGGTCAGGCAAGCTGTATTCTGGGGGTTGGCACTGCACAGGAAGATTTAGTGAAGTGCGCGAATGGAGCACAAAGTAAACAAAACTGCATTGTTTATCAAAGTTAATCATCTGCGTTGCGATGTCAAAACAATCCCTCTGCCAACCAAAATTCCACCCCCACAGACGAGCCTTTCAGGCTGTAACAAGCTGCGATGCCCAGACCAGGAGGAGGGGCCATCACGTGCTGTGTGAAAAGGAAGCGTGGGATGGCCAACAAAAGCAATCACTAAGTGAAATCGCTTCAGCTAAAACAACCACCCAAAGGAGGGACAATTGAAAGTGTGTACCAATAAAAAGCCATCATTTCGGAATGCCACAAGGAGGAACCAATGGCAATTAATGGGTGTGCCAAAAGCCAATAGACAGATACACCAGGTCTTGCAGACAGCGCATGCGCTGTTGAGGCTCGACCTAACACCCTTACTAATGTTCTTTCAGGTATAAGCCTGTAGACTCTAATAATGTTTATTTTGTAGATATTGTCATAATAATATAATATGACTAATCTAATGTATTTTTATGGAGAAACTCAAACGATACAAATTGTGCATAACTATAACAACAATGAAAACCACTGCCGTGCAGTTCACTAATGCTTGTTATGCAGTGCTTCTGCAACAACTTCTTAACAGCAGGAAGTTGCCTTGCCACCCTCCTTAACAATGAATCGAGCCCAGTGACCGGTTACTAGATGTGCCCATCATGTAATGGGTTAGCTTGCACCCTTTGTGGACGTTTACTTCAAGCCTAGGAATATTTCTTCCCAATTGCTTACTGACTACACTTTCATCCCTTCAGTAGTGTGCCCCAACCATTCTGTGTCTTCGATTAACCTGCTCACAGCAGTGGGTTGCCATGGCATATCTGCTAGGCACTCCTAGTCACCATGTACAAAACTATATAACCACGTAATTCACAAGAGGAGGAGCAGTGGACATGGCTGCCAAGCGCAGCCAAAGGACATTTTCCAACCTATGAGCCGGCAGCCTAGTCACATGTGTTGTACCTATGTAAATGAAATAAAATGTACATAGCTCGAATATCCGAGTACGAATTTAGGATAGGATTTTGCAAACAAAACAAAATGTTTGATTAGTATATAATAAACCCCCACTAATGTGTGTGTGTTCCAAATAGAGTTGAGTTCAGGCATGTCTGGCAGTTGTGTATTTTTATGACAGTCCAAACCTATCAGCTATGCTGCAGGCTAAAATATGATGACCACGTCTAGTTAAGATCTAGTGTGTGTGTGTGTTTGTTTCGTCCAAGTAGACATCAAGCCATGGACATTGGACTATAACTGTAATCTCTACACAGGAAACTGAAGATTTGAAGACAGCAACGATGTTCCTTCTCTACCAACCTTGACCTGATTACAGCAAGTGACCTACAGGTGAGATTCTTAACATATGACAAACAAATAAACGTTCTGCTTCCCTTGGTTCAAGATCGTGTCATATGAAAGTAAGTCTTTGGAACGATAAGTTATTCCAAAAGGCTGACTGTCTTGGTTTCCTTTGCCAGTTGTGGATCATTGATAGTTTGTCGTTCATGCCCTCTGGCTTTGTAGGTAGAGCGGCTGACATCCTATCAGAAGTTAATTGTTAGTGACCAATATGTTTTTCTTGTATTTCATTTAGCCATTCGGAATGAAACACTCTGTATCCCTGTGCTGCAGCCCTTAGCACATCTGTCCATGCAACAGAATGGCCGCCTTATCATCTCTGCCGAGTTATTCAATCTCAACTAATTCAAACATCTCCTCTTTGTCTTCCCAGGAGCCCTGTAACCATTACTCCATCTGGCCGGTGATTCACACATCATGAGCAGTCATGAAATATCTTGCAAGAAAGTGTGGCCTACGTTACCAGCCCCCAGCCATCATTCTGGTGTACAACGAGGAGGAAAATGGCAGCGAGGGCAAAATGCGCCAGCGTATAATGCCTATAAGGAATTTCTCCAAGTTCTCTGGTATACTGTACTATGTCATCAAACTTGTGTATATTTAAAATGTTTTTGAAGACCTCAAGCCATATATTTCTTTTAATGCACAACTTGATCAAGTATTGTATATAAAGATAATATTTAGCTTTTCAAAATCCCTATATACATACTGTCAGAACCCAATACAGAAGGCCACACGACAACCAAGGGTTACTGAGCCGAACCATGGGGCTTGAGGCCTTTTACTCCTCATGTGCTGCGGCCCAACCTACTATGGATCCTGAGCAGCTGGGCCAGGTAACCCTTCAGCACTTGACTCTCAAAAGTAGCGTAGTTCGAGCAGTCCAAAGCTTCTCAAAGGTGAGGCAGATATAGGGAGTGAACAAAGCCTCACACTCATAATACGCACAGCAGCAATGAATGATTGTCCAGTAAAATACTTGCTTTTATGAAAAAAATAAGTATTTATTGTACCTCTACTAACACAAAGGGAAATGAAACATTGACAAACAACTTCCACAGCCCCCTTTGGTCGGGGCTCTAGTGTTTCTTTAGGTGGTTCCCTGAATCCCACTCCCTCCTCACTCTAGCGATAGTGGTTAGTCCCCATTCTTTATATGCAACAGCAAGGTAAAGCCCCACTAATAGTCCATGTCTCAAGAGTTTCACTCCGACTCTGTATTAAAGTCAAAAGAGTTCCAGTGCCATATCGCTGTCTGGCAAGCAAGTTACCCTAGGACTGACTGTCTTGAAATCAGTCTTACCACCACCTGCAGGATCAGACCAATCGGAGTCCCTAATTGAACCCCCTCTTTGGGCGCTGGAGCTACAGTGTCTGTCTCCGGTAAGTTCTCTGCACGCAGCTCAGGCGAGCAGCGCTCGGCAGTCCTCCGGTTCCTCACACGCAGTCGTGCAACCGCAGGTTGTTTGTGGCTCAACCACAGTGAGTGTGGGTTGATAGGGGTAAGAAAGTGGAGGATCAGGATCTTCGCATCATGGTGTAGGTCCAGAGGGGTCCGCACAGCGGCCTCACTCCTCTGGTGATGTTCCTTACCAGGTAACACTTCTTGCTTGGTCCCAGTGGCTCCCGCTGGCATACAGGGTCACCGTCTCTCCACTGCACCCGGGCTCCGACCTGATCGGCACAGCAGATTTCTTCAAGGTGGCCACCAGCTTTCTACTGCACACGGGCGTAGGGCCGCTCAGTATGGCAATCTCTTAACGGGGGCCTCTCCTGCCATATGTGGTCCCCAGTTCTCACTGCACACGGGCGAAGACCCAGTCAGTACAGTGACAATCACAGCTCACTTCACAGCGGCCCTCCTGTGGCATATGAGGGTTGATGACTTTTCCTGCACACAGGGCAATGACCTGATTGGTACAATAGCCGCCTCCTCTCACCGTGCTAAGGGAATCCACTCTGTACCTTGCTCCCTCCAACGCTCTCCTCTTCTTCACAGGGCACACTGGTCTTGGCAAGCAGGCAGGTGCTCCAGGGCCGGTTCTCTTGGATTCCCTGGGTGATGTCCTCTCACTCAGCTGAGAGACTAGCAAGCCTTGGCCTTCAGTCCTGGTCACAGTCAGAAGTCTTGCAGAGCCTCTACTCTTCACACAGCCTGACTTGCTGCTTAACCGCTGACAATGTTTGGGGTCTCAAGGTCCCCTTCTTATAGTCAATTTCCTGACACCAAATAGGTGTCTATTTCTTTTGAAGTGCCTACTACTTGGCCATCTCTTCCTCTTGAAAGCAGTCTGTCACAGGAGGAGCAACTCCAAAGATCCACATCACAGATCATAGGAGTGACCAGAGGTTCACTCCTAGATGTCAGCCACAGTGATATGTTTATCAAAAGGTTAGCCCAGGGCCCTTAGCCCTACTCTTTAGAATACCCTTATAAGCCCTATCTCCTTCCTGAGTTGTTCCCAAGCCCCTTCCTTGTGACCTCCCTCTGACTCAGAAACCACTCTTTGAAGTGGGCTGGGGGAGCCTGTCTATCCCTTCTCCAGTGTGTCCCACTCAGCTTACAGGAATGCAGCTTTATACAGATCTGTCGGGGGATTCCTCTACCTTCTCTCCTTATGTTTCGTCATGCAGCCTTGGGTCTCCCAAAATGGAACCCAGAGTCTGCCATGTATTGTGCTATTCACAGGCACACATATACCCAGCAGATGTACACAACATACATGCACTGCATAGCACTACATCCTTCATGTATTGTACCCTTCACAGGCACACATACACCCACTACATGTATTAACATACATGCACTGCACACTACTGCATTACCTTGTAGTGTACCATTCACTAGCACACATACACTCAGCACATGTACCACACACATGCCTCATGCAGCACTAGTTATCCAACCAATGTAGGACAAGGTTGAGTAACTCACACAGCTGCGGAACATTAAATGAGTGACCTTATAGGTCTCACTCCAGTGACACCGGCAAAAACGACCTGTTCACTCCTACTAGTCACTAGACAGTATTCTATCACTATGAGGGTAGTTCTTTGCGTACCCCTCCCAGTCCAACAAGACAGCAATTTGTGAGACAGGCATATGTCATGGAGCATACACATGATCACGTTTGCCTATGACAACAAGAATCCGCATTCAGGATCCAGACATCCGGCCAGTTTGGGAGCTCAGGGAAGGGGTGCACATCCATTATCATATGGAGTACTTTTCCATCCCAACACATACCAACATCAGCAAGCCTCACAGTTTTTTATTTTGAAGAATGTTGCAAGTAAAGGTAATAACTTTTACCTAGATGTTTGTGATATAAACTTCTCCATCATGTGCTACCAGTTTCTAATTCCAAAAGACAAATATCGGCCAAGTGCAGGGAGTCTGTACAGCTTCAAGATCATAATGGTAAAGGCATTGTAACTTCAAGTTGTCCCTGCTGTAATTGAATCTCTAAAGGTGTAAGTTATACAAATGTGTGCTAGTTTCATGTGATTTGAATTCCTTCTAATTGAGGTAAAGCAACTATTAACATAATAATAGATCAGCCAATGACTGTAATCCTCGTCTCGTTTTAGAGATCTTCAATTTAATTACTAAGGTCATAATTGTATTTCTTTTTTAATTTTTTTAACTGTTTTTATTTGCAACAAAATTGCATCGGTGCATAGCATTATACAATCGTACTGGTATATCCAAAACAAAACATTGGCATCATTCCATTCCATACAATGAACAGAGAATACATCGACTAGCTGCCCCTGGAGAATGCCCACTCCTCTACAGGATACCTCATTGAACCAGAGTAAGCAATACAATGACATGATAAAATGGCAGGACCAAACGTGCACATTTATTCTAGCTTGCATAATTTTATTTCTTAATGTATTCTTTTCTTCAAAGTGTTAGTTTTTTGTGACATTTTATAGTTCTCATCTAAAATGGAGTTGGTGTAAAATCTCATTGCAATCCAGTAGTACTCATTCATTGATTGGAACTGTTGGTCTTTGAGTAATGTCTACTGCAAAAGTTTTAAGAGTGAGTTGGTAAAGATTTATATAGTTCCCTACCCAAAACTAACCTTGTTGAGATTCTGTATAATGAGCTAAGAGACCTACAGTGCATTGCTTGAGTGTAACTTAATCATGTTACTAATGCCCGTAACTCAGTCCCTTAATCTTGTTCTAGGCCAATGAACAGTTGAAGCTTGATTTAGAGAAGTGAAAAAAATCTATCTTTAACCTCCTGGGCTTTATGAAATTTGATTAACTTGCAATCTACCGAGATCTGCTGTGAATAAAGCCAATATACTTAAGTAACTGTTTAGGTGCTTGACTTCCATAAACTTCACCCTGGTGCCATTTGTGAGACCGTGGAGGATTCAGCACATTTCGGACTCATGGTCCTCTTTTTGTGCAAACCTACTGCTCGCCTAACCGCAGTGTTCCGCATGATCTGGAGCTGGCAAAAAAGGTTAGATGGAGTACCCTGCTCCTCTTGCTCAGCCCCCATGAAGGCCACTGCAGTAATACAACCTGGAGTTGATTAGAGCAGATATCACTAGTAATTATTTTTAGTTTGAAACTGCCAGCCTACTCTACGTGTTTCACCCTGCTCCCTTAGTGACAATTTTCTCCTTATCGCAGCACACCCCTAAATTCTTAGCGTTGCCCTACCAGGGAAAGTAATGAATAGGTAATGTAAGGAGGAAAAAAGCATTTTACTAGAGTAAAGTAATGTGTGAATTAGTTATACAGGGGAGCGAGAAGCTTCTACATGTGGACAATTCATTATTTGTTTCCTACCCAAATAAATGCCTCACATTACTGACCCAATTCCTGGACTTTAAAACCAATACAAATGCTTTCATAGGCATATGAACTGGTAGCTAAATCACAACATAAAGAGTAACATATCTACTTTGATCCGAAGCACGCATTGAGCAACCAAAGGAAACTTGTAGGTTTCAGGGAAAGAAAAGAATGAACCCAATGAACATCAAAGATGCTACCTTAGTTTCCTAGGGCATTGCCAGACTAAAATACAAACTCTTAAAATACATTGACAATACTAACTGGGTCAGAAAGATGGACAAGCCATTCCATCCCAACAACCGATTATTTTTAGGCCGAGCATTCGAGACCTCTTGTATATACTTTAGTGCATACTTAAATGTGCATGTACTTTGTGGGCTCTGGAGATCTGCGCTAGGACTTGACTGCTTCCGCTTAGGGACTTTTTTTCTGTTCAACTGCCTCTGTTTAACTGTTTTGATAGAAAACGACCAGTAGTGATCAGTAAATTACTAGAATTGCTTTCTGCTGAGGGACCTTCTTTTTTTATTTTTCTGGCTACTGCCTCTATTAAACTTTCTTGATAGAAATCGGTCAGCAGAGGTCAGTAAAATACCCGAATCACTTTAGCATTCTCTAGATTCCAGTCCACAGAAATTGTCTTCCACGAGCACCCGTAGACAATAATATTTTTTTAAAATCTTGTATTTTCAGTGATATGACCACCGAAGGCCCTGATTTTATATCAAAAACAGAGCTTTGGAGTATACCATTTCCCGCTGAAAGGCAATATTTCTCTCCATGTGTTCCCATACCTGGCGTGTCACGCAGTTTGGTGCTTACTTTCCCTCCATGTTAAAGAACAGTAGATGTTTCAGCACCTAGGCTAATGTGCTGCATAGCTAAATACATATAAGGTTCCAAAGGCGAGACCGATTGCATTGTAAATGTCTGTTTACTTTTGGTTTCTCTACATTTATGGGCATATAACGTGGACACAGAATGGTGTCAACCCAGTGGTTAGGCTTCATATGAAAATGAATGACCGTGTATGGTGGAAGGAAGGGCCAGGCAGGCGCATGACCACTAGAAAAGTATCCTAAACATGAGACGCTGCCAAGGTGGAAATAATCTGAAAGGATTCAAGGAGACACAGTTCCATGTGTGGTTTTCATACACTACTCAGTGAAAGATAAAATAGGAACGACTAGACACAGGAATTACCCAAAGAATGGCTGCGAGTGCGCTCAGATTAGGGGAGCAGTGATGTCATATCATGCACTAGTGTTGTTATGGCTAAAGGCATAAAATACAGATTTTGTGTGTGTATGCACACATGTGCGTGTGGCTACGTGCTCGAATTATTGAGCATTGCTATCGGATCATGCACAGATTCCCTAATGGTGAGTAAATTAGGAGACTCATTAAATTATTTTGTTGACAAATGACTGTGGGGAAATGATAGCAAGTCCATAAAGGGACACATTAAAGGTGTTCTTAACATGAGTTATGATTTTGAAAGCTCTTACATGCATGAATGTTAGACTAGACACAGTGAACACCCAAAAGATGATCCAACGTGAATGTTGGAATTAGATGAGTAGTAACTTCAGATCAAGCAGCAGTGTCAGTACGCCTCAGATAGTAAAAAGAGACTGTGTTTGTGTGTGTTCCTGTATTAGATGAGTTGTGCTGTCAGAATGTGACCAATTCTTAGATAACTTAATGGAGTCAGTAAAGGAGTTTGTCAGAGACAGATGGCTCTTCTGAGACGAAAGCAACTCTTTAATGAGACACATTAAAGGCCTTCTTAACAGGAGATATGATTTTGAATCCCCCTTATAGGCATACCCTTCAGAGAAGACTGAAATGGGACTCTTAGATGCGAACCACACAAAACGCCTGCACAGACGCAGCAGGGAATCAGTGGAGAAGAACAAACTAGGAAAGACACAACAAGAATTTAAGGAGGTAGACTAAGCATGCTACCGCACAGGAGTTGGTTCAGGGGTTGGAAAATGTAGACCCACTCATAATCAGGGCCCTAGAGACTCCATGTACAGCAAACATATTACAAACAGAGTAACCGGATGGGTAGGCACCTAACCATACAAATAAGGTACATGTATGCCTCCGATTTGGTGGCCAGCCTAAGTGACCCATATCAGATCTCAAACTTTTCTGACCCCAAACATTGCGAACACTTTTGGGATTTAATGAGCACGTGTAAAATGTAGAACCAGTTCAGTTGTGGATGTAAAGACAAGTTAATTCCTAGGCCATCTTCCGATGAAGATGCACCATAGGTAGAGGAAATAACAAGAGGTTTAAGTCAGAAGAGTTTGAAGATTTGGTTGAAGGCTACCCAATAGTCCTAGGTACCTGGACCAGGCAAGGCATGCGAGAACTGTATAACAGAATGTAAAGGGTTACTATCAGTTGTCATAAACATACCTTTGGAAAACAAACAGAAACCTTCCAGAGGCGGGCTTTTATAATTACCCATCCCAAACTAGGTAAGGACCATTGAAGAGTTCCCTGAGAGCCACCCCAAAATCACATGTTATACTCGCAGACCAAACAGGATTCATAAAAGGTCGAATTTGATGGGATAAAATACCACACTCGCTAACAAGACCAAATGTTGAAGATGAGAAAGATGATGCAGCTGGTGTGGTCTGGGCGCTGAGAAAGAAGCATTTAGCCATGTGGATTGTCTGTTTACAGTGGTGGTGTCTTAAAGAATGGGTATTCCTTGGAGTCATAAAAGTTTCGTTCAAATATTGCATAAAAATATATTTGTGAATTGGGTGCAGTCAAAAGAGGACTGTGTCAGCAATGGCCATTCTTGCTCTTGGTATTTGCTAAACTAACAGCACCTGTACTTCAAAGAGCAGTGAGGTGCAAACTTCAGTTTCATACAATAGAATTGCAGTATTAAATGGTATCTTTTAGAGATGCAGACAAGTTCCAATCCAGTCACTTTGCCATATTCATATATACTTACCTTTTCATCCTCAGTTTTATTGGCAAGCTTCACTTTCCACACTCATAAAAACTTTTTGTTGATAACTGTTAAAATATATTAATATTGATAGGCAGTTCCTTTTCTCATTAGCTGTGATTCAAAGCTTCAAAACAACCCAGTTCACGTTTCTAATTGTCCAGGAGTTGTAATTTGACAGCATCAGCCAACATGTGTTTCGCAGTATCATCCAGCAAGAGCTTTTCAGATGCTATACCATAAGGTCAGCAGTGCAGAACTGTTTCCAACATTATCTTTTTTCAAATGGGATACAAGATATATAGGCTGTTGATTTAAAAGTATAATTATTATTGGTGGGCCAGTGCTAAAACATAGCATCTTCAATGATTGGCCCATGATAAGGCAGAAAGCAGATGTCGATATGCAATTCACTATTCGCTGCGCAGTTGGTACCATTATGTCTCTGACCATATAACGGCTGGCTTGTGATATTTTATCAGATGCTCTACAAAGCCCGGGATTAACTGCAGGGCCTAATAGGATTGAAATCCTAATTTGTGTAGTATTTATTAGTACCTCTAGCAGAATTGGTACATTAAAGCAGGGACTTCAGTTGTGTGAAGGTGGGGATGGCAATCAAACCTCTCTCTCTTTGCACATGATGTGTTACTGTGTGTCTCCCAACCAGCTTGCCCAACCCCTAAATTACAATGCAGTTTTGGGGTACTAGGCGAATTCTGGAAGATATATTTTAAGTGCCTTTACAAGCGATCCCCAGTGAAACCTGAGGGAGGGAATGACCATCCCTTAAAAGTCGAGATTTGAATACAAAGGTAGAAACTTTCACATAACCCTCAAGATTGATATGCAGCAATCTGAGAGGGTGGATAGTTTAAATACTGACGATAATACTCTGTTTCCAGTGACCTGTTCCTATGCTTCTGGTTGCCTCATAAAGAACAAGCTATGTCCGTATTGGGGGGAAGGCACATAGCAAAGGTATCTGGATTTGCAAGCTCCTTGGGGTAAGGTGGACCTTGTTATGAAATGGCAGGATAGGTGAGCACAAGCCTACGCAGCCTACATATATACTTCAAATTAGTATAGTTCATTTACCTCCAGGCCATGGGTACGGATGGATTAGCACCACTTTGAATTTAGCCCCCAACAATATTGTTTCCCCGTTTAGTGAAAGCAAAGGTGTATAACACATAAGTGCCCACTTGACTTAATGTGGGAGCAAACTGAATGACGGCATGTCAGAGTACCGTGAGGCGGTCCTGTTGAATGTAGTATTTTAGTGTTGTGCACAGCCAGTGACTTTATTGTCGAGCAAGAAAACAAAAGTCACTGTGCCTTTGGGCTGTGGACACCATTTTATTGATACTGATCACTAAGTGTATCGGCAGATAAACAAAGGATTAAAACAAGAAACCTACTTATCCGCTAAGCAAATCAAACTCCTGACTAGGTGTAGATTGTTTTTTTTACTTACACATGAGACTACTTGATAGTAAAGCATTAATATTGGTGGTCTGCCGTTCAGCAGGGTAATTGTAGTAACTGAGTGTTAGTGAGCAAGCACAGACCCTGGAGGCTGATGTCTGCCGAAAAACGGCAAAGGACCGAGGCACAGATACTTCAGACATCTTCAATCGGGCATACAGAAAATGGAACAGACTAGAACAGCAGGTAAACAGGAGCAAGAGAGCTGTTCCCAAAGAGGAGACACTAGAGGCACCTCACTGTCTATGATTCAACCGGACTGAAGAATATGGAACTCCCAAGGAAACAGCAATAGACACCAAAGACTTCAGTTGCAGATCTCTAAGTAGGACATAGACCTTCTGAAGCAACTGATATGGGTTTATATATATGACTGGTTGTGTGCTGTCTGGATGGGACAGTACCCTGTTACAAACAGTGTGGCATCATTCCGTGTTGGCCAAGGCATTGTGTTGTCCACTTGATCCAGTAGGCTGCTATGCAGGAGTCTTACTGGGTGAAGATCTTGGACACCTTTCTTTTTTAAATGATCTGTTGTGCAAACCCATTGGGAGTTACAGGTGAAACATTGCATTACCTCCTTCCCAACGGACAGCCGTAACATACTGGCAGTGGAACCTTTGGTCAGCTTGAGTTTGATCACATTAACCTAGTTCCCCTGACATGCAAGGAGGTACAAATATTTTAATTCTTTGATTTCATTCCTAGTTCACACAACCACAATTACAGAGTGCACTGCTTTTTTTAAAAATAATTTATAAATGTTTGTTCTCCAGTAAAGCTTTAAAAGGACATTTAACCTACCCCAATGTATATTTGGGGTTTGGACGACCTATAAACATTATTCTGGGCATGCACGGGGCACTAGGATTTGTGTGAGCGCACCTATAAGTGTGGTGCATTGTAATATTGGTATGTTGGGAGGAAACCGGACCAGAATAATGCTTGATAACTCTTTGTTTCTCCTTTTCAGATTGTAATAGGGCAGCAGAACAGCTGAAGAACAATCCGCGACACAAGTGTTATCTTGAAGGGGTCTCACTGCATCAGTTGGAGAAGCTGTTTGCCGTGCTACGGGGTCACCTGAGGGGACAGGACTTGTCTCAGACCCTGGAGGATATTAAGCGGGAAACCACACTTGACCCAGATGAAGACCTGAACAAGTTGGATGATAAAGAACTAGCTAAACGGAAGAGTCTGATGGATGAAACATTTGAGAAGAACCGCAAGAGAAAGGAGGACCCTGAGTTCAAATACAATGTAGAAATGGAGTTCCCACAGGATGGGCAGCTTGAAGAGTGTGAATGGGATGCAGAATCTGACGATGACGTCTAATGGACTCTACAAGGACGATAGCTGGTGACAGGAAGCTAGCATAGGCTGAGGGAAGTTTTTCTGGAATTTGTAGTCTTAATCACATACTGGCCTTTCAAGCTTTTTATCCAGCTAGGAAAGAAAGAAGCTCGGACGTTCCCCATTCGAAACCTGAGCGCGCTGTGCCTGCCCGTTTTATCTAACCACTCTTCTGTTCTGCCTTCCAAAAAGTGTTCTTCCGCCAGTTACCATGTATTAGCAGACGTGGGCCTGCCAAGTAGAACTGGATCTTCAGTTCTTCCTCTATCACGAGCGAGTAACCCTCTGCACCTTCCTGTGCCATAGCATCCCTTGTCCTTTCAGCTAGCTGCAATGAGCGTGTTTGCTGCATTGAGCTTGTTTTCCCTTCAGTGAAGCTGATGCTAACATCCCTTAAACGTGGCCTGGCTTCAGGAAGGTATTTCAAAATGAGCTGTGAGCAGTGCTGTGTGTAAATGCTCCTTCTCAGGGGGTGTTTCCGTTTTGGGGTTTGTTTTGGTGTACATGCACTGATGGGAAGGAACCTCATTCGGAACCCAAGGAACTGTAGACCAGTTTTCATTTGAAATGTAGCTTTTACTTTCTCTCTTAAATTGAACTATTACTTAAGAACACTCACATGATTGCTAAATCTGTCAACATGAAATGAGTTGTATAAAACCATTCCTGTCCCAGTGACCAGAAGATAACCATTTCTGATTAACCTACTCTCTCTTTCTATGTACTAAAGATACAGACAGTATATTAGTCATTTGACAAGATGCATAGAAAAGTCTGTGCTTCACCAATAAGGACATACCTTCTTTTATATATTGTTTTTTTTTTATTGATGCCAATTCCTTGACTAATCGGAACACAAGGTTAAATGACATCCAACGGTTTATCCATGCAAAAGGTCAGGAGATCCCCTTTGATACACACCCTCTTCAAGTCCAGGCTACTTAGAAGGGACAGAAAGATATGATTTTAATTGATTATGTTCCATGCAAAATATTAAGCTGCATCAAATAAGGAAAATATTAGGATGCATCAAATAAGAGCAAAAACAAAATGCTACATTATTTAAGAAATGACTCATTTATTCTCTAGAGCAGCGGTTCTGAACTTTTTGACTTATATTGACCTCCACTGAATCATTATTGTAAGCCAGGGACCCCTGGCCTAAGCAAATTCTATGATTGGAACCTCAAAACAATACAAAAACATACAAAAAACAATGTACACCAAACAATTCAAATATAAGAATATTTTGTGTAGTTCGCAATCCAATTTAGAAAAAGTTTTCAAATTTTCAATGTTGCTTCTTTACTCGTACATAGTTGAAAAAATCTAATTTATTAATTTTAATATTATTTAATTTTGTAAAACAGTCATGCACCACCTGAGTAGGCCGCGCGGACCCCCATGCATCCTCGGACCACAAGCTAGGAACCAATGCTCTAAAGAATTCTGATCAACCCTGTATACCAAAACTGTTATAAAATGTAAAAGATCTTGTAAAATGATGTGAGTAAATGATGTGTTTCAAACGAAAGTCCTACTAATTAGAGAAAACGTGGGTTTAATTTGCTTGTGTCTTACAAACTGGATTTGGCAAAATCACTTTATCTGCTGCCATCTCAATTACATCACTACATGTTTCTTTGACTGTCAGATTGGCAAGTGTTGTGTGTGTGTTGTCTGACCAGTTGTAATAGCAATTTGCCCCACTCCCCTGAAAGTGGCTTCGTCCATGGCAAGAAAAACAGACCAGAAATCACTTTATCTGCTGCCATCTCAATTACATCACTACATGTGTCTTTGACTGTCAGATTGGCAAGTGTTGTGTGTGTGTGTTGTCTGACCAGTTGTAATAGCAATTTGCCCCACTCCCCTGAAAGTGGCTTCGTCCATGGCAAGAAAAACAGACCAGAAATTACTTTATCTGCTGCCATCTCAATTACATCACTACATGTTTCTTTGACTGTCAGATTGGCAAGTGTTGTGTGTGTGTGTTGTCTGACCAGTTGTAATAGCAATTTGCCCCACTCCCCTGAAAGTGGCTTCGTCCATGGCAAGAAAAACAGACCAGACAAAGCCAAATACCAGATGAAAAGGGAACTGGGATGAGAGGGCGCGAGAACCTCGCAGACCCCCCAGGTCTTCCAGAGGATAGCTCTCTACGGTATTATGTCTCTAGCTGCAGAACAATTATATATTGAGGTTCTCTGGTAACAATTGACACACTAATCAAAGAGAGGACTTTCAGTGTTTTAGTACTGGTTCACAATGATACAATAACAAACAAGTATACTCACCGGCTTCGAAATCATGGGCCACCCTAAGGCTAAGCCAAGCGGGAGGGAAGACAGTAAGTTGGAGAATCAGATGAGAGATTAGGACTCTTCTGGGAAGGGAATATCCAAAAGGACAGCAATACGACAAATCCAGAATGTAATTCAATGCCAGCATAATGGTCAGGTAATTGAGGAAAGCAGAAGTGAAAAATAACTAAGTTGGGGGAGGGAAAACAGTGAACTAACTATGTGGCAAGAAGAGCACAACTCAATAGGGAAAGTTGCCAGGTGGTTACCTTAAGCCTTTATTTTGTTTAAATAGTGCCGCTGGGGCGTGGCCAAGATGGCTGCGAGATAGGACGCTCGTTCTCCGGCTCCTGCCCATCGTCCACCCGTTACAGCAAAGCTCGGTCCCTTGAGGGCCCACTCAGCGTGGACTGGCCCTTGCGATTGTTGGCCGTCCACCCCAGACCCGGGCGAGGCACGAAATCCGGCTCGCTGCGGTGATCGGTGGGACAGGATCGGAGAGGCGGCGAGGCAGACCCGGCCGCCCACGATTGGGCAGCCTTGACAACGAGGTGGTCCAGCCTGCATCATCGAGGCCAGCATTCTTGTCCCCGCCCTCCTTCCTGCTGGTCTCCTACCCCACTGACCGGCCAGCAGCATAGCGCCGGGCGCCTGGAGCGTGATCAGGTGCCGGCTTGGCGGACGCTGGCGGCGGACTCTGCAGCTGCTCTTCCGGAGGCGTAGGTGCAGCCTTGCGTTGATGCCGCCCTGGGATGCCTCTCAGACCCAAAGTCAAGATCCGTGACCAGCGAGCCCGCAACAGCCGGAGGAGTAGCCGGGGGATCCCCAGGCCGGAGTGGGCCGCGACGATCCCCGGCCTGTGGTGTTCCTGAGCCCGCCGGAGGTGTGACTGAGCCGGTGGAGCCTGGCGCAAACCTGCGGGATCCGGGGGAGGCCTCCGGGGTCGAGTGGCCTGGTACCTGTGCGGCGGTTTGTGGAACTTCCTGTGCCTCTGGGCGCATCGGCCCGCCTTTCAGCAGGGCCCCTGCAATACGACAAATCCAGAATGTAATTCAATGCCAGCATAATGGTCAGGTAATTGAGGAAAGCAGAAGTGAAAAATAACTAAGTTGGGGGAGGGAAAACAGTGAACTAACTATGTGGCAAGAAGAGCACAACTCAATAGGGAAAGTTGCCAGGTGGTTACCTTAAGCCTTTATTTTGTTTAAATAGTGCCGCTGGGGCGTGGCCAAGATGGCTGCGGGATAGGACGCTCGTTCTCCGGCTCCTGCCCATCGTCCACCCGTTACAGCAAAGCTCGGTCCCTTGAGGGCCCACTCAGCGTGGACTGGCCCTTGCGATTGTTGGCCGTCCACCCCAGACCCGGGCGAGGCACGAAATCCGGCTCGCTGCGGTGAACGGTGGGACAGGATCGGAGAGGCGGCGAGGCAGACCCGGCCGCCCACGATTGGGCAGCCTTGACAACGAGGTGGTCCAGCCTGCATCATCGAGGCCAGCATTCTTGTCCCCGCCCTCCTTCCTGCTGGTCTCCTACCCCACTGACCGGCCAGCAGCATAGCGCCGGGCGCCTGGAGCTCGATCCGGTGCCGGCTTGGCGGACGCTGGTGGCGGACTCTGCAGCTGCTCTTCCGGAGGCGTAGGTGCAGCCTTGCGTTGATGCCGCCCTGGGATGCCTCTCAGACCCACAGTCAAGATCCGTGACCAGCGAGCCCGCAACAGCCGGAGGAGTAGCCGGGGGATCCCCAGGCCGGAGTGGGCCGCGACGATCCCCGGCCTGTGGTGTTCCTGAGCCCGCCGGAGGTGTGACTGAGCCGGTGGAGCCTGGCGCAAACCTGCGGGATCCGGGGGAGGCCTCCGGGGTCGAGTGGCCTGGTACCTGTGCGGCGGTTTGTGGAACTTCCTGTGCCTCTGGGCGCATCGGCCCGCCTTTCAGCAGGGCCCCTGGACCAGCGGTGTCATCCGGAGAATCGCGGTCCTGCCCACACCGGGCCGCTTACATCGGCCGTAGCAGAGGCCCTGCAGCACCGGAGGTGGAGCCCCTGACAAGGACTGCCACGAGGGGATACTGTGAGTAGGTGATACCCTGCGGTTGGGCCCAAGTCACGAGGTGCTGTAGCAGCAGAGGGGAGGCACGCGACGAGCAGCAAACTATACCTGGTTGTTGGGGGAGATTTGTGGGTCCTCCTGTGCCCCCCCTAGCTGCTAGCCCAAGACATTTGCAGCAGATGCTACTCGGTGAGCGCCGTGGAGCGCACTGACCCACCTCCCCCCCGGTCCGTCTGGTGAGAGGGTCCCGTGGAGCACGGGACCGGCTAGGTTGGAGTGAACCCCTGGATCCTGGGAGCGGAGGCCATTGGTGGCGCCGGCGGTGGGGAGGATCCGGCTGGCATCTCTTCTGCGCCCATCACAGTGAACTCAGGCGATACCTCAGACACAAGTGACTGCTACGCGGGGGGGTGTGCTTGGGAGTGGCGGCTTGGACACGACGCCGCCTTCGTGTTGGCGGTACAGGGACTTTCAGCCCTCCCTGGGACCGGCGAGAGCGCTTTGGTTGTAGGGCGGCGCTGGCGCTGCTCTCGGAGACACCCACTCTGCTCTCGAAGCCTGCACACTAGCTGCTTGTGAAGGTCCGACAGAATGTCCAAGGCTAAGACCGGCAAAGTGAAGCCTCTTAAAGATATCTTTGGCCGAGCGCAATCCATTCCTAATATGGCTGCCGCAACCCCGGAGGCTACTGCGGAGCGATCCCCCTCTTCCTCCGGAGATGAACCTATTACTAAAGCCTTCCTGGAATCGCTCTTTCTAACGCTCCGAGCGGACATTTAATCAGTGAAAACGGAATTTGCAACGGAGCTCAAGGAGGTTCGCCGGGATGTTGACAGCGTGGGAGAACGGGTGGCTTCTCTGGAGGAGAGAAGTGACACCATGACATCGGACTTATCTATGCTCCAGGAGGCGGTGCTTAGGCTTCAGGATCAAAATGTCGACATCCAGACCCATTTAGAAGACTTAGAAAATCGATCCCGGAGTCATAACATTCAGATCCATGGGGTCAAAGCTTCTGAGGACACCCAAGACCTATCTGCATTCACTCAGGGCCTCTTCCGACACATCCTGGGGGATACCCACCAATCTGAGGTGGTCTTGGATAGAGCACACAGAGTGGGGCCGCCCCGTGCCCCCAACGCACTGCCGGCGGACATCCTGGTGTGTGTTCAGGACTTTAGGACTAAAGAGGCCATACTCACTAAAGCGAGGTCCCTCCACCCCATTGTTTACCAGGGGCATTCTCCAGTGTTGTTCCAGGACTTAGCTCTGATCACGCTGCAGCGGCGCCGTCAATTTCGCCCAGTCACAGAGCATCTTAGGCAGCAGGGCGTCTCCTACTCCTGGGGACACCCTTTTTGCCTCATCTTTCGCCATTCTGGGAGACTCCATCAGATTCGCTCACTTGTGGAGGCTTGCCGGGTGCTGGGTCAAGCGAAACCCTCCGGGGATGATGATGTCCGCAGCTCTACATCGAATCCCGAGGTATCCTCAACGGGCTGGCGGCGTTAGGGTGGGCGGAGTCGAGCCCGGAGGCCGCCCAGATCAGAGATTGTCAAAGGTCAGCAGGCGGCCCTTTCCGCAGCTACTGAGGCCCTCTCCAGAGAGGACACGACGGTTAAATGACTGCTCCTAATCTGTCGGATCTTCTTCTCGTTTCTTTGCTGGGGGAGGGGGACGGCGGGGGGAGCGAGCCTTCCTCTTGTCACACGTGGACCCCTACTTTGCAGATTGACCAGTTATCCTGGGACGACAGACTATTCTTACTAACTGTACGTGTTGATTTGATCCCCGTTTGGGATATGCTCCGGGGATTTTCTTCTCATGGGTTATTAGGTTGTTTCTTGTTTCCCCTCTTCCCCTTCTTTTATTGTTATTGGGTGGGTCCCCCTTGTCCACATTTTCTTTATATTGTAGCACGAATCATGCCATGGGCCGTTACAGCCCATTCCTACTCGCATAGCTCCCTTCCAGGGCCCACGCAGCGCTTCCCTTAGCCCACTCCCTTTTCGTACACTAGATGCCACGTAGGCCGCTAAAGGTATTGACCCTTAATGTCCGGGGCTTGAATAATCCTGTTAAACGCAGGGATGTTCTTAGTTATCTGGAACATTCGGCTGCCGATATTTGTCTCTAAAAGGAGACCCACTTGTTGGCCAAAGATCACCATAGGCTGAAGTCCGAGCCTTCCCTACACAGCTGTTCTCCTCTATTTCCACCAAATCAGCTGGGGTGGCGATTCTCGTTTCCCGTTCCTTTCAGGGTAAAGTCCTCCAGAAGGATGCTGAGATCAAGGGTCGCTTGCTCACATACCGATTCCTTGTAGCTGGGGTGTCCCTCATAATAGGCTCGGTTTACGCACCCAACGAGGGGCAGAATAAATTCCTCCATCATTCACTCACCGAGGCGACCGCTAACTCAGAGCGGCGCCTGTTGCTGGGGGGAGACCTGAACCTAGTCTTTGACAACATTGCTGATCGCTCCTGCCAGCGCACCAGCCAGGTGGGGGCCCTCTCACAGTCTGGTTTGACCCATATCCGTGACTTGGGCCTGGTAGACTTGTGACGACACTTCCACCCCTCGAGTTGCTCATATACTTATTATTCAGGAGCTAATAAAACCTACGCCAGACTCGATTATTTCCTGTGCTCCACTCCATTGCAGATGCTAGCTACTGAAGCTGAGGTTCTCCCTGTGTCTTTATCAGACTATTCTCTGGTCATAGCTTCCTTTTTGCTTCCACGCACACAGTTACCACTGCGGCACGGGCGTCTCCGCGACTCCCTGCTTCACCAGGCTTCCATGGTAGATCAGACCAAATCTGCCATTGCGAACTACTTAGCCCTTAATGCTGACTCAGACACCTCGATTGCGACTCAATGGACTGCCCTTAAAGCGGTCCTACGGGGAGAATTCATAGCCATCTGCCACTGCCGTTAATAAAGAGAGGAGTCGGAAACGGGCCGAACTCACACAAAGGGTGGCGGAGCTGGTGCGGATGCACCAACGCACCGGGGCTGCCAGGGCCTGGCACCAGCTCTGTACAGAACGGAAGCAGCTTGCGGCGCTGGACCAGGACAGAGCCGAATACGCGGCCCTCCGTCTCCGCCATTCTTACTATACCAGAGGTGACAGGTGCGGCTGGCTCCTGGCGCATAAAGTCAGAGAGGTGAGGCAGAGGCAAAGGGTGCAGGCCATTCGACAGTCGGGAGGTGAGCTCACTTCGGACGATATAGCTATCGCAGAGGCCTTTCGCAATTTCTACGCTAGGTTGTACTCAGGGGACTCCCTTGACATGTTGCATAGCCTTGATTATTTAGAAGCGGCCCAGATACCCGCTCTGACTGCAGCTTAGGCTGACCATCTTGACAGAGATATCGGGGTAGAGGAGGTCCTCGCGGCTATCTCCCGCCTCCACCTTGGCAAATAGCCTGGCCCAGATGGCTACTCCGTGGCCTTCTATAAAGCCTTTTACAACCAGGTGGCCCCTCTGCTGCGCGATCTCTTTAATACATTCACACAACCCGGAGCAATTCCGGAAGAAATGTTGGAGGCCTCGGTTATTGTTATACCGAAGCCCGGTAAAGACGCCACGAGCTGCAGCGCATATAGACCGATTTCCCTTTTAAATATAGAAATTATATACGAGCATCCTGGCGACGCGGTGTCAGGTTCTGAGATAACAGAGAGTGCCACTAACCTGGAAGCCGGGTACAGCAGGAACGATGCTAGGTTAGCCCTACCCCCTAGGAGGTAACCCCTGTACGTGGAGATATAACACGACACAGGAGGCACCTCTACTGGGGAAGGGGTAAAAAGGGACAAAGGAAACAAAAAACAGAATTGCCTCCAGACAATGGAAAGGAATGAAGTGAGTGGTGACGACCCGTCTCTCCTACTCACTACACCCCCAGCCCCTGTAAAGGAGAGACAACAAACATACATTAATATAGTCATGAACGTACCTCCCAGCCCTCTCACTAGTCTGGCTGTCTAGATACACTTACATGTAAGGGAGCATTTTAAGCGTGTAGCAATAAAGGCAGTCCGTACACTGTGAAATGAGACACAATTAATCAGCAGGGACATGCAGTCTTGAATATATTCAGTAAATGTTACTTATCGTTTTGCTGTATTTTCTGTGCGTTCCCTTGGTTCTGGAGGCATGCAAAAGAAATCGTCCAGGAAACTCTCTCCCTGCTGCAGATGCGGCTGAGAAATGAGGAGTAGCGCAGGGTACAGCGGACCAGGTTGCGAGTAAAAGTTCCTAGCGCGGACAAAAGCGCACTTCGTCTTCCGCCAGTAAATCACGGACTGTTCCAAGGCACCAACGCACAGGAAAAGCTTCACGCTCGTCCGAAGTGAACGCGTTGGAGTGTTGACTCCCAATAACGCGTTACACTACATCACCGAAGGTGTGCCGGGTCCTCTGGCATCGTAGGACGGAGTTCACAGGAAGGAGGGTCTTGGTACCGAGGGATTCCCCCGAGCCGACTCGTATGGCGAGAGGCGCTCGGTAACCTCGATAATGAGTCTGTCTTCCTCGGCGTGGGAGGTGTCTTCCCCAACGGCAGCGACGCAAGGGCAATCCCCGCGCTGTGTGTGGAACGAACCAGCAGCCAATAGAAGACGATAACGACGAATACAGTCTCTCGGTAGTATTCACAGGAGTTCGTACTGCAAGGACGATTCCAGGAAGGCTCGCATCAATGGTTTAACGCGAAGTAAACTCGAGTGACAAGCCCCCGTTTAAACAAGGGGCGGGGTTAATATACCTCGTGTACCTGCCCACTGCCTTATGGGCAATGCAGTGTATCAGCCTGCAGACGCCCTATACCTCTATAGTCTTGCTCTTTGGCGCCCTCTATGGTGGGACATGACACGCGGCTTGCCCCGTACATGACTCAACTGGTGGAGCCAGATCAAGCAGACTTTATCTCGCAACGGCAAACCAGTGACAATACGAAGACGGTACTCCATCTTATTGAAAAAGCGTCCCGCACACAGGGGGAGTATATGTTATTGGCGATTGACGCAGAAAAAGCCTTTGACAGGGTTCACTGGCCCCATTTAGAACAAGTCCTGCACCGGTTTGGCTTTGGGGAAAAGTTACGCACTTGTATATTGAACTGATATCACCTGCCCCAGGCCACAGCCCAGGTAAACGGCCAGACGTCCTCACGTTTCCCCATAGGGAGGGGCACCCGACAGGGGTGTCCCCTCTCTCCTCTCCTTTTTGCGCTCTACATGGAGCCTCTGGCGTGGAGAATTAGACACCACCCTATTATCACAGGGATTACATTCGGGAGAGATATACATACGATTAGCCTGTATGCGGACGACATTCTGCTCTCCATCACTGACCCTGTTCAGACGTTGCGGGCCCGTTTCATTGAGCTCCATATTTTTGCACAGGCCTCGGGGTTCAGGATTAACATGGATAAGTCAACCGCTTTAAACATCTCACTGTCAGCGACCACATTAGCCCATGTAATGGAAGAGCATCCTCTCCAGTGGTCCGCCACTACGGTCCCTTACTTGGGGGTGCAGTTGGGCCCCACAATTCCGGCCACTGTAACGGCCAACTATGACAGGCTCCATGCCCATATCCGCAGAGAATTAGGTAGATGGAAGCACTATCCCTTCTTGTGGTTGGGCAGAGTCGCTGCTGTCAAAATGACTGTTCTCCCCCAGGTCCTTTACCTCTTCCAGACCCTTCCCTTTAACCCTCCCGCAGGCTGGATTCAACAAACCCAGTCAGATCTGGCGCACTTCATATGGCAGGGCCGCAAGCCTCAGTTTAAGCAAGAGATTGCGGTCCTTCCTCCGGAACATGGAGGGGTAGGCATACCATCGTTGCAGCTCTACTTTTACGCGGCATAGCTCCGCTATCTAGTAGAGTGGAGCTGATTAGAATCCAAAAAACACTGGTTATTCCAGGATCAGGCAGTTGCGGCAATGCCCCTGCAGGGTATCCCCTTTCTCCGGAAGCAGCATAGACCAGCCAACCTTTACGCCTCTTACATCACAAGTACTATACTGGAGGCTTGGGACCGCACTGCTACCGCACACGGGCTAACTACATTTCCCTTCCCCATGACCCCGCTGTTTGACAACCCCGATTTCACTCCTGGTTTGGACCCTAAGGCATTTACAAGTTGGCGCCTTACCCCTTGCCGGTCCCTGGGGCATCTATTTGATCTAGAGGGCATACTTTAATTCCCACAAGTCAGAACACACTGTGGCATTTCTGATAGGCTGCAATACCTACAACTCAGACATTGGGCACTTCGACCACAAATTAAACCTGGGGCTCAGCACTTTTTAACCCCATATGAGAAATGGCTGATTACTCGGTCTTCCGATAAAAAAAATCATCTCTGACCTTTACAAACATCTACTTGCAGCTACTTCCTTCACATATAACGCCGGACGAGCGCGTTGGGAGCGGGAGTTGGGGAGGACTCTATCTCACAAGGAGTGGGACAGCATATACTACAAGGCCCGACACTCGGCGCACCACGCACGGCTTACAGAGACGCTGACCAAAGTTGCCACCTATTGGTATTATACACCGGAACGTCTCCATTGCTTTGACCCTCGCGTTAGCGATCTGTGCTGGAGGGGATGTGGGGAGGTGGGCACCTTGGAGCACCTTCTGTGGAGCTGTGACCGCATCCAAACCTTCTGGGCAACTGTTAGACCTGTCAGCCCTAGGGTGGTCTTTCCCTGTATTTTTGCCCTTGCCTCATTTTTCCACCCCCTTTTTTTCGTTGGCCTTAGGTCTCCGAGCGCCTTTTCACTGCTAATCAGTGTTAAGGTGCAGGTGCTCTCTTCCCCCAAGATGGCTGCCACAGGCCCCTGCTACTGCGGAGTGGCCTTTTTAGTAGCACCCTAGTTGCCAGGAGCTGGCTGGGACCCTACAACATTGTTGCGACACCAGCCCGCCTTTTTGGTCCTATAGTTAGAGTGGGGAAGCTCCTGGAACTTGCTGGAACCTTCTAGAAGAAGGGTGGGGTTTTACTTTTGCCGCCTTAGAGGGTGGGCACCTGACCTAGGGCTACTTAAGGAAAGGAGGGAACATATTTTAGTCAGTTGGGGCGACGCAGACCTGGGGGAACCTACGCAGGAGTTTTAGGCGGTAGGGCCTAGTCAGGGACCTATGCCTCTGAAAGTGACAGGGCTTAGGTACTGCCTTTTAAGTGAGTGAGGGATCCTGAACTAGCCCACTGATCTGGCCCAGCGGGAGGGGAACCCAGGGGCAACCTACCAAGCCTGACTAGGAGTTGTCTAGTCACCAACCAACCTACCCCCTTCCCCCAAGGAACAAACCTACTAAGGGCGCCAGATACATCAAGCGCCAAAAGGACGAAGAAACTTACCAAAGACCTTACTACAGAACTTACCAACGAACTTGCTACAGAACTTACCAAAGAACTTACCACAGAACTGCTGGGGGATCAACCAGGTACCTGCGCTGTGCCATTCCTGAAATCCCTGGCGTCGCCTGGGCCCCCTTCCTAACTGGTTCTGCCACTAGCGTGTGGCCTGCCACCTCCCAACCTACCTGCCCTGAGCTAGGGCGTCACTGTGAGGAAAAAGGGGGCGCTATGCGCCGAGCACATCGCCACCCCCGAGCTGCAGGCCACCCCTTAATTTTAGCCACCCCCGTCGGGGTTGCCACAAAGAATAACTCACCGCCGTGTCGCCTGTCCCCTGCCATCACCAGGGCCCCGTCGCTGCCATCGCAGCCGAGGTATCGCGGCCTCCAGGGCGGAGAAGGCCGCTGGAAAGCAGCGAAGGCCGCGTAGGCCCGAAGCCAAAGACTCAAATCACCTGACGGGGCGGACTGCCAAACGCCGCCCCCGCCGTTGCGCTATTCGTGGAGAGGGCCGCGCCCCCGCAGACCGCGCTGTCATTGGCGGCTGCGGACGCGGGCCTTAGAAGCTTGCAGGAAGTCTCTCCGGAGCCGTCGCTAATTCCCGCGGAGCTCCCCGGCCACGTCTGGCCCGGCCGGGAGCCCCGCACCTTAATCCCCAACCACCTCGCTGGTTCACCACTGCGGGGGAGGCCCTCGACCCAGACATCGCCGGGAGGCCGGAGATCCCGCCGCGAGGTCCCCGCTGGGAGGCTCGTGAGGAAGAGGGATCCCCTCCCAACAGAGAACCCGGCGCAAGGGCCTGGAGAAGGCCGAAGACACAGGTAATCTCCGGGGAGGAGGGCGGGAGGCCCACTAGGCCCGAAGCACGCCCCTCCCCCGGGGAGATCCAACGTGAGGCCCCCTCCTACCCCAGAGTGTGACTGAACTGGGCCACGGCCCCTTCGCTTGGTGCCTCACTGGAAGAAGGGCTAAGCAGGTGCCTAAAAGACGCGGCATGGTTAGAGCGCTATGTGGAACTGCCCTATCTGAAGCGCTAGTGAGTTCCCATTCGAAGCGCTATTGATTCACTGAGTACTACGTTCTGCTTGAGGGCCAGAGTTGAAATGCTATGTTTCTCCACCTTGTTGAAAATGCCAAATTTGACGTGCTAGTAATTTGCTATGTGCAGCGCTAAGTGAAAGGCTCTATTTGAAGCGCTAGTAATTGGCTATGTGCGGCGCTATGTTGAAATGCTCTATTTGAAGCGCTAGTAATTGGCTATGTGCGGCGCTATGTTGAAATGCTCTATTTGAAGCGCTAGTAATTGGCTATGTGCGGCGCTATGTTGAAATGCTTTATTTGAAGCGCTCTTAATTTGCTGTGTGCAGTGCTATGTTTAACCGCTGTGTTTGACGCTCCTCCGGGATCACCAGGTGGCGCGTTTTGGTTCCATACCAGGTTTAATGTATTCAGGTACTGCCAATCTAGTCATAATGAAATGCTTTTGATCCTACTGTGATTTAGATAAAACTGATTGGTTTCATTCAAACGTACTGTGTGGTGTCAATTATTGCGTGTGTTCCCTGTTTCAGTGGATGTGTGTGCTGTATGGTCACTTTACACGTAAGCCTTTGGGTGCCTACCTGCTCGAGTCACGTTACCTCCATAGGGCCTGGTGACCCCCGGTCCTACATTGTTGGCCAGCGGTGGGATAAGGACCTGTGACCATACAGCACCCTCCGGTGAAGCGGAGGGCGCCGCAATTAGATGCCTATTGTGTATTTGAGCTCTGCAACTTTTATTTCTGCTTTAATTGACCCCCACTGTCTAGACTGAGTGCGTAGAGCCCTGGTTAGCCTAACGCTGTTACTCACATCCTAGTATTTGTTCTCTACCTTGATGTCTGGGTCCCCACCTGTCACAGTGGAGTTCCAGTTAGCCGACCTTGAGGGGTACACAGTAAGGCAGCTGAGAGAATTCGGGCAGGGGATGGGGGTGCCGGGGGTGCGGAGGGCCAAAGGACCGGAACTCCGTGCAGCCTTGAGGGCATGGGTAGAGGCCCACCCAGGGGGTAGAGGGGATGGGGGACAGGAGGGGCCGGGTGCACCTCAGGAGGAGAGCGCGCCGGAGGAGCTAGGCCTGCTCAGCATTGATATGTCTGAGAACTTGCCACCAGGGAGACGTTCCGGGGCAAACAGTAGTGTAGGGTCTAGGAGGAGTGCATCTCCAGAAGAGTACGTGGACAGGAGGGAGGAAAGGCAGTTGAAGTGGGAGCTGGCCAAGTTAGAACAAGAAAGGGAAAGTAAAAGATTAGCAATGGAAGAAAAGAAGCTGCCGCACGAGTTGCAGCTGAAAGAGTTGGAGCTGCGTGCTCTCCAGTTGAATGCGTCCAATAAGGACAATGGTGGCAGCGTACCAAAGGCTCAACAGGAGCCAAAATTCTATTTGCCCAAAGATGTAATTGCCAGTTACACGGTGGGGGATGACATCGCCAAGTGGCTGGAGGCGTACGAGGTGGCCTTGACAGCCCATGGGGTACCTGAAAGCAACTGGGGGGGTGGCCTGTACCGCTACATACCTCCCAATGTATTTAGCAAAGGCGGATCAGGTCAGGTATGCCCCCATGAAAGAGGCACTACTTAAGAAATTTGGCCTCAACCCGAGAGGTATCGGCAGAAGTTCCGTGGCAGCCATAAGCTGTCCACGCAAAATTGGGTGGATTTTTTTGATTATGCCCGCAAGGCGCTAGATGGTTGGGTGCGTGGCAGCGAGGTGCTGGATTACGAGGGGTTGTATAATCTGTTTTTGAGAGAGCACCTCTTGGATAAGTGCTTTCCGGAGCTGCGCCAACATCTGTTGGACCGCAAGTTAACTGATCCCCGTGAGCTTGCGGAGGAGGCGGACATTTGGGTTAGCACCCGGGTGTCTCACAAGGGCCCCGGGGCAGATGGCTCGAAAGGCGGACAGGGTTTCCCCCAGAAGAAAGAGGGGAAAGATAAAAAGGTGGAGTTCTCGCGAGGCCCACAAACTAGACAGTTTGGGAAAGGAGTAGGGACCCCACCTCAGTCCAATTCCCCAAAGCCCACCTACCCTGACAAGAGTCAGCAGCCTAGGATTGTGCGGTGCTATGAATGTGGGGAGATTGGACACTACAAGGGCGATCCTAAGTGTCGCAAGAGACCCCCAGCCCCAACGGGCGGGAAAAGTCCCGGGGTGGCTAGGGTAGCGCTGGGGGTGGAGCTGCCCCTAGATAGGGAAGGGGAGTGGACAGGCCTGACCCTGGTTTCACTCGGGGATAGAGAGATGGTCCCAGTAGTGTCCCTACCCCCGAACACTGCTAAATACCAGCAGAGGGTGAGAGTTAACGGGGAGGAGGTGGAGGCTCTGAGGGACACAGGTGCCAGCATGACCACCGTAGTGAGGAGGCTGGTGTCCCCAGAGCAAGTAGTCCCCGATGAGTTCCATCCGGCCGTGTTGGCTGACGGCAGTGTGAGTCACTATCCAGTGTCTCAAGTTCCCTTTGAGTGGGGAGGAGTCAAAGGCCTACTGAGAGTTGCGGTGAGCCCTGCCTTGCCTGTGGGGTGCTTACTAGGGAACGATCTGGAACACACCGACTGGAAAGATGTGGAATTCCGAGCCCATACTGAGATGCTGGGGTTACCAGGATGGACTTGCGTAGTCACGCGGTCCATGGCTGCCCGGCATGGAACTCAACCCGGGTTGGAGCCTGAAATAATGGCCCAACCCAACATCGATTTTGGAGAGGAGAATGTGGTGGAGGACACGCCCCGTGTGATGGATGGGGAGCCCGCGGAGGTACCCCCGGAGTCCGCGGAGGTGGATGTCATTCCTGTGGGGGACTTGCCGACCCTTGCCGACTGGCATGTGGAAAGAGGGCCTACCCGGGAGGAATTTTGTCAGGCGCAAAGGGAGTGCCCCACGCTTGATGGCATGCGGCGGCAGGCCGGAGCCCAAGCGGCCAATCAGGAGACTGGCGCTTATCACGTATATTGGGAGGATGGCCTCCTGTACAGTGAGCCTAAGGTTCCGGTGCATGGATCTTCGAGGGCCTTAGTGGTCCCCCAATGCTACCGGGACTTCCTGTTGGAGTTGGCACACGAAATACCCTTAGCCGGACACCTGGGCCAGGACAAAACCTTTGCGCGGTTGGTCCCACATTTTTATTGGCCCAGGATGAGAGTTGCCTCTGACACCTATTGTAAGACCTGTAAGTCTTGCCAGGCAAGTGGCAAGACTGGGACTAAACTGAAGGTCCCTTTGGAACCGCTCCCGGTGGTCGGGACCCCTTTTGAGCGGGTCGGAATCAACATTGTTGGGCCGTTGGACCCTCCGACCTCAGCGGGACACCGGTTCATTTTGGTATTAGTGGACCACGCCACGCGGTACCCGGAGGCTTTTCCTCTGAGGACCGTCACTGCGCCGGTGGTGGCGTGGGCCCTGTTGGGGATTTTTACCCGAGTGGGATTCCCCAAGGTCGTGGTGTCAGACAGGGGCACGAATTTCATGTCGGCCTACATGCAGGCCATGTGGAAGGAGTGTGGGGTGACCTATCGGTTCTCCACTCCTTACCACCCCCAGACTAATGGGCTCGTAGAGCGCTTCAACAAAACTTTAAAGGGGATGATCCGGAGCCTGCCAGAGGACTTGAGGCGTAAGTGGGACGTCCTCCTCCCTTGCCTGCTGTTCTCATACCGTGAGGTGCCGCAGAAGGGAGTCGGGTTCAGCCTTTTCGAGCTGCTCTATGGCCTTCCTGTTAGGGGGCCCCTCAGCCTAGTAAAGGAGGGGTGGGAGAAGACTTCGCAGAAGCTTCCCCTTGATATTGTCAGCTACATGCTGGCATTCCGCAGCCAAATGGCCAAGCTGTGGAAGGCAGCCTCAGAGAATCTGGAGGCTAGCCAGGCCGTCATGAAGGAGTGGTATGACCGCAACCCTCGGACGGTAGAGCTGGACGCTGGACAGAAGGTGTGGGTCATGGAGCCTGGGGAGCTTAGTGCCCTCCAGGACCGGTGGACTGGTCCGTACGAAATTGTGGAGCGACGAGGCCAGACCACCTATGTCGTTGACTTGAAGACCCCCCGTCAGCCCCATCGGGTGCTCCACGTCAACCGCCTGAAGCCGCACCATGAGCGATCTGAGCTTGCTCTCCTCATGGTGACGGATGGGAGCGAGGAGGAAGAGAGTGAGGCTCTTCCTGACCTTCTGGCGCCCCAGGAGAAGGATGGCTCGGTGGAGGGTGTAATCCTCTCCCCATCCTTGACCCCAGAGCAACAGAGGGACTGCCGCCAGGTGCTGGGGCAGTACGCCTCGTTGTTCTCCCTTACGCCTGGAATCACTCATTTGTGTATCCATGATGTGGACACAGGGGACAGCCCACCGGTGAAGAACAAGTCTTACCGGCTATCTGACCAAGTGAAAAATAGCATCCAGAGTGAGGTAGCGAAAATGCTGGAGCTGGGGGTGATCGAACCTTCCAGCAGCCCGTGGGCTAGTCCGGTGGTGTTGGTGCCGAAAGCGGCCCCACGGGGCACCACCCCAGAACTTCGGTTCTGTGTGGACTACCGGGGGTTGAACTCTGTCACGAAGACAGATGCTCACCCCATCCCACAAGCAGACGAGCTGGTGGACCGGCTGGGAGCAGCCCGGTACCTCAGCACCATTGACTTGACATCTGGGTACTGGCAAATTGCCATGGCCGATGGAGCAAGGGAGAAAACAGCGTTCTCCACCCCCGAGGGCCACTTCCAATTCCGAGTGATGCCCTTTGGGCTCAAGAATGCTCCGGCCACCTTCCAGCGGTTGTAAATTGGTGTGTCGGAGGGACGGTCGGAAGCAGAAGCGGGGAGGCCGTATGTGGTCAATAGTGAGATTTTTATTTTGTAAAGAAGCACACACTTGGGGTAAAAGAATAAAGTCTGGGTAAGCACAGTAGGTAATTGGAGTACAAATGATGGGTTCCTGGTTCCAAGGTTAACTCCAGGGGAAGAGGTAGGAAACGTCCTCAGGGCTTGGTTGGCGTTGCTTGTAGTCGTCACAGTGGTTGGAAACCTATTACAGGTCTCGGGCGATCTGTTGGAATCCCAGAGCAGGCTCAAAAAAGAAGAAAAAAAGATTGCGGTCAGAATTGCGTCCTACGAAGTACAGGACACCGTCACCGAACCATGTGAGGGAAATGTGCTAGGAAAAGAAGGAGGAGCGTGAGAGCAGTGTTGGGGTACTGTGCAAGTGTGCGAGGATATCAGGGAAGGACCACGGCTTACGGGTCTTGAAGGCGGGAGTTTTCCAAAAGATTCAAAAAGGGGGCGTAGTGCACAAGAAGAAGGCGGCCACAGGAGTTGTGGCGGCTTGTGCGTCCTCCGGGATCCACCAGTCTTCACTCCAAGTCTCTGGTCCCTCGTCTTCGTTCTCTCCTTTTCCGGCATCTGCGTTGCTCCTCGGCTGGGCTTGACAATCTTCTTCCGGGTCTTTGCTTGCTGACGCGCTTGCTGTTATGCCTCCTTCCCTTTTCTGCCACTCGCGACCTTCCGCTATGGCTCCTGATTGGTCGGTGTAGTTTCCTGTCCCGCCTTCCACATCCGGGTGACGTCCGGGACTCTGCGGAAGGAGGCAAGAGGCATCCATTAGTTGCATGAGTCCGGAGCCGTCCTCATCTCCATAACGGTAAGGCATCCAAGTTGTTTCCTGCGGAACGCCGCCCCCGATGGTGGGAATGCGCTCCGAGACTCCCTCACATGGTGGTACAGTTTTCTATCTAGCGTTTTTAATATGAGGTCCCAATAACTCTCAAACTTAGTGTCTTGTTTATGTTCCATAAAGACACCACAAAGTGAAGAGTTGTTGATACATAACATGGACCTTGTTTTTACCATCGCCCAATAGGCTTCTTTAAATAGTTTTTTTGTTGGGAATAGAATATTTTCGGGATTCTCCCACAGATGTCTATACCCCATTTCCACCAAGGTACACTTGATATTTTGTAGCCATGTGATACTGTTTGAAGTATCAGCTCCTCTTACATCTTTCAGAGCATCAGCATAATGAACCAGCTCCGGAGTAGTCCAAATCCTTCTCCAGTATGCTAATGGCCTGAATCGGGCTATGTCCTCGAAGGAGCAGCAACCTAGATCTTGATACAAAGGTTTGAGGGGGTTGATTTGGGGAGGCCTGTTAGAGTTCTCAAGAACTTATTATGTGCTACTGTTAAAGAGGAGACCTTTTCGAAGCCCCATAACTCCGCTCCATATAAAATAGAGGCCCTGACCTTTATGTTGTAAATAGTTAGTGCAGGGCTTACCGGCTTCGTTTGGGACAGTCTGTGTTCTTTCAATAGGGCCCCTGCTAGTTGGACATGCTTAAGAGTCATGAGATCTATCTGAGGTTTCCAACTTAGCTTCTTTGCCAGGGTCACCCCCAGGTAGGTAAACATGTCTGTTTGTTCCAACGGAACGTTATTCATAAATACTCTCCCTTGTACCATTTTATATTTGTGAAATGTCAAATTTAGTTTTATCAACATTGACCACCAGCTCATGGTCACTACAGAAGGTCTCAAATCTATTCAGAGCGCACTGCAGCCCAGCTTGTGTCTTAGACAGGATGAGGGTATCATCCGCAAACATAAGTAGCGGTATTTTCACACCCGCCAGTGTAGGGGTGTCCGTTGGATGTGACAAATAGTAATGTACAACCCTATTAATAAACAAAGAACACAGTGTAGGGGCCATAACGCACCCCTGCCGGACCCCTTTGATACCTCAAATCTGTCTGTGACCTTGCCCTGCGACCCCCAGCGTACCTGCGCAAAATTTGACTCATGGAGCTTGATGATCAGTGAAAGAAGTTCAATTGGCATCCCAAGATCTTTAAGTACTCCCCATAGTTTGTTGCGCGGCACCAGGTCAAACACAGATTTAAGATCTATAAAAGCCGCAAAGAGGGTACCCCCCGCAATCACTACCGTACGCCAGTACACATCATAAACCTAAAGACCTGATCTATTGTGCTCACTTTTTGGCAAAAACCAGCCTGAAGTGGGGATAAAACATTGTTTTCACCTTCCCATGATTGAATCGTAGTCAACACAAGCCTGCCATAATCTTCTGTAAGGAGTCAATTAGACTTATTGGCCTATAATTACCTGGACATGTGCGATCCCCCTTTTTGTATATAGGTAAAATTTCCGCCCCACGCCACGATTCTGGGATAGGTGCCCCACTTGCAATTGCATTAGCAAGAATGTAAATATATTTTAGCCAGTTATCTCTGTCGTGCCGAAACAGGTCGGCCGGGATGCAGTCCAGGCCTGGTGCTTGACCTTTGGGTATCGAGTCTAGAGCTCTTCCTACCTTCCCTAGAACAAAGGTTACAATTTTATCGGATCTTAGAGTTGGACACTGAGACGTACTATCAGTCGCAGCGGCAAATTGGACTTGATAATATGAAATCCACTGATCTGGTGCTACATAATTGACGGGGACTTGCCTATGCTCCCCACTACCCCACTTCACTGTTTGCCAAAAGTTCTTCATCCTATTTTCTCTACTTGCATGCAGGAGTTCCTCCCATCGTTTTTCATCAAACTCCTTAGCTCTGTATTGAATCTTCTTGTAATTTACCCTGGCAAGTTTTACCTTTTCCATTGATTTTGTTTTAATAGCTTGGGACAATTTCAGATATGCCACTCTACAGTCCTTATTGTACCAATTGGCAGGTTTTGCAGTGACTTTATTACTGGGTTTGTGTGACTTGATAAAAAAAACTCTTGAGCTCTATGAATAGTTGTTCGTGCATCTTCATAATCGCTGCATTAGTATCAACCTGAGTTTCAAAAGCAGAAAGAATCAGGAGTGTGTGCTCCACTGAGTTCTTCATGTGCTCGAGGGATTTATCATTCTCTAATATTATTGTCCACTTCACCCTTCTCATGTTATTCTCAAGGAAGATATCCGCTGTTACCTTTTCAATTATCTGGGGCTGAGAGCCTATCCCTAATACCTGTAGTTTTAGCAAAAGTGGGTCATGATCGCTCTCACTCCTTTTTGAAACCTCCATATCTATAACACATGACCACATCTCCATATTGATAAGAATATAGTCAATCCGGCTACTTCTTATACCAATACAGTATGTAGGGGATCCACTGCAATCAGATAAAGACCTGCCATATACTGCCCTTAGGCCCTTCTCAAAACACAGGTTATTCATTTGGAGAACTGCCTCAGTCCACTTCTTTATTGGCTGGAGGGTTAAGGATGGAATGCCCCACTGTACATCCTCTTCATTACCATTACCACCATCATCGTGGATTAGAGGTTCGAAGGTACAGTTGAAATCACACATTATCACTATGTTATCATCTCCTCACTGTTCATCTAGAAAAGTCTCTAGCAGGGAGACTGTGTTGGAAAGTTTCCCACCAGCCATCCCTCTGGCATAAATATTAACAACTAACAAACGAGGTCCATGGTTGGGATGAATAATAATGGCCAAAATGTCGGGAGTATCAATATAGATCTCCTTGACCCTGAAGCCTGGATGTTGCCTAACCCATGTGGTAAGCCCACCTGAGGGCCTTCCCTTTTGGCCAGCAGTAGCTGGTTTGAAAAAATGTAAGTACCTATGGCGAAAAATCGGACCTAATGTCCAGGTTTCCTGAAAGATCCATATATCCTGGTCCGCAATAAAAGTTGACCAGTCAGCTGATGCTGTCTTAGATTTTAATCCAGCTATATTCCAGGAAGCTAGAGAGAGTGTCCGTTGTGTTGTTCTAGGATTAGTGATAATACTATAATCCTCTATAGAAGTGGCCTGGACATTTTGGTGGTCATTATATTCCCCCCCCGTATCTAGTACAACTTCATGCTGCAAAGTTATAGGACCCTTCTTTGGGCATCAATCTACCCTTTCCAGGGTAGAACCCACTTTGGTTGTGGGAACTTTGGACTGTATATCAGTTCTGCTTTGAGATATGGGGGGGGGGGCTATATTTTATTCTTATATTGGAAGAGGCCAAGTGAGATGTTCTGAGATCAAAAAATACTAAGTTATCTGCCAGAACAGTGGTGTTAAGCCCGAGACACACATAGTACTTGAGCCATGTATCACGAATCTTGTCGCGGAGTATATGTCCTCTCTTATAACTGATCTGCAGTTCCTTACATACCGTAACCAGTGGATACTTTTGTTTATCAGGTCCTCCTCATTTTCACGTGAATAGTTTGATGTTATTTTAGGAACATTAATTAAAAAAACGTGAGCTGTGGGGAAGCGACTCGGATGTGAGGCTGACAAACCCTGATCCTTAAACAACAGTGTACCTTGGTTTCTTGATATACTAGGGTATGAGGGGAGCTGCCGGTGACTATTCTGACTTAGGCCAGCCAATTTGGGTTCTGATCTATTTTCAGAATGTGCTCTACCGGTGTTAGACTGTGACATTTTCATGGTAGTGGATTTTATTTCTACCAATGAATCATTCATTGAGCACATACCTCCAAATGGAGTCAATGATGGTACACTATCAGGGTGTCTTCTCACTTGTACTGATCTTGTGGAGTCTCGATCTACATTGTGCACTGTTGTTTGGAGTGTATCAGTCAACCTCACAACCAGTAGCTTCAAGGAGCTAACAAGTTCCATGAGCAAACTGAAATGTGTTTTTAAACTATCTAGAGGGTGACAAGAATATGAACAGCTACAACCATTATCTACGTGCTCCATATTGGAATCCTCATTTACGCCTGTAGGGTCTTTTTGTATTTTAGGTTCAATAGGCCGTGTTGGCTTGGCTATATCCGTCAGCGGGGCAAATCGATTGCTACACTCGATCACAAATCCCTCATTAGTGTCAACCGTGTTGGAATTATTTGGGAGCATTGACATAGATGGTATAACAGTGTGCTCTGTCGGGCTCTCCCGCTCTTGGTTTTGGGGTAAAGAAATTTTATGTGTATGCTTCTTAAACATTTCTGGAATAGATTTTCTTGACTCCGGAAAATCCGAGGGCCCAACCGAGTGTGCTCCCAATAAACCACATTTAGTGCCCACAGGGTTAGATAAAATCTCCTCGCAATCACTAATAATGCTGTCAATACGTGTCATAACACAATTACTGTTTACGGGCATAGGGTGTTTAGCTGTCCTTTTGATTTTCTTACGCTTCCCCACTACTCCTCCCCCAATAGCCTCCATCACCTTCATTTTGCCCATGCCTGACTATAATATATGACAAATAGCAAATAGATACTGGAGAATTATAACATCAAATAGGACACAGTGAGGAAAAGTTAATTCCCAACCCAATATATGCACGAAATTTGATAAAACACAATCCACCCGGCGGGGCAAACTCAGTTACTGGTGATAAACTGGCCGTAGAAGGACACAAATGATTAGCCCAGGCTGTCCCGATTAGCGTAACAGTACCTTAATAACAGTCCAGGTCTACAATCGACGTTAGAGGGGTGGCCCTGCCCTGCCTCTTCCTGGCAGTGACGGGCAAGGATGGGCCCGCCCTTGGCCCGGGCGCGTCCCGTGCCACAGTGGTACTTATGAGCGCAGGCAGCAAGTAGAGCTCCTCTCTCCTGGGAGGTCTCAAGAAGCAGAGACTTGTGGTAGGAGTAGTCCGCGGCAGAAACTGCACAGCGTCCCACGCCGTGGTGGTGACAGGCACTTATGAGCGCAGGCAACAAGTAGAGCTCCTCCCTCCTGGGAGGTCTCAAGAAGCAGAGACTTGTGATAGGAGTAGTCCCCGGCGGTAACTGCACAGCATCCCGCGCCGCGGTGGTGACAGGCGCTTATGAGCGCAGGCAACAAGTAGAGCTCCTCCCTCCTGGGAGGTCTCAAGAAGCAGAGACTTGTGATAGGAGTAGTCCCCGGCGGCAACTGCACAGCGTCCCGCGCCGCGGTGGTGACAGGCACTTATGAGCACAGGCAGCAAGTAGAGCTCCTCCCTCCTGGGAGGTCTCAACAAGCAGAGACTTGTGATAGGAGTAGTTCTCGGCGGCAACTGCACAGCGTCCCGCGCCGCGGTGGTGACAGGCGCTTATGAGCGCAGGCAACAAGTAGAGCTCCTCCTTCCTGGGAGGTCTCAAGAAGCAGAGACTTGTGATAGGAGTAGTCCCCGGCGGCAACTGCACAGCGTCCCGCGCCGCGGTGGTGACAGGAGCTTATGAGCGCAGGCAACAAATAGAGTTCCCCCCTCCTGGGAGGTCTCAAGAAGCAGAGACTTATGTTAGGAGTAGTCCCCGGCGGAAACTGCACAGCGTCCTGCGCCGCGGTGGTGACAGGGGCTTATGAGCACAGGCAGCAAGTAGAGCTCCTCCCTCCTGGGAGGTCTCATGAAGCAGAGACTTGTGATAGGAGTAGTCCCCGGCGGCAACTGCACAGCGCCCTGCGCCGCGGTGGTGACAGGCACTTATGAGCGCAGGCAACAAGTAGAGCTCCTCCCTCCTGGGAGGTCTCAAGAAGCAGAGACTTGTGATAGGAGTAGTCCCCGGCGGCAACTGCACAGCGTCCCGCGCAGCGGTGGTGACAGGCACTTATGAGCACAGGCAGCAAGTAGAGCTCCTCCCTCCTGGGAGGTCTCAAGAAGCAGAGACTTGTGATAGGAGTAGTCCCTGGCGGCAACTGCACAGCGTCCCGCGCCGCAGTGGTGACAGGCGCTTATGAGCGCAGGCAACAAGTAGAGCTCCTCCCTCCTGGGAGGTCTCAAGAAGCAGAGACTTGTGATAGAAGTAGTCCCCGGTGGCAACTGCACAGCGTCCCACGCCGCGGTGGTGACAGGCGCTTATGAGCGCAGGCAACAAGTAGAGTTCCTCCCTCCTGGGAGGTCTCAAGAAGCAGAGACTTGTGGTAGGAGTAGTCCCCGGCGGCAACTGCACATCGCCCTGTGCCGCGGTGGTGACAGGAGGTTATGAGCACAGGCAGCAAGTAGAGCTCCTCCCTCCTGGGAGGTCTCAAGAAGCAGAGACTTGTGATAGGAGTAGTCCCCGGCGGCAACTGCACAGCGTCCCACGCCGCGGTGGTGACAGGCACTTATGAGCGCAGGCAACAAGTAGAGCTCCTCCCTCCTGGGAGGTCTCAAGAAGCAGAGACTTGTGATAGGAGTAGTCCCCGGCGGTAACTGCACAGCGTACTGCGCCGCGGTGGTGACAGGCACTTATCAGCACAGGCAGCAAGTAGAGCTCCTCCCTCCTGGGAGGTCTCAACAAGCAGAGACTTGTGATAGTAGTAGTCCCCGGCGGCAACTGCACAGCGGTGAGTTTTCTTTATTTGAGCACAAATGGAACACTACCTGTGCCCAAATTTGTCACAGTTCTAAGTCTAACGTTTTCCTTTCACCAAACTTACCTGCACTTGGGGAGTCATGACATTAGCACAAAGCTCTGTAAATCGGCGGTATGAAGAAACAGTTTTCCCTTTTAAAAAACAATCCTTGCAAAACACTGGGAATTGAGCTGGGCGGCAGTACCACCAAGTCGGAACCAATCTGGAATCCGATCGGTCACGATGCGTGCAGCAGGGAAATAGAAGCCTTTTATTCAGCATTACAAATCCGCAAAAAAAGCACACTTGGCTGATCACAAAGTAACCTTACTACTTTACCTCATTGTTGTATCGCAGCTTTTCTCTACTTAACGCCGAATAGAGAGAAAGACTGAGCGGTGGCATAACGCCACTTTTCAGGTCGGGAGTCTTTCAACAGTTATGGAATTGTGCCCGTAAATTACGTTGGCCACGTGGTGGCACTGTTGTATAACGTTTAAGCATGGGTGAGCCTGGAGTACTGTTCATCAATTAAAACGAAGGTGAAATACCGATGTATTAATTGTTTAAAAGTAGTCGTTATAAATTGAATTGTTGTCCTGCCCATTGGAGGGGCTCCACGGGGCAGAAGTGCTAATCCCAGATCGAGTTGAGGGTTGAGTGTGGGGCCTACGGCTTTAGCACTACTATTCTGGATGCGAGAGGAAAGCTTCAACACCATGAGTCGTTTGTGTAGTATCCGGCTGGATACATTCTAGTGTTCCACCAGGATGTAACATGCACTCTACACCCACCCACCACAGGCGTCACCAGTCAGGTGACCCTGTCAATAAAAGGGGCCGGGTCCATGTGCCCTGGGCCAGTTATTGCACCCAACCATGTAGTGCCAGTGTCCGTCATTTCTCAGCATGGGGGCCTGAGGCCCAACACTACAGTTTGCTGTTGAATTTCGCCCGATCAGAGGGCTCATTTCTTTTTTTGCATATAGTGCGAACTCGACCGAAAATATTGACACATTCATATTTGGTGGGCCTGGGAAGAATAAGTCATTAGCCCAGAATCACAGGATGCTGAACCGATACCGAGGTTCGAATGCGGTTCCCCAGCTCCAAGGTCGGCAGCTCTTGCAGTAAGGCTACATCCTCTCCCTTATTTATGAGGTTGCTGAAATGCTTAAATGTCCTTGTGGCTTTGCTGGAAACGGAAGCCACATAACTAATTAGTATCAGTTTTGTCTTAGGCAACAACCTACATTGTGATGGCATGAGAAATTAAAGTTGGTGTAAAACATACAGGGGACCAATAGTACATTATTGCCATGTCATTATTAGGGATCGGATAGGAAGCTATACGTAGTGTGCTTCTTCTTGGTGCTATGAATTATTAGGCTACTGAGGGGGAATGTGCCACTTTTGCTGAATTTCCCTGGTTTCTTAATGAGGGATGTGTATCCAAGAGTCTAGTGTGGACAGCACTACGGTTGTACTCTCTTTGTATCTCATGCCCTCAGTTCTGGGCAGGTAAGTTAAGAAAACATTGGCATAATTAAGAGATTTGTCCAGGTCTATAGTTCAACAAAACATTTTTGTTTTCATTCAGGAGGTGTCAGGTAAGGTCGCGAAGGTGTAACTATATAACTTGAATGTCTAGAATCTTCTTCATAAGGGATGCTCGCCTTCATGTAATTTATTGCTACAGTCTGGGTTCATCTCAGTCGACATCCATAAGGCCTTTTCGTTTTAATTGCAATAGTGTGGCGCCGACATGCTGTTAGCCACATTCCACATTCTGCTGTGACGTGTTTCAAGCACATGTCCTGAATTTGACCAGTTTTTATTGTTTCACCCTTTTTTTAAAGTTATCACGTCACTGGCTGCTCATCATTGTAGCAGCCACTTTTTTGGAATAGGACTCGAGGGGTAAGTCATTAGGACACGAGGTGAAGTTAGGTAAGTTAGGGAGAGGGGTTGGCCTAACGGCTAGTGCGGTCGACCTCGAATCTGGGGAACTGGGTTTGAGTCTTGGCAACAACAAAAATGAATGTGTCTTCATGTAACGCAAATGGTGCTATGTAAAGCGCTCTGATACCCGGTACCTTCGGGTCAAGTTTGCGCTATATAAAACGCTGTAAAATAAAAAAAATAAAAAAGTGGGCAAATTCCATGCAGGGAGTAGCCGTCAGGGACCAGTTAATTGAATTGGATAACCCGCATCTGTCTTTCCTATCCTCAAGGTTGTGCTTTACCAGTAACCACGCTAAGGTGAACCCAGGACCAGGCGGCAGTAAACCGTTTGTACGGTATCGCATCGAGCGTCTTCGTGGTCACACATTGGTGAAGTAAGTATAACATAGGACCGGGCAAAACGCTTAGGGAGAATCCGGATGCATGAAGGAACCAAACTTTGGGCAATGATCCCTGTTGAAAAATCAAAATATTACTGATTGAATAAAACCAATTAAATATTTATTTTACAAAATTTTGAGCAAAAGAGCCCAAGTCTGATCTAATCAAATCAAAGCTAGAAATTTTATAGAACACAACAAGGTGGGTAAGCTTCTAGCTGTAACTCTTAAAGACTCTAGAAACACAACATGTATTTCAACCATTTGAGATAAACTGGGCAATCTCCAGGTTGACCAGGAAAAGATTTTAGGCTTTTTGGGCTTTTTATATTAACTTATACAACCCTATTCGTGACAAATTCATACATAGCTCTGATAGCTGTCAAAAATGTATAGGATGACTTTACCACAACTAAAGGACAAAATAACTGCTGATGTTAAGAAGATTGAGAGGGAAGAGATCATAGTGGCGATCAACGCCCTTAGAACCGTCCCAACCTCTTTCTATAAATGCTATCCAGATATCCTATCATCTCATCTTATGGACCTCTTTGATACATTTAAAACAACAGTGTTAGAAATAGGGATCTCTAGTTGGCAGAGGTAGGTACCTTTGTCTAAGTAGGGACCCTTCTTGCTAGTCAGGGTAAGGGGGATACACTTCTAAAATAACCCCTTGGTAACTTGGCACAAGCAGACAGGCTTATCTCAAAGGCAGTGTGTAAAGCATTTGTGAACACATACAGTAATACAGTGAAAACACTACAAATGGACACCACACCAGTTTAGAAAAATAAGTAATCTTTATCTAAACCAAACAAGAACAAAACAACAACACAAATCCACAATAAAGTAATAAAAATATGACTTTCAAATGGTAGAAATAGTTCAGGTCAAAGCAAATTGCAGCTGCGACACTATTCACACAAAGTACCTTGGATGCGTCACACACACAAACAAAAAGGGTAGCAGGGAAGGTGATGTGCCAGTTCCTTACACTCAGGAAAGGTGATGCGTCGGTTCCTTGGTCTGGGGGAGGTGATGCGTCTGTTCCTTACTGCTGCACCAGGGGGATACGTCGGTTCCTTACCGGAGAGGAGGTGATGCGTCGGTTTCTTACTGCGTGGGGAAGTGATGCGTCAGTTTCTTACTATGGCCCCCAATGATGTGACAGACCTGGTGCCTCGGTGCGATGCGACAATCCGCGACAATGCGTGGGTTCTTGCAGCCACATAGCAGGGCTTGAGTAGGAATGGGTGAGGTGATCTCGGACTTCGGAGACCGGTGCACTTGATGCAGCGTGCGGCGATTTCTCGAGCCGTGCACAGGTGCTGCGTCGGATTCTTCTTCGTTGATGCATTGGAAAAAGGCACGGATGCGTCACGCTTCTCGTTGTTGCAGTTGCTTTTCCAGCTCCCAACAGGCAGAACAAACTCCAGAGGCCAAGAACAACTACAGGCACCACTTGGCAGGTCAGAACTCCGAGCACGGAAGTTCAGGGGAGCAGGGAGTGACATATTTGTGTCCCTGAGACTTCAGAAAAGGAGGCAAGCTCTTCAAGCCCTTGGAGATCTTCCTCAAGCAGGGAACACAGCAAACAGCAAAGTCCTTTTCCCTTTCCTTGGCAGAAAGTAGCCACTGCAGGCCAACCCCAGACAGCAAACAGCAAACAGCACAGGAACAGTATTCCTCCTCCGTTTTTCCAGCTCTTCTGCTTGGCAAAGGTTCCTCTTGATTCCCAGAAGTGATCTAAAAGTCTGGGGTCTGGACCCCTCTTTTTATACAGAAAAATCCTTTGTTCTCTAGTGGCAGAGAAACCCTGTGCTCAGTCAAAACCAGTTCTGTCATCTTTGGTGCAGGCAGCTTAGGAGGTGGAGACATCGTTGTAGAAGGCAGACCAGGCCCATTCAGGTGAAAGGAAATCACCTCCACCTACTCTAAATGCAGCCCAGGTCTATTCAGCCTAGCCCTGACTCAACCAGACTCTCTGGAGTCGATGCACCTCCCCAGCCCCTGTCACACCAAAGCCAGACGGCAATACACATCATGGCAGAGGGACACTGGATGGCTAAGTAAGAAAATACCTACTTTTTAAAAGTGGTATTTTCAAACAGAGAATGTAAAAATCACTCTCACTAAAAGATGCATTTTAACATTCTGAGTTCAGGCATATCAAACTTTAAATTCCTATCTTGTTCCCAGGGATACTTAGGCTTATAAGGTGGTATAAGAAAACTCCCAATTCTATCCTATGGGAACAGATTGCCCTGCAATAGTGAAAAATGAAATGTGCAGTATTTCACTATCAGGACATGCCACACACACCAGGGCATGTCCTACCTTTCACATACACTGTACCCTGCCCACATGAGTACCTTGGGCCTACCTTAGGGGTGACTAACATGTAAGAAAATGGAAGGTTAGGCCTGGAAAGTGGGTGCACTTGCCAGGTCGACATGGCAGTACTAGACTGCACATAGGCTCTGCAATTGCAGGCCTGAGTTACATTTACAGGCTGCTTATGTGGGTGGCACAATCAGGCTGCAGGTCCACTAGCAGCATTTGATTTGCACTGTACTAGGGACTGACTAGTAAATCAAATAAGCCAATTATGGAGACATCAATCCATTACAACAATTTCCAAAGGCAGCACTTGCACGTTGGCACTAAACAGCAGTGGCAACGTGCCCAAAAGCATCTAGACCAGCAAAACAAAGTCCAACACACAGCAAAAACACAGGAGGCAAAGGCAACAATGCAGGGGAAAACCACGCTAAAGATGCCAGGTCTATCAAAGAGGTACACTAATGGGCACAGCCTCAAAAGCACACGTTGTAGTATTTCCCAAAGAAGGAAAAGATCAATTTAAGATTAAAAATTCCCTGCCAATATCTTTGCTGAATAAGAATTACAAAATGTATGGAAAAATAGTGGTGCTGAGGTTGTAAAAAATCCTTTCCTCTATAATACACTCTACGCAGATGAGATTTGCAAAAGGGAGACTTGCTGCAAATTATATCCGTACTTTCTGTCTTGCGTCCATGGCTATGGCCCTGGATGCAGAGAAGGCATTCAATAAAGTGTTGTGGCCTTTCCTTAATGCGGTGCTCTAAAGAAAATTCTACTTAGGGTAAAGGTGTCACAGTATGGCAATATCCCTTTATTTTAAACTGTCAACCCACATCAAAATCAATGGTTAATTACGCAAAGAATTCCTTTTCATACAGGGCACTAGACAGGGGAACCCCCTTTACTGTTTCTTCTTGCAATAGAACTATTGCTTCATGCCATAAGAAGCAATAATAACATAAAAGGTATTCCCTTTGCCAGTGGAGTCCAGAAACTGGCTGCATATGCAAACAATGTTCTCATCCTTTCCACTGAGGCAAACACAGCTGTACCTGAAAACCTTACTACAATCACTCAATATGCTGTAGTATCAAGCTATTCTAAATAGGGAAAAACAGAAATCTTTCCACATAACATGCTTTGTTTCCTGAATATTACCATGCAATCTAACCTAAAATGGCAGCCCAAATTAAAATACTTAGGTATTGAATTTACGCATATGATTGAGGAAACCAGAATCCTCAATGAGGATATCCTACTAACCAAAATAAAACGGTTAAGAGATATAGGGTCGGGTAAATGTATCATTTGGTGGGGAAGAGTGGAGAGGATCAAGATGTTGATTGCCCGACAAATACATTTCATCCTAAGAATGTTTCCTATGAAACTCTCTAATTCCTTCCACAAATCTGTTAACCTAATGATCACCCCCTTCCTATAGCATGAGAACTGTGCGAGAAACAAATTCAAAGCAGGCCAGGGAATCCCAAATTTCACCCACTACCAAACTGCCTTTTGGCTAGACAAGCCACTTGGTGGCTAAACTCCAACTCCCCCTTCTCGTCCCCCCCAGGTCGACATTGAAGCTGACCTTGTTAGCCCCCTCTTGCTAATAAGTACTCTAATGATCAGACTAATTAAAGTTCCTCACTCTTTTATGATTAATAAAGGGACACTGTCAGCTATCTAAACTTTGGATACCTCTTTTAACAAAAAAATACCTTGATCAGACTTGGCTTCATTGTTGCTCAAAAGCACCTTATAATAGACTTCACTAAGGCCTTCTGGAAAGACTGGGCTGCAATTGGTATTCTTTATATTAAAGATTCCAACTACAACCTTATGACTTTTGTAAGTTCTTGAAGTTAAAAGTTGCTCTGAGTTAATTTAGCCATACCCATTCAGCAAACTGCCTTAAAGTATTTGAGTTACTAGTGAATTAACCTCCCATGGTGTCCATCATACATAAAACTCTGCAAAATAAATATATACCAAATAAAAAAATACATCCAGAACAAATGGACGGAATCTTGCTCTCACAATAATGTCACACCTCTCTCATGAGATTCACCTGTAAGACATAATGTCTCCCCTTCTATACCAATGTAAATATTGGACAGTCAATAGGTCTCTCTGGTTCCCTACAGATTATACAAATTGAGATTGGCACAGTCACACTTATGCTGGCATTGTGGAGTCTTACCAGGTGACCTTGATCATTTACTCTTTTATTGCAAGCACATAAAACTCTTTTAGTCGCAAATAGAAGAGACCTTGAACAAAATATGAAACACTCAACTCACACTAAACCATATCATTGTCTCTTTAGGACCATTTGCAAGCACATCTACCCAAACTAAGACCACTTGGGACCCGTCGCAGCTGCTCCAGCGAATTGGTAGAGGGGCAGGAAGCAGGAAAAAAAAAACCCTGCTGGTTGGCCGGCAGCTTCCTCTCTTTCGTCCTCTTCCTGGCCTCTGTTGGAGCAGGAAACAGGATAGGCTCCCTTAAGCCAATCATAACACTGTAATGCAGCATTGTGATTGGTAAGCACCCAGGCTCCCCTGAGCCAATTGCAACGCTGCAATGTAGCGCTGTGATTGGTCTGAGTGCCATGGTTCGGCTCTCAGATGGGGAATGGAAGCCTGGGCATGTTCTCCACCCAGGCTGTAATGCAGCCTGGGTGGGGAACATTCATGCGCATTTAGGAGGGTGCCACCACTCCTCCCCCCCCTTGGCAGCCTAGCCCCATCCCACAAAACTGCCCCAACACAGAAAAATTAAATGATAATAACATCTTGTTATTATCATTTTATTTTTCCTTTTTTGCCGTGCTTTAAGGCAGTGAGACGACGCTCCTCCGCCTTAGCGGAAGAGCCGCCCCTGCTAGGGACCAATATCTCATGGATGTCTTACCATTGGGATAAAAACTATTTTAGCCAATTGGAAAAATCACAACATATTACATCACACTTGGTGGGCTTGGATATGCTTTATTAGGCGATTGGACAACCATGTACATAACAAGGCGTTCAACAATAAATCATATTGTCTCTTTATCTTTATCCTTTGCTAGTTTGGTTTAATTATTCAATAAGTCCAGCTACAAACAAATTTACCTACATAACAGGTGATCACCCTAGGGACATGTTATTCCACCGTCTCACCTCACACCAAGGGAAGTGTAAGTAAACAAAGCTAGCCCCAGACACTTGCTAAAAATATAATAACATGGGAGTTAGCAGCCTTACGAATAACTACTGCTGATGCAGGGTTGGCTGGGCCTCTTACTCCCATTGGGCCCTGGTTTCACAGCACAGGTTTCACCATTGATAGCTACATTCCTGCCCAGGGGCACCTTTCTGCTAACTACCTAGCGCAGGCCAGCTTATACCAGGTTTAGGATGAATATCTTTCTGAGACTCCATCCATATCAACCAGACATCTTCAAAATCACTTGCAGTGAGGGCTCCCTATACATTTATGTAATGCTCCTTGGATGTCGCTACATCTCCCTGAGAGCTCTGTCTGTAAATCTCCCACCGTGTGGGAGCAAAACAAGACTAAAACACCCAGAATGCATTAGGTTATCTCGCAAAAGTCCATGGCTTGAAACAGCGCCCGTAATGATCTGGAGGGAGGTTGTTGGCCAATTCAGGGCCTAACCCCTCCCTATATGTCTGAAACTTCAACCAGACACACACATCTGAACACCCCCCACCTACTCACTCGGCCCAAACTAACTTGGGCACAGTTTTACTTTTGCTCATAAAATATGCAAAGTGCTGATCGCTGGAATCCATTCCCTCAAGATCTCTAGGTGAACCCCCTGATTAACAGCATTTAATTATTTTCATGCAGACCTTCCTCTTTGGAGGTAGCCTTCCTGACATGCGTGAACTCTCGATCTCTGTTTTCTGTTCAACCTTATCTGTTATTGCTCAACTGTGTTCCTCATCTGCAGTATCTGTTCAGACACTTTTTGTTCTTGACCTATCACCACAAGTTCTCTACTACCAAAGGGGCATATTTACAAGGAGCTTGTGCCACTGCTGCACATTTTTTTTATGCAGCAGCAGTGCTTTCATTGCTCTATATTTACAAGGTGACGCATCTAGGATGTGTGGTTTTTTTCCTTCGTCAGGATCGGCTGTGTCACGTTAGTTTTAATGTATGCAAGGTAGGCGTTCTCACCTAAAACCCCTTGTGAAACTGACGTAGTGGTATTTTTGACTTTTTCACATGGTGGGGCATTTTCGGGAGGCGGCTGCTGAGCTTCAGATGCGTCAACATTCGTACACCTTCAAAATACAGGAGTTGGATGACACATTGGCTGTTTCAGGGGAATTTGTCCAGCTGAAGTGACTTACAACAGTGTAATATGCAATTAAATCACTTCCCCTCAACAGGTAAGTGCACACATAAGGTAGGTAACACAGTAACTCACACATTACACACCATTAATGACTTATGTCACACATACATAGGCATAGTGGTACACATAAGTACACTATGCCTACTTGTATGCTGACATCCAGGACCAATGTAAGAGAGTGCCAGTTGAGTTTTTCACCTTTTCACATTTTATTACAGTGGTCGCTATACAGTAGGACACTTACGTCAGTCAAAACGAATGCACTGCTTTTGTTTTTTTGACGCATTGTTGTAGTTGAGTCAGTTTTATGACCAACTACAGCAATGCGCCACTTTTGGACCGGATGACTTGCGGCATCCTTCCCACGGACACGTCAGAATTTTTTACGCATCCTTGGAACCTTGCACCATGGAGTCCTGTATTGTAAATACGGTGTATCTATGGCATTGTAAGAATTTTTCAAAGCAAACACAAGGAGATGGACGGAGCACTGAAACTATTCAGACACTCACGCCCAGTCACAGATCTGGGTTGAATCCATCATCGTTCTTTGCTCACTTCAGCACCCCAGTTCAGGCCAAGCCATATGCAAATCAGTCTTGACCCTGTGCCTCATCGGAACAGTCCATCCCAAACTGCTAAGCCAGGTCTTGCATGGACCAGAAACAAGCATCCTAGGACTGGTTTAGGGGGTAACACCCCTCATCAGCCAAGCTAGCTTGAATCCAGTGGCAAAGTGAGCAAGGGACCCATGTCTGGGCATACCTTACCAACTTAGGGCGAACAAAGCAAAGACAGGAAGAGGATGGACAGAGCGCTGAAATCTTTCAGACACCCAGTCACAGATCTGAGTTAAATCCATCATTGTTCTTTAGCTCACTTCACCACCTCAGTTCAGACCCAGCCATATGCAAACCAGCCTTGACCCGTGCCTCATGGGAACAGTCCAGCCCGAACTGCCAAGCCAGGTCTTCCCTGGACCGGAAACACGCATCCTGGGACCAATTTCAGGGTAACACCCTTAATCAGCTAGGCTAGCTTGAATCCAGTGGCAAAGTGAGCAAGAGACCTATGTCTGGGCATACCCTGCCAAATTAGGGCGAACAAAGCAAACACAGGAAGAGGATGGACAGAGCGCTGAAACCTTTCAGACATTCAGTCCCAGTCACAGATCTGAGTTGAATCCATCATTGTTCTTTAGCTCACATGGCCACCCCAGTTCAGACCCAGCCATATGCAAATCGGTCTTGACCCTGTGCCTCATGGGAACAGTCCAGCCCGAACTGCCAAGCCAGGTCTTTCCTGGACTAGTAACAAGCATCCTGGGACTAGAACAAGCATCCTGAGACCAGTTTCGGGGTAACATCCCTCATCAACCAGACAAGCTTGAATCCAGTGGCAAAATGAGCAAGGGACCAATGTCTGGGCATACCCCACCAAATTAGACCGAACAAAGCAAACACAAGGAGATGATGGATCGAGCGCTGAAACTTTTCAGACACTCACCCCCTGTCACAGATCTGAATTTGAATCCATCATCGTTCTTTAGCTCACTTTGCCACCCCCGTTCAGACTCCGCCATATGCTATCAGTCTTGACCCTTTGCCTCATAGGAACAATCCAGCTCGAAGTGCCAAGCCAGGTTTTCCCTGGACTGGAAACAAGCATCCTGGGACCAGTTTCGGGGTAACACCCCTCATCAGCCAGGCTAGCTTGAATCCAGTGGCAAAGTGAGCAAGGGACCCACGTCTGGGCAAACCCTGCCAACTTAGGACAAACAAAGTACACACCAGGAGATGATGGACGGAGTGCTGAAACTTTTCAGACACTTACCCTCAGTCACAGATCTGGGTTGAATCCATCATTGTTCTTTAGCTCACTTCGCCAACCCAGTTCAGACCCCCGTAAGGATTTTTCTCGCAGGGCCAAGAAATTTTGGAGCATATTTGCAAGGCTGCTGTGCCACCGGACCATCATTTTTTTTTACACTCCAGTGGTACACAATACTGAGCCATATTTACAAGGCCACGCCGAGCCACCCTGAATGGCTTTTCATGCCCTTGTAAATATGGCCCCCTTTCAGGCATTACTCTGCGTGAAAGAGGCGTTCCGTGGGTGTTGCTGTGGGTGTTCCCACACAACACCCATGGATTCTGATGCATTCCCAGATGTACAAGGTTTCGTAAACCTGGGAGTGCATCAGATTCTAACGCCTCCCCAGGGGAGGCGTTAAAGTGGTGCAGTGAGGAGAAATACCTTTATTTCTCCTGATTGTTTGCTCTTTCTATGTGTGCTGCTTTCTCCAGCACACATAGAAGGGGAAAATGCAGTTAATTATTGTTTCTGTGCAGGAAGGACACCCTTTCTGCACAAAAACAATCATGCCTGCAACACAGGCACCCTTGCACCATGGTGCAAGGGTGCCTGCATTGGCGCTAGGCAGCCAATTGTGCGCCATTGCAGAGGAAAGCACAGGGATGCATCGTATTGTTGTAAATACGACGCATCCCTACAGTTTCCTAATGACGTAACTCGGTGCAGCACAATGGCTTGCAGCGCTATGCTGCGTCATTTTCTAGTAAATATGCTCCTTTGATGCATAGCTGCCTTGGCACAGCGATATGTCTTTTTTTGTAAATATGCCCCAAGGATTGGTTATCGGCCCTGATTTTTGTAAATTTGAAGTGACCTATACACTGTGGGGCTTATTTGCAAAGAATTGGCGAAAGGCAGCGTCTCAAGTCATTTTGCTGCACCATCCTACGCCAATTCGAAAGGGTAGGAATGCTCATTATTTACAAGATAGACTGCATTCCTGTCCTTTTGGCCAGCGCCTGCACATAATTTGCAGCTGTGCGCCAATGCAGACACCCTTGCACCATCGTGCAAGGGCGTCTGTCTTGTTGGCACTATTGTTTCCAAGGTTCCCATTCCTGCACAAAAACAATCACAAGAGGTGTTTTCCCCATTCTATGTGTGCTGCAGAATGCAGCACACATGGAAAGATGAAAACTTCTGATTGTTATGCCTGCTCCTGGGAGGCTCAAGGTTTTGGTACTGCCCCAGGTTTACAAGATGTTATAAATCTCGGGCAGTGTCAAATTCCAGGGTTTTGTGTTGGAACACCCACAGCAACACCCCTGGAGTGCTTCTTTCACGCTGAGTAAGGCAAGGCAGCGACTCGCACTTCCTTGCCTTACTCCATATCCACTAGGCCGTGAAAAGCCACACAGAGTGGCTTGAAGTGGCCTTGTAGATACGGCTAATCCCTGCGTGCCAGCGGAACGTCACAAAAAATAAAGTTCCGGCAGCGCACAGGGCTTGTAAATATGCCCTCATACGTTTCGCTTCTCAGTGCAGAAGCATGATTTCCATGCCAAAAATAAATAGTGATAACAAGGAAAGTAATGGGTAGGTCATGTAAATTTTATGTTAACTGCATTTTGTTTTACTGAATAAAACCACTAGAGGGCAATGCTTTCCATAGGAAATAAGTTGTTGACAGAATTGACTTTATCATGCATCACGAAAAAACAGTAAGAATCAAGGATCGTAAGTGCAATATTATCTGCCTATCTACACGACAAAACAGCAAAGTGCAGTCCTTTTCTAATGTCGCTTGTCACGCCAGAATTAAGCCACTGGGAGAAGTCGAATATGCCCATTTTCAAAGAGGATCTCCCGATTTATTATAGCAACGAATCCAACAAAGAAAACTTATGTTTTATGATTTAAAATTATGTGTAGCTCTAAAGTTACCCTTATTTGGCAGATAAGTAATGTTTCATTATTTGCGAACAAAAAATAACCAGTGCACTCCCCTGACCCTCGAAAATATGTATCTTGACTAGCATTTCAGTTGTAGCATCTGTAGTGATCGCCTGATCACTGGTCTAGTGTTTCAACATGGGGCTGTAACCACACTTGACACTCACCCCTCACAGGTGTCACCAGTCAGGTGACCCTGACAATAAAAGGGGCCGAGCGCACGTGCTCGTGGCCATTGCTACCCAGTAACTAACTGTGTCGGTGTCCATCATTGCAATCTGCATGTGGCTACGAGAGTGGGATAATCCTGCGTGTGCAGCCACCTTTTTGAAGGTGGTGAGGGGGAGAGTGTTGCCTGTGGCGAGGGCACCCTCTGGAGCAGGCGAGAGAGGCGCCTGATGGCCCTGTGGGGCATGTGAAGAGCCCGGGGCGAGAGATGGTGATCGGGAGCCCACCCCGCACCGATTTGACAACCCGCGGGGCGTGTAAAGTGCCCCGGGGTGAAAGTGAGAAGGTCGGGAGCCCACCCCGATCCTGAAGTGCCTGCATGTGACTGCACCCCCTGGAGGAGGTGCCTATTGTGCTCGATATCCCACGCGTGAGAAGAGCCCCGGGGGTGCAAGAAGCCGAGCGGGAGCCCACCTCGTGTCGGAAGAGCCTGATGCCTGCAAAGACGGTGATGCAAGGCCCGGGGAGGGCAGAAGTAACGGCACACGGGGCCAGACTGCCATGATGCCGGCCGCTGCTGCAGTCGCGCAATAATCAGTCCACGCAAGGTACTTTGCGTAAAAGGCCATTTTATTAGGACAGGGTTGGACAACCATAACCAGAAACATAACACAAATCCCCAACAATCCCCAACAACAACATTCCTCACTACCCATACTCTCCAAGACTCCAACTACTCCATACCCACTTCACACCGCAACCTTCTCACTTCCTTTCGCTTCCTCACTTCTCTTCCAAAACTCCACCACCATCTCCATTCGTCGTCCACTGCTCTGACGCACCCCCACGTTCTCCCCAGTATCCCCCTCCCCGGGAGGGTGAGTATGCCCGTCATGGACTCCTCCCCCCTCCCCAATCCGCCCCACACACACACACACAACCCGTCCTAAACTGGCACGCTGAAAAACATGACCTCCTCAACTAGTCATGTAATTGCCGGGTGGGTGGGTGGCCAACGGTCCACTAACTACCCTCCCTGAGGCGCTGGGGAATGGAAGAGGAAGGACTTCCTCTTCCTGCCCCTTTTAACCCTACCTGCGACCCCACCCCTTATCCCACCCCTTCCTCCCCTGTCCTTCCTTTTGCGCGAACTCCCCGGGGGAAGACTAGACCGCTGGTCTTACTTCCCCCGGGGGCCTCCTCGCGCAATAATCAGTCCACGCAAGGTACTTTGCGTAAAAGGCCATTTTATTAGGACAGGGTTGGACAACCATAACCAGAAACATAACACAAATCCCCAACAATCCCCAACAACAACATTCCTCACTACCCATACTCTCCAAGACTCCAACTACTCCATACCCACTTCACACCGCAACCTTCTCACTTCCTTTCGCTTCCTCACTTCTCTTCCGAAACTCCACCACCATCTCCATTCGTCGTCCACTGCTCTGACGCACCCCCACGTTCTCCCCAGTATCCCCCTCCCCGGGAGGGTGAGTATGCCCGTCATGGACTCCTCCCCCCTCCCCAATCCGCCAACCAGGGAACCCCCGGAGGGCGGTTACCTGCCCCACCCCACACAAGTGCACCTTTCGCCCTCACCTCCTCCTACACCAGATCGACTCATTCCACAGCCCACTGATAAAATCCCTCATCTCCATCATATAGTAGGCGTTTCCCATGTGCGAAAGGTGCACGCCATCAGCCCTAAAAAGCAAGGGCTCTTCAAGCCGGAGACCAGGATGCGCCAGCACCTTGATCCCACAGTCCTCACAAAAAACTCTCATTGCCCTATTTAATTTTCTGCGGGCGCGTTCCACCGCAGCGGGCTTCAGCGCCCCCCTCCAAAACTTTCTGGGAATGAACTCTGTCCACACAATACAAGCGCCAGCCAGATTGCGTTTGATCGCTGCCAAGTCCCGCTGCATTAAGTAGATCAAGGACACCGCCGACTGCCGCACCAGATCGTTCTCTCCCAGGTGAATGACAAGCAGATCCGGACAGCCCTGCTGCGAGACCTTCTTCGTGAGCCAAGGCAAAAGTTCTCCCCATCGCATCCCACTCCTACCCCACCAGAAAACCTCATGACTGCAGCTTCTCAGGCCCAGGCTACGCCCGTACACCTGCCTGTCAGCAAACTTGGCAGCCCAATGCACAAATGAATGTCCCACGATCCAGGTAACCGTCTTGGCTCCAGGACCCCCAACACAACCTACGAAGAAAAAAGGAGCATTAGAAACAAGAAAGGGCACACAAAACGCTCACACAGCCGCCGCGCACCCTTCCGTCCTACTTCCTCACGTACCGCTCGCAGCAGCGCGAACGCCATCTACCAATCCTCCTGATCTTATCCCAGGACCAACCCAGCCGTGCCGCCGCTGTCGCCGCGCCGATCCGGAAGGAGTGAGTCCCAAACCCCGCCGGGTCTCTCCCTAAGCGCCGCAACGCCATGCGCAGTACCGCCAAGAGCTGGTAAGCCGTGACCCGTTTCCCAGAAGCATGACAGAAAATTTCCCCCGCCAAACGGCCACACTGCCCGCAAAAACTGCTCCACTCCCGCACCGGGCACGCTGCCAACTCCCCCGACTCATTCAGCCACACCCACGTGCCTCTGCCAACCTGATCCGTCTTGGAACGCCCCAGCCATATCCCCAGGCGCCCCCCATCCACACGTACATCCTCGAACCTCAACCCCAACCCCCCCCTACCCCCCAGCAACTCCGAAACCCGAAAGGCCCCAAAGAACATCCACGTCATACACAGGCGGAACAACGCCAACTCATACCGATCGTAACACAAAACCCCCAACTCTCCCAAAACATCCACCAACAGGCCAAAAGTGATCGCCTGGCGCAACGGCGCTCCCTCCCGCCCCCCCCGCTCCCTTGTCCAGCCCTTCAGCATCCTGCTCAGCAACTCACCCGTGGCCGGATCAAAACCCAGATAGATCTTCCCATAGAAAGAAATCCCTGCCAATTTCCCTGCAATTGTCACTGACGACAAACCCCTGTCCATACAGTGCAAAACATAGCGCACGACACCCGCTTCACACTCACCTTGAGACATCCGCCAGTCCTCCCGCGACCAACCCAAGAACGCCCCCAACTCCACCCATGCCATACGATAAGTCCGCCGCGTGGACTCGGCAACAGACTGCTCCACCAGATTCACCACTCTCACTCCCCCCAGCTCCAGATACCCTCCGGCACCTTGGTCTTGGCAAAGTCCGCTCCGGGCGCCAACCTTCGGAAACGCTGCCACTGCGAACGAGACAATGCATCCGCGATGTCATTGCTAACGCCCGGCACATGTTTCGCGCGAAACAGCACATTCAAGCGCAAGCACAGCAGCATAAAACTTCGCAGCAAGCGCAGCACCCGCAGGTCCCTCGCCCTCTGATGGTTCACCAGATCCACCACCGTCATGTTGTCCACATGAAAAAGCACTGATCGGTTCCGGAATTCCTGCCCCCACACCTGCAGCGCCACCAACAGCGGAAAGAACTCCAGAAACGCAATGCTCCTGCCCTGTGCCAACCAGTGCGCCGGCCACTGCTCCGCACACCACCGACCATCCCAGAACACACCAAAGCCGCGCGCCCCAGCCGCATCCGAAAAAATCTGCACCTGCCACACCATGTTGTCATCTGCAAAGTCCAAGGAGACCCCATTGAAGTCACTCAGGAACCCCTGCCACACTCGCAGATCCGCCCGGACACCCACCGAAATCCGCACCCTGTGATGGGGCAACACAGCCCCTGACATGGCCAACCCGAGCCGCCTGCAAAACGTCCTGCCCGCCCGCACCACTCGGCACGCAAAGTTCAGCAAGCCCAACAAACGCTGGACGGACCTCAGATCAATCTTCCGTTGCACCATCACTTGGCTCAGACACTCCTGTATCTCCAAAACCTTCTGCTGGGGGAGGCGCGCCATCCACTCCAACGAATCCAATTCAATCCCCAGACAACAACTGGGCCCGGCCGTTTTTTCCGGCGCCAACGGCACACCAAACTCCCCCGCCATCCTCTGAAACTGGCCCAAAGCCGCCCCACATTCCCCCGTCTGACCACGGCCTACAAACAAGAAATCATCCAAATAGTGGGACACCAGCCGGTGCCCCGCCCTGTCAGTGAAGGTCCATTGCAAAAAGGAACTGAAAGTCTCGAACAGAGCACAGGAGATCGCGCACCCCATGGGCAACACCTTGTCCACAAAAATGGCCCCACCGAACTGCATGCCCAGCAACGAGAAATCCTCCGGGTGAATCGGCAGAAGGCGAAACGCCGACTTGATGTCACACTTGGCCAATTCCGCCCCCCGCCCACACAGCCGCACCAATCCAATCGCATCATCCACCGACGCATACAACACCCGGGAATCCTCCTCCGCGATGAAATCATTCACTGACCGCCCCTCAGGCCAAGACAAATGGTGGATCAAGCGAAACTCGCCAGGTTCCTTTTTTGGAACCACCCCCAACGGGGATATGATGAGTTCGGGCAGCGGCCACGTGTCAAACGGGCCGGCCACGCGACCTTCCAACACCTCTTTGCGCAACTTAGCCTCCACGACTTCCGGCAACTCTTTTGCTGACCGCAAATTCTCTGCCCACCTGCACTCCCGTGGCCCCTGGTACCCTACTCGAAAACCTTCCGTGAACCCCCAAAACAGCCGCAGCGCCGCCACCTGATCAGGGTAGCGGGAGAGCCACGGACCCATGGCCTCCACACTAACCGGTGTAGGAGCCCTTTAGCCCAGCCTGCCCCCTTCCTTTCGTGACCCGCCATTGCTCGGACGGGGTGGCCAAGGTGAAACACTGCGTGACCGGGTGCTTGCCACCACACTTAGAACACTCATGTTTAAATTTGCAGGGGTGGCGGGTGCAGAATCCCTTGTTGAAATTCCAACACGCCCCAGTGGTGGCTCCCCCACTCTTCGCAGGCTGCCCGGTTGCGCCGGCAGCGGCAGCCTGTCCTCCCGCACCCCCAGCTCCACTTGCGCCCCCTCCCGCCCCCCCCGAGGCGGGACGGGACTGAAAAGACCGATAAGCCACCGGAAGGCCACTCGCCGTGTGTGTAGCCGCAGAGGACTGCGTGGAGGCCATCCACTGCACCCACAGCTCCTGATCTACCTCTCCCCAGGGCTTGTCCGGGTTGACGCTGACCCTCGCCCGAAATTCCTCATCATAACTTAGCCAGGCAAAACCCCCAAAGTGCATCTGCGCTTTTCTGATGATATCCATGTATTTGAACAACGCAATCGCCCTATCTGGATGCTTCTCGCAATAAATACTGGCATAAATCAGGAAGGCCGACGTCCAATTCTCCATAGTTATCGGCACCCGTGGCCGCCGTGTCAATTCCCACTCCTCCTCTTTCGACCCCTCTTTCGCCTGAATCTCCCGATGCAACAATTTAAAGACATCCACATATTCGTGTTTCCAAATCCTGCCCCTTGTCTTTTCAGACAGATGGGACCCCAGGGGCATCGCCAACCCCATATAAGGCAGCTTCTTCTTATGTTTCTCACCCCCTTCCTCCTTCCCATCCGTCACCTTCTCCGTCTGAACACCAGCTCCCACCATTCGCTTCACATCCCCCTCCGGGGCCGCCGCCTTAGCCGGCACCTGCGGCTGCGCCGCCTCTCCCACCTCCCTCACCGACCCATCCCCCACCCCCACAGACCTACAAGACTTCTTACGCCCCCGCCCAAGCCCCTCATCCCACGCCCCCCACCATGTGCTCTCACCTGTCAAAGTGCGTGGCACCTCCTGCGCCCGTCCGCCTGGACCCGGGGCCGACACCCTCGCCGCTGGCGCCTTGCTGCAGCTGGCTTTGCTGTCCTGGAAAACACCAAACTTTCTCGTTGCCACCGGCCCCGTCACCTCACGCACCTCGCCGTCTTCCAAATCTTCACTTTCCGACTCATAATCCAGCTCTTCGACCACCACAGGCTCACTAGGCTCCATGCGCACCTCACGCACTACACGCTTCATTCCTTTTCCTTTCTCTCCAAGGACAAACTCATACTCCGGCGCCGATGATGCGCGCTCCCTCGATGGAGGGCAGGCCGCCGCGGACCCCCCTACTGCTTCGTCCCGGCGTCTGGGGGCCGTAGTGCGCCCCGCCGGCCCACCCCGGCCTCTACCAGCAATCAGCGCTGGCGTGGATCCCACCCCCCCCTCGTGACCGGCATAGTCCGAGGGGGCCCCAGCGCCACCAGGTCTCTGAGACGTCAAGTCCGTCCCTGCCTCATCCAGCCACACCCAGCGCCCGCGCCCCCGAGCCGGCCCTGCCCCTCCCCCGCGCGCCACCACCCCTCCCCCGCGCGCCACCACCCGGTCCGCCGCGCGCTCCCCCTCCCTCTCCCTAGCCGCGCACATCTCCTCCCAGCGCCGCTCCGTATCTTCAATCAGCCGCCGCTGCTCCCGGATACGCTCTTCTAAAGACATCTCGGCCCAACAGTCGTCCCACCGGCCCTCCCCCGCGGCCCGTGCCCCACGACCGCGGCCTGCGCCCCCAGAGGGGCCAGGCGTCACCAGCCCCGTCCCCCGGCCCCCCACAGCCTTCGCCGGGCCCTTGCCTTTGCCTCCCCGCCCCCCACCCTTCCCCTTGCCCCCACCCCCCGCGACCGGCCCCTGGTCCCCCCACCCACCGCCCTCGCCCCCCGCGGACTCACTCCCCGAAAGATACAGGGAGAAATCATCCCCAACCCGCTCCTCCGCGTCCTCCGCCAAGTCGCTGTCCTCACTATAGTCAACCAGGAACGAGGCCCCCCCGCTGCCCCCGGCCCCCGCCCCCACCCGGGCCAACCGCGCCTCCGCAGCCCCACCCTTGCCCTCAACAGCCCCCCCGCCCCCCCCCACAGGCACCTCAGCGGACGGACCCAGCTCCGGGAGGCTCAGACGCCTATCCCCTGGCTTCCCCCCAGGCCCTGCCTTCTTGCCCCCCCCTCGCGCGCCCACCGCGTGTTTCTTGGGAGGCGGTTCCTCCATACAGGCCACAACGGCCGCTGCAACCCCCGCGGACGCCGAACGCGGAGTCCTGGACATCCCCACCCACGCCTGCTCCAAAACACCCGGCCGCAGAAGGTCCGCCCTCCCCGCACGCCCCAACAGCTGTAGCGCCGCCCGCACCGCCGCCTCATCCGGCGTCTGGCCCCCTCCCGACTCCATGACAAACGCGCTCCGCGCCAACCACCGCTCCGCCCCCGCCGACTCCACCCGACACCCGCAGGCCGCCACACGTTGCCAAACGAGGCAGCCCTGATATCGCTCGCTACCCCCACAGACACACTAAGCTCACCGCCGCAAAACACGCCCCCGCCGATCCACCGAAGCTCCGCAGGCCCCGCACCGCGCACCAACGGTCCACTAACTACCCTCCCTGAGGCGCTGGGGAATGGAAGAGGAAGGACTTCCTCTTCCTGCCCCTTTTAACCCTACCTGCGACCCCACCCCTTATCCCACCCCTTCCTCCCCTGTCCTTCCTTTTGCGCGAACTCCCCGGGGGAAGACTAGACCGCTGGTCTTACTTCCCCCGGGGGCCTCCATTGCCTGGAGGGGATTGAGGCCTGAATCGACATCGGGCGGAAGGTGAGCCCGGAGTGAGGTCCGTAGGGGCAGCAAAGTGGACTTGAAGCGGGAGGTCGGAGAGTGGAGTAGCTACCCACTCCCCGCAAGGGAAGGAACGCTGCCCCGCCACAGAGCAAGCAGTCTCCGGTGCCGGCTACAGCCCCCCCTCCCCGCGCACAGCTAAAGGAACTATGTGAGCCTCAGGGGCGGTGGGTGAGATTTTAAAGTGGTGGGGCGCAAACGAATTAGCATACAGCACCGTAGCGAGCGAGCGCAGCGAGCGAGCCCGAACCCCAAAAGGGGGGTTTGGGGGGATAACCCCCCCCAAGAAAATTTTGAAAAAAAAGAAGAAAAATCGTGCATTTTCAAGCAAATTTGAGAAAGCAGGAAGGTTAATAAAGCAATTGTGAAAGTGCAGTTATTACATTAATAGATGGCATAACATAGGTAGCTGCTTATTCAGTATTACCACAGAGCTTCATACATTCTGTCCTATTATGCTCAGGTGCTGAATTCAGACTATAAGACTCATGGAAATCTCAGCTCTAAGAGTAGAAGAAGTTGCACAGCAGTGTAATGGTTGCCAGGCTCGTTCCGCAGGAGCGTCAGGAACTTGAAGAAAAGTCCACAGTCTTCCCCTACGGCCTTCCGACTCTATTAGACTCTAGAGAAACGAATGGCACGCAAGGGGAAAACAGGGAAACAAAACAAGGAAAGGCGGGGGAAGAAAAACAGTCTTACAAACAACATACTGAATAAGACTCTAGAGTAACGAATGGCAAGCAAGGGGAAAACAGGGAAACAAAACAAGGAAAGGCGGGGGAAGAAAAACAGTCTTACAATATACTGAATATAAAAGAGGCAGCGCAATGCGCTGTTACCGTGATTCTGGTTGAGCTGAACTTTGTACACACACTTCACATAGGTCCACGCAAGTACCCCAAATATAAATGGTATAAAGCAGTGTTTCCCAAACTGTGGTCACATTCCCAGGGGGGTCCTCAGGCAGTAATTTTAAAAGCACAAAAAAGTTCCTTGTAGAATCAGCAGTTTTCCAGCAACAATAAAAGTGTCAAGATTACGTCGGTGATTAATGTACCTGCTGGAGAGAGATGAGAGTTGTGTCAAGTGGCAGCTTTGACTTATCTAATGTAGCACAGAGGGTTAATATGCCTACTGCAAAGAACGTGTACCATGCATTTTGAAAAACATTTTTTATGTGCCTAGGTTAGTGGGTTACTGCTTTAGTCACAGATTCTTTTGTTACTGTGCAGTTCATAAGTGACAACCGTAATCTAGCACAGTGACCTATAAACTGTCATCAAAGAGCTGCTTGCAAGCTGCATGATACAAGTTAGAAACATATGTTTGTTTCAAGTCTTTCATTATCCTAATCCTGCTAAAAAGGTTTATTTGGGTGGAAATACATTGTTATTGTTAAAGTCAATGCTAACCACTGTTATGTTCTGAATCCTGAGTTTGTGCTTCTCCAGACCAAGCACTCTTTAAAAATGCCTACCAGTATGAATAACATGTGAATCCTACACCCTGTAGTCGCATTTGCCTTATGTAACATTTTCTATACACTGATTTACACGTATGAATCATTGTCTCCATGGGGCAGATTTGCAAGAAAATTGACTGTGTGTCGCAAGCCATTTGGCTGCGCCGCACTGAGTCACTTTCGAAGCACAGGGATGCGACATATTTACAACAATATGTTGCATCTCTGTGCTTCCCCCTGTGCTGGCGCACAAACTGCTGCCATACGCCTGCACAGGCACATTTGCACCATGGCAAATGTTATCTTCGAAAAATGATCACAAAATGTGTTTAGGAGTTAGAAGCATAGGAGGGACTGTTGGCTTCAATTTCATTGGCAGTTTGAAATGGCGGATGACGACAAAGGCAGCAGCTCAGAAGCAATCACACTGATGAAATAACAGACTTACAGTCCTTCTTAACTAGCATTTGCAAAGCAATAGGTCTCGCATTTGCGAGAGTATAAGCTATTGGCATTGTAAATGACAATGCCTTTTATTTATCTGTTTTGATAATTAACACATAAAAGGCATTGTCATTTACAATGCCAATAACTCAAAGTCCTGTAAATGCGAGACCTATTGCATTTCAAAGAAACGGACGCCATTGTCCCGGGCTGCTTGGAAAGTGCGCGCTGAATGTTGCAGGAAAGCATATCGTGCCTGCAGTAGGTGAAATTCATTAAAGAAAATAGTGCTTACAGACTAAATAAGACATACCGTGTAACAACAGAAGTAAAAGGGCCAGTCCTCCTGAGGACACAATGAACTTTACTGTGTGCATCTGGGTTATTGTATTGGGGCAGGAGGAAAGAAGGACGCACACAATTCATATTAAAATAAAATATTAGCATGTAGTGCCCTTAATCAGCAATAACATCAAACATTCAAAGTTACTTGAGCGTGAGTCAAATTTCACCGGAACAATTACTCGGGCAAAGTCATCTTTTCTGTTTAAGTTTTGGACTAAGCAGTAACAACGCGACATTATGCTTTTTTTCTGATCTATTGTTCTGCAGTAAATTATGTGATCTGTCTGGAAAGAGCCTTGATTTCTTGGAACGCAAATCAGTAATGGCAATTAAATCAATGTCACATTTAGTCTAAATTGGTAATCCAAAATATACTCATATCCTACTGATAAACAGTAAGGATGTGATCATTAATTATGCCTGGTAGTTAGTTGTTGACTTACAGCTAGAAATAAACCCTCCATAAACACGGGGAGGGTATGTTTTTGTCTAAAAGGTACAATGTTGTATATTCTCACAATGTCAATAGTATCTCACAGCAGTGCGAAGTCATGCCACACTGTTAATGTCACATATATATAGCTCCTCTCTAGCTCTGGGGAGCTGGATGGTCGCTCAGTGGTAGAAGGAGAAACTACCCCTGCACTGATTTACACAAGTGTCACTCACTTTAGGTAAAATAGGGGTGGAATCACAAAAAGCACTACAACCAAAGTTCAGCTGGCCCTCCAGCAAGATGATTACGCACTTGGCGGAAACTGCATAAGTACAAGTACACAAGAATGCTGAATTTGAGGAGATTGTCCTTTGTCCTTCCATCTCATTTTTCACCTAATGCTGCAGTTTGCATGTCACAAAGTGAAAGCTGTATCTCTGTGTTCTGTGCAGTTCTTTGCTTGGCATAGTATAGAAATTGCAGACAATATTTAGAAAAGCCTTGCGCACTACCAGTCATTGTGATGGTCTGCCTCTGAGTTCCGCTTGTAAATGCAAGCCTGTCTTATCCTTCTGTTTGGTGAGGACCCCAGACTGCTTTCAATGCAGAAATATAAAGCAGTATGAGCGAAACAAAGCTGCTGCATGCAGCCGAACACCCAACCGGTCTTCATTCTGGGGGAAGCGACCAACCTTCAGGGCTCCGATCCATCCCAGATAGTATGCAGGGCCCATTTTAAAATGCCTGGTGGCGCGTTTATTCACTGAGACTATAAAGGATTATTCAGGAACACCATGTGTTTTTCTATATTAGTTTTTGCAAACAGTTGGGCTTCTGGGAGGTAAAACCACCTTGGGGGTCTCTCGCTACTGATGGTCCATTCTATGTTGTTATAAGAAAGTTCGGGGCTACCTGTTGTTCCACGAGCTCTATCCACACTGGCACGGAACAGTAGGTGGCGGTGCCCCCTATAACCCCGATGAGGGGCTAACTCTGGGCTTTGAGATACTCTGCCCTGTGGGAGTGACCTTTGACCCAGAAGGACTACTTTCCAGATCGGATACCTTCCACCTGGTAGTAATTATGAGCCAGATACACAAAAACTTTTTCTGTGAGTATGAAGTCATGGAAGCCTCTCTTGGGTACAGAGTGGTTTAATGGCAGGGCCTGCCTTCTGCCATGCTGACGTTTACCAGTGGGCTGCAAGACTCGGGGTTGTTTTTAGAGAAGAATAAGTTGCCATGCTCTAACCATGCTTCCATGGCCCTAGTCTGGTAAAGTCCTCATGGTTTGGTGAACACTTTTTTTTTAGCAGGCCCGATTTTATTTTTTCAGTTCGACCCAGAGTACTCTTGAATTCTGATGCCGGAATGACAGCGTTGTTATGTGATAGTCGTGCTTCCTACCGACCCACACGTGACCTACTCGCGAACAAGACATGCTTACTTGTAAAAAAAAAAAAAAACACTTTATGAATCAGGGCTGCTACACAGTGGAATAATAAAAGTTAATAAAGGAATTTTACAGGTTGGTATTTAAGCAATCGCCTGTACATTGGCGTCGTCTCACACTTTAAAGGGTCGGGAGGGGGGGGGGTTCCCGCAAGCATGCAATGTCACTGCCAGGCCAGATAACATGAGTGAGGCATGAAGGGGTCATGTCTGATGCTAACAAGCCGTGCACAGACAGCACCGGGTTGAGGACACACCCCGCGCCAGGGATTCACACAGTCTGCGGCTGCCCGTGCCACGGATTCACACAGTCTGCCCGCGCGCCACGGCCCCACAATGCACCGGGACTGGACGCCGCTTCCGCGGCAGACAGGGCCGCATCAGCAAGACGCAAGTGGCTCCCTCTGAGCAGATAGAATTAGAAAATGACATTTTAAAAGTTAAAACTCAAAAAGGTCACGTCATTGCGATGGTTTGTGCTGCGCACATACTAATCTATTACAGACTGGAGAAAGAGCCACGTGTCAGTCTGATATGTTGAAATATTCATCTCCTGCAATATTAATGTGCGGGGGCCCTCAGCAATATAGTATTATACTAAATACTTGTATCTTACCTATGGGAACGATTCAACGAACTAATGAAGGTCCTGCGCAAGCAGTAGCCACAGCACACACACCGTCCCTGTCGAGAGTGGAGACAGAGTGAAGTTAGTGAACCAACCCGACCGTTACTTACGTCACGCTCTCGGCATCCAATATGGATTGCCCGCCCCTGCGGTGACCGGCCAATCCTGGCGCAGTGGCGCTGCATGCAGCACCAGGATTGGCTTGGAGGGCACAGTGACTCCTCGCCCTGTCGCCCTTTTGCTGCCAGCGCTGCCGCCAGCAGGTCCTGCACCCCCCCCCCCCCCCCCTAGCTAATGGGGCCGGCCTGGGTGCGCATGCTCGGGCAAGTTGCTGCCCGAAGCATACATGCGGGGATAAAACACAGACGTCACCAGCCAGCCCGGCCCGCCCCCCCCCCCCCCCTGCACACTCCCGATAAAGTCGGGTGCTGCCCGGCGCCGTGTAAATGCCTGGTAAGTAATTAATTATTTCGAGTTTAAAACTTTATTTATTTTATTTCTTTAACGCGGGTCCAGGGCTGGTGGGGCTACGCCCCTACGCCCCAATGGACGCACCGCGGCTGGTGAGCCTGCTGCGGTGGGGGGTGAAATGGAGAGTGAGAGAGGGCCCAGCAGGCAAGGAGAACTTACGCAAGGGGAGGCGGAGTCCTACGGTGGTGTCAGGCTGCCGGTGTGCCCGGAGGGGCTGCCGTGTGTGTGGCTACGCCTGTCCTACGAAAGAGCCTCCGGCTCCTTGCGTGAGGAAGAGCAGCCGGAGGTGCTGCTGCCCAGCCTGCGGGAGGAAGGATCACGTGGCCAGCAGGCTCAGGAGCGTAGGACGTGCCAGCCTGCTGTGTGATCCTGGAGCAGCCGCTGAGCAAAGAAGCACCCCGGCGCGGCCCATCGCATGAGTAAAGCTGCTGAGGCCCATCTGAGGACAGCGGGGACAATCCCTGCCCAGGCGGCCTTCCACGACAAGGGCATAGTAGTAGGAAGGTGGCCAGGCGCGTAAGAAATAAATGAAGTGCATACCGTGCGTGGAGTGCCGGCACAGCATGAATGAGGGAGCAAGGAGCATGCAAGCATAGCGCAGGATTTGGTTGGTGTGTCCCTCAAAGAGGAAAGCAGGAAAACCACCGAGGGGGAGACAGCAGGCAGATCGCAGCATGTAGAAAGCTGCCGCTGTTTGAAAGGAGATCAGCAGTACCCTCTAACGGCCATCTCGCAGTACTGCACTCCTGAAACAAATAAAGTGCTACAGAACTGGGACACTGGAAAAGAGTAACTAGGGAGCACACAGGTTACTCAGGGAGATGCAGCCCCAGCTTGATTAAGTAAAGGAAAACGGAAGAGAACAAAAGATGCTAAGTGGAATGCACAGCAGCGAGGGGAAAGCTGCAACACAGTAAAGCAGAGTGGGGTTATGCACAACTGCCAACACTGGGGTGGCAAACGCTGACAAGTGAGCCCACAAGGAATCCTCAAAAAGGACCTGCTTCCAAGGTTGCGTGGAGTGCGGTGATGCCTACTGGCCAGGGGTGGTCGCTGCAGGAGTGATGACATCAGGGAGCAACGCACTTGGCTGGCAAGGTGGAAGTGACAAATCCAAGCAGCAAGTTTCTGAGGGACTGGAGTAAGTGTGCAGTGTGCGCGCCAAGTGGCCTAAGGACGCCACCACGAACAGGAGAAGAGCGCGAGAAGTGACCCTGCCCAGAAGAGGTACCCCGGACGCGGACGGTCCTGGAAGAAGCTCGAGAAGCGACCGGGGCAGAGGCCGGCGCGAGGAGCAGTGACCGCAGAGGAGGTCAGAACAGTGCCGACGAAGAGGTCAGGGAGCAGTGACCAATGCAGAGGTCAGAGAGCAGTGACCGACGAAGAAGTCAGAACAGTGCTCAACGAAGAGGTCAGAACAGTGACTGACGAACAGGTCAGGGAGCAGTGACTGACAAAGAGGTCAGGGAGCAGTGACCGACGCAGAGGTCAGAGAGCAGTCACCGCAGAAGAAGTCAGAGAGCAGTGACCGCAGAAGAGGTCAAAGAGCCGTGACCAAGTGAAGTAGTCGGTGAGATGAAACCGGACAAGAAGTCCGACAAGGAAATGAAGGAGTGGTCCATGAAGAGAATGACCGAAGAAAGGGTCATGAAGAGGACCAAGGAGAGGTCCGGAAAGAGGACCGAAGAAGAGATCAGAAGAGAAGTCTGACAATAGTGATCGGAAGTCAGAAGTTTTCAAATGAAAGAAGGTCGCGACGACAGGTCCAGTCACAGAGCGAAGTGAAGGCAGTGTCCTAGTGTTAGGACAAGGCCAGGGAGAAACGTGTGGAGTGCACGCTACACGGAGAAGCCTGGTTAGGGCAGACAAGCGTGAGAGAGGACCAGACCGCGTAGCAAAGAAAGGAAAGAGAAGATAGAAGATAGTGGCAAGACGCCATGAAGGAGAAGAAAAGAAGAGGAGAAGAGTAAAGAGGTGTGACAGGTCGAATCACACACCTGAAGGAAAACACCTGAAGGGAAGTTGAAAAGTACATGTACATCGGAACACAGGGCCTGGAGAACATCAGGGACACTGCGAGTCAATATCTATCTATAACATCTACCTACGAGTCCCCAGATCTCCTGGTAACGGCAGAGGCACGTGCTTGTGGCCATTGCTACCCAGTAACTAACTGTGTCGGTGTCCATCATTGCAATTTGCATGTGGGCCTAGGGCCCAGCATGAGACGATTACAGCATCTTCCAGCACTTCCCTGTCAGAGGACCCTTACTGAAGCTTTAAAAAGTTGAAACCTATGGCAAGGGGAGGCTCACTTTAAATGTGAAATAATTAAGTAATTTTTATATTTATTTGCAATTTTAAATAGTGCAAACCAAAAATCCCAAGGCGTTCAGAGCGCTTCACATTGGTACAGAAAGTTCAATTAAGTATATATGGAAATATACGATTTATTTACCATAAAGGAATATACAGGATTTAATACTAAAGTTAACATAGGGAATGAGAAAGCCACTGGAGATACATATGACGCACATAAAGAAAGACACAATAAACAATTGTTGTACTGAACATAAGAGAGTAAATAGAGTTCAAAAACTTTTCACAGAAGACTACAGGACATCTACACTGGTGCAATTTCAGATTTTCCTCTTGGCTTACTGTCAATTAAGTCATCTTGCAGTAGGTCACAGGCTGCAATGACGATAAAACAGTAGGCCTTTAAGCTCTTTTTTTGACCTGTCTTCCAAATACACATATTGCTCTACCCAGTGTAGTCTGACTGCTGCAGTGTAATTCTTGCATTATGCCTGTTGAAGTATCCCTTTTGGAAGGGAAACATCTCCTTTTAAATATTAGTGTGTCTTACCTATGTAAGCCTTGTAGCCCACAAGGTAGGGTGAGTGGTATTGCAAAGTGGGAGATGTAGAAAATTACTATTACTGTGTCTCTACAGGTAAAATGCCCAAAAAGCATTTTTGCTGTGACAGGTCTAGCTGTTTTATGAATAAAACCAGAGTGCAGAGTAAAATATTAATATGGCTAACTCAGGAAAGGAACCAACAAATAAAATAATCATACTACTATTTTCAATGGATTTCAACAATCCACTTCAATGTGGAAGTCAGATTTTCTAAATAAATATTAAGGAAAAGTAACTTTTAGAAAGTTACCTTTTTCATGCCAGAGGTTCTTAAAAGCTAACTTGAATTAGCTCTCAAGTTTGTCCTAGCCTGTGTTCAGCCTTGAATAAGTTTGACTAAGTGTGAATTGCCTTCCAGAGCAAACGATAGGCTGCCCTGCCAAACTCCACAGAATATTATGAATAGGTGCTCTTGGCATTCTGTGACACCGCACTGTCAAATACTGCTTGATAGGTCTGTAGAACCACATGTGACACATGAGGCACACTTAAACGGGAGAGATTAGGATGCCAAGACCATCCTTTTGTATCACCTGTCAAATTGCTGAAGGATCCTGCGTTTTTAGGTCTCGGCTGGCGTGTGCTGCGCACATGCGCAGTCTTGCTGGCAAGATTTAACGTTTTTGGGGTATTTCTGTAAAGGGCTTTAAGCCCCGCCCCTCTTTTCCATTGGCCGGCATCACCGTTTATGCTAAACGGTGGCCAGCCATTGGAAAAGAGGTGTTTGTGACGTTTACTTTTAGCTTTCTGAGCCGTCCCACTTGGACGGGCTCGTCTGCCTTCCTTCTGCCGTGAAAGTTTCTTCATGAGGCCATGTGTTTCAAACACGTGGCCCCACAAAGACAAGAAAGCTTTCACTATGGACAAAAGTGAAAGCGTTCACAGTAATACTAGAAGACCCCAAGGGGATCCTGTGTGTTTTTCAAATGCCTGTTCTTCGGATGCCCATGGTCTTAGCATTTCTGCCACAGCTGCCCGCTGTGTATTTCAAACCCACGTTTTCAGTATGTTTATCACCAATTAGTGATAAAGCCCCAGATCTACTTTACAGTTAAATGAACTATCGAAAGAGGCGAGGCCTTTGCAGGGTTCATTTCCAGCTCCCTCACTGTAAATTGTAACCGGATCTGGCCACTTCCAACCATTGTACAACAAAAGATGAGAGCAGAATGGCGTGGAACCGCGGACCGAAATTGCTCGTCCTCTTCAGACGCACCATCATGGCCGAGCCCTTGGCGCACGTGAACCTGCTGAACTGCGAATGGCGAGGGTGGCAGTACATTTCTTACACACAGAGGCCGGTGCGCGCCTCTCTGTTAAAACATCAGCTTGCCGGATAAAAAAAGTCCTAATTGACGTTTCATCCAGAGGCGCACGGTGACCTTCAGCCGGAGCTGTTGGGACAGACACAGCCAGCTATCGGAAAATGATCTGCCGCAGAGTTGAAAGGATAATATTGTGCGGTCCATTAGTCATCTCTGTGCTGCCACTACTACCGGGGGATGTTACACGAAATGTTAATCCGTCTGAGAATAGATTCCAGAACTGGCGCACTTTCTTTTCTTTTCTTCGTGTCCACGGTGATTCAGCACAATGCTTTGTCCCGTTAGTACGGCAGTCTGTTGCTGTCTCATTGGCCTTTCATTGCCCTACTGTTTCTTATTGGTGGGAAGTGCTTTTCTCCCTGTCAGTGGTGGTTCAGCTCACTGCGTGGCCCCATTTGTATGTATGCAGGGAGAAAGTATGTTCTGCTCTGGAGAGGCCTTGGGAATGAATGGGCAGTAGCCGATCTCTTGCAGAGGGCTTTCCACTCTTCTTGGCACGAGCGTTGACCCAGCGTGTCCGGTACCACACTCTGCACTGAACACCAATGCAAGATGGGTCTTTTTGGGGATATTCAATGTGCTGGAGGACAGGGCCTAGCACAAACTTAAGACGGTTCAAAATCTCAGTAAAGTAGATTATAGCTTTCCCCATCGCTGATTCCCAAAAATACACATTGGCGCCTCATTGATATGTGCATGTTTGAGGCCAGCTGGGGTGGCGGGTAGGGTTGGTGGGCGGGAGGATGGCGGTTGCTAAGGTGGGGGTGGTGGTTCCCTGGTTAGCAATGCAGACACCATCCCCCTTGGGGGGCTCCCCAGGCATGACCTTCAGGGTCTGCGACATTGACTAATGGGGAGCGCGGAAAACGGATGGGGAAACATTCACACGACATATAATTGGGCCGCATCACACATATAAATCTAGCCAATGCGCACTGAGGTAGGCCGTGAGCAGGCGGCGGCCATACATGTGGCTAGCATCAGACCTCTTGTGACCAGACCTCGGAGAGAAGGCAAACAGGCTGCTTTACGAAGGGGCAACCTTTTATCTAAACCCTGAAACCCGACTAGTAAAACACATTAAATAGCAGAGGCTTCCATGGGGGCCCGGCCACCCTTGTCTCTCCTCCGGATTCTTAAATTGATATTACCTTACTGTGTGTGTGTGTGTGTGAGACTGTGTGTGTGAGACTGTGTGTGTGAGACTGTGTGTGTGCGTGTGTATGTGTGAGACTGTGTGTGAGAGACTGTGCGAGAGACTGTGTGAGAGACTGTGTGTGTGTGACTGTGAGTGACTGTGTGTGAGACTGTGTGTGTGTGTGAGTGTGTGTGTGAGAGTGTGTGTGAGTGAGTGAGAGTGTGTGTGTTTGTGAGTGTGTGTGTGTGTGAGTGGGTGTGTGAGCGAGAGTGTGTGTGAGTGTGTGTGTGTGTGAGACTGTGTGTAAGACACTGTGTGTGAAACTGTGTGTGTGTGAGACACTGTGTGTGTGAGACACTGTCACTTTACTACTCTCTACTACTCTACTCACTCTCTACTACTCTACTACTCACTCTATTACTCACTCTACTACTCTCTACTACACTCTCTACTCACTCTCTACTCACTCTCTACTCACTCTCTACTACTCTCTACTACACTCTACTACACTCTACTACACTCTTCTCACTCTACTACTCTCTACTACTCACTCTCTACTACTCTCTACTACTCCCTACTACTCTACTCAATCTCTACTACTCTCTACTACTCACTCTCTACTACCCTCTACTACTCACTCTCTACTCACTCTCTAATCACTCTCTGCTACTCTACTACTCACTCTCTACTACTCACTCTACTACTCTCTACTACTCTACTCACTCTCTACTACTCACTCTCTACTACTCTCTACTACTCACTCTCTACTACTCTCTACTACTCTACTCTCTACTCATTCTCTACTACTCTCTACTGCTCACTCTCTACTATTCACTCTCTACTACTCTCTACTCATTCTCTACTACTCACTCTCTACTACACTCTACTACTCTATACTACACTCTACTACTCCCTACTCACTCTACTACTCTCTACTACTCACTCTCTACTACTCACTCTCTACTACTCTCTACTCACTCTCTACTACTCTCTACTACTCACTTTCTACTACTCTCTACTACTCACTTTCTACTACTCTCTTCTACTCACTCTCTACTACTCACGCTCTACTACTCTCTATTACTCTCTACTACTCTACTCAATCTCTACTACTCTCTACTACTCACTCTCTAATCACTCTCTACTACTCTCTATTACTCTCTCTACTACTCACTCTCTATTCACTCTCTACTACTCACTCTCTACTCACTCTACTACTCTCTACTATTCTCTACTACTCACTCTCTAATCACTCTCCACTAGTCTCTACTACTCACTCTCTAATCACTCTCTACTACTCTCTACCTACTACTCACTCTCTACTACTCTCTACTACTCACTCTCTACTACTCTCTGCTACTCACTCTACTACTTTCTACTACTCTACTCTCTACTCACTCTCTACTACTCACTCTCTACTACTCACTCTCTCTCTAATACTCACTCTCTACTACTCACTCTCTACTACTCTCTACTACTCTACTCTCTATTAATTCTCTACTACTCTCTACTACACTACTCTCTACTACTCTCTACTACTCACTCTATACTCACTCTCTACTACTCACTCTCTACTATTCACTCTATACTACTCACTCTCTACTATGTTATGTTATGTTATGTTATGTTAATTAGTTTATATAGCGCTCAACTCACCCTGGGGCATCTCGGCGCTGACAAGAAGATTAGAATCCTGCACGGGAAGCAATGGAGAAACTGGAGTGAAGGTTCAGAACAGAAAGGCTTTCAGCTGTTTTCTGAAAAGGCCATAGTTGGGGATTGATCGCAAGGCCTGGGGGAGCTGGTTCCAATATTTTGGAGCAAGATATGAAAAGGCTCTGCCACCCGTCCGAGTAAGACGAAATCGAGGAACCTGAAGAAGGCCCCGCAGACTAGATCTGAGACTCCTAGAAGGACAGTATTTGAGAAGTTTTCTTTGTAAATAAAGAGGGCATCTGTTGTTCAGAGCGTTAAGCTCCTCTATATACCAAGGAGTCGAGATTCGCCGTAGAGCGGAACCATGTTTTTTGGGTATGGTTTCATCAAAAGCAGATTCTAGTGCCGCGTTAAAAGCCTCCAGCTTTTTGGAAGCCTTGGTTAGATTATTTACTGAATTCAGGGAAAAAACCGCATTGAAAGTTTATAAAGTGAGATTACGCCATGACCTGCGCTGTCCTGATGTTTTTCTATTATATAGTTCCCCATTTTTTTGCCGCGACTGGTGGATAAAGAAAGTGATCATTGGATGATCGGTCCATGTCAGGGGGTCAGGGAGGTCACAGCTCAGTTGGTCATAGTTAGTAAACACTAGATCTAATAAGTGACCAGCTCGGTATGTGAAACCTTCCACTCTTTTCGTGAGTCCTATTGATTTCAAAGAGGAAAAAAGTTTGTCAACCTCCGGATTAGAGGTGTTTTCCCCATGGAAATTAAAATTCCCTTGCAGAAGAAACTTATTTGCCGCAAGCGCATGTAAAGCTATGTGTTCAACCAGGAGGTCAGTAAACTCACTCTCTACTACCCTCTATTACTCACTCTCTACTCACTCTCTATTCACTCTCTATTCACTCTCTGATACTCTACTACTCACTCTCTACTACTCTCTACTACTACTCACTCTACTACTCTCTACTACTCTACTCTACTCACTCTCTACTACTCACTCTCTACTACTCACTCTCTACTACTAATTCTCTACTACTCACTCTCTACTACTCTCTACTACTCTACTCCCTACTCATTCTCTACTACTCTCTACTACTCACTCTCTACTATTCACAATCTACTACTCTCTACTACACTCTACTACTCTCTACTACTCTCTACTCACTCTACTACTGGATTGTATACAGGGCTGGATAGTATGTACGAATGGATAGTATGTACGGTTGTGTGTGTGTGTTGGGATGCGTATCTACTTCCAAAGGGTAAAGTACATGGGAGCCTGCACACATGTAATTGCGATGGCTCGCAGGGGTGTATGTGTGCTTGTGAGAGGCACCATACATGGAAGGTTCTGGGTTCCATTTTGGGAGACCAGGGGCTTGCTGGAGGAAAATGTAAAGGATTTGCCCAGACAGATTTGTGGATTGCTTCATTCCTGAGAGCTGGGTAGGACACACACTGAAGAAAGGAAAAGGCTGTCCTATCATGCACTTCAAAAGGGTTCTTTGCTTCTAAGAGACGTCGCTGGTCATAGGGGGCTGGACATATCTCAGGAAGGACATTGACTGATAAGTGAATCATAAAGAGTAGGGCTGGGGGCCATTGGTAAACTTTTCATGCATATATCACTGAGGGTGACATCTAAGTGTGAACCTCGAGTCACTCCAATGGCCTGTGTTTGTGGTTATTATATTTGGAAACACTCCTGCTGTGACAGACCTCTCTGGAGGAAGAGCACATTAGAGGAATGAACATTTCAAAGTGGACAACCCCCAGAACAAGAACTTCAAAGGCATGTACACTAAATCAGATTTGTGTCTGTAAATCGTTTATAAAAAGGGAAGCTTGATACTCTCAAATTGTCAAACTAAAGCTGTACATCACTGTGGAGGAGCACAGCATGATTTCTGCCTGTTTGGACCAGGACTAGAGATTAAGGTCCTGATTATGATGCCTGTTGGACCTCACACCGACCGTTGACAGGCCTTCAGTCTCACCGCTTAAATGCAGGCGGTCAGGCCCTAAGCAGTCGAGGGAAGACTGTCGCCTATGAAAGCCTCATCTGATCTCGACAGGACGGTGGTTGGAATCGCAATCCCGAATAGAGGCGGTGCCAAGGCAGGCACCGCTGCCCGGATTAGGATATCCCTTTCCAACAGCTTTTTTTATGTCGGGAAGATCGTCATGTAAAAGCTGTCGGGAAATAATTTTAGGGTCACCATAAAAGGGCCCTTGTTTATCGTGGGCCGCTGTAAAGTGGTCCACAGGGCACATTTAGTGCCTCCACTCACCTCCATGCACTGTGTGCCATGCACCACATAGTGCACGGTGCATGGATGTGCATTAAGTGCTCCTTTGCACAGAGGCTTGTGCTTTTTTCCTGGATCATTGCACAAGCTGCTGTGTAAAAAAGCATCATAATGCGGTGGTCGGATGACTGTCTTCTTGTCGTGCGGTCTCCTGACCACTATGGTAGTGGGCGGTGGTCTGACCGCCCACTATCATAATCAGGCCCTAAAAGGGTCTGTCAGACTCCCTGCTGGATGAGGGTGGCATCAACCAGGAGAATCAAGGCCACTGGCCCTGGAGCACCAGTTTCTGCCTGGCTAAGGATCAGAGGACCCTGTGAGGAGCCTGGAGGGAGTAGGGTCCAGCGGGGATCCTGTTGAATGGATCCCAAAGCAGAATGTGAAATTCGGGTCCACATCGGGATACAGCACTGATTGGGCCTGTGTGCATTTTTCATGACCGCCATATGCCAGGTGAGGTCCATGGTGAAGGTTAAGGGCTGTCGCTCTGGTACATTGTTGTGGTGTAGCTGTCCGTTACCCTGTGCAGCGTTGTGACCCAAAGAGGGATGCTGCCTTAGCTGTGTTCAATACCCCACATATGCCAGATGGGGGCTGGATTAATCTTGAAAGCTGTTGCCCTGGTGCAGCTTTGTGGTGAGGGCCATTGTCCTATAAAGCTTTGAGACACGAAACAGTGTTTATGACCACCATATGCCAGATAGGGACCATGGTGAGTCTTGAGGGCCATCAACCTGGTGCAATACAGTGGTAACAAGAGGGCCGTCATCCTGGACAGTGTTATAACCTGCAGAGGGACGTCGCCTTGAGAGCACGGGAAGTGGCCCTGTAAGCCAGGAGGGGTCTGCAAAAGAAGGAATCTATCATGACCCACCAACCAACTACAAACTGTGAATTCAGAGCTGCTACGTCATCATTGGAACATAAGTAGCACCCTGAGTCTGCCATCTGGACCTAAGGGTACTTACTGCAACAACTGAGGAGTGCCACAGAAGACCAGATCCGTTGCCGGCCACAAAGAAACTGCTACTCCATGCCAACCCCTACCACCATCAATACCACCCTGGTCCACAGAACACTCCTGGGCCCTCTTCCTTGGAAACAGGAGTGGGAAAGACTGAACCGTGAGTCACTGAGCCTGTGGGTTGGGAGAAGTACACTGACTGTAGTGCCAAAGGAGCAGGGACATTTTGACTTTATCTAGCCATAATGGGAAGTCTGTGACTTGCATTCTCTATCGGTAACCAAGCCTGGATGTTGCTTCAAGTGAATGAGGAATACCCTGTTCCAGAGTGAAGTGTGCCTGCTGGGACCATGCCAGAATACAGACCTTACAAAGAGTGTGTCATTATTTAGTGTGTACTGTACTTTGCTGTGTATGTGCACAAATACTACTTTTTACAAAAGCAAGCATTTGACTGGACATTCAATTATTGTGATTGCTCTCCTTTCCCTCAAAGATGTAAATCGCCCTAATCAACGTGTACTCCCGCCCTGTCAACAATAGCCAAGAATCCGCCACAATCGACCACCTGGGACATTTTATTCCTACTTTGGACCCAGAGATATGGTTGATTGTGGCGGGTGATTTTAACTGCCATTTTGAACCCCTCATTGACCCTAACCATTCTGCCTCCACCGAAGAAGATCGTTACTGGTCAATTTTGGATCCCTTGACTACCTCTACCAAAGTATGGTCACCACTGGAAATGCAGCTTAACTCACTTACCCTAATTATATCACTCTTAGGGCATGTAATGGACGGACCAAATCCGACCAGCCAAGCCAGCACACATTTAATAGAGTAGGTCAATCCTCCCTAATTGATTACATTATGGTGGAAACGAGATTGTGGGATAAGGTCCTTGATTTTTACATCACACAGAGGCAGGACAGCGACCAAAATACCCTGAACTTGATTTTAAAACCATGGGACCTTGGCATTTCCAATCCCCCTCCTAGCACTACAAATGGGACAGGCCCACTAATTCTAACAAACAATAGAAGAAAGGTTAGATGGGGCAAAATACAATAGTCTCCCACTAAGCTCGCCAAAGTGTATCAGCTAGCAATCCCAATGATAGCTAAAATATGGGAGGCAACGCAGGCGGAGGGGCCCACCCGGGATTTAGAAGTGGCAGGGAAAATACACACCGAGCTAACCACGAAACTAGATGATGTGTTTTTTCCTTGTGTGCGTAGATGGGTAAATAATTGAAATAAATGTTCCTGGTTTAACAATAATTGCCGCAAAGCTAAGAAGGACCTCTTGGATGCGGTGAAGGCGAAGGACAAGACACTAATCAAGCTTTCTAAGGCCACGTAGAAACAGATCACCTACCAGGAAAAATAAACCTGGGAAGTTGAGAGGTGGGAATCCCTCAGGATCGCCCTTAAAGATAAAAATCTGTAAACCTTCTGGGCCATAGTAAGCTCGGGTTACAGGGAAGGGAGATCGGCTATCGAGCCTAACATAGCGCCTGAAACTTGGGAAACCCACTTTGGGTCATTATATGCCATCGGGGATGGTGGCTCTGTCAATTCTACTGCCCCTAATATGACTGCGGAGGTCCGCTTGGCGGGGTTTCTGGAGATAACCATGACCGAGGTGGAAAATGCCATTAAAACGTTACACCCCAACAAAGCACCAAGTTTAGATAAACTACCAGGGGACCTTTTCCGGGAAGAACCAAAAATATGGGTACCTTATCTATGTGCCCTTTTCAATGCTGTTCTGAAGGGTCTGGATCCCCCTGATACCTGGCGTGGGGCGGAGATAGTGCCCATACTTTAAAAAAAGGTTGTCCCCTTTCACCCTCCAACTACAGCCCAATTAGTTTAATTGATATCACCCAAAAACTTCTCGGCCGGGTGCTTTTGGACCGTCACCAGGGCTGGATGGAGGAAGAACAAATACTAAGTCCCTACCAGGCCGGCTTCAGATCAAACATGTCAACCGTAGACCAGATATTCAGATTGCAACTACCTTTCTGGAAAACGGTGACAATAGAGGGTGGCAGCCTCTACCTTATATTCGTTGATCTGAAGTCGGCCTTCGATCTGGTTCCTCGGGAGAAGCTCTGTAAGGTGCTGAGTGATCTTGCGATTCCTCCCTATCTTCTCAAGGTCATAGAGAGGCTCCACCTGGGAAACTTTGCGCAAGTACGTTGTGGAAAATATGGAGAACTCACTTCTCGCTTCCCTGTCCAAAAGGGGGTACAACAGGGATGCGTTCTGGCCCCTACCTTATTTTGTCTTTTCATTAATGGTCTGGTCGACTATCTTACAAACATCAAGGACATCGATGCTACCAAGCTAGCATCAGGGAGGGTGCCTGCGCAGATGTTTGCCGATAACACTCTGTTACTTTCAAAAACATCAATGGACATCCAGCGGACGCTCGATGGCTTTGCTAATTTTTGTAAGCTGCAAGGGCTGAAGATCAATCTAAATAAAACCAAATATATGGTCTTCAACCCTCCTAGCATGTCCAGGCCAAACCCTTCGTTAAGTGATACTCTTTTAGAAAGGGTAAAGATACTTGACTATCTGAGAGTCACCCTGTCAGAGCATTTTGAATGGGGGCCCCAGTTGGCCAAAGCAAGACTGCGGTTAAGCCAGACATTTGGTGGTATAAGGAAGATGTACAGAAGTTCAGTTTGTAAACCAGTAGCCCCTGTGGTGGAAATTTACAAAGCTCAAGCAAGGGGTGCCACCTTATATGGGGTGGAACTGTGGTGGCACTGCTCCACCTCTAACTTAGCGAAGGTTGAGAATAACTTTGTGCGGCAGCTCGTGCGCCTACCCCGTAGTACTCCTCTCATTCCCCTCCGCATGGATATGGGTATTAGGCCCCTTGAGCAACAGATTGCTCTGAGACCACTGACATTTTGGAGGAGGCTTTGGGTGACCCCAGAGCTGTCTGTTTACAGGGCTTAGCTAAAGGAGCTTCTGACCTTAAGTACTATTAAAAAGCTCCTGTGGCTCTGTCACATAAGGGACCTAGCCACCAAGCTGGGTAAACCGGGCCTCTGGAGAACCCCCGAAGCATCATGTGCCACGACATCGAGGCTTGGACTAGTCAAGTGTTTCAGACAAACCAATCTAATGTCCCTAGAAGAAAGTGCCTCATGTGGTCGTTTAACAGCAGCATTTCTGCTAGTTAAAAATACATACAGTATGGAACAGTTTCTGGACTTCATTCAACCCCCACTGGCTAGGAAACTTTACGTGCAATTTAGACTAGGGACCCTCCCCTTACTAGCAATTACCAGCAACTGGGTCAAAGAACAAAAAGGGATTGCCCTGCATGTAATTATAAGGTGGAATCCGAAATACACGTTCTGTTCCTCTGTCCAGCCTATCGGTTGTCGCGTAAGCGTTGGTTAATACAACTCTGCAAGAACCTAGGCTTTGTGCGCTGCACTGAGGCCTACAGAGTTTTAAAGTATGATACTCATCCACCAATAGTCTTTGCTGTATCCCGATTTTTAAATAGCATGTGACACATTCGACAAGCTATTTTTAAGCAGAACCACAGGGCTGTAGAAATGCACTGAATTTAGATAAGGTTCATTAATTATATGCATGCTCAGGGTTTAGTGCCTTAGTCCCACATTTTTAGCTGCATATTAATCATTGAGTGCTGCTTTCCCCTAGTCGGCTGCACCTATCTTTAATCTTTTTAACTGGCTGATGACTGTATAATGAGCTTCTTTACTTCTTGTGAGATTTTTAACCTGTGTATGTCCACTGGATGACTTGTTTAATATATGAATTTGAGAAATTTATTATTTTTTAAACTACAAAATGTACTATAACTGTTTTACTGTGAACTGTACTTTGATGGACCTAGTGGCCGAAATAAAGTCATTTGGATTGGGTTGGTTGCTGAAAGTATGTTGAGTGAGCCTGTGTTTGCCCTACACCTACCTCCTCCCCGAGAACCCTTGAACTGGATGTGCAGTGCTTCTACCTCTTGCAGAAAAATATATAAAACCCAAATTGGAATAGCTTGACGATGCATTTATTGATCTAAATATTGCCTTTGATTTAATAGAAACAGATTATGGATGAAAGGAAAGGATGGGGAATCACAGAGGGGTTAATCCAGTTAATAATTGAATTGCATATGGGACGTGGACATAGATACAACTGAGTAAAAAGGGAACTGTAGGAAAAAGAATGAGTACCCCAAATGCCTTGTGTCTTTTTGTAGGTGTGATCAGCTCTCGTACATTCCACGTGATACACTGAATTGACTTATACATATGGTATTGCTGTGTTGTGGACATTGAAACTATGGCACATACCATCTCAGAACTGATATGGTTGGGGTTTTCAGAATATATATACAAATTCCTGATTGTCCCTGCTGGAATGCGTCCGACCAGAGTAATTATACCTGTGAGTATGCGAGGCTGTAATTCTTTGGTTAGCACAGGCAATTAAAAAGCAAGACCCTATGTTTATGTAGTTGGCTGTTAAATCTGCCATGCTCTGACTGAAGCTTGGGTAACTACCTCTCCAAATTCCATGTTAATCAATGAGAAAGAAAAGAATCTGTCTTCTTGGATATCCAGTTCACAGTGTGTCATCAGATTATCATTCAGTTCCAGCTCAGCTCCATGCATAGGTGTAGTAGCCCCTGCAATCGGCATGTAGCTTTGCTTGTTATACGTGTTGGACATTGGGGGCCCGATTCACAAAAGTAATCTGAGACAAAATCCAAACTTTACGACTTTTGGTATTCACATTTAGGAGTACTAAAGTTAGGAATCCTAACTTTAGTACTCCTAAATGCCCTATGTGAATACCGAAAGAGGATTCCTAACTTTAGTACTCCTAAATGCATTTTGTGAATACCGAAAGTCGTAAAGTTAGGATTTTGTCTCAGATTACTTTTGTGAATTGGGCCCATTGTTCTTATGTCAGCTCCTTACTCTTTTGCCTAAGGCAATCCACCCTACGGCCACCCATGTTGACCCATCAAGAAGGGAATTCTGTGGTCATAGGAGTCAATGTCGGTCCCTGAGCTAGACCACCTGCTGTCGAGGCACCCTCAGTGTTGCCCTTTTCCCCCATTGCACAGTATTCAGATTATGAGGGTGAGTGCTGTGGTTCTCTTTGGGACAGGACGTCTTCCACCACCTGGCCTTTTTTTCTATCTGCTTGCTCCCTCGTAGGACTGCTTCGGAAGCTCTTTTCTGTACTCGTTATTCTGTGGGTCCTTTCTATGAAAGAAATGTGGGGGAGGGGCAGCCCCGCAGATGTGTTGCTTGAAAAATTGCTCCAAGAATTCCTCAGTGTTTGTTCCTTCCGCATTCCCCATAATCTGTATTAACCGCATGTTGTTCCGGCGGGGGCCACCTCAGCATCCTCTACTCTGTTCTTCAATAGTTCCATCTCTCAGGTTGGCTCTTTCAGTTGCGCCTCTGGCCCATTCATTATGGGGTGCAAAGAAGAGACAGCATTGATTTGTTATTTGTGACTTGTTCTTAGAGTTTCCAGTGGTCAGCCTTGAACAGTGTAACTTCACTCTTTACTGTATCAATCTTGCCTTCCAGATTCATTTTGGTGTACAGAATTGCCTGAAGTGTTGTATTTAATTAACTGTTGTAGGCCTCCAGTGTTCGACAGATTTAATGGTGCTGTCTATTTTAGAGGTCTGTGAAGTTTGTACCTTGGTGTCTTTGTCTTTGGATTGAGGTTTGCCGCCATGGGTTTCACCATCTCAAAGAATCAGCCACAGTATTAATGTGTGCACTTGTGGTGTTGACTACCTGTGCCACTGGAGGTAGATGCAGCAAATTACTGGGTCCTAGAGCCTAACTTGTGGGCATTGGCCAATATGAAAAAATAAAATGGTACACAGTCCTTCCCAGGTTAGAGGTGATCAGCTGTCATGGGACGCATTCTTTGTGTTATACCCTCAGCCACCCCAATGTTTAGTAGTATCACATCAGTGGCTCCAGTGGGGCACTAACCTGTCCTACCATTCCTAATTGTGTGCTTCATTTATGTCAACCAGTTCCTGCAGGCCCAGCATGACAAGGCAGTGCCCATGGCTGGCCCCAGCCTACAGTGATCTGCCCTATTTTAATCATGTGCCTGACCTCCGAGGGTCACAGCCGCTCCCATGCAGGGCAAGCTACTCGGCTGCCAGGGTTCAACCTGCTGCAGGTCCATGGAGGCCACCATCTTGGGTTGTCCTCCAGTTTAGATTAGTGTTGTCCGCCAGCTTAGATTAATCGATTGAATTGCGGCTCTCCTGCAGGCACCAAAACCTGCAATCGGTGCCTCTGTTCTCCAACACCTCTTACAGCACCACCGGTGTTGGTGCTGTGGGGCAGGTTAATGTCTGTTTCTGGCCTGTCGAGCTAGAGTGACTTTTCTGTGCTGCCTACACCATCGTGCTCCTGGCCACACCTCGCCAATGGAAAATCTTACCCTTGCTGTACATCATCACATATAGACTTCTAAAGTTCATAGCATCCTGTGGCATTATACTGGGAGCTATTTTACTGTTTTTATAACTGTCCCACCAGAAGTATAAAGACCTGCTGGGAGCTTAACTGGTCCCTGAACTCCAGTTGAGGAGACAGTGTCTGTAATCGGATATGGTAACCAGACATTGGATTATCAGGACATCACCTGCTGAGCACAACTGGGAAGACTTAAAGATTTTTATTGTCCTGTTTGGGGGGTGGGTTTATGCTTGGGCTCAATATTTTGGGCCACCATTTTTTAATCTGGACTAAGACTAATTATAGGAACAACACATTTTTTAATCCATTTGAACTAAAGTGGTACCCATGGGCCAAAATTGCATCCAGATGGCCTGCATCTGTTTCCCTTGCCCATCTTTATAATTCTTTACCTGGAGATTATCCTCCTCTAAGAATTACAGATTTAACTGCCTTTTGAAATTCTGAGTCGACCTGATACATGACCCAAATAATAACATTAGCTAGAGAGCCAATATTAAAGGGAAAGTTCCACCCAACATTTTATTTTGGGACCTGTTCTGCCGACAAAATCACAGAATCACCCAGTCATTTTGTTTTGTCCAATGTAACTTCCATACATTTTTATAAACTTTAACAGCTGAAAGTAAACACTAAGGAACTCTATCTTTCTCCTTTCATCTGTTATCTGATACATTTCAGTCAAAAGAGAGGCTCCTGTTACTTTGTTACTTTATCTGGTACATTGTGTTTAGTCCTACATCCTCAGATAGATCTGTCCCAATTCCTAGAAGACTGGATTTGGAGATGGTGCTGGAAAATGCTGGAAAATAGAGAGTTTCATGAGAGATGAACTCAGGCTAGTGGAGAAAGAATATGTAGTAGAAAGGCAAGTTGAGGAACACAAAATGAAGTTAAATGAGAAAAAGCTTATCAGCGCTTTAGCTTGAAACAGTAATAATGAAGTTAACACACATGCCTCTTCTTAGTGCTTCCCAGCACCCACATATCCCTAAGGAATTGTTTTCCAACTTTACAGGATGTTATGAGTGAGCTCAATGGGTTTGAATTTGCTTCAGCTATGCATATCTGAGTAATGCAAACACTTAGAAAATATATAATGAAAACTGGGAACATTTATGCATGCTTGTTAGAAATGTTTTATTGGGAATGTGAAGTAGTAGGCATAACTTCTGAGAGGTGGTCTAACATGCTGGCAGTACAGCAAATTTTGAGGCTGCACAGGAGCGGATACCAAGGTCGGCAAGGCCAACAGGGAGTATTAAGAAGTACTCGGGCCTTCTCTTGAACCACCTTGCAGAGAACTCTGGAGAGTAAGGGGATTGGAAGAAAGATCTGTAAATCAAGGCCTCTGGCCATCGGACGAAGTGAATATCCCAAGCCCTCTGAGACGGATCCAGAGAGCAGAATTTGGGAAGCATTGACTTCTCTTCTGAGGCAAACATTTCTATCCAAGACAGACCAAATCTCTGAGTGATCGCCTGAAAGATCACAGGAGTGATGCTCATTAAATTTGAACATAGAAACACCCTGCTCAGCTGGACCGCAAGCCCATTCTCGCTCACGGAAGATGAATTGCTTCCAAAGAGAGGAGAGTGGACTATAGCTAATTCCTGTCCCAAACCAGCCAAGACCTGTATATTTGTTGCCCCTGGTGGTTTGTATATGCCATGGGTACCTGGCTGCCTGCTCTTATTCTGACTACCTGTTTCTGAATCAAGGGTAGAAAGGCTTGAAGAGATTTGAAAATGACTGCTTACTCTCCAATTTGTGAAATCTGAGTCCATAATCCTGTACTGAGTGATCGTCCAAGACTGCCCCCAGCCTTTTAGACTGGCATCTCTTGTGATGACCCTTGGATCTGGACTGATCAATGGCAACCTCTAGTTCAGATTGTCCCGAATCAACCACAAGTCTCACACAATAAGTTACTGGGATGAATTTCTTAAAGTCCTGTGACTAAGGATTGCAAAGTTTTAAGAGTTGTTGAACCAACAGAAACAAGTGACAACGGGACCAGGGAATAAATGCTAATCAGTGGCCATCTCCCTCTCAACTTCAAGCCACTCCTTTACTGTTGCCAGGTAAGGAAAAATATGTATATTTGATTATGCAAAGACCAATAAAGGTACTAGATACAACCTTAGTGAAAGCTCTTGGAGCAAGTGAAAAGTCCAAAAGGTAACACTATCAATTGGTAGTGTTTCCCTAACATAAAAATATGCATATTGATAAAAAGACAATATCTTCTTCAGGTAAGAACTGTACTTTATTTTCCAATTCCTCTCTCCACTAGTACTCAGCAACTCCTCACTGAACATTCTAAGGTGGCCTCCAGGGAAATAAGGAACGTACCAAGGGGTAAACAGGGGTGAGCATGGAGGAACATACCATACATGAAACTTACATAGTAGAAGTAGCATATTTACAAATGAGAGAGAAAATACAGGTTGTAACACATCTTCCCCCTAATGCAAAATAAACTGAAAATTATTTGTACATAACAAAGTCCTTGTGCCAACCCGGAGTCTTGCGGCTCCTTTGAGTACAACTTTGTTTGGGTCTTGAACATGGGACTCTATGGTGTGATCAAGAGATTGACTGTGTGTGTGTTGTGATTTAGTTAACCTGCCCATACTCCACATTAGGTCATTGTCCAATATGGCTGTGTTGCTTCTTACTGCTGTTATACGCATAGGTTTGGAAAATTATGTTTCAGGATTGCTTCCTCTTGGATTCTTAACACATACCCAGTCTCCCACTTTCCATTGTGGGATTTTGGTTCCATGTTTGGTGTCATAGTGAGTTTTATCTTTGGTTTGGTGTGTATTTATTTTGTCTTTAAAAGCTTGCATGTCATTTGTGATGTGGGATCCCCCTCCCAACCAGTTCGAAAAGAATTTTGTACAAGGTTTCCTTCCTCTTAAAGCAGAGAAAGGGGAGATGCCAGTAATAAAATTTGGAGTGGTGTGATAAGCCCACAACATCTCTTGTAATGCCTGTTCAGTGGGAATTCTGTTGACAATCGCTTATTGTATACAACCTTTGACCATACGGTTCATTCTTTCTACCAGTCCATTGGCCCTGGGACATTAGAGAGGTGTTCTCAAGTGGGATATATTAAGTTTACTAAGGAATTCTATCATGGCATGAGAAGTAAATTGGACCCCATTATCTGTGATTATGGAGGATGGTATGCCTTCTAAAACAAAAGTATCTTTTAGAAATTGAATGACAGACACAGTTGTTATTTGGTTGACCATCTTGACTACAGTCCAATGTGAATGGAAGTCAATTAAAACCAGTACAAACTGTTTTACTATCCCCCTGAAGTTGAAGGGACCCATTATGTCTAATGCAATCTTTTCCCATGGTTTATCTGGTACAGCTATCGGGGAGATGGGGGTTTTCCTGGTTATATTAGATTTGTCACTGCTAGCACATGTAAGGCAATTCTTCACTTTTGCTTTCACCATCGAGTCCATATTGGGGAACCAATACCTTTCACGTAATCTAGCTTTGATTAAGCTCCTGCCTAAGTGGCCCCCATGAACAAGGTCAATTATCTTGTTTCTGAGCGCTTCAGGTGGGATTATCTTGTTGTTCCTAAATAAAATGCCTTGATCCATGTTGAGTTCATAACGTACCTCCCAGAATTTCCTTATGTCTGCACCTACATGATCAGAAGATCTGGGCCAACCATGTAATGTGTGAGAAATGATTTGTGTCATGGTGTTATCTGTGTCCATGCAATCTAACCACTCTCGAGAAGTGATGGTAGTAAGATTGAGTTGGAAGATGGGGTGCTCAAGGGTTTCGAATTGTTCTTCCTTATGAATGGGACTCCTAGAAAGAAAATCTGCTGCAGAATGTTGTATACCTGGAACATATTCAACTCTAAAACAGAAACCCTCCAAACCCAGTATCCACTTAGCTATATGGGAAGTGTTGCAAGAGTTATTTTTAGGGTTAAACATGAAAATCAGAGGTTTGTGGTCTATACTTATACAAAATTGGATGCCCCAAAGAAAGAATTTAAAATGTTTCACTCCCCAAAAACAAGCTAACGCTTCTCTTTCCACCACCGAATAGTTCATTTCTGCTTTAGTGAGGGATCGTGAGGCAAATGCAACAATTCTTTCTTTGACATCAATAATTTGTGAGAGGGTAGCCCCTAAACCTTTTCCGCTAGCGTCTGTAGAGAGAATAGTCTTACGGTTGTGTTCAAAGTTACATAAGTACGGAGCTGAGAGTATGCCCTCTTTTACCTTTGAAAACGACATCTGATGTTCATCTGACCATTTGAACTGAGTGTGGTTTTTTGTGAGTTCTCTGAGGTTGGCAGTTAAGTCAGTGAAATGATTAACATATTTCGCCATATACTCTGCCAACCCTAAGAATGACTTGAGTTCATCTTTGTTGGTAGGTGCAGGAGCATCTCTTACTGCTTCGATGAGACAATGTTTAGGTTTAAATCCTTCCTTAGAAATGCAATGCCCTAAGTATTCTACGGACTCTACACCCAATTGGCATTTCTCTTTTTTAAGTGTGAGTCCTGCATTTCTGAATTTAGAAAGAATTTGTCTTAGGATATCGTTATGTTCAATAATGTTAGCACCGTAGATTAGAATATCATCTTGAAAGCATAACGTCTTGGGTACATTTTCCAAGACATGTTGCATAATTTTCTGAAGTACTGCTGCCGCAGAGGCCAGGGATGTCTTAAGGATTTTGGGGGCCCTGGGCCAAGAGTATTTTGGGGGCCCTTGTTCAGAACAGCTTTGAATTTATGATCCAGTTTCAACTCTATCAAGCCCTCTTTGGCCAAGTCACTGACAGTCCACTGGCACACTTGTCCAAATTCTAAATGTGTTTACATATAATATTGAGGGATAGTGATGTGTGTTTTTGATATTGTAACACAGCTGCAGCTCACTATTATTCCTGCAAATAATCTCTGTGACTCCCCCTCCTATTTCCCGTCCTGTTTTGATCAAAAAGAAACGTTTTTATGGCTGTTGCATGAAACATAAACATATTTGTCAGAAAAATGTCAAATAGACTCTCACACATTACCCACATTAAAAATAAATTAAAGGAAAAGGATATTTACAGCAATCTGTTTAAGAACTATTCAATGTTATCAGGGCAAGACTCTCTCAAGGGGCCCACTGAAAGGCTGGGGCCCTGGGCCAGAGCCCACTTTGCCCATGCCTTAAATCTCTGGCAGAGGCCAACCCGAAAGGCATGCGACAGAACATGAAGGTTCCCATGGGCGTTGTGAATGCAGTGAGTCTTCCAGAGTCCGGATGTAACTCCACTTGATGGTACGCCATGGAGAGATCCAGGACACTGAAATGAGTGGCCTCTCCCATGGTGCCCAGCATCTCATGGATGCGGGGTAAAGGGTGCCTTTCTACAAGTATATTATTGTTTAAGTCGCGTAAGTCAATGCACATTCTGATGTCTTGGGTATGATTTTTCTTAGCAATGACAATGGGGGCGACCCATTCAGAGCAATCAACGGGTTGTATGATGGTTAACTTTTCTAATCTGGCTAACTCTTTTTTTAAAGGTTCCCACATAAGATGGGGAATAGGTCTGGTTTTGTGGATTACTGGTTTCGCATTCTGTTTTAATTGGATTCTGTGTTGGAAGTCTTTAGGTAAACCTAAATTCTCTGAAAATACTTCTGGGAACTCACTAGCGATGTGCTCACTGTTGTTTGAAGGATTTACAATCAAAACTTGTTCCAGATTATTGGGGTCTAATTTAATCCCCAGTTCTCTTTGATGTTGCCATCCTAATAAGTTGGATCCATTCTCTACAACATAAACTTTACCTACAGTGGAACGGTCTTTAAAAGAAATAAGAGACTTGAACATTCCCTTCATATGTATGGGGTCTCTATTGTAACCACTGGGAGCTATGTCTGCCTTACAAAGTTTATCTTGTTCTTTTCCCAAGATGGATTTAAAGTCTGAGAAATTCACAAGGGTGAAGGGAGAACAAAAGTCTGCAAACATTTTGACATTTTTCCCATCGATAGAAACGTTACATTCAGGATAGCGTGGTTGGTCATTAACTCCAACTTCATTAATTTGTAGAATAATTTTCTTGACTTGGGCTTTATCATCAATGAACCTATTTCCCCCAGTTTTCTTTGGAAAGCATCCACAAACTCTTGCTAGGTGCCCTCTTTTGTTACACTTTCTGCACCAAGCAGACTTGTCTTGACAATTAGGGTTGTTGGCCAAATGATTGTTGCTTCCACAGCGATAGCATTTTAATATTGAATTTTCGGAATCTCCTGTTTGATTGCGCCAATTATCATTCTTAGTTTTGGGTGGTTCATTCTTGATTTTGCAGACTTCTGACTCTTCTTCTAGGTTGGTTATTTCTGCTACTTTATCATTGGAATCTGAAGAATTTATTTCTTTTATTCAAATTGCTGTGTGCTCAATGGATTTGGCAATTTTAATTGCCTCTTGGAGATCGGGTTGTTTTTCTAATAATTTTCTCTGAATTTCTTTGCTATTTGTACAACGTACTAATTGGTCTCTGATTAATGAGTCATTGAGATCATGGAAATCACATAGTTTGCTAAGACCTCTAAGAACTGCAATGTAAGTAGAAACACTTTCTTGCATACCTTGAGAACGACTGAAGAACTTGTGTCTTTCTAACACTTTATTCACTTTGTCCCCAAAATGAATGCATAGTTTTACCAAGGTGGTATCATAAATATCCTCATCAACTTCCTCAACTTCCGGTTCTGGTAGTGATTCAAATATTTTCCTTCCATTGGGACCCAAGTTGTGTAGTAATATGTGCTGCTTCCCGAAGGCACTGAATTTTTCTCCTCCGATGGCTACAAGATATGATTTGAAGATTTTCTCCCAATCTTCCCATGGGATGCTGGGTTCTCCGAATTCATTCAAAAATGCTGCTGGTTGGGACATGCTTGTAGCCGCCATAATGGAAGAAGCACCAGCAAAGGGATAGAGAAAATATGAAAAGGCAGTATCTTATGGTGTGCGTATCACCGTGTGTATGTTTGTTTGCAAAGAGATGCGCTAGAAATTGTCTTAAATATCAGAGAAGTGTGCTTTTCAGCAGTATTGTGCATACAAAGAAATTCCTATAGGGAATGCATAAAATAATTAAGAGCAGAATGTACAACACTAATGTACGAAGTGCAGAAAGTATGATGCCCCAAGGTGTGTGTGTCACCATGAATAAGAATGACACACCATGAAGGAGAAATACTGATGCTCCAAGATGAGCGTGTCACCTGGGAAGAACTTGAAAATGAGCAAATAACAGGTGTATTAAAAATGTACAAGGAGTGCGTGTCCGTGAAGTAACCCACTAATTGGAGTTCACCATCAGCCCAAATGTGATGACACACAATATTGGTGTGCTTGTCACCGTAATGCACTGACGAATTGCAATAAATGTATGACACGCATGGAGGGTGAGTTGAGCGAAAAACAATATACTGGGAAAAATAGCCTTTCAGCGCTCCGGCGTGGCCCTGCGTATGCATATTATGTTGAAGGTGTGCATGTCACCGTAAAAAGGTAAAGATATTAAAACACTGTGGAGTGTGTGTCTCCGAAGAAGAACCACTTGATGAGAAAATGCCTTAATTCAAAATAAAACAGCGGTTGACAAAAGCTTGACACGCTATGGAGTGCGTGTCTCCGAAGAAGAATCTACTGAAGTGAGAAAAATGTCTTTTTTTAAAGACGAAACAGTTACTGGCGAAATGCTCGGCCCCAAAGCAGCTGGGGCGCCGGGAGCGTCACGCTGAGAGGAAGCTCCTGAGACGAGGCTGGAGCGCCAGGAGCGTCCCTTAACAGGAACTGACTGGTGACCGGCGTGAAGGGCTCATTTCTCAAAAGAGAGAGAGAAACGCAGGCCACCAACACGCTCTCCTGCAAGTTTATTCTCAGGACGAGGAAGACTCGTCTGCCCTGTCACAGCAGCACCACTGAGATGCAGAACGGCAAAGTTGAAGCGCCACACTGATATGGATGCGGCAGCCGGCGAAGCCCCTGAAAACAAAGGACTCGGCCACGGGCTCACCCGTCCAACACAGCAAGGCAAGTCGAAGAGGCACACTGCAATCAGGGCGGGAGCCGGCAATTGAGCACACACAGAAGACTCGGCCAACCGGGGACACAGCGCTGCCAGTACCAAGACACCGAGGGCAAAATACAGTCGCTGAGGAAAACAGGGCAGAGGGAAGAGGCCAACACCGTCTAGGCAGTCTCAGAACACAGCAGCCAAAGCGACAAGGTGAAAGGCAGTCACACACAGCAGCGCCATGAAGCATCCAAATATAGTTGAATGAAGAAAGCGCCAACAGTCCCCCACAATTACTCAAGTCACCTCACCGGAATCTTCAAAATGGTGTTTTCACGAGTGGCAGAGATGAAGTGGTCACTTGAAGTCTCGCATGATGCCAGCCAGGCAAAATATCGCTTCCAAGAAAAGCTGGTGGAGTGGCACACAAAAGGGGAGGAGCAGGATACATCTGTTCCCTTACACAGATCGTCGCTAGTAATAAAAAGACAATATCTTCTTCAGGTAAGAACTGTACTTTATTTTCCAACTCCTCTCTCCACCAGTACTCAACTCCTTACTGAAAATTCTAAGGTGGCCTCCAGGGAAATAAGGAGCGTACCAAGGGGAAAACAGGGGTGAGCATGGAGGAACATATCATACATGTAACTTACATAGTAGAAGTAGCATATTTACAAATGAGAGAGAAAATACACGTTGTAACACATATATCTTCAAAAATGTTTGTGAATAAGGACATGAAGATGTGCATCTATTAAATCTGGCCGTCTCAGCCCAGCCAAAGCATCATGTGTACTTTGCATGTTCTCCACCCAGGCTGCATTATAGCCTGGGTGGAGAACATGCCCAGACTACCACTGCCTGTCTGAGCGCCGAACCAGGGCTCTCACACCAAGGACAACTGCACTGCAGCATTGTGATTGGCTGTGGGGAGCCTAGGAGCCCGGGTGCTTCCTGCTGCTAGACTCAAGGAAGATGAAGAGGAATGGGGAGAGGTGGCGGGCATCGCTAATTCCAGGTAAGTGTGTGGTTTAAAAAATATATATTTTTAATTCCTCCCCCCTCCCCGCCCACCACTCCTGTCTGCTAGCAGCCGCTACTGACTGTTACGCACGACACAGGTCTTACCTTTCTAAAGTCCTTCATTGCGATTTGTGGTTAAAGGTGGTTTTCACTGTAGGCCAGTGATGCTATCAGCATCACAGTTTTAGGCATCGAAGTCTGCATCCCTGCATGATGCCAGACGTCTGTCATTCACAGGCATAGGTCCCACCCTTTCCCATTTGTCACACATAGGAGCAGATGCAAGCATGTGTGAGTTTATGCGTTGTCCTCGGTAATTGTAGGTGTTATAATGCTAATCTTGTGTTATATATATTGTGCTGAGACCCCTCGTCATAGTAACCTCTCCCACTGTGATACCCCAGGCCCAGGCTGCAGGTCACTGGCCCCTTTAGAAGTGGAGCTGTTGTATTTGTTCACCCACAATATTGATCCAAAAGATGAGCAGGGTTTTTGTTCCCTTGAGAAGTTGTTCCAAATATCAGAGTCAAGCGCAAAGCGAGAAATATCTGTTTACAGTAAAGACAGCTATCTGCTGTATGCAGTTAAAACTAGCCCAGTCTTCATGTCCTTAACATTAATGCCAAAAACATGGATTGATTTACGAACATTTTTAAAAACGTTAAGTTGATGCATGTCAGCGATTTAGTTCCTCTTTTATTCACATGTTTTAGTTAATGTTGCATTCCCCAAGAGAGTTAGCTATTTCATCATGTTGTATTTCTGTATTTTTTTGTGCACCTTATTATTCTTGCATACTACATACTTTGAGTTGTGTCAGGTGTTTATGAGGGGCTTTGATTGAGAGCACTGGTGCTGAGGGTGAAGGCAAAGCAAAAGTGCCTGTCAGTGCGTTTTTGTCTCTGCAGAGCACACAGAACAATGGTCATGTATTCCAATTGTAATTTAAATTTTGTGTAAATGTATGTGGAGGTGTACACAGATGTCAAAATATTTACAAGGCAAAACTAAAAGGAATTGAAGAGCTTAAATGTGAGTGAGTGAATTCAGTGTAATTTTGGGGGTGGGGAAATGAGGGAGATGTGAATAAGTGCATTCGGGGCCGAGCAAAAAGAGGCTGCTGAAGAGGAAAGAGGGGAGGATGAAAATGTGCAGATGGGTGAGATGCCCAGAGAAAAAGGGCATACTATCTAACATAAAGCACACATAACTAAAGACCAAAGCTCCTTACACAGGCCTCAATAATATATAATTTACAGTCTCATAATTTCAGAATTGAAACATTTCCAATGTTAATTATTTATAACAAATCATTGTTGTTTCTCAATTATCTTAAGCAGCTAACAATAATTGACAAAGCCAATCATACTGACAATAGGTGTTTATCAGTTGCTGTGATATATATCTGGATGTAATAACATCTCAGAGAGAAACCAAAATACAGGTCTGGTGGCACAGTATGGGCATCACAGAAATGTATCTTACATGTTTCTTTTTAGAGAGCCCCCACTTTTTCAATTCCACTTAAACACCTGTCTGTACCTATTTCCATATGACTGATTTCAGTCAGTAGCTGTGGGTGTTTCCTGAAGCATTGTTAGAGCATTTACTTTCAACGCTGATGCCTCATGCAGTGCAAGACACTGGACAAGCACAGACTTTAAGAGGCCTGAAGTTGTCACGCTGTACAATTGCACATTAACGTAACTGTTGAGCATATTAATGCAGTAAGACATGAGTCCGTTTTTAATGTTTAATATTTCAAGTCTATACGTTCCCACTGCTTTATAAACCTTTCTTTCTCACTAAATTAATTTCCTTTCAATGCACCATGTGTCCATCTTTTTTCATTTTTTTCTCGGGAGGAGAGCCCATCCTGGACTCCACATTAGTCCATTAAGCTTGCTTGCTTTGCTGGTCACATAAAAGTCATACCCACCTTTTACTCCTCACCACTTTCAAATGTCACCAGCCGCCACTATGGAGGACACCTCTACAACATAAATGCACAGAAGCACAGCACACATCTATTAATGGTGTAACTCTTCATGATAACTCACTCTTCTTCTGACCTAGATGGCTCAACATTGCATCCTCCATGACAAAGGCAGTAAAATGAATTCTTAGCAGTATCTTCAAACTCGCGGTCTGAGTTAGAGGAAGAACTGGTCCCGCTGCACTTCCCTCCACCTCTACAGTGCTAGCTGCTACTTTACCTCACCACTGCCCACAACTCTCGTTGTCCCTGGGCTGCCACAGACTCACAGATTTACACGTGTTGCTCCACAATGGTCTCTGCTTTGCTCCCCTTTGGATCCTGCACTGTTCCTCTATTCCCTTTGCTGCCCCAAAGCTACTCGCCAATCTCTTGACCCTACCTGGCTCCCTGTTCCCTTGAGTCTGCATTGCCCGCTAGCTCTTTGATCCCTTTAGTACTGACCTGTCACCTACACTGCTCTCCCACCCCTAGGACATCGCGCTGTACCACTCACTCTGTTCTTGCCTCGCTCTCATCCGGAGTCTGGGTTGGGCTCCCTCAAGATCCTGGCCAGCTAGCTGCTAGCCTCCCCTGCCCCTGCCTCCTTACTTAGATCTTGCACTACCCTGCAGGATCCCTGTCCAGGGCCGGCCCTAAATTGGATTGACTGTGACAGTACCCTAGGCAGAAAGAAAATGTGGTGTTTGTTGTGGGGGCAGTGTAACGGCAGGAGGAGTGAGGAAGATGGGAGGAGGGCCGGGATTTGATGGGGTGTGAACAATTACGCTGAGGTACATTAAGGGCTGATTACAAAGTCTTTAACGGGACCCGATGGAGACCAAGAGGGATGGACGAGCTGCTGTTTCCATGACATTAGGTCAGGCATCTCCCTGCTGCGCCCCTCAGAATATTGTCACCGTGGGTCTGGACCCAGCTCGCCCATGCCCCTATCCCTGATACCACGATGTTCCCTGGTCCTCTACTCAACCCGTTCTTTGGACTGTGTGTTGCACCTTCTCCTTCCATCTTGTACTGTCTGCGCTTATCGCATGTAGTGTCTATCAGGTTTTGTATGTTGAAAAGGTTTTCCCTAAGCTTTACTGATATAATCCATAAGTTCAGCATGGACAGCATCAATGCATGCATATAGGTACGTGGGCGAAACTGCAAACCATGTGACCTCGCCTGCATTCTCCTGCAACTTGCTGCCTGCTTTTCAATCTACAAAAAATAGAATTATTGGCATTACCATTGTTTATTTTAAATCCACCATTTGTTAGTTGATACAAACACTGCACTATCGATCGACGGCGTCAGGTAATATAACAAAGGAGTCGATGGTGTGTCTCTGGCTGAATCAGGAAATCATCGCGGGCCAGGCTGAAGCTTCAACTTTAAATAAACTCTTGACGCCTTTATCTGATGACTTGAATATTATTCAGGATGTGTTACAATAACCTCCGTTTCACCACATCACTGCTGCCCTCTCGAGGGCCTCCCCTTGCCTTCCTTCTCTGTTTCCTGTAGCCTGTGCCAGCTGTCGACTTCTCTCCCCACGCACGCGGCCTGACTCTTCAGAAAGGGGAACTGTGTGGAGGCTTCTGCAGAAGGCCGGAAGTCAGCACATGCCCAGTATGGAAGTGCGCTGGGATTGAGTGATTCTCATCTTCCGGTTGAGCTTCTGCAGCCCTCCCAGGGTCAAATGGAAAGGGGAACTATCGTAACTTCATTGGTCCTCCTCGCCGAATATCCATCACTACTAGAACAGACGTTATAAGCAAGCAGAGTAACCGCATAATTACTGCCAACAAACAATATCAATACACACTAATGGGACGGACATTTAAAATGACGAGGCATCAGTGGCGTCTACAGAATAGATTTGTTTTTAAGGGGCACACAATGGGCCACAGGTAAAAGTGGTGAGACCGCTTCAACGGACAATCGTGAAAAGTATTTGCATGCACATATATGAAGACCTGACAGCTTTGTCACCACGTCAGGGGTATAGGGTGACCAGATTCTCAAAACAAAAAACGGGGACAGGTCATAGACATAGAAGTAGGACTACGGTTTGCAGTAACCATCGACATAAAGGTAGGACTATTTGACAGCTGCCATGGACATAGAAAAAGGACTATAATGACAGCTCCCTCCACAGACCGAGATGAAGCATTACAGACGACAAATCAGAGGTCTTTTATTGGCTGTAACCATTAATTCCATTTAAACAGACTTTGCCTCAACATTTGCTATAGTTGGTGACCACGGCTTTAGTGCTGGTGGCGCCCTGTGCGACAGTGTTTGTTGGCGCCCCCCCAAGACCACCTCCACCACGGATTCTCTCACTAGCACCCTTTAACAGTGACCAAGTCTCCATAACCACACTCTCTCAGATGCATTGAATTAGTTATATAGCGCCACTCATACCAGTGTAGGGTGTCCGAGCACTTCGCATCACACACACATTACACAGAGACAATCAATCATGCATGTGTAATCAGTGTATAGGAAATGTTACATAAGCCAAAGGACTAAAAGTGTAGGGAGTCACATGTCATCCATACTGGTAGGCAGTATAGTTTAAGAGTGCTTTGTGTGGAGAAGCACAAACGCAGAGTCGAAAAAGAAACAGCATAGTTGGGAGTTTTCTTTAATAATAAGAATCGATTTCTAGCCAAATTATCCCTTTTTGCAACATTAATCAATGCTCTAATAATGTATACTTTGCAGTGTGTATGCAGTTCTAGGATGAAAGTTAATAGCTCACTATTCTATATCAGGACTTTAAGTTATAAATTGCAAGTAACAAAAGGATATCTCTTTTGAAAGCAGTAATCTGCTGATCTGTTTACATCATACGCACTCTGTAATCTACTTGGTACAGGTTCTTTGCAGCAGGCATGTTAACCCTCTACACTAACTTCACCGAAGTCAAAACCTCAACTATACAAAATGCTGATCTCTCTCCAGGAAGATTATTAATCACACGAGTTATCTTTACATTTATGTGAGGCCTGGTAATTGCTGGGGGTAAAGAAACGCTGCAGCAGGTGCTTCAAAAGCATAATAAACTTTAAAACACGGCGCCCCCAGGAAGCCAGCACCCGGTGCGGAGGCACTCGCACCGCCCTAAAGCCGGCCCTGGACACGAAGTACAAACAGGTTACTGTTTCTAAACAAGGATATAAGCAGGTCCTGCAAGTAGGCTTTTACAAAATAAAGACATTCAAAGACGCACTGCCATCAGTAGCTGTTGGAGCAGGAGCGCTGCATTAACAAAACAAAGGTATCTCTGGAAGCACCCTAAGTGACCGGCATTCAGGTGTGAATGTATGCAGATTGCATCCTTTGACTTCTCGGCCTGGAGACAGAGGTCACATTCAAAGCGCTGAACCTCGCGCTGTGGAATGAAAGGAGCACCTCTCCCCACCCCCCATCCCATTCAAAGCCCGATTTCCCTTCCTGCTACAACGCTCACCTAAACGTCACGCTTTAATCAGTGCAAAGAGAGCATGCACGCGCATGCTCAAACAACCGAAACAAATGAAAAACCGGGACATTTGTATGTTTAACCCGGACACTGTTTAAAAACCCGGACATTTCATTGAATTGGAGAAAAGTGTCGGGACACGGGGACACTTCTCCAAAAACGGGGACCGTCCGGGGAAAACCGGGACGTCTGGTCACCCTACAGGGGTAGTAAGCAGGCGCGCAACACCCATTGGACTCAAAGGGCTTCAGTCCCCCCCCCCCCCCCCCCCCCCATCGTGTGTGGCAGCCTGGGATGAGACAGCTTCCCGGGCACCCACACAGCCGCACCCCAGCACTTCGCAGGTCTTTAACGACGGCCCCCGGGGGAAGTGAAGGTCGCAGACCAGTCTTCCCCCGGGGCTATTCGCGCAAGGCCAGAAGGACAAGGTGGGGGAGGGATTTAGAGTTTGGGAAGGGGCGGGAGTTAGGTACGCATATAAGGTGTCAGGAGAGGAGGATACGGCCTCTTCCTAACACCTTAGCACCACCGGGAGGGTTGGAATAAAAAGTTTGTACAGGTTGGTGGGGCTGTTGGGGGGGTTCGCTAGGCGCACTTCAGGGGCCGGCTTCTAGGGGTTTCACTGGGGCTCACTGCGACGCTCGAGGGGGGGGCACCCGGCTGGGCCGGGCACTGTGGCCGTTCTTGTCCTCTGGACCCGGGGGTCTGGGACCGTCCGTTGGGCGTACGGGCGCTTTGGCGGCATTTATGTTTGTTGTCGGGGGGGGGGGGGTGCCATGGCGAGTCGTTGGTCCCCCTTTGCGTGCCGTTTCCCCCCCTTTGAGAGCCGTTTCGTGTGTCGCAGGGGGCGTAGCGGTTGTCGCCAGTCAGCCAGTATCGGTGGTTGGGCCCGGCGCGGTATTTCCTCGGTGCCTGTTTGGGAGGGGGGTGGAGTCACCCGGGCAGTGTGCCAGACTCCGTGGGAGCCGTGCTCGTTTCTGCCTGCCACCGGCTGCAATATGGCACCTGGGGTTAAAGTGGGGAGGGTTGGCCGCGGCTGTAACATGCTGTGATATCGTCCCTGCTTGCGGGACATGGTTTTCTAGGCTCTAAGCTGCGGCGGGGGTTGCAGGCCGGCCTGGGCCCTGCTACCATGTGCCGGCCATGGGGGCGGGGGAGCCGCGTTGCGCGCGGGAGGGGGGGGTTCCGGCTGGGTATAGAGCCCTGAACCTGCTTCCAAGGGGGGGGAGCGGGCAGCGGTGGGCGTTGTATGCTCTTTCCCCGAGAGGTCCGTGGGATTCGGTGCGCAGGGGGTGGTGCCTGCGGGCCCTGGTAGCATTGTGTGCCCCTGCAAGTGGACGCCATGCGGGCTACTATGCCTTTTGGCGAGGCAGGGCTGGGCGTCAGGGTTCTTTTCAGTGGCTGGGGGGCCCCCTGTCCAGCAGGCGGGGTGAGGTCAGGGCTGGGTTTTTTCCTGCGGCGCGGGGGAGGACAGGGCTTACGGCGGGCACGGGTGCTCGGGTTGGAGGAAAGGTTTGTCGGGGGTCACGGTTTTTCCCATGGTAGGGGTGAGGGACTGCCAGACCAGCAGGAGGCCCATGGTGCTGGGGACCCTCCAGGTTGGAGCAGACTGGAAGGGGGGGGGGAAACCTGGACCGATTGATGCCAGCAGTAATGGAGCATCACCAGTGGGGCGCACGACTGCCCTGGGGGCGCTGGCCTGAAGCAGTGGGGGGTCCGAGGCAGCCTGCCCCTCCAACGAGGGATCGCGCAGCGCACACTGCCATGCGATGCTACACTCTGCCATGCGATGTTACACTTTGTGGAATGATTGTTTGGTGGGAGGCTCAGGATTGGAAGTATGTTGTGGTATGAAGGGATGGGAGCTTGGAGGATAGAGGTCATGTGATGATGCCTGTGGCTGAGTGGGGTTTTTCGGTGAGGGGGATGGAGGTCAGTTGGTGTGGTGCAAAGGGAAGTGTTGGGAGTGTGACGTGGTGACGGGAAGGGGGTGTTGACCGGGGACGAAAGGGGTTTGTTGTGGCTGAATGGGGTTTTTACGGGGGTGAGGGGGGGTTGCGGTAATCAGACTGTTTTCGTTTTTGCAGGAGGGAAGTATGGCCTTGGACGGACTTGTGGACGGGAAGCGACGGGGCGCAGCAGCGCCGGACGGGCTGTGGAGGTCCTGGACGGACTCTCAGGTAATGAAGTGCAGTGAGAGGGGACTTCAGCTGGTTGGCTGGGGTGTGTGGGGATTTTGAGGGCTGGGCACGGTGGCGGGGCAGCGGCGGCATCCTGCTGGAGTACTGGAGAGTCTGGCATTTTCGTGGAGTCACTGTGGCCTAATGGTTAAGGTCTCTGACTCTTACAATCAAGGTTAAGTGTTCAATTCCTGATGTCTCCATGTATAAGATTCTAAAAAAGGGGATGGTTCCGGATGGACATGGTGATACCACACGCAATGAGGGTCAACCCAAGGGATCACAGATTGGGGCCGGCCAGGCTGGAAGGGGTCTTGGAGGGGGCCGGGGGTGCTTGTTTATGGAGGAGGATGCTGATCTACACTGGGCTCACATCTTATGGGGGAGTCACTGTGGACTACTGGGTAAGGTCTCAGACTCTTGCTCTCAAGGCTAAGTGTTCAATTCCTGGTCTTTCAATGTCTCCTTTTCTTCAATTACGCATAGAGACAATAGTACGTCATCGGGGCGGTTGCCCTGTGGTTTCGGCATGATGGCAGCTGCGCTGCAGGCGGGCTGGGGGTTGTTTGGCATGACAGAGAATGGGGAAGAAGGGGGCTAAGATTCGCCCTGACTCATCTACACCGGAAGGGGCATTTATTTGTTGGCTAGCGTCTGTGCAGAGCGAAGGTCTCCTTGTGTCATCAGCGGGTTCCGTTCGGATTTCGTAACTCGGGGTTGGGGACTTGAGAGGCACACCCTTTCATAGGGGGTACGCTGGGCCCCTTCTGGGGATCTCAAGGAGAGCGTGGGGGTGTCACTGTGGCCGACTGGCTTAGGGTTTTAGACTCCTATTCGCCAGGGTGAGTGTTCAATTCCTGGTGCAGAGTGTATCAGTTTCTGCATTGACAGGTGTAGGCCTTAGTAAAGTTACAGTGGGTTTGGTGTAGGCCGGGGGTCCGTGCACGGTTCAGGGAGGCCAGGGGCTTCTGACGAGCGTCTTTTTCATGTCGGCAGCCGGTGCTACGGTACAAACAGGGTTCTCAGGCGTGGGTTGGGGGGGGCGCCGGGGTCACGTCGGGCGAAAGAGGCAGGCGCTTTGCAACAGGTGGCTTTTGACGAGGGATGGCGAACTATGGGGGTTTCAGGCATCTGCGGGGTTGGTGGTCCGGGGGATCGGCCCTCTTGGGTGCACGTGGTCAGGCGCAGCAACAGGGGGGTGGGGGACGTGCCTGGGGGGCTGGGCAGGTATGGGGCTCTTGACGGACGTGTTACACACATGCTGGGCGTGCATCATATAATGGGGTGGGGGTCATGTAGGTCTGCCTCGGCCAGGATGGGGCGGGGGACGCTGTCGGGCATTGAGTTATATGATCCGGGGTGGGGGTTTTTCGGGGCGCCGCAGTGGTTGGTTTTCCTCCGGGATTCTATGGAGCGCTAGTGAGTCCCGAGGGTATCAGAGACTTAGCCGTTGGACTCCAGAATGGTAACACGTGGTTCCCCTCCCAGGAAGTGGGGATGCAGGACGATATATGGGCGGATTTCAGTCCTAGGTATGCAGTGCAGTGGAGCAGTACGCACCGGGTTGACTGTCCGATTACCATCATCTTGTGGGCCGAAGTGTGAAGGGAGTCCATTGGGTGGAGGACGCCTCGGTTGGTTGCCTTGGTCGGTAGTGTAGTGGTGAGGTGCGAGATTTCAGGTCCTTGCTGATGCGGGCGACGGAGGGCTGGCATATGAGGTCCATGGGGAGTGCGTTTCGCAGTCTGGGGAACATTACCGGAGGAGATTCGGCATGGGATGTCTTTCGCATGTGCAGTTTCAGTTGGAGGGGAAGGGAGTAGGCGATCTTGTTCTGTTTCCCGGTTTGTCGTTGGGCAGTTGGTGGTTGGGGTAGGGGGAGACCAAGCCTGGGCCAGGGGACCGGGAGACTGATTGAAAGGGGGCCTGGGATCTGGCAGGGGAGGTTGGTGATTAGTCACGGCTACGTGGGTCTACGCAACAGGTACCTGTGGGGCAGGCAGTGGGGCCTGGGACAAGGGCGAAGTTGGGGGTGGTTGCGTTCGTTGGGATGCAGTGGACAGGTGCAGTGTTGTAGGGTCATAGCGAATGGGGTGGCATATAAGGACTGATGGAGCGTGGACATAATGTTTGCAGGACTAATCATTCTTTTTCTGCTACAGGCAATGGGAGTAGATTGGACACCAGTGCGGTCGCATGGTTGGATGGCCATTCGCCTAGGCACTGGACGGCGCAGGAGGTTACTTGCAGGCGTACAGTCGTCACCAGGCGGGGAACACAGTCGTCGGGGTGTGAGACGATGGGGGAAAAGTGAATGACAGTGGGGGGGGGGGGGAGTTGTGACCGGTACGGCTGACAGGGTGTCACAGGGAACACGTGGATGGGGGATACCTGTGGGTGAACGGAGTATTCTGGGATATTGCTGGTTTGGCTTTGCACTATTGGGACATGGAAGGGGATATGGTTCACTGACATGGAAGGTGGGCTACTTTTGGGATGTGCATGAGGGTGCCTTGCGGATGTGGGGAACGGGATGCTATCGAAAGGGATGGGCAGGTTAAGGCTCACTGGTGAGGAGATTGTCTCAAAGGGACTCAGACGGTTTGTTTCACAGGAGACAAGTATTATGGTCAAGGATTGGCCTGGTTGTTCTTTATTACACGGGCCGCAGTTAGGTGGTGGATGGTCGTTCACTGCGATGGGGGAACCTCCACTTTGTACAAGGATTGGTCTGACCAGGTTGCTTGTTACACGAGATGCGGGTACAGGCGGTGGATGGTCGTTCACCGCAGTGGTAACAATTTTCTTGAACGAGAATTGACTTGAGTGGGTTATCTGGTTTGCGCATGATGCGGGCCAAGGTGGTGGATGGTCGTTCACCGCGATGGGGGGGGGGGGGCCCACTTTGTTCATGGACAAGGATTGGTCTGACCAGGTTGCTTGTTACACGAGATGCGGGTACAGGCGGTGGATGGTCATTCACCGCAGTGGTAGCATTTTTTCTTGGACGAGGATTAGACCGAATGGGTTATCTGGTTTGCGTATGACGCGGGCCCAGTGGTGGCTGGTCGGTCATCGCGATGGGGGGGCACCTTGTATGGACAAGGATTGGCTCAATGGGGACTCACCTACTGTTGAAAACTGACATTTGCTCCCGCAGCCTCCCTGTGTCCCAGGAGGGATTGACCGCCGGAGTCCCGCGTTAACAGCTTGCAGCACCCGCTTCGCGGGTGCCGCTGCGCGGCGCTCAGGTGTGGGGTCGAGGCAGCGGGTCTACACCCAGCATCCAGCACCCGGGAGGAACGAGGAACTATTCAAGGTAATTGGGGGCGAGTGACGCAGGGACTACAGAGACCAGGAGCCCCCGCGCTGCACAGGTGTGCACGGCCGCACCCCCAGCAAGCCACGCCCCCGGCCGTCCAAACGCTGCTGAAAAGGGAAACTTTCCAGAGCACAGTGGGACTCACCTACTGTTGAAAACTGACATTTGCTCCCGCAGCGTCCCTGTGTCCCAGGAGGGATTGACCGCCGGAGTCCCGCGTTAACAGCTTGCAGCACCCGCTTCGCGGGTGCCGCTGCGCGGCGCTCAGGTGTGGGGTCGAGGCAGCGGGTCTACACCCAGCATCCAGCACCCGGGAGGAACGAGGAACTATACAAGGTAATTGGGGGCGAGTGACGCAGGGACTACAGAGACCAGGAGCCCCCGCGCTGCACAGGTGTGCACGGCCGCACCCCCAGCAAGCCACGCCCCCGGCCGTCCAAACGCTGCTGAAAAGGGAAACTTTCCAGAGCACAGTGGGACTCACCTACTGTTGAAAACTGACATTTGCTCCCGCAGCCTCCCTGTGTCCCAGGAGGGATTGACCGCCGGAGTCCCGCGTTAACAACTTGCAGCACCCGCTTCGCGGGTGCCGCTGCGCGGCGCTCAGGTGTGGAGTCGAGGCAGCGGGTCTACACCCAGCATCCAGCACCCGGGAGGAACGAAGAACTGTGCAAGGTAATTGGGGGCGAGTGACGCAGGGACTACAGAGACCAGGAGCCCCCGCGCTGCACAGGTGTGCACGGCCGCACCCCCAGCAAGCCACGCCCCCGGCCGTAACACCCTCTACAAACAAAGTGCGGTAACGCTTAGCGGGACGCGAGCGGGACGCCGAGCGAAGCCCGGGCAAAGGGCGGGCCCTCTGTGGCCCTCAGGGGCCAGAAGAGGCTGGGCTGGGCCAGCCCCCCAAAATTGCCCTTTTAAAAAATACACCGCTAACAGTTTTACGGCAACCAGCCTGATTACTGGCCACCCCCTCGAGACAAGCTACATCTGCCCGCTACCCCCCAATATAGTACCCCTAGCAATGAGGAAATCTACCAAGAAAACCAGGATGCCTACCCTAAGATCGAGCACAAAAACCAAATCGGATCATCCACCCCCTTTACCGACCCTTACTGCCATCGACAAAATGCTCAAACAGACTATAGGGGCGGTCTCCGATGCCATAGCTAATACCGAGAGAAGATTGTCCTTACCACCTGTAACTATCATTCAAGAAACTCAGGATTCACTGATTAATTTATCAGAAGCCTCCGTTGACTTGGCTGAGGAGATGGACACTAGCCGGCCCATAACCCCTCCATCTTTTGCTGACCTCCCTTGTGCCCAGGCGCCCGCTGAAACCAGCAGGGATAGACCTGGTGCACAAACAAGCATTCAAATAAATACTTATGATAAAGACATATCCCCCGCGGAAAAAATGCCGCACAGGGAAGGCCATATACAAGGGAGGAAAAAAGGTCACGTAAAATCCAGTAATCACAATCTGATCACGCCTTTAAACCCATCTACACCTGGAATACCATGCTGGATAACCAACATGGTGGCGGATCTTAAATTTGACCTGGAGCACTCCATCACGGTGCTGTTAAAACCCCTCATAGCAAAAATAGATAGACTGACATCACTGGTCAATAATAAGGGGATCAGCCCGAAAACTCATACTGTGCAGGATCGGGACTCGACAAAACTAAAGGACCTCACACCAATAAGTTTACCAAGTGATAAGGTCTCCTTAGCAACCAATGGGGGGGCTAAGCTCAATAACAACAGTGTCACGCAGAAGGGAGCTCAGGAAAAACAAAAGGTTGCCTCCACCCCGCAAGTAGGCAAAAATAAAAATCAAACACCCACTGGCAATAATAAACTTCCACCCGGATCTTCACAAATGCCAGAAGAAAATAAGGCCCTAACCCCTAAGGTGGACCCTAAGTCCCCACGGATTCCCACCGCGACAACCACTAACGTTAAGAAAACTGCAACATGCTTCAGGACAATTAACCTTCCGCCTGAGGCATTGCCCTTTGTAGTCGTCCTAACAGGAATTCCTCCTTTAAAGGAGGGTCAACGGGAATCACAAATTGAACTAAAAAACAAATGTATGCAGTGGCTGCAAATACATAGACCTTTGCCCCTAAACATCCACGGGGAAATCCTTGCAGTGAGAAGGGGCGAATGGATCGGCAAAGGTATCAAGACCATTGCAGGGGATATCATTACGGTGAACTTTAGAGACAGGGCGGCTGTTAACTTCATCTGCAACGCTCCCCCGAGTTATACTCGATCACAAATTCACCCGGTCCATCTATCCTACTTTTACCCCTTTGCACCTCAAAGGTCCAGGCAGAATATTGGCCCTGATAGAACATCGCATTTGGGTTCCCAATATGGCCCACCCCAATGGCAAAGGCCAAATCCTGCATTTCCAACTTATGACTCCTCCATTACACAGTACGCCCACTGGAATAGGTTCAGTACACTTGAAGGGGTGGACTGACAGAGATTGGGCTGTTCACCTCCAAAAGTCAAATACAGGAAGGAGCCAACTTTACCACCAACAGGGATAAAAGAAGGAACCGACCAGGGCCAAACTGATGCCTTGGATCATGTGCATACCATAGGAGGCAGTAGCATACCACCGAATACCAACTGGGGAAAAGGGGAGGGGATAAATCCCACAACAGTTAACTCCCATTCCACTCATAGAAGAATGGTCACCCCCTACAGGTCGCAACCAAGCCGGGTTGCTGCACCCGCAACGGATAAACAATCAAAGCCTTTGCTAGGCGAGGGAAAAAGAACACCCAAGGTCATGTTCCGTGACAATCTACTAATAGCTACCTGGAACATCGCAGGGCTAGCGGCCAAGTTCGCATCCCAGGACTGGCGCAGCTATATAAGCAAATTCCATATTTTATGCCTGCAAGAGACGTGGGCCACTGAACCGCACGCCTACAGCCTGGAAGGCTATAAAAGCTTCTTTGTCCCTGCAAAAAAAGCTACTTCGGGGAGAGCAAGTGGGGGGCTCGCGGTCTACGTTAATCTAGACATCAAGGGCACCTGGTCCAACACCAAATGGGCCACACAGAACCTCCAAGTACTAAGGTTCACCTCACCAAGTTTAACATTCTTGCTAATGAACTGGTACAACGCTCCGGCTATAACGGAGAAGGGTATAGCCATAAATGAACTAGAAAATTGTTTGAACTTTTTATCCAAGACACCAAATCTCACGGATTTAATACTAATGGGAGATTTCAATTGTCACCTTTGTGAGAAACTAATACCCTTCAACAAGGACTGGTCAAGATGCACGATCATGAAAGGCCCTCACTTTACCCATTCAACAGAGGGCTGGGATTTAGAAAGACTTATGAAAAGGCACAACCTAATCCAAACTCTAGACCTTGTTACCCTAAACGAGAAAGGAGAACTAACCCCAACATTCAAAGGAAGAGGTTGTCACTCTTACATCGACTTTGCACTAGTCTCTCCCAATCTAAAAAGAAACATCAGTACAGTCATCATAGAGGCCAGCAGCTTCAGTGATCACAATCCGGTGATCATTAAAATGGAAGGATTTGTTTTTTCACTCCAAAAGAGATCTGCCATTATGGAAAGAGTAGTGGACCAGGGTAGAAGAATCAAATGGGCCAAAATTGATGCGGACATTTTTCTCAAAAGATTATTACTCGAAGCCCCAGCAGCAATCGATAAATGTCTTGACCCCTGTGTAATCGGAGCTGAGGTGGTGAAGGCATTTGAAGAAATTGCGCAGGTTGTAAATAACTCCTTACATACCTCAGGAGCTAAGAATAAAATACCCCTAAACCCCCGTTGGTTTGACTCAAATTGTACAAAGGCGCTGAAAAACCTGAAGGATAGCCTCCACGCCCAACCAAGGGACAAAACGAAGGTGGCACAGAACAGAGCTGAATACAAAAAAGCTCTGAAGGCACGAAAGCAAAGTATACAAAACCAGGCTTGGGAAGACTTAAGGGACGCCGCAGAAAGAAAAGACTCTATTGCCTTCTGGAAAGTGATCAACGCCCCCTGTTTCCAGGACCAAGGGGCTCCTAAAATCATGAACACCATTCTGCCGGAACAATGGCAGAAACATTTCCAGAGCTTATATAACCATCCAAACAAGGCACCCCAGGAGGAGCTAGCGGAGGCCCATCAGCCCGTAAATCTAAATTTTACCCTGAAGGAGGTCGAACTAGGAATTACCGGGCTCAGCAAAAATAAAGCGGCGGGCCCGGACGGAATTCCACCAGACCTATTCCTAAGTAGACCTGAACTATGGGCTCCGTTACTTACGAGGGTGCTAAATGAGGCGGGGGAGGTAGGTCTCCCACAGTCCTGGTCAACGGCGACCATAGTCCCCATCTATAAAAAAGGCAACCGTGATGACCCCCAATGCTATCGACCCATTTCCCTCATCGACGTGACAGCTAAGGTCCTGGGGCGAGTCATCCTATCGAGATTGCAAGCTTGGGCAGAGGAGCAACAAATCCTCTCCGAAATCCAATACGGGTTCAGGAAAGGCAGATCTACCACCGATCAATGCCTAAATCTATACCTCCTGATTGCAAAATATACCATCGCCGGGAGGGGGACAATACATATGGGGTTTATGGACCTCTCAGCGGCCTTCGATCGTGTAAACAGGAGAAAGCTCTGGGCTATGCTAAAGGATCTAGGAGTGGACCAATCACTAGTCGACACTCTACAAAACCTCCACCGGAACACCTCTGCATGTGTAAGGTACAGCCAGGAGGGTAAAAAGACCGACCCTTTCACCTGCAATAGTGGAGTAAGGCAGGGATGCATCCTTGCGCCCTTCCTTTTCTCTATTTACATTAATGCATTGGAAAAGGACCTCCTTAAGCTTAAAGTTGACTCATCCCAAATTGGTCACCGAGCAGTGCCTGTACTACTCTACGCCGATGACGCGGTCCTGCTCTCTAGAACACCTTTGGGACTGCAAAAACTAATTGACGGGTTTGTCAAATTCATGGACAAACTGGATCTGGCAACAAACCTGGAAAAGTCCTATATTATGTCATCTGGGAAACCCACAAAAGGAACTTCCACCTATAACATCGGGTCACATAAAATAGACCAGGTCAAGTCTTTTACGTACTTGGGGGTGTTATTCGATCACGACTTATCGTTCAAACCCCTGATTGAGAAGCACTCTACAAAACTGGCAGCTGCAGTAGGAGCAATCATGGGGTATGGGCAAAGATTAGGGAAATGGTCCCCGGAACAAATTCTGACCTTATATAGATCTATTTGCTGTGCGAAAGTAAGTTATGGGGCAGAAGTGTGGGGCTTCCTGGGCAAAAAAGCACAGCCGCTTCAGACTGAAGAAAACAAATTCTTACGAAGAATACTAAAAGTTCCACAGAGTGTTTCGGCCCACATTATACACGAAGAGGTAGGAGAACCCTTTTTAGAGGATAAAGTCAAATCCAAACCTCTCCTGGCATGGGTGAAAGTATGGACCAACCCTGAGGCGGCCCTTACAAGACAAATCATTGAGGACTGCCTCAAAAGAGACAAAGGCCACGCAATCCCCTGGTTGAAATTTGTCAAGAAGTCGTTAATAGAGATTGGTTGCTCTAAATACTTCTCAACCCCCGACTCTCTGACCCAGGAGAGCAAGATCTTGGTCAAAAAACTTTTTCTTACACACCTGAAGACATTAAGGGCTGAAAAAGAGAAGCATAAACCCACTAATCGCTCGTATAACGACCTCACTGCGAAGCAAGGTATGGAACCCTATCTGAGGGTCATGTACAACGCGCAGGATCGCTACCTCATGACCCGTTTCAGAATTAATATGTTACACCATATCCTTGCAGTGCCATCTGGGTTTACCCACACAGTGGAAGAGAAGGGTACCTGCGGCTGCGATCTTAGATCTCCGCAGGACACCCTCCATTTTGTTTTACTGTGTCCATTCTACACGATGCCAAGACGCAAGTTCCTGGTGGGAATCCTGAAAGAGCAAAAATTTAAACACGCAAAACTGGCGCTGAGATTCCTACAGGAAGCGGAGGACGCTTACACTCTGTTTTGCACGATAAATTTTATTCGAATTGCAACAAGACTGAGGAACACCAGAGACATTGGCCCCTAAATGTGATTCGAACATTTAAAACTCTTCAAATCCCCTGGCCCTCTACCTGAGTACAGAAAATTTTAAAATTTTAATATTTATATTTTTAAACTGAATATCACTTGCTGTGTTTTTAATTTGTGTAAATATATATTGTATTTGCGCTTTTATGGTGTCTTTTTAAGAACCGAATAAAGATTATAAATTGAATTGGCTCAATGGTAACCATTCCAAGGGACGTACATTGCAGTGGTGGATGGTCGTCCACCGGGAACCGCAGGTGGGACGCTAGATGCGCTGGAACTGGAGGAGCAAAGTGGTATTGCGTGGGCTTGGCGCCTTTCACGACAACGTCTGTCACAACGATAGTAGTCTTATATGGGACACAAGTTTAGGTGGTGGATTGGTCGTCCACCGGTTGCCGCGAGGTCGGCTGATGGAGGAAAAAGGTTCCCAGGACCTGGGGGGGGTGGGGCAGGGAACCGACCTACGGGGGATCCCTGGTTGGCGGTACTTTGGAGGGGTGGTGAGTTACATACAGGTGGATCCACCCCTCGGGGGGAGAACGGTACACGGGTGACTGATAGCGGGGCGCGGAAGCAATGAAGGAGATTTAACAGAGGATGCTTGGAGGGCAAGTGAAGGTGAGAATGGGGAGAGGAAGGAGGTCACCGAGTGATTGGGGAAGAGTCAAACTGGTGAGATGGTTTGGAGAAGGATGAATGGAGAATGAGTCGGTATGGGATGGGAAAGTATATTTATTGCAGTTATGTACTGTTTAATAAAGTTTATATGGTTGCAACCTTGTCCTAATAAAATGGCCTTTTACGCTTCAAGTAACAGCGTGGAGTGTAGTTATTGCTCGAAAGACCTTTTGCATGTTAATGTGGCCTTGCTGTTGTTTCACCCCTTCTAAGAGCCCCTGATGCTTCACTCCGCCTATTTCTTAAAGATTCAGGCCCCCCCCCGAGATTTTTTCTTAGCCCCCCCCGAAATTTGGCTCTAGTTGCGCCTCTGGTAGTAAGAGATATATAAATGCAATTACAATGTAAAGGAAGGGGTGGGGCTTCATGGGAAGAACTGCTTGAGAGGCACTTCTGCCTCTTCCTCCCACCCACTGTAACCCTCACCTGGATAAAATGAAAGTTTTGTGATATGCACCTGACGTACTGCATGTTTTCCCACAATGGACACCGGCTGTGCAGAGCCTCCAAATACAGCTGGAAACGGACTCACCGGCAGGGTTTACAGCTCGCCTGGTGCTCACCGTGTGATATTGGCTTTTCACCAAGTGACCGTGTGAAGCTTCTGATATTGTGGGGCACACAGTGAGTTTGCAGGCCACGCGGCTTGCAGTGGCACTGAAACAAGGGGTGCGTGTGAGATACTGTAGCACCCCCAGAGGTCAGATAAAGAATGAACAATAACTGGGGGCCTTTCAAACGTTTTTCTTTTGGCAGCAATTGTGTTTTCAAAGGGGCGTCCCTTCCTAATAGCGAGTCAACATGCTTTGTACTGATTTTTTGTGGCCGCAAAACACTCGCAGTTTACCACCTACTTCAAGTAGGTGTTAAACCACTCACAAAGGGGAAGGGGTCCCCAGGGGACCCCTTCCCCTTTGTGAGTATGTGGGAAAATTAATCTGAAAAGTTTCATTTTTCTTTTTTAAATGCATCCCGGTTCCCTTTAAGGAAAACGGGCTGCATTTAAACACAAAAAATGCTTTATTAAAAAAGCTGTCACAGATATGGTGGTCTGCTGACCTCAGCAGACCACCATCCCTGTGAATGCTAGCCATTCATAAAGGGGTCGCAAATTGTGCCTTCCTCAATAATAATAATGAGGCATGCAATTTTCCACCCTATTAGGAATCGCAAACAGTGTCTGAGACACTGTTGTGCATTCCAATTAGGGAGTCGCAAATGCGACGCAATTTGCGACTTGCTACTTGGCGGGTCGTACATCTGGCCCCTATGTCTTTAGTGAGGTGACGTTATTGGCCTTCACCCCCCACTCTAAAAAATGTTACAGCATCTCTTTTCACATGTGTTTATACACATATATATTTGCTCACACATACATACAAATTCCTATTTAAACATTTTAAGCAAACATGTAGGCTCATGTATTGCCTCAAACAGTTGCTGCTTAACATGTGGTTTGTGGCATGGGTCGGTATATGTTTTTTCGGTGTCCCTGCTCGGCGCTTCATTCAAAACTGTGGTGGTGGGGGCCTAAGGAGAGGTTAGTGCCCCATCTGACCCTTCCTCCTAGAAGAAGCCACTATAGGCACTCAGAGGTTACATTCAAATTCAGTCTCTGTTAAGGTGACGTTCATGCACTGTCTGATATTTGGAATTAGCAGTGTAATGACAACATGCCACTTTATGAAAAATAAGGATACGCTGTCTGCACTGTCGAATGCCAGGGTCACTGAGCACCGAGGCTTCCTAGTTAGGTCTCGCCTGACCCAGCGCATGCGCTGGTCTGGCGAGACATTTTGTGAGGGCTCCAAAAAGTGCTACCAGGCCAGCCTAGAGCTACAGTGCATGTGCGCGGGCGCGCGGGCCGCGCTTTACCGCGATTACTTTCACTTTCGCGACTGCTTTGATGTTTGATCGTGATCGCGATCAGTTTCGCAGCCGCACGGCCGCTTTGATGTTCTCCGTGAGGCTTCAATAGATTGCAGCAGTTAAAAAAAGCATTGGCATAGCCAATAGGTCTCGCTTTTGGGACCTTATAAGTGTTTAGTTATGCAACTGTTGCATGGCTAAACACTTATAAGGTCCCAAAGGCGAGACCTATTGGCTATGCCAATGCTTGTTTTTGTTTTACTTCATGTCTCTTTCTGTACCATCCTGTGCTTTCTGCCTCTTTATCTCACTTTTCAAGGTTCTTTTTCAACGCTGCTTTCTCCCTTTCTCACTCTCTTTTATATCTCTATTCCTCCTCATGTATGTCTTCTGTCTTTCTCTCTCTAGCTCGTGGTCAAAATCTGATGATGAAAACTACGTCCAGGTGCCCATTCCCTGCAACCACCAGCCCAAATAAAGCACTGAAGCGTCTTTGAGTGGGAGATTTGAAGGAGATGTCCTTATTTAATCGGTGTACCATGTCAATAAAGGGCACCACAATAGATGACATGTTGTTTGCATGTGCTTCCCTAGGTGCTTTTCTTTTGAGGTAATTCTGGAAAGTTCCAGCGAGTGAAAGGAAAATGGGAGACTATACTAGTAGGAGACATGTTGAAAGCAAAGAGAGACATATTATACATTATTGTGATATTGCCGGCCCTGCTTTCTGCAAGATTTATCTCTTCAGCTATTCAGAGCTTTGCTGAGCCCACTTCAAGCGTGATTCTCTGTTGCCCCCTCTTTTTGGACTGGATTATGGCTCATACCCTCAGGGACATTACACTCCAGACTCTTTGGTAGTGATGTTTCTGGGAATTCTGGTCATAGCATGAGTCTAAGAGACCGACTGGGGTAGCCCCGACCCCCAGAATGGAGCACGGTTCCCCTCAAACCTATGCAGAGATTTGTAAACATCAACAAGGCAATAAGTGTGATTGTGTGATAGCTAAACAGCTCCCTTCCTGTGCTAGAGGCCCCGCTACTCTGAGCATGACGTTGGCTGGTCAGGAACAGTTGCACGTACCCCACATCTGGACTTCAGGGAGTGCGGAACTTGAGGAGATTCCAGGAGCTATGGCTGGCTGGTGTCGGGGTTGCGGGAAGGGTGTGACAGGTTCGAGTTAGTGGGCCAAGATTCTTTTTCAGGGTTTGAACTCGTTGGCCAGGAATTAACAATGTGTCCTCTGGGACCAGCGTTTCCAGCCTCCAACAGGGGATAGGATGGGTGGCTTCCTAGTCACCCCCACTGCCTTGAATGCCACACGATTTTTTAAAAGGTACCTACTTTGCAAAGCTCTCATGTTTTAAAAGTAATTTTGTGAAGTTGCAAGCCATGAGGCTAAGCATCATCACACACTCATAGTTGGTATAGAATGAGCAAGAAAACGACACACCACAGAATTAATTGGACATAGCTTAAGCGGAAGAGGGCAAATAATGAGCTCAGGGTTTGTTCATGGAAAAAAACCATAAAACACTCACACAGCATAGATTGGGTTAGTGCTGAAAACAGCATATAGGCTCATGGCAATCTCAGAAAATGAAGTATGGTAAATGCCAATCAGTAGATTTAGGGCTTGATTTAGAGTTTGGCGGATGGGAACTCCATCAAAATGTGACAGATATCCCGTCCACCTTTTTCCCAATCAAGAGACAGATTGACATAATTCTATTGTCAAAGAGTCTAGGAAAAGCAGACTGGCTCACCTCCAATTGCAATGTCTTTTATAGTAAAATACACAGTGAAAATCACAAAATGAGCAAAGATGATCATTACGGAAATTGATGAATCAGAACGCAAAATGTAATGCATCATCTAGCATTATTTCAACTCCATGCCTATTATGAATATTAAAAACACCCCTATTAAACTAACGTCATCGGATAGGCCAATACCAGTGTTGTTACACCCAAAACAATAACAGCCTCATAAACGAATGGGCCTCCAGTAACACAGGTAAGAATATCCTTGGATGTTTCAAAGGCTTCCTCCAGAGTCCTTCGAGAACAGCATGTTAACACAGAGGAAAAGTGGAAACATACATCATGGCTGCATTAGGATTCAAAATGACTTCTAACTGTGAAAGTATGGGTGCAGTTCTGCAACACTGCCTGAATGAAACTTCACACTTTTTTCAATTTATAAAAGAGGTAAAATAAAATGACTGGAAAGCCACACCATGCGCAAATGTCCAGGCGTACTATGCCACCTATCATGTACATTTTTTGGGCTGCCTGCTATCCCTGTGTTGATCTGTTTGTAGCATACAATTCTGAATAGTGGTGAGGTCAGGTGAACATGCACAGGAACACTTTTCCGTCTTTTTTTAAATTTGGGAAAGCTTTTTACCCCTGGACATACTCCACCACTATACCTGCATCAAATCAAATGGCGGTCCCTCTACTAGGGTAGCGCAGCATCGCCCCTCTGCTGCCAGCGCCGCAAAAGGGAAAAATAAAATGGTAATAAATTGAATTTATTACCCTTTCCCCAGCCGGGTTTGGGGGCAGGACAACTGCTACTGACTGGCAGCAGGAAAGTGGTGCTCTACCCACCAGTTCACACTGGACATGTCACTTTGGCCGGCCATCTTGTGACTGCCAGCCGGACGTGCAGTGTAAACCTCTCCACCTAGCTGTCTTAGACAGCTAGGTGGAGAGCAAGCACAGGCATCCAGTGCCGCAGTGAGCGTGGAGCCAGTCCACTCCAGCCAATCCTGATGCTTCTATCTTGCATGAGAGCAGCGTCTTGATTGGAAGAATGGAGTTGACTGAGGCTCTGGGAGCCTGCGCTGGGGCAGCCACTGACGACGAGATGGAGGAGCATCAAGGGCAGAGACAGAAGGTAAGTGAATCTTTTATTTATTTATTTTAATTAATTTTAACTTAGTGACAAACACCGTGGGAAACTCACAGTGACTTCAGCCTCAACTCCAGAGCTCTCATTTATGGCCCTTTATGAACATTGCTTAAAAGGGACCATGATTGAGTGTTTTGGCGTTAAGCCTTAGGGCACTGCTGGGTTTTCTCAGCGCCTGTCAGTGCCTCTAATGTTCGCCCTATCAGTTGAATTGATCAGCAGCCGCCACTGATTCACATCTGGTGCTAACCTATTCTCCTTTCCATCCTGGAAGGGGAGTTTCTGCAGCATTTGGCCGAAGTAAATCTTTCACAATTTTCAGGGTGGCAAGGGTTCAGATTTCAGCCGTGCATGTTTGTGGGCCTTCACTAACGTACAAGGCAAACCGCACCTTGTTCCTCCCACTTTCCAGCCCTTCTTTGAGATTTTCTCCTGAGATTTCTCTGCACTGGTACTGGAGAATCTGCAGTAGTAAAATAATTTATGTCTTAATACTTTTGTGAAGTGGGCCATATGTATCCAACTGCACACGTGCAAAAGGATCCTCATTGAAACACAGTATCATACAGATTAACACCTGTGAGCTGCCAATTTGCAACTGTGTACTTCTGAAAGCACGTCTTATATGGAAAGTGCACACACGTAGTCAATTGGGTTTTAGTGCAACTGTACAATCTAAGGTCAGGTGCAATGTTTGTACGTGTGTACTTATGGTGTTAGAAAGTGCACTTTATATTATTGATTGTGCGCTATTTCCCAGGCAGTATTTCTTTTCAACCTGTGCAATTTCATTAGCATATCACACTCACTGACACAATAGCCCCACTTTTAATTGTGCTAACATTTATTGCTTTTAAGACACAACTGTGTGATTGTGTTTTGTGTGACACGTGAAGTAATATTTCAATTAAGGTTTACAAGTCTTTAAAATAAATGTTGCAGATACAAGTATGGCCAATGTGTCTGTGGGCAATGTAAGTTAATGATATGGCACACGTGGAAAAAACTTTCTGGGACATAGCACATATTCAGTAGTGAAAAGTTCACCATCTTCGATAATTGCAAATTTGCAAATGGCGCACTTGAAGTGCGCGCATCTTCCTACTGTACTGTGGCATTTTGAATGAATGCGCACTTTCAAATAAGTATGTGGTCCTGCAACAAGCAACATTCACAAATTGAAAGTGCACCAGCATCAATGGATCTGTGACATAAACCTCATTAACCTCACAATATCTGAAACAGAAGAAAAAGGCAAATAACATGCGTCAAAAATAACATACAATACGCTAAAAGCATGTTGAATGTTCAAGGTCTCTAAAGTAAAGGAAGCATGTTGCTGCTGATTTAGAGCATAGAACTGAGGCTCCAAATATGATCTGACTCAGTAAACATGGTGTAAACAAAGCCATTTCCCTATTTTTAGAGCCTATGCTTGTAATTTGGGGAATAGCAGGAAAAACAGTGAATGATACGCACAACATTGTTGTGTGCTTTGCACAACATTGTTGTGTGCTTTGCACATTTTTCCCTTTGCATTGCTCCAGCTTACTCCCAACTGAGGAAATCTGAGCCTGTTTACTTTCTGCCACCTATGGATCTTTGACTGCATGAGAGGCAAAAGGGAAAACAAATTTAAATCTCAATGTGTAACTCATTAGGCCACTCAATAACCTAGTCCACAACTGGAAAAAAGGTTTAGTGGGATTAGCCAGGACACCGCAAGGTAATCGTGCGCTTTATAAGCTATAATAACATAACATTACAAATTCAAAAATAAGCTCACGTAAACCACTCTCAGCATGAACATACAAACATACAAAATTAGTAAAACTGGTCCAAATCTCCTGAAGAGATGTGCTCAATACAGAAGAGAACGTTTGATTAGTTCAATTATTAGAAAGTAAACAATCAGGAAAAAGAAAGTTAAATCAAATTGCATTAATTGAATTTCAACAAGCAGCATTAAACCAACCCTTTCCTACACTATCCTTGCAAGGAACTCCTATTCTAATATCAGAGAAAAGGAAAGAAAAGTGTCAGCACTGAAGTCTTCAGTAGAAGTACTTCAAGAATGGGTCAAGTAGCATGAAGCCACATAAGCATAGGTCTGCACCCTATGATGTCTCAAAGGCTTCTGCATTTGAAAAGAGAATGTTCCATGTGACCTTCCCTCGAGTACTTTTCCATCGGCTAGGCTTCATTCTTCCAGCTCCCTTCTTGTTTAGAAGATCGATCCTCTTCTGCCTTGGCCATCCTACTCCTCCAAGGGAACTCATTCGGTGCTCATTACCACATTCCTCTTGTGCTACATTGTACTTTCACACCTCACTATCGAACAAAACAGTAACTCTTCTATGCTAGATAATAGGGCCTTTTCCACACCTACAATGGAGACAAAATACAGCAAAAATGTTCCGCACTGAAATTTAAGCACAAACTAAATGTTAACTGTATCGTATACTTGCACTGGAACTAAGCTTTAGGCTAGAATAAATCACACGTGAAATTAGATGAATGCATGTTAGGACTAAAATAATACCCAACTTAACAAGTGCACTGGGTTACATGGACGTGCAGATATTCTCTGTAGCTAACAAATGTAGATTAGTCACCAATATCTAATTTCCACTACATTATTAATAATAAATTATCTTTCACATTAAATTAATTAGACTGCAACCTACCCACATATGTTAATTACTCACTTCACAATATCACATGCTCGCCCTTTATTTCTTGTAAAGTCTAACACGTCCCTTACAATATTTCCCATTTTCCATGTTTTTTGACAAAAGCTTAATCACGTTTCTCTCTACAATGGACGTTCTAAATAAACGTCAAACGTCACCCCTTCTCTAGTACAATTACTCACACATAATATTTGCATGCCAACTATAGGTGACTATGATACACTCCTACAGCTTCTCACATGAAAACCAAAATTACGCTTCACCAATTACCCCCCTCTGATGGCATATCAAGCCATCATGTCTTATCTTTTGATCTTATAAGATGAACAATGTTAAACTCTTGTGGTGGCAATTGCTTTTCTCAGGAACTCCTCCAAAGCTTTCATTTCATAATACTGTCCATTGTATTTCTTCTTTAATTGAACATCATCCTTTTTTTTAACGTTTCTTTACCTCGCTTTATATCTCCTGTACAGCTTCACTCTCACAATCAATGTTATCACACAAAGATCAATAATCAGCAGTGGTCTCAAAACAGAACCAACAATGCCACTTCCCAAACTTGAATATCACCTACCTACAGCACTTAATCCATGTCCAACCGAATCCCATACACCATCTGTTGCCAATCCACCCAATTCATCATGCACACCAGTAATATTCTTTATATACTGCTGCAAATCCTTACTTTTGTCTGGGATGTAAGTACAACATTATTTAACTTTTAACATCCGACAGACTCACCTTTTTTTGCGAACCAAATGTCTAACCCAAGGCACTTTTACATAGCCATAGCTCTAATAGCAACCATCTCAGTATTTACAATCAACAATGATCCAGCAGTGCTAGTAGATAACTTATCAACTACAGTAAGCAGCTTTCTAATCTTGATGTCATTCAATATCACCCCTGCGTTGGGTTCTCCAGCACTCGCACCACGCCTTGTTCTCGACTTCTCTTCCCACACAGGATGATCCAAATTTTTCAGAAGATAAATCTTTGAAAACACTGCCTCTAAATAACATGTCCCATACCATTCATTCAGCAACTTAAAGCAGGCATTCTCCCCACAAACAAAATAAACTCCAGGAATCACACAATCTGTTCCACCCAAGAATAACTTCCATATCTCCAGAACCGCAAAAGTATGATAACACTCACTCTCACCTACAAAAATGGTACTGCTCTTATTCTTTTGAATGCATAACTTTCCTTGATGTTGTCAATCTAATGTCAACGCTACCATGGTTCCTGCCATCTGATGTGCCACCTTTTCTTTGATTGCTCTATACCTGTCCTCTACCGGTTCCAAAAATCTCTTTTAAATATCATTGAGAATGCCTGTTAAATCCTTTCTATGTGCATAAGCTGTATCTATCGTACCAACTGGTGTGACATATCTATTTACAGTTTCAGCAACCCTATCATCAGAATGCCTATTCAAATGTTTAACTAGAAGAATCTTTGAAAAAAACGAAATCATAGTTTGACTAATAATACTGAAAATGATCTTGCCCATAAAAAAGACTCAGCAATAAGCTAAATGTGATTTCATATGTTAGTGGTATATGATGATATGTAATTGCCCCAGCTCCTGAAGCAAGGAACTGCATACAAACATAGCAATCCTGCGCTCCCATTGTATTGAGATACTCATACAGCAAATTAGTGTAAGCATTTAATGCATAATTTCCCCTGGACAAACCTCTCATGTAAATTCTGCTCTCCCAATAAATATAAAACTCCATTTACCTTGTGTATTGATTCCAGTTCAGGTGCACGTTTCCCTTCTTTAGCATTAGTTGAACCTAGGCTTAGCCCTACAATTAATACTATTAAGCCTAACACCAATAGTGTGATTGCTACGCTTGTTATGCATCTACGTTTATAACTAGTGTTACTAGTTTCCATACTGTATAGATTCAGAGCAATTGGGTGAAGAAATAGAAGCAACTGATTCCCTTCTGTCGGTCTCCACCTGTGCAACAGCAAAACAACAACAGTCTTTATCTACTTTGAATTTATTTACTGAAATTTGTGCAATCTTCGTGAGACTTCCAAAACCTTACTCCTTGTTCTTCTAAATCATCAACCCAAAATTGTTTTCTTTTCCACTCGGGCCTAGGTTTTCTTCTTCAAACAATTCAACAAAAGTTAATACAGTTCATTCAGCATCTCTTATATGTTCTGAACCTAGTTCACTTATGAGCAACTGTAACAAATCTTCTCTCACTTATGCAATTTCCTCAGGAGATTGTGCCGGATGAATTTAAATGCGGAAAACAGTTTAATTTAGTATTAGATTTCTCAAGCCACTCAACTTTGGTGAATAAGGAACGGAAAATCCAAATAGGACATTCAAGTCAGTCCCAGAAATCTTCAGCAAAACATCTATTATTAGCACTGAGGTTCCAGAGCTCCCCCTCGTTGGCATTTGTAGCTAAATATGTCCACTCAGGAGAAGAATACCTTCAACAAGGCACCCTCGATCTTTTAGACCGTATGATATTTGTTCCTTTACTCTTGTTTCCACTCAGTTCAGATTCACCAGAGACCTCAGTTAGGGGTGCAAGATCCCTTTCAGATGATAACTTCAGTCCTTGCATTTCCTTACTCTTGGGCTAGCTTTCTCCTACCACCACTCATGGTCACACAACACTAGCTGCCACTTGAGGGTCAGAATCTGATTAATTCACCACCAGAACACCAGCTTCATCTGCTTCAGATTTAACTTCAATTTCATTGGTACCCCCCTCAAATCGTTCAAGTGTTGTCTCTGACCCCGTCAGATCCCCCACAGCTAGGCTGACCTTCTCCTGTTGCCTTTCAACCACCACTGGTGTTTCTTCTGGGAGAAGAGCTGTTACTTGTTAATGAAGACACAGGACTCTACGAGTGTGGGATGCATGCACCCAGTTCGGTAGACCACCGCACTTCACAGCAGTTATGGTAACCAAGATCCCCTGGTACGGACCATGCCAACAAGGCTCCAGACAGTTTTTTCTCACATGTTTCTTCCCCACGAGCCAGTCTCTGGAACAAAGGTTGTGCAATTGCTCCTGGTATGGTGGTGCTTTTGCAGTTTCAACCTGGTGAGACACAGAACGGACCACTTCAGCTGATACTTTACAGTAATCAAGCAGCAAATTGTCTGTGATGTTAACAAGTATGCTGGCTGGAACAGCAGGTAGTCTTATAGCCCGTCCCATTATTATTTCATGGGGGGATAATACAGTCTTTCAATCTGGGACACCTCGAAGACTCATCTGTACAAGGGGCAAAGCATCAAGCCATTTCAAAGATGTTAAAGCACATACTTCATCCAATCTGGATTTTCAAAGTACAGTTGACCTGTTCTACGATGCCTGAAACTTCTGGACGATAACTGCAATGTAATCTCTGTTCCACTTGCACTGCTGCACATAGCATCCTCAGAACCTCATTATTAAAACGGGTTCCTCAGTCTGACTCCAAAGAAGTTGAAAATAAATCTCTGAATCAGCTCCCTCAACAGCAGTTTAGCTACAGTGAGACTATCACATCTTCTAGTCGGGTAGGCGTCCACAAAACATGAAAAGATGCACACTACCACTAGAATGTACCTCAATCCATTGCATTCTGGCATTTCTACGAAATCCAGTACATCCCATTAAAAGGACCACCAGACCCTCCTATGTGACTCATTGTAACAGCAGTTCGTTTTCCCACATTCATTTGCTGACATATGACACATCTATAACACAATGCTTCTGCCATCATTTGAACCTTTGGATTGAACCAAGTCTGTTGAAACAATTGCTCCATTGCATCTCTTCCTACATGCATTGGCCCATGGTAAAATCTGGTCATTGGGGGCAACAAGCTATTAGGCAACACTGGTCTTCCGTCTACTGACACCCAAATATCATCCTCACATTTCACACATTCTTCTCTAATCCAGTCTTGCTGTTCCTCTTTGGAAACCTCCTCTTGCAACCTCATAACCTCTTCCCAAATATCAGCAATTGTCATCAAAAGGATGAAATCTGCTTCATCAGATCCCTGATTTAATAGCATGCAACTTCATCGGCATATCTGTTAACAACAGTCACAAAATAATTTCCTTTACAATGGGCAAAACGTTTCACCACTGCAACCTGTGATGCCATTTGTAGTGCTTCTAACAATTTTCTCACATGTTCTCCATTACAGATGGGGTACCCTGACGAGGTCATGTATCCCCTCTGGGACCATAACTGTCCAAAGTCATGAACAACACCATTTCATACTGGCTATCGATGAATACCGTCACCTTCAGCGGGTCTGAAACGCAGCAGTCATTGGTAAGAGCTATCAGTTCTGCCACCTGAGCGGAACATACTCCTTGTAGTCAGGCAGCTTCCACCACTCCTCAAACGGTAAACATGGCTAAGCCAACCCCAACCCTTAAATTCCCTTAATTGTCTCTAAGACAAGAGCCATCTACAAATAGAGTATAATCATATTCAGGTAAGGGTTTGCCTATTATATCAGGACTTGGCTTGGGGCTCAGTTCTGTGACATGGAGGCAGTCATGTTCTACTTCAGTATCATCCGAATCACAATCAGGCAAGGGTAACAATGTTGCAGGGTTCAAAAGAGAATATTCTTTTTAGACTCACATTCTCTGCAGCCTGAATAATCAGCTCATACCTAGTCAGCCGACTGTTTGTTAGGTGCTGAGTACGAGTTCTTGCCAATAGTATCTCCACTGAGTGAGGAATATACACAGTCAGTGGATAACCCATTACGATGCTTTTGCATCTCTCTATGCTGGCACCTGTTGCAGCAATGGATTTGAGACATCCTGGCAACTCTGAAGCTACTGGATCTAAAGTAGCTGAGAAACAAGCAACCGGTCTATGATCACCTCCATGATTCTGAATCAATACTGAGAATGCACGACCTTCTTTCTCACTACAAAGGAACAAAAACACTTTGTTGTAATCAGGCATTCCTATGGCAGGAGCATGACAAAGGCTTTCTTTGAGCTCCAATAAGGCATTTAAGCAATCACTGTCCCAAGGCATCGAATCGGACTTCTTGAAAGAAAAAGGATCACGCTTTCAGTTTCACCATCTCTTTGCTGTAGAACGGCCCTCAGATCTTTCATACTAGCATCTGTGATGAGAACTGACCAGTTTGAGGGTCAAAACTCTTTTACTTGGGCATCCATTTAAGCATCTCTTTAACTTATTTAAACTCTGTTTCACAAGCATGAGTCCAGATAAAATTTACACCTTTTTCATAGAAGTTTACGCATATGTACACACTTCTACGCAAAGCTTTTCATGAATTTGCTGTAATACTCAGCCATGCCGATGGTACGCTGACTTCAGGTCAACAGTGGAAAAGACCTTGGCTCCTTGTAAAAGCATCAACATGTCTGAGATTTTTGGAAGAGGATATTTATCTACAATAACTTGCTTATTGAGCTCTCCCAAATCAATACATAAATGAAGACTTCCGTTGGACTTTCTGGTGGCTACGACTGGCGCCAACCACTGGGTCACTGACCGATTAGTCCTGCTTCATTGTCAGTGATGGTTTGTACCCAGTAACCAGCGGGCAAGTTGGGGAACGGTGTCACCACGCTCGTTGTGGGTAGAGGTAACGGCCTCTGGCATCCTTTATCAAAGGACAGGATTAAGAGGATGTCTACGCTGTTCCCATGACTTTTTCCACAAGTAACTGAGTCCCTTTGGTTTAACCTTGACCGACCATGCGTCGATGAGAATGAGCTTCAGCAGCAGGAACAGCAGCACCAGGCTTGGCTCTAGAGTATAGCTGAAAAAGACAACAGTTTGGTATCAATAGGTAAACCTGCCTCAGAGCATTATGATGAAGACAAGGAGGAGGACGATGAGGATGACGAAGACAGTGAGGAAGACTCGGAGAATGATGAAGACATGCAGGACATAGATGAGATGAATGACTACAATGAATCTCCAGATGATGGGGAAATCAACAAGGTCGACATGGAGGGAGCGGAACAAGACCAAGACCAGTGGATGATCTAGAGAGCATGTCAGAGCACCTGGGTATGAAGAATTGCTACAAATGCTTTGCTGTGGTATCATGGAGACTGAGATATTTTGCTGGCCTGCCCCGGAGATTTAGCAGTGAATAAACCATGGGAGAGCAGGAGTTATCCGGTGACAGGAGAATGGGTCGAGCCCTTGATTCCTTGTCGCAGTCATCATTTTTAGTTGTTTCTTAAGCTGTTGACATTTTGCAGCTTCGGTGTGGTGTTTACAGCCTGAAACTGAGCCTTTCTAACAGAAGTCAGACAAAAAAATGTGCCCTTTGTAGGTATGACATTTCATGGACTGCAAGTGGGCTTACGCAGCAGTGCTGCTATCTCAAGTCTTTTTTAAATTATTTTACCGTTCACGCAAACTCTATTGCAATAAAAAATACTTTTGTTTCCCCTGGGTCCCTTCCACTTCCTCAATTATACCCTCAGCCTTAAGTTTCTCTAATTCACATTTCATTTCATCTCTCACAGGAATCGGCACACCACGTACTTTTCCAGCTACAGGTATGGCCGCAGAAACCAATATTATTATATGGACAGAACCACGCATACAACCTAACACATCCCTGAAAACACTGGGAAATCTTCATTAAGGGATGTAGTGAAATCATTTCCACTGTGCTGTGTGGAAATTTCATTCACCTGAAAATTTCCTTTTAAAATAATGGGAGGATCATTATTCGGGTCCAACATCACACCCAGGTCTCTCTAGTGGAACCAGCTTAGAATAATATCGCCTATGTGTGAGACATAAATTTCACCTAAAACATACCTTCCTTTGTATTCAATTAACCCACAAAAGTATCCCAAGAGTTTTATGTGCTCTCCACCATAGCCGCTAGGTCTAATGACAGCCTTAAGTAATTTAATTGTATTCAATAAATTACTCATATAAAACTGTCTAGCTACAATGGTAATTTTAGCTCCTGAATCAAAGAGTACTTTAGTAGTTTTACCTTCAACACATATATCATCCAAAGGACCCTTCTTTCGGTCATCTGAAACTTGTGACACAATTTTCCCACAGTCAAACTCTGAGCAACCATCACGGTCACTATTACTTACACCTGTGATGACAATACTTTCCCTTTGTTTCTCTTGGCTTTACACGATGTAGTAAAATGTCCAATTTGTTTTACAATTTGAACAAGTGGTCTAAAGAACTGGGCACTTCTTATCATTAGCCAAATGTCCTTCCTTCTCACACATGTAACACTTAGGTTGAAACGTACAGACAGTTTTCGTTTGTGGTTTCACATAGATACCTTTCTTCATATCTTTTTCTTTCAAATTCCCTTTTACTAAATGAATGCTGTTTTCCTTAGTTTCGCTTTTTGTTATAATATCTACACATTTTAAAGAATATTCAATCTGTTTAGCAATGGTAATAACCTCATCTAAAGTGGGATCATCTTTCTGCCATAAGTCACTTCTGACTTTCTCAACATTACATCCCAACATAAATTGGTCTCCTATCCTCTCATCTAGTAAGGCCCTAAACTTACACGCGGACGCCAATTTTCTCAGAACGGTGACATAGTTCTCCACAGATTCCCCATCATTTTGTGTCCTGTGACCGAAATGATACCGTTCAAGGATTGTGCTGACTTTAGGTAAGTAATGTTTGTCTAGTTTTAGTATGCATATCTCGTATTTATTCAAGCTTTGATCATCAATTTCAGGCAAATGATCAAACACCTCTTGCCCTTCTGAACCGAGACAATGCAGAAGAAGAGCAGTTCTCCTCTCTGCACTGAGATTTGTACCACACACTTTTGCATTTCTTTCGAAAACATTTTTCCGCTTTTGCCATTTAATAGGTGGATCACCAGAAGATGCTAGGAAAAAAAGAGGAGTTGCCACGTTTTGCATGGTTGTACGCACTGCAAAAGTACTTACACTTAAGGACAAGGTTTCACAAACGTGTTTTCCTGCAAACAATTTTAAAATTTAAGGCGCAAAATTAATAATAAAGATTAAGAAAAATAATTCTCAAATATAGTCCAACAACTCAAATGACAAAAACATAAATAATATACCTCAAATCTTAGAAATACATATCAAGTAAACACAAAAATGGAAAGAGGTCAATTTAGATTACTAAATAGTAAATTAAAATATCTGTAGCATAAATAGTTGGTTCTTAAAACATTAGTACATTAAAAGATAAAGATCCAAGTAAACAAAAATTACTTCAATCCTAAAGGACTTTGCGCTCGAAAGTACTGCACTGAACTGCACTGGAAGAATAGTTCCGGTTGTGCAAAAATAACACTTGAATTAATTCATGCACTTGTTTACAATGAAAATTACTTCCGATTCAAACAAAATGGCCACTATGCCACGCATGCAATGTGAAAGGCGTAGCGTAGCATAATGATGAAAAGAATTTCGGCACTGCCGTATCCTGAAGATGGGAGCGTCACCGCCGCATGAACAGCACAAGCAAACAAAGCGGAATGGATTCCACGGAGCGCGACCCAGCGATAGGTCTGAGTTGGATTTGAAAGAAAACAAAGTTGTGCGCACCGAGTTGGATTTAAAAAAAAGAAGTTGTGCGCAGTGAAATCGTTGTGCGCTGTGAAATCTTACTGACAAACGCTCCAGAACTGCAATCTTCACCACAGTAAAACAGAGATGCACCAAAGTCTTAAAAAATAAACTCTCTGTGTGTAGAATTAAGAGAGCAGCCAAACCCTCTGCGAACTGAACATTGTTATGTAGCAGTAGTCTTGAGGCATATAAATGCAAGTGAAAGACACACGATAGAGGTCTTCTCCGCAGTGTTAAAAAGATCAAACAGTAGGGCAGCCTCAAATTCTTTCTCAAAGGCAATCAATTATCAACCAACTCGCAGAGCAAATGGGTGAGGTGTAAAGTGACAGCTTTAAGAAATTTTAAGAGGCAAAAGAGCCTGCACCGGAACCTCCCAACCCACAAAAGACCACAGAGGGGTGAGGTATGCGGCGGTTGCTCTTAGAGTTGAGCTCCCACCGAAACCTCCTAACCCAAATACAAGCAGGTGAGGTGTGTGTCGAGTGCTCAAAGAGTGGCAAAACGAATGCACAAGCAGATGATAAAAAAATAACTTACATGAAGATTGAAGTCCTTTGAAGAGTAAAGGGTGGCATCACAATGTGAAAAGTTGAAAGATGTTGAGACCAAAATTCTTATTAACTACTGGAAGCACGGGGATTGACTCCACAGCTCGTCGCCAGTGTAAAAATCAAGTTTGAAATAAAAAGAAGTTGCTCCAGTATTGAATAAAAGAAAAATTTATTTCAGTAACAAATGGTCCCATCCATCCAGTAGGCTGTGTCAGGTACAACTGACAACTTTAACTTTCAGCCTCCTCGCACCTGGTTCTATCACCATGGTGCTACTCAAACATATACACAAAAGGTAAAGCTTACAATGATGTGAAAGGGCTAAATAACTTAAGTACAATACTACAACTCCAAACTCGAATGCTTAATATAAGTTCTCGAATTTGGGTTTTCAGCCCTGGTATTCTCAGTTTCTCTATATTTCGATCACTGAATGCAAGCCTGTGATTTTTCTGCACCGTTTTTGTTTGTTCTATATCAACATTGTACCTTTTAGCCAGTTTAAATAATTTCTTGTGTGCCTGCCTTGATCTCCTGGTACCATATTTACTCATGAACAGTAATTCAGCAGGCTGGTAAGAGTCTATCCGATGGAGTTCTAAACTTCCACTTATAATCGAATCCAATTTTCAATTGAAGCACATCGACTATGTCCATTTCACGGCTCATTTGATGTTTCCCTGACTCGTTTCAGTACTCTTGCTCCCTACAGATTTGTCATTATGATCTTTTAACCACTTATCTAAATCTTGGACATCAAATACAAGTTGACTCTCAGATGTTCCCTTCTCTGGAGTAGCATTCCCTCAGGGTGTGCTGCTCCACATGTTTGGAAGCATTTCCCATACAGGAGAGTACAGACCTGCTAATCCAGTGAAAGACCTCAACGGTGCATAGCCATTCTGCAAAGCAGAAGGATCTGCACTTGCTGTACAAGGTGTGCTCCCATTTGCCAGGGTCAACGGAACAAATTTCACATTCGAATTGTCCACTTCCTTCTTCCCTACCCTCACTTCAATAGGAGTTGACACTCCATGATTCACACTCCCAATCAGGCTGTGATCCTACCTAGGCACTATAGGACAGATAGTAACAGGTATTGTAAGAGCATATGGAAGCTGCAAAGCCAAATCAAGTTCCCAGTTCCCGGGGTTACAGTTTGTGTTCCCTACACCCTCAGGACTAGGAGCAACTGGTGCTGAAGCACTGTCAGAACTATCAGTAATGTTCACATACCCCCACCCTCCATTGGAGTCTGATTATTTGGAAGTGGACGTTCAGCCAACAACCCATCCAAAAGACTATTACTAGCATCACATTCGTTGTCTGCATCTCCCTCCTTCCTGTATTCTCTTCTCCTTTTCCCATCTCGTTTCCCTTGCTCGTTATGGAGGGGTACAATCTTGCTCCCTCAATCATATCTACTATCCATCGCTTCTATTGATAATCTCAACTCACCTCTGCATATGTACACATCACTTTTGTCATCCTCTCTTGATGTTTATCTCTTTGTCTTGCATGTGCCACACATTCCTATGCATTAAGCGCTTCAAATTGTGTGGGTCTCGGTAATGGTTTCATTGCAAATAATATTCCTCTCAAATGGTCAATTATTTTCAAATTGAAAGTACCATAGTGGGGAAACATCAATGCACCTTCTTTCTCTATGATCTTGTGCCAATTTTTAAGCCAAATAATAATATGTAGCATTACTATTGTCAACATATAATGTGCTGGCGTATCCTCCAGAGACTCTTCCTCGCCCATTCTTTTAGGCACCCTTACATCTCCTTGCATCATATATATCTCTTATTGCTTTAAAATATATACATTTTTAATCTCCTATTTCAATAATTTTAACTCAAATCAAATTCAGGGAAATTTCAAGTTCTGTGAAAATACGATAACTAACAGCAGTCCAGCATCCAAGAAATGATTTCAACCAATCTCAGTGCAGCGTTACAACAACTGACCTATCACAGTGCGGCACTCTATTACGTCACTCAAACTCCTCGCAGCAGTTCACTCTCCTTCACAATTTCTTCGCACACACTTTCTATCACTATGTTCCTTATACAAAACAACAATTGCCTGCTCCACTAAAGAATGATTCATGGAGGAAACCTTGACTAGTGGGGATTCACTTATCAGTATAGTTTTCCTTTCTGTGTGGATGTATGACATATTCATGCATGCTTTTACAATGCATGCCTTTACAATGCGGGCATTACAACGAACGCGTTCCATTACAATGAAAGTCATTACGACGACTTGCCTTAGGGAAGCGCTGGATTTTGGAATAGTATATTTTACTATTCCAACTCCAGTCTGGGCAACAGTAGGGAAGGTGTTGGATTTAAATTCAAACAATGTGTTCCCTAAAGCAAGTAGTTGTAACAACTTGCGTTGTAATGGAACGTGATTACACTAAATTGCACCCTTGTCTTCTTCCTAGAATTTAGCGCCGATGGTCTTTTATTTACCTACTAAAAGTGGTGGAGGGGAAGAAACACTTCATAGCAATACATCAATATATCATACCTGTAAAGACCACAGACTCCGACTTTGAGGTTGTCAATTTATTATAAAGCCAAGAATAATAAGATCTATACACATCTCAAAATTAACATATATAGATATAGAAAAATCAATACAGAGCCGATTCTACAAATCTAAGTGATTAAGAACAAAAGGAAAATAATAGTAAATTCCAAAATTAGAATACAACTCAAAATGGATGCTGAGTCTAAATCTCTTTTCATTGAAACATAAAACAAATCTGTCCCTATGCTGTACTAAAAGGAGATGCTATCTTATACCCTTCCATCAATTCCCAAAGGTGTCAGCACGTGTTGACTTCCTAAGAAGTACTCACGTCAAATGGGTTAAAGTGCTTAAGGCTAGGAGCTAATTCTAAGATGCTCCCTTCTCTCCAAAAGCTAGCAGAAGTCTGGGGTCTCTGTCCCTGCGCATCATACAATATAGAATTCAATTGTTACTGAGTCATCCTAGTAAAACTTTCCATTGCAACTTTTTCTATGTGGCAAGTTTCATGATCTCTTAATTAATTTTCTCTGTTCACCGAGTCGACCTATGCTCCCAGGCCAGCAAGACACGAAAGGCATCCTCCCTTCTCGCTTCCAACCCTCTTCAAAGCATCCTTGTATCTTTTCCAATCTGAAAATAACGAGTTTGCATTCTGGCACCTGCAGTAGGATGAGAACACTGCTATTTCTCGAAAACAACATGCATTTAATTATTTATTTCTCGAGAAGCCAAGGAGGTGCAAAAACAACTACAGTCTTGGGCCTAAGAACTCGGGCAACTTAAACTAAACACAGTTACATTATGTGGCTGTAAGACTGTCCTGCGCTTTATATATGCAGGCATTACGATACATACATAATCATACTATAACATTTCACTATAATGAATGTTTCAATGATTCTACTGAATACATGTTAATGATCATTAAACACTGCAAACAATAAGAATACATGTGAGTACATATTAACCATGAGTATAGTGCACCCATACAATATAGAGTGCTGAAAGCGCTCTATCAGTTCCCCCCTCTTATGACTAGTGTCATAACACCAATATTCACTCTCTCAGAATGTTCTCCTTGTAAAAAAGACCAATCTAAACAGAAGATGTAGTTTGCTGTCCATGTATTAATCTTTCTAACCCCTTAAGGTGCTGGTAACGACTGTCCTGCAGTCGTTCCATTTGCTGTTCTCGTTTTTTCAGGACATTTTTCTGGTGTCTGGCCTTTTGCCATTTGTATGCTTTGATAACTCCTAATAAGACAATTATACAAATGACAGCTATTATGATAAGTTTCAAGATGTAACCCACAATTCTCTGTCCCAAACTGCCAAACCAACTCCCAATCTGTCCGAAACCCTTGCCAATTTGGTCCCAGAGTCCTTCAGCAGCCAAATTACGCAATTCTTGATGGGTATCTGAAATATTGGTGATATACTTCCTTATATCCCGACTATTGTCAGGAATATAAGTGCAGCACTGTTGGACTCTCAAAAGTTTACAGACTCCTCCAGCTTTTGCTCGTAGGACATCTAAAGCAAGACGATTTTGAAGAACCATAGCCCTTATTGAGACCATCTCACCATTCACTAGTAATAGGATTTGTGCTATATTCATGGAGAGTTTATCTACTATTGTTGCCAACTAGGTTTCATAGCCCCAAACACATCACCAATGATTTCTCCGGCACTTACACCACGTTTCCCTCTATGAGATCTTTTTCCTTCCAAAGGCCATAAATCATCCACATAGAATATTTTGGGAAATACTATGACTAAATAACATGTCCCATACCAATTCTTGGGCAGTTTCACATAGGCATTCTTTCCACACACAAAATAGACACTAGGCACTATGGTCAATTTATCCAATAGTGCTTTTCTTGTGGATTCTTCAATCATAAAAATATGTTCACAATCACTCTGACCCACAAATATCTTGTCGTAATTCGTAGACAGATGTCTAATGCACAACTTTCCTTTCTGCTGGAAATCTAAGGCTATAAGTCCTGAACTCCCCTTTGCCTTGTGATCCAAGTCTTCTTTGGTCCATGCAATTACCTTGTGCTTACGATCTGGTCTAAACAAATTTGCCTATGTCGATCTTCTATTTGGTCTACAAACTTCTTTTCAATGTCAGTTGACATGCAGGTCAAATTATGTCTGTGAGCATAGGACGTATCTAAAGTGATGGTAGGCACGAAATACTTAGACACGCGCTCTACCTGTTTATAGTAATCATATTTGTTCATGTATTTGAGAACTGGAACTTCCGAGAGTACCACGTCATAATTTGAGAAATAATATTCCAAGCGGGCCTTACTATAAAACATACTTCACAGAACGCTGCATGTAATGCCGTATGGTAAGGGCAAGTGATGATATTGTATGCCTTCCTCTACTGATGCTGGTAATTGCATGCACACATAACAATCTTTTGCTTCCATTGTGTCAACATATTCATACAACAAACGAGCATATGCATTCAGCATGAAATCACCCTTTGACAAATCTAGATGTAATTTGCGACTAGTTTCCCTGATCATCTCCTTATCTTTCATGGATGGACCCTCTTCTATTTCTCCATTTGAAACAGGTGGGGTAGTGGTAGTTTGTTCCCCTTTCTTCTCATCATTGTGAGACCCAATCAAAGACGTGACAATCACCACAATTATGACAAGCAGCACTATCGCAATAAGAGTACCAATAATAAATTTCTGTTTACGTCCTTTAGCCATGTTTTCACTGTCGAATTTGAAGCACCAAGGAAGCGTTTAAAGTCTCTGTTCTTCTTCTCTTTGTCTTTAAATTGCAATTAACACTGTCTTTATTGGATTTTCTCACTCAATTATTGCCGGATTCAGTTCATGAATACTAAACCTATTGTAGAGAAGTAGTCAGCCCTAATCCTTAATTCTTCTCTCTACTGAAATGACCCTAATTTTAAATCTTCTTCCACTTGGGGCTAGGTTATCTTCTTTCTAAGGCCTAATGCGTTCTTCGATCACAGTTCAAGCTTCATCTCTAATGAGGTTCGAGCCAAGTATGTTGAGAATCATTTGCAGGATTTCAGCTCGAATTTCTCCAAATTCTAATGCAGTGAGCTGTCGACCAAATGAAGGGAGAACAACCTGATTAAGGATCAAAAATCGCAACCCACTCAACCTGGGTGGATTTGGAACTTGCAATGTCAGGGTTCCAAAGGTTTCAACTCCCAGAACTAACAACTGAATATCAATCGAGAGGGTGTCCCCTCCGTAGCTCCCCGTTCCAGTTCCCAATCTCCCGGTATTCTTCTGGCTCTGCATCTGCAACCAGATATGTCCACTCTGGGGATGCGTACTTTTGAGACAGTGTTCTTTTTCTTCATGATCGTCTCAGATCATCTGGACTGTCTTCTTGTTTTTTTTTTAAACATATTTTATTGAATTTCTTATTTTCATTTGCAGCACTACAATGTGCACAGCTTGCACCACTTTTTACATCCAATCCTAGATACATAAGTCCATTGCAGTTCTCCTCTACAATCCAGGTACATATAACGTCTTTATGCGGCTGTTGAATTGTCTTTTACGGAACTAAAAGAGGGTGATCATTTGCGACAATCATATTAACACAATATTATTTCTAACTTTCCCCAACTCCCCTCTCCCCACCCTCCCCTGTCTCACGCGTACTTCTCCTTACAGCCTTGCATGTGTAAGAATCAGTCTAGGCTTGTTGCATGGTCGTTTGCATGTATCTTAATACCTCCTGCGTATACTTTGTCAGCAGGGCATGGTTATCCTTTTGTGAACTAGATGATAGTACTCATGGCGGGACTTCAACTGCAGCTATGGACTTTATGGCTTCTAACAGAGCATCCCACTCTAATGCTATTGGTACTTTCCGTAACCCTTTAAGCTCTTCCCTATGTAATGTTGCGCTCTCTGCAGTGCCCCAGCGTATTAGTTCCGTGTGCCATGTCAGTAGGTCCGGGGGTCTCCGTGACTTCCATATCATTGTAATCTTTCGTATAGCTAATATAAGTGCTAGATCCATAAAGCGGTATTGCACTTTATATTTGGACGTTTGTGTTTGCAGCCCTAAAATGCACTCCTCCACCGTGTCCTTTACCTCCCGGTCTGCCGCTTCCCCTATTCTATGCCTTATGGTGTCCCAGTATACCCGTAGTCTTGGACAGGTCCATAACATATGAATTAGGTCAGAGCTTTCTAACAAACATCTCGGACTGTCTTCTTGTTCACTCTGTTCAGATGCAGACGTTTCAGGAATTGGAGCAAGATTTTTCTCAGATGCAAGTCTTATGTTCAGCCTTTCTTTTCTTGTTGGCCACTTTTCTACTTTGGCATCTGCTCTCCGCTCTTCCTCTTTGTCTGATCCCGTTGCGCCAGACCATTCACTCAGGTCTGGGTCAGAGGGCACCTCCACAATGTCGTCAATTTCAAGCTCTGTAGTTCGCTCCTCAGCAGACCGTTCTCTTTCTCCTTGCTCTGTTAGCTGTTTATTTACATCAGAGTAGTTCACGTCTCATTCTGATTCTTCCTGTAGGGTTTCAGGTTCAGTTGCTTTTCGTGAAACTTGGGGAATGGGTGATTCCTCTACGGGCTCTGGCACCTTGCGGGTATGAGAAGCGTGGATCCAATTTGGTAGTCCTCCACACTTCACAGCTGTACTCATGACCAATATTACTTGGTATGGTCCTCTCCATTGAGTATCAAGACAGCTCTTCCGCACATGCTTTCGAACAAGCACCCAATCTCCAGGGTTTAGATCATGCAGCAGGTCTCTTGAGGTAGATGCAGTCGCAGCCTCGACCTGGTGGGACACAGAATTACCCACATCAGCCAGTCCCCTACAATAATCCAACAGCATATCATCAGTGATATTTATCAATGCTGTGGCTGGTACCATAGGCAATCTCATAGCTCTCCCAGTTAGTATTTCGTGGGGGGAAAGCCCTGTTCTCCTATCAGGAGTGCTACGCAAGCTCATAAGAACTAGAGGCAATGCATCCAGCCATTTCAATGCAGTCGATGAACAAACCTTAGCCACTCTCAATTTGATTGTGCCATTCACCTGTTCCACCAGACCAGACGCTTCGGGCCTGTAACTATAATGCAATCTCTGGTCTATGTTTAAAGCAGCACACAACAGTTTCATGAGTTCACTATGGAAGTGAGTTCCTCTAGCTGTCTCCACTGAGGTCGGAAATCCATATCTCGGTATCAGTTCTCACAACAGTAACTTTGCCACAGTGAGACTATCACATCGTCAAGTTGGATATGCCTCAACCCAACGTGAAAAGATACACACCACCACCAAAACATATCTCAGCTTATTGCATCTTTGCATCTCAATGAAATCCAATTGTATCCTGTTAAAAGGACCTCCTGACCTTCCAATGTGACTCATTGTAACCACAGTTATTTTCCAACATTCATTTGCTGACACGTAACACACCTGTGACAGACTTCTTCAACATTCACACAAAAACGTGGATTAAACCACATCTGCCTGAACACTCGCACCATGGCATCTCGTCCCAGATGAACTGCTCCATGAATCTGCCTTGCCATTGGGCTCAATAAACAGTTAGGGAGTACTGCTCTGATATAGGTTGACACCCAAATGCCATCATCTCTCTTTTCACAGCCTGCTCTAACCGATGAAGCAGCTTCTTCCTCTGAGACCTCATCCTGTAACCGCTTCACCTCATCCCATGTATCAACTACAGCTAACATCATGCTGAGCTCGGACTCTTCTGTGCTTTCTCCTGTAAAGTGTCCAATAAAAACACATGCATGTATGGCACAAAAACGAGCTACTTCATCAGCATAATTGTTCCCCTTTGTGACAAAGTCCTCTCCCCTTCCGTGGGCAGCGCATTTCACAACTGCTATGGCTTTGGACTTTTGCAGAGGGTCCAATAATTGGCGCACATATTCACCATTTCAAATCGGAGACCCCGAGGATGTTAAAAATTCCCTTTGGGACCACAACTGACCAAAATCATGGACTACACCAAACCCGTATTGACTGTCCGTATAGATCGTCACTCGGATTCCATTTGAGATAGTACAGGCACGTATCAATGCAATGATTTCTGCTACCTGAGCAGAGAATACTCTATTTAAGGTGGCAGCTTCTACTACTCCGGTGATGGTGCAGATAGCAAATTCTGCTCTTAGGTACCCTTCATTGTCTCTCAGACATGAACCATTAACAAAAAGGATCAAATCAGATTCAGGTAAATGTTCATCGACAATGTCAGGTCTGGGTTTGGTAGATAGTTCCGTGACATCTAGACAGTCATGCTCTTCACAATTTTCATCTCCATCCTCTTGGGGAAGAGGTAACAATGTAGCAGGGTTCAGAGTGGTACAACGTCTCAACGTGACATTTTCAGATGATAGAATAGCTTGCTCATACTTGGTCAACCTGTTGTTTGTGATATACTGAGTCTTAGTTCTTGTCATCAACAATTCTACTGAATTCTACTGAATGTGGCACGTATACAATTAATGGATGACCCATCACTATGCTTTCACATCTTTCAATGCTGACATCTGTAGCAGCAACGGATTTTAGACATCCGGGCAACGCAGAAGCTACTGGATCTAATGTAGCTGAAAAATAAGACACTGGATTATGACCACCCCTGTCTGTACAAGAACCGCAAACGCACAACCTTCCTTCTCACAGCAGAAGAGCAAAAACGCTTTGTTATAGTTTGGCATTCCGAGAGCTGGGGCACGACATAGGCTTTCTTGTAGCTCATGGAAGGCTCTCAAGCATTCTTCATCCCATGGTACCGGATCACTGATATCTTTCCGTGTTAGTCTCAACAGGGGCTTTGCTTGCAAGGAAAAGTTTAGGATCCACTGTCGACAATAGCCGACCCTGCCCAAAAACATGCAGACTTCTTTCAGTGTTTTTCGGAGTTCCCATTTGCAAGATCGCCTCTATACGATCTGTTGACACCCTTCGTTTTCCTTTGTCAATCCGATGTCCCAGATACTGCACTTCAGGTAAACAGTACTGCAATTTATTTGGGGACACTTTGTGTCCATTCTCTGCCAAATGGTTCAACAAAGCCACTGTGTCTATCCTGCACTCGTCCTCGGTTTCTGAGGCGACCAAGAGGTCATTAATATACTAAACCAGGTCTTATTTCCGAGGCATCACCAGCCCTTCAAGTTTCTTCTTCAGACACTGGCTAAAGATGGAGGGGGTTTCTGTATACCCCTGAGGGATTCTACACCATGTTAAGACATAGTCACCCATCCGGAATGCAAACAAATATTGGCTCTCTTCGTGTAAAGGTATGGTGAAAAATGCTTGACACAAATCTATGACGGTAAACCATTCTGCTTCACATGGTATTTGGAATAGAATAACAGCTGGATTTGGTACCACAGGACAACAAGGAATCACGATTTCATTGATCCTGCGCAGGTCTTTTACTATTCTATACTTGCCACTATGCTTCTGCAGTCCCACGATTGTTGAATTGCAGGGACTTCCTCGTATCTCCTTTAGAATGCCTTGTGTAATCATAGACTCAATGATAGGAGTTATTCCAGCCACTGTCTCTGAAGACAGCTTATATTGTGGGGTGCGTGGAAACTCAGCATTCGGTCTCACCTGTATCTTAACAGGTTCCACCCCTCGAATTAACCCTATCTCCTCACCTGTGAAATCCCACACCTTCAGATCAACTGAGTCTCTCAAATCATGGGGCAAGTCTGCTATTGTGAGAACCACAAACATGTCCGCACACATGGTACAATTTAATTTGCACAAAAGATCACGGCCCAAAAGACAGACCGGACTTGCATTGCAAACCACAAACAGATGTTTATCTTGGAACAGCCCTATTCTAACAGGTAATGCATTTGTTAATGGATTAGTCATTTTCTGATTACTGACTCCCACTACTTGAATCGATTGTCCAGAAAGAGATAAATTGGGGACCAGTCTGTTCTTACTGTGGATCGCGCAGCTCCAGTATCTAATAAAAAGGTGACAGGATATCCATTCACATCTGCATCCACAAATGGTCCACTCTGATCTACCTACAGTCCTGCGTCTAGAGGGCATTCTTCCTGCACCCCTCTCTGACACCCCCGAGGACCCTGAGATTGATCAAATCTGTCTCGTATTTCAAAATATGGCATCTGATGGTATGTCTGATTATGCATGGGTATTCTGGGAGGCTGTGGCACCTGTACTTGTGGCTCGTAACCTCCATACATTGTCCTAGATCTAGTTACGGTCTGTATACTCTTGGACATGTGTCCCTCTCCCTCATGTTGGAATTGATTAGCAGGATTCAATCGACACTCGCGCTTCCAATGCCCCGTCTTGTGACAATAATGGCAGGCAGTAACCTTCTTTTGTTGTGTCAACCACTCACTAGTGTTCATCTCCATACTCTTCCTCATCCCTGACCTGGTTGGGTTACCATCTGTTGACCCATACCTCTGCCACTTCCTCTGCCTCGACCCATACCTCCTCCAATCCCCTGCATATGGTCTGCATTCCTCAACTGAGCCAACATCAACTTGTCTTGCAATTTATTTGTGCTGATTCCACTTGATCACTTCAATATTTGGCATACCGCAATATTTCATCCACCGACTTATTCTGCCAACATATCAGGTGGTGCTGTATCATCAAACTAATCTCAGATTTCAAGCCTAACACAAACTTTGAGACGAACTGTCCCATATCCTTTTGATCAATAGTGTCCAACCCACTATGCTGTTTAAAAGCTAATAACAATTGTTCGTAATAATCATGCACTGATTCCTTAGGCTCTTGAGTCAGAGAAGTAGTCAGCCCTAATCCTTAATTCTTCTCTCTACTGAAATGACCCTAATTTTAAATCTTCTTCCACTTGGGGCTAGGTTATCTTCTTTCTAAGGCCTAATGCGTTCTTCGATCACAGTTCAAGCTTCATCTCTAATGAGGTTCGAGCCAAGTATGTTGAGAATCATTTGCAGGATTTCAGCTCAAATTTCTCCAAATTCTAATGCAGTGAGCTGTCGACCAAATGAAGGGAGACCAACCTGATTAAGGATCAAAAATCGCAACCCACTCAACCTGGGTGGATTTGGAACTTGCAATGTCAGGGTTCCAAAGGCTTCAACTCCCAGAACTAACAACTGAATATCAATCGAGAGGGTGTCCCCTCTGTAGCTCCCCGTTCCAGTTCCCAATCTCCCGGTATTCTTCTGGCTCTGCATCTGCAACCAGATATGTCCACTCTGGGGATGCGTACTTTTGAGACAGTGTTCTTTTTCTTCATGATCGTCTCAGATCATCTGGACTGTCTTCTTGTTTTTTTTTTTAAACATATTTTATTGAATTTCTTATTTTCATTTGCAGCACTACAATGTGCACAGCTTGCACCACTTTTTACATCCAATCCTAGATACATAAGTCCATTGCAGTTCTCCTCTACAATCCAGGTACATATAACGTCTTTATGCGGCTGTTGAATTGTCTGTTACGGAACTAAAAGAGGGTGATCATTTGCGACAATCATATTAACACAATATTATTTCTAACTTTCCCCAACTCCCCTCTCCCCACCCTCCCCGGTCTCACGCGTACTTCTCCTTACAGCCTTGCATGTATAAGAATCAGTCTAGGCTTGTTGCATGGTCGTTTGCATGTATCTTAATACCTCCTGCGTATACTTTGTCAGCAGGGCATGGTTATCCTTTTGTGAACTAGATGATAGTACTCATGGCGGGACTTCAACTGCAGCTATGGACTTTATGGCTTCTAACAGAGCATCCCACTCTAATGCTATTGGTACTTTCCGTAACCCTTTAAGCTCTTCCCTATGTAATGTTGCGCTCTCTGCAGTGCCCCAGCGTATTCGTTCCGTGTGCCATGTCAGTACGTCAGGGGGTCTCCGTGACTTCCATATCATTGTAATCTTTCGTATAGCTAATATAAGTGCTAGATCCATAAAGCGGTATTGCACTTTATATTTGGACGTTTGTGTTTGCAGCCCTAAAATGCACTCCTCCACCGTGTCCTTTACCTCCCGGTCTGCCGCTTCCCCTATTCTATGCCTTATGGTGTCCCAGTATACCCGTAGTCTTGGACAGGTCCATAACATATGAATTAGGTCAGAGCTTTCTAACAAACATCTCGGACTGTCTTCTTGTTCACTCTGTTCAGATGCAGACGTTTCAGGAATTGGAGCAAGATTTTTCTCAGATGCAAGTCTTATGTTCAGCCTTTCTTTTCTTGTTGGCCACTTTTCTACTTTGGCATCTGCTCTCCGCTCTTCCTCTTTGTCTGATCCCGTTGCGCCAGACCATTCACTCAGGTCTGGGTCAGAGGGCACCTCCACAATGTCGTCAATTTCAAGCTCTGTAGTTCGCTCCTCAGCAGACCGTTCTCTTTCTCCTTGCTCTGTTAGCTGTTTATTTACATCAGAGTAGTTCACGTCTCATTCTGATTCTTCCTGTAGGGTTTCAGGTTCAGTTGCTTTTCGTGAAACTTGGGGAATGGGTGATTCCTCTACGGGCTCTGGCACCTTGCGGGTATGAGAAGCGTGGATCCAATTTGGTAGTCCTCCACACTTCACAGCTGTACTCATGACCAATATTACTTGGTATGGTCCTCTCCATTGAGTATCAAGACAGCTCTTCCGCACATGCTTTCGAACAAGCACCCAATCTCCAGGGTTTAGATCATGCAGCAGGTCTCTTGAGGTAGATGCAGTCGCAGCCTCGACCTGGTGGGACACAGAATTACCCACATCAGCCAGTCCCCTACAATAATCCAACAGCATATCATCAGTGATATTTATCAATGCTGTGGCTGGTACCATAGGCAATCTCATAGCTCTCCCAGTTAGTATTTCGTGGGGGGAAAGCCCTGTTCTCCTATCAGGAGTGCTACGCAAGCTCATAAGAACTAGAGGCAATGCATCCAGCCATTTCAATGCAGTCGATGAACAAACCTTAGCCACTCTCAATTTGATTGTGCCATTCACCTGTTCCACCAGACCAGACGCTTCGGGCCTGTAACTATAATGCAATCTCTGGTCTATGTTTAAAGCAGCACACAACAGTTTCATGAGTTCACTATGGAAGTGAGTTCCTCTAGCTGTCTCCACTGAGGTCGGAAATCCATATCTCGGTATCAGTTCTCACAACAGTAACTTTGCCACAGTGAGACTATCACATCGTCAAGTTGGATATGCCTCAACCCAACGTGAAAAGATACACACCACCACCAAAACATATCTCAGCTTATTGCATCTTTGCATCTCAATGAAATCCAATTGTATCCTGTTAAAAGGACCTCCTGACCTTCCAATGTGACTCATTGTAACCACAGTTATTTTCCAACATTCATTTGCTGACACGTAACACACCTGTGACAGACTTCTTCAACATTCACACAAAAACGTGGATTAAACCACATCTGCCTGAACACTCGCACCATGGCATCTCGTCCCAGATGAACTGCTCCATGAATCTGCCTTGCCATTGGGCTCAATAAACAGTTAGGGAGTACTGCTCTGATATAGGTTGACACCCAAATGCCATCATCTCTCTTTTCACAGCCTGCTCTAACCGATGAAGCAGCTTCTTCCTCTGAGACCTCATCCTGTAACCGCTTCACCTCATCCCATGTATCAACTACAGCTAACATCATGCTGAGCTCGGACTCTTCTGTGCTTTCTCCTGTAAAGTGTCCAATAAAAACACATGCATGTATGGCACAAAAACGAGCTACTTCATCAGCATAATTGTTCCCCTTTGTGACAAAGTCCTCTCCCCTTCCGTGGGCAGCGCATTTCACAACTGCTATGGCTTTGGACTTTTCCAGAGGGTCCAATAATTGGCGCACATATTCACCATTTCAAATCGGAGACCCCGAGGATGTTAAAAATTCCCTTTGGGACCACAACTGACCAAAATCATGGACTACACCAAACCCGTATTGACTGTCCGTATAGATCGTCACTCGGATTCCATTTGAGATAGTACAGGCACGTATCAATGCAATGATTTCTGCTACCTGAGCAGAGAATACTCTATTTAAGGTGGCAGCTTCTACTACTCCGGTGATGGTGCAGGTAGCAAATTCTGCTCTTAGGTACCCTTCATTGTCTCTCAGACATGAACCATTAACAAAAAGGATCAAATCAGATTCAGGTAAATGTTCATCGACAATGTCAGGTCTGGGTTTGGTAGATAGTTCCGTGACATCTAGACAGTCATGCTCTTCACAATTTTCATCTCCATCCTCTTGGGGAAGAGGTAACAATGTAGCAGGGTTCAGAGTGGTACAACGTCTCAACGTGACATTTTCAGATGATAGAATAGCTTGCTCATACTTGGTCAACCTGTTGTTTGTGATATACTGAGTCTTAGTTCTTGTCATCAACAATTCTACTGAATTCTACTGAATGTGGCACGTATACAATTAATGGATGACCCATCACTATGCTTTCACATCTTTCAATGCTGACATCTGTAGCAGCAACGGATTTTAGACATCCGGGCAACGCAGAAGCTACTGGATCTAATGTAGCTGAAAAATAAGACACTGGATTATGACCACCCCTGTCTGTACAAGAACCGCAAACGCACAACCTTCCTTCTCACAGCAGAAGAGCAAAAACGCTTTGTTATAGTTTGGCATTCCGAGAGCTGGGGCACGACATAGGCTTTCTTGTAGCTCATGGAAGGCTCTCAAGCATTCTTCATCCCATGGTACCGGATCACTGATATCTTTCCGTGTTAGTCTCAACAGGGGCTTTGCTTGCAAGGAAAAGTTTAGGATCCACTGTCGACAATAGCCGACCCTGCCCAAAAACATGCAGACTTCTTTCAGTGTTTTTCGGAGTTCCCATTTGCAAGATCGCCTCTATACGATCTGTTGACACCCTTCGTTTTCCTTTGTCAATCCGATGTCCCAGATACTGCACTTCAGGTAAACAGTACTGCAATTTATTTGGGGACACTTTGTGTCCATTCTCTGCCAAATGGTTCAACAAAGCCACTGTGTCTATCCTGCACTCGTCCTCGGTTTCTGAGGCGACCAAGAGGTCATTAATATACTAAACCAGGTCTTATTTCCGAGGCATCACCAGCCCTTCAAGTTTCTTCTTCAGACACTGGCTAAAGATGGAGGGGGTTTCTGTATACCCCTGAGGGATTCTACACCATGTTAAGACATAGTCACCCATCCGGAATGCAAACAAATATTGGCTCTCTTCGTGTAAAGGTATGGTGAAAAATGCTTGACACAAATCTATGACGGTAAACCATTCTGCTTCACATGGTATTTGGAATAGAATAACAGCTGGATTTGGTACCACAGGACAACAAGGAATCACGATTTCATTGATCCTGCGCAGGTCTTTTACTATTCTATACTTGCCACTATGCTTCTGCAGTCCCACGATTGTTGAATTGCAGGGACTTCCTCGTATCTCCTTTAGAATGCCTTGTGTAATCATAGACTCAATGATAGGAGTTATTCCAGCCACTGTCTCTGAAGACAGCTTATATTGTGGGGTGCGTGGAAACTCAGCATTCGGTCTCACCTGTATCTTAACAGGTTCCACCCCTCGAATTAACCCTATCTCCTCACCTGTGAAATCCCACACCTTCAGATCAACTGAGTCTCTCAAATCATGGGGCAAGTCTGCTATTGTGAGAACCACAAACATGTCCGCACACATGGTACAATTTAATTTGCACAAAAGATCACGGCCCAAAAGACAGTCCGGACTTGCATTGCAAACCACAAACAGATGTTTATCTTGGAACAGCCCTATTCTAACAGGTAATGCATTTGTTAATGGATTAGTCATTTTCTGATTACTGACTCCCACTACTTGAATCGATTGTCCAGAAAGAGATAAATTGGGGACCAGTCTGTTCTTACTGTGGATCGCGCAGCTCCAGTATCTAATAAAAAGGTGACAGGATATCCATTCACATCTGCATCCACAAATGGTCCACTCTGATCTACCTACAGTCCTGCGTCTAGAGGGCATTCTTCCTGCACCCCTCTCTGACACCCCCGAGGACCCTGAGATTGATCAAATCTGTCTCGTATTTCAAAATATGGCATCTGATGGTATGTCTGATTATGCATGGGTATTCTGGGAGGCTGTGGCACCTGTACTTGTGGCTCGTAACCTCCATACATTGTCCTAGATCTAGTTACGGTCTGTATACTCTTGGACATGTGTCCCTCTCCCTCATGTTGGAATTGATTAGCAGGATTCAATCGACACTCGCGCTTCCAATGCCCCGTCTTGTGACAATAATGGCAGGCAGTAACCTTCTTTTGTTGTGTCAACCACTCACTAGTGTTCATCTCCATACTCTTCCTCATCCCTGACCTGGTTGGGTTACCATCTGTTGACCCATACCTCTGCCACTTCCTCTGCCTCGACCCATACCTCCTCCAATCCCCTGCATATGGTCTGCATTCCTCAACTGAGCCAACATCAACTTGTCTTGCAATTTATTTGTGCTGATTCCACTTGATCACTTCAATATTTGGCATACCGCAATATTTCATCCACCGACTTATTCTGCCAACATATCAGGTGGTGCTGTATCATCAAACTAATCTCAGATTTCAAGCCTAACACAAACTTTGAGACGAACTGTCCCATATCCTTTTGATCAATAGTGTCCAACCCACTATGCTGTTTAAAAGCTAATAACAATTGTTCGTAATAATCATGCACTGATTCCTTAGGCTCTTGAGTCAGAGAAGTAGTCAGCCCTAATCCTTAATTCTTCTCTCTACTGAAATGACCCTAATTTTAAATCTTCTTCCACTTGGGGCTAGGTTATCTTCTTTCTAAGGCCTAATGCGTTCTTCGATCACAGTTCAAGCTTCATCTCTAATGAGGTTCGAGCCAAGTATGTTGAGAATCATTTGCAGGATTTCAGCTCAAATTTCTCCAAATTCTAATGCAGTGAGCTGTCGACCAAATGAAGGGAGACCAACCTGATTAAGGATCAAAAATCGCAACCCACTCAACCTGGGTGGATTTGGAACTTGCAATGTCAGGGTTCCAAAGGCTTCAACTCCCAGAACTAACAACTGAATATCAATCGAGAGGGTGTCCCCTCTGTAGCTCCCCGTTCCAGTTCCCAATCTCCCGGTATTCTTCTGGCTCTGCATCTGCAACCAGATATGTCCACTCTGGGGATGCGTACTTTTGAGACAGTGTTCTTTTTCTTCATGATCGTCTCAGATCATCTGGACTGTCTTCTTGTTTTTTTTTTTAAACATATTTTATTGAATTTCTTATTTTCATTTGCAGCACTACAATGTGCACAGCTTGCACCACTTTTTACATCCAATCCTAGATACATAAGTCCATTGCAGTTCTCCTCTACAATCCAGGTACATATAACGTCTTTATGCGGCTGTTGAATTGTCTGTTACGGAACTAAAAGAGGGTGATCATTTGCGACAATCATATTAACACAATATTATTTCTAACTTTCCCCAACTCCCCTCTCCCCACCCTCCCCGGTCTCACGCGTACTTCTCCTTACAGCCTTGCATGTATAAGAATCAGTCTAGGCTTGTTGCATGGTCGTTTGCATGTATCTTAATACCTCCTGCGTATACTTTGTCAGCAGGGCATGGTTATCCTTTTGTGAACTAGATGATAGTACTCATGGCGGGACTTCAACTGCAGCTATGGACTTTATGGCTTCTAACAGAGCATCCCACTCTAATGCTATTGGTACTTTCCGTAACCCTTTAAGCTCTTCCCTATGTAATGTTGCGCTCTCTGCAGTGCCCCAGCGTATTCGTTCCGTGTGCCATGTCAGTACGTCAGGGGGTCTCCGTGACTTCCATATCATTGTAATCTTTCGTATAGCTAATATAAGTGCTAGATCCATAAAGCGGTATTGCACTTTATATTTGGACGTTTGTGTTTGCAGCCCTAAAATGCACTCCTCCACCGTGTCCTTTACCTCCCGGTCTGCCGCTTCCCCTATTCTATGCCTTATGGTGTCCCAGTATACCCGTAGTCTTGGACAGGTCCATAACATATGAATTAGGTCAGAGCTTTCTAACAAACATCTCGGACTGTCTTCTTGTTCACTCTGTTCAGATGCAGACGTTTCAGGAATTGGAGCAAGATTTTTCTTAGATGCAAGTCTTATGTTCAGCCTTTCTTTTCTTGTTGGCCACTTTTCTACTTTGGCATCTGCTCTCCGCTCTTCCTCTTTGTCTGATCCCGTTGCGCCAGACCATTCACTCAGGTCTGGGTCAGAGGGCACCTCCACAATGTCGTCAATTTCAAGCTCTGTAGTTCGCTCCTCAGCAGACCGTTCTCTTTCTCCTTGCTCTGTTAGCTGTTTATTTACATCAGAGTAGTTCACGTCTCATTCTGATTCTTCCTGTAGGGTTTCAGGTTCAGTTGCTTTTCGTGAAACTTGGGGAATGGGTGATTCCTCTACGGGCTCTGGCACCTTGCGGGTATGAGAAGCGTGGATCCAATTTGGTAGTCCTCCACACTTCACAGCTGTACTCATGACCAATATTACTTGGTATGGTCCTCTCCATTGAGTATCAAGACAGCTCTTCCGCACATGCTTTCGAACAAGCACCCAATCTCCAGGGTTTAGATCATGCAGCAGGTCTCTTGAGGTAGATGCAGTCGCAGCCTCGACCTGGTGGGACACAGAATTACCCACATCAGCCAGTCCCCTACAATAATCCAACAGCATATCATCAGTGATATTTATCAATGCTGTGGCTGGTACCATAGGCAATCTCATAGCTCTCCCAGTTAGTATTTCGTGGGGGGAAAGCCCTGTTCTCCTATCAGGAGTGCTACGCAAGCTCATAAGAACTAGAGGCAATGCATCCAGCCATTTTAATGCAGTCGATGAACAAACCTTAGCCACTCTCAATTTGATTGTGCCATTCACCTGTTCCACCAGACCAGACGCTTCGGGCCTGTAACTATAATGCAATCTCTGGTCTATGTTTAAAGCAGCACACAACAGTTTCATGAGTTCACTATGGAAGTGAGTTCCTCTAGCTGTCTCCACTGAGGTCGGAAATCCATATCTCGGTATCAGTTCTCACAACAGTAACTTTGCCACAGTGAGACTATCACATCGTCAAGTTGGATATGCCTCAACCCAACGTGAAAAGATACACACCACCACCAAAACATATCTCAGCTTATTGCATCTTTGCATCTCAATGAAATCCAATTGTATCCTGTTAAAAGGACCTCCTGACCTTCCAATGTGACTCATTGTAACCACAGTTATTTTCCAACATTCATTTGCTGACACGTAACACACCTGTGACACACTTCTTCAACATTCACACAAAAACGTGGATTAAACCACATCTGCCTGAACACTCGCACCATGGCATCTCGTCCCAGATGAACTGCTCCATGAATCTGCCTTGCCATTGGGCTCAATAAACAGTTAGGGAGTACTGCTCTGATATAGGTTGACACCCAAATGCCATCATCTCTCTTTTCACAGCCTGCTCTAACCGATGAAGCAGCTTCTTCCTCTGAGACCTCATCCTGTAACCGCTTCACCTCATCCCATGTATCAACTACAGCTAACATCATGCTGAGCTCGGACTCTTCTGTGCTTTCTCCTGTAAAGTGTCCAATAAAAACACATGCATGTATGGCACAAAAACGAGCTACTTCATCAGCATAATTGTTCCCCTTTGTGACAAAGTCCTCTCCCCTTCCGTGGGCAGCGCATTTCACAACTGCTATGGCTTTGGACTTTTGCAGAGCGTCCAATAATTGGCGCACATATTCACCATTTCAAATCGGAGACCCCGAGGATGTTAAAAATTCCCTTTGGGACCACAACTGACCAAAATCATGGACTACACCAAACCCGTATTGACTGTCCGTATAGATCGTCACTCGGATTCCATTTGAGATAGTACAGGCACGTATCAATGCAATGATTTCTGCTACCTGAGCAGAGAATACTCTATTTAAGGAGGCAGCTTCTACTACTCCGGTGATGGTGCAGATAGCAAATTCTGCTCTTAGGTACCCTTCATTGTCTCTCAGACATGAACCATTAACAAAAAGGATCAAATCAGATTCAGGTAAATGTTCATCGACAATGTCAGGTCTGGGTTTGGTAGATAGTTCCGTGACATCTAGACAGTCATGCTCTTCACAATTTTCATCTCCATCCTCTTGGGGAAGAGGTAACAATGTAGCAGGGTTCAGAGTGGTACAACGTCTCAACGTGACATTTTCAGATGATAGAATAGCTTGCTCATACTTGGTCAACCTGTTGTTTGTGATATACTGAGTCTTAGTTCTTGTCATCAACAATTCTACTGAATTCTACTGAATGTGGCACGTATACAATTAATGGATGACCCATCACTATGCTTTCACATCTTTCAATGCTGACATCTGTAGCAGCAACGGATTTTAGACATCCGGGCAACGCAGAAGCTACTGGATCTAATGTAGCTGAAAAATAAGACACTGGATTATGACCACCCCTGTCTGTACAAGAACCGCAAACGCACAACCTTCCTTCTCACAGCAGAAGAGCAAAAACGCTTTGTTATAGTTTGGCATTCCGAGAGCTGGGGCACGACATAGGCTTTCTTGTAGCTCATGGAAGGCTCTCAAGCATTCTTCATCCCATGGTACCGGATCACTGATATCTTTCCGTGTTAGTCTCAACAGGGGCTTTGCTTGCAAGGAAAAGTTTAGGATCCACTGTCGACAATAGCCGACCCTGCCCAGAAACATGCAGACTTCTTTCTGTGTTTTTCGGAGTTCCCATTTGCAAGATCGCCTCTATACGATCTGTTGACACCCTTCGTTTTCCTTTGTCAATCCGATGTCCCAGATACTGCACTTCAGGTAAACAGTACTGCAATTTATTTGGGGACACTTTGTGTCCATTCTCTGCCAAATGGTTCAACAAAGCCACTGTGTCTATCCTGCACTCGTCCTCGGTTTCTGAGGCGACCAAGAGGTCATTAATATACTAAACCAGGTCTTATTTCTGAGGCATCACCAGCCCTTCAAGTTTCTTCTTCAGACACTGGCTAAAGATGGAGGGGGTTTCTGTATACCCCTGAGGGATTCTACACCATGTTAAGACATGGTCACCCATCCGGAATGCAAACAAATATTGGCTCTCTTCGTGTAAAGGTATGGTGAAAAATGCTTGACACAAATCTATGACGGTAAACCATTCTGCTTCACATGGTATTTGGAATAGAATAACAGCTGGATTTGGTACCAAAGGACAACAAGGAATCACGATTTCATTGATCCTGCGCAGGTCTTTTACTATTCTATACTTGCCACTATGCTTCTGCAGTCCCACGATTGTTGAATTGCAGGGACTTCCTCGTATCTCCTTTAGAATGCCTTGTGTAATCATAGACTCAATGATAGGAGTTATTCCAGCCACTGTCTCTGAAGACAGCTTATATTGTGGGGTGCGTGGAAACTCAGCATTCGGTCTCACCTGTATCTTAACAGGTTCCACCCCTCGAATTAACCCTATCTCCTCACCTGTGAAATCCCACACCTTCGGATCAACTGAGTCTCTCAAATCATGGGGCAAGTCTGCTATTGTGAGAACCACAAACATGTCCGCACACATGGTACAATTTAATTTGCACAAAAGATCACGGCCCAAAAGACAGACCGGACTTGCATTGCAAACCACAAACAGATGTTTATCTTGGAACAGCCCTATTCTAACAGGTAATGCATTTGTTAATGGATTAGTCATTTTCTGATTACTGACTCCCACTACTTGAATCGATTGTCCAGAAAGAGATAAATTGGGGACCAGTCTGTTCTTACTGTGGATCGCGCAGCTCCAGTATCTAATAAAAAGGTGACAGGATATCCATTCACATCTGCATCCACAAATGGTCCACTCTGATCTACCTACAGTCCTGCGTCTAGAGGGCATTCTTCCTGCACCCCTCTCTGACACCCCCGAGGACCCTGAGATTGATCAAATCTGTCTCGTATTTCAAAATATGGCATCTGATGGTATGTCTGATTATGCATGGGTATTCTGGGAGGCTGTGGCACCTGTACTTGTGGCTCGTAACCTCCATACATTGTCCTAGATCTAGTTACGGTCTGTATACTCTCGGACATGTGTCCCTCTCCCTCATGTTGGAATTGATTAGCAGGATTCAATCGACACTCGCGCTTCCAATGCCCCGTCTTGTGACAATAATGGCAGGCAGTAACCTTCTTTTGTTGTGTCAACCACTCACTAGTGTTCATCTCCATACTCTTCCTCATCCCTGACCTGGTTGGGTTACCATCTGTTGACCCATACCTCTGCCACTTCCTCTGCCTCGACCCATACCTCCTCCAATCCCCTGCATATGGTCTGCATTCCTCAACTGAGCCAACATCAACTTGTCTTGCAATTTATTTGTGCTGATTCCACTTGATCACTTCAATATTTGGCATACCGCAATATTTCATCCACCGACTTATTCTGCCAACATATCAGGTGGTGCTGTATCATCAAACTAATCTCAGATTTCAAGCCTAACACAAATTTTGAGACGAACTGTCCCATATCCTTTTGATCAATAGTGTCCAACCCACTATGCTGTTTAAAAGCTAATAACAATTGTTCGTAATAATCATGCACTGATTCCTTAGGCTCTTGAGTCATACGATTGATTTTAAGCCAATCAACAATCTGTGGAGCTACCTTAGACTGCAACCAGGTAATCACTTGCTCATATTTCCTCATCACATCAGGTGAAGGACCATGGGTTACTGAATCTCTAGGTGGATCTGCAGCTGGCCACTCAATAGCAATTTTGCATGCAGCCCACAGATCTGCCGGGACCACTATATCAAACAAAGTATTCAAATCAATCCACAACACCTTCAAAATCTTAACAAACCGGTCTATTTGATTGTACCACTCAGCAGGTTTCTCCCTCAGCCGAAGAAAATCATTTGTAAAAGCAGCCAAATCACCCCTGCTCCATGGAACATGTACCTACCCTCCATTCTGCACTTCTCTTAAGGGAAAATTACCTGCGGCTCCCGTCCCTCCCCCTTGAGGTGGAGAGGTACCTATGCCGGTCTTGGCACATTTCTTTTTGGCCCATCTCTCTTCCAATCTGTCTAGTTCTTTCCAAGCTCGCATCCCTATTACCAGTTCTCTAATATGGGCTTTCAACCCAACAGTTCGCTTTTCCTCCAACTCCTTGTCTGTATAATTTAGTCTGCAAGAACCCTGCATCATCTTGGTCTTTGTCAAATAAACCTCGTACCTTCGTGCTAACTGCCATAATGCATCATACGCCCGTTTTACCTTTCTTGTAATGTCTTTGGCTACAAATAACAGTTCATTTGGGTCATATGTTTCAATTCTGTCCAAAGGCAGATTCCCTTCAACCACTTCATCTAGTTCTACTTTTAATCGAACCACATCTAACATTGGTGCTTTTATTGCACTCTGTAACACTTTCTTATTTCTTTCCCTTTCTGAGTCCTCTCTGTCACAACTTTGTGTTCTCCTTGGTATTGCCCCTTCTTCCCTCCTCAAGGCTGAACAATCTTCGCTATCCCAACTCCTACTCCGCCAGTGATTACTTGCACACACAACCTGCAGCCCAAACAGTACCCTAGGTGGTTCTGCCCTCGTAATTTCTTCTCTTGGCAGCATTGTCTCTCTCACTGGTTGAACCCACATTCGGAGCTCTGACCTAGAATTCGCTAAGATTCCTGTCGAACTTCGTTCTGACCCACTGTCCATTCTCGACGGATCTGCAGTGGCAGGCAGTGGAGTACTATAAGCCACGGGTATATATGGGGACCACTGGTCCAATTGTGACTGGCACTGACAGAGCATCTGGTAACTGCGTGTTCCCTGTAGGTTGTGCTGGCTCATAATTGGGGTATCTCATTCCCCCTGACCCTCCTGGAATCTGTACCATTGCAATCTTTTCCCTAAGTCCTGTTGGCTGTTCCTCTGAACCCAACGGTCCTGCTCCTACGGTCTCCTCTGGTGGGTGCGACCTTCATGTCTCTGACTTAGAGTCACAAGGTGGAAGACGTTCTGCTAAAAGCCTGTCAAGAAAACTATCATCTGTATCACTGTCATCCTTTGTCTTACTCTTTCCCTCTGACTCACCTGTTAACAACCGAAAGGGGTACAATCGCTCTCCTTCTATGATGTCTACTCGCCATTGTTTCAGCTGTGCAGCCCATCTGGCATTTTGATATGCCTTCTTCGCATTCCTCATTCGTCCCTGTGAAGCCTCTCTTCTCTTCGCTAATGCGGCTCTCATCCAAGCGCCTAATGCCTCAAATTGTTTGGGTCGAGGTGGAGGTTTAAGGGAAGCCATCACCTCCCTCAGCTGATACAGGACCTCCATACGAAATGACCCATAACGAGGGAAAGACCATTTCCCTTCATTCTCTGTAATTTTATGACAATTCTGAAGCCAAACGATCGTATGCAAGCCCACATTTGTTGCCATATAATGTGCCGGGGTGTCCTCCGGCGGAGCTTCCTCTCCGACCCGAGTCACCACCCCTCTATTGCCTCTGCACAAATCTCTCAACACCCGAAAACAACGCATCATGAAAATCAATCGATTTGCAACCCACAATCCATTATTTGGCTACGGACGCAGAGCAACCAATCCCAGCGCGGCGTTACACCAACCAACCAATCCCAGCACGGCGTGCACTGACGTCACTGCTCACTCCTTGCAGCGGCTCACCCGCCTTTACAATTTCGCTTCGTACACTCGCTCACACATTCGCACTACAAGTAACTGTATAACCCAAAGTTATTAACCAAGTAACCGGTCCTACCACAGTCACAATAACTTACAGTTACAAAAACAAATAATTGTCTGACCGCTAAATGATCAATAGAACTCTCACACAAGAACATGCATCTGCTTTGACCCCTGACCTGCGTTGATCACTTTAATCACTGCGATCTATCCCCGATACCTGGGGCTTCTCACAGTGATATATTCCCGCACTCACACAAAGGTCCCTGACACAAGTAAATAGTCGATCGCGCTTCACGACTTCCACAGTTTACTCAGACAATTACAATACAACACTATCCCTGGATCTTGGACTTCTCTTGAGCCCGTTCACCAAATTACCTGATCCGCACGTGTTAGGACCAGTACCAATAACCACAATCACTCAACATGCGTCCCAAGTCCGCAAAACATCATACGAATAAAACACACCGCAATCTAACACACCACACAGAATCTTTCATACTCACACAGCCCTCATTTCCGCCGCACCGTCAACGTCTGCCAGTTTCCGCCACTCTTCGCTGATGTTCCATCCGCTGCATCCGAACCTCAATTCTTCCTATTCTCCACCTTATTTTTCTTTCCCCCTCACCTTTCAGGGGTAAACCATCCTCTGCTACCATTTGATTATGCTAAATTGCACCCTTGTCTTCTTCCTAGAATTTAGCGCTGATGGTCTTTTATTTACCTACTAAAAGTGTTGGAGGGGAAGAAACACTTCATAACAATACATCAATATATCATACCTGAAAAGACCACAGACTCCGACTTTGAGGTTGTCAATTTATTATAAAGCCAAGAATAACAAGATCTATACACATCTCAAAATTAACATATATAGATATAGAAAAATCAACATCGAGCCTATTCTACGAATATAAGTGATTCGGCATAAAAGGAAAATAATAGTAAATTCCAAAATTAGAATACAACTCAAAATGGATGCCGAGTCTAAATCTCTTTTCATTGAAACATAAAACAAATCTGTCCCTACGCTGTACTAAAAGGAGATGATATCTAATACCCTTCCATCAATTCCCAAAGGTGTCAGCACGTGTTGACTTCCTAAGAAGTACTTACGTCAAATGGGTTAAAGTGCTTAAGGCTAGGAGCTAGTTCTAAGATGCTCCTTTCTCTCCGAAAGCTAGCAGAAGTCTGGGGTCTCTGTCCCTGCGCATCATACAATATAGAATTCGATTGTTACTGAGTCATCCTAGTAAATCTTTCCATTGCAGCTTTTTCTATATGGCAAGTTTCATGATCTCTTAGTTAATTTCTTTTGTTCACCGAGTCGACCTTGGCTCCCAGGCCAGCCAGACACGAAAGGCGTCCTCCCTTCTCGCTTCCAACCCTCTTCAAAGCATCCTTGTATCTTTGCTGAAAATAGTTGCGGACTACGGCGGACACGATGACCGCACTCCCTGCTCTGTTCCCTTCATAATTACTTCAACACTCTTTCCAGATGAGTGTGCACATACAACTCCAGCACCTGCCGTTGTTGGGTGCCAGCTGCTAGGCAGAAGGAGAACAAACCAAAAGATTGGAGTGGTGCACTACTTTGAAGCAACAATTGTCTTTCAATAAGTCATTTAGGGCCATATGTAGGTAGCCTAACATTTACCACTTCATAAATACCGAATTTTACCGATTCTGTATTTATGAAGTGGTAAATGCTATGTAGGTAATCCATCGGTAATTTTTACCGAATCGGAATGGGTCGGTAATTTAGAATCGGTATTTACCGATTCGGTAATGGTAACTGGCTTCCCATTGATTCCTAATGGGGGGAGCACAATCAAGGGTGGCAGGGTGTCACAGTGACACCCTGTTGCACCCCTGATTCCTGCATGTGTGCACATGTGGCACACATACATGCCCTAAGGGCATGTATGTCTGCCACATTGCACACTTCGAAGTGCAAAGAAATGCTTTTTTCCAGCTATTCGTCATTTACCACCAACATTTAGTTGGTGGTAAATAACGAATCCCCACAACAACCACACACTCCCCCTACATATCATTTCAGGATTCGGTATTTACTGAATCGGTAAAATTACCGATTCGGTAATTTTACCGATTCGGTAAATTACCGAATCCTGAAATGTGCCCCGTACATACCAAAAGCCTGAATACCGGTCGGTAACGGGATATTTACCGAAAATCGACCGTTACCGACCGGTATTGGGCTTCCTACATATAGCCCGTAGTCTTGTTATATTGTCTCAGTAAATCCTTTATTTTTCTTGAGTCTCCAACAGTAAAAGATACCAGCCAACGCGGTTTGTTCATATACAATGAACTTCTTCAGGGCACAGAATGGTATACGAAGGAAGGGGGAAAAAGGGTCCTAAGTTTCCCCTGGTGTTTCTGTGAGAGCTAAGCGCGAGCTCTATCCATAGCGTCAAGTCGTGGCAAATCTGGTAACGGATGTGCAAAAATAAATGTGTCTGCGTGGGCCTCCTTGATAAGGGCCAGCACTCGATGGCTCTGAAAAACTGGAAGCTGCCGTCGGCTCAGTTGAAAGACAATTGTTGCTTCAAAGTAGTGCTGCACCACTCCAATCTTTTGGTTTGTCATCCTTGTATCTTTTCCAATCTGAAAATAACGAGTTGGCATTCTGGCACCTGCAGTAGGATGAGAACACTGCTATTTCTCGAAAACAACATGCATTTAATTATTTATTTCTCGAGAAGCCAAGGAGGTGCAAAAACAACTACAGTTTTGGGCCTAAGAGCTCGGGCAACTTAAACCAAACACAGTTACATTATGTGGCTATAAGACTGTCCTGCGCTTTATATATGCAGGCATTACGATACATACATAATCATACTATAACATTTCACTATAATGAATGTTTCAATGATTCTACCGAATACATGTTAATGATCATAAAACACTGCAAACAATAAGAATACATGTGAGTGCATATTAACCATGAGTATAATGCACCCATACAATATAGAGTACTGAAAGCGCTCTATCAAACCTGTGGCAACAACGCATTCGTTGTAGTGCCTGCATTGCAATGGCACTGTGTAGTTCTGTCTGCGTTGTAAACGCTGTTTCCTTTTCTGCGCAAAAAGGTCCACCACACTCATTACAACTGTCACTTCCGCACTAAGTTCCCTGTCTCAATTTGGGCCATCGACGACATCTCACGACAAACCCCACAAAACTTAGCACACAAATATAATATGGTGTCTTCTGCACTTTTTAATGTATCCCGGGATCTTAGGCCTCGTCGGACCCCATAACAACTTCAACAACTTAGACAACTTCAACAGTTCAACAACTCAGCATCACTCACACAACTCTCACAACATCTCTGCTAGACACCGTACAATCCATACTTTACCGCAATCCAAACGTGAGCATCACAAACTCTCCAAATACTCACTCTTTGGCCGTCCCTGCCTAAATGATACGCCACTGGAACTCTGTCGATCCTCCGTGTCTCGATTCCAGCCTTCAGGATTAAGGCCACTAAGATATAGTCCAAACTATGCTAATTCTTACTTCTATCTCCCTCGGCTTCATGAGCAGCCATCTGAAAAGCTACCATCTGCTCCACCTTACTCCCAACTGAAGAAATCGGAGCCCATTTACTTTTTGCTACCTATGGATCTTTGACTGCATGAGGCAAAAGGGAGAACAATGTTAAATCTAAATGTCCCAATGTGTAACTCATTAGGCCACTCAATAACCTAGTCCACAACTGGAAAGAGGTTTAGTGGGAGTTATTACAAATTCAAAAATAAGCTCACATTAACCAATCTTAGCATGAGCATATAAACATAAAAAAGGAGTACACCAGGTCCAAATCTCCTGAAGATGCTCGGTACAGAACAGAAAGTATGATTAGTTCAATGATTACAAAATAAACGATCAGGAAAAAGGAAGTTGAATCAAATTGCATTAATTGAGTCTCAACAAAGAAAGGTGTCAGCAGTGAAGGCTTTAGTAGAAGTACTTCAAGAATGGTTAGAGTAGAATGAAGACACACAAGCATATGTCTGTACCCTATGAAGTCTCTAAGGTGTTTGCCTCTCTTAAGTATCAACAAGTAATATCAACTGCATTCTTTCTTTATTTCTTTATTTCGGCCAATTTGGCCATAAAAGACACATGTATATAAAAAAAAACAGAGAATCATAATAGCATACATGCAGCAACACTTTAAAATAATAAGTTTAAAAATGTAATAGAAGAATACATTTTCATCTCCTCAATTTAAAACACATTTCATTTTAGGAACAGATTTTTATAAGCATATACAGAGGTCCTACTCAGAGTATCTGACCAAGTTTCCTGCGAATAATATACACAGAGTAAAGGAACCTGCTTATGCTAAATACAATAAACTGGGTTGTATTGCTTTTTATAATCCTGTATGCTGTAGAACAGGATCTGGTTCCTAGGAGAGTACACATGGGTTTTAGCCATTTCTTTCGAGCCTTCAGGTAGGCACTACATCCAAACAACATGTGAACCTCATTCTCCGTACAGGAGTTTAAGCACATAGGACAACACCCGCTTTTGTCATTCAGGCCTCCCAGTCTTTTCTGTGACCAGCGTTCTGTATTATAGTTCAGCATAAGGATCCCATATCTAAACTTCAAGTAAAGGGACTTTGCAATAGGTGGCTCAATTTCATCCAAAAAGGATTCGAAGCGGGGTTCGTCCTTAAAGGATAAAAAACCTTGAATTAGAGACCCAACTCTACTTTCATGTACGAGCCTGTCACTCATGTAGGACCAAAAAGCTCGTTTTACTATAGATTTAGAAAAGGCCGGTAAATTGTCAGGATTCTCCCACATTGAGTACAATCCCAGAAGCATGAGCCATTTTTTAATATGCACAAGCCACTGAATAGAGTTAAAAGAATCAAGAATCAACAATTCTTGAAGGCCATTTCTGTATTCGAGCAGTTCTGGGGTGGACCATAACCTAACCCAAAACATTAATGGTCTTATAATGGCAAAATAATCTGTTCTTTTAAAATTCAAATCGAGCTGGAGGGGTATTAAAGGTGTACTATTCGGGACCCTAACAATAGCTCTCATGAATTTATTGTCCAAGCCCTGAAAGCTGTCTCTGGCCCAAGGTCCCCATATCTCTGCTCCATACAACACAGCAGATTGAATTTTAAATTTAAAAAGCTCTAAGACAGGGGTTACACTCTTGCTTGTGCTAGCGTTCAGTCTACGTATAATAGGTTTAACGTTGTGGGCATATGATACCTTACTTTTCTCAACTTGGGCCTTCCAACTTAGTTTTGAATCAAGTGCAACACCCAAATAGGAAAAGTTTTCCACAGTTCCTAATTTCTGGCCATTCAAAGTCAAAAACCCTCTGTCCGGTTTGCTGGGGTTTAATGCCATACATTTCGTTTTATCAGCATTTATTTCCAGACCCTTGGTCATGCAATAACAGCTAAAGGAGTTTAAGAGTGCCTGGAGTCCTTTCTTGGTCTGGGATATAAGAATGGTGTCGTCCGCAAAGAGCAACGCAGGCACCCTCTCTCCATTAAGCTGCGGGGAATCATTAGTACAACCATTCAAATAGTTGGGAGCATCATTAACAAACAAGGAAAACAAGGTAGGGGCCAAGACACACCCTTGGCGAACCCCACGTTCAATGGGGATGTTACGTGTCAGTTCACTATTTGGACCCCACCTGATGTTTGCATAATTTCCAGCATGCAACTCAACTATTTGAGCCAAAAGACACCCTGGCAAGCCTACTTCACTTAAGGTCCTCCAGAGCAAGTTGCGAGGGACAAGGTCGAATGCGGCTCTCAGATCTACGAAAGCTACATACAAATGACCTTTCCTAATATGCACGTACTTCCAGATCAAACAACAGAATCTGAATATTTGATCTATGGTACTAGTCTTGCTCCTAAAGCCGGCTTGAAATTTAGAAATTATTTTTGAGTCCTCCAGCCAATCATTAATCCGAAACAGTAAGTGTTTGGCATAGAGTTTTTGCAGGGTGTCCATTAGACTAATTGGTCTATAGTTTGAAGGTACCGATCTGTTCCCCTTTTTAAAGATTAACACAACTTCCGCTGCACGCCAACTATCTGGAAAGCGACAGCTTGTAGACAGAACATTAAATAAACGATTTACATAAGGAGCCCATACTTCGATGTCGTGTTTATAAAGATCCCCCGGTATTTTGTCAGGGCCTGGTGCTTTACTATTTTTTAGTTCATTAATCGCCCTTATTGTTTCCTCCAGTGTGAAGTCAAGGGGTTCAATAGGAGGGGGGCACCATAATATCTTGTTGTCATCACCATCATATTGTTTATAAAGGGATGTGAAATGGGTCACCCATGTCATTTCATCCAAAAACGTGTCTTTTACAGCTCTGCCTGCATGCCCCTCATTTGCCACCAACCTCCAAAACCCAACATTATCATTAGTTTTTGCAGCAACTAGCATTTCTGACCAAATCGACTCTTCCCATAGTTTTTTTGATGTTTTTTGGGCACACTTATATACCTCCCTTGCAAGTTTGACTCCTTCTTTTGATTTGCTTTTAATAGCAAGCAAGAGGTTTCTCTTGGCCAACCTGCATGAGTGATCGTACCATAGTTTTCCGTGACTTCCCACTCTTATATTTTGTTGCTTTTTCCTTGGCATTTTTGACAAGCAAGTTTTTAGTTCACTGAAGAAAACATTGTGTAGTTCGATAAAGTGATCAAAGTGGACAGGTAGAAAAGATTGTCCAGCTATAGGTCCAAACATTTCCCCAAAGAGAGAGTACACCGATGCTAGGGCCTTGCCATCAGACAAAATATAGGGCCATTTTACTGCACGTCTATTATTATTTATGTGTACATCCTCACACATTTTGCCATTGGTGGTCTCAGATGATAGAGTAGCTAGGTTGGTAGTAATATCACTAAACATTTGCACATCAATGTAAAGTTCTAAAGGGTAGTGATCACTTTCCTCCCTACTTGCCACTTTTAAATCAATCAAATAATGCCAAAGGTTAAGTGAAACAAGTATGAAATCTAGATTACTATTGGATTTCGCAAAAGTTGGTTGTTTTGTCAGGTCCGAAGGGAGGCGGCCGTTACATGCTCTAAGACCATGATCTGCCGTTAGCCTAAGCAATTGAACGGCCAAAGTGGAACACTTAACAAAGTTTGAGGTTTCAAGCTGGGGAATTTTGTACACCTGGTCCTCATCCTCGAAGACGTCATTAATACCAGAAACCGGTTCGAAATTACAGTTTAGGTCGCCTCCCAAAATTACCGGGGTATCTCCAACCACCTTTTTCAAAAAGAGATCCAGTGTTTCCAAAGTAGGTGAGACCTTGGAATGGGCAAGTGGTCTATTATAGACGTTGACAATGTAACATTCATTTCCATTTGGGGGTACAATTTTTAGGGCCAGAATATCGGGTGTTCCTGTCTCTATAATTTCAACCCTCATAACCAAGGTGATTTTAAGCCATATGATCAACCCCCCTGACGGTCTCCCCCTATCAGACTGAACTGCCTCAGTGCCATAGGTTTTGTATCCGACTCTATGTGGAACATCTATTGCCCATGTTTCTTGCAATAAACAAAGGTCACTAGTATCAACATAATCAGCCCATTCAGGATCCTTAAGATTTTTACCAACACCAGCAATGTTCCAAGACAAAATGAGAAAACGTGGGGTCAGTCTATTACTGGAACAGGTTTGGTCATCAAAAGCCGGCATAAGTACCGGCTGATGATGAACATTACCTAACTGTATATCGGCAGTTTGATTCTCTGTCTCAATGACCACATCTCTTACTATAGTATTGGTTCCCCCATCTAGGCAACCCACATCCAGATCGTGACATACTTTATCAGCTGCTAGAGACCTTTCCTTGCTCTGGTGGTGATAAGACTTATTACCTAGTGTACAGTAGGTGTCATATAACTTGGGAATGCAATCTGGCATAGTCCCAAGTCAATCGACAGCATCTAGACAACTGAACCTGTTAAAGGTGGGAATACCAGACCACATATTTCGATCTGCCTGTCTAGCCAAGTTGGGTACATAGCCGTGACACTGTTTGACAGTGTTCCAATTGGACCCATATTGTATGGGCCTAGGTGGGGGGTAAAAAAACGATAGAGGCCTGGCTTCAATGGGTGGTGTATCTCCATATGATTTCCATTTGCAAATCTGTTCAACACTATGGGGTTCCTCAAAAGAAATGACTATGCAGTCACCCATAATTGATTTAGCCATGGGTCCTACCCACGGCACCCTACGAACCATGAGGATTTTACTTTTCATATGATTCGGAATGGGTTTATTCGAATTTAACCAATAGATCACTTTATTTTTTAGATATTGAAAGTTCTCCTCATATTGGTTTTCTAATTCAGGTACCCCTGTAAGAACAATTACAAATGGGCTTGCGTCAGGTGGTAAATCTATATACCCTCCTTTAAAGTTGTTATAAGCATGGCCAGATTGATAGTTTGGCTTATTAGGAACATTGGCAAAAGATCTATCAGTCAAGGATTTATTGCTGACAGGTAGATTAGATGTGGATTTCTGTGGAACAGGGGTGTTGGGGATAGGAGAATGGGTAGTAGCAACATTTGGTAATTGAGGCGTTTTGCTTTGAACATGACCCTTCAGCAGAGATTTGTTAGAGGTATTTGCAGATGACGAGGTCGAGGGAATTATATTTGATGTGACTAATGTATTTGTTATCGATGTTTTATTTGTTCTTTTAACTATTTCCTCTTTTTGCTGCTGTATGCTAGTTGGATTTTTATTCAGAGGTATCACAGGAGCAGTAGCTGGTGCTTGCATAGACACTATGGGTACATCAGTGCAATTGAGACTTAAGCTAGATAGTGTAATAACACTTTTTTCTACCTCAAGCAACTGATTCTCAATGCCAGTTAACCTCACTTCTAATGGCCTGAGTAGTTTCTTAAGCGTATCCCATACCAGTTTTAAAAACTCTTCCCTTCCCTCTTCCTGTCCTACCATGTTCAAAGAATTTCTCTGACCCTCATTGACAGAGTGGCCAGTCATTATGACCGAGTTTTGCTCATCTGTACTAGCATTGTCGCTTTGAACAATTAGAGGCGCTTGGTCAGACATATTATTAGCAATACTTACATTGAGTGTTTGCGGGGCCCCCCCTATAATATTTTGGCTAAAGGCTACCTTCGCCTTTTTTCTAGCATACGCAGATATATGTTTCCGTTTTCTCTTATGTTTTAATGATGTCTTAACAGGCACCTGGCTTTTAATCGGGTCTGTTTCCACCAATACCTTTTGCTTCTCACCATTTTTACTACCCACGATATTCCCTATCAGTGGATCCGAAGATGGAAAGCTTTCAGATATAACACTGACAGAGGGGCCCGAGGGAACAAAGTCTTGATTAATAGAGGGAGTGGTTTCCTCAGCAGTAGAGTGAATCTCGACCAAGGTGATAATTGGTGTGGGGCCAGTAGTGCGCTCAGGGGTTTTTGAGGAGGCAATACTACCTAGAGAGGATTTTTTCCCTAATGCTAGTTCGGTAGAGAGCCTCCTTGCAGATTCCAGCTCCAAGGATACTCTGTGCTGGAGTTTAGTAATCTCATTATCAATTGAAAGGCTAGTCCTTGTGATAAAATCATCCAGGGTCCCTGTAGCCTTTTTCACGGATTTGGTAGACTTACTCCTAGTTTCACGGACAGACATTATTTAAACTATAGGTTGTTTAAAATTAAAACACAAGCGCAACTAAACAACGCAAATAAAAAAAAAAAAACAAGAGGGATGGCCCGGTCCGGTCTTAATCGGTCTATAACGGCCTAAAACGGCCCTGTCTTTGCCCAGTCTTAGCCCCGGTCTTTGCCCCGCGCGCGTCCCGCGTGCGCGTTGCTATCACTGATTATCAGGGAGAAGAACAGGTGGAGGGGGCGGGAAGAGGACCAGCTGCGGCCGATCAGCGCCGCTGAGCACGCTGGTCCTCGCAGTCCCGCCTCTGTCCTTGGTGTCAGCTGTAATGTCCCTGAAGGCGCGTTGGTGCTCCAATGCACGAGTGAAAACCCAAGGGCTGGATCCCCAACAAGGTCTCTTGCCTGCGAGCGGCTCCCGCGAAGCGGGGGCCACGAGGCGTGGCGAAGTGGCCAGAAAACGGACAGGCAAACAGGAGCAGCACTCCCAGCAAGGTCAGTGAAGTTACCCAAGCAGCTCCCACTCCGCGGTGATTTTAACGGGTGGAGGGGCCGGGAAGAGGACCAGCTGCGGCCGATCAGCGCCGCTGAGCACGCTGGTCCTCGCAGTCCCGCCTCTGTCCTTGGTGTCAGCTGTAATGTCCCTGAAGGCGCGTTGGTGCTCCAATGCACGAGTGAAAACCCAAGGGCTGGATCCCCAACAAGGTCTCTTGGCTGCGAGCGGCTCCCGCGAAGCGGGGGCCGCGAGGCGTGGCGAAGTGGCCAGAAAACGAACAGGCAAACAGGAGCAGCACTCCCAGCAAGGTCAGTGAAGTTACCCAAGCAGCTCCCACTCCGCGGTGATTTTAATGGGTGGAGGGGGCGGGAAGAGGACCAGCTGCGGCCGATCAGCGCCGCTGAGCACGCTGGTCCTCGCAGTCCCGCCTCTGTCCTTGGTGTCAGCTGTAATGTCCCTGAAGGCGCGTTGGTGCTCCAATGCACGAGTGAAAACCCAAGGGCTGGATCCCCAACAAGGTCTCTTGCCTGCGAGCGGCTCCCGCGAAGCGGGGGCCGCGAGGCGTGGCGAAGTGGCCAGAAAACGGACAGGCAAACAGGAGCAGCACTCCCAGCAAGGTCAGTGAAGTTGAACTGCATTCGAAAAGAGCATGTTTCATGTCATCTTTCCTCGAGTACTTTTCTATTGGCCAGGCTTGATTCTTCTAGCTCTCTTCGTACACAGATAAGCAATCCTCTTCATCCTTGGCCATCTTTCTTCTCCTCCAGGGGAACTCATTCCTGTGCTCGTTACCACATTCCTCTTGTGGTACTTTGAACTTTCACACCTCACTATCGAGCAAACCAATAACTCTTCTATGGTAACTAATACGGCAATATCCATACCTGCAATAGAGACAAAATACAGCGAAAACATTCCACAGTGAAGTTTAAGCACAAATCAAATGTTAGCTGCATCGTATACTTGCATTGGAACACAGCGTTAGGCTAGAATAAATCACACATGAAATTAGATGAATGCACGTTAGACCTAATTTAATAGCCAATTTCACAAGCACACTGGGTTACATGGACGTGCATATTTTCACTGTAGCTAATAAATGTAGATTATTCACCAATATCTCATTTCCACTACCTTATTAATAATACATTCTATTTCGCATGCAATTAATTAGACTGCACCCTACCCACAAACGTTAATTACTCACATTACAATATCACAATTTAACCTTTTATTTCTCGTAAACTCTAAAACGTCCCTTACAATATTTCCCATTAACCACGTTTTTTACACAAAGCATCATCACGTTTCTCTCTACATGGGATGTTCTAAATAGACGTCACCCTTTCTCTAGTGCAATGAGTCACACATAATATTTGAGTGCCAACTATAGGTGAGTATGATGCACTCCTATGGTTTCTCACCTGAAAACCAAAATTACACTTCAACAGGATTTACCACTACTGTTTGAAAACTGTTCAAAAAAGAGATACAGCATCACATTGGTTTTCATCAAACAAACAAAATCTAATTCTTCTTATTTGTTCAGCCTTTGCTAAAATATTTTCTCTCATCACATTGCGTGACTAAGAGAAATATGCTTCAAGTTTACTTCACACGCTACTGTCATATTTAAAATACATGTAAAGTTTGTTTTGGAAAGCAATTACATACTTTCATTTACGTGTGTTAGCTTTTAACATATAGCTGCCTCTTATCATACTCTCCTACACCACATTATGAGTGCCAAGGAGGTAAAAAAAATCTCCATTTTAAAAATCAAGTTTCACTAGATATTTACTGCCTGCACAGCCCTGTCAATAAGTTCCATATGTAGGAAATAAGAGAATAGGGATTCTCAAAATACTATGCTTAGAGAATATGAATTTCATTAAAGACACGGAGGCTAACATTATGCATTAAATCCTTTAATGCTATACCTCAGAAGCACTTGAAAATATGTTACATCATAAACAAACAATCTAGAACAGGACATTGGCAACACATAACCAGTCCATGTATAGACCAATCCTCCTCTTGAATGCTGGACTTGTTGAATCAAACTTGCTATCCTTCCTTTTGATAGACGAGGAGTAGATAAAAGCCACCATGATAACCATTATAGAATACAGAAATACCGTGTATTATATGAAAAGAAAAACATTGTTAAAGATTCCAAACTGAGAAATGATAAAAGATACACGCAACAAAGGATTATCATCTTCAATAAATATTCCTTAAACAATTGTAATAAAATCATTGTCATGAAAAACATATTATTTTTCTTTTACTTGTTTTTTTCTGTTTTGTTTTTATATAAGCATGAAATGAAACCAACCACTGGGGGGGGGGGGGGTAAGAGAGGGATAATGTTAGCCTCCTGTCTTTAATGAAATTCAGATTCTCTTACAGTATTTTGAGAATTGCTATTTAATTACAAGACCTGAGGCTACCAGTATGCATGATGGTAGCCCGTCAGTACCAACCCAGACGTGTCTAAGAGGTTTACAATAATGTTTAGCAAATGTGGAAGCATGAGACCAATCAGCTGCTTTCATAATGTCCCCCAATCTACCACCTTTCCAGAGGGCTTGCTTAGCCACTACACCTCTCAAGGAATGTGTCCCAAATGTATTTAGATCAACGCTTGCTTCCAGCATTGTACATTTAACCAACTTGGCAATTGTTGCTGTTGTCACTCATTGAAAAGGCTTTACAAATGAAATCAATAACTGTTTTACACCATCGGTCGAAATTGTTCATATGGAAAACAAATTCTCCCATGCAATCCACTACACACAATTTCTTGTATGAGTTATATCTAGGAAAAAAAGATGGTATCAGACATAGTCTTAGAGCGTTATTATGACTACAGCAGTCCATTGGACCGCCTTAGTCATGGTGGCATTCCATGGGCCATCAGACTGGCAGTCCACCCACCATATTTCGACTTTGGCGGTCGCCCTACCACAGGACCACTCCTTCCGCCAGGGATCCGCGATCTCTCGGCAGTCTTGCAGAAGTCAGAGGTGTATTGGCCCCCTGGCAGATATTGTGGAGAAACACATTGTCACCATTGTGTCATATGCGGACGACACACAGCTTGTTGTCACTCTGGCCCATGACTCAGACGAGCCAGCAACCCAGTTCTCCTCCTGCTCAAAAGAACTAGCTTCATGGATGTCAAACAATTGCCTGAAACTGAATGGCAGGAAAACTGATCATAGGGAATCCCCCCTCCATCTGGTATTCGGCGCGGTGGCCCCAGAGGCTGGGGCCCATGCCTATTCCCGAAGAGGAAGTTAAAAACCTAGGAGTCTGGCTCGATTCTAAACTATCCTTTGAGACCCACACTAGGAAGGTTGCAGGGAGATACTTTGGAATCCTTAAAATGTTAAGGAAAACTCTGGATATCCTCCCCGTCTCAGTCAAGAAAACCCTAGTCCACACTCTTGTTACATTTCAACTGGACTATGGCAATGTCCTCTACTTGGGAGCAACGAAAAAAAGTCTCCAGCGGCTGCAACACATTTAGAATGCGGCAGCTTGCCTAGTTCTTAACTTACCTAAGAGAGTTTCCTTGACGAAAGCCCTTGAAACCCTTCACTGGCTAACTGTTTACAAAAGAATTCTCTTTAAAGCCTTGTGTTTCTGTCACCGCAGTGTACAGAGAAAAGGACTGAGCTACCTGCATGATCTCCTGACCCCTTACAATCCTACTCGTCACCTGAGATGAACAGGAGCTCGCTTGCTCAAAGTTCCAAAAATACAAAGGGAGAGGATGGGTGCGCGCTCATTTGGCTATTTGGCAGCCAAAAATTGGAACCCACTACCACCTTCATTGCATGTGAAAGCATCTGAAAGTGTTTTCCGGAGAGGCTTGAAAACCTAGGTTTACCAGATGTGAGCTCCTCCTACCTTGCCCTACCCTGCATGTAGCTGTTTCTAGTGCGGGGACACACCAGTCGGTGTAGCCAGGGGCCTTATAAATGATTATTATTATTATTACTTGGACCTTGTGTGGAATCCTAGGAGGGGGAAGATGTGTTGCAGAATTTTCATAGTAATGAAGCTTGATCTTGCTAAGTCATCCACCTGGGCATTAATTGATAGCTTAATTTCAAGAATTTTTACTTACTTGGATACTTTAGGAGGTAGTCCCAGATCATCAGGCCAGGAGCAGAGTGTATCATAATTTTTCCAGACGCTACATCTGGGTATTTCAGTTTTAGATGCAGTCAATTTGAGATGGCCCCATGTCATCCACTGATCAACGGCTTTGTGACAACTCAAGACTTTTGAGTTTCTAATGTCTTTGGTGCTTTCTAGTTTAAGTCTGATAAAAAACATATGTTTTTACAACTACTTCTGGAGTAAGTATTGATTTTGCCAATAAATGAAAAAATTGTAGAGATTTATGACTCAAAGATAAGGATCACTATATTTCTCCCTTGGATATAAGTATTGGCTGATTAGTTCCTCTGCGTCGCTGCTTATCCCCAGAGTGTTTCTCTTAGCCCAGATCCAGGAGGATTATTAGGGCTCACCCCATTTTGGAACCTCACCTATATAGAGAAACATAACATTATTAATAATAATAATGCATTTTATCTAAAGATAGAATTGTTAGAAAACTTATATATTGTTTTTAAAGTCAAAGTTCACATGCAAAAGCTAACTTAAAACACTATATATGTGGATGCTTAACCAAATGCATGAATCAAAAATGTAAAACGTTCACTGGGCAAACTCATGTTTTATCTTACAAGGAAATTTACTGGGATAAACTTCTGTTTGTATCTTACAAAATTGTGGAGATAACCAGGTAGTCTTCTATGTCTAGGAATTATGCTAACCACCCTCCTACAATTGCTACTATTGGCATTAGTATAATTTTGATTGCATTTCTCACCATCCATCCTGGTACTGTTCAGATTAACACCTCTTTGCGTTTCATTCACTGCCTCCTCCTCTCTCATCAGCATGTAACCACTACAACCTTCAATGTCATTCACACTCCTTGTGCCCTCTGATCCACCATATTTTGCCACTCTCCGCAAATTCCACCGCTCACCATTACTTAACACCACATGCCTACTATGTACCTTTTTTACATCAAAATTTAGATAACCCCCTTCTTGACACGTACAGACTTTATCTTTGCAAAATCTCCCGATACAGCCCTGAACCTGTTCTAAACCACGGTTTGTTCTTTGGTTGCCTGAACACTTCCTCCCTCTATTACATTTTTGCATCCATGAGGAATTGAGTTTCAAAATGGGTTTACTTCCCCCTCATCATCCTGAACGGTACCTCCCCTGTTACAGAATTTTCGGTGGTGAGATAATCCTAAAGTAGATCGTGAATTATGTTCTCCACAGACATATGGTTGGCAACTGCTAATTGTAATTCACCTTTAATCATGCAGTTTACCCTTTCCACCATTCTATTGGCTTGGGGATTGTATGAAGCAGAGCATGAATCCCTTATCCCAAATGAAGACGCGGGTCTTTCATATCTCCTGATGGCAACTGAGTCTCGTTATCAGTGATCAGTACTACCGGAAAACACTCTTCATGGAACACTTCACGTAAGGCATGTATGGTCATTCTTGTAGTAACTTCAGTTAAAAAGTTCACCACCAACCATCTTGAATGTACATCTACTAACTCCATGGCAAATCTTTTATCTCCGTTGACATTTTACATTCGACCTTTAAATTCCATACACACACTGTACCAAGTTACATCAGGGTCATGAATACTGCCCATGTTTGCCTGTATACCCATCTTCAGTCATTTCTCACTCTCTTTTGCTATGTCACTCTCCATGGCAGACCACCAAAACTAAATACACAACCTTTTCTCTGAAACAGTGTGCCCTAAATGTCCTTGATGAGCTATTTCAAATGAGCTCTTCCATGCTTTTGCAGGTAGTACTATTTGCTCCCCTCTGATTAGTACTTTGCCCTCCACTTCAGACAACTCATCAAGAATTTTACCAAATGGCCTTAATGCAACAGTCAACGTACTATCTCTCCTTCCTCACTTTCTTTCCATTTCCACAAGATTTTTCAACACATCATCATTGTCCATGGCCCTGGATCACTCCACTTTGCTTACTGCACCCTGGCTCAAACAAAATCTTCCACACTAGCCACAGCACCATCTTGTTCATTATGAAGTAAACCTTTCTCATCCACACATCTCCATTCAACAGGCAGGTGTGACAAACAGACCACTTGAACATTTTTCCAACCTAGTATATATTCAATGTTGTAATTTTATTTTTGTAAGCGTAAAGCTAACCTGGCATGTCTGGCGGAACCTTTACCCCTTCTAGTGACAATATCTTCATAAGTGGTTTGTGATCAGTACACAAAAGGCTGTTGCAACCGCAACTACACATCATGAAGTACTCCAACCACCATGCCGCTGCCAATGCCTCTTTTTCAATTACTGCACAATGACGTTCTGTTGTTGTGAAGGAACTTGAAGCGATGGCTGTGGTTTTCTCAGAGGACCTATGCATAAGGAATAACACAGCACCTATGCCTGCACCACTTGCATCAATAGTGACAATGGTTTTTCTTTTGGTCTCATATGGACCAAAATCACAGCATTACACATCTCGGTTTTTATATTTTGGAAACAATCCTGTTGCTCTTTGTTCCACATAAAATCTACATATTTTTGCAGCAGAAATTTTAAGCATTCTGTCTTACTGGCAAAGTTGTTGACACATTTAAAATAAAATTCTATTAACCCAAGAAAGGAGAGAAGCTGAACCTTGTCTTTGGGTATAGTGGTGGCTTTTATTGGGTATGATAAACCATTTTTGGGTTTCTCACCATCTGCTGATAACGTGTGTCCAAGATACTCAATCTCTGCAACCAGAAATTCACACTTCTCTTTGCGTAATGTCAAACTGGACTCAGGTAACCTACACAAAGCCAGTTTTAAAGTTACAATGTGACTCTCCACACTATCTTCAAAAACTACGATATCATCCTGAAAGTAGCTGACATTCTCCATACCCCGAATCACCTCATTCATCATCCTCTGAAAGACACTTGCTGGTGACGATAACCCAAGCGGCATCCTAGTAAATTAATAAGTGCCTTCCATGGTTATGAATGCAGTTAAGGATTTAAACTTACTGTGGAGAAGTATCTGGTTGTATGCATATTTGAGACCTAATTTTGAAAAATATTTTCCACCTTTCAGTGACAACACAAGCTTATTGATATTTAGTAACAGAACATTGTCTGTCATAATACTCAGATTAAACTTCTTAGATCCACACAGAATCCCAATTTCCCATTACTTTTTTAGTGATAACTACTGGAGAGATCCAATTGGATGTTTCAATTGGTTCAATCACTCCACTTTCGAGTATATCCTTCATCAGCTCTTTAACCTTCTCACTCACAAGAATGGATACTATCCTGACCTTGTGTTGTAAGGGATCTGCTCCATGTTTCATTTTAATTTTATGTACTGTAATGCTACATATATTTTTATGTAGTGAGATTGTTGTGACCTTTGACTATGTGTTTTAACTGACTCCATTTTGAATGTACAACATAATTTGTGTGCTCTTGTATGATTTCATTTTGTGCCTTCTTACAGCTTCAGAGTGTGATGTTTTCTTTCTTCTCAGCACAGAGAAAACAGCATTGCTTGGAACCAAACGTGTGAGATATGCATGTGAAAGCGTGATAGAGGAATGTACTTCTCTGTCTCAGAGTAAAAAAAAGTTGGCTTGCCAGCTTCCATCTTGACCTTGAAACAGAACAGTATGGTCAGCCTTGGTTTTGCAATAGGCGAAGGGAGGGGGAATTTCTAGAAGTCTCTCTCCATGTTAGTAAAAGGTATTAAAGACAGGAAGTTTTGGCGCTCATACAGAAGCTCACTCGTGGGGTGGAGTTTTTCTGTGCCCTAGAGACTTCTGAATGACTGAAAGGGCTTCTCAGTCAAGCTGACCTGAATGCTGTGTTCAAATCAAATGGTGATGTATGAACTATGAGTTTCATTGCTCTGTGATGTTTTCATGCTGTGTATACAGGCTCTTTATATTTGGCTCTTGCATTTGACAGTATTTATTCTTGGCATTTGATAGGGCTTATTTCCTTTATTTTATGTCCATTATACTCTGCCTGTCTTTTTCTCCGACTTGTTAATGTGTTGGCGAATTCTTTTGCATTTGAGTCACTTCTCTTGCCTCTAACTTTTCCTGTTTGGGCTGCGGGTTGCTGTGCTTCCTTCCTGCTGCCTGGAGTGACTTTCTTTGTGCCCACGCCATCGCCTCACCCTGGTGGGACTCGGAGTCCCAAGGTGCACCACACCATCCCAATTAGCATCAGCTGCCGTGGGGGAGGCATGACCATCGCGCTATAAAGCGCTGCCTCGACCCCCGCGGGACGCGTTGGTGAATTCTTTTGCATTTGAGTCACTTCTCCTGCTTTTAACTTTTCTCGTTTGGGCTGCGGGTTGCTGTGCTTCGTTCCTGCTGCCTGGAGTGACTTTCTTTGTGCCCACGCCATCGCCTCACCCTGGTGCGACTCGGAGTTCCAGGATGCACCACACCATCCCAATTAGCATCAGCTGCCATGGGGGGAGGCGTGACCATTGCGCTATAAAGCGCTGTCTCGACCCCCGCGGCGTGGGACGCGTTGGTGAATTCTTTTGCATTTGAGTCACTTCACCTGCCTTTAACATTTCCAGTTTGGGCTGCGGGTTGCTGTGCTTTGTTCCTGCTGCCTGAAGTGATTTTCTTTGGGCCCACGTCATCGCCTCACACTGGTGGGACTCGGAGTCCCAGGGTGCACCACACCATCCCGCAGAATCAGCCCTCACTAATGAGATCAAACCTACAGAACGAAGGTTTTCCCTGGAGCTCTTACCCTCTCAGAATAGTCTTTCTTTGACTCCTGCACTTCCTGAATCCTCTGTGGTGATCAACCATGAAGTATCTCCACCTCGGATTAGCCCGTCACCACACGCCGTATTAGACCCAGTGACAGATATTGTCTCTTTTTCATCTACTGATTTAGAATTTAGTCCTGTTAGATCCAAAGTTACCACTAGAGGACATAAAGCCAAACATAGGTCAGATCGTATAACTGAACCCCCCCCCCCCAAAAAAAAGGAAGAGTCGAGGTATAGAGATACAAAGTAAACCCTCCCAAAGAATAACTGGGAAGAAAGCGAAATTCGCTATAAATGTAAGCAAACCCAATGGGGGTCCCCCTAACTCCACTGCTCATATTGTATCAGGGAAGCCTGTTGATAGTACACAAGAGGGGAACTTCTGGGGTAGACTCAAAACTATGATGTCAACATTACAGGAACCTATACTGCTAAAAATAAGTACTGTAGAAGCCAGACTAATTAAGGTGGAGGAGCTGGTTAGCTGTAATCCTTCGGTTACACTGGCAGTCAGCTCCAAGCTAAGTACAGGCCCGCCAAATAATATGGGGACAGGTACAGGGGCTGGCCAGTCTGTTCGCCTTATTGCAAACATACAGGTACAAGATAAAAGCTGTCTTAATAACACCACACCTAGTACAGTTAATATCCCTGCCTGTACTGGTCAGATTCCCCCTAGAGTAGGACCTTCTGTAGCAATATCTAACAATTCAGGTAGTTTAGAAAGAGGAGTCCCAGGAGTCAGAACGCATGGCAGAAATGAGGAGGTGGAGAGAGGCATACATTTTCAAGAACATCAAGCCTCCTAATCTACCACAACATTTAAATCTGCCCCCAGAAGCAACCCCGTACACGGTTGTTTTGGCTAATATCCCTTCCTTACCTCACAATGCCTTTGAACATTGGTCGACTTTAAGGAGAAGTCACTGCATTTTTTAAGTTCAAGGACCGGTATTAAAAACTCCCTCTTCTCAGAATTTAAAATGATACCGAGAATAGGGTGGGTGGGTCCCTCGGCCAAATCACTATGCGGAGACTGCGTTGTGTTAACCTTTAGTTCACCATTTTTGGTGCACAAAATTTTAGAGAGGGGAAACAATGGGCCTGTTAATCTTAATGATATAAATATACTACCACTTGGTTATTTTTACTAACCACCTAATCCCCCCAACTCCCGAGGCTTTAGGCATACAGGAGGCAATCCCATGGAGATCAGGGAGCTCAGATTTTCGGTCCCGGTGCGCAATCGTTTCGATGCTCTGAATTTCATGGAAGACATCGATTGACTGAACTTGGGGATCCCTGTTTGCCCCATCCTAAAGCCAGTAGGCCCAATGATGGGGGAAACCTTGGACTGACCTCAATTGGAAAAGACGATCCCTCCCCTATATATAATAGCAGAAGAGATAGAGACGTGGTCCCTAGGACTACAGACCCGGAGCTGGAAGTCTTTACTGATCCCCAGGGTCCTTTAAACGCCTCCCTTCCACATAGCAATGCAATCAAGGATCCACACAGGATTGTATTGCCCACTAATTCTTCAGATAGTGACAAACCCGCTCTTTGTAATATCGCTTCATGGAACATCGCAGGCATTTGCTCTAAGTTAGGCAGTCATCTGTGGTGGGACTTCATCTTACAATTTGAGGTTCTGTGCTTCCAGGAAACATGGACTAAAGAGGCGACTCACTTGAATGGGTTCAGGATGTTTCACACCCCAGCATGTGATGGTCTGAGTGGTAGGGCTAAGGGTGGGTTGTGTACATATATATCGAGCAGTATGAAAGAAGATAACGATGCTTGCTAATGACCACTATTACCAATTGGTTAAATTGGATATAGACACTAAACACTCTATAGTCCTGACTAATTTCTACACTAATATTCCCTGAGAGCAAGTAGGAACTGTTGTAAAAATATGTTGCAATCGCTGAAATCTGTTGGGAAAAGCAAGGTAAAAGGCATGATGCTAATATTAGCAGGGGACTTCAATTGTGTGCTATGTGCCAATGCCGGGGACAACTTATGTGGAGCTTTAAACGAAGAAGGGGCATGTTTATCCCACTTTCGGCACTCAATTTTAGGGGAGCAATTCAATGAACTAATCTTTAGCCTTGATTTGGGCTTTGTTAATGAATTATGTCCAGTACCTACTCCCATGCCCTGGACATTTAATGGCAGAGGTCTCTACTCCACTATTGACTACGTTTTAATATTATGCAGTTATGCACATTTTCTTCATTCCTTTTATGTTTCAGAGAACTTGCTTAGTGACCATTTCCCTCTGTGCTTATCAATCACACTTCCCTCTAGTAAATCCTTTGGGTCTAATAACAATGATCAGTTGTTAGAAAATCTAGTCATTGGAAGTGTAAATGGGTATTCCCTACTCTGGACTATGATAGACCAAGCAGCACTAGTTACGCCAGTGGTGGGTAAATGTAAACTTGCTATAGAGACATGTCTGAGTGAAACAGTCGCTCCAAATAACATCTTAGCCTCATTTTTAGTGATATCCAATGCAATAAGAGAGTCCCTCTTTAGCTGTAAATGCAGTACTAGACACCCGAAGGGATGGTTTGACTCTAGGTGCACCCAAGCTTATACTCACCTAAAAAAAGAGATGCATAAGATCCCGAGAAATACGCCCAGGATAAGGTTGCAAGAGCGGAATACAAGCAAGCAATAAGGGATGGAAAAACCACTCTGAAAAAGGAGGCTTGGGAGGCACTACATACGGCCTCTATAGCAAAAGACAGTACAGCATTTTGCAAAGCAGTCAAGGCACCTTTTCTGTCTAGCGAGGCGGGCCCATCCATTGAAATTTCAATGGATTAACCCTGATAAAAAATGTTGGGATGATTATATCCTGGATGGAAATGGCGCTCACTAAATACGGTAAATATTTGGTGGTATAAATCACAATATGGTGCTCAGGGAAGAGGCAATCATCCAACGCCTCACAAAAGATCAACAGATCTATAAACAGTTTAGATTCATGCCCCGGCACACATTCAGAATCATTGTAACAAGTAAATAACTTGAATATCAGTATGAATACAAGCAAACATGGGTAATTTTAATGCATTTCTTGTTGAGACTCCAGCCAACACGTGTTTCGTCGCCCGGGACAAGACACCCGCGACTTCCCCAGGGCTTCCAAAAGGTGAATAAATCCATGCGCCTTCTGACTGGTTATAATTCCATCCCAGCCTAATTGTGGCCGGGCATAGCAAGAAACCTCACAGAAGATCAAACTTATTTCACATATATCAAGGTCGCATAAGATGAAATACATGGAGTCTCAGTAGATCTGTTTAAAGCAAATATCTCTCTGTGGGGGCCTATTATAGTGCAGGTGCTTACCACCAGCTGCAGCACTGCTCTTTTACCTACCTGGGTATGCAAAATCTGGACCTAGTGACAAATGTAGAGAAATCGCATGTCATGGCCATAGGGAAAGGTAGGAAGAACATGAAAACCCTTTCTTGTAATGGCTTAGTAATAACGAGAGTGAAAGTGTTCACCTATCTTGGCGTAGTGTTTGATGACATAGGGTCTTGGGTACCCCAAGTTGCTAATAAAGTAGCAGCCGTGAAAAGATCTTCGGCGGCTATATTAGGCTTTGCTAAAAGATTGGGTGGCAAACCAGCTGAGGCCATATTAATGATCTATAGATCCAAAACCCTAGCCATAGCAAGGTATGGGGCAGGAATTTGGGGCTATAAAGATCTAGCCCCGATACAGAGAGAAGAAAATAAATTTCTTCGATCTGTCTTGGGTCTCCCCCAATCTACATCATCCTTTGCAGCTCATATGGAGCTAGGGATAGGGTACATTACTGATATGCTAAATCTGGCACCGCTTTTACTATGGATCAGAACCTGGCTGAACCCCAACCTTACACTAAACCACAAGATTATTACTGATTGTATGGGGAGGGATGGAGTGGCGGACATTTTGTGGTTGACATTTATTAAAACATCTGCAGTACTTCTGGGTCACCCTGAATTATATTTGAATCCGGAAAATCTTACCAAGGAAGATATTATATGGGTAAAAACACAATTCATAAAATTACGAGAATTAGAACGAGAAGCAAAGGAAATCACAAAGCCTACAGTTAGGTCACACTTTTTGTTGATCTCGTCCTTGTCAATTCAACCCTACTTGACTATTGTTACCAGACCCTATCACCGGTGGCTTCTAACAAAATTTAGATTTAATCAAGCTCATTTTTTGTTGGGTACTTACGAAAACTGGTGTAACCCAAAGGAAAACACACCTTGTGACTGTGATAATTTTTCCGATCAGGACCAGACACATTTTGTGTTTTTCTGTTCTTTCTTTGTTGAAAGTAGGAAAAAGTTCATTAGACCGCTGTTAAGGGAAAAGGGGTTTGCACAGTTTAAACCTGCACTGTATTATCTTCAATTAATGGAGACCCCTTTAGTGATGTTTGGTGTAGCCAATTTTCTGATTGCCTCAATCCGTGCTAGAAGGAAGAGACTTAAGATGAATGTAGGAGCTGGTTCTGTAAATGTTTTCCCGAGATCGTATGACATAATTTAAATCAATTCTCTTGTAATAAATGAAATATTGGGGTTATGAATCATGACACATTTGCTACTATACATTTTTAGTGTATTTGTGTGGATTTATATGTATATGTCACAGACCTTTTTATATATTTAAATTTTATTTGTATAATATGTTCTGGAAATTTTTAACTTTATGTAACTGTATAGTATACTTTTTATGATTTTTAAATAATCGAATAAAGTGCTTTTTGACTTGACTTGACTTGACCTACCTGGGTAGAATCCCTGATCGTGCCCATTTTCAAAAAGGGGGACAGACAGGACCCGGGGTTCTATAGGCTAATCTCCCTATTGGATGCTATAACAAAAGTAGCGGGCAGAATAATTTTAGAACGCCTCCAGGATTGGGCTGAGGAGAACTCCGTTCTATCTGACATGCAATACGGCTTTCGAGACGGTGGTTTAGGGACGGTGGAACTGTCCATCCTGGTGGGAAAATACACGAGGCTTAGAAGGGGAACCAGTTTTTAGCGTTTGTGGACCTCATGGCCGCATTTGACTGTGTGGTCCACAGTAAGCTCTGGTCAATTTTAGAAGTTATGGAAGTTGATGCTCAGATTATTCACTTTTTAAAATGTTTTTATAGTGATGCCAAGGCACGCGTGCGTTGCGGTTTGAAGGGCGAGTGCTCGGCCTCTTTTCCGATAAGGAGCAGAGTCAGGCAAGGTTGTGTCCTGGCCCGTTCCTTTTTAACCTTTACATCAACGGATTGGGGGAGGCTCTTAATCAAGACTTCCCTCAAGTGGCCGGATGCCCAATACCAGCACTCCTGTACGCAGACGATGCGGTGTTGATGTCCCGCACACAAGTAAGTCTTCAGAGAGTATTACATAGCTTTTCTCATTTTATGAAAGACCTTGGTTTAAGAGTAAATTCCTCTAAGACTTTTATTATGCGTTGCGGCCAGGGTATCAAGAAATCCAAAGATATGTTTGTGTCAGGACAGAAGATTGGGGTAACTAAGAGGTTTTCATATTTGGGCATTCTTTTTGCCCATAATGATACCTGGGCACAAGTAGTTGCAGCGAAAAAACTGGTTCTCCTACGAACAACATCTGCCCTTACCACCTTTTCCAGAAAACTGGGCAAAAGACCACCTGAGGAGCTCATTACAATTTATACGGCAAAGTGTGTTTCGGCGGTAGTTTACGGGGCAGGGGTCTGGGGGTTTACCGATCTGCTCACTATCCAACGAGCAGAAAATTATTTCCTAAGATACATTTTATCTGTTCCAAATGGTACTTCAGCGTGTATATGCCATGTGGAGTTGGGACTCCCCTTCATCTCTGATTTAATAAAGCTTGAGCCTGTGCTATTATGGCACAGGCTCTGGACCAAAGAAGAGGCAAAATTAAACAGAGATATTCTTTCGGATATCTTGAAATTGGAAGGGGCTTTGGGATCCCATGAATGAGATATGTCCGCAATTTCTTAAAAGATCTTGGCCACTTAGAGTATTTTACTAATCCCAGTACCATTCGGTCAATAACTAGGAGGGAATTAAGAAAAAAAGGACATTCTGCTGTTGGATACCATTAGAATGTCATCAGAGATATTAAAACCCACAGTCCTGCACAACCAACTGATTTTAACTTCTTTTAACATTCAAGCCTACTTAACTTTTTTACCAGACGTTTATGACAGGTTTCTACTAACACAATTCTGGTTGGGGTTTTTTCACAGATTAGTCACCCTTCCTAAAATGAATGACTGGTCTCAAGACCTCCAACCATGCCCTTGTGATAATATTTCTGTTCACTCTACGATTCACGTTGTCCTTTTTTGTAGATTGTATTCCCACGTAAGGAGCAAGTGCTTATTACCTGTCTTAAAAATGGTTCGGACTCCGACAGTGTCGACCTGCTTTTTTGGCATTACAACACCTGGATAACGAGCATAGTGTTTTAAGGATAGTAACTTTCTTGAAGAAAGTGCTGAGCCAAAGAGAATGTATGCTCACCTAATTGTTTTTTAGTTGGATGAGGGCTATGTCAGTTTAATGCAGTTTTAATTTTTCTGTATACTAATTATTATTAATGAATATTTTATATGAAATTTCTACTGTATGTAAAGATAAATGTATTTCTCTTTTTTATTGTGCTTTTATGATTGTCTGATGTAACAATTGAATAAAGCCTTCTTTGACTTTGACTCTGACTTGTTAATGTTTGATTATTATCTGCTTATGTTTTGCTCCCTTGCATTTGACTTGTGAATGTTTGATTATTATCTGCTTATGTTTTGCTTCCTTGCATTTGACTTGTGAATGTTCGATTATTATCTGCTATTGACTTGCTCCTTTGCATTTGACTTGTGAATGTTCCATTATTATCTGCTTATGTGTTGCTCCCTTGCATTTGACTTGTTAATGTATCATTATTATCTGCTTATGTTTTGCTCCCTTGCATTTTACTTGTGTGTTCCATTACTATTATTATAATTATTTGCGTGTGTTCTACTATCATTATCTGCTTGTGTTTTATGTCATGCATTTGATTACTTGTGTTTTATTATTACTTGCTTGTGCACATATATATATATATATACATTTGCATGTTGTTTTACCTGATTCATTTGACATCTGGGAAAGTCTTTCTGTTAGAGAGTGTTTAATTAACAAAACCACACACTTTATTTTGAAATTGCCTTATGATGTGACTCATTTTGTGAGTGCTGAATCTCGTTTCCAAGTGTTTTTTCCTGCCTTTTGGAGTGCCTCATCTTGGGAGTGTTGAATTCATTTTGTATGGGAGTGTAGAGCAAGACAACGTACATATCCCTTCAACTCCCCCATCTCCTCCCTGAAAACATTTCTTGCTCCGATAGAATTTCCTTAAGCATGGTGTCTTCCACCGCCATCACTTGGGTGGGTGCACGTGGATTGATGATTTCACATATCTAAGAGGTAATTGTTTTGAAATATGACAGCAAGGCTATACTTTAGATTACTAATCCAAGAAAATATGTAGTTTCCTTTGAGTTAGATGTTCTCAACTATAATCAACTGTCCCTAACCTTTACTCTGGGGCACTATACCACTGAAAGCTTTTACTTTTTACATCAAAACAATCAATTGTTGAAAAGATGTAGGTGAAACTAAGGCAGTCATTACAAGTTAGGCAGAATAAGGTAAGGTATTCACCACACGTGCTAAATACCATTAGACCATGGTGAGGTAATTTACCAAGATTGGTAAATACCTCCCATTCTGAGTTTTTAACTTGCATACGAGGCATAAAATGTGGAATCCATATTTAACTCATCAAATTCTGCATGTTTTGCCATTTTTATGGCTGTTAAATTTAGGAAGGTTTGTTGTGCCGAAATCTATGTGGTAAAACTGTGACGGTGTGATAATTATAACTCAGTCGGTAATTATGTTTCCTGTACAATGGTTTGAAATTTAGCCCTGCTCCTGTAATGAAGGTATATGTGTTTATCGTTGCATTCGGAAGTAGCTAAAGGCTACAATGTCAGTTTGAATTTAGAATTTTTATCAATAAATGTATAAAAGGTATACAATAATAAAAATAGGGTGCATTTTCATGCATTGATCTATAAAATGTCAAAATCCAAAGTAAGAATTTGGGCTTTAGCTGATCATGATTGGAATGATGCAAATCAATAAGTACACACTTTAACCAACTTTTTCATTGAGCTATTTTTCTCTAGTGAAGTGTGAATTGTGGTCATGGAAGCCGGTCATGATCAGAGCACCTGATTAGAGTATGTCAAGCAAGTGATGGAAAACTCTTGCATTGATATTTGAACAGCCAAAGTACTGTTATCAGGTCATCAGTACTTCCAGAATGTGGCAATACAGGGTGTTGGGACAGAAAACGTCCCCTGCATGACTCAAGAGAACATGCACACTAGTCCTGAATTCCTCATAGCGAGTGTCCGACTATTTGTTTATTTTTGTTATATTATGTCCATTTATAAGTGCACTAATCACACACAAGGGTATGCAGTTACTTGAGCAGGTGTATAGGCGTATGGTCCACACAGAATTATTCAGAGAGCCATGTCTTCAGCTTCTTGCAAAATTCAAGTAGTGAGGAGCAGGTTCTTCTGAGTTGTGGGAATTATTTCCATGTTTTGGGTGCAAGGTAAGAGAATGAGTGAATTCCTGCGTTTGTGAATACTAGGGGTGTGTGCAAGTGAGAGTGAGGCTCAGAGTAGGTGTCTTTATGGGTTGTGAAAGTGTATGCGGAAGTTTAGGTATGAGGGTTCCGTGTTGTGTAGGGCTTTATAGGTGTGGGTGAGGAAATTGAATTGGCTGTGTTTGTCAATGGGGAGCCAGTGGTGCTTCCTGAGGTGAGGCGAGATGTGGATGCGGCAAAGAAGGTTGAGTATGAGACTTGCGACAGCATTCTGGATGGTCTTAAGTCTATTCAGGAGAGGTTTGGAAAATCCGGAGTACAGTGCGTTGCCGCAGTCGAGATGGCTTGTGATGAATGTTTGCATGATGGTTTGTCTGGTGATCTGTGGAAGTCAATTAAAGATGTTTCCTAGCATTCTTGGTATGTAGAAGAAAACAGAGCTCACTGCATTGCTTTGGATCATCATGTTCAGCTTGTCATCCAGGATGATCTCCAGATATCTGGGTGTTCGTGTGGGTCCCAGTTCTGTTGGCCACCAGGTTGTGTCCCACAGGGAGTTCTTATTTCCAAAGACCAGTACTTCAGCCTTGTCAGAGTTCAGTTTCAAGCAGTTGGTTCTCGTCCATTCTGCTACCAGTGTCATGCAGTTGGTGAAGTTGGTTCTGATGGTGGGTGTCTTGTGCGTCAGGAAGAGGATGAGTTGGTTGTTGTCTGCATAGGAGATGATAGTGATGTCTTGAGGCCTGAAGATGTTGGCGAGTGGAGGCATGTAGACTTTGAACAGGGCCAGGATGGAGGATGAACCCTGAGGGACTCCGCATGCAGGTTTCTTTTCCCTGGATGTGAAAGGTGGTAGTCTGGCTCTTTGGGTTCTCCCTGTGAGGAAGGAGCAGTTCCAGTTGAGCACTGGTCCTTGGATACCGCGCTCTTGGAGTCTTCTGATGAGTGTGTTGTTAGAGACTATGTGAAATGCTGCGGAGAGGTCAAACAGGATGAGGGCGGCTCTTTCTCCATGGTCAAGGGCAGTTCTGATATCATCTGTGGTTATGATGAGAGTGGGCTGCGTGCTTTCTGAGGCCTGATTGTGTGCCGTCCACTAGGTGTTGAAGTTCCAGGTGGCTTGTGAGTTTTTGTTGATGGTCTTTTCAATTACTTTCCCTGGGTAGGGAATCAGGGAGCTAGGTCAGAAGTTGGCCGGTAGGCTTGGGTCTGCTGAAAATTTCTTGAGGAGTGCGTTGACTGCTGAGTGCTTCCAGACTGCTGAGAATCTGGCAGAGATTATGGAGGTGTTCATGATGCGGGTGACGGCTGTGCTGATTGGTGATGTGCCAAGGTTATAAATGTGGTGAGAATAAGGGTACAATGGGGCCCTAGAGTGGATGGTTTGCATGAGTGTGGCTATTTCTTCACTGATTAGGGACTAATATCTGATCAGGTGATTATATTGTTTGGTAATGGTCAAGTTTGTATTGAGTTCACTGGGATCTCGTTGATGCGCAAATTTGCTGTAGATGTTTGAGATTTTGCTGTGGAAGAAGTTGAATAGTTCATTGCAGAGTTCCTGAGAGGGGGTGATGCTATTGACAGAGGCTGTGGGTGTGGTGAAATCTTTGCTGGAGCTCCCTTCAATGCGTTCAGCTCTATTCTTGGTTTCTTGTATCATCAGAGTGCAGTTTTGAAGGTGGTTCTGTTGGTGTCTCCGTGGCAGGCTCTCCACTTACTCCCTAACTGTTTGCAGTGTCTTTTGGTGTCTCAGTGGTCCTTTATGTGCGAACTGAGATGCTTGGATTTTCTCTTTTTGTTGAGCTGGATGGGCATGAGGGAGCCTGCACAGTTCTAGATCCAGTTGTTAAAGTTGTCAACATCCTTTTGAAGTTGTCCCCAGGGTGGTTAGGTCAATGTGGAGGGCTCGAGGGCTCGAGACATTGTGATTCTAAGATTTTGCTCCAGCTGTGGCTGGGTAGGCTGACGTTGGTGGATGCGAGGTATGTTGATTTAGTAGTGGATAATGAAGTGGTCGGTCCATGTGAGGGGTGAGGTTCAGTTGAACTTTATGTCATTGAAGGTGGTGAAGATGGGGTCTAGTGTGTGTCTGGTGATGTGTGGGTGCTGTGATGAGCTGGCTTAGCCCAATGTTGCTTAAGCTTTCTAGCAGCGCTGCAGAGAAGGGGAAAGTTGAGGTCTCTGAGGAGTATGAAGGCTTTGGAGTTGATGGTGATGGGGCCAATGAAGTCTGTGAAGAGGCTAGTAAAAGTAGAGTACGGTTGGTAGATGAGGGTTATATTTAGGGTAAAGTTTCTGGAGATTTGAAGCTTGAAGTGTTGAAGTTTCATGAATGGAGTGGCGTTCTTTGTGGTCCTTGATCAGATGATTGTGTAGATGATCATGAGTTCCCCTCCTGGCTTCTGATGGCGGTCCTGTCATGCAATCTTGTAACCTGTAGGAATTGACATTGCGATGTCGGGTGCCAAACTTGGGTTAAGCCAAGTGTCTGTGTGGAAGAGGCGGTCCGGTGCATCACTGCTCAGCAGGCCCCAGATTTCGGTGGTGTGTTTGCTGAGTGAGCAGGAGTTGAGTAGCATGCATGTGTGTGAGTTGTGGGGTGCTGGTTTGAAGTTGCATGAGGCGTTGTGTGGAAGAGTTGTTATGGTGGCTGGTGTTTGTGTGGTGGGCAGGTAGGTTACTGCCGGTGAAGCGGCAGTGGGTGCAAGTGAAGGCTCCCACTGTGGTGTTTGGCGTTGCAGCAGCGGAGGAGAAGCGTACCAGGTTGAACGAATGGAGCAGTGCTGAGGTGTACGTTGGGGGGCAATGAATCAGGGTGGTTGGTGCTGGGCGGAGTACAAGCATGGACGGATGCAGACAGGCTTGCTTTGGCACGCCATTGTTGCCGATGCACAGAGACTGCCATTAAGTAGGTCCTAGGAGAAGTGTGGGGGCGGAGGATAGGGCGGCATGGAAGAGCGGGAAAAAGGAAGGGGAGAAGAAGCAGGTATGCTGCGGGGGAGGCGGGCAGCAGGAAAAAGGTGTGGGGGGGTGTGGGAGGCAAAATGCGCACAAAGGAGGAATCTAAAGAGTAAAAAGGGGTGATCTCAGAAAATAGCTTAGGAAAGTGGGCAGGAAATGAGGGAAAAGAGTGAAAGAGAAAAACGGCTAAATAGAGCTAAAGAAAAAAAGCAGAAAATGCGGTGAAAGCAGAAAAGCCAAACTAAAAGGGAAAACGGGCTGAAACAAGCTAAAGAAAAGGCAGAAATGGGTTGAAAGCCAAAAAGAGCTGAAGAATAAAATGGCCTGAGTCAGAAAAGTTCTTGAGAAGTGAAAAAGGGAAACGCTGACCAAGAGATGAGAGAGCGAGAGAAGGTGCGAGAGTGAGAGAGAGCGAGAGAGTGAGCTGAATGGGATGAGACAGCAGCTTTGAGGCAGCAAAGCTGGATCTGAAAGGGCCTTGGACTGGTCAGACAGGTCACAGATAAGAGGGGTGGCTGGGCCTGGGCACAGCCCACCCAGATGATGTGCAGTCCTCTTCTACTGTGAATGACTTCTGTCAGCTCACTAGACTTTGGAGGACTGACAGTGGTGTCAGCAGCTGATTATACCAACAGGGCAGACCTCTAAAGTATGGAGGATAGGCGAGAGAGGGTCCCTCATCAGTATAACAACAGTCTTTGACTGCTCCAGTTTCATTCCTTCCCATATGTTTTACCCCAACATGATGTGAGGTGGCCTGAGTGAAGAAGACTCTCTCTCAATTGTGCCTTTGTTTTGGTTTTCCCTCACAGGAAACCTCGTCCTGCCTGCTGACACTAGTGGACAAATACTGTAGTGTGACCTGTCTGGGAGTAATACAGAAAAAGACAACAACTGTCTGAAACTGGCCCAGAGCTGGACCTGTCAAATACAGAATCTCTGCAAGCTTGGATGACCTATGGGGCAGTTACCCATTGACATGGTTCCAGGATTTCTCATTAACGAGTGCCAGGGTCCCAGAATAGTGAAGACTGAGAAAGACATCTGAGCTCCAGGGTTAGGGACCCCTGACTGTCATCTTCCCTCGCCAGATTCAGGAATAGGAACCTGGAAGTTCTGCAACCTGTCAGGAATAGCTGCCTTGTTCCCACCATGTGGGATGGTGCCCACTGACTGCTAAGGAGTGGTGCTGGAGGTACCTTAGCATGAAGTAAAGGCAGGCTAGAAGGGGAGTGCAGGGCTAAGATTTACAGGCTGAAATTGATATTGGCCCACTGTAGCCCAGGAATGGCTCTGCACCACCAGGCCAGGTAATGCAGCCTTGTGGCCGTGGTCATCCTGCAGTCTTACCCTATCGATGCGGCGCACTCCCCTACTCTGTTCCTGCATCTGGGCAGTTATTTATTTCCCTCTTGAATAGAAGATGGCTAGAGACAGTGAAAAGGGCCTACCGAATTATAAATGGAAATAGAAGATGTTCCTAGTTGTGACCAGTGCATTATTGCGTCAACAATCTAGAGAAATCTAAAATTAAATTGTACTTCTTCTTAGGGCGTCTTCAGGGTGTTTCACAGTGATCTAGTGTTTCGCCATGCCTTCAGACATCCCTGTTTTCAGGCAGGTTGTGTGAGAATGAGGCAGGGCTATAGCTATACAGGGCAGGGTAGGTGTAAAGGCATGGCAAGTCCATGTTGATGTCTGCTCTCCACCAAAAATCTGGCAGACATTGTGTGTTTGAATGAACTGCATTCACCTTGGAATAAATAAAGGACACTGAAAAAGAGTGAGGGATCTGTCAATGGGGATAATGAGTATATAAAGTGAGGCACCCCTTCAGTCATCAGAAGGAAGTTAGTTCTTCCAGCTATGGTTATTTTACACTTTTAACACCTCCGTTTGATACTACAACAATGTATCTTAAGATCCGATTTTCAGTTCTACTTTTACATTTCTTAACTTTTTCTGAGAGCAGCAGAGATAGATTTACCAGCGCCTAAAAGGTCTGGCTAAGATCATACCTGTGAACAGGGAAAGAAAAGAAAGAAAGGGGAAATGGATCGGCAAGAGGTGAAAGTAACACATTGATAAAACCGACTAATCTGTTTATGCGCTAAAATAAAGGATAAAATGGTTGTAATTTAATCAATGTGAATATAATTGATATCATACACCAAATCTAGTGTGCATGTTGAAAATAGCAAGTAGAGCAGGCGCCACGTTGAACCTTCAAGAAATCAATTCAGAATTTGAGGGAAAAACAACTATGTATTTAGTTGAAGGAGTGGGTGGGAGCAAATTAAAATGAGAAAAAAATGATTAATGCTGAGATGATATGTGAAGGGCGAAACGGGAAGCCTAGAAGTACATAATTACCTACTGACACCAATTACCGGATTTATTTGGGAGATATGTATAGAAATGTTGGAACAACCCTATCCAGAATATTTATAAATGTCAATGAGATATAAGAAAATGCGCAAGTATGGTGTGCGTTGGGGGCTATGAAAGCAAAGGTGCCACAAAATGGAGGACAGTAAGAAACCACATTATAGTGTATGAGTGGAGGGATGGCTACAGCAAATCCCGCCCGGGTGTAGCCACCGGTGATCCTCAGCCCCTCCCCTCGCTAATGGAGCCAGTGCAGACACGTACCTGAATGCAGCGGAAGGCGGATGTGGACATGGGCGCCGGACGGAGGGTCGGGGTTTCGTGCTGCTGTGTGGCAAACTGCCGAGAATGAGTTGCTGTTGGTGTCTGCGCCTGATTCCCTGTCGGACCTTACCTGTTGGATGGAGTGAAGGAGCCGCGTTGGTCTTGCAAAGCGGCTAGGACGTGGGATGCTTGGTCAGGTGTTGGAGGAGCCGCTCCAGAGTTCACGGCGGAGGCTCTGAACTGAAGGTGAGGCCCAGCTGCAAGGCATTGCTTACAGTCTACTGCGGTCTTTTGCCTGAAGTCGTGTTGGTCGCGAGCGGGCAAGAATTGGAACAGGCGGGAAAGAGGGAAAAAGGAAACCAAAAGAGCCTAGACGGTGTTCTTTCTTTCACTGTAGGAAAGAAGGGTCAGAGAAAATACAGACTGAATTTTTAGACTCTCAAAAACTCCAAAAACTGCGGAAAGAGACTATGAGCTGCCCCGTTTAACGCTGGTGTTTGCTGCTGATTTTTGTTTTCTTTAAAGACTTTAAAGACTGCACATAAAGTATCCAGCACCGACATTGACATGGACATTTGAACACTTTATATTCATATTTTTTTTCTTTCCTCATGGCTCTAGTTCACCGCAGCGGATCCTAAAACAAATTGGAAGTACTGATCTTATACTATATTCATATCCCAGACAGGCTGCTCGACTTACAATAGGGCAAATTAAGAGTGTGTTTTGGGTTGTTTTCTTATTAGTATCAAGATGGGGAAACATTTAAAAATCGTTAATCTGCTCAACAATTATGATATAAATGCGGGGGTTAAATCCAAGACTCGTTCAACTCAAGCAAAAATAGCCTCAGCGGCTTTAAGAGCTGAGCGCCTGCAGAAAACTCGTCAAGGCTCAGCTAGAATATCCAGCCCACTAAGTTCTGAAGACGATTTGGCGGACCCAGGGAAGGGCACTAATGACGATCAGTCTTTGGAAACCCCAGAAACCCCTGGAACCCCAGCATTAGAAAAGACTAATGAAGGTCTTACATCTGAGAGATTAGCGGCGACTCAGTTTCAAGAGGAGCTATCACACAGGACGACAGTCAGGAAGTCAGAAATCCGGCGAATTCAGAATCGTGCCAAAATCAAGAGTCCGCAATTGAAGATTCTACTGGTACTAATCAAACTAAAACTAAGGGGTATCCTCTATTTTTGAAGTTTAGAACACCTCTTCCACCTACACAGCCTCCAGGTGCAGCACAAGAGCAAGAATCTCTGGATAAAACTCAAGCACACAGACTAATGGATGTTTCAATATCTATTTGTTCCCCCTCACAATCTCCTTCAATACCCCTGGATCATTCAAAAAGGGATCTAAGGGACGATCAGCCCTTGAGCCCCTTGGTAAAAACAACGACCTTAGCAGAATGTCAAGTACCCACTCCGGAAGAGCCCGTCAGGGTCCAGTATGGGGATACTGGGGCCAGCTTTCAATGTGACATTAAAGCAATGCTGAATCTCATCTTGGATGAGATACGAGAAATGAAAGGGACACATGCTAATGAGATTGCGGCCCTACATCTTCGTTTGTCAAAAATTGAAGCGGCAGTCGCTAGCTATCCAATAAGATTGCAGGAGGCCGAGTCTAGGAAATCTCTTCTCGAGGATCAGATGACTGTGATTCAGCAGCAGGCAACCCTGGATTAAAAAACAAAAACTCTTTCTGGAAAGTAAGCTTGAAAATCATTCCCGACGTTCAAATTTGCGATTGTTGGGGTCCCAGAGGGTTGCGAGGGGACGCAAATCCTTTAGTGGGTGGAGTCATTCATTAAGGATAATGTGCTACCTGGGTTTACTGAAGATCTTTCCATTACAAGAGCCCATAGAGTCCCAGATCAGCCTTTTCCAAATTCAAAGTGACCTAGAACAATTCTTATGAACCTTGCAGACTTTCGGATTAAAGAGCAGGTATTGACTCATGCTATCCAAAAGAGACAGCTTCAACTCGAGAAGTTCGTAGCTGCTGCATCTTTTCTGATATGCCTGCAGCAGCAGCCCGCCACCGGAAGGAATTTGTTAAACTTCTCTATTTGTTTGAAGCGCAAGGGGCTCAGGCTTCCATAGCCCAGCAATCTAAGCTCCGGGTTCTTGTACAAGGGAAATTTCATATGTTTGCGAACCTTGAAGAAGCACGGAAGCTCCTTCAGAAAATCACTGCTGGAAAATAGGGAACTAAATCGGGTTGTCATTTGATGGCTTTTTTTTTCAAACACTGAAACAGTGGGAAAAAATGTGGAAGGCCAACCAAGATTGAACCAAAAATGTAGAATATAAAAATAGTTACATGTAATGTCAACGGATTGCTTAACCCGCGGAAAAGCTCTGCTTTATTAAATTGGATAACTTCCCTCCCTCCCGAGATTATATTTTTACAAGAAACACACTTTAGGACTGATACAGCAAAGATATCACTTCCCAAGAAGTATGTGCAGGCATATTTTTCATCTGCCAATCTAGCGGTCCGAGGGGTAGGGATCTTACTATCTAACATCCTCGAGTGGCAGGTTAAGGATGTTCGACGAGATGGTAAAGGTAGATGGCTTTGGGTGAAACTAAAGCTTGAGGAAACAGTGCTGAATTCGGTTAATTATTACAGACCTATTGAGGACGATACTGCAGTGCTCGAGCAAATTTATCAATTAGCAGTACGAATGGAAGGCATATTAATTTTGGGCGGCGATTTTAATTTCATTCAGAATTTGGCACTGGATACATCAAATAAGGCGAAACGCCAGCTAAAGCCCAAAACCCCAAAATACTTCTCCTTAATAGATCCTTGGAGACTAGTGCACCCTAGTTTCTTGCAATTTAACTGTTACTCTGCAAGATTCAGATCAGCTTCTCGATTGGAGTTTGTTTTAGTCGATAAGCTGGTTGCCAACGGCCCTGCAGAAATACTGGCCAATTCTTTTTCAGATCACTCTCTGGTTTCATTTACATTAAAATTAGCAATCACCCCACAAAAGAGGCCAAGATGGCAGTTTGATACTTCTTTATTACAAGATACTACTTGGCTGACAGAAACCAGGGGATTTATCAAAGGGTTTTTCCAGCTCAATTTAAATAGGGCCCCTATATGTATGGTTTGGGAGGCATTCAAAGTTACTTTTAGAGGCCAGACAATATCATATAAGGCAAGAATAAATAATTTGCGGAAACAAAGGATTCTGGCACTGCAGACTGCCATGGAGAAGGCTAGACTAAATGCAACCCTAACAGATATACCAGAGTCCATCAAAAAAGCACAACAGCAAGAGCTAGCTAGAGCAAAGGAGAAATTGAAGGATTTTTTCCTGGTAGAGAAAATTAAGGAAGAAGCTTTATGAGGAAAGCCAGCAGATTGGTAGATTTCTGGCTTGGTCCACGAAAAGTCAGAAAGCTGCTCAATTAATTAGCCAAATTAAAAATCCATCAACAAGTACGTTAGAAGATGATAAACAGCACTCCCGCATTTTTCAACTTATTATCAGGCTTCGTTAGCTAACTTACTTTCGCAACTGGGTGAGGAAAAGTCAGTTTTTGACACTTTTCTGTTAATACATATGCTCAAGAAAAGTGCAATAAGACTCCCTGTTTTTTTACGTCTGGCGACACTTCCTAAAAGAAACTGATATAAGGTGATACTGACTTTAGCGGAAAGAACCCAGCTATTTTTTAAATCACGAGATATTCCAGCATTTTATGCATACACCCCTATCCAGGACTGTGCAGTAGGAGGTCTCATATTGTCTTAAGGACCTTATCAAATTTGGTAAGAACTGGATTTTGCTTAGCTTGGGGATTTTTATATATCCATGAAACATTATTCACATGGGAAACGGCTCGATTACAAATCACTACATTGACCACTGCCCTCCCTTTGAGTTTTCTTCAGTTATTTAATTTTCTCAAAGCTAATTATTCAATGATGGGTGAGATGGCATGTCAAATCGCCAAGCAGATGGCAAATAAAATGGTGGGGGTCGGTTGTTGGTATCGGTTACTACATCAAAAGGCCCATTCCGAAGAGATTTTGACGAAAGAGCTCCAGAAAATTCATTCAGAGACAGGTTGCAAGTTCAATGTTAAAGAATGGAAACAGCTTAGCGAGCTAGCGTATAAAACACTTGGAGGCGCTATTAGAATAGAATTAACTTCTTATCTAGATGGTTATTATATTACACACCCCAGAGATTGTATAAAATGTTTCAAACAAGCCTGAATCAATGTTCTTGATGTAATAAACAGGGTGATGGTGGATGTGTGCATATATTTTATGAATGTAATAACTTACAGCAATTCTAGGAAGGGGGTTTTGGCGAGATTTCTCTGATTATGTCTTTGACAATTGAGTCTTCAGCTATGTTGGTTTTATTTGGTTCCTCAGGGGAGGTGAAATGTTTAACAAAATACCAGCAGTATTTTATACTAATCTCCATAGCAGTCGCTAGGTCACTTGTCCTATAAAATTGGAGAACCAATTAACAACCCAGTATTGAGCACTGGTTTAATAAAATGTCCAGGACTTTTAGATTTGAGGAGGCCTACGCAAAGTGTGTAGGGGCTATTGTAAGATTTAGAGGTATTTGGCAACATTTCTCTTCTAATGGGTTTGCAGAGGAAAGGAGTTTATAAGACCTGGGTGCTTTATAGGAACTTTTTAAATAATTCTCGCTACTAGCACAATGCACTTTAGATAGTACGTGATCCTCTTATATCCTCCAAAAACATTTGCACATTGCACTTTTCAAGTGGGTAGAGGTATATTTGCTGCTAGTCTCATATGCACTTTAAACAGAATGTTTCCCATTGTGATCTCGTTATTTTGGATCATAGCTGTCATTTATTTGGAATGGATAAACTACAGGGAGTATGCCTGAGTATTGGCTATAACTTAATGTGGATTATTGAGAATTATGTTTTATATTCTTCAGATTAGATTTATTATGGAATGTTTATATAGCCATTTATCAAGATTTATTAATGTTACCGTCCTGGAATTGCCTGTTGTTATTGGATATCGATTACCTGTGCTTCTTGTTATTTATTCTGTGATGTCCTATAGCATGTTTGTTTGCTCTTGTTTGTTTATTTTCCTGTGCTAATAAATAAAATTAAAAAAAATAAAAAATAAAAAAGAAGCCATATTATAATGTGGCAAGTAATGTTGAAGCCATATGTGAATCTGTCCATGGTAAAAAGAAGCCCTTATTCGTTAACTGGAAAATAAATAATATAATATGTTCACACCTGTGAACAGGGAAAGGAAAGAAACAAGCATTTGCAATGCAATAGGTCTCGCATTTACGTAAGTTTGAGCTATTGGCATTGTAAATGACAATGCCTTTTTTTATAATTTGGTTTTTAAAACATAAATAAAAGGCATTGCCATTTACAATGCCAATAGCTTAAACTCTCGTAAATGCGAGTGAAATCTATTGTTTTTAATATATCTTAAAAGGGACTTTTAATTGGTAATTATGCCTGCCAGTTTACCTTCCTCTGTTTCTATTGGTTGTAGTCTGCTCTCCCTTCTGTGTCTTTTATTAGTTTCCCGTGGCCTAACTACTCATTCTCATCTGCGTTGGTGGTTTGAACTTTTTTCTTTTGGTTAATGCTGCATACCATTTACTGTTTACATTTTGTTATCTTTCCCTCTAAACACCTAGTATTGCTAGTTTTTACTACTAAACAGGCAGTTGTCATGCATCACAGCAGACGTGTGATGCTTCCCGCAGCCAGCCTTCGACTGGGAAACACTTTACAAGGCCTGCAATTGTACTGCTTTCCCTCAGTCTGTAGTGCTCAGGGGATTATTTTTCTTTCCTGACTTTAAGCCATGTTGCACAGCAGCTAATGCTGCTGTGGGTCATGTCTTTAAAACATTGAGTATATTGACGCCGTTCTCACTCTCTACCTAGGCTCTGCTCAGTCCTTTAGCTCTCGACATGGAACACATCTATATGCATGACTGGACTTAGTAGCCCTCACTCAGACTTCATTTTCCCCAACAAAGCAAACACAACTCTCACTGTAGGTTTTTTAAAGTCTGTGCTTTATTTTAGACAGCAAGAATTCACTATTGCTTCACAGCATATATGAAGGAGAGTGCATCATCATAATGCAACGAGTGATAAGTGAGGAGAAGCTGTCAATATAGTTTACACGGTCCACATAAGGTGCTGCATACAGCTTTTTCAGACTTTGTAGAGCAAGGAGTGTAATATTCTGTGGCTATACTGTGCTGTAATTTTATCCGTAGACAGGGCTGCAAGATACCAGCAAAGTTAGGTTCCTGTCATGTCATTCATGCATTTTAGGGACTGTAGTGTAGTTCAAGCTCATCTTCAATGTGCTTGAGGCTGTTGCTTGCCTTTAGAATGCCTGACTCTGGCGTTACTAGAAGTGCTCGCCCTTCAAGAGATTTGGCTTTGCTATTCTAAGGGGCATATGTCCAAGGACTTAACGCCGCCGTAGCGTCAATTTATTGTCAAGATCGCCACTTCTGTTAGCGGGACTTAATGAAAATGAGATGCAAGGTAGGCGTTCCCATGCAAAAACTGACGCTAACCCCATTTCACGATATTTACAAGAAATACCTTGTTTGGTGCAAAACCAAAAATACTGCCTCTAACTCCAGTTATAGGCAGTTTTTTAAGACCAGAAAATAGCTCGTCTTAAAAATGGTGCACACACTTGGGGCCTCATTTCAGAAGGTTTTGGTGCTGGACAGCACTGCAAGGAATATTGCTGCGCTGCCCTGCGACACCATCAATAAGACAGGGTGCATTTCTGGGCCTCATTCATGAAAAGTGTTGCATTGATGCAACACTTTTCACTATGCCCTTCTTGAGACATCATGGATGGGCTGTATTCACTGTACGGCGCTCAATGTCACAATTATTGACAGATACATCTGGAATCCTGACATATCTGTCAGCACTAAAGTCACGCATTGCTGCAGTTGTGTCACAAGCATGATGCAACTCCAGCAATGCATAGGGCCAGTCTATCCCTGAGGCACTGTGTCTCCCTTACGCCTGTCATGAGGCAGGCGTATGGTACTCACTCAGTGGCATCCTACAATTGTTGCAGTGAAATCTGATGGATTTCACTGCGCCACTCCCATAAGGCTTTGTTGCGCGGGAAAGCCCACATTGCATACATCATACTTGATGCAGGTCTAATGTGGCACAGGACTTCACAAGGTCATGCATATGCCTAGATGCGTCACTTCTCAAATACGGCACAACGTGGTGCAAGAATCACGCTGCAAGTACATCAAGAAAATGACACACCGGCGGGGTGAAACTGTCAGAAGGGGTTCATGAATAAGCCCCCCTGTCTTTTTACCCTATGTTGATGCACAATGGCTGTCATGCGCTAACGCAGGCACTCTTGCGCCATGGTGCAAGGGTGACTGTGATGCAGCACGGAACCTGGGTAACGGGAATCAGGACAAAACCCCGTACCAAATATCCTCCCTTCGTCACAGACCAAATATCACATTAACACATTCACTCCTACAATCATTGGTGGGGCCCATAACACCAACATTCACACTTCAATTCTCACTGGCCTGCCCTTACAGGAGAGATGAATGTTCCAAGTGCTGACATGAGAGGAATACCTTATAACCTATAGAGAGAAATGTATTTACACATTTATACACTAATATCCTTACCCCCTACATATCTCAATCCTAAACATCAAGAATCTCCTCCCACGTGATCAATGGATCATTTAGTTGGATTAGTATGGTGATTTAGACCAGCTAAAAACACTTTAATATCTTGATCTTTACCTCCCTCAATAAACGACAAAACACATTTTCTTGTTAATCAATATTCGTTTATCTAATTATCGCAAGAATTTAGTTCCATCTAATAAATTTATTAGATTTTACGCAAATCACAAAACACCATATTTACCTAATCTGGCTATTTGTCGTCCTCTAAGTCATCAAATTCAGTCGTCAATCAGTCGGATTTCGAAAGTTCTTCATGCAGCACACTACAGTCCCAAGAACGGACAAGGGCCAGAGACGTGCAAGCATCTATCAGTGCCCATAGATTTTAGGAAGTCCACAATTCATCAAAGAAATGGGCAGCAATTCAGTCTGTCAAAGATTCAGGAACACAGCCGTCACGTAGCGTCACCGTCGTCTCCGTCAGCAAAAGGAAAAGCATGCGAAGTAGTAGAAGAAGAACCACCCTCTCTATTCTACCGTCATTTTTATAATAAAAGTAATATCAAGATGATACATTTTACAAAATTTGGGCTTATCCCATTGGTCGGTTGGGATCGTCTGGTGAGGTTTCACACAGTTCAGGAGGGTATGTCATTATACATGATCCATCCGGTTCCTTGTGTCTGTCCATTGTTAGTGTACTTGGCGGGCTTCCCATCATGACCTTGCTTGGGTACAACAAGAGTAGGGTCATGTCGAGGCCACAGAAACGTGTTGTAGCGCAGGCGCACTTCACCCGAAACCTCGTGGAATGGTGGCCATCACGTCAGACTACGTCGGCGGCCATCTTTACTTTAGGCCCAAAGGACAACTTAAGCGAAACAAACACAAAAGAATAATTAACACATGGAAATAACGAATAAAATGTTAAACCCTCACTAATTCCCCTATGTGCTTGTAATTATCTAGCGTATAGCGACATTCAAAGCGTTCATATTCACCCATTGATGTCATCTGGTGCAACATTACGAAAACGTCACAAAGCGATATTCTATTTTTCTAGTGTTAGTATGCGTACATATGTTAATTACAAATTATTTAGCCATGCAAAATGCAAATCCCACGTGTATTTCATACATTAGTAATGTTGATTAAACTTCATGCAAACACATTAATAATATTAAAATTAATAGATTATTCTAATTAGTATAAACATGCAGCATGGGGGGGGGTATACAACATTTTGTACTACCCGCTCCATCAATCCCCCCTTTGGTGATTTTATCACCACACCATTAAAATTTTGTATCACTTTTCATGGATGTTGAAATGAGTTCTTGCTTTTATTCACATCTCAGTCTCCCCAATATCTTCTCTTTTGGCTGTCTTATACATATTTTCCTTTACTTCTTCTAATTCTATTTCTTTGAATTCTCTCTCTTGTTTCTTATCTTTTCTTCTTAAATTTTCTCTTTTTAACTTTTTTTGACTTTTCTTCCTTGTATGACAGAGGCATCCTAATCTTAATATTAATACTAAGAAAATCACACATATTGATGGAAATACAATTTTACCTAAAAATGTACTACCTAGGTTTACTAAGAAATGTTTAATAGCAGATATTTTCTTTACAATCTTTTCCCAAACACCTTCAACCTCCAGTGGTGCAAATTCCTCATGCAGATCAGTTATATTTTTAATATTAATTTTCAAATCTTTACTTTCGTCTGGAATGTAAGTACAACAATGTTGAACTTTCAGTATTCCACAGACTCCATCCTCTTTTGCCAATATTATATCAAGGGCAAGTCAATTTTGCATTACCATGGCACTCATGGCAACCATTTCAGTGTTTACCAATAAAAATCCTCCAGCGATGCTTGTTGACAAGCGATCCACTACTGTTGATAGCCTTCTAATTTTGTTCGCATTCAGAGATATTCCCACTGCTGGTATCAATGCTCCAAAGATATCACCTACAATTTCTGACCAAGATTCTCTCTTTCTACGTGCTAAGTAACTACCTAACTTATGTACACCATCTTCTCCTCTTCCCACGTGAAAAATCTTTGGGAAAACAGGCCTACATAACGTGCCATACCAATGGTCTAGCAAACAATAATATGCCTTGTTCCCACAAATAAAGTATAATCCAGGAAAAACTGGATCTCTTCCTCCTTTAAATCCCCATCCACCCATGATTCGGTATGTATCATGGCACTCACTATTACCTACAAAGTAATTATCATATGCAGTTTGATTCCTTCTAATACACAATTTCTCTTTCTGAGGCCAATCTAAAGTCATAGTTGGACTAGCTTCTCCCTTCAAGTGTTTTTCCATTTCAACACCCCAAACTGTCTTTTCCACTTTTCCCTCAGATGCCTTCCTATGCATTTTCAATCTCCTTTCTTCAACCATATCCAAAAAACGTATTTTCTTCTTTCTTTAAACTGCAAGTCAAATTACTTCTAAATATATACTCTAATGTTAGTTCTTTAGTCTCAAAGAAAAATTCACCTAATACCTTTGCAGGTTTTACCTTATTTAGCTTGTTAATTGATGGTACTTGTGAAAATATGTTATCTACATCTGAAAAATAATACTCTAACTTCCCTGTTTGGTAAAATAAACTAGCTATTACACTACATGTTATTCCATAAGTTACTGGAAGGTGGTGATAGGTCACTCCCTCCGATACAGATGCAGGTAACTGCATACAAATGTAGCAGTCCCTTACGTCCATTGTCTTTACATATTCATACAATAATTTCGAGAATACAGTGTTAGAAATATCAGTTATAGACCTGTATTTATGCAAATAGTTTCTATCTATTCTAGTTGGAACTACCATCTGAATCTTTTCTATATTAGTTTTGTTTTCACTATGTCCTTCTAGTGTGTCTATGGTAACCTTAAATGAGATCATCAGAGCTAGTATACTCCACAGAAGCATTAGTAATCCTGTAAAACAACAACACATTTTACACCATCTCTTCAAAAATATACATCTACCTTTTCTACTATCTGTGTTTGCCATTTTTGTAAACATGAACAGTGTCTTTTGACTTAGCCTCTTCTACTTCACAACTAGTTTGTCCAACCCAAGGCTCTAAGCACCTACTTGGTTCTACCAGTTTTTATCTTTTTCCCGTATTTCATTGTCTTTCCATTAGCAGCTTTCTTGTCTCATTCAGTTTGGCATCTCATCATCTTTCACCTTTCCTTCGTGATCTGAATACAGAATGTCCTTGACATCCTCTTCTTCTCCAATATCGGACAAGATAACTCACAGGATTTCTGCTTCCTCGTCTTCCTCAACCACTTCCGGTACAGTCACCTCTGGGTTTCCTTGGCTATCCACCTCTTCTTTTATTTCAGGCAGGGCCACATACGTGCATTCTGGCAACTTATACTTCTGATTAGGTTTCCTCGTTCTTTTGCTTTCTCCAATTACAACTATTTCTTCGTCTTTTGATTTCTCTTGACTTGTTACTTCATTCACCTGTTCAGCTCTTGGTGAATTTACTCGTGTCAGTCGATATCTCAGTCTCTTTATTTTATTCGGCCAAACTTAGTCTTTTGCTGCTCTTTTCAGTTTACTTCCTTTATCATTCTTTTCAGTTCTCCAAGCTCTCTTTCTTAGGACTCGACCTTCTGGTACTTCGTCTTCGCTTTCCTCTGACTCTGTTTCAACTTGCTTTTTACTTTCAACAGCTTTTCTTTCCACCACTTCTTTCGTTTTCCCTACTTCTGTCCCTCCTCGAGTCTCCGGCACACAATCTTTCTGCTGACTACTAGTCCCTTCCTCTAACTGGATGTTGGAGTTCCCTACACCTCCTCGGGGGTCTTCAGCAGAAATCGTTCCCTCTCTCTCTGTATCTGGCACCTGTCCATCTAAATTTGTTATTTCAGGTGGAATTTCTCTCAATTTTTCATCTGGAACTTCTCTCTCAGCAATTTCTTTAATTGTCTTTTCACTGTCTTTTTCTTTTCTCGAACGTAGAGTTCCTTGTTCAGTCTCTGAGTCTGAGCTGGTATCAGAAATCTGTAACCTTCTCCTTAGGGAAATACTTCTTGGGACAAAAGTTAGATCTGACTCTGATTCCCCCCTTTCAGGGTTTTCTTTTGTTCTTGTCTCTCCATCATCTGATTCAGTACTAGATTCTGATTCATCAAAATATTCTTTTTCTGTGCTATCCACTGGATTTGGGATTCTCAATGTGTGACTTGCATGAATCCAGTTCTTGATCCCAGCACACTTCACAGCTGTTGTAGTCAAAATTACTTGTCGTGGTTTTCCCCTCCTTGGAACCAAACAGTTTCTTCTTCTGTGTACTTTGATTCTTGCCCAGTCCCCTGGGCTCAGATCATGAGCTTGCTTCTTTTCAAGGGTGGTGGCATCCGCTCCAACCTGATGAAACACAGAATGAACTGCGTCAGCCAGGCTTTTACAGTAATCCAACACCATGTCATCAGTTATAGGCAACAGCTTGTTGACTGGTATGAACACATGACACATTGCTCTACCCATGATAATTTCATGGGGGCTCAACCCTGTAGTTGGCTGGAATTGATCTAATAGTCATGAGTACCAGAGGCAAGACATCAGGCCATTTCATACTCGTGGCTAAACACATTTTCCCTATCCTGTTTTTGATAGTACCATTCATTTGTTCCACCACACCACACCAGAAGCCTCTGGGCGATAGGCGCAATGTCGTTTTTGTCGTACATTCAATGCATCACAAATCAATTTTATGATCTCATTATGGAAATGTCTTCCTCGGTCTGATTCAATTGTTACTGGGAACCCGAATCTGGGAATAAATTCCCTCAAAAGCAATTTTGCCACTGTGATTCCATAATTTCTTCTTGCTGGGAATGCTTCTACCCATCTAGAAAACAAACAGACCATAACTAGAACATACCTCAACCTGTTACAGGGAGGCATTTCAATGAAATCTACTTGCATTCTGGTAAAAGGCCCTCCTTCTCGACCTATTGTTCCCAAACTCACTACTGTCTTTCTTCCAGGGTTGTATTGCTGACATATAAGGCATCTCTGACAAAGACTTTCTGCTACGAGTCTAAATTTTGCATTGTACCAGGTCTGCTTAAATGACCTGATCATGGCATCTCTCCCTATGTGTCCCTGGCCATGATACATCCGTGCCATGGCAGACATCATGCTATCAGGCATAACTGGTCTTCCATCCTGATAGACCCACACATGGTCCTTTTCCCTTGGTGCACATCCTGCTTTTACCCACTGCTTCATTTCCTCATCTCCTGCTTCTTCCTGCAATTGCCTTATTTCCTCCCAGGTACCCACAATGTTAGTAAACATTAAGGTGCAAGAAGTCACTTCTTTCTCCTTTGCCCGATTAATGGAAATCTGATTACGCGCACAGTATTGGGCCATATCATTGGCGTACTTGTTGCCGATGGCGATGTAATCGCCAGACTGACTATGTGCAGCACACTTCGCAACAGCCAATTGCTTAGGCAGCTGTATCGCCTCAAGCAATTTTTCAACCACTTTAGCATTCTTAATGGGAGTTCCACTTGATGTCAAAAATCCTCTCTGTAGCCATATTTGGCCAAAGTCATGCACCACACCATATCCATAATGACTGTCAGTTATCACAGTCACTCTCACACTCTTCCCAATCTTGCATGCTCTAGTCAAAGCAACAAGTTCAGCTACTTGGGCTGATCTTACTCCTTTCAGGTAGGATGCTTCCACTACTGCTGCAACTGTGCATACTGCATATGCTGCACTAAACATTCCATCGTCTGTTCTCAGGCAAGAACCATCTACAAACATCTCAAAATCACTTTCTGGCAATGGTACATCTTTTATGTCAGGACGTGGTTTGGTACAGAAATCGAGTACATCCAGACAATCATGATCTGCTTCGTCTCTGACTTCCACATTCTCACCATCAGGCAACAATGTTGAAGGATTCACATTCAAGCATCTCACAAGACTCACATTTGTTGCACCTAATATGACTTTCTCATACTTAGACAGCCGACTATGTGTCATGTACTGAGTGCGACTCCTTGTTAAAAGGATTGCCACATCATGAGGTACAAACACTTTCACAGGATATCCCATCACGATTCCTTCACTCTGTTCCAAACTCCGACAGGTAGCAGCCACTGCTTTCAAGCATGCAGGTAAGGCTACAGCTACTGGGTCTAGCATTGATGAAAAGTATGCAATTGGTCTCCTCAGCTTTCCATGTTTCTGTATTAATACAGAAAGTGCACATCCATTCCTCTCACTGCAATACAACTCAAACTCCTTCTCATAATCAGGCATTCCTAATGCTGGCGCTTCACACAAACCATCTCTCAATCGTTTAAATGCTGCCAATTCCTCTTTGTTCAAATCAATGGGATCTCTCACATCACTTCTTGTCAAGCGTACCAAGGGCTTTGCAATCAGGGAGAAATTGCTTATCCACTGGCGACAGTATCCAACCATTCCAAGAAATATTCTCACCTCTCTTTGCGTCATGGGAGCTCTCATTCCTTTTATGATCCTGATTCTGTCTATTGTTATCTTTCTCAATCCCTTTTCGATATTGTGGCCTAAATAATGAACTTCTTTTTGGCAAAATTGTAACTTTTATGGTGACACTTTAAGTCCTCCATCAGCCAGATGATTCAGCAAGGCTATAGTGTACATTACACAAGCTCCACGAGTCTTCGACGCCACTAGAAGGTCGTCGATATATTGCACTAACACTGAATTTTCAGGCATCTCTAGACTTTCTAAGGATTTCTTCAATATCTGATTAAATATTGAGGGGCTTTCTGTATACCCTTGTGGAATTCGGCATCAAGCCAAAATACGCTCGTCGAAACGAAACGCAAAAATTTGCTGGCTGTCATGGTGCAATGGAATGGAAAAGAAAGCATGGCATAAATCAATCACAGTATATCATTTTGCGTCATGGGGAATCTGATACAAAATCACAGATGGAACACAACACAACGCTTTTGTTTATCTTTTTCAAATCTTGCACTATCCTGAATTTTCCATTAGGCTTTTTCAGTCCCATAATCGGGGAATTACATGGACTACTCATTATTTCTCTCAAAATGCCTTGTTTTATCATTTTCTCAATTTTTTGGAGTAACTCCTTCAATTATTTCAGGTGTCAATTTATATTGAGGGACATTTGAATAGCTTATTCCTTCCTTCACTGTTATTTTTACTGGGTCCACATTTCTCATTAGTCCCACATCTTCTCCTGTGAAATCCCAGACTTCTGCTCTTACAGTCTGTTTCAGTTCTTTGTGTAATTCATCAGGGTTAAATACAGCATAGGCTTCAGTAACCCCAGTTTCCGTGTTTGCCATAGTCATCTTATACAGCACATCTTCATCAGGGGTCTGAAATGCTATACCATCAGGGGTACAGAAAATAGTGCAATTCATTTTGCACAGCAAATCCCTACCTAACAAATTCACAGGACTTGTGTTGCACACAACAAAGCGGTGCATTTCAGAGAATTTCCCTATGCTAACTTTCACGGTTTTTGTAAGATAAGTTTTAATCTGTCTGTTGGATACACCAACTACTTGGATCATTTCATCCGAGAGAGGAAGATTCTTAACATCAGCTGACCTAACAGTTGATCGAGTAACACCAGTATCGACTAGAAAAGTAATATTTTCATTATTTATCTTCCCATCCACAAATGGGCCTGTCTGGTCTACTTCTAGAGTTGCGCCAAGTACGTACTCTTCTTCCTCCCTTCGGCACCGTCAATAACCCTCTTCTGAATCGCTCTCATCGCATTGTAGCCAATACTGCGAAACAGCGCTAGCGCGCGGCATCTTAGTTACCTGTTCTTCGTTGTAGAATCCTGTCTCATTACTGTATTTCTGTGAGTTTTTGCTTTGTGGAAAAGACGGTTTTGGCACCTGATTCTGTTGGGTAACAACCTGCTGCTGTCGCTGCGGTTGACCACTCACCTCATTCTGCACCTGTGGATTCAATGATGCATTTTCATTATTAGTACTTGGGGGAAATTTACACTCGGATTTCCAATGCCCTACTCTACCGCAATTATGACATGGGAATTTCTTTTTAGCTTCTTCTATATTAAAATTTCCCTTACCTTTCCCAGGAAGGAATTTTGATCTGGGTCCTGTATTATTTGCTTGTTCGGCTAACTGAGCTTCCTGTCTCTCTGCCACTTTTACTTGTGCCCACATAGCTTTCTCTTTTAATTTACGCTGTTTTGCTTCAATCTCATCACTGAAATATTTTGCATGTCTCAATACTTCATCTATTTTCTTGTTTTGCCAATCTACAGTATGTTGTTTGAAACAAAATGACTCAAATCCTTTTCACTCAAATTTTCATCACCACTGAACTGTTTAAAGGCCAAAATCAACCTTTCGTAATATACATGTACCAACTCCTTACTTTCCTGATGAGTCCTGTCAATTTTTACCCAATCAGTTTCTTTGGGAGGTACTTTATTTTTCAGAAAGGCAATAACCTTTTCATATTTCTTCATTACCTCGGGTTCAGGTGCTCCTGTCTTTGGATCCCTGGGAATTCTTGTGTAGGCCAATTAATTATCATTTTACACTCTGTCCATAAATCTGCTGGCACTATTATGTCAAATAAACTATTCAGATCAATCCATAATACTTTAGATAATTTCACAAATCTGTCCACTTGTCCATACCACTCGACAGAATTTTCGCGTAGTCGAGGGAAATCATTTGCAAATGACAAAATATCTTGTCTAGTCCATGGAATATGTACATATCCTCCTCCTGGAATTTCTTTCATGGGGCATTCTGTTACTACCTTTTCCTTTTCTCTAACAGGGAACGCTGCATATGTTTTATCTGAGGCATCATCTCGTTTTCGGTACCACCTGCTTCTCCATTTATCCATATCTCCCCATTTTCTCAACAAAATAATTATCTCCTTAATCTGACTTATTCGTCCTGTGGTATTCAAATGTTCAATATCTTTTTCAGTAAAATCTATTCGATATGGTTTTTGTAAAGCCTTCACCTTTTCAATATCTATACCCATTTCATCTGCTACTTCTTCTAATCTTTCATGCAGAGTTTTTGCTCTCCATGTTATACTTTTGCACAGAAACAGTAATTCCTCATCCTGATAAGTTTTTAACTTTTCTGTGGGGATAGTTCCTACTATTAACTCTTCTAGTACCATTCATAATTTGGCCACATCTATTGATTGGGATTCTTTGTCTTTTCTCTGCAAGCTTCTCAACCATTCGCTCAATTCTTCTGAAGATGGTCCTACTGGTTTCTCTACATTACTTCGTTCTAAGTCCCTCTGAGTTTCTGATACTGATTCCATTGTCATTGTATGTCTTTCTGCTATATTTGGACCTATGAATGGGTTATTCGAAACGTTTGGCTCGATCATTGTCTGTCTCCATGGACTTTCATTTAGGCTCTGCTTTGGCTTTTCAGTCTGTTTATTACTATTATAGCGAACTGTTAAACAATGTTCACTATCTTTCTGTTTATCAAAAATAGGCATCACAGGGCCTATAGTCACTGGAACAGTTACAGCTTCTAAATATTTAGTCAATTCTCTTATCTTTTCAGTTAATTCCAAAGTTGTTTTTGCTAATTCTGCTGAATTTTCGCCACTCATTTTATCATCTGATTTTCTCTCTATCTCTCTGATGGAATTATTCTTCCCTAATTCTTGGGGAACTGGTTCAGTCTTAATGATTCGCAAAGTTTCTCTCATTGGGGCACTTGGTGTCAACATTTCAGATTCTGGTTGATATGGAGGTGGATTTTTATAAAACATGTCATCAAGAACATCATCCTCTGATTCATGCATTCCATACCCTCTTGATTCTATATTATGTCTCTTTTCCATACATTTTTTACCTCCAATTTCTTCAGCAGTTCTCACAGGAAACAGACCTTCAGTCATACTTGCATTCCGCACCTTCTCATTCTCTCATCATGAGTGTCATGCCCGGATCTACCAAACATGTACTTATACCTTCCGCCACTCCTCTGTCTTTCTCTGTCATGCATCTCATCTTCCCATTCTGTCAGTGCTTCAAACTGTGTCGGTCTAGGTCTTGGTTCTACATTCATCATTTTCTCTCTCAAATTTCTCAAAACTGCTAAATTAAACGAACCATGCTCTGGAAATGCTAAGACTCCGTCATTCCTGGTGTATTTTACCCAATTGTCTAACCAAATACAAGTATGATATCCGTATTTCACAACCATAAAGGATGCAGGGTTTTTCGGTGGGGGAAGTAATTGGCCTTCCCTAGTCACAATCGGTTTGTCCTTTTTAAACCACTTCTTGATTTTCCCAAACCAGGACTTTTTCTCCTTTTCAGGTGGATCGTAATACATCATTTTGTCTTTCGTGTATCGCTAGTCTTTTTCTTACGACTGTTCTGTTATTTTAACCAATCGTAGCGCGACTCACACTAACACACCAATCCGGAGCGTCTACATCACTTCTGCAATTCTCCAATTCCAGCGCGTCTCACACTTGCACACCAATCAGCAGCGTCTACGTCACCCTGTACTTCTCTTCTCCTAGCGCGGCATACACTAGCACATTAATCAGGGGCGTCTACGTTTCTCACTGACTAGCCAATCCCAGCACAGCTTTTCTGACGTCAACTTTTCTCGCTGTCGCAGCTCCTGCTCCTGCTGACCCCTCCTTTACAAAATTCCCTCTGTAAGCTTTTTACGTTCCTAAAATTCACAAATCTGTTAGTAACGACATAAAAACACCACCATTGTCCGCTTCGCTAACCAAAGAATAGTAAAGGATCTCTCTCACAAGAATTCCGTCTTTCCCGAGAGCAGCGCTTACCTCTGCCCTACTATGGAATCATTACTTCCGTTGATAAAGTAGCACATCCCTCTACCTTACCCTTCTAGCAAGCATTAACTGTTTCTCCAGAATTAAGCCACCTAGTTGGAAACCCAATGCTCCTGAGAAATAAACCAAGAGTTTCGCAAATAACCCGAATGCCTTCTCATTCACGCACTTTCACACGGAAAAATGTAGTTCATTCACACAGAATTCTGTCTTTCCAGAGAACAGCGAACAGTCTGTCCTATTACAGAATTATGACATTCGTTAACAAAGTAGCACTTCCCTCTACTTTATCCTTCTAGCAAGCTTGGGGAACACCTATTACCTTTCCAGTGATAAGGGTTATCAGAGCTCCTTCTGGACTCCTGGTACCTAAGACCAAAATTTCACAGGTGACCTTCGCTACCATACACTTTTTTCATACTGAGGAAATAAAAATTGTGAGACCTATGTGTCCCCATGTGCCCCCCCAACGCTTTTTGTACACATGCATGTATCCCATGCATTTCCCCTCCATGGCCTGTCTATCATGATGCTTATGCTATAACGTGGCCTGCCATCATCCAGTCTCCCATGAGAGAAACGACAAATCTGCATTGAGGCCTACACGTTTTGCATCATGTTTCCTGTACTCGTGTCATTTCATGAAAGCCCATTATTGTGGCTCAGCCAGAGCCGAAAAGAGGTTTCAGGCCTCAGACGCTCTGAGAGCTGCAGCTGCGTATCCTTGGCCTTGCACACTTGGGCCTCAGCCAAAGGGGCCCTGTCCGAGGTGCCGAGACTGTATTGAGCACGGTTATCTGCTTACTCCTACTGAACCACATTCCTGCCTGGAGAAGGAGGGATAAACACCACCTATCTGCAAAGGAGAGAGCCTAGCCTTTGTCTCTTTTCGTGTGATTGCAAAGCTCACGTCAGTGAAAAGCCCATAGCCCCCATGTAAGGCCCACGCAGTGAATGAAGAAATAGATGCCACATTGGCTCTTGGTGATGGGCAACCTATGTCACAAATCAGTCCCTGCCCCAGACTTTCGATATCAGATAATACAAGATGTGCTGGTCATCCTGACACTGAAGGCCTCACTTCCAGACTACCCGATTGCACAGCAGCCCTTCCCCACGTCAGTTACACGTCATGCTCGAGTTGAGCACAAGTAAGGCAAAGTTCCAGTAAAGTTCCAGCTGATCACGCAACCCCCTCCAGGTATCCACCCACCTATGACATTCACCAATGATCATCACGTGGACGCCCACATGGACGCCCACCTTCACGCCTACTTACACACCCACATGCTCTTATCTCTTTCTCTCTTGCTCCGCCTGAAGCACTCCTGCTTACGTATAATATTGAATGTATATATACTGTACTCTGTGAATAAAGTTTGAGAATTCTGATCAGAAGACCCTTCCTGATCCCTTGTGGTGATGGAACTATTCTCCCTATAACTCGAGTTATTGGAATAAAGCCCTTTTGAACCTGATACCACGGACTCTGCCTCTTGCTTTATGCATGATCATATTGATATTATAGAAATTATGAGTGCGTAATACTTTATTTACGACATAAATGGCGCCCGAACAGGGACGAATCTCTTTCCCCACGCGCCGGAGATGAAGGTCCAGTTTTGCCCCCTTCCACAGCCGTGACGGACTTCAAGTGCGCACGTCGCGGGTTTTCCCGCCAACTCCCTCAGGCCAACGAAGGAGACGGACTGCGACCAGGCATCCATACGAGGCGGTGAGGATTGCGGATCGTCCCGACCCAGAGCCCACCCTGCGAGAGAGCTGTGTCCGAGGTTTCTAGAGATCCACCAAAGATACGCCATTCCCTGCGCAGCGTCAAGGGTCCGAGGCCTTCAAGTTCTGCTTCCCGGTGAGTTTTTCATGGGGGTTGCATAAAGACGGGTTCATTTAATGAACACGGTAAAGACGTGTCTCACTTGTGAGACCGGTATGTTTTCAAGTTTTCCAGGATTCAAGAGCATGCATCAAGTATTAAAGAATTAAAGAATTAAAGTAATTCAAGTATTCAGGTGCACCGATATAACTGTATGAATGTTATTGTCTTAGCCAGGTTCAGTTAGGTTTGAATGTGTCAGGTTTTTATGTAAGTTTGTTTCATTGTGATTTTTGTTTTTTGAGTTATTGTGATTTTTGTTTTCGGTTACATTCCAACATGCCGTTGTTTTCGAAGCTGCCTAAGATATGTACCAGAAAAGGTGTACTAGAGGAACCAGTTAACATTCCGCCTAGAGACACACCTGGACATTTCATGTACTGTAAGCATGGTTTGGATGCCGTGTTGTTTTTAGAACTATGGGTGGATTACACGAAGGATTTAGAGACAAAGTATAGATGGCCTATCACGGGAACGTGGGATGCGGAATGCATCATGAAGGTAGAGGAAGAGCTATGGAAGAGAAAATGTAGACCTGCTCAGAAGGATGCCATTGAGTTTTGGCGCAAGGAGTCACATAGAAGAACAGAGAAAGAGTTCCACAAAGCAGAGAGAAGTAAACAGGAGTCCGAAAAAGCCAAAGAAAAGAAATTACAGGAGGAAGGGGAACAGGTAAAAAGAGAGCAGACTGGAAGAGAAAGAAATACTGTCGTTGCTGGTATTTATCCCGTCCTTTCAGAGGAACTAGCAAGAGTGGCCCCAGTAGAAAGACCCATTAGAGTGCCACCGCAAGTACCCCGAAAAATAAAACCAACAGCAACCGAAAAGTTTATTAACACCTACCTAGAGGAATCCCCACCAGCATACGTGGACGGATCTTTCCCTGCACCACCAACGCAATCCCAGCTCCAGGAGCTCGAGGACGGCGGGGAGGGAGGATCCGGGACAACATCAGGAGGGGGGCCGACAGTAAAAGTCGACATCTCCGAATGTATTTATGATCCAGATCCAGGAAAGGGCAGAATGCTCATGTTTTCACTAAGGCTTAGACGAGCAGTCGCAGATTTGGAGAAATTACCAGACATGGATAAACATCTAAAGAAAATGTACACATTCATAAGAACAGGGGAAGGTCCTGAGTGCATAACAGAAGCCATACAAAATAGAAAAGTAATTATTAAGAACTATATCCTTCGCTTCCTCATTAACTGTCTGATCAGGGAAAAAGACGAAGGTGACGGGGACGTAGACCGTTGTTATATTGGTTGGAGTGATCGCATAGATGCCGGTCAGCATGATAAATCAGGTCAGACAGACAACATGTTGACCAAAATCCGAAAAGCAATAATAGCCTCACACAAAGCAGGACCGGACGAAAAGGCTGAGTCAGCCTCTGATGACGAAGCAGGGGACAAAGACAGAGTACTATATGTGGGCCATGCCCGACGGTTCGAGAGGCCCAAGGGCCTCAATCACCGTAAACAGGGAACGGCTATAAAAGAAAGATATTCCCTTGAAAGTTTATTCCAAATCACCGAAAAAGCGGTGAATAAATGGTTAGGTAACGATCAGCCCCTCACCCCGACCGAAAATGAATTAGCACGGTCAGCCACCCTGTGGGTATCCCAATATGATACATATAATAATGATATCGTAGCACAGACGTTCTTGAGCCTCCCACCAAACGAACAGCGCATAGCTGGTGTTTACATGGTCCAACATTTGATTACGTTGTATGAGAGTCAATATTCTGGTCCTGGTCTATTGTATAAGTTGCTGGACGACATAATACTAGACAGGTGGATGAACATGGGTACTGAATTGATTAATGTCATCCTGGATCAGCGACACAAATATATAGTATACGTGACTAGGTCCCTGCTTCCCGCTCCACCACAGGATAAGGGACAGTTATACGACAAGCTGAACCCCCTACGAGAGGTTCATCCTGTAAAGGATGCAAACAATGCGCTGCAACGGGTGTATGTCTACACCCCCTTGTCAAAATTAGAGATACTGGAAATGAAAAAAATGTTTCCCTCCCATGATAAAGACCCGGGGGGTTTTCACCGAGAACTAAAAGACATTCTCCGCTTAGGAGAATATACATATGCTGACATTCTAAAGTTATTAAAAGTACTATTGCCTGCTGGTATTTACGAGAAGCTTAAAGGAAAGGACTGGGAGGTGGGAGAGAAAAAGATTAGCTGGGATCTGTTGGAAACAGAGGAAGAAGAAAGAGGCCCGGGGGTTGGTCTGGGTCCCCGAGCTAAAGACTTACCTGAACTCCTTGTACAAGTTTTGCCTAAATTATTAGTTACTAAGAAGGAAGACTGGGATGCTATTTCAGCCTGTAAACAGAAACCAGACGAGGACACTAGCGATTTTTACTCTAGGTTTGAGAAATGTTTTACTATCAATAGTGGCCTTAAGCCCGGTAGCGATACATATCCCCATCTGTTCGTGAGCAAACTAGTAGAAAATTCCCTACCAGAGGTAAAGTATAGGGTACTGAAGGTTGAGAGTACTTGGCAAGCAAACAGCCCGTCCCAAATGTTACAGATGTTACAATATCACCAGAACAGAATTAGAGAAGAACACGACCAGGAAAAGAGACGCATGAAAGACACAAAGATGAAAATGCTGGTGGCCCAATCGACACCGGCAAACACAAACACAAACAAGAATAGCACGAAACAAACTGGTGGGACCTGTAATTATTGCAAGAAGCCAGGCCACTTCGTAAATGAATGTGCCGTCCTGAAACACAATATAGCTATAGGTAAAACAAAGCCACGTCCTTATCCTCCCAAGGAAAGTAACGCACATCAGACTTCAGATACGTTTCCACCACCGCCACCGCCTGTCCATGCACCTGCACCAGCCCACGCCACAACACAAATGTATGAGCACGCTCAAGCTAACTATCCAGAATACCAAGCATATTCATGAAACAGCCCAGAGAGGGAATTCGACTTGCCCCTTATTCCAGTTCCTGTGGACCAAGAGGGTCCCTATGTACATGCACGTTTACTAGGACAAGATAAAAAGTTTTTGATTGACACTGGGGCGAGTAGAACTACCATCAGTCATTCCGAGGTTCCAGGGGCACCCCTCTCGGGCTCAAAGAGCATATCCCTGGGTTTTTCAGGAAAGCCTATTATTAATGAGGTTTCAGAACCAGTCTCTTTAGGAGTTGGTCCACTAATACATACAACAGACTTACTGCTTACTAAATCATGTCCAGAAAACTTACTTGGTATAAAGACATTAAAGGAACTGGGAGCAATTCTCTGTTGTTCGCCAGAAGGAGTGCGACTGTATTTACGTGATTTCAAGGGACATTTTGTAATGAAAGATATTGACATCAGGCTCCGAAATGTACCACAGCACCTATGGGCACAAGGCCCGACTGACGTAGGTTTCATGAACATTACACCACACCAGGTCACCCTCAAGGAAGGAGTAGTGCTGCCACGGATTAGACAATACAAAATCCCTCCTGAGGCTGAAGTAGGGTTACTGAGAATAATCGATGAACTCATTGCACAAGGGGTGATGGTAGAGACGGATTCATACATATGCAACTCACCTGTACTTCCTATTCTTAAACGAACTGATCCCAATACAACACCTGTCTATAGATTAGTTGTGGACCTGCGAGAATTAAACAAATGTGTGGTGCCACAGTACCCTGTGGTCCCGGACATTTCTTCATTATTGACTGCTATTGATGCGAAGGCTACGTTCTTTACAGTTATCGATCTGAAGAACGCATTTTTCAGTATCCCAATACATCCAGACAGCCAATATCTTTTTGGTTTCAGTTTAAAAGGCCGCAGCTTCAGATTCACAAGAGCACCACAGGGCTTCACGGAAAGTCCTAGCATCTACAGTCAGGCACTCAAACGACAACTAGACAGTATTCATATGCCTACCACTACAGCACTGATACAGTATGTAGATGACATTCTCATCACTGCAAGATCGGAAACTGACTGTGAAAAAGCATCACTCACGATTTTACACTTCCTGGCTGACAAGGGGCACAAAGTGTCCCCTTCGAAGCTACAATTCTGTGAACAGCAAGTGGCGTACCTTGGGCACTTGCTATCCAAGGAGGCTAGGCGACTGACACCAGAACGTATTCAATTGATTTCTGGCCTTTCACAGCCCAAGACACAAAAGGAGGTACGTGCATTCATTGGCCTCACTTCATATTGCAGGCAGTGGATTCCCCAGTATGCTTACATAGCCAAGCCCCTAATACAGTTGACAACACAGGAGGCAGCTTCTACTAATGTCCTCCCTTGGACACAAGAACACACTGTGGCATTTGAAGAATTAAAAAGAGCTTTATGTCAAGCACCAGTTTTGGCGATCCCTGATTACAACAAATCTTTTATGCTTTTTGTGACAGAGCGGGATGGAACAGCACTATCTGTCCTAACACAAGATCATGCACGAAAACACAAGCCCTGTGCTTATTTTTCTAGTACATTGGACCCAGTAGCACAGGCTTTGCCTGCGTGCCTAAAATCTGTTGCAGCAACTGCCTTAGCCATAAGACAAAGTGACTCGATAGTGCTGGGCCGCCCCTTGACAGTACAAGTACCGCACGCAGTGGAGGTTCTCTTGAACCGAACACAAACCCAACACCTGACTGTAGCGAGACTGACAGGTTATGAGCTGACGTTATTTCAACCACACATAGAGATCAGACGATGCAACATACTGAATCCTGCTACTCTTTTGCCCTCCAGTACAGAAAACGTTCCACCACATGACTGTGTTGAAGTGATACATACCGTGACTAAACCAAGACAAGACTTGACAGATGTTGCACTCCCAGACCCTGACCTAACACTCTATGTTGACGGCTCATGCATGAGGACGGGGGCGGGAGAATTAGTGGCAGCATATGCAGTGACCACTGCTACTGAAATCATAGAGACTAAAAGAATAGACATACTGTCAGCACAAGCAGCAGAGCTCATCGCCCTGACACAAGCATGCATAAGAGCTAAGCACTTGAGAGTAAACATTTACACCGATTCACAATACGCATTCGGGGTAGTTCATGACTTCGGAGTACTGTGGAGAGAGAGAGGTTTCTTGACCTCTCACGGGGCCAAGATACAGCATGGCCCCCTTATACAAGCCCTTCTGGAAGCGATACATTTGCCCACAGCCATAGCTATCCTAAAATGCAAAGCACATACTAAAGCCACAGATACCATTTCTCAAGGCAATGATCTGGCAGACCGAACTGCTAAACAGACAGCTCAAACCCCACTAGACATGACGAACTCACAGATACCATCAATGACCAAAGCCATGACAGTCAGGGATCCTTCCAGGGATGTACAAGACATACAGACACATGCTACTCTAGACGAATTAAAGAAATGGTCGGAACAAGGAGGGGTACTGACTGATCAGGGTTGGATGACTAAGGGCAAAACAACATGGTTTCTTCCTGATTCGATGGTACAAGTGATCATAAATACCGCACATAGTCCTGCACACTTAGGAGAGAAAGCAATGCTAGACAGCTTACAGAATATCTGGTTCAACAAGCACCTGCGTGCAGCAGCGAAACAAAAGGTCAGAACATGTATGATCTGTTGCCAATTCAATGCAGGTAAAGGCATTCCGATGGAACAAGGTGGATTCCATCCACCTGATCACCCTTTTGAAGTCCTCCAGATGGATTATATCCAAATGGACAGATGTAGAGGTTACAAATATGTCCTGGTAGTAGTATGTTCACTGACAAGGTGGACAGAAGCTTATCCAGTTCCTGATTATACTGCTGTAACTACCGCCAGACAATTGGTGCGAGAGTTTTTCCCACGTTATGGATTACCGCGTGTCGTATATTCCGACAACGGTCAGCCTTTCTCCTCTGAACTCATGAAACAGGTTTCCCTTCTGTTAGGGTATACCTGGAAGTTCCATTGTGTACGACATCCTGAGGCAGCAGGCCTTGTAGAAAGACATAATCAGACCTTAAAGATAAAACTAGCAAAGATTTGCGCAGACAAAGGTGTAGATTGGATGGTAGCCCTGCCGGTTGCCCTCTTTTACATGCGAATGGTAGCCCATTCTAGAACAGGCTTATCTCCCTATGAAGTGGTCTTTGGTAGACCACCGAATATGTGTGGCACTCCAATGCCTAAAAAGATTACTGATGTTGATAGTAACATGCTGACAGATTACCTGGCTTCCTTGATGTCTGCACTACTCTCTTGTCGTTCGCAGGTTGCTGCCGCCTTCCCTGACAACACCCAGGTCGAAGAACAATCCGTCGCTCCTGGGGATTATGTCCTAATAAAGAACTTTGATAGATCGAGTCCTCTTGAGCCGAGGTGGAAGGCGCCGAAGTTAGTGCTATTGACCACGAGGACGGCCGTTAAAGTCGAAGGACGGAAAGGATGGGTTCATCTTCATCATTGTAAACGCTACTTCGGGAATAACGATTCTTTTAAAAAGGACACAAACTTTTCAGACTTTGAGCCCCCTTTACTAGAGGAGACTCCCCAGCAGGAGTACAAAGCTAAACTTAGATCTAAAAAGTCAGAACCCGTTTGATCAATTAAGTCCACTAGGTGGTGAAGCGGTTGAACATGTATTTTGGCTTGCATAAGATCTCGGACAATAATAATGATAAAAAGAGCGAGATGAAAAGCAAATACTGTAAAATATTACGTAGTAGATGTATAGTGACTTTGATTTTTCTATTTCTTCTGTGCATCACGATAATATGTATCAGCTTAATACTACATGCTATTTTTCCTCCTATTGCCTCACTCTTACACTCCTCCACTAATGATACCATAAAGCACACATTTAGTGATCTGCCATCCCATGAGCTATCATATCGACTTGCCTTACGCAACAATACCTTTATTCAGATGCTGCACCGTTCACATCAGACTAGTAATGCTACAGACTGCTGGGTCTGTGGCCGACTTCCCCCGTATCAGAAGGTGAAGGGAGTGTTGCCTCTTTTCCCATTTCCATTCTCCCATAATGGTTCTTGCGGAGCATGGTTTGCCTTAATGACATCCATCAATGGTGATGCCAAAGAATGTCAAGACAAGGAGTGTAGAGGCGACTGGGTATGGGGTATCTTGAATAAAGTCATGAATGAAGCATGTTTCCCAGATAAAGAAGGTCTTCCCCAAAGGAAAGGTACAGATCTAGAAAATGAAGAGTATCTGCAAGGAAATGCGACCCTCGACTTTATAGTGTTGAATGTCAAGCCCATACACAATTTAGGTCCATCCTCAATTACAGTCCTGCCAGTAAAAGGGAACTTGTGTGTCAGAAAAGAAGGATCAGTACATTTGGGGCACAGCGAGTGTAATACTATACTAGTGTTTAAAGACAAAGGAAAGTCCTATTTCAGAGCATCACGACACACCTACTTTATTTATGGCCAGACAGCCTATGTGCAACTGCCCTTAGACTGGGGTGGGACGTGCTACATATCATTTCTTTTACCACCCGTTTTCTTGGCCCCATCGAACTATCATCAAGATCTCCAACTAGCACTTATCAGACACAGACGAGGGCTCGATGCCTCCGGCATTGACCAGACTGAGACAGCTTGGGAGCAATATACAGATTTCAACAAAGGATTCTTTTTCTTCATAGGTCCCGTCCAGAATAGTAAACTTATCCGCAGGCTAACAAGGATTCTAGAAACAGTTGCAAATGAGACTGCATCAGCCCTGGGGAACTTGACCCAGGAACAGTCTGCTATGAGAATGGTCGTTCTTCAGAATCGTCTTGTTCTTGACGTCATCCTGGCGGATAGGGGCGGGGCTTGTAGGGTCATCGGCTCCAGCTGTTGCGTTTTCATCCCTAATAACGCACCGTCTGTATACAAAGCAATAACAAGGCTCCACAAGATTGCCCAAAGCATACATCAAGACCCAGGCACGTGGACTTGGTCCAGTTGGCTCTGGGGAGTAATATCGGCATGGGGATGGAAAGTGTTGACCGTCTGTGGATTAATACCACTAATGATATTCAGTTGTTGTCTATGTCTGCAGTGTGGCCCGGCCGTTTGCGGTCTGTGTGCTACTGTATGTGTCCCACATCCCCATTTACAGAGCATTGAAAATGGAAAAATAATGCTGCAAGAACAGATCGACTGTCTCATGAGAATAGATGTGACATGAAGGGTCCACTAGGGGACAAGGAGGGAATGAGGAAATAAAAATTGTGAGACCTATGTGTCCCCATGTGCCCCCCCAACGCTTTTTGTACACATGCATGTATCTCATGCATTTCCCCTCCATGGCCTGTCTATCATGATGCTTATGCTATAACGTGGCCTGCCATCATCCAGTCTCCCATGAGAGAAACGACAAATCTGCATTGAGGCCTACACGTTTTGCATCATGTTTTCCGGTACTCGTGTCATTTCATGAAAACCCATTATTGTGGCTCAGCCAGAGCCGAAAAGAGGTTTCAGGCCTCAGACGCTCTGAGAGCTGCAGCTGCGTATCCTTGGCCTTGCACACTTGGGCCTCAGCCAAAGGGGCCCTGTCCGAGGTGCCGAGACAGTATTGAGCACGGTTATCTGCTTACTCCTACTGAACCACATTCCTGCCTGGAGAAGGAGGGATAAACACCACCCGTCTGCAAAGGAGAGAGCCTAGCCTGACTGTCTCTTTTCGTGTGATTGCAAAGCTCAAGTCAGTGAAAAGCCCATAGCCCCCATGTAAGGCCCACGCAGTGAATGAAGAAATAGATGCCACATTGGCTCTTGGTGATGGGCAACCTATGTCACAAATCAGTCCCTGCCCCAGACTTTCGATATCAGATAATACAAGATGTGCTGGTCATCCTGACACTGAAGGCCTCACTTCCAGACTACCCGATTGCACAGCAGCCCTTCCCCACGTCAGTTACACGTCATGCTCGAGTTGTGCACAAGTAAGGCAAAGTTCCAGTAAAGTTCCAGCTGATCACGCAACCCCCTCCAGGTATCCACCCACCTATGACATTCACCAATGATCATCACGTGGACGCCCACCTTCACGCCTACTTACACACCCACATGCTCTTATCTCTTTCTCTCTTGCTCCGCCTGAAGCACTCCTGCTTACGTATAATATTGAATGTATATATACTGTACTCTGTGAATAAAGTTTGAGAATTCTGATCAGAAGACCCTTCCTGATCCCTTGTGGTGATGGAACTATTCTCCCTATAACTCGAGTTATTGGAATAAAGCCCTTTTGAACCTGATACCACGGACTCTGCCTCTTGCTTTATGCATGATCATATTGATATTATAGAAATTATGAGTGCGTAATACTTTATTTACGACAATACAGGAGATATTTCTAATGGCAACACACGACAATGTCACCGAATCGAACCCAGACAATGCGTCGTGCAACTTCGCTCGTTACACGTTTCCCCTGTGTACCTACAGGGCAACAACAATTCCGTCTTTCCTGAGAGCAGCGCTTACTTCTGCTCTACTACGGAACCGTTACAAACTTCCGACTTCCTACCCCCCAGAAGCCGTGCAAACAACATAGAACCTGACGCGACTCAACATAGAGTGTTAATACATAAACCACTACTAATCAATAATCAATAAGCAATTTACAAGCAATAATCACCAAACCAAAACAATAAAAACCATCATCCTGCTACTAGAAAAACTGATGCAGCGCGGAACCAGGGTAATGGGAATCAGGACAAAACCCTCTACCAAATATCCTCCCTTCGTCACAGACCAAATATCACATTAACACATTTACTCCTACAATCATTGGTGGGGCCCATAACACCAACATTCACACTTCAATTCTCACTGGCCTGCACTTACAGGAGTGATGAATGTTCCAAGCGCTGACATGAGAGGAATACCTTATAACCTATAGAGAGAAATTTATTTACACATTTATACACTAATATCCTTACCCCCTACAGATCTCAATCCTAAACATCAAGATACTCCTCCCACGTGATAATGGATCATTTAGTTGGATTAGTATGGTGATTTAGTCCAGCTAAAAACACTTTAATATCTTGATCTTTACCTCCCTCAATAAACGACAAAACGCATTTTCTTGTTAATCAATATTTGTTTATCTAATTATCGCAAGAATTTAGTTCCATCTAATAAATTTATTAGATTTTACGCAAATCACAAAACACCATATTTATCTAATCTGGCTATTTATCGTCCTCTAAGTCATCAAATTTAGTCGTCAATCAGTCGGATTTTGAAAGTTCTTCATGCAGCACGCTACAGTCCCAAGAACGGTCAAGGACCAGAGACGTGCAAGCATCTATCAGTGCCCATAGATTTTAGGAAGTCCTCAATTCATCAAAGAAATGGGCAGCAATTCAGTCTGTCAAAGATTCAGGAACACAGCCGTCACGTAACGTCACCGTCGTCTCCGTCAGCAAAAGGAAAAGCATGCGAAGTAGTAGAAGAAGAAGAACCACCCTCTCTATTCTACCGTAATTTTTATAATAAAAGTAATATCAAGATGATACATTTTACAAAATTTGGGCTTATCCCATTGGTCGGTTGGGATCGTCCGGTGAGGTTTCACACAGTTCAGGAGGTTATGTCATTATACATGATCCATCTGGTTCCTTGTGTCTGTCCATTGTTAGTGTACTTGGCGGGCTTCCCATCGTGACCTTGCTTGGGTACAACGAGAGTAGGGTCAAGTCGAGGCCACAGAAACGTGTTGTAGCGCAGGCGCACTTCGCCCGAAACCTCGTGGAATGGTGGCCTACGTCGGCGGCCATCTTTACTTTAGGCCCAAAGGACAACTTAAGCGAAACAAACACAAAAGAATAATGAATACATAGAAATAACGAATAAAATGTTAAACCCTCACTAATTCCCCTATGTGGTTGTAATATTCTAGCGTATAGCGATATTCAAAGCGTTCATATTCACCCATTGATGTCATCTGGTGCAACATTACGAAAACGTCACAAAAGCAACATATATCATGCGATATTCTATTTTTCTAGTGTTAGTATGCGTACATATGTTAATTACAAATGATTTAGCCATGCAAAATGCAAATCCCACGTGTATTTCATACATTAGTAATGTTGATTAAACTTCATGCAAACACATTAATAATATTAAAATTAGTAGATTATTCGAATTAGTATAAACATGCAGAATGGCGGGGTATACAAAATTTTGTACTACCCGCTCCATCAACTGTGTTGCAGAGTTGATTGATGTTGTGGCTGTAACTCTTCTCAAGACGTCTGCAGGTGTTGTTTGCCTGGTCTCTTCTTGAGGGGTGCCAGGGTGGGAATGGTGATGGGGATGTCTGGTCCTGAGCAGAGGTTGGTCCAGGTTTCTGTGAAGAAGGTGATGTCTGAAGAGGTGGCGTCGAGGAGATCCCAGATTTCTGTTGCATGTTTGTGGAGGGACTGCACGTTGAGGAGGATGCAGTTGAGTCGGTCGACTGTGTTGTTGGTCAGCTGGGCGGCAGGATGCGCTGGTGTGCTGATGTGGCAGAAGGTGCGTTTGCAGTTTTGACAGGCGCAGGTTGCAAGAGTATTCAACATTGTTGCTAGATGGCAGGCGGTGTGGCATCCAGGGTTGATAGCGAGGAGGGTGCTGGCGTCGTAGAAGTGGAGTGTCTGAGAGGAAAGGTCCTTGGTGCTGGGCACAGTCCAGGGGCAGACAGACGTAGACTGGCTTGCCTTTGGCACACCATTCATACGCCTACTGTGCATGGCTGCACAACGGCCGCCATTCTGTAGTGCTGCGGGGAGGACTGGACAGCTGGACGCGGGGGGAGCAGGGGTTGTAAATATATTTTAAAAAAATTCTTACCTCGAGGCCGGGTCCAGCGTCTTCTGTGCTCCTCTTCTCCTAAGTCTGCTTCCAGGAACAGGAAGCAGGCAGCCAGGTTCCCTCCCCTAAGCCAATCACAATGCTGCAATGCGGCATTGTGATTTTTCTTGAGCACCTTGACAAGGCGTTCAGCCAGGGGCTGGAGGGGTGGGCATGTTCTCCGTGCAGGCTGTAATACAGCCTCCATTGCGAACAGGGATGTGTGCATGACTGCTTTGGGCAGCCTAAGAGGGCTGACCAAACAGTCATTGAACACTTGAATGGGCATACCACTCCGCCCCTGCCCTGCTCCGTGAGTAGAGCAGCCCCACCCACCCTCCCGCCCGCAAAGGAAACATAGCATTAGTACATCAGAAAGTTATCATCATTTTATGTTTCCTCTTCTTGCACTGCTTGAAAGCAGTGGGGCGATGCTCTTCCACCATAGCAGATGAGCCGCCACTGGGGGTGTGTCACCAACAGGTGCTAGGCCTGGGCCCGTCTCGACCCCCGGGACTTCTCCACTACACGTCCCACCATCTCCTTACCTGGACATTGACACCGTGGCGCAATCCGCTGCACTCTCTCCAAATCTCCAAATCTGTGACTCAGCCAGCAGGAGCCTCAGCCTAGTAAAATTTCACAAGCCTGGGTTCAGCAGTTGCCGCCAAGTCAGCTGGGGTACCTCCCAATGCAGGTGATGCAACAGGGCCTCCTTAAACATGAAGTTACAGTGCTCCCACTACACAAGTTTGGCACAGATCAGGGGCCTCACCCTCCACAGCGTCCGTCCAGCGTAACATCCTCCGGCCTGTGATGCAAAGAGGCGCTGCACCCCATTTTTAATCTCCTCCAAGCACCCCGGTGTAGTGGTGGCGCGTGGTGTGCAATGCAGACCTCCGTACGTTTGGTGCGCAGGAGCACCTCTATCATTCACAGCTCCAAGGAGTACTAGCCGGTCTTCTCACCCATGTCAGCAATGTATCTCCATGCGACCTGGCAGAATTCACCACCGGGTTAGGGCGATCGCCGACACCTCAATGTCTACCGCCATGGCCCATCAACTCCACAGCACCTCTGCATCCCACTCCGGGTCCCAGATGCAGGCCTAACGAGGCCTCTGGGCCCCGGGGACTGTCCGCACATTCAAGGTTTTGGATTCCATGGTGTTGCAAGGAGTGCGCAATGATAAGTGATGCATCACTGGTTTTGCCCATTGATACGCCTCTTTTCATGATTGTAGCCCTCAATTTCCTCTTTCCCTGGGACTCTGGCTGGTCATCCTGGCTGTTGGGGTGCTTGGGGGGGTTGTTGATCTGTGCTGCATTTGGCCCTGGCTGCTTCATTCTGCATTCCATTGGTTTTGTTTCCTATTTTTTGTTGTAGGTGAATTTATAGGCTATTTTTGCCTCTAGAGGCAAAAAAAAGTCACATTGGGCTGAATAATGTGAGTTTTTTGCATGCCAATGGGCCTTTCGTCAATTTTCGCCCGCTAACGCCAGAATTTGTAATACCTTCACGCTAATGTTAGCGGCAGTTTTCACCGCGGCTACCTGAAACTATCGCCATGTACCGGTGTATTGTAAATACAGCGCTAACAGGGCGAAATATTTTGGTGATAGGCCGCGTTAAGGAAACTGCTGCTAACTAACGCTAGTTAGCGGCAGTTCTTGTTCATATCCCCCTAAGTGCCTTATAGTCACAGATTTTGGCCTTACTCTTTCTCAAAGCACTTGACTCCGATTATCAGAGTGCCATGAGGTTCTTCAGTTAGTAGTTTTATTCAATACAAAGTGCTTGCTTTGCCATTCTGAGCCCTTTAAAGCGCACCAGTTCACTTTTGCATGTTTGTCTACCTGCTTATTATGTGTACATTGAGCCACCTCACTGACTTTCAGAGTGCCTAGTAGTGCTTAACTTTACTCTCCTGAGTGCACTTGCACTTGTGTCTGTTTTCCAAACTGATGAAAGCTTCTTTCACTGTACCGAACACATGTACACTTCACTGCTGTTATTAGTGTTTTGAGGCGCCTGTGTCTTTCTGAGTGCCAAAGGAGCTTACCTTTGGCATTATAACTGCTCCGAGGTGCTTGACTGTGCCTTTTGAGTACTTTGAGGTACTAGAATATTTAGTCCGTTTTTGACAAGTAATAGCAGTAATTATATACATATATCTCACAATACTCCTTGAACGTTCCAGGCGCTTTATCAATTTTACGCCAGAGGCGACCATGTGCCCCATTCTGGCATGCACTGCGAAGCCTCAGATCATAGTGATGTGCGCTGGGAATGCCTGTATCATGGTATGGTGACTCGCACATTCTGAGAGATGTAGGTGGCTATTTTTGCCTTGTCCTCTGGTACTGGGCGGATTCATTTTCATGATTGCTTCCACTCTTTCTGGTGACACCTTTCTCTTGCCCTTTTTGATTTGATGGCTCAAGTACTGTACTTCATTCAGACAGTACTGAAGCTTACTCTGAGTCACTTTATGCCCATTGTCAGCCAGATGATTCAGTAAGGCAATGGTATCATCCCTGCAAGCCTCTCGCATCTCGGATGCGATGAGAAGGTCGTCAAAGTACTGGACCAACACCGAGATTGGGGGCAGAATCAGACTTTCAAGGTTCTTTTTCAAGACCTGGTTGAAAATGGATGGACTTTCAGTGTACCCTTGAGGGATACGGCACCACATTAAGACATGATTCTCCAAAAGGAAAGCAAATAAAAATTAGTTCTCCTCATGCAATGGAATAGAAAAAAATGCTTGGCAGAGATCAATCACGGCGAACCATTCAATTCAATTCAATTTATCTTTATTCGGTTTTCATATGATGATAGAAAAAACATAAAAGCACAATTTACAACAATAATTAAAAACAATTTTTCTATCTTATTATACATTAAATTAAAAAATTCATTTCAGTTAATAATTTCATAACATCGTTATTAAGCACTGTAAACAAGCAGGGAGTTTTTAACCCCTTCAGCGCTGCGCGGATTCCCCCGCGGTGCTGAAGGGTTCGAGCGCGGGCGGGGCCATGACGGAACGGTTCCGTCATGAGCACAGCTCAACCGATGCTCATGACGGAATCGTTCCGTCATGAGCATGGAAGGGGTTAAAGAAAACTAATATATAATTTAAAAAAGGGAATAAAATGCAGAATTCATAGTAAGACATTCTTCAGAGATACTTTCTATGCCTAATACTAGTTTTCAAGAATTGTGCTATATTTCTCGTAAAACATTCTGCATCTAAAAGTTGCAGTGCAAGATAGGCTGGGCGACATTGTCTCATGCCCCAAATTTTTAAAATAGGTTTGATCCATTTTTCTCTTTGTTCTCTATAGAATTTACAGAACAGGACCACGTGCATCGACATTTGGGGCGAGACCTCGTCACAGGGGCAATTTGATAGATTTTTGGCCCAATCATTAATTTTAGGGAAGCTGACCAAGTGATGGAATACATCTAGCCTAAAGCGTGTTAGCACAAATCTGTCATGCCCACTTAAAATAAACGTTAGATAAGGTTGGATGCCAAGCCTAGATTGCATCATTAAGTTATTTTGTACTGTTCGCTTGTTTGCCTCTGCGGCAAATCTAAGCTCCTCCATGTGGCTCATACATTGTTTTTTAAATATTTTCCTGGAGATTAAAGCTAACAATGTGGGATGTTTATAATAATTTAGTAAACCCAGATCAGCCAGAAAATGTTTTACATACTTGAGCCACCTAATCTTTAGAACATTCTCAAGGCCTAGACTACCTTTCAAAACCTACCGGTTAAATGATGTTTTTGGGGATGACCAGATGCGATGCCATAATAAGGCCGGTTGGACTTTTATTATGTCTGTGATGTAGGGAATTCCCAATTCTGTGTGGCACAGAAATGTTGAGGTGCCTTGTGGGACTGCCAATAAATATCTTAAAAAGGCATTCTCAACTTTCTGAAGTTCATTCACATCACCATATCCCCAGACTCCTGCCCCATATGTCGCTGTGCTTACACATTTAGCTTGATATATTTGGAGCATCTCCGTTGGAGGCCTCTTGCCCAACCTCTGCGAGAAGTTCACCAGAGCCGTTGTTGTCCTCATAAAAAGTAACTTCCTGGCTTTTATTGCTTGACGCCATGAGCCCTTATTATCGATTAGGATACCTAAATAAGGGTATGTTTTAGTAGGCTCCACCTTTGTATTTTCTATATAGATATCCTTCTGTTTGCTTCCACCTGTCCCACAACTCATTATAAAAGTTTTGTTGATGTGTATTTTTAAATCTAAATTTACCATATATTTGTAATAGGTATTAAGGGCATGTTGTAACCCTATCGATGTCCGAGCCATAATTACGGAATTGTCTGCATAGAGTAGGGCAGGTATTGGGTGTTTCTGCAACAGTGGTAAGTCCTGGCACCCTTCCAACATGGCTTGTTCCAGGCCTTTTGTAGAGAGCGTAAAAAGGAAGGGTGCCAGGACACAGCCCGGCCTAACCCCCCTCTCCACTTTAAACAACCCCGTACACTCCCCATTAATACCAAACTGCACCCTAGCAGTCGCGTTTCCATAAAGTTCTCTTAAGAAGTTAATTATGAGGATATCCACACCCATTGATTCCTGAGTTCTCCATAATTTAACATGGCTTACACAGTCGAACGCGGCTGTTAGGTCAACGAAGGCCATATACAATTTCCCCCCTTTCGCGTTTACGTATTTTCCCATAAGAAGGCTCAAATTAAGGCCTTGCTCAATAGGTACCCAATCCTTCCCTGAATCTGAATTGGAGATCCGATAATACATTATTGTCCTCTGCCCACTGTTGGAGACGGTTGAGGACTATGCGACCTGCCACTTTACCCAATGAATCTAACAATGAGATGGGGCGATAACAGGCAGGGTTCTGTCGGTCTCCCTTCTTAAATATCGGAACCAAAATAGATTCCGACCATGAGTCGATAAGTCCAGCTGTGCAGGAAGCTTCTAACACCCATGTTAATATTGGAGTCCATAGCTCCATTTTGTGCTTGAAGAGGTCAGCTGGATCTCCGTCAGGGCCCGGAGCCTTTCCCCCTTTACTAGCCCTTAGTGCAAGCTCAACCTCTGCTAAGGTGACATCAAGGGCTATAGGAAAGTCTATCGAACGGGGATAGGGACTGATGTTAACTATACCTGCTATTGCGTAGTTCTCCTCATTGTGCAAGCCAAAAATCTGAGAGAAATGTTCCACCCAGTATTTTTCATCTATTGCGATTTCTACAGACGGTGTATCTCCTGTTGTTGAAAGAAAGGGGGTTTTAACCACTCGCCAGAAGGCGATGCTGTCCTTATTGATACTGGCTTTGTGTAGCTCTTCCCAGGTCTCTTTTTTTAGTTCACCTTTTCTTAATTTCACAGCCCGATTATAGGCCTTTCTGAGCTGTCTAATCTCCAGTCTATCCCTGTCCTTTTTGTGTAATGCAGATTTTAAATCGGTATATGCTTTTGTACAATTCTTGTTAATCCATCCCTTACGCTTATCATTCCTCTGTTTCAATTGAACTTTCAGTGATTCCTTAATGTCATTAGTTATTTCCACATAGCTTTTTAAGACTTCATGATGTGGAGTAGAAGAGTCTAAGCACTTCATAATGGAAGTTAGAGATTTTTTGACCACCACTTCTGTAAACTCCTGTGGTTCAATTTTGTTCCATTTTAGGGAATACCCATTTACTTTGTCGATTTCCAAATTTTTTGGCCCGTACATCCTCTTATTCTCACTTCTGCCAGTTTTATACAGACAGGATAACGAGACACTCATTGGAAAATGATCACTGATAGCGTTTCAATGCATGCCAAAAATCAGCAGGCGGGAGGCATACTTGATTGAGATTAGAATAAAATCTATAATTGTACTTGCTCCTCTGCCATTAAAAGTCTGTGTGAATGGAATTGGTGGGGAAGACAACCCATTCGCAAAACCTATTTCCAAAACAAATAAAATCTCGTTTAGACAGTCGCCGTTGATTGTGTGGGGGAAATGGGGTAGGTTACTATTATTCTCGTCAATCAGGCCACATGTTAAATTATTCTTTTTTGTACACAAGGGAAGATTGAATTCCCCCCCCCCCCCGATGAGTAAACCATTTTGAATACAGTTATTCTGAATTTGTAGCAGGGCATTTCTAAGTTGTTTTAAGACATCCACCAAGTATTCCTTCTGTACATTGTTATAAAAATTAACCAATACATACATATCTTGCTTATACATATTGAGGGTTATTATTTAATAATTAGGTTCTGACTTTACAAAAGATATTTCATTTATCGTCAACAAGTTTGAAATATATACTGTCAGACCCCCTTAGCCCTCCCAAAGATGGACGGAATAGCTGGGGTATGATAGGTCTTATATCCCTCAATATGGATTTCAGTGGCGGCCCATGTCTCTTTGTTAGATCTGGGGGTCTCTAGTTGGCAGAGGTAAGTACCTTAGACCAAATAGGGACCCTTGCTTCTAGTCAGGGTACAGGGACACACACTGTAGATAACCCCTGCTCACCCTCTAGGTAGCTTGGCTCGAGCAGACAGGCTTATCCCCAAGGCGATGTGTTAAGTATTTGCAAGTAACAACCACAATGACCCCCCAGTACACCACAAATGCAGGCCACACAGGTGAGTATATTAAAAATATATCTTTATCTAGTTTCAGCAATAAAAATCAACTACCATAGCATTGCACATTAGTTTCCGGTTCTGTTCAGCTTTCTCTGGTTGTTAGGAAAATAAAAAGATAGTCTCTAGTCTCTTGTGTGAATTAGTATTCAAAAAGAATACGTTTGTAGGCTCTCAGTACTTAACACACGTTTCTTCAGCTGTGCCCTGCGCTCATAACCGAAGCGCCCCACTCAGGCTGGTCTTCTCGCTGGTAATCACGAGAATACACACTGGGCGGCAGTCCCCGGGTCCCACGAGCTATGCGGGGCGTTCGGGGATTGAAGTGTGGTTAAGAGAATATGCCCCTACAGCTAACGAGGTTCCCGGCAAGGTTCCTCCTCCCGGCACAGAATCACCAGGGTGCGGGCAGGGGCGCGATGACTCGGGGCTTCGGAGCAACTTCTCAGGTCAGGTTTCTGCAGCTCCCGAGCGATTGGCCAATCGTGTCGCGGCTCCCTCGACGAGCCCCCAGTGACGATGTCAGATGCCACCGGGAGTCAGCCACTCGCAGCGCGGCTCCTCCGGCCAAGCCTCCACCAGCAACCAATCGGGTCGCGGCCTCCTCGCTTCTTTCTCCGCGGCTTTGCGGAGCGGGGAAAAGCAGCTGCTGATCAATTTCAGGCCCCCGGGCCGCGGCGGTGAATTGCGGGAAGGATATTCTAAGGTGCCCAGTGTCAGCGGGTTGATCGTGACGCCGCCAAGCCTCACAGCAGCTCAGTTAGCACTGGGGACACCCACAATCTTTTGGCCACGGCAATACACGTGCCGATGAGCATGTCGGTCTTCTCAACGCGGCAGCCGGTTTCAGGCAAAGATCAGCGCGGCGCTCTCAAGCAAAACAGAGAGCAGCCAGCGCACTTCACGGGGCAGATGTTTAGAAACTTTATAAAACAGCCCACGATCTCTGCAGCACACAGCAGCCCAGGGGGACACAGCAGAGTCTTGAAGTCTTGGCAACCTTTCTGTCCCTGGGTTGCAAAACAGGAGGCCAGCTCTTCTCAGGCCCTTGGAGATTCAAAGTTGAAGACACAGCACACAGCAATGTCTGGTTAGGTCAAGTAGGTAGGGTCACAGCACACAGCAAGACCCCTTCAACTCCTCCGCATCAGTTGCACAGCAGAACAGGTCAGCCCTTAGAGCACACAGCAAGGCAATCTTCCTTCAGTCTTTCAGCGGTCCGTCTTTCAGCAGAGGTTCCTCTTGATTGTAGAATCTAATCTTCTGTTGTCAGGGGTCCTTTACTTATACCCCTTAAAGTCTTTGAAGTCTTTGTGCAAGTGGGTCCTGAGCCCAGTCTGATCCAGTTCTGGGTGTTGCTGGAGCACTTTGTTTTCCTGGCTTCTTCTTTCCTTTCAGAGTGAGGGGCAGAGTCGTCAGCCGCCTAGCAGGAGGTGGAGCCAGCAGTGGGGCAGGCAGGCACAGCCCTATTCACTCCCAGGTGCTATCTCCTCCCTCCACTCTACTTGCAAATGCAGTCATTCAGCAAAGGGCTGACTCATCTAACCTCCTGGGGGCTCCCCAGCCCCTGTCACTCTCAAACCAGACAGTCAATCCACAAGCATGCCCAGGCACACAGAAGGGTCAGACAAGAGAACAGCTACTCTCTAAAAAGTACTGTTCTCCAACTCAGGATTTAAAAACAACCTCTCCTAAAAGATGTGTTATTAAATGCTGAGCTCAGGGATATCAAACACTCATGTCTTATCTTGTTCCTATGAGAAGATAGGCTGATGGCCATTGGCACCAGCCCCCCTCCATGTTAGCCTATGGAGCAAGATAACCTTGCAGCAGTAAACACACAAAAATGGCCGCTGTTCACTACCAGAGCATGGTACCTGCACTAGTACATGCTCTACCTTTTACATACACTGCACCCTGCCCAGGGGGGTACCTTGGGCCTTCCATAGGGATGACTGATGTGCACAAAAAGGGAAGGGTTAGGCCCGGCCAGTGTGGACACTGGCCAGGAGGACATGGCAGTCCAGGGACTGCAGGCAGGCCTGCGGTGGCAGGCCTGAGACACCATTTTAGGGCTACTCATGTGGGTGGCGCAATCAGCGCTGCAGGCCCACTAGTAGCATCTGTCATCACCAGCCCTGGCACACACAGTGCACTTTACTAGGGACTTCATGGTGATACAAATATGCCAATCAGGTATATCCAATCAATATGATATTTTACACAGGGAGCACTTACACTCTGGCACTGATTAGCAGTGGCAGAGTGTCCAAAGCATCTAAACCAGCAAAAACGAAATTCAGCACAGCATCAAAAATCCAGGTAGCAGAGGCAAAAGATAGGGGAAAAACCCACGCCAAGGATGTCAGGTCTAACACTCTTGAAAACAGAGGACATTACATTTCCCCACAAGATCATGCCATATATAATTGGTCAGTTTCGACCGTAGACCCGATATGTTCCAAAATAAAATTATAAGACTAGCTTCGTTGGTGGTAGATACCTGTTTGATATTGACTGTAGTGGGCCTGGGTTGATGTACAACTAACTCGTGACCGTAGTTGTTCCCTGATCAGTCTCTAGACTAGGATTTAGTATTGGCCCGCTGCTGGCCAAGTTGTCATCTGTACTCATGGTCTGTGGTTCTAGTAGGTAATCATTTTCTAAGTGTGGTCCATATGAGCTAGATTTCGGAATAGGGTCTGCACAGTGTAATCCGAGGGGGAGACCGTTCAGCTTTGTTAGGAATCTGAAATAGGATTACAGATGGTTTCGGTACCAAGGGACAACATGGAATCACTATGCTATTCACCTTCCTAAGGTCCTGGACAATGCAATATTTCCCACTCAGCTTCTGCAATCCCATGATAGGTGAATGGCATGGAATTCCCATGATCTCCTTTAGGATGCCCAGTGCAATCACGGATTCAATTGCAGGTGTAATACCTGTCACTGTTTCTGGGGTCAGATTGTACTGGAGTGTTCTCGGAAACTCTGCATTTGGCTTTACCTGTATGAGGACTGACTCGACTCCTTGAATCAGGCTGATCTCTTCTCTTGAGAAGTCCCACACCACCAGAGAGACAGTGTCTCTGAGATCCAGCGGCATGTCTTCCAGTGTGCAGTAGATGGTACAATTCAATTTGCTCAACAGGTCGCGCCCTAGAAAACAGACTAGACTCAAATCACACACCACGAACTGATGGTGATCCTGGAAGGCTCAGATTTTCAAAGGCACCTCTTCTGTCAAAGGGTTTGTCATTCATTTATTAGAGAATCCTACAACTTGGATCAATTTTCCTGAGAGGGGCAGGTTTGGGGCTACTGCATATCTCACAGTAGAACGTGCAGTGCCAGTATCAATCAAGAATGAATTGGAATTACCATCTATGTCTATTTCCACGTATGGTACACTCTGGTCTACCTCTAAGGCTGTGCCAAGTCTACAGTCTTCCTCCCCCCTCAGACACGGTCATAAGGACAGGTCCAGATCAAATCCACACGTAGCTACCATCAAGGGCATCTGGTGATATATCCAATTGCCCTGTTGAATTCTTGGAGGATGGGGCTACTGCACTAATGGATTTGGATTCCCTCCCGCATTAAATGATCTTGGCCTGGTCACTGTCGGTAACTGATGTACTCCATCTGCCACCTGCACGAGTTCTCCTCCGTGCTCTTGGTTTGCAGGAATAAGGCGCCACTCGCGCTTCCAGTGCTCGATCTTATGACAAAAATGACAGGCAGTGGTCTTTTTCAGGGTTGCAACATATAACCCTGTCTTCGCATCTATAGGGATGCCTCTCCCTCTCCCTGTCCCGTCGACCCTGCAACTGATTGTACTTGTACACCTCCTGGGACATTCCCCTGACCACGAGTTACAGCTCCCATCATTGCCTGCACCTGCCCTCCTTTTTGGGCATTACGCATTTGGACTTACATCAATTTCTCCTTATCCTCCTATATTTAGATTCCACTGTATCACTGCAATACCTAGCAGGCTGTAGGATTTCGTCCACAGATCTGTTTTGCCAACAAATTAGGTGCTGTTGGATCATGAGGCTGATATCCGGCCTCAATCCTGTCACAAATTTGGACACAAATTGTCCCATATCTTTAGGGTCGAGTGTATCTAACCCAATGTACTGCTTGAAGGCTTGTAACAGCCTCTCATAGTAAGCATGCACTGACTCTTTAGGTTCCTGGGTTGTTCGCTCGATCTTAACCCAATTGATGTCCTGTGGGGCTATTTTGGACTGCAACCATGTGATCACCTGATCATACTTCTTCATAACCATCAGCGAAGAACCATGAGTTACGAGTCCCTCTCCGGTTCAGCAGTAGGCCACTCAACAGCTATCTTATAAGCAGACCATAGATCACTAGGAACCACAATTTCGAACAAGGTGTTTAAATTAATCCACAACACTTTCAAAGTGATCAACTTGCTCGTACAAATTGGCAGGTTTCTCTGGTAATCTGGGGAAATTGTTTATGAACGCAGTGAGGTCACCCCGGCTACAGGGAACATGCACGTACCCTCTACTAGGCACCTCCTGTAACTGGTATGCTTCTACTCCCTGTGTTTCCCTTCCTGGAGGTGGTGTCTCTGCTGTAACCTTTCTTACGCTCTTCTTCTTTGACCATTTGTCCTCCCACTTATCCAGCATACTCCAAGCCCTTTTTCTATTACCAACTCTTGAATGTGTGTCTTTAACCCAGTCACTCTCTTTTCCTCTAACTCTGGGTCACTGTAAGTAAGCCTGTGATTTCCCTGCAATTTCTTTGTTTGGGATAAATCTACTCCATACCTATGAGCCAACTCCAACAACTTCTCCTTTTCTTGCTCTCCGGGTGACATCCTTAGCCATAAAAAAGTCCTCTGGCTCATAGTTCTCTATTCTGTCTAAAGGTAGACTCCCACTGATGATTTCCCCTAATTCAGCCTTCATCATCAGCACATCCACTAGTTTCACCTTCATTGCAGCCTTGATGGTACCCTCACTCGGCTTACTATTCTGGCTCTCCTTGCTCTTATTATGGTCCCGCAGCTATGACTCTACGTCCGCAGCATCTAGAGCGTTCTGATTCGCAGAGGTTCCCTGACTTGTGCTTGTTTTGTGAGTTACGCTTCTTGGTCCTCTCACAGGAGTTTCCCACATTCTCAGATCTGAGCTAGTGCTTACCATGGGTATAGACCGTATAGTACTGGAGCCAATCCCTACTCCAGAAGGGTCGGAAGTAGTCGCTAAAGGGGTACTAGATTCCATAGGCACTTAGAGATGACAACTCCCACGTGTGCTCCCTGTTCTTCCTAATTTGGTCCCTTCAGCATGTATGGGTTGTCTCTGACCAAGGCTTCCCACAGGGCGTGGGTCATAAACGGGCACAACAGGACCAATGGTAACTGGTACTGTAAGAGCTTCTGGTAACAGTGAAGCAGCATTGTTCCATACCTTCCGAGACAGACACTCCCTTCTCCCCTGCTGATATTCTTCCCACGACCCCTGGATCAGGAGCTACAGAGGCTGCTGCACTTTCCGCATTCTCAGTACTCTCCAAGCCTCACCCCCCCTCACCCGTTTGTGGACTGTAAGGTGGAGGACGCTCGGCTAACAATCCATCCAACAAGCTGTCTTCATTATCACTACTGCCACTCCCATTTGTCCTTCTGCTCCTATCCTTTGGTCCTCCATCTCCTATCAGCACTGGGCACAATATCTCTCCCTCAACAGTATTTACTCTACACCTCTGAAGCCTAGCGTCCCACTGTGCATCCTGATACGCCTTCACAATTGTCTTCATCCTCCCTTGATATTTCGCTCTTTGCTTAGCATGAGCTGCACACATTCATGCATCTAGCGCTTCGCCCGCCTTTTCAGTGAACTTGTGCCAATTGTGAAGCTGAATTATAGTGTGAAGCCCAACTTTTGTTGCCATATAGTGTGCTGGTGTATCCTCGGGTCGCGTCTCTTTGTCCACTCAAGTAACAACCCCTTCATCACTCCTGAAAAGATCCTGTAACACCCAAAAGCATCACATAGTTCAAAAAATGAAATTTGTTGTTCAATGAATTACGACTTAACAATTCTTTTCAGCCATAGACTTCCCAATGAGTACCAACCAATCCCAGCGTGTTGTTACGCCAACCGACCTATCGCAGTGTGGTACAATTTGACGGCATTCTCACTCTTCGCAGCGGCTCACCCTCCTTCACAATTTCTCCGTACACATTCACTCACACAATCATCTTAAATCCATAATTTTCTGCCACTCTAAAAGATTGCTAGGAATTCAACCATTCAAGAACGTTCACGCACGGTATTCCTCGACCAGCATGGATCACCCGAATCAGTTTAGTTAACCCCTGTAAACAAGGTCCACTAGACGATTCCCGTATGTCCCATTCACACACGATTCTCTGTCTTAGGTGGAACTGCCAATGACGTCTCACGACAGCTCCTAAAATCTTCGGTCAGACAATCACAATCTTGTGTCTTCTACACCTTATAATATCCCAGGATCTTAGGTCATTTCGGGACCTGTAATTCAAATCTCAGTCCTTGGACCATGTCAGACCCAAAACCACATTCACTCGGCTCTCACTCCAACTCCACAAGATATCACACTCTCAAACCTTTCCCACAATCTAACATACTACATACACCCTGTTAATACACACTCCTCCTTCTCCTGCTGATCTCGCAGCACCATCAAACACTGTCGGTCTCCGCCAGATTCCATCGCCTTCCATTCTCGATCATTGGGCTCTAGTTTGTGGCTTTGGGGTTCTAAGTTCCACCTATGCTAGATCACTTCTAGATTCTTCCTTCACTTTATGTGCACAGCTTCCTACTCTGTTACCAACTGAAAGGGCCCGGCCCATTAGTTCTAGACCTTTTCTAGAGACACACTCCCGTGGTTGTTTTTTGCAGTATGAAAGTGTAATGGGGAGAAAAGTTGTTAATAAACAGTTGATTTGCCAACAGTTCTCCTTGATACATAATAACCCACTGACAACTGCAGAAAGTTAGTTCGTTTATTACAAAGCCAAAAACAACTGGACATAAAGACACCTGAACACGAGGGTGTAGAAATACAAAGGAATTACCATGAAGCCAAATCTACGAATCCAATTTAGACAGTGTAGCCTGAACAAAACTATAAATTCAAGAAGTAGGATACAGAAAATCAGAAAGCATGAGTCCAAGATTCCCTGCATCGAGGGCTGATGCATGAAAAGCAGTAAATCTATCCCTACTCTAGCATAAAGATGACATCCCTTCCCTAAGCATTTTAAAGTGGGGAAAAGAAAAGGTGTCAGTACGTGGATTCTTCCTAAGAAGCCTCTCCCCCATCAATGGGTCAAGTAGCATTAAGCCACTATCGCAAAGAAAGAGCTCGTTCTGGGATGCTCTCTCTCTGAAGGCAAGAAAGAAGTGAGGTCCTTTCCCTATTTCCAACAATCAGTTATCCACAGGTAGAATTCCCATAGTTCACCTCACACATGCAATCCACTCTAAGTACAGTCCTGAACGTACTTTTCTACGATTTTGTCCATGTACGTCCCTTGCAACAATTTGTGCTTGGTTCCTTCCCAGGCCTTCTCCTGTGTGAATCCCAATGTCCTTCCTTAATCGACCCAAGTGATACGATTGTAACTTCTTCTCTCCATGCCTAGCTGTTAAAACAAAGACATTATTGTGCCTAAAAGAACGCTTCTTCACTTGCAATACAAAACGTGAGAAAGAGCAGATTCCAGAGCGCACCTGAAATTCAAACTATTAATTCTAAAGCGAGGGTTGTTAGGAACTTGCATTTCAAGCCTACGACTTAACCTAACATAAGAATGCATCATGTGAGCTTTACAAAATCACTTATTCATTAATACATTTTCAACTAATACATTTACCAAATTATAGAAATATCAGTGTTAAACACATTCAATATACGAGTGGGGTTAATTTCACAACACAAGTTCTTTATGTTAACATTTTCTGCTAGTTACATCCATTGCCTACGTTAATTCTCCACGCTACTTGTCAATAGCCTAAAATACATCATGTATTTATGGTAATACATTTCATAATGCTAACACTTCACGTTAATGCAGTTGCAAAATTGCAAGTGCGCTCTACACATGATTATGATGCACCCCAAAAATGAAATTAGATTTCTGCTCCATGAACATGGTGGCTTATAGGTAAGGGTGCTCTGTGTGCATGTGTACCCGAAACCCGACAGCTCTACCTGTCCACTCAAAGCAGTGAATGTTATAGGCAATGCATTAGCCTACCTTTAAAAAGTAATGCATGCATGAATTACAACTCAGGCGCATCTGGGAAGCAATAACACTCAAACGAAGGATTCTATCTGATGTTTTAGGAAGCTTTGCACCATTGTTGCCATTCTATTTGTAACTTATCAAGTTAATATCATTGATGCTGTATCCCGTCAAACGCACACTTTTATGATGCATTATATTAAGTGTATCATGGGACGCGTGCAGGTTTAGACACACAGGACTCAGATGTTTGTGATCATGCTATGGTTTCATTCGTGCTCTGAGGCCGCCTCCTGACTACTGAGTAATATAAATATACAAAAACAAACTAGAAATTGTGACAAACGAAATTTTGAAATGAACACTTAAATCTTATTTTACTTACTGTAGAACACATGATTTTCGTCCACATATTACATGCTAATTTAGCTCATAAATGACCAAAATGACAGAAGTATAAAATAAAGAGGAGACAGGGGTGACTTGTACGTTTAAAAAGGATTGTTGCTACTTCTAAAGCATGCTATGGATAATATACGTTTGTGCAAGTGCTCTGAAAACTGAGTGGTGTCTTGCAATCACAGCTTTAAGTGGGCCCCCCTGCTTTTAGACATGCTTGATCCTGTCATTACTGTCGGCTCTATGTGTGTCTGGGATGTCCCTCTCAATAACTTTGCATATGTGAATTGAGTTCCTGTAAGCTTCGTGGATCATGTGCCTCTCTCTCTCTCTCTCTCTCTCTCTCTCTCTCTCTCTCTCTCTCTCTCTCTCTCTCTCTCACTGGCTGCGCCTATATGTCTTTTTCAGAGTAAGGTTTGTGGGCAGGCAGCTGCCTGTATCGGTTTAACTTGCGGTACAGTAAGCACTTTGTGGCAAACGTTCACTCTCGCCTTCTGTGTTTTCATTATGATTTGTAATGCTGTGATTTCTGTAGGCAGGGAACTTCCTCTCAACTGGATTGATGACTTTTCTGCGCGTCCTTTTGATGTATGAGTGTATCACATGTACTATTTCACTCAGAATGTGTCTTGATGTCATGAATGTGATTTTTTTTTTACTCTAACGTGCCACGGAATTTGACTCTGATCTCATCTAAATGCAAGTCATGGTTCACTGGCTGTGATAGGCAGTGGTGTAGACTTATGTAACAATTGAGAATAGCTATGTCTGTTAACTATTCCATTTACCTACTGACTATCAAAAAGTGCTGTGATGCCATACAATATACAAACTGTACTGCATTGTATTGTAAATATAGCGCTTCATACCCTTGGCGAGGTGCTAAAGGCATTAGCAAACAGCAGATAATTTGTTTTCGAATGTGGGCTACTATTTGGTCTTTTGAAAGAGAGGATATTTCGTGTGATATTTTCAGTGGTGTGACCCCAGGATGATGCCTTGTAGGGACCAGGTTCACCTTTCACAGTACACAGCACAAATCTATTAGAATCATTACTATGGACTATAACCAGGGCCACTGCAGCTCGAGTGTGCTTCATATAACTATGGATTTACCAGATGTGCCACATAATCCACAATCTGCTGCGTAATTTGGCTTTTTTAAACACATAAATTAGCCAGTGCTGCCACATAATATGGTCCTCCATTGTCACATAATTGTAGTAACATGCCATTGATGAACTTAAGACAGATGGAAAACTGGGAGAGGATGGTTTAGAACAAAATTACTTTCTTTTGGGAGCGTCTGCCGGTTCTTGACTGCCTGCCTGCCTGGGTGTGAGCACCCCAGGAGACACTGTATGAAGCCTGCAGGTACTGGCTTAGAGAGTCCCTCACCTGGACCTGTTTCCTCTCCAGTTCTCAGGCTCCTGTTGATGCTCATTATCCTGTTGATGCTCATTATCCATTTAACTCCAAAATGGCAATCACTTGCCTGAGGCCTTGCAGCTGCATCTTAAGGCAACTCAGCAGCTAGTCCGCTTTGGGATTTCGTTCTCTTTTCTTTTCCCTTTCCATCTTGGATGTTCGTCACTTGGTTTCTTCCTGACGTTTTCCAATCCATTATATTTCCTGTCAAGTATTACTTGATCCAATTTTTTTTTCTTGTTCTTTTACAATTTAAAGGTCTCAGTCTGGTTGGATGGTGCTTCACAATAAAGCTGTGTTCTGCTGCTTGTTTCTTCGCTTCCTCCATTTGCTGATCCTCATCTTTGCTCTTGAGACTTCCTTGCCTAGACTCCTGTTTTTCTTCGGCTCTGCGAAGACTTAATAAGCAAGAAGGATTGGAGGTTTTTTGTTTCTTTGGCTTTATCCACATGAGAAGGTAGCAGCTTCTTGAGGGTACTTGCCTGTCACATATTCTGGTGTGTGGTGATATTGTCGCTTCAGAAAACAGATGCCCTTACCTCGGAACAGCGGAAGACCCAGATCTGGTTTATGCTTCAGCATCCAGGCCTGAGCATGGGCACCTTTATTGTCCCTTTAATTGTGCAACTCAAATCGTCCAAGTGTTTTGATTTCTCCCGTCAGTGCCGCAAAAGACATTTCTAAAATTACAGCCACATGGAAATTAAAATTGCCAACTTTTATAAATTGGGTTTTTGATTGAGGAGGCAGAAACCCTTTCTCAAGCAATAACCACAATCCTTGTCAGGGCAAACCACAAAAGTCACTAAATTAATCTGTGCTTAACCCTTGTAGCTTGGCACAAAAAAACGCCAGGCTTAACTTAGAGGAACGTTATTAAGTATGTATGGAGGACACAAACAGTAATAAAGTTAAAAGCAACACAAGAAACATCCCACACCAATTTAGAAAACTAGAGTAAAATTTAATAAATAGATTAAGACAAAGCAACAAAAATCCAATCAGTAGAACTAAAGTTATTCATTTTTAAAGTTTGAAGTGAAAAATAGCACCAAAAAGAACAAAACGCCAAACACAGGCATCTGGTCGTGTGAGATCGGAGCAAAGTCGAAAGTTAAGACTGTCCACGATGGAGTGCTGTCTGCCTACATAGAGTGGATTGGGCCCAGTCTCGGCTTACCTTCGGACTTAAAAGAAATTTCGAAAGAACAATGTCTGAGAAGGTAAAGGTCAGAAGGGCAAGGCTGCCTGCGGTGTCTGAGGAGAAGGCGTTGTCATCAGGGAGCCACTGGACGAAGTCACAGTGAAGATTTCTACTTTGTTGGAAGTCGAAAATCTCCAGTGGGACAAAGCCGCAGGCTGTAGCCGATTAAGGCTCCACCTAGGCTAGATACACTTCCTGAGAAGACCCACTGAACAAGATTTGCTGCTGCTACTGTGAAGAACGTAGCAGGAGCTACTGCAAAGTCAGGCTGACAGGCGATGTACCTCCATTGATGGTGACCTACTGCCTATACTTGGAAGTATTGATAGGCATGTGGTCTTTTGGCACCATCTCTTTGTCACCTAGGGACACTGGGGTAAACTCTGCATTACCCCATGCTAACTGTGTCAACCTCCTCCCCAAGTGGTGCAATAGCCAGCACTGGTGTCTGCCGACTAGCGGAGACCTGTGCCCTCTTAGGGAATGTGGTGTCTCCCTTGATGTGCCTGTACCTGTAGCACTCAAAGCAGTTGGGGGAGAACTTCCCTGAGAATTGCTTCTCAGGGAAATCCACTCTTCTCTGAGAAATGTTTTGGGGGCCTTTGGTGAACTTGTTATTTTATTTTTGTCTCTCCTGTCTTTCTTCTGGTGGGGACCCTGTCCACTCTTTTGGGAATTCTCACAATAAGGTACCTTATTGTGAAACTTTGTGCTGAGCCATAATTCAACTTCCTTAGCAAGTTCACCATGGGCAGTAAGCTTAGAATCAACAAGGTGTTGGCGCAGCTCTGCAAAACAATGACTGAACATGTGCTCTCTTAGATTAAGATTGATCAACCCATCATAATTATCCACATTACTGCCCTCCAGTGCTATCTCTGAATATTTCAGTTAATCAATTCAGGACTGAATTGACAGCTTCTGGCTGTCCCTAAACATCATTTGGTATTTTTCAAGTCAAGTGTAAGACCATATTTCTGGACATATTTCTGGACAACTGCTTCATTCATGTGATGGTACCTCATCCTATTGCCCTTCCCTAGGCCCAGTAGTGAATATCTCCTCTCATTGGGTATGTGCTTGATAGATTATCTCCCAATCCACCCTAGGGACCCTGTGCATCTCTAGAGCAACCTCGTACACTTCGAACCACTTGTCTATGTCATCCACCACAGCAAAGTTAGGCACCAGATCCTCGTGGTTTGGGCCGACCTGTCTCTATTAGATGCTGGATTTTCGTTGCCACTATTACTTCCGGACGCTGCTTTAGTTTGATGTCCAGCTCTTTAAGGCTCACTACATGAGCCAGTAAAAGTTTCTTCTCCTCCAAGGACCTGTTTGCAGCAGCCTCCTCTGCAGTCCTCTTTTCAGCAGGCTCCTCTGCAGCCCTCTTTACAGTAGCCTCCTCCTTGGCGAGGCCAGAGCAACAAAAATCCAATCAGGTGAACTAGAGATATTGAATTTCAAAGTTTAGATAAGTATAGCACCTAAAAGCACCAAGCGCCACTAGTGTTTATCTCGCTGTGATAGACAAGGAGAAATTCACAAGTTCAGGCCGACCGCGATGAAGTGCAGACTGGATACAGGGACCAGGTTAACCATGCTGAAAATGTTAACTTTTTAAAGTCAGGCGCAAAGAGTCTAGTTTGTGGTGGAGAAAGATTCAAGGATCAGGAAAGAAGGCATGGATGGTCATCGCTGTAGAGGGAGGAGCATGCCGGATGGCGCAGGCTGTCGTCACCATAGCGCGAAGAGCTGGTCAAGCATTAGGACGTCTTTGCTGGAGCTGCAAATTGGCAGGCTGTCATTGCTATGCACAACTGTAAATCTTGTGTCGTTGGTCGTTGCTGGCTGTTGCTGTAGCACAAAGAGTCGGTTTCATCAGAGCTTCTCATTGGTGGTCATTGCAGGCAAAAAAGTCTTAGTATAAACAGGACAATTCTCAGTCACAAACAGCCCCAAATGCCAAGATTTCTCCTTTCCTCAATGAAGAGGTACTCTGATGCTATTCAAGGGTCCAAGAGGTCAGCAAATTGACATGTGAAGTCACTCAGATTAGTCTGGGATGAAGGGATCAGGTCCAGTCTTCCTTCTCAGAGAGCAAGGAAGGCCACAAGCACCAGAGCAGTCCTATGGTAGAGCAGTCCTATGGTAGCAGCAGGGCAGTCCTCTGGGGGGGCAAGGCAGTCCTTTCTTCTGTAATGCCCACAGGTGCAGGAGGGTACTGAAGAGTGGCTCAGGAGGTCCAATATTTATACTTGGTGCCAGCCTTTGTTTGTGTGGGGGAACCGCTCCTCCCCCCACACCTGGTTCTGGAAAGTTCTGCCCTTCCCCTGTCAAGGTTCCAAGACGTCTGGGGTGATAAAAGAGTAGTGTCAGGTTCCATTGTGTGTGTGCTGGAGGCAAGTCCTTTGAAGTATAAGTGGGACAAGAAACAGCTCCACCACCAGCCATTCTGGCAGGATGGCCCATCCTGTCAACACCTAAGCTCCTTTAGTGTCACTCTCTAGCAGGAATACACAAACCCCCCAACAGCAGAGTCATTCACAGTCATGTGACTCAGAATACTGGCAGAAGGCAAAAAATGGTTAGGACAAGAAAATGTAAAAAGTTGAATAATGCCATTTTCTGAATTGTGAGTTAAATCCGACTTTACCATTAAAGATTACAATTCATTTGAGTGTAAACAGCATATCTCTATATGCTACCAATCCCAAGTTATCACTTATTAAATGTAATAAGGCAACCCAATGTTAGTCAAAGAGAGATATATGCCTTTCAGTAGTAAAAAACGACTTTTTTCACTGCCAGGACAAGTAAAACATAAACCCACATGTCCTACTTTGCAAATTCCATGCACCCTGCACTATGGCTTTTAGGGCCTATGTAAGTGGTGTCTTAGAAGTATTAAAAAGGAAGGTTTATGCTTGGCAAAATGTTTATTTTGCTTGGTCAAAATGGCAGTTTAAAACTGCACTAAGAGCTGCAGTGGCAGGCCTGAGACATGTTTAAAAGTCTACTTGAGAGTGGGCGGCACAATGAGTGCTGCAGACCCACTAGTCGCATTTCATGTACAGGCCCTGGGTACAAGTAGTACCATTTACTAGGGAAATGCAAGTACATTTAATATGCCAATAACGAATATGCCAGTTGTACCATGTTTAGGGAGTTTAGGGAGAGAACACAAGCACTTGTGCACTGCTTAGCAGTGGTTAAGTGCAGAGACTCCTAAAGCCAACAAAATCAAATTCACAAAACAGGAGGCGTGAATGCAAAATGGTTAGGGGAATAGCAGGCCAAGGATGTCAGGTCTAACACATTTCTTCTAACGATTCCAAACTTATGCTAAATTATTGTAGGTGATGTGGATAATAGAGTGAGAATGTAACCTGTACTTCTTGGTCCTCAGGTGACGTCAGGAAACTATCTTGAAAATAAATCACAGCATAAATAATATATGGGCCACGGAATGACCTGTTATGTCCAGTGGGCTGTTTAGTGGAGAAAGGAGGATTTAAGCTATGGAAATGTGGGTTAGAGTTGGGGACCACCATAACCATTCCTGTGTTTAGGAAGAGTCAAATACTAACAGTCAGGGATTGCTAGTTGAACTAGCTACAGCATCCTTCCTGACCTGGTCACCATCTAATACAGATCTGGCACTTGTCTTTCAAAGCCTTCCTGTCAGACCCTGTATAGTGGGTTACAGGGAAAGCAGTTGCTTCAGTGCCTCAACCATGGGAGTTGAGATAATTTCTCTCTTTCTAGATGAGTCTTACCATTGTTATGCAAACTGGGCTAGTTTCCAAGCTTGACTCTCAGTTGTACTGAAAGTAATCTGGCACATGTTTCTAATGGAGGTAGTTTGAGGTGCTTGAGGTCAGAGCTCAACAATCACACAACAAATCACTAATAAATGTGCTGCCCATTGGTTATCTTCATAAAATATACTTTAATACACACTTGAACATTATATTATATACTGCTCAAATAGTATGCAATTTAGGGCCTGATTTAGATCTCAGCGGATGGGTTACTTAGTCACAACGGTGACTTATATACCATCCACCAAAATATAAATCCCATTATATCTTATGGGATTTATATATCAGCAGACGGGATATACGTCACCGTTGTGTTGGAGTAACATGCCCGCCAAGATCTAAATCAGGCCCTATGTCTGTGTTCCCTATTCAGCCAGTGCTGCATCATTTCCCATTTTCTTCCTACAGCCCACCTGATCAAGATCTCTCTCTAGGTCTAGGTGCCCACCCCATCTGTTATGGGGTATATGGTTGGTGCATCTCGTTGGTGCACGTCTTTCTGAGAGGAGCCTGTGTGTGGAACTTATGGAGTGGAACAAGGAGTGAGGGGTGTGGCGGCCACAAGGACAACGCAGATTTAGAAAGTTTCTCAGGGGGGCAGGAAGGCCAGGAGTTTGAAGCCCCATGTGCCTCCAGAGTCCCAAGTGGTTTATTTGGGGCCCTCTGGAGCCTTCGATCCAGAACGCACTGTATTGCATTAGACCGCATTAAAGGTGGTTGTAACTGCTGTGGTGGTGCTCTATGCTGTGGTGTGCTGCCCATGGTGCTTGTACCTGCCTGCTTGTCTATTTGCGTGTGCCTACCCGAGTGCCTGCTGTGTGCCGATGACCAACGGCGGTGTCTGATGGTGACTGTTGGCGGCTGCTGAGAGCCAGGCTGGAGTCAGGCTATGTTGCATTCTGCATTATCCAGCGGATATGCACTAGGTGCAGGTAGCTCTCATCAGTGATCAGAGGCAGCTGGCATTTGGCCAGTGCGGCTTGTCACAGTAGTGGAGGTTGCTGCTTATTGCTCATTCAGCCATTTGGTCTTCTTCCAGCCCATACCTCGGCTTAGCTCCCAACTCACACATTTTTTTTAAAGATTTTGGATAATGTTTATTTAACCTTTTAATAAACATTTTTTTTTTAGATTTCTTTGTGCGAATGTGGGCCTACTGCGGCAAACCTGCTACTTTTTTTGTATGTGGTTTGCCGATAAGGAGGGTAGTGTGACCAATCATCTGCTATCATTGAGGTTGTCTGAAATATAATTACAAGTGGAATATAATCACAAGTGGATATGTCATTGAGCTCCTAAGAACTGTGGAATAGAACTGTTGTCTATCAACTTTCCACTATAGAGAATTTGCCATCATGGGCTTCATTTTCACTGTTGCCCATTTTGCAAGAGGCTTCTCAGATAATTTCTATCCCAAAGAAAATAACTGTGCTGGATTTTATTCCTTCCTTTGAGAATAGCAATCTAAAGAAATCTCCCCTAGACCTCCCTCAGTTGATTTCGGATCAAGGTATGGAAGTAGGCAATATTACGATTCATACCCATAAATCCACCTCCCCTCAGAGAATAGCAATGTGGGGAAACGGCTTTTCAGATGATTCACAGCCAAAAACTGCCTTCTTTAATTGTAGTTTGAATAAGACCCCTAGGGCAAGGATTTCTTCACTACCACACTTTAAGGCTATAAATGTCAACAGAATAAATGACTTGTGCACGTTCTGAAACTATACAGAATGAATTAGGAAATAATGTTTTTGAAAAATCTGAAGTTGGTTTAGAGGGTTCACTCTCCTCCGATCATCTTTTAATAAAATATGTTTCTATTTTGGAGCGGCGGAACTCCTTTTCCCAACCTGGGGCCGTATTACATAAAGTGCCCTGGGGGCGCAATGGGCATTTGCGCCCTCTTTGCGTGCCCCCGGGGCCGTTTGGTAATACAGAAGGGGCCGCAGACGCTTGTGCAGCCCCTTCTGTAATACTAATAGCGATGGTGCACATAAAGCACCCGTGCCGTATTACTGATGTGGGCGCAGAGGCAAAGAAGCCCTCAGGTGGTGCACTGACAGTGGCCAACTAAAAGGTGGCACACTGTCAGTGCACCTCCCGAGAGCAGCCCTCTGCAGGGGGTGAATGGGGTCCTATGGACCCCCAGACATCCCCTTGCAGGCGCCTGCAGTCACTGACTGTACCAGCCTGCAAGGGGATCTCTATTCCCCTTTAAAATTGCAGGCAAGTTGCTGCCTGTACAGTGAAACCCGAAGCGGCTTTAAAGCAGCCACTCGCGGCTGCCCTAGGGGCAACACATTCCCCATAATGCGGCTCCTGATGATAATGTGCCTCAGTCAAGGATTGCGGATCCCCCCACATCTTGTCTGATGTTTCCAATTCACTCACTTCTTTCTTCATTGTTGAAATTAAATAACAAACTGCTAATAGTTCAAGAGGTTTCATTGTCAATGTTATCCTCAGTATCAAGAGTTCTTACTAATAGATGTTCTTTTAGTGGTATTGATCAAGGAAATCCAGTTTTAGCCATTTTGTCGTCCTCTAGGACATAGTTGTCCAGGTGATATTTGTTCCTCAGTTGAGGGTAAACGTTCAGCAATGAATACTGACCCTGAAACTATAACGATCTCTGATTCTAGTTTTCAGGCCAAATCTGCTCTGTATGTTCTCACGTCTCTGAGATGCCCCCCAAAGTCAGACGGTGTGGGTGAATTAAACATTAGGGGCCATATGTAGGAAGCCTAATACCGGTCGGTAACGGACGATTTTCGGTAAATATCCCGTTACCGACCGGTATTTAAGCTTTTGGTATGTAGGGGGCATATTTCAGGATTCGGTAATTTACCGAATCGGTAAAATTACCGATTCGGTAATTTTACCGATTCGGTAAATACCGAATCCTGAAATGATATGTAGGGGGAGTGTGTCGTTGGTGTGGGGATTCGTTATTTACCACCAACTAAAAGTTGATGGTAAATGACGAATACCTGTAAAAAAGCATTTTTTTGCAATTTGAAGTGTGCAATGTGGCAGACATACATGCCCGTAGGGCATGTATGTGCGCCACATGTGCACACATGGACGAATCAGGGGTGCAACAGGGTGTCAATGTGACACCCTGCCACCCATGATGATGCCTTCCCCATTACCGATTCGGTATTTACCGATTCGGTAATGGCAACTGGCTTACCATTCATTCCTATGGGCCTCCAGGCCCATAGGAATGAATGGGAAGCCAGTTGCCATTACCGAATCGGTAAATACCGATTCTAAAATACCGACATATACCGATTCGGTAATTATTTACCTACATTACATTTACCTATTCATAAATACCGAATCGGTAAAATTCGGTATTTAAGAATCGGTAAATGTAATTTACCTACATATGGCCCTAGATCTTCTTTTGTGAGGATGACAAAAATACTGCTTTGCTTAAACATTGATACAGTGAATGTTTGTCAGGATGCTTCTTTTTTGTCTGATTTTATGTATGTAAATTCTTCGAAGTCTATAATAGCTAAAGAATTGAAGAAGAAAAAATGTCCTAAAGTTTGAAGAATTAGGAAGAAAAGGGGAGAATTTAGATTCGCTAAATTACCTGAATAAGTGGAGTTAGATTAAATTCTTTTGTTTCAGGGTCCCCTGTCTCCTCCACAATTCCAAAAGGTAGCCCTGCTAAAATTGATAATATTTCATGCACTAATGTATCACCTTCGAGTTGTGTAAATTTGGTGTGGGATAACAAAAAGAATGTTATTGCTGGTTGCAGGACTGGGGTATCTGTTGTTCGTTTGAGGGAAATGTCTCAACTCAACCCTAATGTTGTGAGTTTTTCCAGATCCAGTTAAACGTTTCCTGTACAAGAACTCCCACATGTGTCTTAAAATGTACTGAGCTGTTTCCTTCTCCTGATGTTAGTTTTCCTTTGAATCGTCAGGCTGTCTTAAGTATATTTTTTTTATATTTATGACATCAGGCGCATTTCTTCACAGGACATCGCTTTGGTGGAATTAAAGACATGTTAACGGGGATCCAGAGGTTGACAAATCTATTGTTCACTTTTTTTCTAAATCAAAATCTTCTTTAATATTACAACACAATGAGTTACTTTTTAAAATGGGCATTGATGTCTTACCAGTGTTTGGGTCTGGTGGTAATACGGCTTGACATGCTTCTCTCTCTAATGCCCATAAATTACATGTACAAAGCTGTACTGCTCAAACTATGTCTCTCACCAGGTTGAAGTCTTTTGCTGCCAACCTGACTGTTACTAACTTTAATGGCTTTAGGGAAGTTAAGGAGATATTGGGGTCGGAGGTGGTTAATGATGATTTGAAGGATAATACCTGGTCTTGGCTTCTGAATTTGCTTTCTTGCAATACTTCCTCCTAGCTCGTCGTGTAAACTTTGTTGCTGGAATGTGGCTGGGTTTCAAGCTTTTTTGTCCATGTCTAATTTCGATTCTCATTTTGAAGATTCATGAATTATGTGTTTGCAAGAAACTTGATTATCATATGATTTTGACTTAGATGAGTATTTTGTGTATTGTTTTTCTGCTCTTCCTTCAATTAGAGGTCGGCCTAGTGGTGGACTGGCTATTTTGCTGCGATCATCTTTTGGTTGGAAAACTCACAGCTTTTACTTGCTCTTCCTTAAGCTATGGTTGTTTACTGCTCCTATATGGGAACCAATGATATAATCCATAAATGTTTACTTTGTCATTATTACTTAGGCCCCACTGTTAATATTTGTCTAAGCTTCAAAAGACCCTTTGAAGTTTATTGGTTTAAGTGAGGTCTATATATAAAATATTTACAATGTTTTCTTTTAGTCAAATTGGTTGTTTTATGTATTTCTGCAACAAAGTGTTTTATTATGCTACGATGACTTTATTGATAAAATCGAATAAAGTTTATGATGATGATGATGAGTACCCAAAATGCAATGGTTTGGGGTGATTTTCATATAGGAAAAATTGCTACTGAGTACAGGAATATGGGTTTTTCTGAATTAGTCACTCATTGGGGCCTTTTGTCTCCTTACTTTCCTAATAAGAAGTGTTGTGCACGTTCATCCACTTTATTTCGGGCTCTGGAGTCAAAATTGGACATGATCAATGGTCGGTTTGATCTCTCTCCCACTGATAATTTCTCTTAGCAGAGAGGTTCATACCGATCATTTATTGAATACATTTTCATCCAATACTGGGCTTTTTATTTTGTTGCAAATTTTGAAATTCTCCCTCACTCTTAAAGTGATAATTCGCAGCTCTTTGATTCATTGGATTTTTGCCCTCTTGAAAGGTGGGAGGCAAAGGTCCCTAGTTTTGAACTCATTCTTATGTGTATGTTTGAAAATATGTACCACAAGATGGTTTATTATGTTGGCTTATTGACATGTCTAAGGTGCTTTCTTCATCTTTGGATGTCACTAAATCTGAGGCATTCTTGTTCTTGCTCCAGGATATCTTTGCAAGTAAACTAAAAATTCACACTAGGGTTGCTATGCATTTTGATATTTCTCAGATGTCTGGAGCTACTAAATGTTCAAAGTTAGAAACGAAAATTAATATATCAATCAAAATCACTAAGTTATGGTTTCATCTTCAGTCTGTGGTTTCTTCTCATAATATCCATACATTCTGCCTCATAATATCTAGAAGTTTGGGTATAGATCACCCCAAAACCCCTACCCCAGTAGACGAAGATCACTGGTGTTCTCATTTTTGTGCTCTGTACATGTCCTCTTCTTCTGATCTATCAGCTTTGTGACTTGGATGTTTATAAAAAGGCTCACTCTGATTTAATTAGATAATTCAAGTAATTTTTAACTTAAATAATAGTCACACAGTGGCCGGACAGTTTACCCGCCTGACTGGTTAAAATTGCTCCTTATTTACGGGCAGGAATCATGAAGCTGCTGTTTGATTTTTGTTTAAAGACTAAAACGGTGCCCCGGTCTTGGCAAGGCAGTAACATCATTCCCCTTTATCAAAAACGGGACCGTAATCTCCCTATAAACTATCGCCCTATTGCACTTTTAGATGTGACTGGGAAGAGTTTTCGCCAAATGTCTATAAAATCAAGTAGATTCTTGGATGGAGTCTGTTCGGTTATCGCATATTGAGCAATCATTCATTCTTAAAGTATGCTCCACCATGGATAACATCTTGTGTTTATATATGATTGGTCAAAAGTATGTGAGGTTGTATAAAATGAAGGTCTACATGGCATTTGTTGATTTCAGCAGTGCCTTTGATTCTGTTGATCGTTATTCTTTGGCATAAACTTGTGAGACCGGGTATAACCTCTGAAATGTTGTCTCCACTGATCTCCCTTCATTCCGCTAACTGGATGAGAGTACTTTTGGGCTCTGAAAATAAACTTTCTGATAAAAATCCCAGTTGATAATGGCCTTAAGCAACGTTGTGTTTGAGCTTCTTTGCTATTTAATGTATATTTGTCTGACTTTCCCATTATTTTAAAACAGGAGACTACTGTTGGCGTTCCAGTCCACGCTTTGCGAAGAGCGGAGCGGAGCAGTGCGGAGGAGCAGTACGGAGCTGAGAGGGTTGGGAGCGGCTGGGCTGGGAGCAGCAGAGAGCGTGGTAGAAACTGGAGCAGCTGAGCACCTGAGCCACGACACAGACATAGAGGCCACCGAAGCCGCAGCTGCAGCCGGAGCTGGCCCTCCCCCTTGCCAGTAGCAGTGACAATGCCATCGAGCCCTCTGCACCTCAGGTAGTGCCTAAACGGTAGGAGCAGTAGCAGGGTGTAACCCGGCAGGAGCCACAGCTGAGATTAACGCGGTAGGAGCCGCAGAAGAGATTAACGCGGTAGGAGCCGGCAGTTGCGTTCAACACGGCAGGTGCCGCGGTGGTGTGTTTAAAACAGCAGCGCTAAAGATAAAGACAAAGTAGTTGTTACAACCTTGATCAAAACCGACGCATATCATAAGAGCTGGCAAAGATGATAAAGCGTTTGCCTGAAACTCATTGTGCTTAAAGTGGGTTTTGCACCGCTGATGTTCTAGTTGAGGTGGCGCCAGCCGGTGTACGAAGCGGGCTGTGGAAGTACAGAAAAACAAGTTGGCTCAACTTTGCAGACACATATATGTTGGACACACATATTGTTTATACATTGTTTATACATTGGATATATATTAGAAAACCTTGTTTAATGTGGCAGGTTTCCCGTATTCTCCTGTCTGCCTACGGAGAGATCGTGGGAGCTGCAACACTGCGCCCCTGACCCAGGTCGACCTTTAGCCTGAGGTACCTGTTGTTATAATATATACGAGTGGTCAGATGGAGAGATAAAGATAGTGCGGGGTCGCCCTTTATAGAGTGATCATGGTGAGGCTTTGTGTAACCTTAATACTTCAAGTACCTGGACCTGCACCACTAAGAGTCCGGTATCCCATCAGGCCGTTGTGAACTTTGAGAAACTATAAGTGATGCTTGTGGACTCTGAAGGAAGTGGCTGCAGATCAGAGAAAAGTAAAGGGAAATGCCCCCGAAAGGGAAACCACGCAGGATTAAAAAGACCCCGAAAGCAGCTGTACCAAGAAAAGTTAACAAAAAGTGCCAGCAACAAAAGACATTGGAGAGAATCAGCATAGATTCCGTGGAGGAAACATTGACACCAAATAAACATGATTGTCCACCAGCCCCAGTAGAAGAAGCAAGTGGGACTTCCTTAGGGCAATCTATAAAGAAATTTGTGGGGAAAATCCTTTAAAAAGAATCCTGAAGTATGCGAATATTCCCCGCAATTGGGAGGAACTCAAGATAGAGACAGTATGAGCAGCCAAAGGAATGGAACAGGACCAGGTGTAATAATGGGTGTAACAAATGACTCCTTCCAGCAACTGGTTTTGGCCCAAGGGGGATAAATGAAGGGGAAATGTTTGAGTTGGAACACAGATTATCATCATCACCTCGTCTATCCTGTAATGAAAGGGAAGGGGAGAGCCCAAGAGTATATAAAACACCATAACAGGAATTTAATAGTCAGGAGAAGAGGGGAACTGTAACTCCCCAGCAAAGCTTTAACTCTCCAGATACCCTACAATCATCCTTGACGCTCGACATGATTCCGTCCTCGGAATCATCTCTTTTAGAGGTGATGTTTTTAATGCAAAAAACTCTCCAAGCAATATTAGAAGCTTTAGTTGAGAATAATGGACAAGGGAAATCCCATAAAACCCAACTACAACTGATTGCAGAGGAGTTAAAACAAATAATTGTATGCCAAATATAGTACGCCCAGTAGCGGAGACAAGGGAGCAGGAGGTAAATGTACCCCCATATATCAACGAGAATGAAGCTACACAGGTGAAGGAAGTTATACAGATTGAAAACCTCTCGACAGTATACATCTCAAAGTGCCCTATGCGGGTAATAAAGAGGAGTGTATACAAAAGACTAAAAGGGATAGGACCATGAAGAAGAGTAGAAAGATCACAAATAAGTCACAGAAAAGTTTGAGAAAGACAAGGGAGGTATACCAAAGCCTGAGTATAAAAAAGGGTGTTGTATTTTAGGAAGTGAGGGACCACTGTCAGATGAGATCATAATCAAAAAGGATCAAGGGAAGATCCAGAATAGGAAAGTGATAAGCACATCAAAGAAGATGAACACCCTGTGTGGAAGCGCGCAAACCCAAGGCCTTGCAACACAGGAAAAAACAGAAAGAATGGGGAGCAGGTGGGGGTGTGCCGGTGGGTTCAAGAAAGAAGGGTGAGTCCCACTTAGACCGAACAGGATGGAGAAAAGAGGGCTCACAGCCCGAACCCGCTCCCATAATTAGGAGATGCACGAGGATGTATGACAATATTGAGGACCTATGTGTGTTTATGGAACCCTGAGGTCAAAGGGTGGTGAAAAAACGACAAAGGAAAATAATGAGGTAACTAAGGTGCTTTTCTATTCTCAATTTGTAAAACAGTCGTTGGTAAAGGCAGAGAGAGATCTGGAAAAGGAGGGTATAAGTTTTGTGCAGGTCAATGAAATTGAGAGAGAAGTGAATAATTCCGGTAGCTCTGTGGCTCTTCTTCACCATGCAGGACTTTGCCCGGAGCAAGTACAGTATGAAGCATTAGGCGCCCACGATAGAAGAATCTGTACAGATAAAGATCAAGGAGGGTTAAAAGTAACAATACCAAATACCACATACAAGCCAATGTTGAGTTACCGATACGACCATCTAACCGAATATTCAAATAGTTGAGATGACAATTTGTCCGGTGTGTTAAGTGAAGTGGACTAGGACTCAGGGTACTTGCACAGCCTACGGACTCTGTCTTGGAATATTGGGGGATATAGGAGACAGCTAGCACGACACCTTTAGAGAAATGTTAGGTGTCTATGACATATTGTGTCTGCAGGAGTCCTGGTTGTGTGAGGCACCCATTCCAATAGATGTTTTTTTATGGTAACCAAGGAGGCAGTTCGAATGAACTTGGGCCGACCTTCGGGGGGCTTAATTACTCTAGCATCAGTTAAAAAAAACTAACAAAATAATTAAGTTAAATGTGAATTGTAGGTGGCTACTGGCATGTCAGGTAGAACTCTACAGCGGGACCAGGACAAAAAGACAAATTATTGTGATAAATGTATATATCCAGCCAGGAGTAATAACAGATTATGAAGTACAATTGCGTATGCTAGAGAAAGATTTGGAATCTATATGCATGATGAAAGCAGCATATCTGATAATGATTTTAGGAGATTTTAACTATAAACTAGAACCATACCTTAGTGATAAATTGTTTAAGGAAATGTTAGCGATCTCACATATTCCTCACGCTAACTTTGGTGGCGTAGGTAGTGCCGTACGAGATAAATATTTGGTACAGTTCCTTGGATCAATAGGACTATTCTGTGCCAATGAACAGATGAATTTGGATTGCCCGGCAAAGAAAACCTTCCGTTCAGGGAATCAGAACTGCCCAATTGATTATGCGTTTATTGATGCATGGCACTTTAAGGCTGTGGAACAAATGTGGAACAATTTGAGGTATTGCAGAGTGAGGGCAGTAACCATTGGCCTTTAGAATTGTTAATTAAGATGGAACAGGAACCAGAAAGAGAAAGAGTGATTCCCTTGCAGATTGAATACCCCAGACGTATAACCACCCGTATAAACGAGGAAAGTCTGCAATTGGTTAATAATTTGTTCATTGATTATACTGCTGTTGGTAACGTACCACAAAAAGGAAACATTTTAACATGGTACGAGCGGACTATCGAGCAGGTGGTAAACTGCCTAAAAATAAAAGTTAAAAAAGGGCCCACCCATAACAACAATGGAAGTTTAAAGAGCTGGTTTAATAATGAGTGCAGAAATTTGAAACTTAGGGTACGGAAATGGGAAAGACAGTTAAGGAAAAGACCAGATAATGAGACAAGGGAGAGCCTTCGAGTGGCGAAATTGGATTATATATATTTGGGCGGTCCAAGCAAGGAAAAAACTAGATAAGTTATGTGTTAAACTTACTCTAGAGCAAGACCATTGGAAATCAGGGCAGCAGATCCCTAAGCGGGAGTTACGGGCCATTGTTAACGCGAAGGCACGAGAAGAAGATTTATACTACTTGAAGAGCAAATCTTTGGCCCGGTTTCTGATAAATTGATGGGTCAATGACGATATTTTCCCCTATATAGAACCTATGCCTAACCCAAAGCTCAGAAATGCAATATTGAAATTTAGAGTCAGCCTGAACCCAAGTAACATTAATGGGAAGATAAAATCACTTATGTCGAACGACCAAGGCCTGTGCTCTTGTGGCCTACAAGTAAAATGCAATAGTGAACATATTTTGCTGGATTGTTTGTGCTTTTTAGAAGAACGGAATAAAAATTTAAAACCTATTTTCATTGTTTATAAAAGTTTTAGGACCGGTTTCTGGCATTTCAGCCGTCTTCGCCATAAGTTGGCAGGGTATGCTCAGACGTGAGTCCCTTGCTCACTTTGCCACTGGATTCAAGCAAGCCTGGCTGAAGACGGCTGAAATGCCAGAAACCGGTCCTACGAAGTTTGTTTCCGGTCCAGGGAAGGCATGGCTTGGCAGTTCGGGCTGGACTGTTCCCATGAGGCACAGGGTCAGATTGATTTGCATATGGCCATGTCTGAACTGGGGTGGCAGTGTGGGCTAAAGAACGGTGATGGATCAAACCCAGATCTGTTGACTGGGTGTGAGTGTTTGATTGGTTCTGATGTTCCGTCCATCACCACCCCCTTTTGTACCGCTTCATATTACATCTGGGACACACTGCACCTCACCCTTTCTAGACAAACTCAGTGCCTAAAGGGTTGCCAGGCTACTTCCCACTCTCATATGGCAGGCTTCAAGGCGTTTTGGAATAGGCAAACCACTCTTCTTGCATCAGGCCAAATCTCATATGATGTCCCCTCACCTTTGAGAGACTGGCTACCAGCCCTAGTTGCATAGACATCCTCTAAATGTTTTCTAGAGCACTCCTCTCCTTGACCACACAGGACTTGGAACTTGAAAACCAACTGGAGGAACTGAAGCCCACTTTTATATACCAAAGTAACGCTGGGAAGGTGTGTCCGCTGTCTGCTACTGTAGATCTGGACTGATGTAGTTTTCATTTCAGGTCTGCTTTCCAGGCTGTTCTCCAGGTACAACCTTTAGGCAGATTAATGGTTCCCACAGCAGGGTAGCCTCCACCTAGGAGCACCCACAGCAGAAACAAAGCAGTGTGAGGGTTCTGCTACTGGGTGTCATCAGCTAAACTAAAAGAGTAATCAAGGAAAGGCAAAAGGGCAAGTTTTCCTTGCCGTGCATAGCAGAGTCTGTAGTCCAAGCACTCACACCTACCATCCACCAAATATCAGTGTTCAGGAAGACAAATCAGCAACTCCTTCCTAACCATCCCAAAACTCCTCAAACAAGCACTGCTGCCACAGGCAAACATCTGCCCCCTAAAGCTTCAGACATTCACAGCCTATTCTAGCCGCTGATGCTCCAGTTCAATCAAACCACAGTGGCTCCAGATAAAGCTGCCCAAAAAAATTATCCAATGTTCCAAAACCATGCCTTCTAAATCATCAAAATAGCTGGGAGTATTATTTGTTTGAGGCACTGGGCATTTCTCTATTTTTTCCAGTAGCTCATTTACGTATCTTCTTATCGCTTAACAGACATCCCGTTGAGACCATTCACTTCTTACTCCTTTTCAAACCTTCCTATGTCTCATCAGTTTCTGTCAGGGAATAAACTCCATTCCTTAATGCTCCCAAAATATGAAATCATGATTGTTCACCTGTGTACCTTAAGGGTTCACATTTCATCCTGCAGCTGTTTACTGAGGCCTTGGCTGTCTCAACACCGTTTATGGTTGTGGACCTTCTGAGACCTCCATCAGGAAACATGTGAGAGAGATTCTGAGTGGAGCTCTGTTACAATCTGTTTTTGTTGTATTAACCTAATTACTCCTGCTCAGCTCAGCACCCTTCTTATCAGTTGATACATTACCCTTTCCCCTTATGATGTCATGCCTAATGGCAGCTAGAATGGTCTGTGAGAAACTGTACAGAAGACGTGTTTGAGTTAAGAGTTAAGGAGGTGATATCCTATTACTCAATGAATGACTTTCTTTTTTCTCTTATGTAACTTGTTCATGCTCCATGATCAAGTGGTATCCCAGGGGCTACATCTACAAAGGCTGCTACTGGGACTCTGACATGGATACAGTTATTGGCCTCAACTCCCCTATGCCAGCAGAAACAAATCTACAGCTTTGCTTGTCAATTCCAGCTCTCAATTTTTGTCAGGCAACCCTTGCACTTCCACAACTTTTAAAGGATTTTGTCTCTCCCTTGCACTAGCTTAAACATTCCAGTGATGTCACTGTAGAAAAGAAATAATTTATTTGGAAATAGTGCCTAATATAGGTTTGGTTTAGTTATTAAACCCATGCCACATTAACAAGACTGCTGGTCACATTGCAGAAAAGTGCACAAGCTGCACACATTCATATGGGGGAAGGGAAATGGCAACACAAATACTAATGTAACAAAAGTATCAATCACTGTACTATTTCGAAGTCCAGCATTTATAAACTGAGTATGGTGCACACAGAAGACAACTTTCGTTTCATAAAATAGTAAAATTCAGCTGTAAACTATTGTTTCTCTGCTTGTGTGTAAAAGTAACTTATCTCTTGCTTCCTCTGGAAGGAAAGTATTTATGACAAATCATTGCAAATCTATGAACTAAACCTCTGTTGTTATGAATGTGCAGAAATAGTTATTTGTTCTCTCATGTTTTTGCATTAATAAAACATATGATTTCTTCTGTTCAACAATTTATGTATTTAGGAGCTAATGAAAATAATGTGAAAAAATGTGTTACTTTGAAATTAATAATGTTATTGATGCTGTGCAAGTACATTTTTAGTGATGTTCATTTATGTAAAATCCTACAGTGCATTTATGTGTTTCGTTATTTGTCAGGTCATGATAAAGAATATGCTTTTTGGGAAAGAGTAGACTTTTCTGCCTTTCCTGTTAGACTTTTTTCTGCTCATTGTTTAGAGAGTGCTAGATGTTCATGGTCCTTTCTGTACTTAGGCTATTTACTATTAATTATTTGATTGAATGCCAGATGTGTTGTGCTCATTTCTTAAAGGCACATTACATTATTGCATTTAATATGATTCTGCTTTTATGCTAATTCCTTTGACTCTAATGACTTTTGCTTTCTGTAATGATACTATTGTTTGAATACATCTACGAAACTGAGAAGTGGAAAAGCCTTGTTGGGCAGGTTTTCTTACTGATCTATCTAACTGAGTGCTAAAGCTCAGGATTCTCCAATTCCTGCCCATCAACACTCCTTAATTAATTAGGGGTGGAGAGTCACCAGTTTTTGATGGAGAATTTGTGGATAAGTAGACCCTCAAATTGGAGAATCCTGCATGCAGTGAAGCTGTGGGACAGACATTTGGGGTCTGTTGAAGGTGATCTGGCAGTGCAGTTCAGAACGTTGGATTTGTGAGTATTAATAGGGCTGATGTCTCACGTGGTGTGATTTGTGACAAATGTTTGTATGTTTTTTGTGATTGAGTCTGTATTGTGTTTTCCGTAGTGTGTCATGCATGGTCTGTGACATAATAAGTTGTGTTGATGAAGGTGCATCATTAAATATTAGTAATGATGTATTTTTGTTCTCTATTTTATGTGAAGGTATTGGACTTTTTAGAGAACTCAAGTTAGGTATAGTGTCTGTAGTAGTTTAAAGGTTTTAGGAGACAAGGGTACCCCGATATGTGAACCTGGGGTGATAATGAAGAGTTAAGAACAATGGTTCAAGTATGGCCCAAAAGGGTCCGATAGAAAAGGTGACCCAAGCAGGGTCACTTGTTTTTTAAGAGAAGTGAAATCAATTCCGTGGGGAGCAGGAGACAAAGTACATAAAGGGTCATGTAGGTCAAAAGAAAACAGGTATTTATTTAAACAAAGTCAATTTTAGAATGCTCACATAATAAGAAAGCGTGGTGTGAAATAGTGATAGTAGTTTTAAAAAGACATCGCATTGACAACAATATAGTAGTTGAATTCCATAATTGATCTTTACAACTTATAAGGAATTCATGTTGTGGGGTGGTCGACGGCGTTTCGAACCCAATTATTGGGGTTCATCTTCAGGACAGTGGTGAGCATGTATTTTGAAGTTAAACTGCCCGTAAAGTTCCTAGAGTCTCCAAAGTGGGAGGCAGGGGCTTCAAAGGTTAATGATTTGAAAACAAGCAGCTTGGCAGTACATAGATCCGCCTGGAGAATATATTTTCTTTAGAGGGGCGACAGGGCAGTGAATGGGAGCCTGAGGCCGAGCAGTCAGAGACGTCCTGCAGCTGTTGGGGCTGGCTGATGAATGCCTTCATCAGCCAGCCCCAACAGCTGCAGGACGTCTCTGACTGCTCGGCCTCAGGCTCCCATTCACTGCCCTGTCGCCCCTCTAAAGAAAAATATATTTTCCAGGCGGATCTATGTACTGCCAAGCTGCTTGTTTTCAAATCATTAACCTTTGAAGCCCCTGCCTCCCACTTTGGAGACTCTAGGAATTTTACGGGCAGTTTAACTTCAAAATACATGCTCACCACTGTCCTGAAGATGAACCCCAATAATTGGGTTCGAAACGCCGTCGACCACCCCACAACATGAATTCCTTATAAGTTGTAAAGATCAATTATGGAATTCAACTACTATATTGTTGTCAATGCGATGTCTTTTTAAAACTACTATCACTATTTCACACCACGCTTTCTTATTATGTGAGCATTCTAAAATTGACTTTGTTTAAATAAATACCTGTTTTCTTTTGACCTACATGACCCTTTATGTACTTTGTCTCCTGCTCCCTACGGAATTGATTTCACTTCTCTTAAAAAACAAGTGACCCTGCTTGGGTCACCTTTTCTATCGGACCCTTTTGGGCCATACTTGAACCATTGTTCTTAACTCTTCTGTAGTAGTTTAAAGGCGTGGTTCCAAAGTTTTCGAATTTATAAATTTCCTATTGGTCTAGTCTTAGGTGACCACTAATTAGGGGTGGAATGGTAGTATTTATTGTTTGGACAAGGGTAAGCTATACTGATTGCGGGTCAAAACCTTGCAATATTGCGTATGTGGTTAGTAGTGCCTTGAAGCGTTATTCCCTTTTGTGGTGACTTTGATTTCTGTCTGGTTACCCAGTAAACAAACACAGATTTATTGTTTATTGTTTTTGGTTTCTAAACTGATGTGTTTGAATATATTATTTTGTGATTACACTGGTATTTGATTAAATGGCGTAGAGTGGAATTTGTTTGAAATTACAATGGAAGTGAATCTGGATGAATCTAAAAGGAGCTCACTGCCAAAAGCGCAAACTACCCCAACAGTGTGAAGACAGGATCATGAGATGCTTGTAAATTCTGGTACATATACTTGCTTTTGGATTAAAGAGTGGCAGAAAGCCACTGCAAATGACAAAAAGGTACAATTTCCTATTGAAGTGAAGAAACTTGCTTGCTTAAGACATAGATTGTTTAACATAAAACTGCAACGAAGATCTGAGAAGTTGGAAGCATTGAATGAATGGAATTTGGTAGCCAATACAAAGGTGCAACAGAAAATGTTGAAAGATCAGGCTGGTAAGGCTGTACATGATTGGGTTTGTGTTGGCGGAAAAAGGCATGCGTACTGAAGTGTTGGAAACAGTGGGAGCATCACCTGTGATTACCAAAGATCCAGTTAAGGACAAATCAAAATAAATCAAAAACAAACATTAGAAAAGAGAGATTGGAATGAATAGGATTAATTGATGAATGGATTCTTGACTGAGACTATTCCGCCACCTTACAATGAGGTTGTTGAATTGGAGTTGGGTCTGGAGATTGGAATATCAGCATTAGAGTTTTCACTGAGGAGTGAAACCGCTGTTGCTCAGGATGGTATTTCAACAAGTAAATTATATTTGCCACAAATTATGGATTCAAAATCTAATCAGTCAGTCAAAGCACTTTATTCGATTAATTAAAATCATAAAAGCAAAGGACAAACACGCAAAATTCTTAACAATTTGCAATTCATGGATGTGCAGCTTGTAAAAAGTTCAGTAAAGCATGTTCATTAAAACAAAAATAGTACAAAGTCATTCTATAGATAAAAACGTATTCATATGGAGGTCATAAAATACAAATCTAAAACCATAGACAATCATATGTGCAAATCAGCATTAAATAAAACCCTATTAAAAAGAAGCCTCAATCAGGGTCATCGAGGGAGGGCAATTTTTTGTTCTTTATCCTCATAGCTGCTACCAAAAAACTAGCCACGTGGAAAATGTCGCGAGTGCTACTCAGCATCTGTACGTAAATTAGGGCAGGTCTGACTTGGATAAACCCTTTCTCTCTTAGTAGGGTTAGCAAATATTTTTTTCTTATGTCGGAATAAAAACTACAGAACATAATAAAATGCAAGGTGTCTTGGGTTGAGAAATTGTCACATCTGCAGGGCATGCTATGTTCAGGTTTGGCCCACACAGGATAACTCCCCAAGGAAAAATGAATTAGGTTGAATCTAAACCTAATCAGTAAGAATCTGTGAAAAGGTTTAGTTACAAGTTGCAAGTATGGTTCCAGGGAGGGCGAGGTGACTAAAGCGTAGTACAGTCTCACTGCTGTTTTTTTAAGCTCCGTCTCCTCCCTGATCAGCCTTGCCCCTTCTAAAAAATTAGTCCTAATCCAGGGGACGTCCTTCTCATGGATGTTCTCTGGGGACGTGAAAAGCTCTGGGTGTCCTAGGTCAACAAAGGACTTTCTCACATACTCTACCCAGGGAATCCTCTTAGCATTTTCCATGGCAACAATATCGGTTAATATGGCGTGGTTCAACCTGATTTCCTTGTTTAGCCATGTTTTCGCCCAGCAAACCAGGGGGGCCATCCTCAACTTATCAGTAACATATTCAATCCCTACCTCTGTATGAATAGAGAAAGTGGGGGTGGATTGAGGGACCGACAGGAGGGATCTCAAAAACCTATTTTCTACTCTTTGCATCTGGACTTGGGCTACGTGGCCCCACAACGGGGCACCATACAGAGCAATGGACATGCATTTTGCATTATATACCTTTAGCAGGGCATCCATGGGCCTCGCCCCCAGCCTTTTCGAAAAGCCCATAAGGGCGTTGGTGGACCTTGCCCTGGAAATACTTTTTAACTTGATTTGGGGTGCCCAAGATCCTTTGCTATCAAAAAGGACGCCTAAGTATGGGAAAGTGCGAACCCTTGACACCTCTACCCCCTTGCAATAAAAGGTTTTAGACTTGTGTCTGCAACTGCTCTTGCCTACAACCATGGCATGAGATTTAGTTATATTCACCTTCAGGTCTAGCTGCTCCATGAAGGGGGCAAAGGAGTCCAGCAACCTTTGCAGTCCCACCCCTGTGCGGGCCAATAGAACTGCATCGTCCGCGTATAGGAGCACCGGGATTGATAGATCTCCTACACGCGGAACGTCTGCCTTAGTAGTGCCCAAAAAACTTTCCAGGGCATTAATATAAATAGTAAAAAGGAGGGGGGCCAGAACGCAACCTTGTCTAACCCCCCTCCCTGAACTAAATCGTCGTGTGCATCTGCCCTCTTGGTTTACCCTAATGGAGGCAAAAAGCTTTTTGTGTAAGGCAGCTAGAAAGTTAATTAATGGGGGATCGATGCCAATATCATCTAAAATCCTCCATAACTTAGTCCTGTTCACCAAGTCGAAGGCCGAGGATAGGTCCATAAACGCCATGAATAGGGACCCATCCTTGGCCACCGTATATTTACTTATTAGGAGGTGTAAATTTAAGCATTGGTCCATGGTGCCTCTCTTTTCTCGAAAACCATATTGTAGGTTGGAGAGCACCCCTAGCCTCTCCACATTTTCCCTGAGTTTATATAGAAGGACTCTGCCCAAGATTTTAACGGCCGAATCTAACAGGGAGATGGGCCTATAACAAGAGGGGTCCCTACGCTGGCCTTTTTTAAAAATCGGGACTATGACCGAGGTAGACCAGGAAGCTGGAAAGGGATTACAGGCAGATGCATTAAAAACGTTAGTTAAAATTTTGGCCCAAAAAGCAGGAGCATTTAAGTATAGATCTGCGGGGACCCCGTCAGGACCCGGTGCCTTATTCTTTAGTGTTTCTCTAATTGCTCTCTCAACCTCCCCCAGGTTAAAAATTATCGGGGGCGTAGAACGATTTACTGCCGGGGGGCCCTGGTTGCTCATGCCACCAGCTCCGTAGATCTCCTCAAAGTGGCGGAGCCAAGCATCGTCTTGAATGATACAATCCATATTGGAATTCTCTTGGCCAGAGAAGAAGGGGTCATTAATGGTAGCCCAGAACTTGCTACTATCCCGCAGAACGTCTAATGACAGTAGCTTTTCCCAGGCCTCCCTTTTGATGGAATCCTTGCGCCCTTGAATTGCTAATTTATAGGCCTTACGTAAATTAGCTATGTTCGCCCTATCTTTAGGGCTCTCCTTTAATGCTTGGAGTAATGCCCGGTGTGCCTTAGAGCAACTACTATCAAACCACCTAGGGTCGGATTTGCCACTATAATTTTTCGTGTTAGTGAGGTCCACTGCGATCTGGGAACAAATATCCTCAAAAGCGCTTATAATCTCTTTATCTGCTCGCTCGCTATCCAAACAAATGGACAACTGTCTTTCTACCTTAGAAATTAAAATTTCCAAAAAAGTGTCGGGACGACTCTCTTCCACTTTATTCTCCTACCTTGATCTTTTGTAGCTAGCGAAACCCCCACCCTATGTAGGCAGCTCTCAAGGGAGGAGATGTCACCCAAATTCAACTCGAGGGATACTGGGTTATGGTCGCTAAAAATCAAAGGAACTACCCCGTATGACCCGACCAAGTGCAAAAGACCCATTGAGATGAAGAAATAGTCTATCACAGTGCCCGAGGTTGGTCCCTTAAAGGTGGGAATCCTGACCACCCCTTCTGTGTGGTCGGATTCAAAGACGTTACAATTGGCTAGAAGTTCTTCAAGTGCCTCCCCCTGCCTGGTGTGCTCAAAATGTGGTATCGCAGCTCCAGCCGGGCCTTCAAACGCCCCCTCATAGCAATACTCCCCACAGGGGTGTATGTTCTGTTGTGTAAATCTAATCAAAAGAGAGTTCAGAAATTGACATTGATGAATTTTTGCATTCAAATTTGGAAGCAGGAAAGCGTGCTTGTTGTGCACATGAGAAACTTGAAAGAGTGGTGAATCAAATGGATGTAGATTGGAACAAAGAAATAATTCATAAGCCATATATAATTTGGCAAACAGAAAATGTGTTGCAAAAAAGAAACACTCATACAATTAGGAGAACATTTAAGAAGAATTGTGGGAATGTGGACATTTACAGGCATGAATGGATTTCTAACCCATTGAAGATTGAAGGAAGGAGAGTTATGAGTGACTGTAAAGGAGAATTTTCCAGGAGAAAAGTGCCAAAAGGAGCTTATGTTTATGTATCATCGATCCGACAGGATTTATGGAATTTTATGAACATTTTTCAAAAGCTTGAAGAATAACGTGAGAACCGTGAGAAGTGGAAAGAACCGTAACTGTGTCAATGGTTTTGTGGGAAGACTTGGATGTCTTGTTTTATATCACAGTACCAAAGGATTTATGGATTGAATGTAAGGCAGCAGTGAATTGGTCAAATGAAGAACGGCATAGGGATCTATTTAATTACAAGCCTTCATCAGTGGCGATGGAAACATTTTGTGCAATTATTGAGCAAAGGTACCAGCAAAACAGGTTAACTGGTCAAAAATCATAAGACTGATACAGTTGTAAATTGTGCAGCTAATAAACAGGGAAATATAGTTACTACTTGAAATAGCTTTTCAGATATTGGCCCATATTTATCAAGATTCCACACAGCCCAACGCAGCAAGGCACCTTTCTGCGCTGCATCAAATGAAGAGGGCAGGAATGCTTCATATTTGGTAACATAGGTCACATTCCTGGTCTATCGCTCTTTGCTGGTGCAATTGTGGCTGCATTACACCCAGGTTTGTTTTTGTGCAGCAAGAGACATCCTCCTGCACAAAAACAATCTTTAGAGGCATTTTCCTCTTTCTAAGTGTGCAGCAAAATGCAGCACACTTAGAAAGAGGGAAAACGAGGCGAAATAAAGATATTTCTCCTTGTTGCACCCCTATTTGACACATTCCCATGTTTACTTGGCTTGGTAAATCTGAGAATGCAGCAAATTACATTGGTGGATGCATGAGAACACGCACTCTCCACCCATGTAACGTCTTTCCGGTGCGGAGTAACATAAGACAGTGACTTGCTCTGCCTTGCATTACTCCAGAGTTTGCCAAACCACGCAGGGCCATGCAAGATGGCCTCGCATGGCTTGGCAAATCTGATTTAAGGATTCAGTTGTCAAATATTGTGCATTTACTTGTGTATCCATACAGATACTCAATGAGTTAACAGATGGACAGGATGAGAGGTCAGAATAGGGGAATAAAAAGTGGTAAAAGGCAGGGTTCAAATTAGATCAAGATTATTTATGGAGAGGCACTGATGGCAGATTTGTCTTGCCAGATTCACTGCTTTTGCAGATAGCAAGACTGATAGATAGACCTACACATGTGGGATTTGATTGGATGGTGAAGCCTTTCAAAATGTACTGGTTAAACACTAATTCAAAAAATATTGCACATTTTTGTGTCAGAGGTGCATAGTATGTCAACAAACAAATGTGGGCAAAAAATTTATGTAGCAATGAGCCATGTAGGAAAAACAATAGGTCCCTTTAAAAGATTACCTTTTGACTTCATAGAAATGCCTCCACGTAAAGGGCTAAGATATATTTGAGTGGTTACATGTCTGATTTCAAAGTGGATTGAGGCATACCCAGCAAGGAAATGTGGTCTAGGTTTGGAATTCCAGCTTCGACTGAGAAAAGTAAAGGAACACATTTTAAGAATTACAATTTAAAGATTTTGTGTGCTGCATTGTACATCGATCAGAAGTTCCTTTGCAGTTATCATCTAGAAGCATTAGGAGTTATTGAGTGTAATAATAAAGTGCAAAAGAATAAGTTGCCGGAAGTATGTGCTTCAACATCTCTAAAATGGCCGGATGCACTTCCTTTGGTTTTACTAAGTATGAGATGTTATCCTGAGAAAAGCACAGGTTTGAGTGCCCACAAAATACTAATGAGGACGACCATGAACATTTCTTAAATACCGTCGTCATCTCTTTTGAATATTACTGATGATTTGATCTTGGATTTCTACAAACGCCTAGCTGATACAGTGCGCTCTATCTCTCACCAGGTTACACATTTGTCAACCACCAAATTGTGGCATGAGCTGCAACCAGTCAAATGGGTCCTTATCAAAAAGCATGTGAGAAAATACTGCAATGAGTCAAAGATTAAAGGGCCCATTTTAGGTTATTTTGGGGACCACCATGGCAGCGAATTGATGAGTTTTGCCAACCTGTATCCATCCATCTCATGCCATGAGTGTGCACCATTGATGAAGAAATGGCGAGACAAACTGTCGACTCACAAATGCAAGCTTGATATGAGGATCCAAACTGAGGACAAAATCAAGATCACGGTCAAGAAAATCATAATCCAGCAAATAAAAATAGAGCAAATCAAGCACTTAAAAACTCATGAAACTTGAGCAGATCAAAGAAATTAAAAAGCTGAAAGTTTGTTTTAATCGGATCTCCCTGGAATGTGTGAGAGAAAAACAGAGTTATGCAAAGCCGATATGGGAAAAGGGATGCAAAAACAACTAAGGATGTGAAAAGTGCTGACAAATAATCTGAGCTGAACACTGGAGAATCATCATCTGAGAAGTTTGCAACTGGTGGTGCTATGTTAAGAACAACAAGAGAGAGATTGCCAAATGAGAAGTACACAGCTCCTGAATGGGTGTATCTGATGTACATTGAAATGCATGAAAACAACATTGATTTGAAAGTTCTTCAGTTGTATTTTGATGATACCCAAGAGCCACTGTGAAGTGAAGTGACAAATGAAGTATGAAATGATCAATGATAGCTACGTTTTCTGATGAAGAAGTAATATGTTGCTCTAAATTTTTGAATGACTGAATATTTCCTCTTTAGAATTTTTCTTTTGAACAGGCTTGATTTTTTTATTATTGTATTATTTATATGTGCTGTTTTTGTATTTGCACTTTTATGGTCTTTTGACCGCAATAAAGTTATCAACTGAACTGATTTTTTTAGAAGACCTGACTATTTGTGATATATCGCAACTTTGCTCTGAAGATCACATTTATTTTGAAAGACTATTTTAAAATGGCTGTAGACAATGACTTAATGAAAGGAGAGGTTATTCATGGATTGCCAAACAATATTTTGTAATCCTATTTCAGCTGTACCTATTTGTGTGCTAGTGTATACATATCATCCTAGGAAAATATAGGTTCATGGATAAGTGGGATAGGTAAAGATATACTAATAAAGATTTCTGTTTCAATAGTAATAATAGTTATAGAGATAATGAGTGTTGTCCTAGTGTTTACGTATTGTGAATTTGTTCTTGCTGGGGTTTTATATGTATTTGCAAGGACAAGAAAGATCAGACGATGACACAATTGACGAAGGAAGAGATTTCTCTTGATGAACAGAAGTTTGAAGCCTACAAGAACCTAAGAGCGCTACAAAAGAAAGATCTGATAAAATCAGGAATTATGGCAGTATCACAATAGTGTGATGATGTGATAATTTAAAAATGATCAGGAGGGGAATATTGTAGAAGTTAAATATTTTAGTAGAAAATAGCACACGCTATAGGTTTGGTTTAGTTAGGATAAGTAGGCTGCATTAAAAAGAGTGTGTGTCACTTTTTAAAAAAGCCCAAGCTCCATATGTTCATTTGTTTTCATAAAATGATCGAAATTTAGCTGCAAACCATGTCCTTGTGTGCAAAGGTGACTTAAGTAAACAGACAATTTCCTCTGTACAAGTTTTTTTATTTAGCAGCCAATGAAAAGTATTTTGTAATTATGTTTTATTTTAAAATTAATAATGTAATTGGTGCTATGAAAGTAGAATATTTAGTATTGTCCACCTATGTAAACCATGCTATAAATCTGTGTGCTTTCTTTGTTCGGAACATTATATAGAAAGTGTTTTTTCTAGAAAGAGACAGACTTCCCTAACCTTTCTGTTAGACTTTTTGTGCGTGTTGCTTGGAGAGGACTAGATGCTTATGGACTATTTGCTATTTACTATTATTAATTTGTATGATTGCCACATGCGCTTCCCTATTTAATTTCTTAAAGGCACATTTCAATGTTGCATTTATTATGATTTTGGTCGTGTGCTAATTCCCTTGACTCGAATGACTTTTGCTTTCTGTAATGTTGCTATTATTTGGATAAATCTACTAATACAGAGAAGTGGAAATGCCTTGTTGTGTAGGTATTCTAATGGTGCTTTGACTGAGCATGAAAGTTCAGGGTTCTCCCTTTCCTGCCTATTAATCCTCCATAATTAATAAAGGGGCAGAGTGGCAACAGTAAATCAATCGCTGTGAACCACTGGGTATCTGCTGCAATCTGAAATAAAACTCTGCTGGATTCAGCACCATGGGACAACATGGGACTACGATCTCATTATCCTTTCTCAGATCTTGAACTATTCTCTATATCCCTTTAGGGTTGTTCAATCCCATTTTATTTGAACTACATGGGCGTCCCAAAATCTCACTGTAGATGCCTTGCTGTACCATCTATTAAAATCAAAGATGCAATACCTTCCTCAGCTTGACAATAAAGTATATATTAAGGAATTCATGGATGCACAGCATTTGGTTTTATAGTAATCTGCATTGGATTTGCACTTTTTATGAGGTCATCTTTTCCAGTAAAATCCCAAACTCCGTTTTCACTGGGTGTCTTAAATCTAGAGGTAAGTCCTTCCTTGCCTCATCTCCCTTATGCCAGTAAATACAAATCTACAGCTTTGCGTCTCAGTTTCAGCTCTCAATTTGCCAGGCAAACTGCGCCTCCACAGCTTTCAAAGCATTCTCCCTCACCTCAGCACCATCTTAAACATTCCAGTTATGACATCACTGGAGATTGCAATGCTAGCTGGCTCTGGAGCATTGTGCACAACAGACTAGATACATTCACATGTCCTACGGATACAACAAAGAGAACATTGTTAAACTCTTAAACTCTGCTCAGCCCCATGCTCCAATGTCAGCCAGTTAATCCTGTGCAGTCATCTGGATTATTAACCTCATGAGTGCTACAATTACATTCCTGTACTAAACATAGTACAGATGTCTTTGGGTTGGTAAAGGTTTCCCTGGATCCAAGTTCAGGATTACTTGACGATGCTGCTGGAGACCACAGAGGTGGACTGGATTACTGTTGTATTGATGCTAGCCGGCGCACAGCGCAATGGCATGTTCAGGTAAAACATGCACGTTTCCGCCCTATAGGCAGTCTGGCAGTGTCAGAAGGGCTGATCTAACAGGGCAGTGTATCTGCTGTTTTTTCAGTTTGTGAGCCTATTTTATAGGTTCGTGGGCCTGAGTTTACTGTTTTTCTCATCTCTAGCTTAACATCTGTACAGAAAGTCTATACAAGTTCAAAACTGCCCTGATTTGCATATGTGGGCCACTTTTTTTTTAGCGATCTGATTTCCAAATGGGGCAACTTTTATTTTGGTGTCCACGCCTACATTCTATCTCTGTTTGACCCTGGCGACTAGTAGAACTGAGAGAATCATAAAACTCAAAATAAGGTGGACGAAAAATACAAGCACAACACAACCTTGGGAAAGCGCTGTTTATGGCATCTCAATTGTGATGAAGGCACCCAAAATCGATTAGCAAGCATGTGCAGGCAAACTAAGGGAACGTGGAAATCTCCTAGAGAGGTAGTGACTCCACCAGCAGTCATGAGGCCAAAGACTGGAAAACTATACAGAAAATGTGTACATTCATCTGTTATACAGCGCTTGGCAGGGGACATCGGACCTACGTGGCCATTTAAAGAATAGGCATTCGCAGCGTCTCTAGTTTCGCTCTTATTCATATAGCTATTTCACATTCACCTAAAGGCTTATGGATTTTGTGCACACTAAGTTAAAGGGGTAATAAGGTTTCCACTGAAAAGGAAAGCAAGCTGCTGTGAAGGCCGGTCCTTTTTTAAATGAAAAGCAGTAGCTCATTAAAGAAAGCAATATCTGCTGTGCATATACTGATGGTCGATAGGCTACCTACAAACAAAAACATGCCAAGGCTGTAAATAAACATGGTACATACGTCCTTAGACAGCAGAGCTCCATACGCCTGAGCATGGTGCATAGGCTCTGGATCGTGCAATGTTAGTCGAAGAATCAGGTCTTTAGCTTCTTGCGGAATTCGAGAAGTGAAGAAGAGGCTCTAATGTGTTGAGGGAGGTCCCTCAAGATTTTGGGTCCGATTTAGGAATATGGGCGACCTCCCCTTTATTTTTCTGGATGCGGGGTGTGTGTGGCAGTGAGAGTGAGGCTGAGCGTAGGAGTATGGTCGGCTGGTGAAAGTTGTTCAGGAATGCTGATCCAATATTGTGCAAAGCTTTGTATGTGTGTGTGAGGAGTTTGAATTGGCTGCATTTGTGTACGGGAACCAGTAGAGCTCTTGAGGTGTAGTGAGATGTGGGTGCAATGAGGGAGGTTGAGGATGAGGCTTCCTGCGGTGTTCTGGATGGTCTGGAGTCTGTTGAAGAGCTGTTCGGAAATCAGGGTGTAGAGTGCATTGTTGTAGTAGAGTCTGCTTGTCACAAGTACTTGTGTGACTGTATATCTTGTGCTCTGGGGCAGCTATTTGAAGATCTTGTGTAGCATGTGTAGGATAAGGAAGTAGGAGGAGCTAACTGTGTTTACTTGCACTTTCATGTTGAGTTTAATATCCAGGATGATTCCCAGGTTTCTGGCGTAGTCAGTGGAAATTGGTGTGGGTCCTAGGTCTGACGGCCACCAGGTGGAGTCCTAGGGGGAGTTCTTGTTGCCGAAGAACAACACTTCCATTTTATCAGAGATGAGATTCAGGAAGTTGGTTCTCATCCATTCTGCTACCATAGTCATGCAGTTAGTGAAGCTTGTTCTGGTGATGGTTGTCTTGCGGGTTAGATAGGATGAGTTGGGTGCCGTGAGCATAGGATATGATGGTTATACCTTGGGATATGATGATGTGAGTGAGCAGCGTCATGTAGATATTGTGCAGGGTGAGTTTGACGGGTGAGCCCTAAAGGGACTTCACAGATAAGGTTCTTAGATTTGGACTAATAGGGTGGTAGCCTGCTACTCTGTGCTCTTCCTGTGAGGAAAGAGCCTATCCAGTTGAGGGCCGGTCCATGGATGCTGATGTTGGGGAGTCTTCTAATGAGTGTGTGGTGAGAGACTGTCAGAGGCTGTGGAGAAGTTGAGCTGGATATAGGCTACAGTCTCTTTGTGGTCCAGTATGGTTCATATGTCTTCTCTGGCAGCAATGAGTGCAGTTACTTCTGAGTCCTGATTATTAAAGGTCCAGAAAATGGTGTATTTCGAGGTGGCTGGTGAGTTGTTTATTGATAGCTTTCTAAATCACATTAGCTGGGTAGGGGAGCATTGAGATAGGAAGAATTTGCTCCACTCATTTGAGTCATCCAATGGTTTTGGAGGAGGACGTTGACTGCAGCATGTTTCCAGTCCTTAAGGAAGATAGTGGATATGATGGAGGTGTTGATGATGCAAGCAAGGGTGTTTTTGATTGATGATCCTCCCATGGTGTAGATGTGGTGGGGGCAAGGTATTGGCTGCATGATTGCTGCTCTGTATTCTCTGGTAAGTGTTTTCCATTCGGTCAAATGTCCTTCTTGTTTGGTTGTGGGCAGACCGGAGATGAGGTCTCTGGGTTGGGTTTTTGTTTGAAGTTACTGTTGGTGTTTGCAATTTGCTGTTTAAGACGCTAGATACGTTTTTGCAGTGTTCCTGTGAGAAGGTAGTGCTGTTGACTGTGGCTTCAGGAGTGGTGAATTCTTTGACAATGGCGATTTCTTGCAGCTGTTTGTGCTCATTTTGATGCATTCCACTAGTGCTCTTTTTTTGGTGTTTTGTAGTTGCTGGTTGTAACGTCTGAGCTCGGCCTTGTATGTAGTATGTAGTGCTCTCGTGGTTGGTCCTCCATTCCCTATCTAGCTGTTTGCAGTGATGTTTGGATTCTCGGAGGTTTTCTGCTTACCAGCTGGCTTGTTTATTGACTCTTTTCTCTATGTAGGTTTTGATTGGTGCAAGTGAGTCCATGCAGTTCTTGAGCCACTCTATGAAATTGGTGATGTCCTCATTGAGGTTGTTGGTGATGTTGGGTTAGTACACGTTGAGGGTTTTGAGTCAGTCTGCTTCTGAGATTTGCCCCCTACTGTGGCTTGGTAGGCTCATGCTGGTGGGCACGTTGATTTGTGGTGTGGTGATTGATGATGGAGTGGTCTATCCATGTGAGTGGTGAGGTGCAGTTCTTTATTATTCTGTTGTTGGTGGCAAACATTGGGTCCAGTCTGTGTTCTGCGATGTGAGTGGAGTCTTTGATAAGCTGGGCGAACCCGATGTTGTCCTGTCTTTTAAGGAGGACTGTGGAGCAGGGGCCCATTCGGTCTTATGGGTGGAAATTGTGATCATTGAGTAGCATGAAGTTCCTGAAGTTGATGGTGAAGAGGATGATGAAGTCTTTGATGAGACTGCTTAAGCTGATCCACGGTCCTGGTGGTTGGTAGGCGAATGTTCCTTTTAGGTTGAAGCTGTTTCTGATTTGCTGTTTGTGGTGCAAAGGGATGCTGTTCTCCGTGGATACAGAGCATTTTTTTTTTTGCAGAGTTTTATATAGCGCCAAATTGACCCGAATCCAATCAGGTATCAGAGCGCTTTACATAGTACCTGTTACGTTACATGAGGACACACATTCATTTGATGGTTTCCTTGTAGACAATGGCGAGTCCTCCTCCTGGCTTGTGAAGTCTGGATTATTGTGCGATCTTGAAGCCAGCTGGTATAGCTATAAGGTGTGTACCATCTTCCCAGATTTCAGGAACATGCAGAGCTGTATGTAAAACATTTTTTTTTGTATCCAGAGTTTTGGCAGTTTTCTAAGAGGTAGCTAATTTTTCCACATTTTTGTACTTTCAACCAGCTTCCAGTCTGTATTGGAAACAGGTGGGAAACTAATGGGATATACCAGAAAGCTATACATTTCTGAAATGTAGAAAAATGTAAAAAAAAGAATCTTAATTCAGCGAGTGGCTATTTGTATAAACCACACAAGGTTTTCTAAAATAAAAATAAAAAATTGAAATAAATAAATATGAAAAATGGGTAGGAAAAAATGGCATTTGTGAAAAACATTTAATCTATTATTTTTTGTTAAGATGGCTGTCTTACTGAGCCAAACACCTGTATGTCCTCTAGACTCTTCTGGTCATGGGAAATATATAGAGTTTGTAGGTTCTCCTGGAACCCGATGTCCCAAGAGCCAATAACTCAGCTGCATCTTTCAATGTTTTTTGTTCTGTACCGACTATATAACAATTTATATGGTCTAATATATAGAGTGAAAAATGGGTGTCGAACAATCCTATCTATTTCTGAATTATACACCAGATGCTGAATTGGGGAGCAGTGGTTTTTGCCCAACTCTGAACTTGTGGGCAAGTGCATGTCTTTCAGAGGGCTTCTTGCAAAATGTCTTCTTTCTTATTCACTGGTTTTCATTTTAGAGGCAGAAATGAAGAGAAATTGTAATGTTAATACCAAATGTTCTACTACTCTGTAGTATTCACGATAAAAATGGTACCCCACTTGTGTGGTTGCACCTAGCATGTGTGACACAATACACCCCAAATCGTGAACAGGAGGTATCATATTTTACTCAGCAGATCCCATGCTTTTTTTACCACGTGGGAAGCTGCAAATTTTGGGCACCATCTCAGCCGCCACCCAGGAAAACCTACCAAGGCTAGACAAGGAGATATGACTTGCGTGGCTCTCACCAGGTTATTTTACCCAGAAGCCCATTCAAACCTCAAACTTTGGCCAAAAAACAAACATTTTCTTCACATTTCTGTGATGGAAAGTTGTGGAATATGTGGGAGCCCTCAAGTCTCCCGACCAAGATCAATGAGAGTATTTGCACTCCCATTGACCTTGGTTTAATCCATTTCAGTTCAGACACTAGGCCGAGCCACCCAAGTGGGGCAGCATTTTATCCGGGACAAGTGTGATAATGCTGGGTGGTAGGAATTTTGTGGATTCCTGCTGATTCCAGAAGTTTCCATCACAGAAACTTAGGGAAAATGTGTGAATTTAGGCAAAGTTTGAGATTTTGAGGGCATTGTGGGGAAGACATCATAGTGGGATTCCCACATGGTACCAGTCTGGAATCCCCTGGTTGCCTACTTTTCAAAAATGTCTTGGTTGGTAGGTTTTCATGCTTGCCGGCTAAGCATAGCCCCAAATACCACAGCTACCCCTATCACTGATCTCTACACTTAGCGTCTTAGGGCCTTTTGGGTTGCAGTCTCTTGGCCCACTCACACAAGTGGGATATTGCTGTTATCTGGACAAGTATGTAAGTTCTGTGTGGAAGGAAATTTGTATAGTCTCACAGATTCTGGATTCACAGACGCTAGGTGGTTGCCAATTTGTGGATTGCAACAGATTCCAGTCATATCCACAACAAAAATAAATAAAGGAGTGATCTTAGCCTTTTACACAAACTTTCTAGTTTTTCAGGGCATTGTGGGAAGTGAGCGGGATCAATGCAAGTTATATTAACCTGGACAACTCCGGGTGTTTTCTTCTCAAAAAAATGAGGGGTGGTTTGTTACTGAATTTTCTTAGTGAAAACACCACTGGCATATCCAGAAGGGCTAGCTTCAAAGAACAAATACTAATCATAGTATCAGAATATTGAAACTAAACCTACTGAAGGTGAACCATAAAGCCTTGACGATGCACCAACCACTTTATGGGCAATTTACTTGTCATTCAGGCACCACACACAAAACTTTCATTCTGCCAGCCACGGGGCCAATCAAACATGTTGTACTCATATCAACATACGCCCACCATTAAAGGGACCATCACATTCATAGGCCATAGTAGGGAATCCCCAGTCAAAGCACCTCTCACCCAGTCAACAACCAACTTGCATGCAAACACACCACAAGCGAACCTCTACACACATATGGCCAGGCATGTTGATGGCTGGTGCCTCAAATAACCCTCACAAATGAAAATAAAAGTTTCACTAACTTTTTACTACCTGTTAAGTATCTGCCTCCATTGATGTTCTGAGTTTTACTGAATGGGACCAAGAGAACCTTGACTAACAGCTCCCATGACAGCCACATGAGGGTCAGCCAGACGTGTCTTTCATGCGCCTTTAGCACACGCATTGAGCTTAGCCCAACTCCTTCCAATTTGTCAATGTGAGTTCGGGGTGTTTAAGAATGCATCAGTGCCTGGATTCTTCAAATTGAATGAGCATATCTACATTTGACCCTAAGGTAAACATCCCGGGAAACACCTTCATACGTTCCCCTAAAGAGCACGTCCTAAACTGTTAAGTGTGAAAAAGTGCCCCTTTTGAGATGCTTAGCCCCCCACTTTGTGCCTGAAAAATGATGTGGTTTTGATTGTTGTGCACAGGGTTCCTGCCAACGAGGTCCGCTGTGCCAGTGCTTCTTCCCTAAAACTGTTCCACAATTGGCAACTTCAGCCCCTTGTAAGTCCCTAGTAAATGGTATCCTTTGTACCTAGGGCATGGGAACTGAAGAGGGTCACCCAGGGACCCCTCTCCAAGGCCATGCAACTGCACCTGCAGCTTGCATGCCTTGGTGCAGTGAAAATCGACAAAGACGGCATGGCACACTGCCTGTATGCCATGCCAACAAGCACTGCCTAAAGTATAGGTTAATCACCCCTTTAGCAGGCCGTATAGCCCTAAGGCAGGGTGCGTTGTATCACAGGTGTGGGCATATATGAATGAACAGATATGCCTACACAATATTTAAGTCTATTCTTAGATATTGTATAGATACATGGGCTGGAAACATGACAAATCGAGTTCCCCAAGACCATGATGGCTTCTCCGAACCCAGCAGTAACCAAAGGACTCCCCCTAATAAACCCACACTGATTCCAGTGTTGGATTTATTAAACCATGTACTCAGAGAGCACCTCAGAGGTTCCCCCTGAAAACCTACCAACACTAGTGTGGTCTCTGACTGGCTTTAGGCAGCCTGCCACCACCAGACATGTTTCTGGACCCCTGGGTCGAGAGCCTCTGCTCTCTGTGGCCAGAAACAAAGCACATCCTGGGCGAGGTGTCACGCCTCCTCCCCCAGGATGGGCACAGTGCTCGAGAAGAAAGCTTCAAAGGCCTGCTGCATTTGTAATGCGACCCCAGCCTCTGCTGCTAGCAGCAGATGGCAGACCCCGGTTCAAACCCCCACTCTTGGCAGGAGAACCGGCTCAAAAACTTTGAAATAATAGGAGGTTTGCCCCCCTTCACCGACTCCACCCCTCAGGTGCAAGAGGCAAAGTAAAGCACATTTGTTCATGCCCACCATCTTGAAGATGGAAGAACTCATCCAATCAGGCCTAAGGCTATGCCCCCTCCCACAGGAGGATGGCAAAATAGTGGATGTAGCTACCCCTGGTAAAGAACCCATTGGTACCTACCTGATACTATCCTGTAACACCACTAAATCTAGTATTTAGGTGGATCCCCCAGTTCCAAAACCTACGAAGAGAAAGGAAGAAGAAGACGCCGTGCAGAGATGACGGAAGACGCCTACTGACTTGGCCCCTGCCTTACAGGCCTGTCTGCAGCTTCAAAGACCCTGCAAAGAAAATTACACCTGTCCTGCAGCCAGTGACCTCCAAAACCCCTGGGAGGACTGCCTGTCTTTGAAGAAGACCAGAACTCCAGCGGACAGTGGACCTGTCCCCACAAAACCAAGACAAAGGACTCTGGTGCCCTCCAGAACTTCGATCCTTGACCAACGCTTTCTGGCCTGATTCCAGGTGGCCACCAGGCTAGAAAAGGTTCCCCAGCAATCCTGAGTCCAATTCCAGTATTGATTGACCCCTCCTGGACTGCATATCAATGCCTGCAGTGTAAATCTGAAGGCTCCCCCCAACCGCAACTGACTCAGGTAAGAGAAACCCTACGTCAAAGGACACCCCTGGACCCGAATCCCTTGGGCCTTGGGGAGCTCGACCAACAGTGTCCCTGCCACCAATAGCATCCCAACTTACCTCTGTTGTTGCTGGTGTTCTTCATGCAGCCTCCAGTTCAACACCTGCAGCCTGTTTCCAAAACGAAGTTATTCCATTGACTAGCATTGGGCGCCCAACACTGTGTTTCCACCCTGCACCTTGCTGCTGCTCTGCCGCTGGTGGTATGTTTGGTGCTGCCTTGTGGCCCCCCCTGTGCTTGCCTAAACCTCCTGAGCATAAACCCAGCAGCCACTTTACTCACCTGCAAGCAGCGTGTCTTCAAGCACCCCCAGTCTCCATTGGTTAACATTGGTCCCTAACTCCAGATTTGATCTCTGCACCCAGCTGCCCGTGTGCTGCTGGTGGTGCAGTATTAGTGTTTACCTGAACCTTGACCTCTGCTGACTTCAAACTCCGAAGACTGAAACTGTAAGTTGTGTACTTACTTGCAAAACCGCATTACGTTTTCCTCCCATAGGTTAACATTGCAAAGACTGAAAATTGCACTGTATCCACTTTTTAATCTGAAAATTATTTTTATTTAAAAACGTATTTGCTTCTATGAAAGTTTTGTGGTCTTAGTAAATAAATCTACTAAAGTGCTTTTTTATGAATTGGTCTTGGATTTATTCATTGAGTGTGTCTAATTTATTGCCACTGTGTGTACAACAAATGCCTTAGCACAACCCTCAGATAAGCCTAACTACTCACCCACTGTACCACAAAAGGGAGCATTAGTGTTGTCTACGTAGACTCTGTACAACCTCTGGAGACCCACTGGACTCACTACACACAGTACCCCTTTGTGGCAGAGTGAATAGTGAGCCAGCCTCTCACACTAAGCATGTTAGTTTTTGGCACACAGGGTACTCAGTGACAACGTGGCATATGCCCCATCCACCTTTTTGTGCTGTGCTTTGACTTGTCATATGGCGAACTGAGCATCTACCACGTTCTGACAGATAATGAAAATGACAAGCAGTCCACAAATTTGGCCCATACGTGTAGTGTAAGTCATGGTGTATGACTGAAGTACCTGGTCAGTCTTACCCACTCCACGCATGTACTCGTTGAAATCAAGTATACAAGTGGGGTTGTGAACCTTGGCCAACTGAGCCCAAAACCATGATTGGGGAAGTGCTCTCGTCTAAGCCTGGGCGGATCTTGCATAGGAGCACTCAGCGGAATTTCACAGAGTCACTAGCAAAGCTCAGTGAAATTCCGCAGAGTTCCGTGGCTGGCGGAATCACTTATTGCCCCCCCGGCACCCCCCTGCTAACCTCTCGGCCCCGCCAACTCCCTCCCTGACTGGGGTCAGGCATGCCTTCACACAGTGCACCATGTGCACTGCAGTTCTTCCTGTTAATTAATTGAACCAGAGCAGCCGAGCAGCAGAAGGCGAGCGGAGCGAGCCACAGCAGCAGGAACAGAGCAGGCAGGACACCGTGGGACAGGAGGAGAACGGTAAGTCTTACTCCGCTCCCCTGAGATTGCAGAGTTTTGGAAAACTTTGGGGTGCAGAGTTTAAAAAATCGGCAAACTTTGCTGATGAAGCGGAGGTATCTACCCACCCTTACTCTCATCATGGATTGTAGTGAACACATACACATCACTCCTAACGGAGGATTTGGCTGCGAGAAGTTCCTTGATGCAAAACACAGTACTGTGGAATTTTTGGACCTTCTCACAAACAAGCTTCTGAAGTAATCCCTTGCAGCAACATCAAACTGAACTACATGCCACAGTGCCAGCTTTGTATGGGTCGCTGAACAGCTCTGCTCCTGTGCAGAAGTTGTCCACATAATGGTTATAACATTTATGAAGTAGTGGTTGGACAAGCTCCCATACAATCTTTGCCGTATCGCCTAGCGTGGAAGGCCAGCCTATATGATGAGAATAGAGTACTACCCTGTCTACACTCTCATGATATATGCATAACCAGTAGAGCTTTCACACAGCATGTACATTTTGATTTCCTAATGAGCTCTTTTGCTCGGTATGTACTGCCTGTACAGTAGCCGTATTTGTAAAGGATCAAGGACTTGTCAATGGATATATTCTTTCCAGGAGTATAAATCTCTGTAAGCTTGGGAGACAAATGTTCCAGGACAGGCTGAACTTTTTAACAACCTGTCATGGTCTGGATGGTCACGGAGCAATGCACTAAAATTATCATTCGAACGCAGCAGATGCTGCAGTAGCAAAAACCGAACTCTGCTCATCGCCGGTGCAAAGCTGAGTGTTATCCAAACCATCCAGGTAGAGCAGTAGGACTGTATGCTGTACTTTTTGTTCAGAAACAAGAAGTAACTAATTCCAAAATAATATATTTATTTACAACAAAGAAAATACGATTGGGTCCTAGAAAAGTCATTGAATGTTCTTAATAGTAAATCATGTTAATCATTCATTTTTTAAAAGCAAAACAGAGGCCCTGTTGCAGAGGAAGGCACCATATTAGAAAGTAAAGAATGTATTGTTTCATCAAAAGCATTATATAGTTTCAGCTCAGCTCCACAGTGTATTACCACTGCGACACTTATGGTAATGAAGCAGTACTGTCACATCTGATGGGATCAAGAAATACTCCATCGTCTCTACTTCACACATATTATGCCGCAACAACAGAAAAGGATACCTTATCCTGCGCCTTGACAGTCGAAAAGTATATTCAGTTTATCTGGTATAATATATTTATTTTGCATATTGATCACTGACTATTCCTGTAATTTTTGTATACCATAACAAATGCTCAATATTCAGCATGGCTATAGTGTTTTGCTTCACACACCCACTCTGACCACCTTCAAGAAGGCTCTCAAGACCTGGCTATTCTGCTGAACGGAGCTGCGCCCCCCCTGCGCCTTGGGATCCTCAAGGGTGAGTAGCGCGATTATAATCTCCCTGATTGATTGACACTCACGAGTAGGAGTTTAAAGTACAACTATGTGGCACAAACATTTCTGATAACTGCCTAGCCAGATTGCAAGTGGCAACCAATTAACAAACCACTAGCAGGTAAAAACACGAGAATTGCATGGTAGTGAGAATTGATGTGGAGCAAAATGCGGATACATGGATTGGAGAAGAGAAATGGATAAGTAAATTTAAGACTGACAAAATTCTAGAGACGGTGGTTGATGGGTGGCCCTGGCAAGAAAATCTTTTTGCTATCGGCAAACATATTGGAAAATCTGTGGAGGATGTTTTTTTTTTTAAACCATTTTATTGGGTTTTCCATTCAGTAGTTACATTCAACATCAGTATTGTATTAAAGTTTCATATGTTATGTTGCTTTACATCTCAAGAGATTTTTAAGAAGGGATTACAGGTATGTTAGGATAAACCATCGATTGTATAGTAAGAGTTGAGGTGTTCTGCAGAGAAGCATGTTTTCCCCTCTAAGGAGGTGGAACTCTCCATCGTATCGTCGATGGGCGGACAGTTGGGGGTAACTGTCTAACCTGGGATTGAACTAGAGGCAAGTGGTTGGGAGTGGGAGTGGGGGTGGGCATGTGTGGGTTTATCATTGATGGCTGTGGCGTGGAGTGTATTTTGTCATTGTGTGGGGTGAATTTGTTTTGTCAGGGTGGGGTCTGCCAGGGCTTCCGTATGTCTAGTGCTGGGGAGGGTCTACAGAGGTGGGTGCTCATTTGTGTCCGCGATTGTGATTCCCGGGATTGGTGTCCCTGTTGAGGATGGTGATGTTGTGGGTGGATGGGTTATTATCGTCTGCTGTTGGAAGCTTTGGAGGAGTGTGGCCCATTCTGTGGAGATATGGCAGCGGCGTATCGCTCATACCTACTCATATGTTATTGCGTCCTCCTCCACCATGCCCCATTATTTTACCACCCCTGTCCGGGCTGCTAACAGGGGCCCCATGGGCACGTGCCAGTGCATCACAATGCTTCTCTTTGCTAATAGGAGGGCTACTGATGCAAACCGCGTTTCTACTTTGAGGTCAATTCGGCATCAGGTCACTCCCAGCGTGCTTGTTTCCCATTTGGCCAAGTCAGTGAGCCCTGTGTTGTGGACTGTGCCCCAATAGGGCTGTAGGGTAGGATAATTCCAGAACATATGGTGGAATGTTGCGCTGGGGAGTATGCACCGTGGGCAGAGGAACTGTATCTCGGGGGAAGAAGCGTTGGAGTCGTGCTGGCGTTAAATATGTGCGGTGCAGTATATAGAATTGTATATTTTTAAACCGTGGGTTTCGTGATACGTTCTTGTGATATTCTAGGGTGGATTGCTACTCCTTGTCATGTAGTGGACATCCAAGTTCATCTTCCTATTTCTGTCTGAGTTGGGTGAGTGGTGCGGCTGTAAGTTCTCAGGTGGCCTTATATATCCATGTGACTAAGTGGCGTCCTGGGCCCATGGTTAGGATGGTATGGAGCACCAGGTGTGTTGCAAGCCCCCCAACCCCCCCCACCCTCGGACAGGTCCCATATCTGTAGGTAATCCGAGACAATTTGTCTGTGTAGGAGGAATTGTCCGTGTGGGAGTCCGCTTTCCTCCGCTATGCGGTCAAACGAGAGGAGTTGGCAGTCTGCAAACAGGGACTCCCTTTCAAGGAGTGAGTGTTCTGTCCATACCTGTATGACCTTAGCGGTGTAGTGACTACTGCTCTGGGGTAAGCCCACAAGAGGCAGCAAGTGTGTATATAACGGTGTGCTATGGGATAGGCTGTGGATCTGTAGCATGCAGGATCTGTCTGTTGCTACCTGTATGGATTGTGTTGAAACTGGTTGGGTGCCGGGTAGGAGTAGGCGGTGCAGGGCTGGTATCGACAGGGGTCCTGTGTCATAGTCTCTTCCAAATGGTGTGCCGCTGTCCAGAGCAAAAGCCACTGGAGTTGTGCTGCGAGAAAGTATACTTTGAAGGAGGGGGCTTCCATCCCTCCCTGGTAGGTTGGTAGCTGTAACGTTGTTAGGGCTACCCTCCGACGACTGTTGCCCCATATCAGGGAGATTAGTAGGGAGGCAAGTTTCCGGAAGAAAGATGGTGGGGAGATAACTGGCACATTTGCGAAATGGTAAAGGAGACCGGGTACTATGACCATTTTCGCCAGGGCTATTCTGCCAATGGGGGCTAGAGGTAGGGCCTGCCAAAATCCGACTTGTGCACATATGTCTGCTAGTGCCCTGCGAAGGTTCCCTTCAGAAAGTTCCTTGTGGGATTGGTACAGTCTGATCCTCAAATAACGAGGGGCTCTCTCACTCCAGGTGAGCCTGGCAGTGCTGACACATATCTCCCTCGGGGGAGATGAGGTTGAAGGGGGCATATGGTGGATTTTGCCCTATTGACTTTCAGCCTGGCCGTGGCAACAAAGTCGGCGAATGTGGTCCACAGGGGTGTAAGATTCATCGTGCTGTTCATATGCATATCAGAAGGTCATCAGCTTATATGGAACCCACTGTGGGTGGTTCCCAACAATGTCTGAGAAGTTTCAGCGCTCCGTCCATCATCTCCTTGTGTTTGCTTTGTTCGCCCTAAGTTGGTAGGGCATGCACAGACATGGGTCCCTTGCTCGTTTGCCACTGGGTTCAAGCTAACCTGGCTGATGAGGGGTGTTACCCCGAAATCGGTCCCAGGATGTTTGGTTCGGTCCAGGGAAGACCTAGCTTGGCAGTTCGGGCTGGACTATTCCCATGAGTCAAGACTGATTTGCATATAGCTGGGTCTGAACTGGGGTGGCAAAGTGAGCTAAAGAATGATGATCCATTCAACCCAGATCTGTGACTGAGGGTGAGTGTCTGAAAAGTTTCAGCACTCCGTCCATAATCTCCTTGTGTTTGCTTTGTATACCTCACACCGTTCCCTCCTCTCAGAGGTGAATCTCTAGAGGCTCCATTGCTAAGGCAAAAAGGATGGGGGAGAGAGGGCATCCCTGGCGAGTGCCGCGTGCCACCTGAAAGGGGGTCTAAATGTGGTGGCTGACGAGGATTCGAGATGTGAGTTTCGTATACAGTTGTCTCGTGTATGCCATAAGTGTGGGGACTATGACCACGCGCCGGAGCACCGCGAACAGATATGGCCATGTCAGGGTATGGAATGCATACTCCAGGTCCAGGATCAGGCAGGCCGCTCTGGGAAATCGGTCCTGTATCCCATCCTGGATGTGGAACAGCCTGCGCATGTTTTGGGAGGTGTTTCTGCCAGTCACAAATCCACACTGATCAGGCTGTACCAGTGCCAGGAGGATCCTGGTGTATGGATCCTCTAGGGTCTTTCAGAGGATCTTGCAATCAGCGGATAACAGTGTGATTGGCCAATATGAAGACAATAGTAAAGGTTCATGGTCCAGCTTTAGGAAGAACACTAGAAGAGATTTGAGCATTTAGTTGAGAAGCTCTATGGCCTTCAGTGTTGCCTTGCATACCGTTTCCAGTCTGGGGGCAAAGTGTGCAGTAAATGAATTGTAATATTTGAGTGGTGAGCCGTTGTGGTCCGGGGCTTTATTTCGTGCTAGCGTTTCGATGGCGTTTTTCACGTCTGTGGATGTGAATTGCGCGTCGAGAAAAGTTCTATCAGAAGCGGCGATTTGTGGATCTAAGGGGATTTAAGAATTTATTCGCAGATTCCGGACTGTCTTCTCCCGGGGTACTGCATACCTTGACGTAAAAATCGTAAAAAATCTGTAGGATCCCAGTTTGTAAGTGGAATATGGTTCCTGTAGGCTCAGCTATTTTTGTGATTGGTTGTGCATCTGTGTCTTGGTGGGTTAACCAGGCTGCTAGTGCTCCGGCTCGGTCCCCTTCCCAGTCCCTCTTAGCAGCACATGCTTTGTAATTGTATATGCGTAGGTCCGCCAAGGCCTCTGCGTATGCGGTCTTGGCTTCCTCTGTCTGTGCTGGAGACGCCTTACCGGCATCCTCAGCCTTGGTTAGAGTTGCCAGCTTTTTTTTTGTCGGCCATATGGTACTATCTAATGTCACGCGAACCCCTGCTCTTCATCGAATGCTTGCCCTCCTAATGGCTACTTTGAAGGCGTCCCATTCTAGCATCCTGAGGGATGCAGTATGTGTGTTTTCTGCGAAATAGTTCTGAATGGTATTTCCTTGTTCATGTCGAAATACTGGGTTCTCAGGGCTGTTGCATGGTTATCGCCAAGTGGGAATTGAAGGTAGGGGTTGGCAGTCATCTCGTGTGCATCATGATCGGAAAAAGCTTGGCCTAGATAGTCTGTACTATGGATCATAGAAATAATTGCTGATGTGCTTAAAAATGAATTGAATCATACCCACAGGTTGTAGAGGATAGAGTGGAAGGAGTAGAGCTTCTTTGTCGGGTGTTGGTGTCTCCAGGCATCCAGAGTGGTACTAGGTTGGGTCTAAATATTTTTTACACTAGATGGCAAGATACACATGTTAGTAATAAATAAATTAAATAAAAAGTGATCTTGACTTACTCTAGACATTAAGACACACAGTGACTAAATGTGAATTACTCCAAAGCATCTGGAATAAAAAAGTGTACATAATGGTCAAAGGCTGCAATACATGGGACGATTGGTCTCCGCACTGGATGGCGGCTCAACCTTGAGCTCCAACAAACCTGCAGTGCCAACTACACCAACAACATCTATGCTGCCAATATTTTTTCATATATAAATGGTTAGACCCTTAGCTCCCGGAGGCGCTCCTGCAATCTCAAAGCAAAATGATGTACTCACGCTTATTGCGAAGCACTTGGGGCTGTCTTTAATTACAGTGGAGCAGGACAATAACTGCAGATGGCTGATTGCCAGACTATTGCACAGTGAGGGGGAGTGCTACGCTGTCAACATATATATGCCCTTAATGGTGACGATCCACATTTTCGGTCCAACCTCACTGCAAAACTAGCTTCTCTACCGTAATCCGCATGCATTGTCTTCAAGGGTGACTTCAATCTGACCATGGATGTGATTCTGGATAGACAATTGACGCTTAAGTACAGCTCTTCCAAAGTACACAAAACTATGCTTAAGCTCTGTACTGCCCATAGACTCACTGATGTTTGGAGAGTCCATTATCCCACAGGCTGCGATTTCACATTCTTTTCATCTCTCCTCAATACCCTTTCTAGGATAGACTATCTACAAGTAAATGCAGGACTTCTCCAAGACTCCCACGACCCCTCAATAGAACCTATCCTGGTCTCTGATCATGCACCAGTCATGATCTCGATTAAAATTTAACCCATGCTTACAGAGAAAAGCTCATGGCACATGAATACCAAACTCTTAGGATATGATGAAGATAGACAATGGTTCGGCAAAGAGTTGGCTCAGTTCCTAAAGCAGAACATGGATTCGGTCTCATCCCCATAGTCTTGTGGGACGCTCTAAAGTGTGCCGTTAGAGGCTTCTGTATCCGCCAGATGTCTAAGAGAAACAAGGATATTAGAAACTCTCTATCAAAGCTAGAAAAAGAAATCAAGGGCAAGACTGCTCTCTATAGACATTCCAAGGTCATTCCTTTGTTGACAGAGATCAAACGTATCAAATATGGATACAACACTGTTGTTAGCAAAAGAGCACCCCTTATAGTTCAGACACAGAAGAGCAAAACACTCTTCTAACTAAATAAGGCTGGGCATACTCTAGCAGCGTACTTGAAATTGAAACATAATAACTCTCTTATAACGACCATTAGAGACCAACTAGGCTCTACTATGTCTGATACCCCTGACATCTTTAAATTTCTACACACCATTATATACCCCTAATATCACAGCTTCTAAAGAATCATGTTCTGACTTTCTCCAATCCATTCCCATGAAATCACTCTCAGAATCAGATAAACTGACACTTAGTAAACCAATTAATTCCAATGAAATATTAAATGCAATTAAACTTATCCCAAGTGGAAAGACACTGGGCCCAGATGGCCTTCCCATAAATTTCTATGAAGCCTTTACGGACACGATTTTACCACCTCTGGAGTTGCTCTTTGAGCATTTTAGCACCTCTGGCAAAGTCACCGCCACCACAGCTGAAGCTACCATAGCAGTCCTGCCTAAGGAGTGGAAGAATCCAGTAGACCCCAAGAACATAGGCCTATCTTGTTAATAAACATGGAGGCAAAGATATATGCGAAGGTTTTGGCCAAACGTTTGGAGCTGTTCATACAGAAATTGCTCCACTCCTCCCAGTCAGGTTTTATTAGGAACAGGTTACCTAGTGACAACACCAGCTTATTCTGTGAGACGGCCTCCCTTCACTGGTTCTTGGCTACAGTCACCATCGCATTAGATGCCAAAAAGGCATTCAACAAAGTCTATTAGCCCTACCTTGAGGCGGCGCTGACTAGGTACAACCTAGGCAACCTTTTAACATCTATGGTTATGTCATTATATGCCCATCCCAGAGCAAGAAGCAGAATCAACAGTGCTCTTTCTTCGCCTTTTTCTCTGCACCAAGGAACTCGCATGGGTTGAACACTCTCCCCCCTTCTTTTTCTATTAGTGATAGATCCACTACTGATCATGATTAACTATAGTTCAGACATTGAAGGTGTTCACTTTCTTTCAAAACTGCTGCCTAGGCAGAGAATATACTTATTTTCTCAAACAATCCAGATGTAGCAATCCCATGTACTATCTCTATAATTCAGTCCATCTCGGTTTATTCTGGCTGCTCTCTGAATAGGGAGAAGGCGGAAGTCTTGTCACTCAACGTTCATTGCCAGCCCTCCTGCATCAATCACTTGGGTCTCTGATAGCAACCAAAAATGATTCAATATCTAGGCATCTGGTTTTCAAACAATTTATCAGAATCAATCCTCCAAAATTAACAAAAAACAATAAATAAAATCAAAGACCTACTAAAAAAACCAACCAATACGATCTGACAAACCAAAGCACTGGACCAGGAACATCAAAGGAGTCCCTATAACCGAACTGGAATTCAGGATTCATGCCCACCTACAACCCCAGCATTCCAATATGACGGCCGATGACCTCACAGCTCACTTTAATTTTACAATGACAGAGGTGTTAGATCAAGTAGCACCTCTCAAACTCAAACATTTGAGATCTATCAAATCTAAATCCTGGTTCAACGTGGATCTTAATAACGAAAGACGACAACTCAGACAATCGGAATGGGCTTGGAGACTAAACCCTTTGACTCTTCACCTAGCGCAACTTAGGTCAACCCGGCTGGCATATAGAAAACAAATTTTTAGAGAGAAGACCACTTTCTTCCGCAGCCAACGAGATGAGGCGAAGAATAGACCTAGAGAACTCTTCAACATTGTTAAAAGTCAAACAAACGGCACACCCCCACAAGAAATAAAAGCCACCAAGGATCGATGCGAAGAAATTGCCAGCTTCTTCACAGATAAAGTCACAAAAATTGAGCAATCCTTCATCCATTCCAAACCTCAAATCCTCCCTCCCTCACAACCTGCCCCCCTTTAACTACTCCTAACCAAACAAATCGAAATCATACCACGGACAACCAGGCCCGCTTCCAACTGAAAAATGACGCTAATTGGTCGAACTTCGAACTCATGTCAGAAATCGAAGTCTTCAATATAATTGCAAGCTTAAAGCCTATTTCCCACACTATGGACCCCCTCCCATCCACAATAGTTAAAAAACTCAACCACATCATTGTGCCCTTCTGGACAAAAATCATCAATGCCTTTCTCACATCAGGTTGTGTCCCAGACTCCCTACAACTAGGACAAATCATACCTATACTCAAGAAACCAGGAGCCGACCCCAACAAGCTCAACAACCTCAGACCTATCTCCAACATTCTGTTCCTAACTAAAACATTAGAGAAGTGCGTTCTCCAACAACTTAACAAACATATTGATGACTTCAACCTCCTTGACACCTTTCAATCGGGTTTCAGGAAAGGTTGTAGCACTGAAACAGCGATGCTCAATATTTCGGACGATATCCACAGAGCCTTAGATGAAGGTGAAGCCTGTCTCCTCATCCGTATTGACTTATCAGCGGCATTCGACACAATAAATCATCCAGCTCTACTTGAGACTCTGAATAGGCGCTCTGGCATTAATGGCACAGTATTGGAATGGTTTACTTCCTTCCTTCAGCACCGTTCGCAACAAATTAAAATCAACTCCTGCCTCTCAGTACCAACACAAGACAAACTTGGAGTCCCGCAAGGATCGATCCTCTCACCATCCCTCTTCAATCTCTTCATGGAAACCCTTGCAATTATTCTGAAACAAGCAGGGGTTCAATACCACCTTTATGCAGATGACACACAAATATACTACAAAAACAAATCACCCAGTGACGTCCGACACCTCAATGTCAGGCTAACCAAGATCCAAACCTTGTTTAACGCAAACGTCTTAAAGCTGAACCCGGACAAAACGGAATTAATACTGTTCCTTCAAAAAAGTAACCACCGACCTATTCAAGACTGGCTCAAGAACCTTGATTCTCTAAACTGCTGCCTCGTCCTATCCGACTCTGTAAAGTCACTAGGCATTACCCTGGATAAGAACCTGTCAATGAAAGACCACATCAAGAACTCTGCAAAAGGTGCACTTTACTCTCTAAAACACCTCAAGAAAATGAAACCTTTTATTCCCCAAGATGATCTCAAGACAATAGTACAATCCCTAGTCCTTTCTAAACTGGACTACGGAACACCATCCTAACAGGTTCACCAAAAGCTCACCTAGCCCCACTAAGGTCAGTCCTTAACATGGCAGCTCGACTCATAACTGGTGTGAAAAGATTTGAACACATCACACCTACCCTCAATACACTCAACTGGCTTCCCATGGAAGGTAGATGTATTTACAAACTGGCCTGCATCACACACAAGGCCCTTCACACCCAATCCCCCAACTACCTAAACAGCAAACTGGTAAAAGCAAGAAAAAAACAGAACTCTGAGAAGCACCAACTCACTTCTTCTCATCCCCCCGAAACTTAAAAGGAAAACGATCCAATGCCGATCCTTCTCTGGTAACGTTCCCAGGATGTGAAACACACTCCAAATTGACCTCAGTTGAAACCCCTCCTTCTCTTGCTTCAAAAAGGACCGGAAACTCCTACTCCTCAACCAATACTTTACAGACCAAGTCATCCAACCTAGGCATCAACAACCTAATGGACTCCCCTCTCACTTTGACCTTCAAGGATGGTGGCTATCTGACTGTTTCAACCACCTGCATTTTTCTCCCCTTCCCTGTATACATAAGTATTATGTCTTTGCTTATATCTTTATGCATCCTCATGTCCTGCGATGTAATGCAATTTTTTTCTTTTCCTTTGTGTATCTAAAGCGCTCTGATACCTACGGGTCTAGCTAGTGCTATATAAAACTTTATAAATAAATAAATAAAACCTCATGGTCTCCCAAATATATTCCATGGTGGGGGACAGTGGAGACCTTGAAATGATGATTACATCGATAGTAAACCTTCTATCTATTATGCTCCCAGTACGTCTCTCTCATTCCTTCTTTACGACAATTGATAAATTGGTCTCTGAATTTCTTTGATTGAATAAGAAACCCATATTTGGCCTTAAAAACTAAGGTTACCATGTGTAAAAGAGGTGTGTGGCATTAATAACTGGTATAATCATTAGACTGCATTTCTTGCTGCACATGGCGCCCGCTGGCTAGACACTACTAAACTCTGCATTAGTTCCATGGCAAATGATCAAACTTCATCTCATTTACTCTACACCTTTTCCTCAATACGATATATGCTCTGCGCCTGCTAGACAGGACACCTACCTTCTAATCTCTGCAAATCTATGACCCTATCATTGTGGGATAATATGAAAACTGCTTTGGCAAATGCTACTAAGGTCACTCCTATATGGGCAGCAAAAGGCATCAACCTGGTGTCTGATCTTTTTGCTAACGGTAGCCCCCTTTCTTGTGCCTCATTACAGGAGAAACGCTCCCTTACCAGCAAGAATTTCTATGATTTTCTGACAATCAAAATATGAACTCTCCAAATTGGGGCCTCAGCAACCCCCAACTCTGTTCCAATGTATCCAACAAGTCAGTATATGTGGCCCTTTACGTCTAAAATTTACAAACTTACACATCTCACAGTCCACCCCCAATCGGCCCATTCAGAAATGTTGGTCCAAACACTTCTGAAATTCAAGTACATCCTCCTTACCGGACTCTGCTTGGCCCAACATTCCCAACAATCTTCTTAAGAATAAATTGATCTCAATATTTTCCCAGACAAGATTTTTTGCAGCACACTTATATTGGATTCCATCCAAATTATTCAAACCGAAACAGATTGACTCAGACTTCTGCTGACCTGTGACGAAGCCCCTGGGGACTTTGTGCATATGTTTCTTTCTTGCAAATGGCTTTCCTCTTACTGGGTTGATATCAATAAGCGACTTAAGGCTATCTTCAATGTGGACTTTTCGCTATCCCTACCCCTTATACTGTTAGGATGACATGCTTCCACTCTTCCATTAGATTTACTTGACAAAGACTTAGCTCTACTAGATCTTCTACTAACCCTGGCCATTAAAGTCATTCTCTTAGACTGGAGGACAATAAATAACGTGTCATTGCACACATGGTGGTCATGGGTCACGTATCTTAGAAGCACACATAAGAGTTTACACGCCTCTATGGGGAACCCTGTTGCGGCTCTATTTGGCACACACTGTATAGCTTTGTGGTAGTCAACTTATGACCTCCTGGTCCACCCTGCTTCGTCTTCGATCATAGCTGTCATTCTCACCCTTTTCTTACTGTTGCTCACCCACAAGGCGGTTCCCCTCCCCGTACTCCTTCTATCTCTCCCCCTCTTTTCTCTTCCTACTCATTATTTATATTGGGTAAACCTACTACTACTCTCTTCCACATCTGTGTTTGTTAGGCCTATGTATTACTGTTTTCTTATGATCTATTTAGCTAAATTCAATGTTGCCCTTGCTGTTGTGATGCATCACCCTCTGCCTGCAGACAAGATTAAATTTGACCCTGTTTATCTAGATTCCCCTTTGTACAAGGTTGTAGGCGGAAGCAATGTATATTTTTTACTGATGTTACAATGTTCTAGTAGGCTTCATGTATGTATGTATTACATGCTTTCTGTTTTGTACTGTCTCTAAGAAAATGATAAAATATTCTGAATTTAAAAAGGCTGCAATTTGTGCTGTTAAGCAGACAAAACTATGCAAACATATGATACTCCTCTTCAACCTATAAGTGCACATCCTCCTTATTACTTTCATCAATGTACTCAGTTCCTCTACACAAATGCAGATATGATCCATGTACTGTAGGATTATCACTTGCATCCCTAAATTATTACCCTCATTTTGAGCCTGAAGAAAGTTTGTTTCAAGAACGAAACCCATGTTGGCTTTGAATCATAAAAACATGTAAAAGCATCGCAGGGTTAAATAGGAATAGAACTACAGAACAGCAAAAGTGTACTTTTGTAAATTACATTCAACATACCATCTGTTCTTTGTCAATACATAGAGGTTGCTGTGGCACCCATATTGTCAATAACAATGTAAGTTCTGCAGTGGCTGAGCACATCTTTGTACTTACAAAATAAACATATGGACATAAAAAGTCTTGTTGAAGGAATTTAGTGTGTCTACCTTAAGTTGAGGAAATGCTAAGAAGCCTTTGTTTATTCTTTTTGAAAGTTCCAATTTATTTGTAATCAGACATTCAGAATTTGATCCAAAGGTAGTAGTGCACTGTAGACAGCCGACACGTGTTTCACCCCCTCAGCGCCGCAACAGCCTGGGGCTTTGTCAAGTCGCTTCCCATAGAATATATATCTTCGCAAGTGTCCTATTCCATAGTTAAAAACATAATGGTTCTTTGACGTTCATTATGCAGTTCGGTCTCGGGTCAAATTCCGGAACACTGTCTTTTCGATGCCTTCATGGAGGGAGAGTTGGACCTTGAACAAACTGCTATAATGACATAGAAAGACTATTCAAGGTCAATGTTGTTGTCTTCACCAGGCCTCAAAGCTGCATAGAACCCTGTAGCTAAAAGACAATTACAGGCAAGCAATAGTGCTTGCAGTCCGAAGTGGCCATTCTGCTGGGACCATATTTTCTTATTGGAAATGTTCCTTGGGTGAGAAAATCTGCCTGCAATTAGACATTAGAGTCATCTGGTCTACTAAATGTACCAATTGTTCAACTAACTTTCACTTCTACCCTCATTATTTTTTTAGCTAAACATCAAAATAGCATTCTCTTCTACTACATTCTTTTCGATGCTCTATTTTGAATGCTACATCATGCCAATAAATACAGTACAATGCAATAAATAAGCATGCAAGGTTTGAGGATGTAATTGATAAGTTAAGCAAGTGCTTGGATGAGCTGGTATGTTGGTAAGTATATTGCAGACAATGACTAAAGACTGCCTTCCAGCCAAAGGTGAATGGCTTGCGATAGATCCTTTATGGAGCGAGAACAAATCATTTCTTTGAGTATTACCTGAGCGTTGGGGACCTTATTTAAAGAGCTGAACTAGCGCTGATATACCACAAACATGAGAAAATTGCCTAATGTTGGTGAAAAAGTACTATCCTTATGCAGCATATTTAAAAAAGGCCAGATTTCCACTAAAGTGTTTGTTGTCCATATCAAAACACAAAAACAATTCGGGCCTTTCCATTAGTGTGGCAGAGTAGAGCAAACTAGAAAATAATACACTGTTTCTATTGCTCCAGAAGCTGGTATGTGTTGGCACAGAGTGTACCACAGGAGAGCAGTGTGAACTAAAACTACCTATTGGTGGAACTCAAACTAGTTTACTCTGTCTCCAAAGGATAGAATAAAAAATGAAGTTTGAGGGGAGAACTGAAACTCTTTTTTTGTTAAAGCTTTATTCATGCAAATAATCACAGACCCATGATACAAAAGAAGCAATGTCTCAATAATCAAACATTCTGGCCAATAAATAGTTATTCATGGTAATAATTCTTAAATACAATAAAAAATATCTTTATCGTCACAGGATACGTAAAACAAAAAAAGTATTAAAAAAAAGAAAACACTATAATAACCATTACGAAATGAGTCTAAAGTAGGCTCTTTATTACTACTGATGAGTTATGTGGATCTATTTCTCCCCCTCTTCGCCACAGCCCTTAAAGCATTTAGTCTTCTCCCCAGACTTATGGATAGCCCCTATTCTAAGGGAATAGAGTTCTTCCTTGTCTTTAGTTAGTCTCATTTTGGCTACCCATTGTTGGAATCTTGGTGGATCCGGCAATCTCCAATTTTGTAAGATTAGACACTTGGCTACTAAGGAAGAAATGAAAAAGAACAGTTTTTGACAGACTGTTAAATTTAAGTTGGGAATCCTAAATAAGATAGCCAAAGAATGGGGGACTAGGTTTAGACTGAGTTGCCTGCTTACCCACTGGAAGATCCTAGTCCAGTAATCTGTCAGTTTAGGACAGGAAAAGCAGATATGAAACCAGTCCCTTTTGGATGATTACACCTAAAACTGCCTGATGACATTTCTGGGAACATTTTTTGGAGTTTATCAGGGGTGTAATATAGCTACCATTTAAAAAGAAATGCCATACGTTTAAAATTTGCCCCGAGAATGGCCTTATTGGCTCATCTAATGAAATGGTCTGTCATAGGATATTCCAATTTTTTAAAACTTTTCTGGCTATTTATTAGGAAATGTTAAAAAATCTAGCTATCGGGTAGTAATGTCTAATGGTTGGATATTGAAGAAGTTTGCACTGTATACAAAGTATGTCTCTCCTTCTTCCCACTTTTTAATCTACTGTTGTATTTTAGAAAAAAAGGGAAACATTTTTTGTATTGTATTTAAAATATGTTTTTTTTATTGTATTGGTGTATTTTTGTGGACCTCCTTAGGAGTTCCTTAACAAATAAAAACTGAATTGAATTGGATCATCTAGTTTAGTCGGCCCATAACGTAGCATCTATCCGACATCCCGTAGACTCCTGTATTTTAAAAGGGCACTTGGGACTATTTGCTCGTAGAATGCATTACCAATTCCCTATCCCTGACATTTCCATAGTATATAATGCATAGGTAATAGCCTCGGGAATTGGGCTGTCCGAAATTTGTAAATTTCTTACTAGGCTAGAAATCTGGATATATGAAAATACTGAGGCCGAGACTTCTTGTATTCTATTCCCTTTGACTTATTCCCAAGACTTAATCTCCCCCTGTATTACAAGATCTTTTATTTGATAGACTCCTAGCCTTTCCCAATTATTTAGCATCTGCGAATCCACCAACAATCCTGGATCCCTACAATATCTTAATTTTATATCTGGATGAATTGGTGTAAATCGAAATTCTTTCTTCAATTGAGTTAGTCTGTCTAGAATTATGTGCGGAGTCTTATATCTTTAGCGTTTGGGTAACCTGGGCATTTTAATAAAGGATTTTAGGTGGACATTGTTTTCTAGTAGCATTTGCTGAAGACAAAAATGTAACCCATAATCGTGTTGCGAGGCTACACTTCCACACCAATCGATGAAGGCGGCTTGAAAATATATTTTGACGTGGGGGAGCACTAGCCCACCTTCTTCCGGACTCAACTGTAGTGTTTTTAATTTAGTGCGTGGTTTCTTCCCTGACCAAATAAACTTTCGTAGCATTTGATCTATTTCCCAAAAATAGTTTTGGGGAAATTTAATTAGAACGTTTGAAAAAATAAAGATAAGTAATGGAAGTACTATGATTTTTATCAAAGCAATTATTCTAATTATAGAGAGCGGTAGAGTTTGCCAGTTACTTAAAATGTTTCTGACTTCATTAAGGGTAGTGATATAACTGAGTGGAAAGAGTTGTGAAAAATCGTGCAAAACCTAAATAACGAACGGGATTATCCTCTGCCACCTGGGTCCGAAGATCCCGGGGTAAGACCTGGTCGTGACAATTAAATAATAAACTTTCAGATTTGTTAGCATTAATTTTATACCCCCCCAAATCGGAGAAAGTTCTATTTGTATCAAAGGTTTGTTTAATGTTTACTGAATTTGCTTCCAGATAGAGAATTAGGTTGTCAGCAAATAGCTTAAGGCTTTGGTGCCCCCGCTACAGGTGGTTTAATTAAGGGGATTTTGCCGTACCAGGGAAGCTAATGGCTCGATGAACAGGGCAAATAGAACAGGTGACATCAGACAACCCTGTTGAGTACCTCTCTGGATCTTAGCTGCACCAGCAGCATGCGCATTGATTATTTTTCTTGCCTCAGCTTTCTCATATAATTTCCATAACATACCAACTAAGCCTAAAGGAAACTCAAATTTCTTTAAGATGGCAAACAAGATATTCCAATTCACAAGTCGAAAGCTTTTTCTGCGTCAAACATAATGATTGCCGCTTTAATATCATTATTCGAAAATAAGTAAATCGCCTGAATTCAAAAATTTGTGTTATTAGTAAAAAGTCTCCCTGTCAAAAAGTCACATTGTCCTCATGAACCAAACTTGGCGCTATGACAGTAGATCTCTTCGCCATTATTTTAGTAAAATGTTTATAATCATTATTTCATAAACTAATGGGATGGAAAGATCCAGGATTGTCAGGTGGCTTACCCTTTTTTTAAAAGCTGACTATAACTGCTTCAGAAACATTTTCGGGATCTGTCAATCTTCCAAAATCGCATTAAATAAAGATAGAAATACGTTGATTAGCCTCCTGGACCTCCGTTTCAGAGATTGGCTCGATGAGCTGGGCTTTTTGGGAATGAGTTAAAGTTGGTAGTTCCATTGTTTTAAAATATTTATCAATTTCTTCAAGCGGTGTGAGTACAGATAGCCGAAATAACAAGGCCTTTCTATCACATTATAAAGGAGTATAGTCTTTATAATGTGATAGAAAGGCCTTGTTAATTTCGGCTATTTGATGATCACCTTGTCCTTTCTCCTCATCAAAAATAGATTTAATTGTGGCGTTAAGCGATTTTTTTAATGGACCATGCCAAGAATTTGCTTGCTTTCCTCATACCACTTTTGTAAACACGTCTTTTGATATACTAATACTTGACACTCATAAACATTTTTAATGCTCTGCCTGGCCTTTTTTAAGTTGGATGCTGTTATTTCCGAATGGACTATGCAATGGAATGGGCTTGCCTGATCTAAATCTCGCTATAGCTGTCTAGACAGTTTTTTTTCTCTTAAATTCAAGCTTAGTGAACGGTCCACGCGTTTCTGCTCTTCTTTAGCCCATTAGTTGGTGTAGTCTTAGTTCACACTGCTTTCCCGTTGTACACTCTAGGTCACCACACATACCTCCGACTCACTTAGGGTGCAGCAATCCAAAAGAGTTCTTCCTGATTTAAGGAATAATATGCCACATTAAGTCACCTGGCTGTGGTGTGAAGGACAAACATATGATGAAATATGCCACCTAAGGGTGGGTGAGGGTTTTTGTTCTAACAGATACCTGCTTACGGATCAATAGGGGCAGTTCACTATTCTCTATCTCAGGGTTCTCCAATGCTGGTCCTGGAGGGCCGAATCCATACCAGATTTTTAAAATAACTACATTTATCTAAAAGTGGATATGCTAAAAATTTGGCACTTGAAATTTGACATTTGAGAACCCTGACCTATCTGACACCAGTTTGGCACACTAATAAATAGACCTAAGTATTTTGCGTTTTGACATTTAATAGGAGCCAATACTCGCTGGTCTTTAAATGCTACTGGCCCTCTTTGTGTTTTTTGATATGGTATGTTGCCCTTATACATACATAACTAGGCTTGACAGCTGCATATTATCACATTCAGACGTCTTGATCTGATGGGGAAACCATAGATACGCAACATATTTATATATGACAAATAGCACCTGTTGTTTGCTGGAAGGTGTTTTTCGTGTATCAGCCAATCGTCCAAGTTCGGATGCACAAGAAAACCAAGCATGCACCAACTGCCTGGGAATGCTAACAGGCTTACTGCTCTAGCCGTGGAAAGTTGTAACTCTTCTCGATCCCTCTAAATCAGATTTTTCCAAATCACAATTTTCTACACAACCTCAACACATTTTAACAACCTAAATCAGTAATAATCGCAGCTTTAAAAAGGTAAGCATTTTGCATGACCTTTTCCAAATCTCACCGTTTACAATCAACCATTAAGAAACACCCTGTATCTCACACTGACCGCAGCCAATTCTTCCACTACTGACAATTCAAGACAGCTTGTTTGGTTTCCCACTTCTGTACATGAGCTCTTGCAGTCTCTAAATCAGGCCAACTTAGACAACAAAAGGACCTAAAAAGCATAGAAACAAATAATTCAGACATGAACAAATCCACATTGGTGTTCCAAGGCCTAAACAATTACCATTCAGTGATGTAAACAATAGTAATCTTGTATTGATATGGAAATCCTGGAAAGATCTGGAAACAGGACAAAACATTTTTGGGAAATCCTCATAACTCAAATGACCTCACCCCAACTACTTGGCCATTCATTAAATATGCCTCTACTACCAACTCAGAATCAAGATAGCATCAACCAGCTCCAGAATACTCTTCAGTGCTATGAAACACCGTATCTATACCGATCCATCCACAGCACCACATTCAAACTTGATTCACATACTTATGGCCACCAGCTTCTTAAACTCAAACTCAAACTCAAGCATGCCTTCCTCTGTATAAACATGAAATATGAAAGAGCCATACCTCTGCACCAACATTCCATCTTGGAAAAATACCTTAATGGTGTACTTGCTATGGTCTAAACAACAAGGCTGTGATTGTAATAGAGCTTACAGACACCAACATGGTTCACACCTGAAAAGGAGTTCCAATTCACAAGTAAATTCTACGTAACTCATAGGGCTGGGGGAAATTGTGGGCAATGCTAGTTTGAGCCTCTGAGAAGGGGTGAATTCATGCTCTGTTTACATGTCAGTCTTTTTTGCAAGGTGATACACTCGCAGTTGGGTGTAAATTCCCCACCTGCCATTGCACACAAATGGTAAATTTGAACCTGTGATTGTGGCTTGATCAGGGCTTTAGTAGCTACTTATTATTATATTAGTCATGAAGCCTTAATCTTTACAGATACTTTGTTCCCAGCCTCACCATTAGAACAATGCACATTGGCCTTCATCATTCTGCTTGAAAAATGTGTAATGCCTCCCTAGCTCTTAGAGATCTTCCTTTTAGACATAAAACTCGATCAAATCACCCTGCTAGTGAGGTAGTCCATCCCTACAGACCTTTCCAGTGTCAAGGCAACTTCTGCAACCACTTCTTATAAAGCTGTTGCCTTAGAATTTCTAAATACAATCTACTAACCCCTATTCAATCTGGCATCAGACTAAGACAATTCTTCTCTTTATTATCACAATTTCTTGTATCAGCGTAAAATACAGATTTTTTTTTTACAGTTTTATGTAGCACAAACTAGGGGAACAACCGTTACAACGCAACTTTTACAACGCACTACACTTACAACGCATTTTTTACAACGCAAAATCCATTACAACGCATTGCATTACAACGCATGACACTACAACGCATTTTTAAAAACTACCTTTACAACGCATTCCATTACAACGCATACTACCTTTACAACGCATACCATTACAACGCATAATATTACACTACACTATCCAATACTTACCCTACTGTTGCACCCCCTGGAGTTAGAATAGTAATTTTTACCCCTATACTATCCAACACTTACCCTACTGTTGCACCCCCTGGAGTTAGAATAGTAATGTTTACCCCTATACTATCCAACACTTACCCTACTGTTGCACCCCCTGGAGTTAGAATAGCAATTTTTACCCTTATACTATCCAACACTTACCCTACTGTTGCACCCCCTGGAGTTAGAATAGTAATTTTTACCCCTATACTATCCAACACTTACCCTACTGTTGCACCCCCTGGAGTTAGAATAGTAATTTTTACCCATATACTATCCAACACTTACCCTACTGTTGCACCCTCTGGAGTTAGAATAGTAATTTTTACCCCTATACTATCCAACACTTATTAAGTAATTTTTACCCCTATACTATCTAATACTTACCTTAAATGCAATTTAATATTATGCGTTGTAATGGTATGCGTTGTAAAGGTAGTATGCGTTGTAATGCAATGCGTTGTAAAGGTAGTTTTTAAAAATGCGTTGTAGTGTCATGCGTTGTAATGCAATGCGTTGTAATGGATTTTGCGTTGTAAAAAATGCGTTGTAAGTGCATGCGTTGTAAAAGTGTGCGTTGTAACGACATACATCCCACAAACTAGACCCGAGACATCGGGTATCAGAGTGCTTTACAAAAAACCAGTTTCGTTACAGAAGGACACATTCATTTTTTGTGTTAGGCACGGGGAGATTAAGTGATTTGCCCAGAATCACAGGATGTTGAGCGTGATGATGTTGCCGAAACTCAAACCCGGTTCCCCAGCTTCGAGGTCGACCGCTCTATCCGTAAGGCTACATCCTCTCCCACTTTATTAGTGCTTTTTGCTATGTTCAACACTGTAGATTTTGATTGAATGTTATTCATCTTGTCCTCTCAGATGGGTGCCAGCTAAATAGTTATCCTCCATCCCAGGAAGATTATAATTTGTTAAAATGAAATTATCTGCCTTTTGTTTTATTTGTGGAGTGCCACATTGGTCTATCATGTCACCAAGGGCCATATGTAGGTAACATACTATTTACCGATTCATAAATACCGAATTTTACCGATTCGGTATTTATGAATCGGTAAATAGTATGTAGGTAAACAATCGGTAATTATTACCGATTCAGTAAATATCGGTATTTATGAATAGGTATTTACCGAGTCGGTAATAATGCATCCCTTCCCATTCATTCCTATGGGCCTGGAGGCCCATAGGAATGAATGGGAAGCCATTTACTATTACCGATTCGGTAAATACCGAATCGGTAATAGGGGAAGCATAATCATGGGTGGCAGGGTGTCACATTGACACCCTGTTGCACCCCTGATTCGTGCATGTGTGCACATGTGGCGCACATACATGCCCTAAGGGCATGTATGTCTGCCACATGGCACTTTTAAAGCAGCCAAATTTAGCTTTTTGAAAGGTATTCGTTATTTAACATCAACCTGTAGTTGGTGTTAAATACCGAATCCTTACTACTGAAATTCACTCACTTGAGTGCTCCCTACATATGATTTAAGAATTCGGTAATTTACAGAATCTGTATTTTACCGATTCAGTATTTTACCGATCCCTTACCGATTCGGTAAATTACCGAATCCTTAAATCATGCCTCCTACATCTCAAATGCCTAAATACCGGTCGGTAACGGGATATTTACCGAATTTCGGCCGTTACCGACCGGTATTTAGCTACCTACATGAGGCCCTAAATGTATTCAACAGCTCCATAGAACTTTGAGAAGCTAAAATACCAAAGCACAACATCTGTATACATCAATAGTCAGACGTGTCCTAGGTAATTGGAATTACATAAGAGGAACAGTAATGCATATGTCCACTCATCAAGGCAATCACCATTCTTTCTTGCTAATAATACATTTAAATATAAGACTTCTTTCAATGTCACACATAAAGTGTTTTGACTTTGAAGTATTATCTTTATTATTTTATATGGAGTTTCCTTCTAGAAATATTCTATATGTTCCAACCTCATTGAAGGTTTTTGGGAGCATATGCAGGTAATTCAAGGTAATTTGGGAGCATATGCAGGTAGACAAGAGCGGGTGCAGTTGGCTAAAATTAAGAGATTTCAACAATAGGGATGAAAATTGCTTCCTAGGCCTGCTAAAATAATCACAGAGCAAAACAAATCGTAAGATGCCTTACGGAGACCTATTGTGTAAATTTAAAAGATGATGTAGTTGGTTGAATCTAAACCTGGCCAATAGAAATCTAGTACGCTTATATAGCATACCTATGCTAGATAGGGCTTCACACCCTGAGCATATGTCCTCTCACTGAAGGTTTCTGCAACTCAAGATGTTACCTAGATGATAAAGCTCGATCGAGGAACTCTTAAGTACTCCAATGTACCCTAATCTAGGCCTAGGTAGCTCACGACCTTTTACCTACATTTGTCTTGCCTTGCTCTGCAGAACGGTTCTAGCACTGAACTTTTACTCAGTTATGTGCTGAATAAATGTCAATCGGTTTCCTTGAAACTAGCCTCATTTATTATGCATGAGGATTCTTAGAAAAGTCCCTGCATATGACATACATAACAGGATTAACATACTCTGTATAAAAGTCATGGTCATTCTTCATCCTAGGGGAAATAACTACTTTGCATGATTTCAGGTATTGATTTAGGCTCATTTACATAACCGTACCCACAACATATTGATTGTGTAAGGAACCCCAAGGCTATCTTTATGGTACAAAAGAACCATACCAACACAAGATAGGCAGAGGAGAAAGTTCTACGCTGACACTAGACACTGAGGTCTCGGCCTGCAGAAGCTACAACACACAGCGGTCTGACATTCCTTGCGGGGTGTCCACATCAAAACCAAGACGGGGTCCTTCGTTCTCTCCCATCAGGTAATGGGGTTGACTCTTTCCTAGGGGATTATTGGCTTTACACCCACATACATACTAGGTACACTTAGGTAAATTTAGGTAGGGTTTGCATCTTAGGAGTACGCTTGATTACCGTCATGTATCTACATGCCTGCATATATTTACTGTTTTAGCACCATGGTAGAATTCTACCTCTCCGATATATATTTAGGCCAAGGCGTGATGTTAAGACAATGGTTATCTGTGTTTGTTTTATGTTTGTTTGCAATGGGGAAAAAAAAACTATATCTGATTTTGCCTCAATTTGTCACTGAACGGGATGGCCAAGTGTAATTATGGATATGTACAACTTCTTGTATCCGCCTGAATACTAGAGTATACATCTACAGACAACTGATGCATAAGTATTGTACCAAGAAGGACATTCATGGCCAGTGGCCTGCTGTACAATCTTGAAGTTTAATATAGGGCACAAAAGCCCCGATAATAACAGCTGTACTTATTATTGCATTTGTAATGGCCATCTGTTCCATTTCCAACCCGAGCCCCTTACCCCCCCCTTTCCCTATCTATCCTTTTCCTTGTATGTAATATGTATGTTTGACAAAATGCAAATAAAGATATTTAAAAAAAATAATGGTAGAATTCTACCTTTTATTTACTCTGTCGGTGCTTGTAATCTTATACATTTGTTCCTTTCTAATGATTGTAGTAGCAAACATGTTCTATACTAGAATGATGCTGGTTCAATAAATAATTATTGAAAAATATCCCCATCATTTATTCTGTGTATCTCTCTGAGACCAAGTGAGCACAATTGAAAGAGCAAAAAGTACTGCACTGCTTCCACGATCCCTGAAGGATCAAGGGTTGTCATTTTCGATAGTTGCCAGAAACTATTCGCTGCTAGGTAAAGTAAGTCGACTCGACTATGGAAACGCCCCCTACACTGGTACCTCCACCCACCTTCTCAATCACCTCCAAACCATCCAGAACACAGCAGCAAGAATCATCATGGACCTACCCAAATGAGTCCACATCACCTCCCCCTCCTCCGTAGCCTGCACTGGCTCCCCATCAAGAAGAGATGCCACTTCAAACTGCTCAAGCACACCTACAGAGCCCTCCAGAATGCCAGAACAGAATCCCTCAACAACTGCCTGACCTTCCACCGGCCTACCAGACACCTACGGTCTGATGCCCTCACCCCATCCCATGCATCCATCACACCCAAACCAGAGGTTGCTCCTTCTCCCACGTTGCAGCCAAAGCCTGGAACGACCTTCCCACCCACCTCCGAACATCACCATCCCTTGCCGAGTTCAGAAGTGGACTCAAGATCTGGCTGTTCGAACAGACCTTCCTCCTGCTAGTGCCTGGATACCCCTTGGGGTGATAAGCACACTCTACAAATAAATGATTGATTCATTGATAAGTCCCTAGTAAAGGGGTACTAGATGTACCCAGGGCCTGTACATTAAATGCTACCAGTGGGTCTGCAGTACTTATTGTGCCACCCACTTAAGTATCCCTTTAAACATTTCTCAGGCCTGCCATTGCAACCTGTGTGTGCAGTTTTCAACAGCCATTCAACCTGGCAGTTGGCCTTTGTGTATTTCTACCAGACAGCCACACAATAAAGGGTCTGGGTGTTGGCAGGATAGGTCATCCTGACTTGATTTAAGGGGTGTAGCTGTCAGCAGACACGCTTGCACTTCAAATCCACTGCCTCAGCTCACACACAAAGAACTTCACACTAAGCTATTGTGACTCCAGATAACCTGAAATCAGGGCAGGGAGGCTGGAAATCCCAAACACTTCTGTACGGAGAAAACTCCAGACGTTTCTTCCACTTCAAAGTGGGCACCAGGTATAGAAGTAGGACCTTCAGACTCACTCTTTAGTACACTCCTGGACCTGTGAATACTATAGAAGTAGGGCCTTGTTGCCCTACAGCTTGAGGTCTGTCCTGCTGTCTGAGAAGGAAGACTGGACCTGCACCTTTCATCCCAGGCTGAGGTGACTCCAAGGGTCAGCTGACTGACCTCCTGTTCTGAACTCCAGGTACATAACAAGCTTCAGAACTTTCCTTGCAACTGCCCAGTTGACCTACTGCACTGGACCTGACTGGACGTGCATAGACCTGCCTGAGCCCCGCTGGCCTCTGCTATAGTGAGTTCCTTATCCCCAAGAGGTGCCTCCTAAGCCCTGGATCCTTGGTGTTGCATCAGTTGAGCTCCTACTTGAAGAAAATGAGAAATTATGAAGTTGTGGGCTCTTTGGAATCACAAATGGGCCCATTTGTGCCACGATCTTGCTGCCCATGCCAACTGCCAACATGAAGCTCCGGAGAACTCAACTCTTCATGCTAAGCGAAGCCAGGGATGACCAGCAAAATTAGATCTGAGCTTCGTGCTACAGCATTGACAGCTGGCAGTGACCACCAACATGAAGCTCCAGCAGCGACCATCTGCGCAGCCCAACAGGATCTTCGTGCTACAGTGGCAGCTGTCCGCAACGCCCAGCTTGCTCTTCTTGCTACAGACACAACCATCTGTGACACTATCCATGCTCTCTGGGGCCTCCTCCACTGTGAATAGAACTCTTTGCACTTGTACCCTTTTCAGCAGACTAACCTGGTTCCTGTATTTGGGCCGCCCTCAAACTTGTGCTTTGATCCTCCTCTTTCACGACTAGATTATCGTGCATGGCGATTTGTGCTTTAAGGCGCTGTACTTCCCTTAAATCTTTAAAATTAAATATCTTCAGATCTACTGATTTGTGTCCTTTTGGTGTCAATTAATTTGACATGTTTTATGCTATGTTTCTAGGTTGGTGTGGGATTTTTCCTGTGCTGTGTTTCCATTTTGTTACTGTTTGTTTTCAATGTAAATACTTTACACATTGCATCAAAATTAAGCCTGACTGCTTTTGTGGCAAGTTACCAGAGGGTCAAACACAGGTTAATTTTGCAACATTTGTGGTTCATTGTAACAAGAATTGTGGCTGTTGCTTGAGAAGGGCTCACGGCCCTCTCAAAACCAACAACCCAATTTCTCGCAGCAATTGTATGCCACTTCTTTAAAAGTGTCTCTAGAAAGACTGCTAAAAGCCACATTCCTCTTGATCTGAAAATGAACCTGATTCTTTCCACAGGTTACATCCACAGATTGCATGTTATCTCATAAAAAATCTCTCTGCTATTTTCATTTAAATCATGCATGAAAAATATACTTTAAATGTAACTTACTTTTTCCCGCCCTTATTTATTTTGAATGCACCTCTGCTTCCCTTCTAAACACCTCTTCTGTGTATAAACTACTGTAAGACTCATGCCTTCCTGTTATACTTTTTTCTTTTTTTAAATCATAACAATATTAATTCCAGCGAGCATTTGCCTCTCACATAGCCCCCTCTAATGATCACACCTAAGTCACTAATGGCCACAAAGAAATTAGAGTAAATGCATGGAATGATTTCCTTTAGCATCTAAGACTAACCCGAATAACCAATATACTGACCACTCACTTTGGGCTTCTAGGTAACATGCTACTCACCGTCAAGCATGTCAACTCCTTAGGTGCATAAAAAAAGCAATTTCAATTTAATGTTCAATCCCAGATATCATTTGAGGGCCCACCCAACCCGTCTCAGAAGTATCGAGATTATAAGCATTGATTATTCTAGACTTTACTAAAACTGTATCCTTTGGCCAAAGAAGTTGGAATTTAATTAAAGTGTTTGCATTTGTGATATTGATTTCTTTTTTCTTCAAGGTGTTGTAGGAATGTAATGTAGTGGCTATGTGTGCACTAAATGGTTTGACTGGCCTTTACTGCTGGGTACTCCCCTCTCCTGCGATGAGCAATTGGTGGTCCTGGCAGTAACATGCACTGAATAAGGATATTGGCTCAGACTCTAAGTAGTGGGGGTCTGGTCTGATCAAAAGCACCTGTGTCCAAAAGCATGGATAAGCGCGGTGCCCTAATGTGCCCATAAAGTTACAATAACATCTACTAACGCCCATCTCTCACCTCCATCACTGGTTACGAGACAAAACTAATAAAAGGAAATTGAGCTTGCATGGCCTCCCTCCAGTTATAGCAGGTCCTTTAAAGGTGCCTTCATGTGTCTGTTCTTCAATTCCAATTCATTGATGTTATGTTATGTTAACAAACTTGTAGAGCGCCTGGCTGCCCCAGCGACCGGGTGTCGCAGCGCTAAAATCTCAGCAAAAAACAGAAAGGCAGGAAAAGATGCATCTGGGGGTAGATTAGGGGAAGAGCCAGGTCTTGACTGCCTTCCTAAACAGCCTATGGTCTTGTAGGTTCCTGATGGTACTAGGGAGAGCATTCCAAAGAGACGCAGCCAGAGCCCGGAAAGAGCGACCACCCGCACATGCTCTTCTAACACGGAGGTGCATAGCAAAAGTTGGTGTGATGAGCGGAGGTCACGTTCTGGTTTATAGGGGTTGAGAAGGTTGGTTAGAATGGGGGGGGCTAGGCATGAAAAATTTTGGGAGCAATGCACAGAGATTTGAATTTAATTCTTTTTTCAACTGGGAGCCAGTGTAGTTTCTGTATCTATTTGGATGTGGAGCAAGACTGCGGGAGGGCAAAGATGAAGCGAGCAGTGGAGTTTTGCAGCCTCTGTAATCTGGTAATGTCGGCCTTGTTGGCACCCAGATACAAAGCATTTCAATAGCCCTTTCTAGAAAGGATGGTGGACTGGATGATAACTTGGCGAATGTGAAGATCAAAGAACCAGAGAAGTGGCCTTAGGCCGCGTAAGAGACCAAAGCAGCTGCCCGCAACTAGTTTTGTCGGAGCTTGATGATTTATTAATTGATGATCAATTAAAATCACTACAATATAAAATGTCATTAAAAAAAGACCACACTTTAAAAAGATTGTGCAATTGATTGTGTTTGTCCTTGCTCTAGATGTACAGGCCTTTCACAGCTACCAGACTTCCAGAACTATAGCCGAAGACTCCTAGGCCATGTGTCCTCTATCAGGGAGCTGGGTACACCCAGAAGGGACCATCGCACAGCCACACTGACATGAAGGACTTTCAAAGAAAACAATGGAAATGGCCAGAAAGTGTTCCACATCCACCCCGTCAACAGTGACGGGGCAAGTTCAACCCTGTTAAGATGTCGGATGTTCTATTTTTAATTTTTAATGTCACAAACTAAGCAGCCTCACAATGGATGAGAAACTATTGGATCACAGCAGGGATGCAACATTGTAACAAGGCACGATACAGATGAAGGAGAGAAGAGGGGCACGTGATGGATGAGTCAAGGGGATCAAGATACAAAGTGGATGAGAAGGAGTAGCATGACCCGTGAAAAAACAGAGGGAAGCTACATGCAAGTTGGCTGAGAGGAGGAAGGAAAGGGGCTTCTGGAATTGCCCATCTCCACATCATCTGGTTTATCGCCTATGAGCACATCAAGCCCAAACACCATGACATGTTTCTGTGCGCATTCTCAGCAGAATCGAACAGGGCTAGAAAAGCATGCATCCCACCAACAGACCGCAGATGTTGAATATATTTGGTTTTGATATATTTCCCTATTGTAAAAAGATTAGTATTGGTGCCCAGATGACAGGTGTTCCAAATGGACATGTATCTTCTTAAGCGCCTCTGGGCTCGAGAAACTCAGTGAAGACACATACATTACTTCCAGACTAGAATCAGGCGACAGGCGGAGCGTGTAGATAAAAGTCAGCCCTTGCAGGAATATGGCATTGCACGAGGGGACAGAAAAGAATTATCTTCTTTTGCTGAAATCACAAACATGAAAAACATTATTTTCCATGCTGTTTCTTTGACAGAGAATCAAATTGAGGGAGATCTAACAATCGGTGATAGCTGATCATTGGAATTCTGTGGAGCCTAACCGCCGCACAATCAGTACAGTCACATCAATCAAAATATGGGGTCACTTTCTCCAGTGTCTTAATTCTATCTGAGGGATCTAGAAGCAAAATGACACTTTTTTACAACATCATTGAAATATCTTTTGGCAAATCTAATAGGTCATGTCATTTTTAAAGATACAAGGGCTTATTTACAAGCTCCTTGCGCCCCCGGGGCGTCACTCTTAATGTTGGAAAAAGTCATGTACCAGCGGCGCACGGGGCTTGTAAATAAGCCATACTAGTTTTATCCCTTTAAAAGCTGCAGTCTGCCACCTTTGTTTTAATTGGGTTGGAGGTCTCGTTGATTAAAGTGTTTCTCTGGAGAACCTCCATATCCCATTTTAATCCACTACTTAGAACACCCACTTTCTTCACATCCATCTACACACCAAGACCCTATACCCACACAGCACCCAACGGAACTTTGGAAAAAAAGATCTCTGGCAAAGAGCCCCTTATAGGGAGCCCGTCAGGTATTGCAGCGCCGACTTGCCGACTTGACCATGATGAAGCATGACACCCAGCCAGGTGTGTGAGGGCCCTAATTCCAATAGGGGGAATCCCTTATTCCTCCTATAACCTTGAGCTGAGGACCACCTAGTCCTGTTGTCCCCTCCTTCTTCCCTTCTAAGGAACTGCATACCTTCTTGTATTGTATATGGATCCAGTCCCTTTCCATCTCATAAAGAGACCATTCAAAGAAGATGCAGAATTGTAATGCATAGTAGTACTGTTGGACAGTCGGGAGTCCCAATCCCCCAATCTTCTTTGGGCCTGGAGGACTCTTCACGATAGGCAATACTTCTTTCACACCAATATGACGGAATCAATGGTACTCGGTGGTGCCTTCAGTTTGGCTTCAAAGATCAGAACCAGGAAAGCCTGGAATACATACAGCAAGCGGGCAGTATATTCATTTTAATCGTACCACCCTGCTCATCCATGAGATGTGCAGGTTACACCACCTATGCAGGTTGTTGGTGATAGTATCGAACAGTCTGGGATAGATGGCAGCATACAGCGTTGTAAGCCTGGTCATTATAAAAATAACCAGGTATCTGATCTTGCCTTTGGCCCACGGCATTGGGATCCTGTACTTGAGAAGAAGGTTGTCCGCAATTAAATGCACTTTGTGTTGTTCTCCTCCAAACACCATGCCTGGGATTTCTAGGTGTTGCTGGCTATGGGAAGTGTATGAAATTGGGTTATTGATTGAGTGTGGTGTAAGCCCTACTCAGGTAACAAATACAACCCTTTTCAGAGTGAAACACAAAAGTCACTAAATTAACCAGTGCTTAACCCTCTGCTAGCTTGACACACATAATCAGGCGTAACCTAGCGGCAATGTGTAAAATATTTATATAGCACGCAAAAAGTAATAAAGTGAAAACACAACGCAAGAAAAAATCTAAACCAATTTACAAAAATATAGTACATTTTAATAAATAAAACCAATAGAATCAAAGAAATTTAATGTTAAAGCTTTAGGTGAATATAGCGCCTAATTGCACAAAACTCCACTTGCAGTCATCTGGTCGTGCTAGACTGGTAAAAAGACACAAGTTCAGGTTTACCGCAATGGAGTACGGGCTGGATACAGAGATGAGGTTAACCCCCCTGAAATGGATATTTTCTTAAAGTCCAATTGAAAGAGTTCTGTTCGCGGGCAGGGGGAGCAGGGAGGACCTTGCATATGGTCGATACTGTAGTGCAAAAGCTGGCCTGGCGTCACGGATGGTCGTCGCTGTGGCAAGGAGGTCCATTTGGTTTGCTGACTGTTGAGGCTGGAACTTCTTGTTGGTGGTCACTGCGGATTGTTGTTGCTGTAGCACGATCTTGTGTTGCTGTTCATCACTGGCGGTTGCAGCAGGGTGAAGAGTCGGGTTCACTGGAGCTTTGTGTTTGTGGAGGTGACGGGTGGCAGAGTCTCATTGTGAACGGGCCCATTCGCCGTTGCACAGAGCCCAAAACATCAGGATTTAACCTTTATTAACAGGAGGAGCTTAACTTATGCCAGCCAAAGGTCCAGGACCTGGGAAGGCACCACTTGGACATCAGGAACTCACTCCAGCAGAGGCCAGAAAGGCTCAGGCAGCTCCAGTTGCAGGTCCAGGCAGGTCCAGTGAGCAGGTCAGCTGGGCAATTGCAGGTAGGCCTCTGGAGCGTGTTGTATCCCTGTAGTTCTGTCAGGGCCCACCAGGTTGGTGTACACTGATCGCAGGTTCATGGAAGAAAATAGAACCCAGAACTACAGTTCCCGGCATCCCTCCTCCTCGATACGTCCTGCGTGACCTGGCCGCAACATCAGTAAACCTGGATATTAGGACGGAGGAGAACAGGGAAGCTGCGATTATTTGAATTTTGCCCGGTTTGTTTTTGCAATCCTGTATTTCGCTTCTACAAGGTGGTAAGGGTGCTGAACACACCACTGTTTTCTTTTTGTTTGACATTTCCGCTCAGTCGGCTGTGTCAGTGCCATCGCTGCTCTCCCATTGGCGAGACTCGCAATTTCCGCGATCTCATGCGGGAGAGATAAGTGGGCTCTGTTACATTCCTCAATGTTTGACCCCTTACCTGTTGGAGAGATCCGCATTCCTTGGCGGTGTCATGCAGGGAAGGACCAAGTCGAGTTAAACATTACCTGTTCTTTGATTTATGCGCACGCTCTCATTTTGGGATACAGAGTGGGAAGCGCCTTTTCTGAATATCTGTGCCAATACGTCTGCAATCATTTTTTGAAACGAGACATTATGTTTAAAGTGGGCTTCATGTAGAAACAACTGTCTCTATAGAGCTTGTGCTTTAATTGTTTCTCAACCCGTAAAGAAGCCACTGATTCTCAGTTACCTAGCTACCCATGAGACCTACACGTGGCTCATTGTATGACAATTTTGATTCAGATTACAAGGCTCATGACTACCAATGAGGCCTCAACCATCTGGAACCAATACAAGAAAAGCGAGTGATTCATGGTCTCTCTTTATATTTTTACTGTTACTTTTTATTTCTTAATCTATAGGAAAGGTTAGGAGGGGGTGTCCAGGAAGACATCTGTTACACTAGATACGCCTTTCAGAGCTATACAAGGGTAGGTATGGTTATTGTTTCAACTGTTCTATATAACATGTTGACTTATGCCTGTTCAAAAGACCTCACCCTGCTTGTTGCTTTTTCCTGTTAGTATTTAAGTGGAAATCTGAAAATCCCCCTCTCCTCTCCTGATACAGCTCCTTTTCTTTCTTTACAGATAGCTTGTTCCCTTCTCATTCTTTTGGTGTGGTATTGTAGGAATTGTAGAGGTGATTAGTGAGGTTATCCAGTGCTCACAGTGGATCTGCACTTCCCACCCTTTCCTTCCCTCACTTGACTACCTTACTAGTCCGTGTGATATCTTATTTCCAGACTTGGGGCAATCGAGAGGTGGACCCCTTTATAGCATCGGCACAATCCTGAGGATAACAACGGGCAAACCATGACAGAATAATTGGCCCACGAATTACATATCCTCCTGATTGTGCTGATTTTGTAAATTGCCACTCTAGACGATGTTATTGCAGCATTGGCTCTGGTACAAACAGAGCTTGCTGCGTCACGTAGTGAGACTGCTGCTCTGCAGGCGAAGGTAGATAAAATGCAGAGAAACCCTTTTGATGTGGGTGAGCCATCACATCATGCACCCCCTCCTGTTGTACTAGAAATGCCTTCACAAATCCCGTTAGCTCCTCCTGAAAGGCTATATGGAGACATTAAGAAGGTGCAGGTGTTCATGACCCAAATCTTGCTTCACTTCACATGTAAGCCAAAGATGTTTGTCACCAATCAGGCCCGTGTGGCCTTTCTGATCTCTTACTTGGCAGGGAAGGCAGCACAGTGGGCAGTTCCCATTGTAAGAAGAGATGACCCCTTCCATTTAGGGAGGATTTTGAGAAAACCTTTGACCGAAGAGCCGAAACCTTCTCTGCTGACAGAGAACTATTGGAACTCAAACAGGGCACCTCAGACTTGATAGTCTATCTGAATAGCTTCCGTAGACTGGTGGCTGAAACAGATTGGCCCGAATCCAAGCAAGCCGCTCTTTTCTACCAAGGGCTTAAGGATGAATTAAAGGATGTCCTCACCCACGTAGACCCTCAACCACGGACATGTACGGCGCTCATTGAGTTGACCATGAGGTTGGAGCATTGGATGAGAAAACGGAAAGGAAAAAACAAGCGGAAGGATCGGTTCTCCCTGCAATATGATCATCACAAACCTTTGGACCATGGACCGACCGCACCGGAACCGATGGAAATCGGAACCGTGAGGGGCTCCTTGACTTTCAGCGAAAGAGATCATAGATGCAAACAAGGATTGTGTCTTTACTGTGGGAAGAAAGGCCATTACCTCAAAGACTGCGCCATCAAACCCAAAACAGGATGTTCCCGGTTCGGGCAGGGGGCCATGGTCTCAGCCGATAAAGTGGAAGAAAACTTAAGAGCTGGAAGGTCAAGGGAGGGGAACCCTCAGGCTTTCGTGCGATCCCTTCAGTAAAACAGAGCTCCCTCAGGGATATCGAGCCCTTTTTCATCACAATGGAAATCGTGGTAAACCAGAACCTTAGAAGACTTCGGGCAATGGTGGATTCAGGAGCAACCGGTTGCTTCATGGACGAGACTGAAGCTCACAGACTTGGGGTGGTCCTCGTTCCCAAACTCACCCCTGAAATTGTCTACGTAGTGGATGGCAAGGAGTTGGAATCTGGACCCATTTGCTATACCACCCAGGAGTACGAACTTGTGTATGAGAAACATCATCATGAACAACTGTCATTCAACATTATCCAGGCACCACTGTATGGAGTAATTTTAGGCCTCCCTTGGTTACAAAAACACAAACCTACCATAGAATGGGCCAACAAGACGCTGCTTATGGAGTCTGTTTATTGTCAAAAGCATTGCATCAGGAAGCCATTGGTTCCCTCAAAGGCTTTGGCATCCTGTTATCATATGGCTACAGCGGCAAAAAAAGACGTGGAGCTGCCTGCTTGTTCTCAGGAGTACGCAAACGTATTTAGCAAGAGCATGGCCGAAGAGCTGCCCCACATCGGGACTATGACTGCCAGATTGATCTCATTCCAGGGGCAGTGGTTCCATGCAGAAGAATATATGCCCTCACGGAACCTGAAAATCAGCATCTGAGGTTATACCTTGACAAGTATCTCTCCTTGGGTTTCATTCGTCCCTCCAGGTCTCCTGCGGCGTCGCCTCTGTTTTTCATCCCTAAGGATAATGGAGGACAAAGGACTTGTATTGACTTCAGAGCCTTAAATACGATCACTGTGAAGAACCAATACCCGTTACCATTGATCCGTGTTCTTTTGGAACAAGAAAAACAGGCGGTTATTTATAACTAAGCTGGACCTTAGGGGGGCATACCATCTTGCCTTCAAGACGCGGTATGGGTTGTTTGAATATCTTGTCATGCCATTTGGGCTTTGCAATGCCCCCGCTGCCTTTCAGTTTTTCCTAAACAAAGTCCTCAGAGACTTTTTGGATCAATTCGTCATGGTCTACATCATTGACATTCTTGTTTTTTCATCAAAGGAAGAGTAACATGTACAACACGTGGGTCGGGTTCTACAAGCCTTACGGAAACATAGCTTATTCTGTAAAATAAGCAAGTGCGAATTCCACATGACCACAGTTGAATTCTTAGGGGTGATGCTCACCCCATCTGGACAAGTAATGGCCGAGAGGAAGATTAAAGCAATCAAAGAATGGCCACATCCCCAAAACGTAAAAGACATACTATGTTTTCTGGACTTTGCCAATTTTTACAGGAGGTTCATCCATCAGTTCTCCGACATGTTAGCCCCTATAACTATCTTGCTACGAAAGAAAACCCCCTTTGTATGGTCCGAGGAAGCACAGACTGCTTTTGACTTGTTAAAAGGCGCCTTTACAACAGCTCCAATTCTGGCAAACGCCAACCCGGAAATGCTGTTTATCGTGGAGGCTGATGCATCAGAAGTAGCGGTGGGAGCAGTGTTGTCCCAAAGACACTGTACCACGGGTCAACTGCATCCCATAGCGTTCATGTCCAGAAAAATCCGGCAGAGCAAAACAACACCATTGCCGAAAAAGAACTCTTAGCCATCAAGGATGCCTTTTCGGAGTGGAGACATTGGCTGCTGGGAGCCAATCAACAAGTAACCATGTACACTGACCACCGCAATCTACAGTTCATGAAAGCCGCGTGACACTTAACTCCATGCCAACTACGCTGGATGGTGTTCTTTGCTGAGTTTCACTTCATTGTTACCTTCCGTCCTGGCAAAGACAACCGGAAGGCAGATGCTCTGACATGACAAGAAACCCCCATCACTCAACCGACCATAACAGAAAGAGCCATTATAGAACCCAGTAAGGTCCTTTGTGCGATACAAACTGATGATTTTCTGAGGAAAGTAAGACAAGGAATTCAGACCTTCACCTGGAGGGATTGGCTAAAGCATCATCCCGAATATCAGCTACGTCACGGACTCCTGATGAAGCGCCAACAAGTACTAATACCCACAATGGCATTGAGAAAGCTGGTGTTTCAGTGGTGTCATGCTCTCCCTGTGCGGGTCATGTTGGGGGGAAGAAGACCACTGAGAGAGTGTTACGCCAGTTTTGGTGGCCGACGGTTCTTCCAGACATCTCCTTATGGGTGAAACGATGTTCCACCTGCGCTCAGATGAAAACCGACCACAGTAAGACCCAAGGACTCCTTCAACCTTTGCCCACACCGGAAACACCATGGGAAAGGGTCTCAGTGGACTTCATAGTGGGGTTACCCAGGGATCAGGCGTGTACTGCTATAGAGGTGGTCATTGACTACTTGACATAGATGGGCCATTTTATTGCCTGTCAACAAGTTCCATCCGCAGGACAGTTAGCGAGAATACTTCTAAGGAATGTGGTTAGGCTACATGGTCTTCCCAGAGTGATTGTTTCAGACAGGGAGACACAGTTCACTGCTCTCTTCTTGAAAATGTGGTGTTCCGAGTTGCAGATAGAATCCTTACTCTCCACTAGTTTTCACCCCCAGACTGATGGTCAAACAGAGAGGCTGAACCAAACGCTGAAGCAGTTTCTGAGGTGTTATGTTGACAACAACACAGAGGCATGGGTGGAGTGGTTATGGTTAGCTGAGATCGCGTACAATAGAGCCACGCATAACTCCACACAACACACACCCTTCTAGAGCACCTATGGTTTCCATCCCTGTTTTATTCCTGCCTTGATTCCTACCCACAACACAAAGCTCCCAGAAGTATACAAGAGAATGATACATATCCGAAAAACCCTGAGTGACACTCAGAACAACCTCCAACACGCCAAGGAACAGTACAAGAAACATGCTGACAAACACCGTAGGCCTGGCCCTATTTACAAGAAGGGGGAGCTAGCGTGGTTGTCTACAAAGAACATCAGATTTAAGAGACATAGCATTTTTAACCCTAAGTACATAGGACCCTATAAGGTGATCAAACACATAAACCCCGTAGCAGTGCAGTTGCGCCTACCAGCACACTTTCGCATACACCCTGTTTTTCATGTGTCACTTTTAAAGCCATCCAATAACCCGGTAAAAAACGCGTCCCATTCCCATCTGGGTACACCAGGAAACTGAATATGAGGTGAAAGGCACAATCGATTCCAAGATATCCAAACGCAAACTATGGTATCTTGTTTCCTGGAAAGGGTACGGCCCGGAGGAAGACTCTTGGGAGCCTGCTGGGGCTGATTGTGGCGCCTTTAGTGGTTCCTTTTCAAAGAAAGTACCCGGACAAACCATGCACCTGTCAGTGTTCTCCGGGAGAAGGATGTACTGTCAGGGCACACCGGGTTGGTGTACACTGACCGCGGGTTCCTCAGTGTTTGTCCCCTTCCCTGTTGGAGAGATCCACATTCCTCGGTGGTCTCATTCAGGAAAGGACCAAGTCGAGTTAAACATTACCTGTTCTTTGCTTTATGCGCACGCACTCATTTTGGGCTACAGAGTGGGAAGCACATTTTCTGATTATCTGTGCCAATGCGTCTGCAATCATTTTTTGAAACGAGACATTATGTTTAAAGTGGGCTTCATCTAGAAACAACTGTCTCTATAGAGCTTGTGCTTTAGTTGTTTCTCAACCCGTAAAGAAGCCACTGATTCTCAGTTACCTGGCTACCCATGAGACCTACACGTGGCTCATTATATGACAATTTTGATTCAGATTACAAGGCTCATGACTACTAATGAGGCCTCAACCATCTGGAACCAATACAAGAAAAGGGAGTGAATCATAGTCTCTCTTTATATTTTTACTGTTACTTTTTATTTCTTAATCTCTAGGAAAGGTTAGGAGGGGGTGTCCAGGAAGACATCTGTTACACTAGATACACCTTTCAGAGCTATACAAAGGTAGGTATGGTTATTGTTTCTACTGTTCTATATAACATGTTTACTTATGCCTGTTCAAAAGACCTCACCCTGCTTGTTGCTTTTTCCTGTTAGTATTTAAGTGGAAATCTGAAAATCCCCCTCTCCTCTCCTGATACAGCTTCTTTTCTTTCTTTACAGATAGCGTGTTTCCTTCTCATTCTTTTGGTTGTGGTATTGTAGGAATTGTAGAGGTGATTAGTGAGGTTATCCAGTGCTCACAGTGGATCTGCACTTCCCACCCTTTCCTTCCCTCACTTGACTACCTTACTAGTCCGTGTGATATCTTATTTCGTGACTTGGGGCAGTCGAGAGGTGGACCCCTTTATAACATCGGCACAATCCTGAGGATAACAACGAGTAAACCGTGACAAGCTCAGACAGGGGTCTGCCAACTGATGCTTGGAGTTAATCAAATAGCCTGGCATAAAGGGGGCAGTTTCAGTCTTCCTTCTCAGAGAGCAGGGCAGTCCTCAAACAGCAGGGCAGCCCTCTGGAGGTCAAAGCAGTCCTCAAGCAGTAGGGCAAGCCTCTGGTAGCGGTAGGATAGTCCTCTGGGGAGCAAGGCAGGTCTGGAGTAGCTGGGCAGTCCTCAGGGGAGCGAGGCAGTCCCCCTTGTGTAATGTCCACAGGTCCAGGTGTTTAAAGTGGCCCTGGAAGTCCAATATATATATCTGATGCCAGCCTTTGAAGTGGGGGCATTTCCCTCACTACTCCAACATTCGGTTCTGGAAAGTTCTTCCTTTCCCCTGCCAAGGGTCCAAGAAGCCTGGGGTGATAAAAGGCTAGTGTCAGGTTCCTTTGAATCTGCTGGAGGCAAAGCCCCTTGAAATGTAAGCGAGGCTGGGTACACCTCCATCCCTAACCATCCGGGAAGGAATGACCCATGCTGTCCACACCTAATCCCATTGTGTGTCACTGTCTGGAAGAAATACACAAACACTTAGCAGATGAGTCATTCACAATTATGTAACTCAGGCTTTTGGCAAGAGGCACAAATGGTTAGGACAAGAAAATGCCAACTTTCTAAACGTGGTATTTTCAGAATTGTGACTTAAAATCCAGCTTTAGAATTAAGGAGGATTTTAAATTACAATTTGATAGATTGTAAGCATCGTGGGGCCGATTCACAGAACTAATTTACGACAAAATCCTAAACTTACTACTTTTGGTATTCACAGAAGGCATTTAGTAGTCTTAAATTGGGATTTTGTCTTAATTTAGGATTTTGTCTTAAATTAGGATTTTGTCTTAAATTACGATCATGAGCTCAGGAACAGAAATCTTTAAAAAAAAAAAAAAAAAGGGGGGCTCACAATATTCAATATGCCAATTCAATCAAACAAAGGGCAACATCCAAAATTTGTAAATCACTATACATATGTTTATTGTTTTCACCAATCTGAAATAATTTGAAATAGTTCATTTACTAATAAACCAGTACGGGGTTGCTCCAGAGGGAACGTGCATCAAAAGAAAGTGATTAAAGGGTGAGTGATTGAGACAAGGAATGGTAGATACATAGTAATAAGAACATTCAATTGAGTTAACAATGGGGATCGGTAATAATTCACCGTCCAAAATCCAAAACCTGGTCACATTCATCAATTGCCAAAATACAATGTGAGCCAGCACATGAAAAATGTTGACCAGACAAGGGCCTGCAGGGGGGCCAGACTTGGTATTTAATATTAACTGGGCCACTTCCTCCTATGTTGAAAGTGATGGAAAAATACTATCTTACTGATAGAACTTGTTGTAATATCTGTGAGGGGAGCAAATTCCATTGCTTCCTTAAAAGGGTTATACACTATTTCAACCCCGTGGATACTGTCAGCCACCTGTCTAGAGGGTATAAACCCAGATTGGTCCAGATGGACCAAGTAGGGCATGTGAGGTGTCAGTCTATTTGCCAAGGAGTTTACAAACATCTTGGTGTCGGAGTTTATTAGGGCTATGAGCCAATGTGTTTCAAAGAGATCATGTGATTTACCCTCCTTGTGTATAAACGTAATATGGGCTTCAGTCATTGTGGGTGTCACTGAGCTCGAGTTTAATATGGGCTTTAGTCATTGTGGGTGTCGCTGAGTCCGAGTTTAAGTTGTGTGGCTACAAGCTGGGGGACTAGATCTGATCTAAAATATTTGTAGAATGTATTTGTAAGGCTGTCAAGGCCCGGCAATTTCTTTGGGTGTAACTCTTTGTTAACTTTGAGGACCTCAGCTTAGGTGATCAGTTTCTCCAAGGTGCCCCTATTCACCTGCGAGAGGCATGGCAGGCCTGCCGAGGTGATAAATTCCATCACCTCTCCGAGGTCTACTGGCTCTTGTGAGTAAAGGGTTGAATAGTATGCCTGAAAGGCCTTGCCCTTTTTGTCGTCCCCGCGAAGGGTGTGGTCGCTCTTTCTTCTAAAGGTGGGAAGTCTCTTTTCAGTTTTGGCTTTCTTCTCTTTAAAGTAATTCAAAATTGTCTCCCTCGGGTAGTGGAGTACCAGCTCATCAGAGAGAAATGTTAAATCAAACTGCTAATTCCTCCTCTTGTGGACCCTACAAGACCACTAGCCCACCCATATCAGCAAGGCCTGACATGAAATAGCATATAACCCCTGGGACACTTCCCGGGTGCACTCCACTGACTTGTGGGTCCTCCAGACTAGGTCAATGTACGTATATGATCTGTGGATGTAAGGGAGAAAAAAATGTACGCCCTCCCAACTGGGTTCCCCTCTCTCCAGTGAGGTCTGCGTCCCTTAACTCACTCAACAGTGACTATGTCATAGTGCCTTGACAATATCTGTCCTGTGGGTGTCTATCTAGGTGGGCTTCTGGAACTAAATTGTAGTCCCCTACTCAGAGGTTACTGGTATTGCAGGCCTTAACTTTTAGGAGCATCTGGGAAATAAAGACCTCCTGAAACATGTTCAGAGCATAGATGTTGTGAATGCTACCAAACGCTTCCGAGTGCTTGCCTTCCAGGTAGAGGAAGCATCCTTCTTTCACGTATTTCACTAGTTTTGTACACTCAGGGAGAAAGTCCTTATGTAGTCTTATCATGTCCCTCTGTTTTGTCAGTGGCAGAGTAAAATTGCGTGGGGTATAATTTATGGTCCATTAAATAGTCATCAGAGGAACGAAAGTGCGTTTCCTGAAAACAAACTACGTCTAGCAGCATTTGCCGCACCTCTCCCCATATCTTGTGTTTAGCCCCCTAATATTCCAAGAAAAGAGTTGCAGCATGGATCAGGTACAGAGGAATCAAACCAGTACTGGTGCACCTGTGGGGTCATCAGCCAGCTGCTCATACTCTGCAAAGGTCAAGTTGAATTGCCTGCACACACTTTTTTTATACCCCAGGAAACATTCCCACCAACTGCTGCCCCCCAACAAACTGCCACCATCAAATAAGGGTCTCAACATGGTGGTAAATCGCATTGTGGCCTACTATCCCTCTGTCTCCCTCCCTCCATTCCCTCCCCCTTGGACTTTGTATAGAAAAGAAGATAAAGTTACTCACCCTCTCTTTGCAGGCCATTCTCCACCACATTTGCATCGGTGGTGTATACGGTACCAGCCAGGCTGAGTCCAGGTCACTACCACCAGATTAGTAGAAGTTCAAAGGATTCATACATTCAACCTTCACTGATTGAGAAAGTCTCCATCCAGTAAATCAAGTCTAATGGTCAACCTCTATAAGCCTCAATTTTAGCAGTGTCATTGATGGTCAGCTTTTTTCTGCAGATTTCACCTCCACAAGCGTGGAGTTTCCCACCGGTGGCTTGGGACGGTTTGCTTTAGGCTCTTCCTCGGTCAGCCATGTCTGTGGGCTTTCTCTGGCCAGACAGAGCATCTCATGTGCTTCCTCAAATGTGCAGAGTACATGTGATTTGGAGTAAAGTGAAACTGTTATGCGAATAAGAAGGTCCAGCGATAGTGTTACAATAAATGTACCCTGGGTAAGGGTACAAAAAGGCTCCACTCTGGTACCAGGAGATAAGGCTTTATTAGTCGTCCCGACTGCTCCACATCACAAATAGCTTGCTTGCCTCACAAGAACAAATCCAACATTCTAAAGCAAGCTCCAGACCTAATTGTAGGAACATTCTAAGGTAATAAGGGGAGGAGGGGAGAGGGAATGTACCAAGTGGGTATATAACCAGATTACAACACATCTTCCCCCGAAAGAATAACAAGTTTGAGTCAGCAAAAGAGACTCTTACCTTAAAGAGGATAACAAGAAAGAGGGTGAGACCCCATAAATCAAAACATCATCCTTGAAACACAGAGTCTTGGGAATCCCTTCTAAAATATGCTGCATGATTTTTTGGGACACAGCGGCGGCTGACTCTAGCCCAAACGGCATTCTACAAAACATAAAAAGTTCCATGAGAGTGGTGAAAGCAGTCAACCATCTAGATTCCGGATGAAGTTCCACTTGATTGTAATCATTAGAGAGATCGAGGACAAAAAAGCAAACAGCTTCTCCCATCATACTTAGCATCTCATGAATGCGTGGAAGAGGGTGCGTAAGGGGGCATCTACTGTCTCCTCCCCTTTTCTTGTCACCACTTTTTGGCTGTTGTCCCCTCTTTCCTCCGAGGTTCAAAACTCTCCCCTCAGCTGGGCTTTGAAGCAGTCTTTATTGGCTCTGTAGTTGTGTCTGCTTCTCTTGTTCTGCTGCCATTTACGTGCTGGCAATGGCTGGAAGGCTCCACTGCTCTTCCTTGGCTTCCACACTCTGATGAGAGCTGCCTTCAGAGGTTCTGGGTGACAGCTCGTGTTCGGCTGGTTCGTGGAAGATGACGGGCGCTGCTGTGCTTGCTGATCGGAAGGCCCTCCTTGTCTCCCTCGGCTCACCTCATGCTGGTGGGCACAGCTGATTGGTGGCCTGCTGCATCTCACATTACACTGACAGGCACAGCTCAGCTGCAGTTGAAGCCCTTTCGCCTTCCTTGGCTCTCCTTATCCTGAAGGGCATAGCTGATTGGAGGCCTGCAGTGTGTTAAATTACACTGACAGGCACAGCTCTGTGGTTGTCGTGCAATTTACGTTGGGTTCAGTTTTGGACTTTTCGTTGCACCGAGTCCTCTAAGCTCGTCTGGCAACATCTGCAGTTTTGGTGTTCCCTTCACGCCGACAGGCACAGCGGTTTTAAGTTGCCTGTTGCATGTTCTAGTTACGCCTATGGGCATTGTTAGGGAAAGTGTGGAGGTTTGATTCCTTTGTGTTACTTCTGATCTACCTATTGTTGTGCTTCAGCCTTTTTACCTCCATGGTGATGCGCACACCTTCTGCGTAGTCTAAGTTCTCCCTCGACTCCAATGCAATTTTAGTAAAAACTCTCCTTCACCCAGGAAGACAGTTATTTCTACCGCACCCAGTATTTGCTTTAGATGCTGTTTTCAATGTTTGCATAGTATTTTGAACCTGTGTAGGTATTACTTTTGTATCTCAGTTTTTTACTCAGTATTAATCAAGCATAATTATTTTATCTATTCAACGTATCCCTTATCTGTCCTCATATCTCCTGTGTCTTCTTAACTTTTGTGTTAGCCTGTGGTTCTTAGCTCACTACTTCTGGTGTACCTATCTAGCTGTCATCCTTTGCAGGGATTTTTACTCTTTCTTTCTCCATCTTTTGGGTTTGGTTAATATCTTCTGTGCTGTGATGGCAGTGGCTGGAATGTCTCAACCTGTCCCATTTTTACATGAGGTTGGGGAGCCTAGCATTCCGTCGAAAGAGGGGGCGAACATTTTTGAGTCCTACTTAATAGCCAATAGGGGGTGAAAAGTTTAGTCCAGTCAGAAAACAACATATTCTCCTCCATAATTTAGGTGCTCATGGGAGGAGAGTTTATGATTCTCTTCCTGAACCAGTAATTGCGGAGGATGATATAGTTGATGAGCTGGATGTATACAGAATTACTTTCCTCAAGTTGGAGAAGCAGTTTGGTGATAAGATTAACATTGCGTTGGAACGTCATAAATCTTTCTGCCGCTTGCAAGGTAAGCAGGAAAGTGTGTTGAACTACGTTGCTGCACTCAGAGGGTTGAGCAGTTTATGTGACTTTGGGGAATTGAACAACTCACTCATTAGAGATCAGATTGTACGCTGTATGAATAACATCAGCATTCAAGCAAAGTTATTACAGAAACAACCTGATTTGTATGAAGCTGTGGAAATTGCTTAGTCCATTGAAAATACAGCTGAATGCCTAAAAGAAATCAGATCCTCTTCCTCTGCAGATCAGGTATCAGAAATAAGGGAGGTGACATCTGAAGATGTGTTTAAAATAATAAATATGAGTGTAACTAAATCTAAGTTTGATGGGTAGAACAATAAGTTTAAATGTTTTCGCTGTGGTAGTAATAACCTTCTTGCCAATTCTCCATTCTGTCAGGCCAGAGCTGCTACATGCAGGAAGTGCAATAGCAAAGGTCATTTTGCGAGAGTGTGTAGAGATCTTGCCACTAAAGACAAGCGCTGTGACAACAAAGACCCTGGTGAGATCACACAGTCTGTCCCGAAAATTATTTTACAAGTAAAGGATCTGAGCGTGGTTCATTCAGTTAGTTGTCTGGAATGTAATATTAACGTAGATGGTATACCTGTTAAAGTTTATGCGGATTCATGCTCTCCTAATACTTTAATTAATTTTTATGAATTAAAGAAAATGAAAGTGGTAGGGGAGGAGGACCTACAGGTTCCGGACATTGCTCCTTGTGGGTACAATAGAGATCATATTCCCCTCAAGGGCATGTTCAAGCCTCTCATTGCCTTCAAGAATAGCTGAACGGTGGACAAGGTGTACGTAGTTAAAGAGAGGTCCAATTTGCTGGGTTGGCATCATCAGAAGGAGCTTGGAATAAAACTGGATCCTAATAATCCTGAGCAAGTTTTGATCGTCAGCCAGTCTATTACAGAGGACCGTATCAGTGAAAAATTGGGATTGTTGAAATATTTTCAACACAAAATTAAGCTAAAGTCTGGCTCTAAACCTGCTGTTCATAAGACCAGACCTATACCCCATCTGATGAAAGAACCTTTTGAGAAGGAGCTCAACAGATTGAAAAAGCAGGGGATCGTTGGACCTATTGAGAGTTTAGATTGTTTTGCACCCATTGTTATAGCCAAGAATCACCATGGTAACGATATTAGGCTTTGTGTAGACCTTCGAGACCTCAACAGAAACATATGGATTGCTAATCCATTGTGCATTGCACGTGTGGGTTCGGATCCCATCCTCATCACCAGTGTTACAATAAATGTAACGTGGTTAAGGGTACAAAAAGGCTTCACTCTGGTACCAGGAGATAAGGCTTTATTAGTCGTCTCCACTGCTCCATATCACAAATAGCTTGCTTGCCTCATAAGAACAAACCTAACATTCTAAGGCAAGCTCCAGACCTAACTGTAGGAACATTCTAAGGTACTAAGGGGAGGAGGGGAGAGGCATTGTACCAAGTGGGTAAATAACCGGAATACAAAAGATATCTCACCTATTGGCATCTCAGTTCCGCAATTATGGGTGCCAACATCTGTCTCTTGTTGAAAGTGCTCTGGGAGATTTTCTGGAAGAGGCCAATAGTCTGATGCAGGTGACAGCAATCATTTTTTCGGCTCATCATTATCCTGTTTTTTAGAGACAAAGAAGCTAATTACGCAAATATGTCCCTTGGGCGGGCCCCCGGTCTCATCATATCCAGTAAGGCAGCCGCCATGTCCAATGTCAGGGCTTGCATATGGGTAGTGACCACATTGGAGATCTTTTTGTGGAGGTCAGTGAGGCATGTCTGCAGGTTCTCCTTTGCCAGGGGATTTGGGGAATCACCCTTTTTCGGTGTCATCTTCTCAGAAGTCTTCCCCAGATCAGTGACCCCAGACACATCTCTCTTGAGGTATTCCACTCCACTCCAGTAGTTGACCAGTCCCTTTTGCTTCCTTGGCTTCTTGGGTGACATAACTGGAGGTGACAGCCCCTCACCTTAGAGGTTGCTGGTACATTACACAAGGAAAAGCCCAGGCGCTGTTATGGGGCGGCAATGTATCTCTTTCTGCTGCACCCTCCGAGTACTGCCATGTTAGGGGCCAGTCCCCAGTGCAAAGCAGGAGACCGTTCCTCTCCTTCCTCTGTGACTGGGAGTGTTAAATGGCAGATCCTCCCTTAAGTACCACCACGATCTTCAGGTACAAGGCTACCTGCAGTTGGGCTGCAGTCCAAAGCAAGCTGTAGGACCTGGAAGGGCATGTTGGCTAACCTTGGTTTTTACCTAGTCACCAGTGTTAGGGCTCAGCAGGCCGTTCCCTGCAGTTGGCAGAGTCTCCTCCCATGGCCCCCCACACCACATTAGTAACACTGCAGAAATTGAGGACAGCCTTATTCTGGAGCCTGCATCCTCTGTCAAGATGGCTGGCGTCTCCTCATGAGACACCAGATGATACGCGGTTTGTGCCTCCTACACCAACGTCGGTACCTCTCAGCCACTTGGCTCACTGGGGGCACCGCTGGACAGGCTCACGCTCCCTGGGCTCCCACTGTTCCTGGCATTATTTTCGAAGGCAAGAGGGGCCTAGGCGAGGAAGGCCATGCTGGAGCTCACCAGGAAGACATCATGCGCATGCCCCCAGAGGCCACATTTATCTTCATAGTCTTTATTTGATGTATAGGTGATGAATGCTCTTGCAACACACAGCTAAAGCTGTGTATAGCAAGACCTGAGTGCAAAAAATGAAAAACTATTTTTGTTACACTCGCTTTCCTGGCCAGGCAATCTAGCCTAGGGAGGTATGCTTTGAACCAATGAATTCCTTTGATTATACAGTATTAGGAAATATAGGGTTTTCCCAGTTCCATTATAACCAGAGAATGAACAATGTCACCAATGTCACCAAATGAGAAGCGCATAAAAGACAGTTGGCAATCACTAATAATACATAATTGATACATAATATTACACAATTGTCAGTGCAGACCAAAATATAGATAGATAGATAGATAGATAGATAGATAGATAGATAGATAGATAGATAGATAGATAGATAGATATTCACAAAAAAACAAATGTTAAAGTGACAATGTCATTTGAGATGTCATCAGTGATGTCATCAATTATGTAATTTAACATGACATAAGTGATGTAGCATGAAGTCAGAAGCAATGCTTGACAGGTTAAAGTTAGCTCTGTAAATTATAACTGATGGAGTTAAGTTAGTTTTTTGTTTTTCTAACTTTAAATTTAATATTTCTGACTATAACATCACTTTAACTTTTGTTTTTTCATTGAAATTCAAGGGTCTTCTTAGCTTAAGCTAACCACACCACCAGAAAAAATAGTTTGTACTGTATTCACCTTAATGGGATCACCCTCAAAAAGACTTCACATGACATGCAATTTTAGGGCAAGAGGTTGATAGGCATACATTTACCACTAATAACATACCTTCTGCCAAAGCCTATGGCTAATCCTCCATGGTTTGCTAAAATACACAACACACATTTGTGAGATGAGCACAATGGCATAGAACCTTAGAGCCATGCTTACAACTCCAGTGTGAGTTAATCCACCTCTACACATTGGTGTTGTTTCACAGACATGCCAGGGGTAGTGGAAGTGGCATTACATACTCTTTGATCTTAGTGACATCACAGAAAGTGACATTATATGACCCTTGACCCTGACTTTTTCCAAGAACGGCTGTCACATGATGGTAACATGCCACACACTCTCTCTCTCCAACACCCTTACATTCATTCATTCTCACTCGCTCACACTCTTAATCTCACTCATACTCCCTCATATTTACTGACACTCAGACCAAGGTTTACTAACACTTTGCACTGTGTTTGTGTCACTTGTGTGTGTTAGAGTGGGATTTACTATCCAACGCAAATCCTGGTTTGTGTTCAATAGTATTCTAAAGTATGTTTTGTGGTATTTTGCATCAAATGGGCGCTCACTGGGTAGTGCATGGGTGCCCTCATGCAACCGCCCATGGGTTTTGATGCAAATCCCTATCTACAAACATTGGTTGAGTGGAATGTGTGGCAAATTAATTTAACTACTCAACGCAGACATAGTGAGGGGAAATGTTTTAATTTCTCCTTGTTTTCTAAAATTGCACATGTGCTGCATTGCACAGCACAAATGCAAAGAGGGAAAAGCCTTTCAGCATACTTTTTGTACATGTAGGAAACCCTTTTAGTATAAAACCTAAGCTTCAGAGAACACACATTCCCTTGCATTATAGCGCGAGAGTGTGTTTGTTTGTGTTTGTGGCTGCCAAAAGTACACCAGTGGAGAGGGAGAGGAGCATATCTTATTACATATGGTGCATTTTTTACCTTTCCCTTTGATGCAATGCAGCGCAGCATCTTTGGTGCAGAGCTGCCTTGCATCAAAATATGAATCTCAGTCTCGCAGAATCAAACTCACTACTTGTCACTGACTCGCACTCACTTTCACTCACATACGGACATATGCTCACACACATACACATGCTCTCTCACACTTAAACACACTCTCACACCATACAGTTAAAAACATTTGTACTTACCACAGCTGCCACCAATGTGTGCTCCTTTTTTATTGCACTATAAAATACAGAACCACATCGCTATTGGCGAGATGATCACGTGACTCCATTAAACTAGTGCCACCCACCGGGCGCCATCTTGGTTAGCGCTCTAGTGGCTGGATCTATTTAAGAGGGGGAATGCAAGCGCGCATGGCTACTGAAAGAGACGCCTAGCAAGCTAATTGCAGATTGTAGAACGTACTGCTCATTGATCCGGGAATTGCACTGGGGTTCTGACGCACCGCTGCACCATGCCCTTCGCTGACGCGAGGGTAGATACAAGCGCTGCGATTTATTTTGATATTGCTGGCATGCTGTTTTAATTGTCTGAGTGTTGGGATAATATAATTTTAATATTTGCCAAATCGTGTATTGCTCACTTACTTGCACTATAAAATACAGAACCACATCGCTATTGGCGAGACGATCACGTGACTCCATTAAACTAGTGCCACCCACCGGGCGCCATCTTGGGTAGCGCTCTAGTGGCTGGATCTATTTAAGAGGGGGAATGCATCGCGCCTGGCTACTGAAAGAGACGCCTTGCAAGCTAATTGCAGATTGTAGAACGTACTGCTCAGTGATCCGGGAATTGCACTGGGGTTCTGACGCACCGCTACACCGTGCCCTTTGCTGACGCGAGGGTAGATACAAGCGCTGCAATTTATTTTGATATTGCTGGCATTTTGTTTTAATTGTCTGAGTGTTGGGATAATAATTTTAAAATTTGCCAAATCGTGTACTGCTCACTTACTTGCACTATAAAATACAGAACCACATCGCTATTGGCGAGACGATCACGTGACTCCATTAAACTAGTGCCACCCACCGGGCACCATCTTGGTTAGCGCTCTAGTGGCTGGATCTATTTAAGAGGGGGAATGCAAGCGCGCCTGGCTACTGAAAGAGACGCCTAGCAAGCTAATTGCAGATTGTAGAACGTACTGCTCATTGATCCGGGAATTGCACTGGGGTTCTGACGCACCGCTGCACCGTGCCATTCGCTGACGCGAGGGTAGATACAAGCGCTGCGATTTATTTTGATATTGCTGGCATTCTGTTTTAATTGTCTGAGTGTTGGGATAATAATTTTAAAATTTGCCAAATCGTGTATTGCTCACTTACTTGCACTATAAAATACAGAACCACATCGCTATTGGCGAGACGATCACGTGACTCCATTAAACTAGTGTCACCCACCGGGCGCCATCTTGGTTAGCGCTCTAGTGGCTGGATCTATTTAAGAGGGGCAATGCAAGCGCACCTGGCTACTGAAAGAGACGCCTAGCAAGCTAATTGCAGATTGTAGAACGTACTGCTCATTGATCCGGGAATTGCACTGGGGTTCTGACGCACCGCTGCACCGTGCCCTTTGCTGATGTGAGGGTAGATACAAGCGCTGCAATTTATTTTGATATTGCTGGCATTTTGTTTTAATTGTCTGAGCGTTGGGATAATAATTCTAAAATTTGCCAAATCGTGTACTGCTCACTTACTTGCACTATAAAATACAGAACCACATCGCTATTGGCGAGACGATCACGTGACTCCATTAAACTAGTGCCACCCACCGGGCGCCATCTTGGTTAGCTCTCTAGTGGCTGGATCTATTTAAGAGGGGGAATGCAAGCATGCCTGGCTACTGAAAGAGACGCCTAGCAAGCTAATTGCAGATTGTAGAACGTACTGCTCCTTGATCCGGGAATTGCACTGGGGTTCTGACGCACCACTGCACCATGCCCTTCGCTGACGCGAGGGTCGATACAAGCGCTGCGATTTATTTTGATATTGCTGGCATTTTGTTTTAATTGTCTGAGTGTTGGGATAATAATTTTACCGGGCGCCATCTTGGTTAGCGCTCTAGTGGCTGGATCTATTTAAGAGGGGGAATGCAAGCGCGCAGCGCGTGCGCGCAGCGAGCACGCCAGAGGCAAGCCCGTCTGCGCCCGTCCGCGCATCGTTCGCGCCTAGCGCTAGCAATGCTGCTCAAACTTGCACAGGCAGAATCTACTATTCCACGGCCTCCCTACTTAACATCGGTAAGGGGGGGCGAGGGGAATACCAGCAGGCTTTGACATGTGGTCTGATCAACAGTAGGTCACTGATAAAGCATTATCAGGAGATTAATAACCTGCTGGAAGATTTGGATCTTGATCTACTATTTATCACATAAACTTGGATAAACCCAGACTCCTTAGTGGCGCTGGTATTTGCGTGCCCAGCAGGTTATAAGATCCTCCAGAAGCCCCGCCTAACGGGGAGAGGAGGAGGGATAGGGATAATTTTTAAAGAGAAGTGGGACTGTGCCCCACTACAGATAAACGACATAGCGGGGTATGAACTCTTGGGCTTTACTTTACTGGAGCCTAAAGGGAGAGTGCTGACAGGCCTGGTTTGCTATCTTAATCTTTGGGATACTGGGAGCCTGGGGAACCATTTACAAGCCTTGAGCCAAACCTGTGAGAACTGCGGCCTACACCAGCTCATTCAAGAGCCAACCCACCAGGGAGGGCATATGCTCGATTTAGTTTTTGCTAAACAGTCTGAGACAGAGGTGCTTAATATATCATCGCTAAGCTGGACTGATCATTTCTTGATACAGTTTAGGATGACTATACCTAGAGTCAAACTGATGGGAAAAAACCAAAATACCTTCCGGTGGGGGAGAGATTGGGTGAAACTTTCTAAAGCGGGCCCAGCTCCTCTCTTTCCTAGACAGACTCTGTTTAATCCGGATGAGGCAGTAGAGGAAAACTATAATAGATATAGTAACTTCATCAACAATGTTCTTGAGGGATGCATCCCCAGAAAAAAGCTCAAGGTTAGGAGAACACCTTTTCAGCGAGGAGCTGAGAGTGTTACGCTCGGCTCGCCGACAGGCAGAGAGACGGTGGCGCAGATCGTACTTAGAAACAGATAAAAAAGCTTCAAGCGCAATACAAGCAGGCCATTAGGGGGGCTAAGTCACAATTTTATGCGAGCTTCATCCTTCAGGCGCCTAACGGCACCAAGGCCCTCTTTAATATCATAAGGGACCTTAGTAATCCTGGATGTTTGGCTAATAGAGTCCAGCCATCACAAAATCTGTGCGACAAAGTTGCCACTTTCTTCATTGACAAGGTGGCCAAAATCGTGGGAGGGTTTGACCAGAGCACTACTGGAACATCGCTGACCGTTGAGGAAGTCAGAAATGATATTTCTCTTGAACACTTTCAACCACTCACGGAGAATCTCTTTAGCAGTATAGCTCGGGAGATAATATCTGGCTCGCCCCTTGATCCCCTTCCTCATAAGATCTGGAAGGAGTATGGCCCTGACCTATTTCCGGGTCTGCGGCAAATATGCTGCCAATCCCTGAATGAAGGAGTGGTACCAGAATGCTGGAAGCAGGCGATAGTCACCCCTTTGTTGAAGAAGCCATCCTTAGATCCGACAATGCCAGTTAATTTTCGTCCCATATCTCTCCTGCCGTTTCCTATTAAAATTCTGGAAAAGATGGTTAGTAAATCCCTGTCATGTTATCTGGAAGAAAACCATCTTTTGGACAGGGACCAGTTTGGATTTCGGCCGAGGCATGGGACGGAAACCGCTTTAACAACCGTGTTGGATAAACTTCGAATGCGAGCCGACAGTGGGAATTCCCCAGTGTTGGTGTTACTGGATATGTCGGCCGCATTCGACACGGTTAGCCATGCGGTATTGGTAGCAAGATTGAAAGGATTGGGGGTGAAGGGATGTGCCCTGAAATGGCTACAATCCTATTTGGCAGATCGACATCAGGCGGTTACTATGACGCCATTTGCCTCCCCCTGGTCCCCGGTCTGCTAAGGAATACCCCAGGGCTCTGCAATTAATCTGATTCTTTTTAATGTTTACTTAGGCCCCCTGATCCCTATTGTAAAATCTTATGGGATCGACGTGGTCAATTATGCCGATTATATTCAACTGCTGTTTTCCATTGAAGGAAAGCATGCAGTCTCTATGAGCTCCTTTCAGGCATGTATGAGGTGGGTCTCAGACTGGCTGAAGGCCAACTCCTCACAGCTCAACGCTGGGAAAACAGAGTTATTGCACTGCTATGCAGCAAAAATGTCTAAACACCTAATGGGTGAGTTTAGGATCAGGCCAGAGGATGCCCCTATAGTGGCAGCAAAATCGGTCCGTAATCTGGGGGTCATGATGGATGAGGACCTTCAGATGCAAACCCAGGCCAATAAAACAATCGGCACCTGTTTTTCCCTGATGAGAGCTCTTCGTCAAATTCTTCCTCTACTACCAAGCGAGGCTAGGCCCTTAGTGCTTCAAAGCATAATTCTGAGTAGACTGGACTATTGTAACTCCTTGTATCTGGGTGCTCCCCAATATATCTTGCAGGGGTTGCAAAGAGTCCAGTCTATGGCAGCTAAACTGGCTCTTAGGAGACAGCGTGGTTCCTCCGTGACACTGGCACTGAGGGACTTACACTGGCTGCCTGTTAAAGACAGAATAAGCTTCAAATCCCTGTGCATGGTCTATAAAGCACTACATAATATAGGCCCGCTACCTATACGAGAGCGATTCTCCTGGTACGAGCCAAAAAGACTCCTCCGGTCCACCAGCCAAAACCTGGTGTCCATTGCTAGAGTAAAACTGGCAAGGATGGGAGGTAGGGCTTTTGGCACGGCAGCAGCATGTCTCTGGAATGAGATCCCCCAAAACCTTAGACAAGCTGAATCTCTGTTGGACTTTAGGAGGAACCTTAAGACTTGGCTATTTGCCAGGAGTAAGTAGCAATATTCCGGATTAGTGGTTCGGTCGTTCTGCTTGCTGTATGTCATCATGGTCTCTAAGCGCCAGGATACCCGCTAGGTGATAGCCGCGCTACATAAAAAATGTATACAATACAATACAATTACACTAATAGTGAATAATAAAATATTATTCACTCTGAGTATAAAAAAAACAGACAGAAAATAAGGAATGCAGAGACACCCCTGTGTTCTTGGCACTGATGTTGCCGCCTGTAAGACTACGGTTCACAAAGGCAGTGACAGGGGTTTCAAGGGCCAAGCCAGGGGTCACAGCTGCAACCCATTAATGACGTCCATGCTCCTACATTCTAAATTATTCTGCAATTTACAATAACTCAAAATCTTCAGCAAAGTTCTGGGAATAAACATCCACACCTTTTAAACATCCTTGTTACATAACATTTGTCTACAGCATTGTATTACAACTGTTTAACATAGGCCCGTGTTCAGACACCCACTGGTGGATAATCTATTGTCAGCAGAAGTTTTGGCGTTTCTCATAGACTTTTTGCAAGAGGGTTTGGCTTTAAGCAAATTCTTCCCAAACTTTACTGGTTTCTAAATGGGGCATTATCTAACTTTCAACATGCACTCCAGGGGTTGTAGTTCGGGAACATCAAGACAGAATATGTAAGGGTAACAATGTCATGACTCGAATATTGAGGGATGAAATATTGAAAGGTAAGTTTATATAAATCATCTATACATAACTTCACATATATGTAAGTTGGTGTTATATATATATATCTTCAAGAATAAATGTGGAGTTAGGGATAGTAAATTATACTTCCTTCTGTTCATTTTCCTCTTTGATATATTGTCTGTCAATATTCTGGTCCACATATTGTGATCTTTTGATATTCTGGCTTCGATGTTCCCTAAGAAAATCCCTCCTGGGTTTACACAATTCCATTCTATGCACCTATCCGTGCACACGCAGTAACTCTATGATGTATGAATATGATGTTATCAGTGATGTCATCAATGATGTCATTTGAGATGTTATCAGTGATGTCATCAATTATTTCATTTAACATGTCATGGGTAATGTGATATGGGAGAAGATAAGCATTGCATAGCAGGGACACAAGTTATGATTAGTTAACTCTACTGTAACTGGCGAATTTTGTGCTTTTTTTTAAATGTTGAAAACAGACTTTGGCACAGGAGTCCATAAACACACCTGAAGCCAAAGCAACCAGAAAATTATAAGCTTAAAATGGTAGTTCATGCAAATCCTGAAAAGCTTCATGTTCTGAAAAGTTTGAAGGCAGTAAGTATACTTTGCGCTTTTTCTTATTGACATGTTTTACATAAGAATAAGATCTCACAGGTGCTCAACTATTTTGCCTCATATTGTATTTCTTTCTTCTGATGTTTGTGGCGATGACTGTTGGAGGCCACGCACCTACGTATCCTTATTGGTAAAAGCTGTAAAAAGTGAAAGGGGTGAGGTGATAATGGACTGATTTATTTCTGGTAATTTCATTATGGAGTTTAACATTTTCTTGTCCCAATCCTTGAGTTCATCTTACTTCACAGGATGAGGGTAGTTGGGTATTTGACAGGCCAGTACGTACCAGCTGCGGCCAATGCAGGTAATAGTGGTGGGGCTGGGTGGGGGAATTCAACGGATGACGACGAGAGGAAATTAATTATTTAATTAAATTTGCCTCGTCATCATCTGTTGAAATCCCCCCCTCCTCCACCCAGCACCACCGCTCTTACATGCACGGGCCACGACTGTCGCTGAGTAATCTACAGAAACTCTACAGTGGAGAGTTGCGATTAGAAGGTATGTATGTAACATACAGTTACACAAATAGGGGCATTTGCAGGAAACTTACAAAATGAAATAGGAACATCCTCAAGGCCATCACAATTGGAGGGCTGAGAGGACTTTATTTCCCAAGACCCACCATTTTACAGGGTTCCGTATACATACTGGAAAATTAGCTTTAAAGTACGCTGGCATTTATCAAGGGTGAAGCTGATAGATGCCGACAAACCACTAGAAGCAGTGTTTTCTCTTTCCCTTAAGGATACCTTTTTTATATGTAGAATTAAGTGCTCCTGCCACCTGGCATAAATGGAAAAATCATCAAGGGGGAACTCACATGAAGTTTTGGGCCAAGTCCCCACAAAACACTTCTGAGCTTCCATGTCTATGCAAGCACATGCATTCTTGCCTCACTAAGCACTGCAAAATCAAGGGCTATGTTAAAAACACTATGACCTGAGGGAAACCAAAAAGAGAAACAAGGGAAACAAATACACCTTCCGTAAGTAAAGATCTTCAAATGCTTTATAGTTGGGGCTTACTGAGTCCTTCTCTTGGGAAGCCACCTATACAATTACTCTAACACGCCAATAATAGAAAATGTAAAATAATAGTCTGACTAACGTAGGGTACTAATGGAAAATTATCTTGTTTGTGCAGGAAGTGTTAAATCTGGAGGACAATCTACTAGCCAAATGTTCTCCACACTAGGGATTGGACGGCAAAATAAATTCTGCAACACATTCATCTTGGATTTAGCATTTCCTTCACAAATCAAAGATTTTTTGTTTCTACTCAATTTTTTGTATCCAACCCTATTGACACATGTTTCTTCATCAAGTGAACGGAGCCAGTGCCTGGTTGTTTTAAGTGGTAATGGCAGGGGGGATTCAGTTTTGACTTTTGATATGCATGTGGGCAGCGACAGAGACAGGGTTTGGGTTTGGAAGAGTAGGGAGGAGTGCATGCCAATGTCAGATGAGGAAGGCTCACAATCAATGGTAGCAGAGCAGAGCAATGATGGGGAGCATTGTAAGACACACTGTAGAGGTGTGTAGGACACAAAATGGAGGAGAGTGGGGCTTTTGTGAGGGGTGAAGAACTACAAAAAAGGGGCAGTGCAAGTCATCAGTAAATGGAGGGCTCGGATAGGACACGAAATGGAGGATGGTGTGGAAGCAATGAGGAGAATGACATGCAATGGATAGTGGAAGGAGACAGCATTGAGTCGCTGCATAAGATACAAAGGTAGCAGTGGATGGTCAGACTGGCACTAAAGGGCAAAATAAGAAAGACACTAAGGCACAGAATTGCTCTTAGAGGTCTCCCCATTTAGTACTAGTGTTCACTCAGTTAACACATGAATCCAAGTGTCCAGTGTCAAACTGTTTCCGGTGTCATATATTTATTTATTTTATATTCCACATTGTAATACTAAATGTGCTAACCCATGAGTCCTTTAACAGACCATGTTAAAAGCAATAATAGAAGATTATGTATTTGACAGCCTGTAATACTTGGCCAAGGGAGCCTTGATAGAAAACATCATGTAAGCAAGCTAGTTTCAGATGACTGCCTTTGCAATATACTGTATTTCATTAATGGGCGCTTGCAAATCATATGTGATAAATCACTCCTTTTATTCCCTCCTACATTTTGGACGACCACTGAAAAATCCCACTATATTTAACTAGGTTAATCATTCCCTTCACAGTACCCCATCACATTTGCACGCTACACATTTGCAAATTGAACCTCACTCAGCATTGAAAGTCTGGTCTGTGACCTCATGGTTCTTTTCCAGAACTATATAAAGTCAGTAGGTTCTAGAAGTCCTGCACCGTCTTTTCACAACTTTGAGTATGCTCTCTTTGAATGTGAGAAAGATAATGACTAAAGCAACTACTAGAGTTAGGCTGGTTGGAAGAATGAGCACCAGATACATCAAGGTAGTGTCTGTCATCTTCCACCGGCAACTCTGCACAATGTTCTCTGGTAGCTGCATAACTGGCAAAATATTAGAAGAATGGTTGCAGGTCACTAACCATTTGTCAGCTATATGTACAGTCCTGAGATTCATGAGGAAATTCCACCAGGTCATCTTGCAACAATCATAAGGGTTCTGGCTGAGGTAGAGTGTGTGCAGGCTTTTTCCAAGCTTCTGTTGAGCCATTTGCAGTGGGAAGGACTGGAGGTTGTTACTTCGGACATTTAGAGTGCGTAGTTGCAAGTTACTCAGGGATTGGGGAAGGTGTGCTAAGGAATTCTCAGACAGGTCTAGAATTAGGAGGCTTTGAAAACTAGAGAAATCAATGTCTATGCTGTTGGAAGAGAGGCCTGTATTTCTTAAAGATAGATATTGCAGTGTTGAAGCCACATCTTGCAGTGGGTGTGTACCCAATATTAGTGCCCCATAGTTATTAGAAAGGTCTAAATGGGTGAGTGAAGTTCCGGTAAAAGCATGGGTCACTACCAGACCACACCCTGCAAGGTAAAGGTGCTTCAGTGATATAACGTTCCTGAAGTCAGTGCAAGCCTGATCCTCACCCTTGTCAGCCTCGACTATCTTCGGACAGAGGTCCAGATGATTGTAGCTGAGGTCAACTGTAGTTATGTACTTCATGTGGTTAAAAAGTTGTGCTGGTAGCCTACTTAACCTGTTGGTGCTTACATTCAAGGTTCGAAGATTTGGCAAGAAATTTTTTGAGTTTGGGTCCACCCAGACTTTTGAAAGCTGGTTCTGGCTGAGATCCAACTCAACTAGTGATCCAGGGGGATCCAGCTCAGTTAAATGGATACTTTGAAAACAGTTCTGATTAAGCTTCAATTGAGACAATGAAGTCATCATTGCCAGGAATCCTTCAGGAAGATACCAGAACTCATTTCTGCCCATGTCAAGAAAGTTCAGAGAAGATACATTTCCCAGTGTAATATCTTCCCAAATATTGACAGCAGTTACGTTAGTGACATTGTTGCTAATGACAATGAATTTCACTGTGCCATCCTGCATAAATGTGGCATTAGAGAGTTTTTCATAAAAATTCATCCGGTTGTCAGACAGGAGAAGAGAGCGTAGTTTGTTGCGCTTAGGCAGTAGTGGGAAAAAAAACAGTTGGTTGCTAGACAGATCCAATGTCTCCAAATCAAACTCATTGCTTGATTCATCTGACAGAAACCACTCAATGCTGTTGTAACTGGCGTTTAACACCCGCAGCTGAGTAAGGCTGAAGCCCACAATACAGGTTATTTGGTTGTAGGCCAGATTCAGCCTCTGCAGCCTCTGCATGGCCGTGAAGGTTCCTGCCTCTATCTCATATATGTAATTTCTCTCCAAACTGAGCTCCTTCAGCTCAACCAGATCAGCAAACGTCATTGCATCCAACCTCATGAGAACATTCCTGGCCAGTGATAAGGTCTCCAATGTGGACAGGTTCTGGAGCAGTGTAGTCGCCATATCCTCAGTGAGATAGTTCCCAGACAGATCCAACTTTCTTAGAGTTGGGACACCACGAAGAGCAGCCGCTGTCACAGTGTAGTTTACAAAAACACAATTGCCTTCTAGGTTTAGGACTGAAAGCCTTCTGCTGATCAGGAAGGTCCTCGGCTCAATGAGTTCTAGTTTGTTCTGGCTCAAGCTAAGGCTCCACATGCTGCCAAAGCGCTGCAAGGAAGAGTCTGTAAGAATCCGCACCTCATTAAAGTCTAAGAATAGCTCCTCTGTGTTATCTGGAAGGTCCTGCGGGACTGCTATAAGATGCTTCCTATTGCAATCTGCCGCTCTGTGGACCTAGGAAAAAAGAGACTTATTAGTTACTTATAGGTATTACAGAGTAGATAATAGTATATAGACAAATCTGCAACATGCCTTTAGTGATTGACACAATTGTTCAATCTCTACTGAAAGCATTACTTTAAGCACACCCAGCTTTTTACAAAGTTCATTCAATCAACATTTTTCTCTTCTTCCCAAATTCTTTCAGATGCTTTCATAGTATTCTGCCTCATTTGAGTTCAGTCGTTCTTTCCTTGGTACCAGTAGAACACTAGCTAATGACTTGCAAATGTGGAATCTGTAGGATAGACTTTCCCACCGAAACTGAAAAGCAAAGAAAACCCCGGAACTGGACTGGCTACTCACACATGGACCTAGTAAGCTTGAGTGCTCTGGATGTAAGAGCATTAAATACTCCTACAGATGTGTGTAGGGCAATGGCGTACTTATCTGAGACTTGCTTTTTGCTGCAAACCCCATATCTTGTTTTTCAGAATTCACAAGTGGAAGTGTTTTGTACGATATTGATCCCGGCAGCATGCACAAATTGTAGGTGTAGTCATGTTACCCAACCTGCATGGCCCCTGCAGCTGACAACACACATGCAGGCAGAAAGGAGTGCAGAGCCGGAGCATGGACAGAAATCCAGATCAGAAGTGAGCAGCAAGCAGAGGTTGACCATCACAGTAGCTTGTCATGACCAGTCCTACTGCATTGCCAGTAATTATTTATTTATTTATGCTGTTGATTACTTAAGTCCAGCCCTGAAAATAGTTAGAAATGTGTTTTGGAGTATCCATCAGAAGGTGTGTAAGTCACAGGTTCTTAGAACTGCTCTTGAAAAACTTTTGTCGCTACGTGAAAAAAGCCTTCTTATACGTATAAAATTCACATTTTGCGCACGACAGGCATCGCTGTACATACTTGTAAAATGGGTAAATTACATCTTGCAGCTGAACTTACACTTCGCAATTACTATGAATCATGCTGCTTGTATACAGTACTTTGGTGGCACTCACTGAAGTGGTGCTGCATGATATGTACTGTTTTATGTGCTGCTTGAGGGTGCAATTTATTTTTGTCACCATGCAGTTTCTCACCTTAAAAGCAGTCCGAGACATGAAGGTCTGCTGGGCTCAGCAGACCTCCATGTCTCGGAATGCTTTTAAATGAAACAGTTTTTTTAAAAATGCATCCCGTTTTCCTTAAAGGAAAACGGGATGCATTTTGTTTTAAAAGTGAAACGTTTTCGTTTTGTTTTTTAAGGGCAGGTAGTAGTACCTGGGACCACTGCCTGCCCCATAAAAATATTTCCCCCTGCATTTGCAAAGGGGAAGGGGTCCCTTGGGGACCCCTTCCCATTTGCGAGTGCATTACCACTCTCTTGAAGAGGGAGGTAAATTGTGAGTGTTTTGCGACCGCAATTGCGGTCGCAAAACATTCATACATGGGGTAGAGAGTTGCTATTAGGAAGGGACGCCCTTGAAACGCCCCTTTCTAATAGCGAGTCGCAATTCCTATTTAACGAGTCGCAAAATAATTGTGACACGTTAAATAGGAATTGTACATGGCCCTATTTGATTTTGCAAGCGCAAATGGTTCGCTAACCCGTTTGCGCATGCAATTTAAGGTCGTACATCTGGCCCTATATTTCCCAAGAAAGAAGATCTGCTGTTGGTTCATCATTTGCGTTTGGAAGGCCAGAGCATCTCACCTTCTGTACATAATCATGGGGGTCTAATTGTTTAGATAAACTATAGGATTCTATGAAAGATAGAGTAACATTTTGATATTCCCTAAAAATATTACTATACGTAGGGCCAGATGTAGGTGGCCAAATAGCGATCGGTAACGCTGAAAATCGGAGAATTTCAGCGTTACCGATCGCTATTAACCCATGTGAGATGTAGAGGCAGAAACACCGAATCGCTAAATAAGGAATCGCTAAAAACAACGGAAAACAACTAGCGATTCCTTATTTACCGAAAATGGCACACCGACTCACTATTTAGCGATTAGCAAAATAAAGAATCACTAAAATATAAAAGCAATGTACATAAACTCGCTATTACCGAATCCTTGAAAAATCGCTAATTAAGAGTGCAAATTACCACGAACTCAAAGCAGGTGGTAACCAGGTGCATAGTATAAAAACAGCTCCAGAATGCATCAGCCTGAACACAATGGCGGCCCTCTACGTCATAGCAAGGCGGTTAAGGATATGAGCTGCAGCACAAAGGATCTGGAGACGACAGGAACGCGTATACTGGTTGCGCATCCCCTTATTCCAACTCACAGAGCTGAAATCCATGAGAGGTACAGGCTTCACCCAGACACCATCCTGGACCTGATACGGGACCTGCACCCAATCCTGGAGCACCAGACACCAAGGGCACACGCAATACCTCCACATGTACAGGTACTCTGTTGCCTGCACCTACTGGCATCCGGCAGTTACCAGGGGGTAATCGCTGTGGCAGGTGAGTCTCACAGAGTTGTCTGTCACGTTTCTTCAAAACATTTCTGGACGCCATGTTGCAAAGGATGCCGCACTACATCCAATTCCCCAGCACACAGGCAGAACTGCATAAGGCCAAGATGGACTTTTATCAGAAGGCCCAGTTCCCACACGTCATAGGGTGCATTGACGGAACACATATACCAATCTGCCACCCTCCGCTGCGACTGAGTAGATCTACCGCAACTGTAAAGCCACACATTCTATAAATGTACAGGTTATATGTGATGCTTCTCACATCATCACCGACATAGTTGCAAAATTCCCAGGGAGCACGCATGATTCCTACATATTCAGGAACAGTGGAATCTATACCCGTCTTGCTGCGGGTGAATTTGGAGAAGGCCACCTGCTAGGTAAATCCATGTGACACACTCTGAAGTATACATTTGATGCAACGATTGCTGACTGTGAATAATTTTCCTTTCTTTTACACTTAGGTGATAGCGCATATGCGGTGCGTGCTTTCATCCTGACACCGTACCTCAACCCATCTACCCCAAGTGAAAGGAGATATAATGTGGCACATAAATCTACACGCAATGTGGTGGAGCGTACTTTTGGACTCATCAAAAGCAGGTTCTGCAGCCTCCACAAGAGTGGAGGTGCACAGAAGTACCGGCCCCTGATCTGCTGCAAAATGATAGCTGCATGTGCCATGCTGCACAACCTTGCCACAAAGAGGGAGACACCTGTGGAAATCAGTGATTCAGAGGATGAGGATGAGGAATGTCCCCAGCCACAGCACAGCGCTGCAGGCGTCGCAGCTGCACCAGATGGGAGACAGAGACGGGCAGAGATCACACACAACTATTTCTGAGTAAGTAATGAGACAAAGCTAGTAACTGCAATTGTGTGATGGTGTTTAATTGACCTTCAGTCAGGCAATTGTACAGCACACTGCAACACTATGATGGCCTCACAGTGCCTGGTCAAGCCAAACATGGCATAGTCACTCCACCATGCAACATCCCTAGTCCTATCATTGTGTCCAATGGGTTACGTCACCCACCACACAATGGAATGTGATGGCAGTGCTCATCTCCTACGCCCACGCGCAGCACTGCTGCGTTCAGCAGGCACACTGTCGTTGCCAGTGCTGTGTCCTGCGGCTGAACCGTGCCTACCACTGAGCCTCCTGTTCTCCTGTAATGGGGGGGTGATGCTGCTGCAGCTTGTTGCCTCCTCACTCTCAGCCCCATCCCCCGACCCTGTGGCAGCAATTTGGTTGGTCTGAAGCACCTCCAAAGCACTGGTGACTGTTACCAACGCCTGGGTGATGTCACGGCTGCACTTGGCCATCTCCAATTGCATGGCCACTGAGCGCCTGCTGAGGACATGGGTTGCATTACACAGCTGTTAACCGTCTTAGTGTGCCCTTCCAGCCTCTGTCTGTCCCTGCACCTTGCACCACGGTCGCTATCAATCTTGCTGCATAACAGCCTCACAGCATCAGACATCTCCTTCATGCCCTCTGCAACGGTGTTGTTGAGGCAGTATATGGCCTCCTTCATGTCATTGATGTGTCTATTGTTTGCCACCATCTCGCGTTGCATTGCCCTCATTGTTTTTCCTTGCAGGCGCTGCACTTTAAGCATCTGCTCCTCCAGACCGGAGAAGACACTGGACTCCTTTGCCGCAGGTCTGTGTGCCCTTTGTCGGCGTCTATGTGCACCTGTGTTGCCAACCTCCATGGGGGACTGTGTTACAGATGCCTGTCTATCATCCTGCGGGGTCTGTTGTACTCTCTGGCTTTCATCCTCTGTGCCCTCCATCACCTGGAGGCTACCAACTGTATACCTCCTGGCACGTGGTGGTTGTGATGGTGGTAGTGATGGTGGCGGTGGCGGTGGTGGTGATGGTGGTGTGGTGTCAGCAGGTGATAGGGCATCCTCCTCCAGTGTGATTTGCTACCTAGAAGCCTCTCCTGTCTCCCCTTCTGCAGCCTTGCACGATGTTTTGCCTGTGGATACAGAATGTACTATTACTCACTTGTCTGGCAGCATTTGCCTTCAAATAAATTTCATGACTGCCAATCTAGCTGTCTGTCCCACGCTTGCTAATGTATTGATTTATGTGACATGCATATGCTTTTTGTGGACTGACTGATGTGCTATTAGTTTATAGGGACTGCATCTCCCATGATTCATTGCTGATTTTAGGCAAAACATGGTCTGGAGTGGGATTCTTGCAGGGGGATTGGGGTTAGGGAGGGGGCACAGCAAGCTGTGCATGCATCTTACCTTGTCTGCAGGACCCTGTGGCTGAGCTGTCCACGTCTCCGATGCCACTGACGCTCTCCGGCTGGAGGGTGGACTCCACCATTTGTTTTAATGCAGTGAGTGCAGGTGCTGTTGAGGTCCCCCCACCTGTCTTCCTGGCTTGTTTCATCCGGTCGGCCACCCTCTCCTTGGCACGTTTCCGGAGATCATTCCATCGCTTCTTGAGGTCCTCTGTGGAGAAATGGATAACACCAATTGCATTGATTTTCTGCTGGATAACCAGCCAAATCCTCCTTTTCTGTGCCTCAGGGACGTGCAGTGATTTCTTGCCAAAGAGCTGGTCGTGGTCCTTCACCACCTCCTCTATAAGGACCTCGATCTCCCTCTCACTGAACTTGTGCTTGCGCTTTCTTTCTCCAGCATCCTTCCCCTTCTCCTGTGAGTCCATGGTTCTGTTGTTGTATATCAGCTGGGTGGTAGCTGTACAGCTCCTGTGCTTTTGCTCCTGCTTCCTGCCTCTCCAACAGCTTTAGGATCAGTGCAGCAGCATGGGTGTGGCCACTTCCTGGTTGTGAGGTCATCAGGAAGCGCAGGATTGGCTGGAGCACAAATTTGTGATTTTTTGAATCACTGGATTTGCTAATTACCGATTCGGTATTATGGAATCGGTAAGACCGATTCGGTAATGGGAACTCTGTATTTTTATTAGCGATTTTTACCGATTCGCTAACTTTTAATGATTTTTTATCTACATCGGAAATACCGAGTTCTTAATAGCGATTCGGTAAAAATCGCTATTAAGAACACGGTATTTCGGTTTTACTTACATCTGGCCCATAGTCTTTAGGAGGAAGGAATATGTGCCCTAATCATTAGATTTGTTGCAACCTTACATGATCTTGCTGCATCTTGTAAGTTCAATAAATATACCGCCTAACTAACAAGGCATCAGTTGTATGAATTAGCCAAAAAGTTCAGAGTTACCTTGTACCTCTGAATGTCTTATGAGAGTATACCCATGCCATTAATAATGACATACAAAAGTATTGCATCCACAACATCGTTTACCACAATATCATCAAGGTAAGTATATATTTGCTAAACAGGTGTGCCTCCTGAATATCGATACAGAATATCGTGGTACGGAAATATCAAGGACAAAATATAGAAACCAAAATTTCGGAAGGTAAGAATAGAATTTCCATACCTATCTTCACATATGTGTATCTTGACAAGAAATATATCTTGAAGGTGCATAGATGTGGAGTTAGGAATAGTAAATCTGTACTTCTTCTATATGCACTTACCTTTTGATATTTTGGTCATTGATATTTTGTTCACGATATTCTTATATCATGATATTTCTATGCTCGATATTTAATAGAACAATCTGCTATTCATAACTGCACATCAACTTACACTATACTTACCTAGCAACAGGGTGGTTAGTTTGATGTAATGAATGCACTTATATTGTCATCTGATATAACACACGCGATGTAGTAGAGGATCACCTGTCAAAGAACACACTCTATTGATGTAGTCAAGAGTTTAGAACAATCTTAGGGATCCAAGAAAAACTGCTGTTTCAGCAAGATGGTCATCCTGGGTGCATTGTGGAGTGGGGTCGAGATCAGGAAGGATGCAACACGTTTTAACAGTGTGTGTAAAGTGTGAAAGAAGGAAGGATGTATGTGACATGGAGATCATTCACAACGGAAAAAATGCTAAATGTTTTCCAGGTGTGAAAGCTGAACATCAGGCTTGTGGTTTATTTGTGCTTTTTGCTACGGTTTGCAAGTCAATGTTTGTGACAGAGCCGTGATATGTGCTACTGATGATGTTGATAGTTATGAGAGTGTGGGAATTTGTTCGTGCCCACTGTTATGGGCTTGGCCATATGTGAGGAAGTGTGTGAGGATCTTCATGTTAAGGGGAAGACTGGGGACAAGACTGACAACCTAGTGTCTGATTCGGGCTCAGCTTTACAGTAGCGTCAGTAATCACATTTCATGCAATGTGGAGTGATGCTTAGTTCATGTCATGTGATATTTCTATTGGACAACATGGATGTTTGAATATTTTGCTTGAAATATTGTAAATAAAGATAGATATGTGTATTAAAAGAAAAAGCATAAGTGTCTCTCACATGGGGAATGAATACTAGGGAGGAGGCACCAAGGCAGTTCAAGGTTTTGAGGCATGCTAGACGGATAGCAAAGATGAGGAGAAAGTGCTAAGTAAGTATGAAGTCTGTGCTTGTAAAGGTTAAGGGGTTCAGGAATGCCATCAGGGCCGGACTGGCCGTAGCGGGCACTGGTGTTTCCCCAGTGGACCGGAAGGGTGGGGGACGGTTTTGTACTGGTGGGGGCCGTTTTCATTGCTGGGGGCTGGTTTTGCAGCAGTGCTACAAAATCAGCCCCTTGTAACAAAAGCACAACCAGATTCACCCCCCCCCCCACCCCGAGGCCGATCAGACATAATTGCCAGGGTTGGTTTGTGATTCCAGACCGGCACTGGATGCCATTGGGCTCAGACGTGGGAGAATTGAAGTCAAACACAATGCGTGGAATGGGCCATTTGGCTTATGTGTCGCAGGACATGTATAATGAAGGCATACCTGAGACCATAGGGTCTCCTTTATGGTTAAAAAGGAAAGGTGAGGTGAACAGGTGGTTGGATTTGCTTAGTGTAAACGAGTTTGTTTGACTTAACCCCTTCGCCGTGGCACGAATTTTGCCGCGGCGCTGGGGGGGGCTCGGGGTGTTAGCGGCGCCGCCATGCTCGTGACGGAACCACTCCGTCATGAGCCACGGGCGTGCTGTGCTCATGACGGAGTGGTTCCGACACGACTCCGCCCACTTGCATTGTTCGCCCGCACAGGCGGGGAATCATTGTCGCGTGGGCGGAGCGGCCGCCAACGGCCGCAGCATGACGGAACCACTCCGTCATGAGCACACGGCGCCCGTGGCTCATGACGGAGTGGTTCCGTCATGAGCAGGCAAGGGGTTAACTGCCATATGCTTCCCATAATAACAATTGCCTCCCTTGGAGATGCAAGTCTTTTTCAAAATATGAATTATAGTAGATGTGCCTTCAGGTGGAGTTGTAGCAGCAGTCACAGCACATTACTGCCTTTATTATACCACATGGTATCTTTAAAGTTTTCTGAATCCCTGTTAACCTGTTCTTACCATCATTCGTTTGAAGAGGCTGCTGTTCCACATATCTAGCAATTTCATTTTCCTGGTGTCGTTCTAAGATAATATATAAGTGTGTGTGCAAACTTTGAAAGAAAATGATGGTGTGTTGAATAAAGTGATGTCTGTTTTGGAAGAAAGAGTGATTATTCAGAGAAAGGAAGGGTGTGTTTTTGTCAGAAGAATTTAGAGTATTTAGAGCATGTGGTGGTGTCCAGCGATTGGGTGGGCTGTCAACAATGATTGGTTTATAAAATGTGTGTTCTCCTCCACCACTGAGTGGAGAACAGTTGACATCCTTTTTGAGGTTTATATGACTTCTATGCCAAATGTTTAAAGAACTTTGCTGGTGAGACAGGATATCTTAAAGAGTTTATGCGCAGCGCAGAATATATTTTTGAAAAGCTAAAGGCATGATGGCATGAATATGCGAAGAGTTAAATCACATTGTGCCGGCACTGTAGTCATTTGTTTACTGGGTTGTAGTGTTGTATCATGGTCGATGCCAGCACATATGGTCTAGGGCGGTACTGATTCTGGTGAAGGAAAGGTCTGAGTACATACTGGTTTTTACTTCAACAACTTGGAGACCTTCTCATTCATTGTGAGGAAATACTGTTTATGTTGGAACAGTTGAAATGTTCAGATGCCACCTGTTTGAGGGGCATTTGATATTCGCACAGATGATAAACCACTCACATTGAGCAACTCGGTGCTGACAACATAGAGAAACCCAAAGCTTGGTTAAATGAAGCTGATAGTTGAAGCATGGCCACCATCGCAGAATGCTGAAGTTGGGTTGCAGCCATACTGGAAGACAGTTCATTAACTATCCAGTAAGAATGGCGTACTGATGTGGTGTGATACACTTCTCCCTCGTCTGTTTCCGAGGCCCAAGGTAGCAGTATTAGCCCAATAGCGACATTTAGGCCAAACCCTTACTCAGAAAATAAGCCATGTAGTTTGCTAGAGGTCTTTTCTGGATAGTAGGCCCTTGTATTTAGAAATCTCTATGATAGCACACTTTTTTCCACTCATTGAATGGTGACTGTTTCTTATGGTCAATATTCTGCGATCTGCTATTGGATTAAAAGGATGAATCTGCAACGTATCAAATTAATTTTTCCATGTTTCTCTAATGTGGAGAGTTACAATTAGTCAATGGCACCCTTGCATCCCCAATGCATTTTGGGCATTCAACAGCTCTACTTCTGAGGGTCAATTTATCACTTGCATCTCGGTGGTTTAACCTCTGGGCCTGTCCCATCAGTTTAGGTCTTTCGATGATCGAGAAGCGCTAAAGGCATTAGCAAGCCTTCTTCGTAAGACGCCAAACTGATGGTTCAGGCACACTAGTTTACACAGTGAAACTACCGAGATGGAAGTGAAAAATAATGGCGTTTGTGCATGTGGGTCAGAAGACGGTGCACGATGAGCCACATATTGAGGAGAACAACAGCATGGAGCAAGGACTGGATGTATTGGCTAGACTAGGACTGGAATCTATTCGTGCCGACTGCAGGAGTGCAAACGCAGGAACTAGAAGACACATGTGAGCGAAGCAGAAATGCTAGGAAACCTCAGAGCCCCGCCCTGTAAGAGATAGTGAGGGGAAACCCAGGCCAATCCACTAACTGTCTTCTCCCTGGTTTTCTTCCTACCAGAATGTGCACATTTTGGAAAAAAAGACCCTCAAAAATAATTTATCAATTTTGTAAAAATCTGGTAACCACTTTTTTTTCTTCAAAATGTACCCTTACTATCTAGGTGAGTTTTGTTTAGCTTGATCCCATGTTACTTTCGTGGAGGATAAAAGTGGCATGGGGTGAAATCAAGACTTCGAAGTCTTGATATTTGACATCCTGATGATATAGGCTTTAAAGGAAAACCTTGGGCCGCACTAATTCTTTTTCAAATTAGGAACTTCTGAGAAGATGAAGATTTTCCAGCCTTTGGCCATTCCGGTTTTGTGGGTTTTCCAGACTTTAATAATTTATTTTTTAATGTAAATTTCTCAGAGTAATTATTATTGATCATAGGCAAGGCAATATGGTATTTGGGGTTTTGAAAGAAGTACATATGATGTCATTATGGCACATCTTAACTGTGAAGACTATTCTGCAAGATCTAAGAAAACCCTGTCAAGAAATAAAGTAGATACCATTAAACTTCGGCCATTGAATCCACTATGTCACACCAAGCAAAATGAGATTTGATCTTCTATTCAATTTCCTGCTGACGTTGCTTGGATGAGCAATATCTGCTCACATCTGCTCTTCATTAATGCCCACTTTCTCGTCAACTTCTTCAGTCATGTATTCAGGTTGTCGGGTCAATTGCCATGGTTTAATGACAACTTGAACACAGAAAGACGCAACCTAAGAACAACAGAAAGAGCATGGAGATAATCCCCATCCGTGGAATCATTAAAATGCTTAAGATCAATGAGGAACATTTACAATAGAAGAATAAGAAAAGCAAAAGCTACTTTTAGCAGAACTCAACTCGACAAAGCCAGAAATAGACCCAAAAAAATGATTCAAAAAAGTCAAACAGCAGTCACGCAACACATCAAACCAGTTAGACACCGTATCCAGCACCCTGCCAAATTGCGAAGAACTGGCCACCTTCTTCAAGGATAAAACAACAAAGATAGAGAACAAACTTCAACTAGCGAAGGAACTACTACCGGCTGCCCCAGTCAGCTTCTCATACACCTCCCAATTTGCGGAAGGGAAGGAACCACCCTGGCCCCCCTCCAAATACAATGCCACTTGGAACACCTTCTCCCCAATCAGCGAACAGGAAATGTACAACACTCATTCTTCCTTAAACCCATCTAACCACTTCACGGACCCGCTACCTCCCAGCATATTCAAAGAGATCAAAACCTGTATTCTCCCACTATGGTCAAAGATTGTAAACACCTCACTACGTCAAGGCACTATCCCATCTTAAAAAAGCCTTTGGCACACTGCTCTGATCCTAACAACTTCCAGCCCATCTCCAACATCCCCACACTGTCAAAGCTCTTAGAAAAATGTGTACAGAACCAACTCTGCAATCACATAGAAAACTTTCAACTACTCGATCAACACCAATCAGGCTTCCGTCAAGATCACAGCACAGAATCTGCCCTTACGCATATTGTAGATGACATACTAAAAATGCTGGATCGGAACAAATCAAGGTGCATATTAACAAGGGACGGCGATAAATTTTGCAAAGCACGCTTAGCGTTTGCATCTTTATCGCCGGCTATCTGTGGAATTTATCTCCCGGTTAGCACGTTATCAACAACGCATATCGCCGAGGCGATAAAAATTCCAGAGATTGTGTGGATATCGCCGTTTTCCATGATGGAAAACGGCGATATCCTAGATGATAGGGCCTGTGGTCTTAGCCACAGAATCCACCCCCCATGTTAAGTATTCCTTAGTCAGGAATTTAACACACGTTAAATTCCTGCGTTAAGGCATACTTAACGCAATTTTAAAAATCGCTAACCTTCCTTGTTAATATTGCGAAGCTGGCTTCGCGATATTTTCCCTGGTTGGTTTCACAGCCATGCCTACTTAGCATCTCATTAGCGATGCAAAGTTAGGCGTGCTGGAAACGGGCGCTAAGTCAGCAAAACACGCGATAGCGTGCATTTGCTGATAAGGCGATTAAATTATCGCCGCTTTTCGCCCGAAAACGGACGCAAAAGCGGCGATAATTTCATTTCGCCGCCTTGTAAATATGCATCCATGCCTTCTAATATTGCTTGATTTATCTGCTGCCTTCAGCACCGTCAAACACGACAATCTACTGAAACTACTGGAAAAAAGAATGGGCTTATCAGGGGTCATATTACAATGGTTCGCTTCATTCCTCAAAAACAGATCGTAAGAGTCAAAATGAATCAATCTCTCTCTAAGGCCCATACAATAACTCTTGGTGTTCCCCAAGGATCCTCTCTCTCACCCATTCTCTTTAACCTATTCCTGGAACCATTAGCAAACCTCCTAAAATCTTCTAACATCCACTACCATATGTACGCGGATGACACTCAGCCATATCTCAAAATCACCTCTCCAGATGACATTATATCCCTCAATTCCATCCTACAAAATACACACCTCTGGTTCACGGTTAACCACCTCAAACTCAACGCAGCTAAAACTGCATTTCTTCTCATCTCTCCGCCGAATAACAACCCCAAGATTGATCTGTGGTTGAATCAACTTACAGCCCTCAAATGCTCACCCCACATGATAGACTCTGCCAGATCCTTAGGTATTACATAAGACAAACACCTAAATATGCAGGATCACATTAGTGCTGCCACCAAAGGAGCACACTACCAAATGAGCATTTTGCGTAATCTTAAACCCTACCTACCTCATGAAGATCTAAAACAAGCGGTCCAAGCCCTAGTACTACCCAGGCTGGATTATGGGAGTGCCACATTATGTGGCCTACCTAGATACAAGCTGGCCCCACTAAGAACCTCCCTCAACGCAGCTGCAAGACTTGTCCTAGGAACCAAAAGAAATTAGCACATCTCACCAGCCCTCAAAACCTTAAACTGGCTACCATACGAAGCAAGAATCGAACTGGAAATTGCTTTCATGACGCACAAAGTGTTACACTTCAACACCCCCAGTTACCTGGCCCAAAAGCTAGAAAAATCAGGGGAGCAGCAGATCCTCACGAAGTGCGTTCACCTTGCTTCTGAAACCCCAACAAACTCACAAAAAGAAAACTGGGGCCAGAGCATTCTCGGCTATCGCACCCAAAATATGGAACTCTTTACCACTGGACCATCGCCTAATTCCCTCTACCTCCGCCTTCAAAAGAGAAACTAAATCTTATCTACTGACTAAGTTCTTACCCTAAGCTAATATATTGGTGACACTGAAAAAAGTATAGATACCAAACTCTTATGTACACTGTCCTCCCTAGTACTAGCGATATTCCAGATCAACCACTGTTTATCCTATTTGTATTTTATGATATGTGTTCGGCTCTCACACTTATGTTTGCATGTTGATCAGACCTATGGCTAATTGTATTCTCTTCATGTAAGGCGCTCTGATACCCTCTAGGGTCACGTTCGTACTATACAAAACCTTCTAAATAAAAATAAATAAATAAATTAAATAAATTGCCCATTCATATAACTGATCTTTTTGTGCAGTTTGACATGACCCGTCCTTGTTTCTGCCATTAGCACAAAGATTTCCTACTGGGTGTTTTGGGGATATTAATCCACCATAGATGTGGGAAATGAATAGCAATAGCTTTCGTTTTCAACAGGACTCTTCTCATAAAGCAAGAGATGGGTAGCTCACTGTCCGTTAGGGTTGAAGGCCACAGACTCAAAATACAGTGTAGTCAAACCTGCCCATACCTGTTAACAGAGTACATTAGAGTGTACCTATGTGCACCGTTCTAGACATATTTCTACCAGATCTTCTGGGACATATCAGCAAGAGAACCCAGTCTTGGTCTTCTTTCAGTGTAATAGTTGTGGGGCACCTGGAAGATCTGAATCAATGGTTCCTCTTTTTTGTTGACCAACCGTCATTGATATTGTACCACTGGTCTTTGTAGTGGCTCCTTCTTGTTGTTCTTCAGATTCCATTATTGTAGTACTATGGCAGGACGACAACAGTAGTTTTTAAAAAGCTAAGCTGATCACGCAACAACAATACTGCACTTCACTTGAATGGGAGCTTGCGGTTGAGGTGTTCTGCTGAGAATCTGAAACTCTGAGACGGGCAAAGAAATGAAGATGTCAGGGAGGGCACACCTGCTGAAACAACTATAACTTGCACCCTCGCCATCCACTGTTATGTTATGTTACGTATATTTCTAGAGAGCACCTACAACAGACGGTTTCATGGCACCAGGGTAACAGAAACTGATAGTTCACTTGTATGCTCCGCTACTTATTACCTTACATATTACATCACTCATGACATGTTCTATGACATTATCGGTAACATCAACGTGACATCTGATATGGCATCATTGATGACAACACTGTGCATGGCGTGGGCGCAAACTGTAGTTACTTCAGTTAGTTATAAAGGGTGAATTTAGGTCTTTTTTTTTGGGAAAATGTAACGATTTAGCTGACATTTTCAGCTAACTATAAAGCCACTTTAACCTTTATATTTTTTCAGTGAATGTCTATACACACATACATACACACACGCACACACACACACAAACACAGATTTAATGTATTGAAAAATATTTATAATTATTATAATTTGTAAAATACATGTAATAATAAGCTCAATTGAAAAGATAAATTCATCTTTTAAATGAAACAAGTTGTTACATCAATTAAATATGTAAACTTTAGCTATTGTAACAAAATATCAAATAAAAGTGATAGTGAGGAATATTTTATAATTAGTGTTTAACAATCATATTTACAAATACATTTAGTATAATTTATTCATTTTATTATTGAATATGCATCGAATTGAGAAGTTAATTTGCTGTAACATTTTATTTTAATTTTGTCATGTTAATATTTAATATTTAAATTAATTTACATTTATGTTGTACATTAGAATATATTTAAAAAAAATAAAGGTTATTCATTTTTTTCTATATGTAAAATTACACATAAGTGTAGTAGCAAATATACATGTGAATAAATATCCACACATATATTTACCTTTCTAAATCGGACCCATAATATTTCCCTTTGAGATCCAAACTCTGTTTTGTACAGAACCTCACAGAATCTGGTAGTCCCTTTCTCTCCTTTTCATTTTTGATGCCCAGCTTATTGATAAGCCTGCTAGTGAACATGCGTGTTCCTAGCTAGATTCAAGCCCTCATCAGAGCTTTAAAGGCTATAGAATTGAACAAATGTTTTCTAGCCTCTATCATAGCAAATGGAATCCACCCATCCATCCATAGGTCTATGCTCGCCTCCTTCTGTTACAATATCTCCTCCAATTTCAACCTTCGATAAATCAACCCACCTTATTCTTGAAAGTTTAAAAAGCAAGTATTGATGAACACTCACAAGTTTGCAGGGACCCTGGTAACCTGGCAGGACTGCCATCACCTTGCTCCTCCATGCCACAGCCAAAAAGGTGAGACCCAGGGAGAAGCATAAAGAGACAATCTCCATTTCAGAAGTGATGCACCTGTCAGGAAAAAAGACAAATAAAATGCGATAAGATATACTCACATGCATAGGGTATGACAAAGGCAATCTAGATCTCTACCGCTCAGAACAGACCAATTTGATTGGCCAATTTGGAAATGAGACCACTCACAAATATTGAGATGTTTTAGGGACAGGCTTGATAAAGGTCTTCTGACTGAGGAATGTAGCCAAGCGTGGTGTAGCAATTTCATTTAGCTTTGTAGTCCATATCACTTCCTGGACGTCAAAGTGTGTGTGTGGACTTGGGCACTGTGTGCTCAGTGTGTGGTGTTATCTAATGTTGTTGCTGATTAGTCTGTGGCAGAGAGAGTCCACACCAGTGCTTCCAAATAGTGGGTATAAACTAACTTGGGATTTTATTTGTTTTCCTATAATGAGCGTGTAAAGGCAAAGAAGAGAGTAGTACATTTCTACCCAATTTCCAACCTTTTGACCATAGTAGTTTTTTTATTGCCGAAATTCCAGGATTATGGGTAAGCAAGACCTCTGAATGATTTTGAAAGAAAACTGTTTCTATGAATCTTCATATAACTTACGTCAAATAGTGAACATGAGTTATTGTATCAAGCAGTTGACACATGTCAACCTTTCTTTAAACTTGCTGTCTACCACAGAGCAAAGGGGTGTCTTGTAACCAATGTTGAAATCTAAAGAAAGAATTAACATTCAAATAATTTATTGAGTCCCATAGCTGACACCGTATTAAATCTCACAGAGCCCTCCTTACCCGCATCCCATGTCCTTATTGAAGTAAGAAAAGTAATGGAGGGAGCATTGTATGGCCAAGAATATAAGAGAACTTCTCTCACCAGAGTGCTTTGTGCTGTGGCTGGTATTCTTGTTTCTAGTGTCAACCACTCGATTCAGACAAGAGAATCACCTTCGCTGTATCTAACTCTTGAGTGGAATTACCTCTGAACACTGACTAAATTGTGACAAAGATTTCTGCCCTCCCATCCTATCAGACTGCATGCAAATCTATTCCACTGGCTCCATGTCTTCAGGTTATTCTGAGAAATCTCCAAGTAGACAAAACATAACACATTCACCGTCAGTCACATTTCAATTAGTTTTCATGCTGCCTCATACACCAGGTTGACTGGAAAGTGACCAGACATCAACTTCTAAGTTCCCAAATCAATATTTAAATAAATATGTAATAATCCATTGATGGATGGGGTCTTAATGAAAGCAATCGAAATGGTTCAAAGTCAAAACCTATGAGGAGTGGAGTATGGTAACTCCCACGGAAGTTTGAGTAAATGCAAAGACCCCATCCATCAATGGATTATTACACCTTTATCGATTCTCAAAACTTTATTCGATTACACAAGTAACCATAAAAGTACAAACCTATATAAAACTATTAAAATACTTAGAAAGACATTTATACCCGGCAGCATATCCAACAAAAGATAATAAAACCAATGCGATCATAAAAAACATAAAACCGCTATGGGCTAAGCACTTAGAAAGCAGTCATCGAAAATCGGGCCCTCACCGCCGTTTTCAGAAACAATCCAACATGAAAGATGAATTGCTCATTATTTTGTTGAAGCCAGGTCTCATAGGCTTCACACAAATCTGTAATGCAGTGGTAATAAAAAACTTTTAATGTACATTAAATAAAAATCACTCAGTCAAAAATGTCTCATCGATTGACCCGATATACCGTTGGAAGGTCAGGTTTGAAAACCGAGTGGAAAGCTTAGCAGATTACTGACCTGCCTTCCCTGAGGCGGAACAGCAGGGAGCGCTCCCACTGCCCCATCGATCTTGTCAGATACCTTTGAATTGGAATACGCCTATCAGGGTTCATGTTCAAATATACAACCACTCTTGGTATGTCACGCTCATTCTTCAGTCTCTCCGCATGTTTGAATTCGAACCAGGCGGTGCACAACTGTCTTTTGGTAATGGAATGAGGGTCACCCTGTTTCTCAAATAGTTGTTGGAGGCCTAACTTATACATACAGGATTCAAAGTAAGGCAACCACATGATATGTCTACCTTTGTCACACGACAGACAATCTAATATAATATTATGTGTAAAATCTACCTCTGTATTTTTCCAGATTGCAAACAAGAGGAGCAGTGGGCGACTGCTAATGAAGTCCTCAACAAAAGGAATATTCAGTTCACTATGGCTGATGAAGGTAGCACTCGAGATTGGTGCCCCCAGGATTCTCCTACAAAATCTATTATCTTCCGAATGAATTTGGGGACATTTATCAATGCCCCAAATTTCAGCCCTGTAAGTGGAAATTGGGAGGTAATGTTTCTTAAAGATGTTCAATAATGGAACTAAGGTTCCTCCCTTTCTGGGGCGAGGTAGATTAAGTATAGATCCTGCTGCTCTGGAAAGTTTGCGCCCACTAAGTGATATGTGGGATTGCCAAGATCCATTGTCAGAAAAGATCATGCCAAGGTAGGAAAAAGTGCTTGTGCATTGGAGTGATGAATCTCTCACTTTCAGGTTAACCAATTTATGCTTCTTTGGGCCACACAACATTATAAAAGACTTACTCAAATTAGTCTGCAAATCTAATAGCTCCATAAAATTTACAAAACCACTTATCAAATGAGGCAATGCATTACCAAATGAGGCAATGCATTAAGGGCACTGGCCTTCAATACGGCGTTGCAAGCATGAAGTAATGATGGCAAGGGAGAACAAGGGAGAGTCTTTTATTTTAGGAATGTCTGGACTATAATAAGTAAAACTGGGTGAAGATCATTTATATATAAGATAAATAAAAGGGGAGCTAAAATGCAACCTTGCCTCACGCCTCTAAGAATGTTAAAATCTCCGGAAACCTCCCACTGAGTATTAATTCTGATCCTCACTTTCACATCCCTGTGCAAATATGCGAGAAAGTGCACAAGTGTTTTATCTAATCCTAGGGATATTAAAATGGCCCACAGCTTTGAGCCGTTCATGCTATCAAAAACGGTGGAAAGATCCATAAAGTCCAAATAAATTGGGGACTTCTTAGCTACGGTATATTTGCCTATTATTAAGCTAAAATTAAGGCACTGCGCCAACTTTGGCTCTGAAGCCACACTGATTACAATAAAGTATGGACTTCTCTTTGACCCACTCCTTTATACGATTATATAGGACTCATCCTAAACTTTTTAGGGTGGCATCGATTAAGGATAAGGGTCTATAACAACTAAGCAAAGAGCGATCCCCTTTTTTAAAAAGAGGCACAATTATGGAATTAGACCATGTATGAGGTGCAGGGGCAAAGGCAAGGCTAATGAACACATTTAAAAATAGAGGTGCCCAAAACTCAGGGTTATATTTTACTCTGAGGAAATGCCTTCTCTACTTCTTCAAGGGTCAATTATACTAAAGCAAAGTCAGGCTCAGTCACAATGTTAACATTGGGTTGATCCAGGGCATATAAATTAGCAAAATGTGCCTCCCAGTCCTGGGTAGTGATATTGAAGCTTATCTGAGTCATTTTAAGTTTGATTGTTTCATTTCTTTAACGGCATTCCAGAAAACATTACTATTATTATTGCTAGCCGATGTAACTAGTGAATCCCACTGTCTATTTACCTATTCTGCTTTCCTGCCTGAAATAACCTGTGTATATTGCCTACGTAATTCGACCACTATCAGAGGGTTTCTTGGTGATGCCTTGAGGGCATTTCGCATCTGGCGAGTCGCAACGGAGCACGCCCGGTTGAACCATCTAGGCTTGTCTGAATTGGATTACTTGAGACCATAAGCTCTTTTTTAATTTTAATACAAAGGTGAGTGAAAGAAGCGAGTGTGGGGTGGACATTAACAGTCTCAGTCAGGCATGCCTTAAACAAGGGAAGATTTTCACCACTTTTAAAGTGCTCAGAAGCTACTGCTCTTCATTTTGGTCTTAGTCCATCACTGGAAGCTGGCAGGCCCCAATCTCCTTACTATATAAAGGTTTGAGAGATATAACAAAAGACACTGCAATGGGGTCATGATCACTATAAAAAGAAGGGATCACTTCACCAAAAGTCTGCAAGGTCAGAGGAAACAAAAATGTAATTGATTATGGATGCTCTTTGCCCCTGAAGGTGGAAGGTTGCTCTGTGCCACTATATGTAACTTCTAGGGCATTTTCTAAGTCTTGGGCGACCAAAAAAGATGTAAACTCGCCCTCTTGCATCAAGGCTATTTAGATCAGAAATACTATCAGTAAAATTGCAGATTGGGACCCTACAATGGATTGGGAGTGAGATCATTGAATTAAGTCTAGCATTAAAATCTCCTCCTATACAAAAACATGCGAGCTGACCGCTCTTGCTTACAAGTTTCTGGATTGAGGATATATGCTTAGATAAAGATATAAATTTACCATTGGGTATACCTGTAAAATCGTTGTTATAAAAATTAGTAAAATAGAATGTTAAACCTCGTTTATATCTGCCTGTCAGGTAATTTGCATCAGTTATCTCAAGGGCCTTCACACTGCCACCAGCTTTAATGTTTACCCAAGTTGCCTACCCCCCTATTACTTGTCCAGCCTGTGATAAAGATGCTGGGTTATAGCAGCATACACAACCGTCAATATGAACAGTATTCTTCACCCAGGTCTTCTGGAACATTAATATATCATATTGGCTGACAAAAGAGAGCCAATCCGAGCAAAGCAACTAAGAGTGTAAACCAAATACATTCCAACTCAAAATACTCAATTCGTGATTATCCAAGTTGCCAGTTGTACTTGGTTTGATTATAGCTTGTGATACTGGATCAGTGGTCAAATTACTTATTGCCATACTTGGCTGACCTAAAGGGGTAAGTCTTAGTCAATTGAGCCCATCAAGGCCCTCTAAGCTTGCAAATATATTTTCTTCTATAGAAAATAGAGGAGGGGGGGGGCAAGAGCCCTCGCAGGTGATGGTTTGTAGAAGTAGCCTAAAGGGAGGCAACAGATGTTAATATCGAGGCCATTAACGGCCTCCTGACAGTTGAGTAGATTGCGTTCAATTGCAGGCCTACTAAAGTGAATAAAGATACAATCACCTTTGATGTTTCTTGGAGCGACCAACCCACCACACCCTCCTTACCATCAATACGTTTTTACTTTGGGCAAGTCTACAATTTTTATGTTTACTAAGCCAGTCCACACTTTTATTGCGTAGTTCCTCCCAGGATTCTCTTTAGCAACCCTTAGAGGCCGTACCCCGGCTAGGACTACAATGTAGGGACAAGATACAGGTGGAAGATCCAGAATGACCATGCTTTTGTCGGCCTCACGGCCTATTAAAGAGCTTTCAGGATCGTTACTACTTTAAATGGCTTTATGTCTCGGTTTACACGTGGTACTGCTGTTGTCATCGGTATGGCCTTTCTGAAGGGATTTAGTGTCGATTATAGAGATATTTCCTTGTGAAGTACAAATGGTACTTAGAATATGTCTGTTTTGGGAGTTATGGAGGGCCTTAATTTCAGCAAGGGGGTCAGTTGTTCGTGTTGTATTATTGCCTAATGTGGAAAGCCCAAACAATGCAGTTAATGGAGTAACACAAGTTCCACTTCCGGAGATCTTATTGACATCCAATACTGCAGGGGGGGAGCGAACTGAGTCTAATTTCCTCTCTGTGTTCGTAAGACGCTTCCTTAATGGCTTAAGCTTGTCATCCAAGATATTACTAATTTGACTGCACAGGACTTCATGTGAGAGAGTCGTTACTGGGTAGAGGGATATTAGGGAGTGCACTACCGCTCAAGTCAATATTATCAGGATTCTGAGGCTGAGATAAAGGCTGCTGAGTTTTTCCAGGTTAGGAGGGCTAAAGTGGCTGTGTCCATGTAAGAAGTCAGTTATTTCCATGTATGGCTCTGGCAGGTTGTTTTCTTTTGTTAACTACCTGTTTATTTTGTACTATTTTCCTTTTTGTCGCTGTATTTTTGGAAGAAAGGTGATCTGCTGTTGAATGGCCGCAAGGGTCTGGATTGTTGCTAGCTCCAGAGGTTGGGAATGGGGTTGGAATGATGGTTCCACTTACGCTGGTGCGTGGTATAGCACTAGAAGGTTCAATATCAACCCCATATGCAGCTGCATTTTGGCTCCCAGATACTGGCTCCTGTAGCAGTCTCCTCTAATTCCCATAATCAAGTGATAGATGTTGTTCAGTCAATTCAATTTTGTTGGTTACAATCCCCTTCACTCTCTCCAGCATAGACTCGATAGACACAGAGGGGCGGGGCACTACACAATTCCCTTCAATCCTCTGTTTCACAATTACAATAAAATTGTTACTCTCACCTGACTAATGAATACCTTTGTGGTAGGATCCCGAGTGACGAGATAGAGCCAAGAGGAAGGGACCGGCGTTGTGCGGCCGCAGACAGGCGCAGAAGGGAGTCCAGCAGGGAAATTATAGATGCATCCAGGCGCAAGGATTGACGTAGCGGCTCCTGCCACAAATGAAACTGGTGCTGGGAGTCTGCCCCACCGGCTGTTTGTTTCTATCCTGCTGTGGGAGTCCAGCCGGGAAATTATGGGGGCGCAAAGATTGATGCTGCGGCTCCTGCTGCAAAGGAAACTGGTGCTGGCAGTCCGCCCCCATCGGCTGTTTGTGGCTCCCAGTGATGGAGTGATTGTAACAAATATATTCTTCATACACTCAAAAGCACTTCTTCGGGTGGTATGCAGTCTCTGAATTCCAAATTTGCTCTTGAATGGCCTGCCAACTTGAAGAACATCTCACTGTGTATTTATTTAGGTATTGATTTGGGAACTTAGAAGTTGATGTTTGGTCAGTTTCCGGTCATCCAGTTTCTTTTACTCTTGGATTGGTTTGCAGGAACTTTTAGCATATATACAAATTATTGGAACATTGTACTATCTAGCGCTCTTGACTCTTGAGTGGAGAACATTCAGTTGAAATTCTGAGGATATGTATTGAACGAGCCCTGAAGAAGTGCTACTGGACAAAACGTGTTGGCTACAGAAAAAATCCAAGATGAAAATGAAATGTTTTAATGAAAGAATTAATGAATAAAGAATATCTTTTGAATAGGAAAAATATTCTGGGGTGTGTGCATTTTGCTGTCTAATTACTGTTGTTAATAATCAAGTTGTTACCAACTATGAAATTGTTGGGGTATGGGTGCTGAGTCACATTTTCTTTGAATTTGAAGGAGATTGTTCTCCTGGGTTTGGAGACGAAGATGGCTGGTCCTCATGACTCGAGCATCACAATGGTTTGAATTACAAGCAACCCTTGTATGTGTTGTGTGCGGTATCTTTGTGCCTCAGCCTCTTCTTTATAAATACCCTTGTCCCATACTCCATTGCGGTCAGCCTGAACTTGTGATTTTTTTGCCACAGTTCTAGCACGTCCAGATGACCACAAGTGGCACTTTGTGCTTTTTGGCGCTATGCTTTACCTAAACCTTTGAAATTGCTTATCTGTTTCTACTCATTGAATTTTTGTTGTTGTTTGCTTTAATTAGTGTGGGATTTTTCTTGTGTTGTGTTTACACTTTATTTCTGTTTGTGTGCTGCATAAATACTTTATACATTGCCTCTAAGTTATACCTGAATGCTTTTGTGCGAAGCTACCAGACAGTTAAGTACAGGTTAATTTAGTCACTGTGGTTCACCTTGAGAGGGATTGTGATTGTTGCTTGAGATGGGTCTTTACCCCCTTCAATCGAAAACCCAATTTTCTGCAGCAATCATAAAGGAGGAATACACACAGTCCATCCAGGCAAATCTCTGATTCCACTCAGTCCCCAGTCTTCCCTTTACACCTGCTTTTTCACCGGTTCCTTAAAAACTCAAAGTGTACAAAAACACAATAACCGCACCTCGGTGGCCATAATGCACACAGAGATACCTCCCGCATGGGCAGAAAGCAAACACAACAAACTTCTAACCTCACGCCCACGGGTATAAATAACGTGATACCCTTGTAGCTAAGTACTTAACTGCCCCGCACAGGAGTTATAAGTGCTATCTATACAAATGCTACAGTACAATGCGATTATACACGCATTAACATGAATTGTTATTACACTTGCAGGTAAATAAACTTCAGAGGCACAGAAAGACACATACTCGAAACCCAATCAAGCATGTTCACACGCTTCCAGGCATACAGCGCCAAATTAGTAAATTCTAGGCTTAGGCGAGCCTTTAGGCAAAACCATATGTACAAACACATCACGCTCTCGAGGACACAGACACCACCTTACGGTGTCTAAAACACAAACGGGGCAGATTTACAAGCCCCTTGCGCTACTTTTACTCCGCCGTTGCGTCACTTACAGCGGCGGCGTAAACCATGCGCCATGTTGCGACTTATTTACAACATGACGCATCTAGGCAGATGCGTCACATTGGAAAGCCCTGCGCCACATGAACCCTGCGTCAGGTTTCATGTGGGCGTTCTGTTGCAGGGTGGGCGTTCCCTCGCAGGAAAGCCCCGTAAAACTGACGCAGTGAAATCTACAAGATTTCACGGAGTCAGTTTTACAACGCTGCTGCGTCAAATCCTTACGCCTGCTTGAAGCAGGCGTAAGGAGTGACGCACCACGTTAAGTATGGGCGGCCCCTGTGCATTGCAGGAATTGCGTTGCGCTTGCGACACGACTCCAGGAATGCGCCGCCCGTACGCCACAAGATGTGTCACACATCTTCCCCTACTTGCACCATGGTGCGCCGAATTGTAAATGCGAAGCAACTGTGGTGGCGCAAGGGGGGGATTACATGACGCATCTGTTCTGGCGCATCCCTGCTGATTTGCAGAGATGCGCCAGAAGTTGTAAATCTGACCCAGACATGTTTTTGGCATTTAGCGCAAAATCGTCAAACACTGAAATACACTCGGTAACACTAATACTGCCACAACGTGCCTTTCAGATTTACACTGACATCCAATGTCACAGACTCACAAGTCTAAACTACTACAAAAAATGAGCAGGCAAACAATGAAAGAAAACATACAGCAATGCACACTTCGAGGCGCACAAGCACATGCACGAATGAAACTCAGTCTATTCCGAAGTTCCGAGCTCCACTGCACCCGATAGCAGAAACCCACGAATTGCAACAGACACACTTAACCCCAAACAATTCTTGTTTTAGACGATAAACTGCATCTCTAATCCGTTTGATTTATTTGTGCTCTCGTACTTTCAAAGGTTAAAAACAACCGTATGTGCTTATAGGTTGAATGCCATATTTTTGCAGGAATGGCATGAAATGATGTACCAGGGGAGGCCGACCGCATGTGTTGATGGGCAGCACCACGATCTATACCATACGCCATTTTTGTTTATAGACACCTTTCTTTAACTGATTTATTGGGAATTCTGCTCACTGTTCTGGGCCAGTCTTTAGATTCTGTTCAGTGTGGAGACTTGGATCGATAGTGTGACCTTGAAAAATTCCAAATGAATAGCATTTGTAGCATGGATGGATTGGTGCCAAAGAATGGTAATTGACGCATGATGGATATTGATCAGAGAGCGAGTAGGGATAGCAAGCTGATGGCCACCGATGAGTAGTTATGAACCGGTAAATAGTGTTCAAGAATACTTACTTTAGATAAATCCTGGCTGGCATTAGACCACAAAGGATATAGACAATTGAATTATTTACTCCAAAGACTGCAGCAGTGTTAGTGATCTGTAGACACCAAAGACCAAATATTGGCAGGTGATAAGTGGACAAGAAAGACCAGTTACTGGTTGTTGGACGCTAGAGACTGGAAATGGTCAGATGATTGGTAGACACCACACGCAAGTTTTGAAATATGTATAGTTGATTGGAGTATAATGAAGATAAGCTATGGACCAGTAAAGGTTAGAAAGATCAGCGAAGGATGTGCTTTATGGGCACCAAAGTTCCATTATGAACATATAAAAGACAGATATGAAAGGCTTTGTTGTGAACATGCAATAGAGGGACAATAAAACAAGCCAAAGATCTCTATTAGGTTGACACTAAAGACCATTTACAGACAGCCGGAGGATGGACACAGGTAAATAGATGAAGATTAAAATATTTTTAAAAAATGTGTTTAAGAATTAAAAACTTTTATATTTTTCCATACACTTTCCCATAGGAATATCTCTGCCACAGAAGTAGTGGTATCTTTATAATGTAAATTCAGTCCTGTACTGAGGAGGTGGAAACATCTAAGTCTACACTTGGGTGTACATCTGGATTCAGAAATGGTGAATAGGAAAAACGTGTAGAATTACACCTAGGTTTAGAAGCAAATATACACATGTATGTTTACATTTGTGAATCGGGTCTGAAGTATTTGCTCTAGTATAGCAGGTATTACAGATGGCACAAGATCAAACCAATTTTCAAATTTGCGATGGGCAGTCTCGAAAGACCACTTCTGGTGAGGTGCTGTTGGTGAAGCATTGCCTGAGAAGGACAGACAAGGGCAGATGATGGATTTGCACCAAAAACTGTACATGGTCAGGTGGCCTTTCTGCACCAAAGACCAGCTATACTCAGTGACGAACGGACAGTTTTGGGTAGGTGTGCACCAAAGATCCAATATGGAGAGCTGGTTGATGGACACTAAAGAGGAGTTATCAATAGGAGCTATAGGGGAACCAAGGATCACACATTGGCAGGACTTAGGTAAACTTTTGGGCAGTTGGTGAATGGATGCCAATGAACAGGTCTGTATATGTGTGATGGATGGCTACACTAGGTTGTGTATGGCCAGATGGCAGAGGAACACTATTGTTTGTTATAGAAAATAGCACTTACTAGTAAGGATTCGCGGAGATTCTGGGCAATTGTAAACAATGGGACTGCAGAACCCAGCAAGGCTATAGAAGTAAATTTAGATCCCGGGGTTTGGGAATCCCATTTTAAGTCTCTCTATGCAGGATCTTCTGATCTAGATGTTCTGCATTTTTATCCACTTGCACTTGGAGTTGACGAGGTTGAGACCTTGGCCTTTACACACGAGGATACTATCATTGCCCTGGGAAAAATGATGTGGGGCAAAGCCCCAGGTTTAGACAAACTTCCAGGTGACATGTTTAAGGACCAGCCCCTGATTTGGGCACCGTATCTGTGCGCTCTATTTAATAACATCTTGCGAGGCGCTGAAGTTCCCGGGTCGTGGCTGGGAGCAGAGATTATACCTATCTACAAAAAGGGGTCGCCTCTGCTCCCAGCAAATTACAGACCTATCAGTCTCATTGATGTCCCCCAAAAAATATTTGCGCGACTTATTTTAGATCGCCTGCAAGAGTGGATCAATGAGAATAATATTTTGTCACCCTACCAGGCTGGCTTTAGGAGTAAAACATCCACCACGGATCAGCTATTCCGCCTAGCTATGCTATACTGGAAGACCGTCACTATAGAGGGTGGCAGCCTCTATATGGTGTTCGTTGATCTCCGTTCAGCATTTGACACCGTGCCTAGGGGGAAATTGTGGGCTGTTCTCCGGGACATGGGAGTACCTAATGCTTTGTTGAACATATTAGTGAGATTGCACACTCAGAATTTTGCGCAAGTCAGGTGTGCGAGGGGAGGAGTTTTGTCCGCAAGGTTCCCGGTAGACAAGGGAGTTAGGCAAGGGTGTGTCCTTGCCCCCACTTTGTTCTGCCTGTACGTGAATGGGTTGATCTCTCGCCTGGATGCAGTCTTAAACAACGATGCACCCAGGCTGGCAGGTAAGAAAATCGCGGCAATAATGTTTGCCGACGATACTCTCTTATTAGCTAAGTCACCCATGGGGATACAGCGTACATTGGTTGGGTTCCACGAATTCTGTATTGATCATGGTCTACAAATCAATGTAGACAAAACTAAATTCATGATTTTTAATCCCCCACGACGCACCAGACCCCCTCCTATACTGGACACAGTTTCGCTTGAGAGAGTGCAGACCTTTCAATACCTAGGTGTCACGTTGAGCGAAAACTTTTCCTGGGTGCCCCATCTCTTAAAATCCCAGCTTAAACTGACCCAAACAGCGGGTGGAATATTGAAAATGAACAATGCCTCAACATATAGGCCCATAAGCCCAGGTTTAGAAATTTATAAAACCAGGGCTAGATCAGCGGCCCTGTATGGGGGTGAACTATGGGGGTATGTTGTGAGTCCCGAATTAACTAAAGCGGAGAACAGATTCTTGAGGCAGCTGCTCATGCTCCCGCAGAGTACCCCCCTTATTCCTCTTCGGCTTGACCTGGGCCTACTCCCAATCCAGGAGGAATTGTCTCTTAAACCCCTTAGATTCTGGAGGAAATTATGGCTAACTCCTGAACTCACACAATATAGAACCGAACTGCAGGAAGTATTAAACCTGAGCAAAGCTGCGCACATCCCCTGGCTCTCCTATGTCAAACAGGAATTAATGTCAATGGGTCTTGCGGATTTGTGGTACCAGCCAGCGATTGCCTGTAGTGTGATCTCAGGAAAACACCTTACCCAGTCATATAGAGCTAGATGCACTAGTGTTTGGCTGCATAACTCACACATTGGCCCTATGGTAAATTCATTTTTAGAGTACAAATCTGTATACTCCTTTGAGGACTATTTAAATGTAATCTACCCTGTGCTGGCCAGAAAGTTATACATCCAATGGAGGTTCGGCTGCCTCCCCCTTGCATGTTTCACAAACAAGTGGTCTAGCTCCGGGGTTTCCAAATGCCCTGGCTGTGGCTCGGATCTAGAGAATGAATGCCACATTCTTTTCTTCTGTCCCATGTATAGCAGAGCTCGGAAGCACTGGATTATACCTGTTTGTAGGAACCTGGGCTTTCGTAAATATGTAGATGCACTTAGAGTCTTTAAATCTAATACAGCAGCTCACATTCTGTTTGCACTTTCCAAGTATCTCCATGCATTCTGGATAAAAAGGAGTTTTTTAATTCGAAACAGTGCCTAGACTAATCTGGGGTGTTAGCTGAAAATTTTTTGTCTTTTATTAACTGATGATGTTTTTATTCTGTATTTTATTGTATTGTGTTTTTATTGTTACTTTTAAGGCCGAAACAGGTCGAAATAAAGTATTATTGAATTGAATTGAAAATAGCATTGGGGCTGTCAAAGGCCGCTGGTGGATGTTTTAAAGAGACAAAAGTCTGACTGTAGACTGAGAGTGGATGGAGACTACAGGATGATTAAGAAAAGCGCAAGACGCTGGAAGATGTCAGGCGCTGTTTGACAGTGAAAACTAGAGGTGGCAACAGTGTTCGCCTAATCCTGGCCAGGAGAGGTGGAAGGACCACGTGTGGCAGATGGGCAACAGGGGCGCATTGTGCATCAATGTTTAATGGAAAAGAAAAGCTAATTGGGGTCACTTTGCGTAACCCACTGAAGGTGCCCGAGTGGGTAGGAGACTTTTAGGCTAAATATGGATTCCGTGATTGACGAGCTTGTCAGACTGAATATGTAGCAGATGGAAGACAAGCTGATTGTATTCAGATATAGTCTCTACAGTTTAGAAAAGAGGCATATTCACATTTAGTAAGAAGTACTATAATGACCTCCACTAAACGTTATCCTAGTTAGACTAATGAGTATAGTTTTCACTATATACCCTCTAGTAAGATGTTTTCTGTCGATATTCGATTCACACACTTCCCATCAAGCTGGATATCCTTCCCACTGATTCCCGGAGCGCTACATGAAGCCACTGACGGGAAACGTTTAAGCCAAACACTGATCTAAGCTTTCTTTTGACTCGAATCAGCCCCACAGCCGGTGATGTCAGCATGATGGTAGGACCGGTTTTATCTCCCTGAAGAAGCCTTTGGTTTGTGGCTTGCATCCCTGAACCGGGGCTCGTGTACAACAGGCACAACCTCCTTTCTTTTTTTCGCTCTGCTGGTCACCCACAACCAGACCCGCAAAGGCTTTGAGTAAGAGCGTCACTCACCGTACACAGCCATGCAGGCAGCTTTCCCGGGCTGGCCCTGGTGACGACGATGGGCGCACCACAGGGATCGCACCTGCGGCTCATCCTGGGTCATCAAAGATGGTGCGAGGGGGGTTCAGAAAGCCCGTGCATCATGACGCGGCTCACTCTCTGCAGGGCGACTGATGTGCCTTTTTTTCTCTTACTCAGATATAATTTAGAAGTTGCGGAAGGAAGTACCGGAAGTTAAAGTCACATGGACTGCCGAGCAAGCAGAGGCAACTTACTTGCTTCTGTGCCTCAGATCTCGACAAATAGTAAACCAATCTTTAACCCAATCACAAAATTACTCTTCACAGGAATTAAAGATTATGGTTTACTTGGTAGACAGCCGAATATGTATGTGCTGAATATCCCGAGGTGTATTTCAGTTTATTGTTGTGTAATTAACGCGGTGCTGCTTCTTATCAGCACAGCTAATGTCACGGGGGATGGTAGCAGCGAAAGGAACTTCTCAACTTTGCTTCCTGTCGCCTAATAGCCCTTACAGACTTATCGGATTTGCCACCGGCCTAAACACTGGATGGAGGAACATCACCAATGGGCTTCTTGATGCACGGTGTATTTGACAACAGCTTGGACCCAGACTTTATGGATTGGTTAAAACTAGAAGCAACGTTCCAAAGGTTTATTAGCTTCTTCCTCTATGTTTTTCAATGAGAAACGAATTATATTTATTAAGATTTTTTATGTTATTGCTTGTTGGATGGCTAGGAAAATCACTTCAATGTAAATACAAAACCAAATAAAAACTCTAAAGCGTTAGTTACATTATTTAAAATATCAAAAACTGCCTCAAATTCCTTCTTACAAGTATACCAGAATAATTGATATAGTTATGCAATCTATATGAGTCATCGTATTCTGTACACTCCACATTGAACTTATCTATGTACTTAGGGCCAAATTGCGGGGCATATTTATGAAAATAGTGGCGAAGGGCAGCGCCGCAAATCACCTTGCTTCACTGGGAAAGGGCAGGAATGGACCGTATTTAAGCAATACAGCGTATTCCTTTTGTAGCCTTCTGTGCTAGTGCTGTTTTGGCAACCTAGCGCCAACGCAGGTACCCTTGCACCATGGTACAAGGGTGCCTCTATTGTAGGCAGGATTATTTTTGTGCAGGAAGGGACACCTTCCTGCACAAAAACAGTCCATACAAGCATTTTCCTCTTTCTAAGTCTGCTGCAGAGTAAGGCAACGCAGCGATTTGCGCTGCAAATCATTGTGGTACTCCAGATTTATGATGCCATTCAAAGCCACTCAGTCAAAAATCTTATTTAGAGACCAGCATGCCCCTTTGCGCAATGCAAAACTTGACACGTACATATCCCCCTTAGAGTTTGATGGACAGGATTCTCTGATGATCACACACGACAGAGTACCTTGTCCGCTAAACACCTCTATCTGCCTCATTTAGAGATGGGTGGACCTTACGCTTCATGTTGACAAAGCCCCTTTGGCTCCATCGACCCAAGCTTTTTGTGATGGCGGTTCACTTCAAGATACAGAGATGACCTGTAGCTTGGCAGTCAACACTAAATTTGATGGACGGTAGTCTGCCAGGATGGCAGAGGTAACTCCCTGTTAAACCATAAATCCGACCCTTGGTCCAAACACAGTAAAAATACATAATAAAGCTTGATGAGATGGATGGAATTCCTAATGTTCCCAGACATTTTCTTTCCTTGCTCACAATTCTACTGTAGTGAGGGTAGCGATTTAGATGCATACATTGCTATGTTAGCATAAGAGCGTTAGCTTTTAGAAAGCCATCTTGCCACTTTTGCTGCTTTTGCACACAACACTGTTGAGACATGTTATTATTTGAGAACTGCTTGCTTGCCTTTTCTTCACATGAGAACTGTCTGTTGTTCACATCCCTAGACGTGCACTGCGACCTTGGTCTGAACATTGTGTGCAAAACACTCTGAGCCGCCAGACAATGTATGTTTTTGAGTCCAGGTTGATCGGCCCACTCTCTAGTCATAATATGCACACAGCTGCAAATACCTGAATGTCGAGAGCCTTTAATATTACAGTTTGCATGCGTTAGAAACACATTCTGGAGAAGAACATTTCCAGGCGCAGAGCAAAGCTGATCCTGTGATGTGATTCACCTACGCTGATCTTTACGGTATGGGGTTCCCCATTCAAGCCTAGAGACCTTCTATCAATATAATAATACTAGCCTACTAGCTAAGGGAAGGTGGCTGTACTCCACTGTCATTTGTAATATGATTTCTCCCTTCATTTTCTATGGTATTGTAAAAATGCTGATGGTTTTAATTATATTCATTTGTCTGCTTATGTTAGCTAAAGTACTGCATCTTAGGACACGTAGTTTATAAAATAAACCTTTTAAACTTTACCGTGTCTCTGATTACTCTTGTTGTGGATTGATATATGAATAATAGCGAACAGGTATTTCTGATTCCCACCAGTCCTGAGAATACTCTAAGTCGCTTGTTCTGTGTTGTCTATACATTGGGACCTCCGAGATAATACGAATAACGAATGGGACACTGATGCTGGTCGGATAGGGGTTCTGGGTACTGAGGTGAGTTTTTTGGTACACCACAATTCACTGAGGTCCTGGTTTCCTGCGCATAGTTCTGTGCATGAGCAGAATCCCTGCAACATGGCGCACCTAACGTTTTGTCTTTTGATTTGAAACGCCTTAGTAGTGCTTATATTAGTCCACAACACCCTCACTCTTGTTTCCGGATAACGGGAGTGACGGATTTCACCTACCTGATAGTAATCTAATAGGTTCATACAAGCTTGTTAACTAAAAAGGTGTTTTTATATTTCTGAACCCTTGTGCTACTTTAAAATCCGTTGTTGTTCTTCTCTGTGTCCTTATGGCGGTTGAAATTGCCAGTCAGTCAAAGCTTTTATTTCGGTGAAATACCATAAAAAGACATAAATAATTATGTACAATAAAACATGATTAAATAGACATTGCATAGAGTATAATCCATCAAAACATTAATAGTTTTTGTAATAAAAAATTACACGGACAATTAAAAACAAAATTTTTCCACGTAAAAACATATTGTTGAAACTATATTCAAGGCCCAAAGTAGTCTCACTACACCACAAGCTTCTATAGTAACAGTAATGACAATACTAGAAGCAAGAGAGTTATGTGGCAGATAACATTTTTTTGGACCTGGTGAACCACATAGAAAGAAGAAATTTAGCCATCGCAAACACTATCAATTGGGTAGTGTCGTACTTCAGGATTCTAAACACCTCCTGATAGTCCCTGAGACCCCTGGACTTGCAGAGTTGAATGATCCACTTCCTCCTTGCCTTGGTATATAAAGGACAGAAAAGAACAGCATGCAGCTCTGTTTCGCAGATATCAATACATTCAGGACACGTGCTTAAGGGGTCAGATGCATTAGACCATCTATGTGTGAAGGCCCTCAGTGGTAACGAGCCGTGTCTAAACTGAATGTAAAGTTTCTTTGCCATAGGGGGTTGGATAACATCCAAGAAAACTTCAAACTGGGCACTAATCTTAATATCCAGAAAGGTGTCAGTAAGCCTTCCCAGAGAGGAATGCAATAACATTTCCTTCCGATACAGTTGTAAAGCCTCCCGCAGTGATTTCTTAGTTAACGAGCGGCTTGTCTCTTCCGGTGCGGACCATAGGTCCCCCATCCCTATGAGATAACAAAGGTTCTTTACATATGTTAACCAAGGAATTTTTCCCAATTTCCCCCTTGACAGTATATCGCCGAGATCATGCCTATAACTTGCAAGCTCGGGCGTTGACCAGAGTCGTCTCCAGAACAGGAGAGGGCGATTCAGGGCAATCTCTTCGATAGGAACTAAACCTAGATCCCATCTCAAGGGAATTAAGGGGGTACTCATGGGTAGTTTCAGCAGTCGCCTAATAAAATAATTCTCAATTGACGATAAGGAAGCAGGAGTACAGTATCCCCAGAGTTCAGCGCCGTAGAGCGCACCCCCTCTTGCTTGGGATTTGTAGATTTCCATGGGGGGGCCCAGAGGTTTAAAGGAAGTGTTATTAAAAACCTTCAGGATACCCCCCACTGATTGCGTTAGCTTCAAATTTGCCTTCGCCATGTGAGACCCCCATTTCATTTTGTCATTAAGTGTTACCCCCAAATAATCAAAAGTAGAAACCCTATCCAGCTCATCATCTCCCATCTTGGGGTGAGGACAATTGGTTGAATTGGAGCTGAAAATCATAAATTTTGTTTTAGATAGGTTCAATTCCAGATCCCTTTTTTTACAGAAGGAGCAGAAAGCCTCTAATGTACGCTGGATGCCCATGTAAGATTTAGACAACAGGAGCGTATCATCCGCGAACATTAGGGCCGGTATCTTACGCCCCGCTAGGATTGGGGAATCCAGATTAGCGGCGCACAAGAGATGCTCGATCAACCCATTAATAAAGAGGGAGAAGAGTGTGGGGGCCAGGACACAACCCTGCCTCACACCCTTTTCAACCGGAAATGGGCCTGAAATTTCCCCAGATCTCCCAAATCTCACCCTTGCGTAAGTGCCTTCATGCAGACGTTTAAATAGATGGCAAAGGTAGGGGGGAGCACCCATCTCTAATAATAAAGCCCATCGTTTTTCCCTTTGGACCATATCAAATGCGGACCGAAGGTCCACAAAAATCAAGTAAAGATTACCAGCACCCATACAAACTGTCTTCCAATAAATTAACTGTAGCCTAAACAATTGATCAATGGTAGAAACCTTTGCTCGAAACCCCGCTTGGAGGGAGGTTAAGATTTGATGGTCCTCCATCCAGGTCTGCAGTCTTGTTAAAGGGACTCGGGCAAACAGCTTCTGTAAGACATCGATCAAACTTATGGGGCGATAATTAGCTGGATCCAAAGGGGAAGATTTTTTATGAATGGGTATGATTTCTGCTCCCAACCAGGTATCCGGGATCTCAAGGCCCTGCAGAATAGCATTAAAGTATACCCGAATATAGGGGGCCCAAATTTTTGTTTCACTTCTATACAGATCACCAGGGATCCTGTCAAGCCCCGGAGCTTTCCCTACTGATAAGGTGCTAAGGGCCAACTCTATTTCTTGAAGGGAAAAGGATCGACTCACTGAATCTTCCTGGTCCATTTGATTCGTTACAGTGTCATTAGGCTGGGTTACCGGGTCAAATCCACCACTAGGGTTACTGAGAGAATAAAGGGGTTTAAAATACGCAAGCCAAACCTCCTCACTGAGATTGGGAATAATAGCAGGGCAGCTTGCTGCCGTGCCTGTTCGAACAATGTTCCAAAAAGCCCTCGAATCACGATCTACTAATGCTTGCTTCATATTTTGCCACCTTAGATCCTCCCACTCAGATTTTGCCTCTTTAATCAGATTTTTGTAGAAGGCCCTCGCAGCTTTGATAGTAGACTGTGTACCCTTTTTTACTTCTTTAATCAGGGCAGTCTTGGCCAGCCTACAAGAACTATTGTACCAATGCTCAGGCCTTGAAACCCTTGGCCTTGGCACACTAGAACTGTAGAAAAAGCCAACCAGGCCACCGAGGAGTTCCTTATGAATATTCTGGAAATCTAGGAAATGATTCTGCAGAATATCACCATTGGGGCTCAATAGGTGGGAAACCACCTCCAGGGAGCGAGTGACACTGCTATATAATGCTGCAAGCTTTGTCTCATCGGTCACGACCCTTGCCCACCTAATGCGTCTACCTCCTGCAGCTAGCACCAAGTTCTCACTATTTGATGGTGCTAGGCCCTGGGGGACTACGCTGCCACCAATATTATTTGCCAGTTCCAATGACAATAAGTTGTGGTCACTATCGACCCTAGGTATAACAGAAAAAGCTGCTAAAAAGCCCCAAAATTCCACATTCACCAGGATGTAGTCGATAGTCGAACAATTCCCGGGTCTATTAAAGGTGTATGAACCCGGTACATCGGGAAAAAGTCTGCCATTACAAGCCCTCAAGGAATGCGCGATGGCAAGCTTGTTGATCTCGAGGGCTAATGGGAGAAGACGTTTGGCAGGGTAGATTGTAGGGTCTGGAATTTTATAATTTTCGTCCTCATCACAGGTAGGAGAGGGAATCCCAAGGAGGGGTTCAAAGTGGCAATTAAAATCAGCACCTATTAATTTATGAGACGCAGGGGGAAGGGAATGTAAAATATCATCTAGAGCACCCAGAATCGACAGACCCAGCTGTACCGGATAGGGACGCAGGTAGACATTTAGTACTACCAGCGAATATCCGGCAGGAAAAGTAAGTGACAGACACAAGATATCAGGGGACTTTGAATCTACGGGCTATACAGAGCAACCTAAGTGGGTTGCAACCCAAACAACTAACCCCCCGAAGGTCTCCCCTGGCACCTTGGACCGCAGGAACAGAAAAAGATGCATAGCCCGCCCTCACTGGAATGTGCCGTAGCCATGTTTCTTGGCCATTAACTCTCCCCACTCTGGGTCAGAGAGTTTGGACTCCAATCTAGCCACATTCCAGGACCCTACTAAAGGTCTACGTGTAGGTGTATGGAGGGAACTGGCCACTAAGGGGACAGAGATGATAGAGCAGTGAGAAACAGTTTGCTCAAGGGGACCCAACTCAGAGCGCCCTTCCGTGGAGCTATTGTTCAGAAGCGAAAAAGAGGTGGAGGTGAGTCCTGACCCGGTACCAAGTACAGCCATGGAGAAATCCATCTCCACACCATGGCCATCCCTGCCCAAGCTCCCCCTCATATGCATATGCCTTCCCTTATTATGCTTCAGAGGTGATGGTCAATCCACGGAACTAAGCACATCAAAACGGTTGGCAACCGGGATATTGAAGTAGGAATTATGAGTGGCTTGGTGGAAGTAGGGTAGTTCCACAGGGTTCAGAACATTGGAATGAGAGTAGAAATACCCCAAATGGCAAGTATCAATGGAACCTAGTTTGAACTTCCCGCCCAAATCCAATATATGGCCGACTACTCTAGGGTCCCTAAAATTAATTAGGACACAATCCCCACCGATGTCCTTTGGTCGAGTCCCCAGCCAACAAACCCTGCGAACAAAAAGGATCTCCCCCCTACCTACTCCATTCAATGGTCTATTTTTAGACAACCAGTGAATGACTTTATTTTTTAGTTCATAGTATGTTTCCCCCTTAGCATTTGTTAGTGGAGGAACTCCTGTAAGCACGATCACATAGGGTGCTGCCTCGGGGGGGAGCTGTACAAGGGGAGAGGAATTAGCCAGGCTCAGTGAAACTGAATTCCCACCCAAATTAGAGAGAAGCCTACCCCCACCAGGGGTCCGTGAAATACGATCCTTGTTACTGTGGGATTGATCACATGCTGGTGGAGCAATAGAAGCTCGGGGGATGATCGAGGGCATAGGAGGACCACCAGAAAGAGGAGGGGGAGCTGGCAGCGCCGAGGATGGCTGAACTAAAACAGAAGGAGTAGGGTGCAAGGGGGAAATAGAATGACCCTGTGGAGTGGGATTGCTAATCATGGCTTGAGTATCAACACCCCCCACGCTACCAGAGTTATGCAGTAGATGATGATTTGGCTGCTTCTTCCCAATACCTTTGGTATTGATTAAAGATACCAACCTGTCGATCTTAGATGACAGGGTTTTTAAAAGAAGGTTTAGGGAGTGGTCTATATGCGACTGTAGGTCTATTAATAGATCAGTAGCCCAAACCGGTGGGTTTGAAATAGGAGGGTGTTGGGCCAGATCTGGAAGGACAGGCCTAGCTGCAGAGGGGGCAGGATGTATGCTCCTTTTTTTGGTTTTCTGTTTTTTTTTCCTTAGCTTTTCCTGCTTCTTGGGCGCCACTATGGAAACCAAGGAGGATGATAATGGACCGACTTCCACTTGCTCAGACTCATCTAATATCACCTGAGCACAAGGTAAGTGGGTAAAGGAGGGCAACATAGAGGACATAGCTTCCATGTCCACCTGATTTAAAGACGAATCAGCCAAACCGTCAAAAGGGGGTGCCATAGTAAATGCAGGGGTAATGGACAGCCGTCTTTCCGTGTTTTCAATGGCTGTAGCAACCACCCCAATTGTTTTCTGCAGCATTTTATCTATAACTGTGAGACTTGGAAGCGGCGGATTTGAATTAGCTAATTGTCTAGTCATAGGGCGACACGTTGAAGGTTTAGAGTGTTTCCCCATAGTTCAGGTGCAGTACTAACAAGCTGGTGTAGTACAAGAAAGAACCCCTTATGCAGAAAAATAGCTAATATCTAAACAATATTTGTTAAAAATAGAACACTCTATGCACAGCTTATGGCTGAATGCTACATATAATAACAAAAGTTTGTAATCGAATAACCAACGAAGAATAGAAGTCCAAACTAACCCAGTGTCAGCGACCAAGAGTTGTGGCCCAGCCCGGCCTCCTTCGGCCTTTGATGGGCAAGGACGGGCCCGCCCTTGGCCCGGGCTTCGCCCGGGCAGCGCCCGGGCTCGCCCGCGCGCGTCCCGCGCTGCGGTATGCCTTCGCCGCTTTTGAGGGCTCCAGGCGCCTCTGCTGTGACGCGGGTGCTGAGCGTGATAGGGCGTCTGGGTAGTGTAGTCCTCGGTGTACCTCGCGGCTCGGCGTGGGTCAGACCAGCCGTTCCCCTCACGGCAACGTCGTGTCCGGAGCCTGCCCGACCACAGGTTCGGCCACTAGCAGGCTGGAATTCCTTTGTCCGGATTATGAGCGCGTCCCGCGCTGCGGTATGCCTTCGCCGCTTTTGAGGGCTCCAGGCGCCTCTGCTGTGACGCGGGTGCTGAGCATGATAGGGCGTCTGGGTAGTGTAGTCCTCGGTGTACCTCGCGGCTCGGCGTGGGTCAGACCAGCCGTTCCCCTCACGGCAATGTCGTGTCCGGAGCCTGCCCGACCACAGGTTCGGCCACTAGCAGGTTGGGATTCCTTTGTCCGGATTATGAGCGCGAAATTGCAGCGCATAGTCGTACTCCGTTGCGGCGTCATTTGACACAGTATGGGGTACCGGACGATGGGATGGCCGTAATTTTTGTGGTGAGTGCGGACGCGTCTCACCCTTACGAGTTGTTTTACTCTTGGGTGACGCTGCCGGAAGTGAAGGCGAATGATAAGACATTTCACTCGTATACTCACACACGGGTCCCAGAAAATTATACACCCTACAGGATGCTGGAGATTCCCCGTTCAGCCTGGCAGCATAGCATTTGGTTTAATGGCGCCCTTCCCCATGCGGTTGCACCGGCTAGACTTGGCCCATTGTCAATTCCAGGGGCCACGTGGCCGGTGCTGGCCGGATTTACGCCTCACCCCCGCTATTTGACTATTGCGGTGGATGAATTGCGTACACTCCATACTGCCCTAATTACAGTTTATAGAGCTTTGGTGCAATACATTTCGCGCAATGTGCAGGTGGGGGCACCTGCTGTTGCGGGTCTACCAGCTGGTCATCCTGCGGTTGTTATAAGCCCAGTCATAGTTAATTCGGTGATGGGCAAGCGCCCCCAGAATAAGGACGATTTGTCTTATTGGCTTGCCGAGAAATTTGACCAACTGGAAGCAGTGTTTCCACACTCTAAAACAGTGGAGAAACACAGAATACTCACCATTAGTTTGCCGAAAGACTTAGTCCCAGAAGTGTCCGATTGTGAAAACTGGGGTAAGGTTTTTGCCGCGGTCTACTCGAAGTGCTTTGGCACTCCGTCTATGGCTGTGCTTCCCTCCGTCATTAAACGTGTTCAAGATAACCACGGTCCGGAGGCGAATGTTGAGTTGGGAATGCGACTTGTCGGAGTATTCAACGTAGTTTCCTCTCTCGTCCTTGGTAACCTCAAGGGAGATGCGGTACAATTCCAAGTGGCTAATGGCTTAGCCCGCGTCGATGAACTCGATAAGCCGAAAGAGTTGCCCAAAATTATTGCGGAGGCGTATAGAACAATTGTCCGCAGTAGTTTAGGAGTTAAACCAACTATAGTCATTCCTGACCTGATACAACAAACGAAGGTGAGCTCGTCTGTTGAAGACGATCGTCCAAATTTTCCAAAGCAAAATTGGCGACAAAAGAAACAGGGAAAGCAGCAACAGAAACAGTGGTCTCATGCTGCGTCTCCCATACAGCAGACTAGTGAGCGCACATACGATTTGCGCGATCGCACTAGTATAAAGTCACCTGATAGATTTCAGGTTACTGAACGTTCTCCTCGTTCTTCACAGGAAACATCGGCCTCGCAGTCCGGTGGAGGAGAACGTGGCAAAGGTCGGGGTGCCCAACAAGGATGTGAGCAACCCCATCAGGCTGATGGTAAAGGAAAGCAAGACGAGTTTGCACGTCAACGTCCCCCGTTTCAAAAGGAGAAGGTTGCTGCGCTTTCAGCGAGGTATGCCACAGATAGTGCGGACGCTGCTTCGGAACCTGACATGGGCGATAACGCTGCTCGACAGCGCAGCGGAGGTTACAGTAGTGCGGCAAGCACTACGTCCATTTCTGGAGGTGACAGCAACTGACACGTTCATTACTATAGAAACTGCGGACACTAGAGTGGCTCCCCCTGACAGACTATATGACATAGTCCTCTTAATCGAAGGTGACATACAACGCACAATACAAGGGATTTTTGGGGATAATCTGACCTCTTCCTATGACATTCTCTTGGCGGAGGCAGATTGGCCCCCAACTTTCATTTTAGATGCTCCTAGAGGGGAGGAGGTTATCCTCCCGTCCTTTGCACATACTGTGCCAAAGGAGCATGCTGAAAGGTTTGCCGAAGAGTGGGCTCAGGTGCTTGCACCGGCTTTGTATCGTACTCAGGTGGGCTGGGATAAATTGTCCACCAGCCATGAGATTCCCTTACGGTCTATGCCTCAACCACAACCCCAATATCCCATGCGCCGTGAAGCTAGATCTCACGTCGCGAAAATCCTTGCGCAATTGGAATATCAGGGTGTTATTGAAACATGTGTGTCACCAATGAATAATCCTTTATTCACTGTAACAAAGCCTGATGGGTCGTACCGCCTAGTTTTGGATTACTACATTTAAACTCTCATTGCCGGACATGCGCGGTACAGAATACCCACAGTTCTGCCCTAGTTGATAGTCTTGTGCGTAAAAGGTTTAAAACCACACTTGACATATCCAATGGCTTTTACAGCCATAACCTGTCCTCTATTAGTAGTCAGTGGACAGCGTTTACATCTGGCAGCAAGCAAAAACAATTTAAAAGATTGGCCATGGGCTATAAAAACAGCCCTGGCATCTTTGCCGCACGTGTAGTCTCTCTGTTAGAGAGCATTGACCCAGATGCGTACTCGTATGTTGATGAGATCTATCTCACGGATGACGAGTCGTGGCTGCATCTGTGTCGCGTTGATCGCATTATTGTTATGTTTGCAGACTTCGGTTACAAATTCAACTTTGCGAAGTCTCACATTGCAGAGTATACAGTGTTGTTTTTGGGATACGAGCTCAACAATGAGGGTCGAGGGTTAGCTCCTCACTTTCTGGAGAAGTGCGCATGTTTGCGTGCTCCAACAACACTGAAAAAATTACAATCTTTACGGGGCTTTCTGAATTTCGGTCGTACGTACATTCCCGATTATGCCCAGCGTATCAAGCCACTATATGCCATGGTACAACCAACTTTTTCCAAATCGAGCTGGCTGCTAGAACATTCAGCTATTTTGCAGTCATTGCAGGCTGATCTTCGAGCTTCAAAATACTTATTGACACGTGATAACCACACAAACCTGGTAATAAGAATTGTGCCAGGCGCAGTGGGTTTCACGTACCTAACGTTCAATGAGGGCGACACCGTCCCCATTGCATACAAATCACACCTGTACACTTCGGCTGAACTGCGCATGTTGGTGGTCACACCGTATCCTGCCCAAGAGGCGGTGACGAAGGCCAGTGTACCCAATTCAAAAGCTTTGCATCCACGTTGGATACAATGGGCCACTTCCCTGACATCGCCAGATGTCACTTATATCTTTGATGCCTCATTACAGACGCAGGAGTACTTGCAATATGAATTCGTTCATCCGGCTCCTCTGTCTTTGCGCCCGCTCGAAGATTACCATTGTGTCATTTACACTGACGGTTCGGCGCAACCGGCGACGGAATCGAAGCACGCCTATTCAGCAGCTTGCGCTATTGAGGCAGGTACTTTCGTAAATGGTGAATTCCAATCTGATGTCGTGCATACGCAGTCATTAGGTGATTGTACCGCACAGTTAGCGGAGCTACGTGCTCTGGTGCTTGCACTGGAGTTGGCTGATCCTCGAGTCACTAGTCTTATAGTAAGTGACTCTTTTTACTGTGTTCAGTCCTTCAACGACAATCTATTCTTTTGGTCGCAAAATGAATATCGTGATTCCAAATGTAGCACAATTAAGCATAAAATGCTTTGGGTTCGAGTGGCAGAACTTAAAGAACATCTGCCTCTCGTGAATGTAATTCTCACTCTTGGGCACCAGCGAGTTGGTGTCCACGCTGTCGGTAACAGCTTAGCTGACGAAGCAGCAAAAACAGCAGTGGCGAAATATTTAGTAGCAGCAGTTACAAGATCCAAAAGTAAGATCGATGATGACATCTTGGCAGCTATTGCTGCTACAGAGAAGGGAAGTAATTACCCGAGTGATTTCCCTTCTCGTTACCATTATCACTTAAGTCCTGATAAAGTCCCATTAGTGAGAATTAACGACGTTGGTGACAGATTGATTCCCAACGTGGACTGCAGACCATCTCTGATATCAGCGGCTCACGAGGGTATGGCGTCTGCCCATTCTGGCATTGCAGTAACTGTTTCTCTGTTACAACAACGTTACTGGTGGTGCGGGTTATATAAACAAGCTCGCACGTATGTTCTTGATTGTGACATTTGCCAGCAGATTAAACCTTCAACTGCTGTGCGTCCACCACAAACTCAGTTGTGCATATCCAATAAACCACTTGGGTGTGTTTATCTGGATCACTGCGGTCCGTTCTCCTCTGATACTGCGTACAAGTATATCTTAGTTGCAGTGGATTCGTGCACACGTTTTGTGTGGGTATGGCCACAAAGGAGTGCTGATGCCCGTACTGCCATCAGGGATTTGCGTGTCTTTGTGGGAAGTTTTGCGTGTGGTACCTTTCATTCTGATCAGGGCCCTGCGTTCGCCTCTAAGGCGTACAAAGAAGCCATGAAAAATGTGGGGGTCCAAGTCAAATTTTCGTCTCCATACCGACCTGAGGGTAATAGGGTAGTGGAGCGGATGAACCGTGACTTAAAGAAATCCTTGACAGCTAGGGTTTTAGGCACTGATCGGAACTGGCTAGCCCATTTGTATTACGTTCAACATGCACTTAATAATCTCCCTAGAAGGTCTCTGGGTGGGCGAATCCCATACATGATGCTCTTTGGCATAAATATGTTTGTCCCGGACCTTGATGGTCTAGACATGTCGGCGTCTGCCGCACCCTTTGACGTAGATGATCACTGTGATGTGTTACAGACTCTACAAGAGGCTAGAGATAGTCTTGCGAAGGAACACATGCCCTCCACATCTGATGCTGCACTTCAGATTCCGGTAGTCGGCTGGCTACCTTGAGTTGGTGACCTGGTCCGTGTGAAGGTGGAGAACAAGAAGGAGTTTGGCCCCTCTTATCGTGCCCCGGTTCCAGTGCTTGGGGTGCAGGGTACAAGAACAGTCATTTTACCTCCACTTCCTGGTCGCAAGGATAACAGTTACATCCATTGACAATGTCAAACTACAGCAAGTGGCCGATTCTTCTTAGTATGAATCCCTGCGATGCTGAGAAATTCTGTTTTGGCTCCGGCTCCTAACACCATGCCTGATGTTGCTATCGAGATGCATACAGATACTGATCCTTTACTGCTACCACTGGCTGGTGATCTACCTGAAGATACTGAGTATGCTTATCCTGCAGATGTAACATTACCTGTTTTACAATCAACCGCAGTTACACAGTCACGTTTCTGCTGTGATACTAACTCTATGACTTCCAGGGCCCCGTCAAAAGTTTCTATTTTTCCTGTTTGGTTTAAGAGACATTTTTTGATTCCCCCTTGGACTTACATTTGGCAGAAGCTCATATGTATTTTTTTAATTTATGTCCATCGGATTTGTAGTGGTATTTTTTCGTCTTGTGAACGGACACTACCTAAAAGAAAGATCTACAATTAGACTAATTGATGGAACTTTGGCCCCTCACTCCTCATCACACATCATGAAAAGAGACCAGACTTTTGTGAATATTACTGCCTGTCCTGTGTTAGATGGGATTGCGTGGGATGCTGTTAAAGTTCAGATTCATGGTCCGACTGAGGTTATCAATGTACCAAATGTATTTCGTGTTTCTATGGGAGATGTGGTCAAACAAAACATCCGCTCTGATGATTGGGACGTTCAGGCCATAGAAGCACTGTTTTCTGATTTGAAATATTATGCCGCTTTTGATACTGAAGATTTGTATTTAGACATTGCTAATTACGGAGAGTTGTTTTGCTATCAACATTATGCCAATAATTTCCTACATAAAGCCAATACATTTCGTAATTTTGTAAATTATACACAATGGGAACATTGTCCAATGCCAATGTTAGGCAGCTCAAGCATATTGGTGAACAAATTTGCCTATTTTACTGATTTCAGTGTTTCCAAACCTGCCGCCTTTTATTTTAAAATGGCAGCGGAGTCTGCCTTGAAGGTTAGGCTGACACACACTAGATTATTATTTTCCAAATCCTTTATGGATGAATTAGCGGTCAGGGGTTATAATCTGTGGAAAGATACTATTGATCTTAAATCTGTCTGGGGTTCTAAACCATGGCAGGTAGAAGGAACAGAAGCTTTGCATCGTGCCTGCCTCATCCCGAACCACATTTTATTTTTGAATTCAACTATTTTTCAGACCACCTGCTTTGGATTGGCTACTTCTAAAAAACTGAATTCCCCGTTTATTCCAGATCTGGGTGCTTATCCAAATTGGGATAATCATACAGATCTGTCCCTTGATGCGTTGCAGTCGTACATTACTAATTCATCCTTCAATCTGTCTAAGTTCCACTCTGAAGGATGGTTGACTTGGCAGACGAGTTCAGATTCCTGTCAACATCGTTTTTTGGGTCTGAAGCCTGGGTATACGCAGGATCGTGTAGACCCCCGCTTTGAATCTTCTCATTCTGTTACTACCTACTCCGTTGGGAAGTTATGCCAGTCTTGGCTGCAACACTCCACCTTGGCATCTGTTAAAGTTCATTTATCTAAATTACATGACAAAATAGATTTGAATGATTTTGTTAAGGGTCCTGTGGGTGGCAGGTCCAAAACATGGGTGTATGCTATTTATAATAAGGTTTGGAAGTTCTCACAAATTGAAGTTGCTTCCAGATTGAGAGCTATTGATCAAACCAACATGGAAAAAGTGCTAGCTGTTATAGATAATAGCATTAACACCCTTTCTTCCAGAATTTACACATTAGATAATATTATTTCATCTGTTGTTGATATCGTGCAGGATGATGTGTCTGTTTTATATCATGGTCAGAATCAATTTAGTTCTATAATGCAGTTTGCATTGACATTGCAAACGTTAAAAGCTGGGAAAGTCCCCTGGAACTACATGAATACTTCATCATTATTCCTTCCTTTTAATCTTACTGTGAAACAACAATTCATGTCCATGAAAGATGCAACATACTCATTACTGCATATTGAAAAGTTAGAACCTTTGCCTTTCTCAGTGGCCGAATTGAACTCAGCTGTGTGGCTTATCCACGGGTTAATCACATTGCCATTTCCATTGTTTAAATTCAGTTTGTGCATGAAACATTATGCCCTAGGCAGATATGAACCATTGGGTACTGCTGTCCTGCATGAAGTATGGTCACTCCCATTTACATACAGGTGCATGAGAGAAGGTAAAGAAGTTTATTTGAAGGGTGAGGAATGTTCTTCCACACCTGATTATTCTGTAGTCTGTAGGCACATCCAATTGCATGGCGCGTGCAATGTGCAAGCTCCTAATTTAGCATGCGTCCTGAAAGGGATTCCAGTACCAGCTATTACACCTTCTTTTACGTTGCTAGCTAACGGTAGTTATTTGCTTTTGAGTAATGAGGCTTGCAGCGGAATGCTAGTGGGAATTCCCTACATTGCTACTGTATCACAGAGAGTAGTTTGCTGTAAAAATGTCCTTTTTCCCACCCCCGCATGGGCGGCTGGATGTATCCATCTGGCCTTCCATTTCAACCTTGAAAGCAGAGTTCAACAAGATGAGCAGAATAAGGGCTCTATTTTCTCAAAAATAGGTCGCTCTGACTTCTTTCTGTGAAACATTTGTCCTTCACGTAGCTAACACACGTACCGAGGTGCAGGCACTTTTAAATACTGATCTCCCACTTCATTTTGGTGCCCTGATTCAATCTATATTTAACACCTCGTTAACAACTGGCTTGGTACATTTTTTCAAAATTGTGGGCTCCTGCCTCGTGACCTCCTTCCAAACTATTTTTGGTGTGATACCGGCCTTTTTTCATTCTATTTTTTCCAGTGTCTTTGGAGGGCTCCCTTTGATTCTCGCCCTCGCGGCTGGCGTGCTGCTGTTGGTCTGCGTACTGCGCAATGGCTGCACACTGTGTGTCACGCAACAGCCTGTCCCGGCTGCTCCATCTTCGTAACCGGATGCTTGAATACTATGGAACTTTACCACTGGCAACCTTGAGCATAGCCTATGGATTATCCTTCCGGTTTGCCTACTTTACATGTGTACAACCTGTTTTTCATTGCCTAGATTGTCCTTTCGATTGGGCTCTGGATTTGTGCTTGTCAAACTCGGTGTCTCCTGCCCCGGATTATGATCGACTAATGAGTCCATTAGTGGCTCATGAGTTGGACTGTTCTGGTGTTAGGATTATGGCCTGTGGAGCGGCACATGGAGTCCTTGGGAACTGGCACATCGGAACGGCAGCGTATGACTTCTTGGCATGAAGTTATTTAGAAGAACACGCCAGTTGTCCTCTGAACGTGCTAGAGGCTCCAGTGGTCGAAGAACATGTATGTTTGTTTGCCTTGTTAGACTGGATGGCGGACACTTTTGCAACTCGTTCCAATGACCTCCTTTTGGAAGCTGTTGCTACGTATTTTGCTTACACGTTTATGGATTAACTTCGTTATCGTCCAGCTTCCCTTGCACAAACCACAAATTTTTTGTGTGTTGCTACATCTGGGCTCATTGAGCTTTTGCATGATGTATTGACTTCCCATTTTTTTTTCCTCCCCACCATTTGGTTTTTTGTTTTTTTACGTTTTTTTCGAACTTTCACTGCTCTTTATTTGGATTTCCAATACATGCACTTGGTTCTGCTCTGTCGAACTTGAACTCTGCGTTCCTTTTTGTATCCCTATTTGTTTGTGGTCCGATCAAGGGGGGGTGAAGTGAGGGTAGCAATTTAGATGCATACATTGCTATGTTAGCATAAGCGCGTTAGCTTTTAGAAAGCCATCTTGCCACTTTTGCTGCTTTTGCACACGACACTGCTGAGACATGTTATTATTTGAGAACTGCTTGCATGCCTTTTCTTCACATGAGAACTGTCTGTTGTTCACATCCCTAGACATGCACTGCGACCTTGGTCTGAACATTGTGTGCAAAACACTCTGAGCCGCCAGACAATGTATGTTTTTGAGTCCAGGTTGATCGGCCCACTCTCTAGTCATAATATGCACACAGCTGCAAATACCTGAATGCCGAGAACCTTTAATATTACAGTTTGCATGTGTTTGAAACACATTCTGGAGAAGAACATTTCCAGGCGCAGAGCAAAGCTGATCCTGTGATGTGATCCACCTAAAGCTGATTTTTACGGTATGGGGTTCCCCATTCAAGCCTAGAGACCTTCTACTAGTCTAATAATATTAGTTTACTAGCGAAAGGAAGGTGGCTGTATTTCACTGTCATTTATACTATGATCTCTCCTTTCATTTTCTATGGTATTGTAACAATGCTGATGGTTTTAATTATAATCATTTTTCTGCTTATGTTAGCTAAAGTACTGCATCTTAGGACACGTAGTTTATAAAATAAACCTTTTAAACTTTACCGTGTCTCTGATTACTCTTGTTGTGGATTGATATATGAATAATAGCGAACAGGTATTTCTGATTCCCACCATTCCTGAGAATACTCAAAGTCGCTTGTTCTGGGTTGTCTATACATCATGAAGCTATAGTCTATAATAACGAAAGGATATTACCCAAACCTCATGGTCATAAAACTCAGAATTTCGCTGTGGCTTTTCAAGGTATCTAGCATTTAACATGCTCGCCCCCACTATAATATGAGAGTTTATGTCTGGACATTCACTTGGTGCATAAGGAAAGAAAATCGGCTTCATTTGTATAAGTCATTGCATGGAATAATCCCAATAAACATCTTAAGAATAGTGGAAGCCACCATCTGAATTATCCATGTTGCTTATTAACAGATGCCAGTGGCGGCTCGCAGAGCGAGTGCTGAGGGGCAGTGGGGCGGGGAGGGGCAGGGTGAGGGGTAGTGGAGTTGGACATACGACGGCAAGAAGTAAAGAAAGTAAATACATTTAAAAAACTATTTACCTTGCGCTCGCTGCATCGCCAACTTGGCGATGCAGTGAGCGCAAGGTAAATAGTTTTATTTATTTATTTACTTACTGTACTCCTTGTCGTCGTATGTCTGACTCCACTACCCCCCACCAAGCTCCTCCCCTGCCCTACTGCCCCGCAGCACTCCCTCTACGAGCCACTAGTGACAGATGCTGATTATTGCACAAACCAATGGCAATTATTTTATTAATCTAGAGTGATTGTGAAGCCAGTAGAGCCGCAACACGATCTAATGCAAAAACCTTGGTCCTGCAGAAGGCACGTGGATCTTTACAGCTGAAACATTAGCTTACCAAATGTGTCTGTCAGCCTCACAAGGGCCATCCCACATATCACCATCACTGTGATTTTTAAACTACTCACTGTACATGTCCCTGTATCTTCCCCACAACTTCCTACAGAGAACCTGAGAAGACGTGCTGCACGCTCCAGCCACAGGCACTCATATTTCCCGATTAACGTCATCAGTCCCAGGCATTTATGAGATGAAGTCAAAACTGCAGCTTTCACTCACAACATGAATATTTTAAGCACAGATGGGGCATTTGTATTTTGATATCTACTCCATAGCAGCCCCGCACATGGGCGATGCACTGGTGAAAAGAGGATACTGTCCCCTTGGGCGTAAGACCATACGGTCCCATGTCACAGGGAAACTGAGGACCACAGCAAGCCCCATGGAATGATGCACATGTCAATGCAAGTGCAAAAATAGGGAATAGTGTTAGTGCAAATGTGGATAAGAACTGCAGTTCTCTATTAATGTTATTGCTAAAACCTTTTGTACATTTATGACAAGACATGGACAAATTGTTTGCAAACATGCACCATTCCAGTTGTCTTGAAAAGGTTATGAGACACTAGGGATTACTGTGTGAAAGAGAGGCAGAGTGTGCACATCCAAAACTCTGGGCAGGTAAAGCCCCCACTGCCACCCTACTTCATTATTACCCCAACACATGCATGCTTATATGTAACAAAGAAGACATGATCCATTGAGGTCAAAATACTTCATCTACTTGTCAAAATCTGCAGTGAAACTCCAGTGGGAGGGATACATTCTTGATCTCGCTGTCTGCCAGGATCAGTCTGTCTGGGTGCCAGTCCATTTTTCTGAATCGGTCCTTGTTTCAATTTGTCTGCTTTTTTCTATCTTTTTTTTTTTTTTTTTTGTTGAAAAACCTTTATTGACATTTCAATCATTAACAAGTATGGGCCTACAACCCCCCGGGGCCGGCCGCTAAGCAATCAGAGCAATAAGAGCAAATGTAAACACAGGCGGCACCTCGGAGAGCAGAATCTTCATTCCAATATAGTCCGGCCAGTAAGCCGCGCAGGTAGGACACCAGGAGAAAAAGGGTTTTTCATTTTATAATGAAACAAGACAGTAGGATCAGGTGCCAAACAATTTCCCAACAGCGATAAGGGGCAAGAATAATAGACGTAAGCAATAAGCAGCAATCTATTGGATCTATGGCGCAGACACGGGAAATTCCGGATGGGGAAGAATATCAGAAACAGTTGCGCCTGCAGGCCCCCGTACCTAACGCCCAGAGAACACCCCGGAAACTGTGGCACACATGAAGAGGCGACGATTCACGACAAAGGAGGTGTACCGCGCTGATCCCAGAAAAGAAAAAACAAGAAGAAGCGGAGAAAAAAAAGGAGGCCATGGAAAAAGAGATAAAGACTAAAGAGTCCCCTCCCCCAACCCCCCACCCTGCACCTCTGCAAATGAGTATGGCCCCTCCCCCCAGCAGTGTCTGTCGCCCTGGTACTAGACCCGAAATATAGAAGAAACAGGGAAAAAGGAGTAAGAAAGAACCCCACCAGACGGGGGGGTGGAGAAAGTATAATAAACTGGAGGAGGGCCTTCAAAACATACCCCCGGCTTCTCCCTCCCGCACGGTGAAGTCTCCCCACAGCAAACAATAAGCAGCACCAAATCGACCATATCAGAAAAGGGGGATGGGGAGCATTATGCACCAACTATGCTAATAACCATGAGAGTACGCAACCATGAGTCCGCCCGTCTACTAGATGACCACCCCCGAAGGATCAGCCTCATCCTTGACCACTCTTTGCAATTCTGCCCATGCCTACCCCTCGACCCAGCACCATGTCCGATGTTACAAGGTAAAGGAGTGTCCAAAAACAACCGGGAAGCGACGCACACAGGTGGGGTGGAAGTCTCTGAGTACCAACACAGTCCGCATCATGGAGGGACATCTTTCCCAGTGCTGCCCCAGGATCTGCACTGCACACAAGGTCCAGGAAGGCTGAATCAGCCAAAGTAGACAAACGTTGCTGGAATTGTCCCTGGGTCGCCGGAGGCCGTGCACGGGACAAGGCCACCACCTTCCACTCAGGTCCAATACCTCCGGAACAGATCAAACCCTCAGTTAGCCGATCACACGGTAGCATACTGTCCGGAGTGTCCGGCTGTGCACTAATCGCAGGGGTGGCCGCGACATTATCCTCCTGTGCGCAGTGTGGGAAGCCCCTGTGTACCTGTGGACCAGCATGCCGCCACTGTCCCAACGCTGATGCCACACCATCGAGCTTACTCCCCAAGACCCCGGCGCCACGAGCCAAGGAGAAATGAAGGGCACCAAGGGCCTCTAGGAGGTCGCCGTACCCCAGCACAGCTCTCTGCGACCGCTCCGCCACACTCCCAAAAGTCACACACTCCCAATCCTGCTGCAACCCAGTGGACAGGATGGTAGGCTGCATCGCAACAAGATGGCCGCCGGGAAGGCCCGACTCGTATTGGGGCCGGGACCCAGGGACAAGCGCCTCGAGGTCCACGTCGCTGAAGACAGGGGTCCGGGGGCAGGCACAAATTCAGCCGTTGCGTGGTCACGGGAAACAGTCGTCCCCGCCACGGACCAGCTCCCGCGAAAGTCCGGGAGCAGCCCGCAAGGATCAGGGCGAGCGTGGGGCGGCGTCCGGGCAGCTCACCGTCAAAGGCAGGGGCAAGCACCGAAGAATCGGAGAATTGCACCCCCGGGCACGTCCTCGGTCCGCTACGCTCAGCAGTGGGAGCGACTACGGCGAAATGCAGGCCGAGGGCAGCACCGCTCCGGTGGACCGACTCCACCCAGTCACCACAGGCCGCTGTTGTTAAACTGCCGCCCGGCCAAGGCGTCCACTCGAGGTCCCGGCTCCGGGGCTGCACGGGCCGCAAAGTTCAACTGCAGATTTCTCCGGCGGTACGGCAGCCAGAAACCTCGGAGTCACACGATCGGTTGCCACTCTCATTCACAAACACGATCTCATAGCGCAGACTGAGGATCTCGTGCAGGATATCCGTGCGGGATGCGGAGGTTCACGGAGCCGGGAATCTACGCTGCCGTCCCGGTCGCCATCTTGGCTCCTCCCCCCTTTTCTATCTTTTTCAAGCATGTATAGCACATGATGTTGGGCATTCCCTCCTCCTATGTGCTTGGTGGAAAGGAATCTAGTTGATAACAGCATATGTGTTGAAAGCTGTGGGTTTTCTAGAAGGTGCCATCTGAAGCTAAGCTTGGGTGACATCTGTTCGTCTGAGCTGCAGTGGAAGGCAGTTCAAAGGTCAGCATGCCTCCATGTATGATATTTTAGTACCTGAATAACGACTACTTTTATCTGACTGATTTTGAATAGAGTCTGGGAAATTGTGTGGAGTATTCCTACCATGTGAGGGAGGCCTTTCTGAAGCATGGATATACTTTGGTCTGAAAAGTGCACACCGGTGAGCACATGCCCTGAATGGTGAATAGATTACTTGACAAATAGAGCTGAGGAGGAGTTCACCACAAACGCTGTGTTACTGTGCAACCACTGTAGTTTCCTGTCCCTTGTGAAAGGCTGTACAGTAGGTTAAACATGGGTTCCTGATCTGACATTGCTGCTCTCTGATGGATGTAGATCACCTAAGGAAACCAGGGTAGCTTAGCATAATGGTGCTGGAGGTGCTGGGGCTGTGGCCATGGTGGGCAAGACAAATAGTAGTAATCCAATTGTTAGAACCGGCGGTCTCTAGTTGGCAGAGGTATACACTTCTGACAAATAGGGACCGACCAACTCTAGTCAGGGCAAGGGGATTACACACTCAGATAACCCCTGCTACCCCCTTGGTAGCTTGGCAGAGCAGACAGGCTTATCTCAGAGGCAGTGTGTTAAGCATTTATGACCACATACAGTAATAAAGTGAATACACTACAGATGGACACGACACAGAAGTTATTATAAAAATAGTATTTTTATATAAGGCTTAGCACAAGACCAAATAACGACAAAAATATACCACAGTCTTAATAAATACTCTTTGGAAGGAAAAATAATAGTTCAAGTAAGGTTTCTTCTTGGCAAATAGTTCTTTAGCAAAGTATTCTTCTGCACAGTTCTTTGGCAACAATGTAACCCCCACAGGAGTCACACGACGTCGAGTCTACAAGATTCCCAAGGTTCGGCGTCGACCGCGAGGAGCGCTACGTCGAGCCTGGAGTTGCAACAGACCCCACAAGTACAGTACCTTGAGAAACGAAGAAAACGATGATCCACGGCGTCGAGATGTCGGCGTCGAGGTCGGCGTCGATCGTGCCTCGGAGTCGGGTCAATCCGCAGCGGCGTCGAGGGATGTCGGGCCGGAGCAGCGCTCACGGCGTCGAGAAGGGCGTCGAGTCGATGCGATCAGCAGCGGCGTCGGGACGGGGTCGCTTGGAGGTAGAGCCGATACTCACTCCTCACTGGCGTCGATACCGGCGTCGAGACGGGGTCACTTGGAGCCGGGGCCGATACCCACTGCTCACTGGCGTTGCTGCTGGCGTCGAGACTGCAGATTTTCCCTTGTGTACTGGAAACAACACTTTCCAGCAATTCAGCAATTCAGTAGCTGGTGAAGTCCTTTGGCCCTGTGACTTCAACAGGAGACTGGCACTCTTCCAGTCCTTGGAGATTTCCTAGCAAGTGTTCAGAGAGTACACACCAAGTTCCTCTCTCCTTGTTCCTTGGCAAAAATAAAGAAGCAGCTTCCAGGTTCCTCCACAGCAAAACAGCACTCTGGCAGAAAGGGGAGGCAAGTCCTTAGATCAGCAGGCTTCTTGTCCTTGGTACAGGTTTCCTTGTCAGAAGTGATCTGAGTTCTTGGTTCAGGGGTCCTTCTCTTATACCCCTTTTTCCCTTTGTTCCCTTTGTCCAAGCAGGGAGATTCCCACCATCTCAGGTTTGTTGTGGGTGTTGCTAGGCAGAGGCACCTGGCCTATTCACTGAGCAGGGCAGAGTCCTCAGCCGCCCAGCAGGAGGCGGAGCCAGTATTGTCACTGGTAGGAGCAGGGCTATCAGTCGCCCAGCAGGAGGCGGGGCCAGTATTGTGTCAGGCAGGGCAGGCTACTCTTCCCTCACTCTACGTGTAAACGCCCCATTCACCCCACACTGACTCACTCAGACCTCTGGAGCCACTCAGCCCCTGACACACACACCAAACCAGCAGAGACCGGTAGATAGTTGGACAAGAAAATAGCCACTTTCTAAAAGTGCTATTTTCAAACATAGAATTTAAAAACCATCCATCCTAAAGGGTGTGTTATTAAATTCTGAGTTCAGGGATACTAAACTCGACTTGCTACCATGCTCCCTGAGTCAGATAGATTATAATGGAGTTAATAATCAGTCTGCCCAGTCTGGCCTATTGGAGGCAGGTAGCCCTTCAATAGTGAAAAACGAAAATGGCTGTAATTCACTATTAGGTCATGCCACACACATCAGGGCATGACCTACCTTTTACCAACAATGCACCCTGCCCTAGGGCCTACCATAGAGGTGTCTGAAATGTGGCAAAGGGAAGGTTTAGAGACTGGTAAGTAGGTTTCCTTACCAAGTCGACATGGCAGTCAGGGACTGCACGCAGGCGCCGCGGTGGCAGGCCTGAGACACATTTTGCACGCTGCTTCTGTGGGTGGCACAACCAGTGCTGCAAGCCCACCAGCAGCAGTTAACTTACACGCCCTTGGCACGCGCAGTGCACTAGACTAGGGTCTGAACAGTAAGTCAACCAAGCCAATCATGGTAACACCAATCAACGTAACAATTTAGCATAGGGAGCACTTGCACTGTGGCACTGATCAGCAGTGGCACAGTGCCCAAAGCAATAATCCAGCAAAAACATCGTAAACAGAGGAGGCAAACAGAAAAAAATGGAGGAGAGACTCATGCCAATGATGCCAGGTCTAACACGTGTCCCCTCCAGCTGAAATGTGGGGAGAACTACCCTTCACCCAGGGAGTCCTCATCACTAAGGCGGAAAAATCTGGACAGACCATCAGCATTGGCGTGATCTGTACCAGGGCGGTGTTCCACCGTAAAGTCCATCCCCTGTAGGGAAATGGACCACCTCAACAGCTTTGGGTTCTCACCCCTCATCTGCATTAACCATCTGAGGGGCCTGTGGTCCGTCTGAACCCGGAAGTGAGACCCAAACAAGTAGGGTCTTAGCTTCTTCAGCGCCCAGACCACAGCAAATGCCTCACGCTCTATCGCACTCCACCTTTGTTCCCTGGGAAGTAACCTCCGGCTGATGAAGGCTACAGGTAAGTCTCGGCCCTCCTCATTCATCTGTGCTAGAACAGCCCCCACACCATGCTCTGAAGCGTCCGTCTGGACAATGAATTCTTTTGAAAAGTCGGGTGCCTGGAGGACCGGTGCTGTACACATTGCAGTTTTCAGGGTGTCAAAGGCTTTCTGACAGGCGTCAGTCCAGATCACAAGTCTCGGCTGCTTCCTGGAAGTCAGCGAGGTCAAGGGGTGCACAATGTTGCCATACCCCTTGACGAACCTCCTGTAGTAACCCGTGAGACCCAAGAAGGCTCTCACCTGAGTCTGGGTTTTGGGCGGTTCCCAAGCCAGGATGGTATCTATCTTGGGTTGCAGGGGGGCCACCTTGCCGCTCCCTACTTGGTGCCCCAAGTACACCACTGAACCCTGCCCAATCTGGCACTTACTAGCCTTGATTGTGAGGCCTGCTCTGCGCAGGGCCAACAACACTTCCTGGAGGTGGCGCAAGTGTTCCTCCCAGCTGGCGCTGAACACTGCTATATCGTCCAGGTAGGCGGCGCTGAAATCTTCCAGCCCGGCCAATACCTGGTTAACCAACCTCTGGAATGTGGCAGGGGCATTCTTCATCCCAAAGGGCATCACACGGAACTGGTAGTGCCCATCTGGGGTGGAGAATGCAGACCTCTCTTTTGCCCCATCAGTCAAGGCGATCTGCCAGTACCCAGACGTTAGATCAAACGTACTAAGGTACCGGGCAGCCCCCAACCGATCGATGAGCTCATCAGCTCTGGGGATGGGGTGCGCGTCAGTCTTGGTGACCGAATTGAGTCCTCGGTAATCCACACAGAACCGAAGTTCTGGTGAAGCACCAGGTGCTGCAGCCTTTGGGACCAAGACCACTGGGCTGGCCCAAGGACTGCTAGAGGACTCAACCACCCCTAAGGCAAACATCTTGGAGACCTCCTCCTTGATGTATGCTCTGACCTTGTCAGTCACCCTGTAGGCCTTGTGCCTCACAGGAGTGCTGTCCCCGGTGTCCACATCATGGACACACCACTGAGTGACACCAGGGATTAAGGAGAACAGATCAGGGAATTGTACCAACAGATGGCGACAATCTTGCTGCTGCTCAGGGGTCAGTGTGTCAGAGAGGACAACACCATCCACTGACCCATCTTTTTCTTTTGCACACAGGAGGTCAGGAAGAGGCTCACTCTCCTCCTCCATCCCAGCATCTGTGGCAAGGAGCATGCCCACTTCGGACCTTTCTAAGTGGGGCTTTAACCGGTTGACATGCAGGACCCTTAAGGGGTTCCTGGGAGATTTCAAGTCCACCAAGTAGGTGACATCGCTCTTCTTCTCCACAACCTCAAATGGTCCAGTCCACCTGTCCTTGAGCGCACAAGGTTCCACAGGGGCCATGACCCAAACTTTCTGACCAGGTTGAAGCTCAACCAGAGTGGCATTCTGATCGTACCACCGCTTCATCTCTTCCTGGCTGGCCTCCAGATTTGCCTGAGCAAGATCTCTGAAGCGCCGAGTCTGGTTCCTAAAGGCCAGCATGTAACTATATACATCCTGGGGAGGTTTCCTGGGAGATTGCTCCCAGCCTTCTTTGACCAGACTCAAAGGTCCTCTTACCGGGTGACCATACAAAAGCTCAAAGGGGCTGAACCCTAGAGACTTCTGTGGCACCTCACGGTAAGCAAACAGCAGGCATGGCAAGAGGACGTCCCATTTACGCCTCATTGGTTCTTCAAGACCCATGATCATGCCTTTTAGGGTCCGGTTGAATCTCTCAACCAGCCCATTACCTTGAGGGTGGTAAGGAGTGGTAAACTTGTAGGTTACCCCACACTCCTTCCACAGAGACTTCATATAATTCGAAATGAAGTTGGTGCCCCGGTCTGACACCACCTCTCTGGGGAACCCCATGCGGGAGAAAACACCCATCAGTGCCCGTCCCACCACGGGGGCCGTCACTGTTCGGAGAGGGATGGCTTCCGGGTACCGGGTGGCATGGTCCACCAAGACCAGGATAAACCTGTTGCCCATGGCTGTCTTGGGGTCCAGTGGCCCCACAATGTCAATTCCCACTCGCTCAAAGGGGGTACTGACGACGGGAAAAGGTTGGAGGGGAGCCTTCTGCTTCCGCCCACTTTTCCCACTTGCCTGGCAAGTCTGACAGGTCCTACAATGGATATCTGAATCCCTTCTCATCTGGGGCCAATAAAAATGGGTGACAAGCCTGTCATAGGTCTTGTCCTGCCCCAGATGTCCAGCTAACGGAACGTCATGAGCCAACCCCAGTAGGAAGGCTCTGAAGCGCTGGGGTACCACCAGCACACGGGCTGACCCAGGTTCAGCAGCCTTAGGCTCGCTATACAGGAGGTCGTTCTCCCAGTAGACCCAATGTGATCCTGACTGATCACCTGTCGTTTGGGCTGAGGCCTGCTGCCTCATACCCACAAGAGAAGGGCACACTTTCTGCTCGGCACAAAATTCCTCCCTGGAGGGACCACCATCCTGCTGCCAATGGGTCAGCTCGGGCAGGTCTCCCAGTTCGGCCACTTGTTCTCCTGTCGGTTCCAGGGCATCCCCCTCAGGGTCTGCTCCCTCCTGGACCGCGGGAACGATGGGGGACGGTTTCCCGCGCCCCCTGCCTCTTCTCTTCACGGTTGGGACCTGGGCCATACTTTCAGGCTCCGGGCCCCCATCAACACCCTTACTGACTGACATGGACCGGGTGGTCGCACACACCCACTCAGGCAGACCCAACATTTCCAGATGCGATTTCCTCTCCACCTTAGCCCAAGGGGAGTCCTCCAAATCATTGCCCAAGAGACAATCAACAGGCATGGCGGGCCTCACAGCAACCTGAAGAGTACCTGAGACCCCCCCCCACTCAAAAGGAACTTGAGCTACCTCACACTTACTCTGTGAGTTGTCAGCAGCTACAACGGGGTAGAATGCATGAGGGATCACCTGCTCTCTGGACACCAAGTGACACTTGACAGCTGTCACACTCGCTCCGGTGTCTCTGAGAGCTTCCACCCTATGGCCATTAATGGTCACCCACTGCCTATATTTCTTAGTGTTACTAGGCAGAGGGGTTGGAGGGACCATTTCCACGTCTCCTAAAGAGACCAGGGACATTTCTGCGGGACCCCACCCACCGGGGGCACCCATCTCCTCCCCTCCCAGGGCTACACTCGCTACCTGACGAGGGGGTGCACGCGGCGGTGCATTCGAATCCTTCATGGGACACTGGGGATCATAATAACGGTGTCCCACCTGCTTACAGGCATAGCAGGTCATGGGGCCCCTGTGAACAGGTTTACCTGTCGGGGCCTCTGGTTTCTTTACAGGGGGAGGCTGGGAACCCTTCCCTTGGTTCCCTTGGGGACTACTTTGGGGCCCTTTCTGAAACTCCCTCTGTTTACCCCTGTCCCCCCCACTCTTCTGCTGGGGACCCTGCCCACCCTTGGCTGAGTCTCCCACTGGACCCTTGTGGACCCTGGTACTGACCCAGCGGTCCGCCTCCTCAGCAAGTTTTCTTGGGTTAGATAGCTTGCTGTCAACAAGGTGCTGGCGTAGCTCTGGAAAACAGTTATTAGACAAGTGCTCCCAAGCAAACAAATCATAAAGAGCATCATAACTATCAACCTTGCTACCCTTTATCCAACCATCCATGGTTCTGCAGAAAAAAGACACATATTCAACCCACGTAGTACCAGGCAACTTCTTACATTCTCTAAAGGTTTGTCTGTACTTTTCTGGGGTTAAGCCATATCTCAGCATTAAAGCATCTTTCATATGAGTATAAGACATCCTATCCTCAGCAGGAAGGCTCAACAAGGTATCTCTCCCCTCGTTTGTAAAGCGGCTCCACAACCCCGTTCCCCAATCCTTCTCAGGGACCCGGTGGGCCAACAATGCTAACTCATATGCTTTAAACCATTGGCTAATATCTTCATTCTTACTGTAATCCTTGATCACATCTTTCGGAAAATAAAACCTACTTTCTGCAGGCACGGATGGAGTGCTGCCACCAGAGGGATTCAACTCTAAACTCTTAGTTTTAAGCTCCATCTCCCTCACCATCTTCTCACGTTCAAACGCTAATTTCTCTCTCTCAAAATCTAATCTTTTGCTCTCCATTTCAGCTTCTCTCTTGCTTCTTGCATTCTCTAATTCCAACTGCCCTCCTAATTTAAGTTTCGCCATTTCCAACTTGTACCCCCTCTCCTTCTCCCTGTCTTCTAATTCTTCGGGGGAAAGGCTCCTAGAGGACGCACTACTGCCTGGAGATGACACTGGCCCACCTGTGGGCTCTTCCTCTTCCTCTTCTTCTTCCTCTTCCGGTACCACCACCGGATCAGAGGGATTTCTGGCCTCTAACCAGGCCTTCAGCGCTTTGAGGAAGCCCTCTTTCTTGGAGACACCTGTGGTAGGAACTTTAAACTGCTTGCAAAATCCTTTTAGATCTTTTAGCGTGTAGGAATCTATCTTCTCCTTATCGAATTCCCCCACAACATTCTCCACAGGTGTAGTAGCTCCGGCATTCTCCATGGTCAAAACTGGCAGTGTTTAAGAAAATAAGCTCCAGGAAAGCGGAGAACAAAAATAGAATATCCTACCAAACAGACTGTGGCTGCGTTATGGTCTGCTTTCACTATGTAGCGTACACTAATCACTGCACATGAGTCATAAATGCAAAGTTCAAATCCCACCGCTGACCACCAATGTTAGAACCGGCGGTCTCTAGTTGGCAGAGGTATACACTTCTGACAAATAGGGACCGACCAACTCTAGTCAGGGCAAGGGGATTACACACTCAGATAACCCCTGCTACCCCCTTGGTAGCTTGGCAGAGCAGACAGGCTTATCTCAGAGGCAGTGTGTTAAGCATTTATGACCACATACAGTAATAAAGTGAATACACTACAGATGGACACGACACAGAAGTTATTATAAAAATAGTATTTTTATATAAGGCTTAGCACAAGACCAAATAACGACAAAAATATACCACAGTCTTAATAAATACTCTTTGGAAGGAAAAATAATAGTTCAAGTAAGGTTTCTTCTTGGCAAATAGTTCTTTAGCAAAGTATTCTTCTGCACAGTTCTTTGGCAACAATGTAACCCCCACAGGAGTCACACGACGTCGAGTCTACAAGATTCCCAAGGTTCGGCGTCGACCGCGAGGAGCGCTACGTCGAGCCTGGAGTTGCAACAGACCCCACAAGTACAGTACCTTGAGAAACGAAGAAAACGATGATCCACGGCGTCGAGATGTCGGCGTCGAGGTCGGCGTCGATCGTGCCTCGGAGTCGGGTCAATCCGCAGCGGCGTCGAGGGATGTCGGGCCGGAGCAGCGCTCACGGCGTCGAGAAGGGCGTCGAGTCGATGCGATCAGCAGCGGCGTCGGGACGGGGTCGCTTGGAGGTAGAGCCGATACTCACTCCTCACTGGCGTCGATACCGGCGTCGAGACGGGGTCACTTGGAGCCGGGGCCGATACCCACTGCTCACTGGCGTTGCTGCTGGCGTCGAGACTGCAGATTTTCCCTTGTGTACTGGAAACAACACTTTCCAGCAATTCAGCAATTCAGTAGCTGGTGAAGTCCTTTGGCCCTGTGACTTCAACAGGAGACTGGCACTCTTCCAGTCCTTGGAGATTTCCTAGCAAGTGTTCAGAGAGTACACACCAAGTTCCTCTCTCCTTGTTCCTTGGCAAAAATAAAGAAGCAGCTTCCAGGTTCCTCCACAGCAAAACAGCACTCTGGCAGAAAGGGGAGGCAAGTCCTTAGATCAGCAGGCTTCTTGTCCTTGGTACAGGTTTCCTTGTCAGAAGTGATCTGAGTTCTTGGTTCAGGGGTCCTTCTCTTATACCCCTTTTTCCCTTTGTTCCCTTTGTCCAAGCAGGGAGATTCCCACCATCTCAGGTTTGTTGTGGGTGTTGCTAGGCAGAGGCACCTGGCCTATTCACTGAGCAGGGCAGAGTCCTCAGCCGCCCAGCAGGAGGCGGAGCCAGTATTGTCACTGGTAGGAGCAGGGCTATCAGTCGCCCAGCAGGAGGCGGGGCCAGTATTGTGTCAGGCAGGGCAGGCTACTCTTCCCTCACTCTACGTGTAAACGCCCCATTCACCCCACACTGACTCACTCAGACCTCTGGAGCCACTCAGCCCCTGACACACACACCAAACCAGCAGAGACCGGTAGATAGTTGGACAAGAAAATAGCCACTTTCTAAAAGTGCTATTTTCAAACATAGAATTTAAAAACCATCCATCCTAAAGGGTGTGTTATTAAATTCTGAGTTCAGGGATACTAAACTCGACTTGCTACCATGCTCCCTGAGTCAGATAGATTATAATGGAGTTAATAATCAGTCTGCCCAGTCTGGCCTATTGGAGGCAGGTAGCCCTTCAATAGTGAAAAACGAAAATGGCTGTAATTCACTATTAGGTCATGCCACACACATCAGGGCATGACCTACCTTTTACCAACAATGCACCCTGCCCTAGGGCCTACCATAGAGGTGTCTGAAATGTGGCAAAGGGAAGGTTTAGAGACTGGTAAGTAGGTTTCCTTACCAAGTCGACATGGCAGTCAGGGACTGCACGCAGGCGCCGCGGTGGCAGGCCTGAGACACATTTTGCACGCTGCTTCTGTGGGTGGCACAACCAGTGCTGCAAGCCCACCAGCAGCAGTTAACTTACACGCCCTTGGCACGCGCAGTGCACTAGACTAGGGTCTGAACAGTAAGTCAACCAAGCCAATCATGGTAACACCAATCAACGTAACAATTTAGCATAGGGAGCACTTGCACTGTGGCACTGATCAGCAGTGGCACAGTGCCCAAAGCAATAATCCAGCAAAAACATCGTAAACAGAGGAGGCAAACAGAAAAAAATGGAGGAGAGACTCATGCCAATGATGCCAGGTCTAACACCAATGTTCTGGATGACGAATGAGTAGATGTTGCACTTCCTTTACTTTCTTTCTTGAGAAAGGGATGATAATGGTGACCCTTCTCAGAAGTCTTGCAACTGTCCTCCTCATTCCCTAAGAGAAAGATGAAGGTACACCAAGCAACAGGCACCAAGAAGGTTGCACACGATGGCAAAGGCAATGCAAAGGTACCTAAGAGAGGAAAAAGCAAACATGTTGCAGATAAAACTTTTCAAAAATACACAAGAAACAAATAAACAAACAAAATCTTAACACAGTAACTCTAACCAGAACTCAGAAGAAAAGACTAGCAAAAAGCTAAACTCAAGAATTCTTACCAGAACATGGAACAGCAGAAACAAGGGAAGGAGGTCCAGTGAGTGAAGAGTGCAACAAAGATAGGTCCACAAATATTGAGAGCTATGGAAGATCAGACCTCGAGCCCTTATACTGGAAACAGGGCTCGCACCTCTTCCACTGACCAGGGAAACAGCATTCCACCATCTTGTATTTGACACATAGATTAACATTATACTTCCTGTCTCTGAAAACCATGGTGTTTTGTCCTCCAACCACTATATGTCCCTGACTCTATGAATACACCAGTTGTAAACCTCTTTCCTTTTTACCATTGTTTAAAGAAGTATGGCCTCAAGCTATAGGACTTTTGCCTGTAAGTAAGTGTACCTTGTTTCCCAAAGTCTTTTGTTTGTTACCAAAGTTTCTAGAAGACACGTGAGATCCATGGATCCTGTTCCTCAAGACAACTGAGCGGGGTCTGCAAAGGCTCACTGTTCTAGTCCTCATTCGACGGGGCACGCAAAGACTTGGGGTTCCTGTTTGGCGAGACATAACAGTAAACCAGTCTGGGGAGTAAATAGACTGCAGTGAGACCTTAAGTAGCCCACAACCAAGGAAACTGACAGATGTTGTGATGAACAACCTGGAAGTTGTGGAACCTTAGCAGTCTCTGAATTAACTCCAGCTGCCTCTACCATGGCCCTGTGAGGCGCCTGTGTTTGCATGGCTTTAGTAATGTGCATATGGAATCTTAACTGCGGCACAGAGCTGTGGCACAGAGCTTTACATTCCTACACATAAACAAGTAAGTGTCAACTACAACAATGGTAATATCCCACACCTCCTTCACTAGAGGAAAAAGGGAAAGCAGATACAGTTATGAAAATGTTAATAGAGCCAGAAAAGAAACAAAGGACCATGGATATGGCCCTTTGTTCAAGTGAGAAGCACGTGGCCCAAATTTCCAGACTCTTCCCTGGAGACCCCTAGATAACATGACTGGTTACTCTGTGACTCCTTCAGAGTATTTGTCTTCCCAGACCACATCAAAAACAAATGTTGTACATAACGAGGAGCCTTGTGAATGGATAGTAGAGTCTAGAAATGTATATTTTAAATCTTGATTAGGCAAAAACGTATGCTGGCATAAAACAGGAAAGAAAGTGACCATTAGAATTGGGAAGAAGAAGGACATGGCTGAGGGTTACATTTTGGGAATGATAACTGCAAACAATCAACAAGATGGAATGCCCCATCACAGCACAACCTATGACGAAGTTACCATGACATGAAGTGATGAGGCGTCCTGAAGAATTCTGATCCACATCACAATGGAACAGACACCTTTAGTGGATCATTAGCAGGAAGTAATAGACCTGGGGATAATGGGAGCAGGCAGCTTAAAATTGTAAATGGAATACTGGGAAGGTTGGTTTGAGGATGGACATCAAGAATGTAGAGGGTAACCCCTTTTATAAAGGCACAGGGGCTACTGTTCAGCCAAACCAATAAAAAAGCTTTTCCCCTGGACCTGTTGTTAAAATCCAAACTTTCGCTATCTGGATGCTTAATTATCAACCTAAGAACAACCGATATAACTTCAATGTAAAAAAATATCCAGTTATGCTCCAACCACAATATTTAGAATCTCATAAACATGTAATAACATCCACATAAAATACTAGTGACATTTGTTGATATAGTTTATCATCCATTGGACCAGATTCATTATCAAAAACATCTGGTTAAAAAATAACATAGAAAACAACTGCATACAATCAAAGTGCTAAAAAAGTTTTTGTGTCAACACAGCATTTCGGGGGCTCGTCAAGACCGATAACTGAATTAAAACCAATGATATTCTCCAAGGCTATCTATCATGTATATTTAATGTGCCTTTCTTGTATTGTCCTTCTCCAATAATAGTACGAACAATCAGTTTCTTTCCCAATGAGATAAGAAACTAATTTTTAACACTTTGTTATTTGTAAGACAGCAGTGCAAATTTCACATGGGTAAGCCAACTATGGCAAGTCTAATGTTCCTTTCCTGCCCCGAGCAAGACATCAGCTATGATAATGCAGATCTAAGCACTCAATAAATTGCTCCTTAATGTGCCATTTTCAATTACCTGTCTGTCTGGCGCAGTTCTCACAGTTTGTTGTATCTGCTAGTTTACGAACCAACACAGGTCTTGCAGTCTGGCAATACAGTGTCCTGAGTGTCTTTTTAAAGTCAGGGTCCAGCAGGAGCACAAGCCATCGTTCCATATTTTTTAAAGACATCAAAGTTATATCTGTTGTTCCTAGGTTGATAATTAAGCATCGACACAGTGAAAGTTTGGATTTTAACAAGTCCGGGGGAAAAACTTTTGTATTTGTTTAATTTGAGGATGGAAACACCCTATTTCTGACAGTGACACAAATTAATCAATGAATTTTTAAGTGGGCACAGGGAGATTGATTATTGGAGTCAAATTCCATGAAGGCTTGTTGGAGTGTCAGAACAGGAATAGGTGATGGGTGAGTATAGGGCTGAAAGTTAAATAACAGTTAAAAGTGAAATAATCGTTTAACAACTACATCTTGGAGGAAGTGTAAAATGAAGACGTTTTAAAGGAGGGAGTGCTCAGGAGGGGTCATATCTTCAGTTGGTGATAGTGACATCTATGAATCAAATGTTCTATATGTGGGAAATGGTTTGTGTTATGATAAGTAGGCACATTCAGCAATCACTCTATTGTCCTGGATTGAAAATAGACTCAGGGATAAGATCTATATAATGTTCTAAACTTTGTAAGAAGCCAACATCTGCCATTTTCTTGCTATAAGAGACAATGCTAGTGAGTCATATTAGAGACAGGCGATGGCCATGGGTTGCACTAATAGTTTTGAAGGTGCAGCAATACTTAAAAAGAAACACAAGGCCTACTACTGCACAATTTATGGATGGTCAGCCAAGTATTTCGTGGTACAATAGTGATAACTTGAAACTGTAACCTCGTCATCAGCAACGAATATGTCTCCCCACCACTGAGGGTCTCACTATGAGGACCCCAAATAATTGCCTGGTAACTCCACCCCTTGGAGATACCAAAACAAGGGCTACCAGTAAGTCTGGTGCTGAGTTTCTGGCCAAATACAGATTCGCCCCGAGGCTCCCTTTAGAAGTGAGAAATTACTGGGGAAATGAGTAATTCTGCATCCAACCTCCATAATAATTCCTCATTTTCTTCTGGGTTTCCTCTCAGAGGTTTCAGGTGACATGTCAGAGAGGAAAATGCTGAGAGACCTTAAATTTCCAATGGGGCCAGTATCAAGACTTAACAGCGCCACTGGAATTAAAGGGCAATTTAGAATGAGGCTTTGAGTGGTAAATTTCAAGGGATCATGAAAGATGTATTATTGGAAGTCAAATCAGTGATTGGATTTTTTTTTTTTGCATATTTATATAGCGCGAACTCGACCCGAAGGTATTGGAGCGCTTTACATGAGCACCGTATTTACATCACACATTCAGGCACGGGGAGATTAAGTGACTTGCCCAGAATCACAGGATGTGGACGCGACCTTGAGGCTCGAAAGCTGGTTTCCTGAACCAAAGTTGGCAGTTTAAGCCGATGGACCACATTCTGGAGAGAAAGTGTATGCTACTCAAGATCTGCAAAGTAATAGGAGTGAATGGTGTGTGGAGGTGTTAACACCCAAGTGAGAGGGCAGACGCGTTTGACTTGTTAACTCACAATTCCTTTATACATATTGATAAATACTCAATACGGAGATTCACAAAGCCATAGCCATGCATAATTGATCCCTCATCAGGCCATGCACCTGTGATGATAGAGACCAGATTCCCAGACTGGAAACATTAGGCAATGTTGGAGCTGAATGAACAACTTGTAATAGATAAAAATTAGAATCACATTTCTTGGAAGATTGTTTTATGGTACCAGTATCAGTAACTTCATATAGTGTACCGCTGGGTGAAGACAAACTTGCCCTGTGTGGCTGGACAATGAACAACCACTTAGAAAATTGTACATATTGAGAACTTAATCGTAGAGTGGGGAGATAATAAAGTAGACACCATAGCACACACTAGTATGCAGCTAGGGCATTATGTCTGGACAGGCAACTGGAAGACTCTGTTCAGGATTTATCCACTTGGTTCAAAATAAGAAGAAAGGGAAACATTGGACCCATACATATCTTTACAGGAATTAGAATAACTAGCTTCAGATGTTTAAAGTGAATACGGAGAAGCATCGAATTCAGGCTGATCTGAGAGGGCAATAATTGCTGTGTTCTTGAAGGTTGGGAGGCCACCTTGCTTTACTGCAGCTGATCTCACTGATAAAGTCTTGGCAAGGGTGTTGCTTAATAGGTTAATGAAGGTACCAATGATAATGATATGCCATGATCAATGTGACTTCATGCACAATAGATCAACCTGACTCAACATCATAATGCTTTAAAACACCATGGTGACATTGGCGATGATTAAAGGACCACTGGTTATTCTGGTGTATATGGTTTTAATGATAAGGTTTTTAATTTGGGACCAGTTCTCCTTTTATACGCGTTTACCTATAATGGAGTTTTGATGGTTTTAGCTTTAATATTATCTGTACTGTAAAATGTATTTTTATGAATTCTTTTGCACTTTATATGCCAAGAAATTTAGCGAAATAAAGACCTTTGTTTGGTTGATTGATTCTGGTTTTAGATTCTAAAAGGTGTTCCACTACAATAGGTGTGGATATATGTTCCACATCCTAGAAAAACTAGATTTGAACTTACATTTTCTGTAAGAATCAAAATTCTTTAAAACGAATCTGAAGGCATTGGTAACCTGTAAAGTTATTACCGCCTTTAGAAATTACCTCCAAATTTGCAGCGGGGTTCCTCATGAGCACTGAAGAAGAGGAGCAGAGGAGCGTGACGCGGCCGGCTGAAGGTACCTTTTTAAAAATTATTATTATTATTTATTTTGGCTGCCTCCCTTCGTGATCCTCAGAACCTCCAGCCAACCCGCTTCGCAACTCCTCCCAAACACTGGCCGCTACTGGCACTGATCTGACCAGGCTTGCAGTTGATTCTCCGTGAATCGGGCAGGAACTCGGAGGCCAAGATATTATTTGGCTGCCATCATACTGGAAGTCCCATTTGAAATGTTGTACTTTTTACCAACAAATTATTCTACACTGTGTTCAAATCGTCAGAGCAAAACGTTTTTTCATGTGCTTTCACTTCTTGAAAGTTTTTGCTCCAATGCTCTCACCATAAAACACAATTCTATCACCTCAGTAAAATAAATTACTGGGTTTTTAAAGACTAATCACGATTATTCAGTGCCTTCAATACACACAGACGTCCCTCGTCTTCTTCCTCAAATTCATGGTAGTTATTTTCAACTTATATGTAGATAGTACTCAAATTGACAGGACAGCATAAAAAAAAACTATAGCCAAATCAGAAACCATGATTATTCTCTCAGTGATGTTCAAAACTGGATGATAAGGGGCTATGGCTAAAAACGCAAGCTGTATGTAGAGTTCCTGAAATACTTTCCTGCCACCCACCTTATACTAAATACTTAACTCTGCATAGCGTAAGACAAACAGAGGCTATGCAACGGGTTATAAAATCGACATTTGCAACCATCTGCGTATGTCTGGGGCTGAGAGACTAGGAAAATAACCCTACACATCTGACTTCAGGGAACCCCACTGGTGGACATGCTTGGGGGTGCCTAATGTGAGCTGAATGGCACTGTTGGCTCATCTCCATACTGTGAAGGTACCTGGAATCAATCTGAGGCACTGAGAGCTCATCTCTGTACTGTGAAGGAACTTGTAAGTGATCTGGGGCACTGAGAGCACATCTCTGTACTGTGAAGAAACTTCTGATTAATCTGAAGCCTGGATAGCCAATGAATGCCAGCTCCAAATGCAACAAGCATCTGGAGTATGAAGGCAATTAAGGTGCTGCCATTCAGGGATCAAAGACTGTAGGTGAGTGTTAGGAGTTTGAGGGACAGATGTTTGGTGACCCCAAAAGAGGGATTGTCCTCTGAAGACCTAAGATTGAACAGAGTCTTAATAGTACTTGCCTTCTAATGAAGTAGCAACAGAGGATCAGACTCTGAACTTCACACCTTTAATGTCAGGGCCAGTTACCCTGGTGGAGCTACAAAAGCTTTGGTGGAACTCTGTGTGGTACTCAGTATTGGAAGAGTTGCCAGCAGAACTTATACCGCTCTTTGATGATTGTGGATTTTCAGTAACAGAACAATGCTGTGAAGGCTCAGGTTTTTGCCACCTCAGGACACAAATGCATTGACAAAGCTGTTGCGGGTCCCTGGTCTGGTACAGAAAGAGTGTTATGGGTCAGTATTTGAGAACGTCGGAAGAGCCGTGCATATATATCTTAACACTGGAATTGCAGGGAGTGCTCCAGATAATGAAGAAGGAGCACTTGCAGTATGGGGCCATTAATTAAATTAAATGCGGTGGTGCAAGTCAGAATTCAAGCTCAGTAGCTAAACTGTGTGTAACTGAAAGCACAGATGTAGCAGCAGAAGTGAGGGGTGACGCACGTGAGCACTGAGGAGGATTGAGAAAGTTATTTGCAGAAGTAAAAAATGTGTTTTTATTTACCAATGAATCTGTTAACAGTAGTGTGACTATGTCTAGCAAACATAGACATGCCCCTCTCCATTCATATTCAGTGCTCATGATGAACCCCGCTGCAAATTTGGAGGTAATTTCTAAAGGCGGTAATAACTTTACAGGTTACCAATGCCTTCAGATTAGTTTTAAAGAATTTAGATTCTTACAGAAAATGTAAGTTCAAATCTAGTTTTTCTAGGATGTGAAACATATTTCCACACCTATTGTAGTGGAACACCTTTTAGAACCTAAAACCAGAATCAATCAACCAAACAAAGGTCTTTATTTCGCTAAATTTCTTGGCATATAAAGTGCTCCTAGAATGCCCTGCAGCCAATCCTGAAGCTACTCTCTCGCATGAGAGCAGCTTCAGGATACGCCTGAGTGCCCTCGATTAGCGCTTAAGGGCAGACTGGGAGTCTGTGCCTGCTCTCTCCAACCCCAGCAATTCAGCTGGGGTTGGAGAGAGCTTCACTGCCCATGATGGTTTGGCCGGCCCGAGATGGCTGGCCAAACGGTCAAACGCAGTGATGGGAGTGCACTACCACCACCCTGAGTGCAGTCACCCCCAGGCCCCGCCCCAAGACTCTGCAGGAAAGGAGAAATAAAACAAGTCTCGTTTTCTTTTTAATTTCCTGCCATTTTGGCGGGGTAACGCTCCTCTGCCATAGTGAAGGAGCCGCTGCTGATCAGTGCCGATTTGGCAGTCGGTGCAGGCAGAACGACATGTACTAGAGCAGACGTACAGTGCTCACAGAGGGGGATTCAGCCTCAGGTAGATACTAGACACCCTGACAAGTCCAGGCACCTAATAAGGTGATTAGACTGTGGCGAACAAAGCTGTTTGCACACACTGGGATATAAGGGTATTATCCCTAATAGGGTGTCTCAAATCAACCGACGTGTAGAGCTGGAAATCAGGTTCAATGCGAAATTCAGCATAAAGAGCTTTTCCAAGGGGAAAACGCTCTGTGGTATTTTCTGCCGTGCCGGCTGGAGTGTACTTGTTGAGACATTGTTGTTTGTTACGTGTTTAAAAGATAAGCAGTCAATTGTAACGATTTTGGAGTAAGGTTAAATGAATTAAATAATTTTGATATTCAATTTACAAACACACACATCACAGTGGCAGTGGTGACTGTCCAGTTATTGCTAGGTAAGAGTTTCCATAGGAAGGGCATTTTTCTTTTGCTAATATCTTCGGTGCCGTTTGATGATAAATCTTCACAAAACTTTTTTTTTTCAGATGGCCCTCCTCAGCTGCTTCCTGGAAAGTTTCGGGTAATCTGTCAAGCAGGTAAAAGGTGGAGTCCCAAAATGCTTTTTCCCCATGCAAATTTCTTGTAGAATTTTAGACAGTGCTATCGCCAAAAAGACTGATATAATTACACCGAATCAGACAGAAAACGAGCTCTTTACCTAGAAAGCATGTTTTTTGAGATTTGGTGTGAATCTGTTCAGTAGTTTTTGAGAAATTAGGGCTCAAAATGTATTGATATATTGACAGTTTATAAAAAAAAATTTGCTCCTGCTTAAAAAGAGTGTTTATTTATTTATAAAGATTTATATAGCGCGAACAAGATCCCAAAGGATATCAGAGCACTTTTCAATAGGATGGAAGGAAGGACATGAAATGCAAAATCAGCATCAAGTAGAAGTAAAAAAAACGGGATTGATCGCAGATTCCAGGACAATTGCACCATGGAGGGTAATACAATAAACAGGTATAAGCGGGCAATGAAGGGGGTCACAGTATGCGGTAAAGAGGAGCAGTAACAAATGATGGTACAATGGCAGTAGGAAACAATGTCTTCGAGCAGATGAGCCTAGCCCAATTAGTGTAGAATGTATTCATAAGGAATTTATTGGCTTCCAATTTGAACGCTGTGGTTGAGGAGATTCTGCGTACTTCTGGTGGAAGAGAGTTCCATATCTTTGGGGCAGCGCCAGAGAAGGCTCTGTGACAAATTCTCTTTCTGCTAAGGATGAGTGGTTTCAAGAGGAAAGTATTGGCGCTTCTTGAGGCTCTTACACCACAAGATAGCTCAAGTTTTTGCGCAAGGTACCTGGGAGTATTGAAGTTAAGGGCTTTGTGCACCAGAACAGCAATCATTAACTGAATTCGTGCTTCGTAGGGCAACCATTTAAGAGATTTTAGGACTGGGGATATGTGCTCATTTCGTTTGGTGCCTGTAACCTGTCTAGCCGCTGTGTTCAGTGATGCCCTTAGTGGAGCCATGGTGTATTTGGGCAGGCCACAGAGGGTAGCTCTGCAGTAGTCAAGCCTCGGCAAGACAATGTTGAATGGCTAAGGGAGCCTTTTCTCCTGTCTGCCATTTCACTGCCACTGAAATAAGACTGCTCTCACGAGGGTCCGTGCTGTGATTGGCTAGCTACAACAGTTTAAAAAAAATGTTGGAGCCGCCATTACAGGTCACAGGAACTCGGTCCGAGTGTCTTTAAAATAAAAATAAAAATGAATAGAAGGTGCAAGGTGGGGCACCCTGACCATTGGGCATTTGGAGTAGTAGGGGCTTGCTGAGTGCGCATACTGTGCATAGACCCCACTCCCTCCAGAGATCCAAGCCCCATTAGGTGGGCAAGCCACTACTATACACAGTCTGCACTCAGTGTGCATACTGTGCATAGAGTACACTCTCTCGAGACACCTAAGCACCCTTAGGTGGGCAAGACCCTACTACGCACAGGCAGCTCTATCTGCACCACTCTTCATAGAGTGCGCACTCCCACCAGACACTCAAGCCCAATTAGGTGGGTGAGCCACTACTCAATCAATCAATCAATCAGGGGGATTAGAGAGTGTGCTACTCACCTGTGAGGGTCTCAAGGCGCTGGGGGGGGGGGGGGAGCAGCTCCGGATCACTTGAAGAGCCAGGTCTTGAGGTCCTTCCTGAATGTGTGCAGGGTCAGGAAGGTCAGGACTACTATGCAGAGGCTGCATCCTGCATGCAGCTCTTTACAGAGAACTTCCTCCTATCACATACTTAAGCATCCTTGTGTAGCCCAGGGCCTACTTCGTACAGTTAGGAATATTAGTAATATTTTATTTTACGTTAAAAAACCTAGAAACTTACTGAAGCAAAAACCAAGGTTAGAGTAACGTTATAGTTCGGTCTGGTAATCATATCTTACTTTACGTTAAAGAAAAGCCTTTGAAATTCACTGAAAGAAACAAAGGTTAGAGTGAGGTTATAGTTAGGTGAAAATGTCAGTTAAAACATACTTAAAATAAATACTGAAATTCACCATTATAGTTCTCTAATCTAATTATAGTCTGCGTCTCTGTCATGCACTGCTTATGACCTCACATATTACATCGTTCACTCCAGGCTGTACTGATTTTGCTAGACTTATCAGCTGCCTTCGACACGGTTCATCACATGGTCTTGATGAACCGATTGTCGAAGGTAGGAGTACAGGGTGTAGCGTGGAAACTACTGCAATCTTTTCTCTCCGATAGATCACAGACTGTCGACTTGGACAATTACAAATCCCATCCGTTCTGCCTTCCTTGTGGGGTCCCTCAGGGGTCCTCACCGAGCCCAACACTTTTCAATATTTATATGATATCGTTGGCGGGCCTAATAAAATCCTACGGCTTCCAGTTAACCTCGTACGCGGATGACACCCAAATGGTGTTATCATTTAACAACGGCGAGGAAAAAGAAACGGAAGTGCGCTTTCATGATTGCATGAAGAAGATAGCTGGATGGATGGCATCGAATTGTTTAAAATTAAATTCCACCAAAACCGAGATCATTGTTTTCGGAAATAATCCTCATGTTTGGACACCGGATTGTTGGCCAGCAGATCTGGGCAACTGCTCTTCCCCGACTTTGAAAGCCAAGAATTTGGGGGTAACATTTGACAGCAGACTGACATTTAATGATCACAGAAGTGCCATGGTATCCGCTTGCTTCCTGATATTACAAATCTTAAGGAAAATTAAACCTTACCTTTCAGAAGGAAATTTCAGGACAGTGATTACGGTACTTGTAATGTCAAGATTGGACTATTGCAATGGTCTATCTGAATGCCCCAAGACAACTTATCAACAGGCTTCAGATAGCTCAAAATGCAGCAGCCAGGCTGCTGTCAGGCACTCCCAAATTTGCCTCGGTGAAAAACGAGCTAACCAGGCTACACTGGCTTCCGGTGAAGCAAAGGGTACGTTGTAAGGCCTTATGCACAGCTTTTAAGGCTCTTAACGGTACAGGCCCTGACCACTTGAAAAACAAGTTCAAGTGGTATGTTCCTGGTAGGACCCTTTGGTCCACTGGAGCAAAAAAGGTCCAAACCCCCACTTTTAAAAGGACCAGTTGGGAGGTAGGAGCTATATCACATGTACATCTAAGGCTTGGAATGATCTGCCATTCCATCTGAGGAATGCCACGGATTTCCTTTTTTTTAGGAAGGGACTGAAGACCTGGTTGTTTAATCAATGACCCTCTCTCCATTACGGTTAGGCAGTACATAGCACCAGGACACCCCAGGGTAACCACTGCACTCAACAAATCTAACTAACATAACATAACATGTTCAATGACAAAATTGATGAAATTGTCTATAGTGTCTCTACTGCTAATGAGTGTAAGCTTTTGCACATCACTATTTATCTATTAAACTATGAATATTTCATGTCATGTTGGAGTTCCAATGTTTCATTGATTGTAAGGATTATGCCTCCTCTCTCTCTCTCTCTCTCGATATATATATATATATGCCCTGTCAAATAAATTGCGTATTACCTAACTGGATCTGTATGGCTCATGCTTGCATAGGAAGTTTGCGAGCTGTTGGTGGATATATATATATATATATATATATATATATATATATATATATATATATTATCTACTGGCGGTCGCCAGTAGATAGTTATAGTTAGGACCATGTTTCCATAGGAAATCCGCAACATTCTATTTGGAATAACTTTGGCGCCGGTTGACGAATCCTCGCTAAATTTTCAAAATAGGTGGGGCGCTCCGCTCCGCTCCTACCCTGAAAGACTCGGGGGGATTCGTCAAGCGGGGGCTGAGAAAAAAGGGGGGTCCCAAAACGCGTTTTCCCCATGCAATTTTTCGTAGGGACCTTTAGTCCAAGGTACAGCCCGAACGGCTGAACAGAATTACTTGAAATTTGGCAGAGAGGTGAAGTACTGGGTATTTTAGTCCCAGCGGTGCAGGGGCACACACCCTATGACTTCTGGGTTCACCCTGTTCCAGACCTACAGAAACACAGAGTCTTCTGGGTGAAGTCAAAGATTCGTTTATTGGCTGCAGACCAATTACAGGTATCCTAGAAGTACAACAGCGTGTATGTTCTCAGGAGACTGCTGAAAATCATAGGAACGGGCTTCTCCTTAAGTACAAAATATCATGCTTCAGGCACACATTCCTTGGTTTACGATATGGCCATTACAAGTATACATTACAAACGAAAAAGCAGAGTCATGATGACCATCCCACATTCCAGTTCGGCCAGCCCACAATGATTTACACAGTAAGGTTCAGATCCCACATTTGATGTCAATAGACCCCCCAATAAACATGAGCATCTCCTGTTTTGGGAAACAAGTCATAAAGCAGGAACAAGCAGGTGTGAAAGAGATTAGCCGAAGGATTGTGTAGAATGAAAGGGTTTTATGACGGGGCAAGCCCTGATGCTAATCACAGGTGGACGGAGGAAGGGGAGCTCGTGAGACCGGTTTGACCTGGGGCAGCAGAGCCAGATGCCCAGGTCACAGAGAAGTCAGAGGGAAAGCCCATGTACTGTGAGGCCCGTATTTACTCCATTATAGCCTATGTGAGGGCAATGACAAGATGGCCACTGCTTCCAAAATGGAACCCGCGTAGTGAAGCAGAATAACGTGTACACAGTACATTCATAGCTAGAACGATATATAAAGCACTCGTACATGCCGCATTTACCATTTGCGGTTTGCTAATACCAAGATAGACAGGGGTAGGGCCCTGTTCCCTACGCGGTAACGAAGATTAAAGTACGACAGACCCTCCTTTTGCCCTTACATAGGCAATCACTATACTCATCTTAATCCGAGTCCAGGTCAATGTTCACGAAGTCATGGAGATGTTGCTGTAGCATCATCCTATTACTTAGCTCGTCCCTCGATACAGGTTTCCTTACACGTAAGGTAGCACAGAGGCCACATATCGCAGGAGCACACTGTATGCACAGACAGAACAGGAAAAGAATGGCTAAGATCATTCCAATGACCATCAGAACTTTCCAACCCCAGGCAGATATCAATTCCCAGAACCACCCCACCAGTGACCAGTCTCCCTTATCCACGTGTATGGATTCAGATATTTTATGGAGTTTGGAGATGGCTTGATACACTGTTGGAGCATTGTCTGGTATGAAAATGCAGCAACTGGATTGGATGACCTTGCATACCCCACCGCGGTCTGCAAGAATAACGTCTAGAACCATGCGGTTCTGTAAAGTCATAAGGCGATCCGCTTGGAGCTCAGCTGTCAGATTACCAAGGGCACCAGCCGTTACATTGACATTGGATTCAACCACACGAGTCAGCTGTCTCAGGTTCCTACTATTCACCATAGGTCCCCAAAACGGCAGGAAACCCAAAAAGAAGTCTCCCGCTTCCTGACCGGCAGTATCCTCCTTACTAATCACACCTCTCACAACTCTGGTCTTGTGATAGTCAGAGGCAGCAGTAAATGTCGGCGGTAGCAAGTTCGCAATATAACATGTGCCCGAGAAATCAGGGGGCAGCCATGTATATGCTCGGTCATTACAGATGAAATATGTGCCCTTGGCAGCCAAAAACGCAGGGGAAAACTGTGACGGGAAGGTGTACGTTTCAGTACAGTACAGTCACTTCTTCCCAGTTGAGCTCTAGGATTCTGACCATTACCCTGTAAGCAGAACCGACCCATGTGGGGTACGACCCAGATTGGAGATGAGATTTTTCGCTGTCTTTCACCCAGACTAATACTATACCCCGTCGCGTTCCATCCTACATAAGGTCTCAACTCTTCCTTGGGAATGGATGAGTATGCATCGATATCCCTACTCATATCGGCAACTCCTTTTATCAAAGCCTTATTATTGGTGATAGGTCTGATGGAACGCGGTTGGCGAGGGGAGTATGTATCTAGAGCATAGAGAAACATGGTCTGGAATGCCCATGACGATCCATTGTAACTGTACGGCAGCACCAGGTAGGGAATACCCTTGTTAATGGTATGTGGCATTAACCCACACACCCAGCAATTGGTCGTATTCATTACTAGTTGGTGCTGGTGCAAGAGCTGGATAAACGAGTTATTTACGAACTCTGATCGTCTGGTCTGTTCGTGCTCAGGCAAAGGGTGAAAAGAGTGAGAGGAGGCAGTAGAAAGAGGTATAGGCTGTTCAGTGGGTTCAATGGGCTTTTGAGCGGAGAGGAACACAAATCCTACAATAAACATTGTGATACTACACAGTGTAAAAAGGCACAAAAATACAAAACATTTACTTTTTACAATTCTACACATCCTTGCGTTAAAGTTCATTTCCTCAATCGGTCTCTCCATCTTAAAAAACTCCATCCTCTACTCGGGCCGCTCGCGGTGGATGAGTGTCTTCTGCTAAGGGGCACGCCTGTCAGTCCAGGGAAACGCCCTAGACCAACCAGAACCGTTGACCTAACGTCTTCGGCCTGTACCCCAAAGTCTTGGCACCGCGACCCTGCGGCAGAACCCGGATGGTGGTTCGAAAAACAAAAATCAAGAAAGTCCTTCAGATGGGAGAGCAAAAAATGTTAAAAAGGAAATAGTGAGAAAATCTTTATTTGTCCATGGGCCTAGGTCTCAAATTATAGCGGAGACGGCCAGGTGCTGTTTGGTCTTGAAACAAAAGTTCAGGCTCAGTGGTGTCCAGTCGATTTGATGGTGGCACAGCTTCCTGCAGAATCTTGTCACTCTCTTGGTCTGAAACTGTGTCTCTTAGGCGTGCGTCACTGAATGGTACAAAACGAGGTACAGTGTCTGTCTCAGAGTCGGCGATACCCTCCTTGACCCACTGGTCATATGGCAGAGGCAAAGGGACTACTTTACAGTGGGTACCATGGATCCAGTGTTTCTTCCCTTTTACTCGCACCGCTGACCTTGTCGACAGGAATACAAGGTGAGGGCCGATCCAGCGAGGCTCGTCGTTGCTCTTACGCTGGAAATTTCGGATCAGGACCCACGAGCCAGGGTTGATAGGGTGTCCAGGAGGTTCAGAAGCTTGGGGAAGAGTATCATGTACCTGTTGGTGCAAAACACGCAGTTTAACAGTCAAATCATACAGGTAATCGAGTAGTACTGGATGTTCAATCTCACTGAACTTCGTAGGCCTCGGTACACCCCATACGTTGGCCGGGCGGCCAAAAACAACCTCGTAAGGGCTAAGTCCCACTCGTGAGTGTATGGTCATTCTGGTGGACAGGAGTGCTAAAGGCAGAGCGTCAGGCCATTTAAGACCGGTGCTCGCCTGAATTTTGGCCAGCTTGAGCTTTAAGGCTCCATTGTAGCGTTCTACTAATCCAGCTGATTGGGGGTGATTTGCAGCGTGGAACTTCTGCTTTATCCCTAGCCCTTCACATACATTCTTCATCACTTTACCCACAAACTCACTTCCATTATCACACCACACCATTCTTGGCATCCCAAACCTAGGGAAAAATTCCTTCACAAGGGCTTTGGCTGTGGATAGGGCAGTGTTATCTTTCAGAGGATAAGCCTCTATCCATTTTGAGAAAGCACAAACAACCACCAGTACATATTTCAGGTTGTTGCATCTTTCCATGTGAATAAAGTCCAGCTGCAAAACTTCGAATGGACATGATGGGGGTGCAAAGTGACCAGCTGGAGTTGGGGTTCCCCTACCAGGGTTGTACTTCAAGCATACCATGCAATTCTTGACCACATTCTCTGCACATTTGGGAATCCCAGCATTCTGCCATACTGGAGCCAACAACTTGCATATACCTTTCGTACTGATATGTGCCATTCCATGTGCCATAGTAACCACTGGAAGCACATATGCATCAGCCAACAACCATCGCCTATGTTCTGTCAGATCAATCCAACAACCATTCTCATCCAACTTACCCATACTTTCTCTCCACTTGCTTAACTCTTCCTCTGTGGCTTCAGCTTGAAGCGACTTCACACTCTCCATTGTGTTCTCACACATTCCCACATCATTAACCCATCTTGCGGGGCCTGCAACATACATTCTAGTCTTCACATTCTGTGCTGTTTCTTTCGCGGTCTCATCAGCAAACGCATTCCCACGTCCAACATCATCTGTGACTTTCCTGTGCGCACTGCATTTCATGATCGCAACTTGCAACGGTAGGGTCAGTGACTCAAGGAGATCATTCACCAACTTGCCATTCTGAATTTTAGCTCCATGCGACGCCCAAAATTATGAGCCACGCCAAAGGCGTACTGGCTATCTGTGTATATATTCACTCTCATTCCTTCAGACAACACACATGCTCTCGTGAGGGCGATTAATTCTGCTGCTTGGGCCGAATTATGTGGCACTCGTGCAGTTTCCACGACCGTGTGTAAAGTCGTGATAGCATATGCAGCAGTCGTGTCACCATTAGGGAGTTTGAAACATGAACCATCCACCCATAAAGTGCCATCACACTCAGTCAGGGGAGTATCTTTTAGATCTACTCTCCCTTTCGTCTCTTCTTCTGTTCTAAACAGACAGTCATGTTGCTCAATCTCATCTGAGTCTGCTGGAATTGGCAACAATGTAGCTGGATTCAGCGTATTGCATCTTTTTATGTGTATGTGATTTGCTAACAGTGTAAGCTCATAGCCTGATAATCGCGCACTAGTCAAATGTTGTGTCTTGGTTCTATTTAATAATGTGTCTACAGCGTGTGGAACCATAACAATCAATGTATTGTCCATTACCAAACCAGCTGATTGTCAGATAGACATCGCTGCAGCAGCTGTCGCTCTCAGACAGCTTGGCAATGCCCTCGCTACAGGGTCCAAGGTTGATGAAAAATATGCGCATGGGCGCGGTCTGTCGCCAAAAGGCTGTGTTAACACTGACAACGCACATCCATCTTTCTCGTGAACATACAATGTAAATGGCTTACTGTAGTCAGGGGTACCCAACACAGGAGCTGAACACAATGCATTACGCAATTCCACAAAACTTTTCTGGCACTCTTCAGACCATGGGATAGGATTCGGTGTGTCTTTGCATGTTAAGGCTACTAAAGGTTTTGCCAACAAAGAAAAACTAGGGATCCAATGCCTACAGTATGAAGTGATGCCCAAGAAAGCACGCACTTCTCTCTGTGTCTTTGGCACACTCAACTGTGCAATGGCTTGAATTCTTTCTGGGGTCAGTTTCCTTCCCTCCTTCGATAAGAGATGACCTAAGTAGGTCACTTCTTGTCGACAATATTGCAGTTTAGAGAGAGACACCTTGTGATGGAAAGCGGATAAATGGCGCAACAGTGACAATGTGGCTTCTTTACAGATCTTCTCAGTATCCGCGGCAATTAGTAAATCGTCCACGTACTGAATCAGGATAGCGCCACTAGGTAAAACAAGTGCATCAAGCTGCGCTTTCAAAGCTTGACTGTATATTGAAGGACTTTCACAGTAGCCCTGGGGAGCGCGTTTGAAGCGGAAGCTTCGGCCTCCCAGACTAAAACCAAAAATGTCTCTGCTCTTTTCTGCAATTGGAATACTAAAGAAAGCATTCTTTAAATCAATCACTGAAAACCATGCAGCAGAGGCTGGAATCATCGTTAACAAGGCAGTTATATCAGGGACAACCGGAAACTGTGGCACAACAATCTTATTAACCTCTCTGAGATCGATCACAAATCTGTAAACAGGTGGCTGTGAAGGATCCGTTCGTTTTAAGACAGGTAAAATCGGACTATTGCAAACGTTGCCTCTTGTCTCTTCAATCACACCCTTATTAATCAAGTCGCTGACAATGTCTAACAATGCTTTCTGGCCTTCATTAGAGATCTTGTACTGGGGAATACGTGGCAGTCTGACATTAGCCTTTAAGGTCACCACATATGGCGGTATCTCCAAGAGGCCCACATCATTGGGACCAGTAGCCCAAAGGGCATCCGGAAGGGATGACAATTCAGGCGGCATTGTGTTTTTAGACAAGTACATTGGGGAAATCACTTTCTTGCCTAATGTAAGTTGTACTCCTGAAGGAGAACAATACAGTGTAGCATGCAATCTTTTCAACAAATCTAATCCCAGCAAATTCTCAGCACAACCTGTTGTCAGAATCAGGGGTGCTTTCAACTCGCAAGGTCCAACAGAAAGTGACATGGGACTAGAAATCAGGTTCCTAACCGGGGCGCCAGAAAAACCTACTGAAACATTTATATCGCCAGACAAAGGTGCGCCAGGGAGTTTTGAATGCATGATTGAACTCTTTGCAGCACCAGTGTCTAGCAGAAAAGGTTCCGTTACATTGGCTGTAGTTACCTCAACATACGGTCCACTCTGATCCACTGGCACTGAAACAACTCCCTCTCTCTGTCTATGGCTGTCCTAGTAATCATTACTTTCTGCATCACCATCCTCTGCATAATAATCATTATTATAATACTGAGCCGTATTACTAGTCGCGTTAGCTTGGTGATCAAAGCTATTAATGGCGCTTTGGAGCGGAAGAGGACGCGCGTTCTGGGGAGCATTTCCACGCCCTCTGCCTCTAGGAGCTTGCTGACCACCCCTACCTCTTGCGCCATACGCATTACCGTTCCGCTGCATTAATTTAGGGCAACTATATTTATAATGACCTTCCTCTTTGCAGTATGAACATTGGTTGGGACCTACAGGGACACGTGGTTGATAATACCCGTTCATTTGCTGGTTGTTCTGAAACTGTTGGGGTTGGTGATAGACACCTTGGGATTGCCTATAATTATTCTGACCTCCACGTGGCGGATAGGCCTGCTGTAAAAGAACCTTTGTCTTTAGTTCCTTCGTTTTCTTTTCTGTTCTATCTTTCTCGTCTTTATCTCTATTTTCATAATACTGTGCAGTAGCCAGTATTTGCGCTGAAGAAGAAACAGCCCAAGAACTTTCTGAATCTTTTAACTTTTTACACAGGTCAGGGAGTAGATTCTGCACAAACTTATCCACAAATAACCGTTGGCCACCCTCAGTACTCATATCCTGCCCACTGTGGTCAATAAATGTTTCTTCAAACCTAGTAAAGAAGTCTGACACTGTCTCATCTTTCTTCTGCTTACATGCAGATAACTTGTCCCAATTTACGCGCATCGCAGGCATTATTGTCTTCATATACGTGATGATTCTACCAGGCAGTTCAGCTACTAAAGGTTCTGGTTTCGCGCCACCAGTTTGTCTAGCATCAGCAGCAACGAGGTTAGCCCATGTATCCCCTAGTTCTGCATCGTGATCTACATTACGAATTGACCCCCATAGAGGCTGTGGAACAACATTACCAAACAACATGTCTATGTCGGCCAGATTCATAACGCATGACCCTGCCGTCTGTGACAACTCTTTATAATAACCTGCTGGGTTTTTACGGGGATCAGGTAAGGACTGCTTAAGTGCTAACACCTCTGAGCGCTTCCATGGAACATGCACCCAAACACGCTGGAAATGCGCTGGCACAGCGGGATTACCGGCACCAGCTGCAACTGCTTCCTTCCATACCGGGGGAACTTCTCTCATGGGGTATTGTCGCGCTTTTACCTTTTTCCCCACAAGGACATCTTGTTCAAACAATGACTGTTGACAATCATCATTCCTGAAGGACAATACAACCGCAACTGCTTTATCTACTCCGCGGTCCACAATTATACCAGTTCCAAAATCAAACCTCACTCTACACAATTCCTGCGGGCTCGGATTTTTACCACTATCTTCCAATTCTTCACAGAGAATTTCGCACATTTTCTCGAACACATATCTCTGTTTTGGGGCATCCCACTGATGGAAAACGTTGACAACTGATTCCACATCATACAGTGAAGGGAAAACAATCCATCTACGCGCCATGTTATCTATTACCTTTTTCTCGTCAGGGTTAGGCAATTGACTGCGCAATTGCTTACGCTGTAAACCAGGAGTCGCACCAGACGAGTCAAAGAGGGGCGACATTAATGTAGTAACCACATTAGCTAAGCGCTGTCGCGCTGAGGGAGAAGCTGAGGCGAAAACAGGGGGATAAACAGAGGGGAGAAAAGAGGATGTAGAAACAGGTACTGGAGTGGTGCAAGGAAGAGTGTCAGAAGAGGCAGCTGCTGTATTAGGCAAAGTCGCAGGAAGTGCGGGGGCAGTTGGAAGCACAACTGGCGGTCCTTGAGAGGGCTGCGCTACATGGATAAGAGCCGGCTGCAAAGCAACTGGCGGTAGCGGCAAGGCTTGTAGTATATTGACTGGAGGTGGCATATTCACAAGCTGGGGAGGTGCCGTGGCATTTTGAGCATACGGGGGTGGCGAACTCAACAAATGTGACATCAAGGGATCTTTCTCCTTTTCTTCTAACTCATTCTGCTTAGAATGTGGTAAAGCTGGGTAACATTTGTCAATCCCTAACTTGCGCTGCCTGTGCAATTGCTCACTCATCTGCTCCTCCTCATTGTCTTTAAATTGTACAGCTGCTTGCATTACTGTCATACCTTTCTCTCTCTTATTCTTTTTCGCTAACTTAATTTCCTTTTGTTTGGCTTCCTTTCGCCATAAGCGGAAAGAGTCAAACATCGCCGGCCGGGCTTTCTTCTTAAACAATTTAATTTCCAAATTATCTAAAATATCGGTATCGAAACTACCATTTTGGGGCCATTTTAAAACACCGTCTTTCCTGGTGTAGTGGATCCACACTTCGTTATATGCAATGGGGCCTACGCCATGTTTTACATAGAGCTCATAAGTTGGAGTTCCAACCGGAGGAACCGGACATGATTCCTCTAGCTGGAAATCTTTTCCACAACCCAAACAGAATAATCTACCAAATATTCCAGAACCAGGCATCTTTACTCACTAGTCTAGATCCAAACGTCAAAGGATTATCGATTACGATATTCTCGTGAATACACGAGTCCTCTGGCTTTGGCGTTTGCAAACTCCAAATGACCAATTCAAACGATCCCGAAGGATACCAAAACAAATAGGAGACGCTCCACTTATACTTAACTGAATATTGCTGATCGAGGGCGTCACCAGAAGACTCTCTCGATTGTTTCGCTCTCTCAGATTCGTCAAGGGTCCAAAACAGGTCGATTAATCAGGGCAGCAGTCCTTCGTAGCCGTCGGGACGCGGAGAACCGCGCAGAAAAGACTTTCGGACCACGTCGACATGCAGGGGTCGATGAAGTGGCGGCCTTCCTCCAGAATTTCCACACGAAGCTCCTCACGAACCTCTGGCTTGGACTGGTACCGCTGAAATCACCCCATGTTGGGCGCCAAACTGAAGTACTGGGTATTTTAGTCCCAGCGGTGCAGGGGCACACACCCTATGACTTCTGGGTTCACCCTGTTCCAGACCTACAGAAACACAGAGTCTTCTGGGTGAAGTCAAAGATTCGTTTATTGGCTGCAGACCAATTACAGGTATCCTAGAAGTACAACAGCGTGTATGTTCTCAGGAGACTGCTGAAAATCATAGGAACGGGCTTCTCCTTAAGTACAAAATATCATGCTTCAGGCACACATTCCTTGGTTTACGATATGGCCATTACAAGTATACATTACAAACGAAAAAGCAGAGTCATGATGACCATCCCACATTCCAGTTCGGCCAGCCCACAATGATTTACACAGTAAGGTTCAGATCCCACATTTGATGTCAATAGACCCCCAATAAACATGAGCATCTCCTGTTTTGGGAAACAAGTCATAAAGCAGGAACAAGCAGGTGTGAAAGAGATTAGCCGGAGGATTGTGTAGAATGAAAGGGTTTTATGACGGGGCAAGCCCTGATGCTAATCACAGGTGGACGGAGGAAGGGGAGCTCGTGAGACCGGTTTGACCTGGGGCAGCAGAGCCAGCTGCCCAGGTCACAGAGAAGTCAGAGGGAAAGCCCATGTACTGTGAGGCCCGTATTTACTCCATTATAGCCTATGTGAGGGCAATGACAAGATGGCCACTGCTTCCAAAATGGAACCCGCGTAGTGAAGCAGAATAACGTGTACACAGTACATTCATAGCTAGAACGATATATAAAGCACTCGTACATACCGCATTTACCATTTGCGGTTTGCTAATACCAAGATAGACAGGGGTAGGGCCCTGTTCCCTACGCGGTAACGAAGATTAAAGTACGACAGAGGTAGTCCTCAGCTCAGGGATGTGCCTTTTGCAGGTCTGGTGTCAATCTGTTCAGTAGTTCCTGAGAAAATCACAAGTAAAATCATATATATGTGGGCGGAGCCTAACCACACATCTCATCCTGAGATCTGATTGGCTGTCAGCACTTCATCCAAGAAGTGTTGGCAGCCATCTTGGGACCAATATACATGATAGCACCTCATTAAAAAGCATTGCAGTTAATAGAAGGTTTTAAGACTTTAGTTACATTATAAATCATTTGTTGATGGTACCGTACTCATTTTAGGAATTGTGGTATGTTCTAAGGTGATTTCACCATGTGAAAAAGCCTTCTGCTGGGATATCATGATTGAGAGAAAAATATTTTCTCATGCTTTTCCCACAGAGGTTTGGAAGGTGATCTATAAGCTAAACTGAGAGCTTATTTTCTGTAAATTCACATTATCTTTCTCAGTCATGTGAGAATTAAGTCTGACATTCTCAGTAAAACATGTACATCCAACAAGGGCAGAGACTGTCAGTTGATTCCTTTGTGGTCTACTGCAGCTTCCCAGAGTGTTCTAAAGAACAACTAGAGCGCTAACAGTCCTACTTATGATAAACCTATGGCACACCTGAAGCCATCTTGCTTGGATTAAAGTGGTAACTCTTAAAACATTTAATTTAAAAAGGAACAAAATGAGGGGGTTCATTTTTCCATAAAAAGTATGATTAGTGCTGCAGAAAGAAAAATTAGGGCACATTTTGAGTGACTTCTCAAATCCTCTTCTATTTCATTAAAAAATTCTGACATGCAGACTGAAACATGCACTTCCAATACCAGCAGCAGTTTTCCCTGGTGAGCAGTAGCTTTACTACAGTGATCTAATGAGCAAAAAGAGTGCTAACATTCTGAATTTATGGCAAATGTGTGACACATCTGAATGCCTTCTTGATGGAATCAAAGTAAAAAACTGAAAGTATTTCCTACTGAGGAGACTGCAGTAAATGAGGAAATTAGGAAACTTCATAACAAATAAGTCTCCCAAGATGGCCACCAGAGACAAAAGAGCCCAAATGTAGCCCAAATATCACCAAGATGTAGCCCAAGTATAGCCCAATGACAGAATGTCCCAGAGTGTTCTTAAAAACAACTAGAGCGCTTACTGTCTTCATTATGACAAAAGTATGGCACACCTGAAGCCATCTTGATTGGAATAAACTGGTAACACTTAAAACATGTAATTTAAAAAGGAACACAATGAGGGGGTTCATTTTGCCATAGAAATTATGATTAATGCTGAAGAAAGAAAATGAGGGCACATTTTGAGTGACTTCTCAAATCCTCTTCTATTTCATTAAAAAATTCTGACATGCAGACTGAAACATGCACTTTTAATATCAGGAGCAGACTTCCATGGTGAACAGTAGTTTTACTACAGTGATCTAATGAGCAACTAGAGTGCTAACATTCAGAATTTATGGCAAATGTGTGACATATCTGAATACCTTCATGATGGAATCAAAGTAAAAAACTGAAAGCATTTCCTACTGAAGAGACTGCAGTACATGACGAAATTAGGAAACTTCATAACAAATAAATCTCCCAAGATGGCCACCGGAGATAAAAGTAGCCCAAAATCACCCAGATGTAGCCCAAATATAGCCCAATGACAGAAGTGTGCAAAACACTTATTATTTTGTGTTTTTGCAGTGTTATATAGTGCAGACTTGTCAGGTATTGGAGTGCTTTACATGAGCATTGGTTACATCACACAAGAACAAATTCATTTTGGTTGTAGACATGGGGAGACTAAGTGATTTGACCAGAATCACAGAATGTCGAGCTGAAGCAGAAACTCCAACCTGGTTCCCAGGTTGCAAAGTCTGCAGTTCTGGAAGTAACACCACATCCTCTCCCCTAAGTGCAACATTTAATCAAGTGGTCAACTGGATAAAAAAACATAAAGAGAACAAATAATTTAAAAGTGCTTTGTCGCTATTTGAAAACTCAGAAAATATGTCCTTATTTTAGTCTTTTAGAGCACTAACCATAATTTTGATGCCAATAAGACGCTCTCATATATGTAATTTCTAAAGGAAATGCTCTAGGTATTACAGTTTTGATTACATCAAGATGACGTCAGGCGTTCCACACTTTTGTAATAAATATAGAATGTTAGCAATCTAGTTGTTCATTAGGATACTGTTGAGAGGCAGAGGCCAGGGGCACGGACTCTGAAAATTGAAGGCAGGTAGGAGGGTGCAAAGGCAACAATTTAACCACACTGAGCAGGCAGGAAGGGCCGTGGCAGCACAACAGACTATGGAGGGCAGTGGAAAGGGGGGCAGGGGCAACAAACCAACAATACAGGACTTGCAAGAGAGGCTGTGGCAATGTAATAGACCATTGTGGGCAGAAGGAAGAGGCAATGGTAGTACAACCATACATGCCAACAGAACCGATTCAGCCAGGAAACGTCCAATGTTTTTAAGCTCAAATGGGCTTTATTTGATCTGTCTCCTGTCTACAATCTCCTCTTTTTCAATGTAACTCAAAGGGGAAAATCAATACCCCAGTTGTTTTTCAAAATCTCCCTCTTACCAAGTTCAAAATGTTCGCAAGTATGGTACATTGGATCATGGAAGGAAATGGGGTAGGGACCTGGACTTGGATAACAGAGGACAGGAGGGACACGGAGAGGTGCACCAAACTGACCCTGCAGGGCAGGCATCAGGGTTTGCAGCAGCACAATACACCACACAGGGCATGCGGGACGGGAGTGCAGCACAACAAATCCATAGAAAGCAAGAGGGAGGGGACAGGACCATGCACATGGACAACAGAGAACAGAGGGGCAAGAGGCAATGGTAGCTAGCTGACCATAATGGACAGACAGGAGAGAAAGCTGCAGCATAACAGACCATAAAGGGTAGGAGGGACGGATCAGGGGCATTACAATGGAACAGACAAGCCAGCAGGGAGGAAGTAGGGGTCTGCACATGTAAACAGAGGGCTGGGGCAAGGGGGCAGGGCAGGAGCAGCAAGATAGCCATGGAGGTCAGGTAGGATGGGCACTAGAAGCAAGACACACCATGCAGAGCAACAGTGAGACTGTGATGGAATACACACAGACCATGGAGGGAAGGTGGGAGGGGGTCAGGGGCAGCTAACTGACCACACAGGGAAGGTGGGAGGGGCCATGGCAGCACAGAAGACCATGCATGGCAAGTGGGAGGGTTAGTGGCAGCACAATGGCTATAATGGGCAAGAAGGAGGGTGCAGGGGCATGCACAAAGGACGATGGAGGATAGAAGGGAGGGTCAGGACCTGTGCACAGACAAGAAAGTTCAGGGGAAGGGGCCCCACAACAAACCGCACGGGGCAGGCAGGAGGAGTAGTTGCAGCACAACAGACCAGGGAGGGCGGAAGGGTGTGGCAGTACAATGGACCATGTAGGACAGGAGGAAGAGGATAGGGGCATGGCGTGTGGACAGGCAGGGTGGAGCTGGCAGGGACAGGTTACAGTCATTTGACAATGCTAGGCAGGTGGGAGGGGAGTGGCAGCTCAACAGAACACTCAGAGTAGATAGGAGTGTCAGGTCCATGGAACATGGTGGGCAAAAAGGATGGAGCAGGGGCATGCACAAAGACATCGGAGGGCAGGGGGAAGGAGAATAGGGGCAGCAAGCTAAGCACAGAGTTTAAGCAGGAGGTCAATGATGGGGCATAGAATTGGGCAATGGAGGGCAGGAGGAGTGGACTGGTACATCATACTAAATTGAGGGCAGTGGCAGCACATCAGACCATGCATGGCAGGAGGGAGGAGGCTAGTCCATGGATTCACACAACAGAGGATAGGGAGGAGGGGGATGGGGCAGCAAGCTAACTGTTCAGAGAAGGCGGGTATTAGGAACTTTATTGTTTTTAAAACTTGTGTCTGTGCGAACTACTTAAAATATGAACAAGTATGCAGCATAATCTCACTTTTATTCAGGAAGAAGAGGACGTTTGTGACTGTGACTCCGGGCTCACTTGGCAGAAACACCCCCTGACCCTCCACCCCCTATCGCAAAATGTAATGCCCGTGAAAAGGGTAGGTGAACACAGTGTTATATAGAACATAGTCCTGAGAGAACGATTGAAAATGAAAACTAGATATAGTGTATGGTATAAACTATGCACCAAAAAGTGTGATATAAGATGAACCGGGCGTGAAATATAATATGCAATACATTGTGCGCAGTGACAGATTCATTGGAGAGCGCGAGATAGCACAGGCACTAGCGCGTGCTATGCGATATGCGCCTTGGAGTGTAATATGCACAGGGCAGTGTTGTGTAACCTCACTTGTCTCTAAAGTTGTAATATAAAATATGGGCTGGGGAGTGTAACGTTGCATATGCACTGTGACAAAGATATGGATCCCAGATTGTAATATGTATGGCACAGCACTGTGCGTTATAACATAGGCATCGAGGAAGGCACGTTAGATGGGGCAATATAACCCGTGCAAAGACAAGTGTGGCATGACATATTCACGGGGTGGTGTTGCAGTGCACATGGGCTAGAGAGTGTCATAGCATATGCACTAGCTGGTGGAATACAACACAGAGGTGTGTGGCACTCAGCAGGCAATGGTGGGTGTAACACAGCATTGGGCTCTGCCAGGAGCGCGCTGTGACTCTCAAGTGACTTTCGTCCCCTTTCCAGAGAGTAAAATAAAAAGTATTACACATCCGTCAGTGGATGTGTGTTTTATTAACCGTGAGGGGGGTTTCTTGCATAGTTTTGGTCGAATTTTCGTCGAATCCCCTTTGAATGGCTTGGTGTGCATGTGTATTAAATGTGCCCGTCAATAGCTACCCATGTTTGTATAAATAAACGACAAGGGTGTCTACCGGGATTAGGCACGGTAGGGCATCAGACATGTCAGAGCTTCACTAGTGGTGTAAATACATTCCACGTGGATTCATTGTATGCATAGTCGCCTTTTAATGAATATCACGCAAATCGTCATGGTGATAGGTACGTACGGTTTGTCCAGCATGTCCTAGGTGTGTCAATAAATATATATTTTTTAAAAATAATAAAAAACAGTGGTCGGCCCTGGGGATTGGGGTCAAAAAAATATAATTAGGAGACAGGCCCTGGGGGTTGGGGTCATCAGGGCCAATAAATTAGAATAAGAAGGGGAACCACACAGCCCCCCTTCTTAAAAAATTAAAATAAATAAAAGACTGGCATCGTGCCGGAGGCCACGCCCCCTCCTTGCAGCACTCTGCAAACGCGCCCCCTGGCGAGTTGTAAGTTGGGGAATTAATTCCTCTTCAATACTGAGGGTCCCTGAGGGCCAACTAGCCCAACAGGCATCTCCAGTATGCGCCAGAGAGCTGCGCTGCAGACAGGTGTTCTGAGGCCAAGCCCCTTTTTACATCTCTCTGCAACGCAGCTCTGTGGCGCTTACTGGAGGTACCTAGTGGTCTAGTTTGACCCTAGGGACCCTTAGGATTCAAGGGGACTTAATCTCTCAACTTAGAACAGCCACAGGGCGCGTTTACACAGTGGTGAAGGGAGGGGACGGGCCTGAGGTGACGTGTGCAAACACGCACTATGGCACGTTTTAAATTCGGGGATATAATTTCCCTTCAATACTGAGGGCCCCTGGGGGCTAACTAGCCCACCAAGTGCTTCCAGTAAGCGCCACTGAGCTGCATTGCAGAGAGGTGGTCCAGGCCGTGCCACTTTTTACATCTCTCTGCAACGCAGCTCTGTGGCACTTACTGGAGGTACCTAGTGGGCTAGTTGGACCTTAGGGACCCTCAGGATTCAAATTAACTTAATCTCCCAACTAAAAACGGAAACAGGGCGTGTTTACAAAGTGGTGAAGGGAGGGGACGGGGCCTGAGTTAACGTGTGCAAAAACGCCCTGTGGCCTGTTTTAAGAGGTAGTTTTAATCACCCTGCCCAATTATATACTAGGGGCTTACAGAGGAGGTCATGCTAATCACAGGGCGACCCCAACGCATAATGTTCCCTAGTGTATGTAGGTGTTTTCACTGTATTCTAAGTGTCTTTTAACATAGCACTGGCTCTAGGACTGGTTAGTCAGACTCAGTTACCACCAGTATCCGTCTGAAAAAGTTGAGGGTACAGGATGATTTTGCAACAAGGCTTCTTTCTGCTCTTCTTTTTGTTCTTTCTGCACGTTATCCTTCTTCCTGCACTTTTCTTCGTCTTTGAGGACTTCTGTTGCTTCTTTCTGAACTTCTTTTTTTTCTTTCTGTGCATTTTTTCTTCTTTCTTCACATGTCCTATCTCTGTCGGCATAGTTAGAAATTAGCATTTAAAAAACCTTTGAAATTCACAGAAAAAACCATAGGTTTCAGGCACGTTATAGTTAGGAATTAGCATTTTAAAAAACTCAGAAATTCACTGAAAAAACCATAGGTTTCAGGGATTTTATAGTTAGCTGGACTTTTCACTTGTACAAAACCATTGAAATTCCCCCGTTATAGTTAGTTCAGCTAACTATAACTCGCGCGCCCGCAATGCACTGCTGATGACGTCACATATTACATCACTTATGACATGGTCAGTGACATCACTCATGACATCACTCATGGGGAATTTCAATGGTTTTGTACAAGTGAAAAGTCCAGCTAACTATAAATTCCCTGAAACCTATGGTTTTTTCAGTGAATTTCTGAGGTTTTTTAAATGCTAATTCCTAACTATAACGTGCCTGAAACCTATGGTTTTTTCTGTGAATTATATATATATATATAGAGAGAGAGAGATTCGAGCCTGATGACTTTGTTAAAAACCTGGCTCTTTAGATAGGCTTTTGGATAAGCTTTGGGTCCCTTGCCTCTATGCTCTAGTGCGTTGAAACCTTTTTGGTGTATGTGTGCTTCATAAATACATTGTAACATAAATATATATATGTCAAAACAAAACCATTTCAGGCATAGAGTGACGCATAAATTATGCAAAAAAAGAAGCAGAGATCGTTGGGTAGTTCTTAAGTTTAGCTGGAAAGCAGCTCCACTATAGAGCACTCTCAACACCAGTACACTCGAAATTTGCTCACCTCAAATGTCTGCTTTTCTATCAAAGTCTAAGCGTATGATTAGAACAGTGCCATCTATGCTGAGATAGAAAGATAGAAAGATACAAAGGGCCATATGTAGGTAGCATCACATTTACCGACTCATAAATACCGAATTTTACCGATTCGGTATTTATGAGTCGGTAAATGTGATGTAGGTAATGAATCGGTAAAATTTACCGATTCGGAAACAGTCGGTAATTTTGAATCGGTATTTACCGATTCGGTAATGAGGCATACCTTCCCATTGATTCCTATGGGCCTGGAGGCCCATAGGAATCAATGGGAAGCCAGTTACCATTACCGATTCGGTAAATACCGAATCGGTAATGGGGGAGGCATTATCATGGGTGGCAGGGTGTCACATTGACACCCTGTTGCACCCCTGATTCGTCCATGTGTGCACATGTGGCGCACATACATGCCCTAAGGGCATGTATGTCTGCCACATGGCACTGTTACATCTGCAATAAATCACGTTTTGCACGGTATTCGGTATTTATCACCAACCTATATTTGGTGGTAAATACCGAATTCTAATTCCCACTCATCACTCATTAGAGTGTTTCCTACATATCATTTCAGGATTCGGTATTTACTGAATCGGTAATTTTACCGAATCCGTAATTTTACCGAATCTGTAAATTACTGAATCCTGAAATGTGCCTCCTACATCTCAAATAGCTAAATACCGGTCGGTAACGGGATATTTACCGAATTTCGGCCGTTACCGACCGGTATTTAGCTACCTACATATGGCCCAAAAAGTCTTTTGCCATTTCTACAGCAAAGTCTTTAAGCATAGGATTAGCACAGTGCTATCCATGCAGAGCTGTAAGATGGCCAAAGCCTTTTACCACACCAGGTACAGTATTACAGCTTTGGACAGGTAAAATACCATACAAGCCAACCTGACATTAATAAAAGCAACCCCTGACATGTTTTTTGATCTCATTAGGGCTCTTCGGGGAGGTATAGCTTTGTCCAGACACAAGGGAGCACCTGTTATAAGTAAAAACAAAACCCTTTCAGGCATTGAGTTACCCATAAATTATGCAAACAAAGAAGCAGAGAACTCTGGGTAGTTCTCAAGTTTAGGTGGAAAGCACCAAAACTCTTAATTTGCTCACCTCAAATGTCTTCTTTTCTATCAAAGTCTTTAAGCGTAGGATTACCACAGTGTCATCCATTCCGAGACAAATGATGGGTCAGACAAGTAAGATGACTGAGAAATCCTTAAAGTGTTTGAGCTCACTGAGAGGACGATTCATAGAGATTGCTCAACTCCATCTTCATATTGATCAAGGGACCGGATTAGACTTAATTGAAATGCATAATGACAATGTCATCTAGTAGTCTAAATCAACAAAGATTGATAGGTGGAATGCTTGCAAAAGCCTCAGTAATTACTTCAGTAAATCATATCAGTCTTGATCCTGCTCCAATGAAAACTTATCCGCCCAAATTGTCAGGCCATATCTCCTCTGAACAGGCCTCCAGTAATTACCAGTAGCTGAGATTAATTCAAGAATTTCGCCTATCAGTTTTCTTTATTTTTTTAAGTGATGTAACCAGTACAGCTCTAGGGGTGTGTGTGAAGTCAGTGATGTTTACATGGTACAGTCAGTGGTTTTTTGCGAATCTGCATCTGCTGTGTGAGTTGCATCTGATCAAGTCACAGTGCATGTCACAGTGATGCTGCAGGTGCGGCACATGAAATCCAAGCAAAGTTTAGGCTACGAACAGGAAGAAAGGTGACTTTTCGGAAGTTCGTGTTTATTCCTTCACCTTTGCATTCTGCTGTTAATGTGCAGCAAACCACAGAACAAAACTAGGTGTTTCTATGCTCTGGAACCCAAGCCCCAGTTCGAGGTCTTTTGAAAGGCAATTAGGTTTATTGAAGAAAGTCAAGTTATTTTGGGGGAGTGTAAATATTTTATATGTTTGGCCATTGACACTGGGACAAAAATGATTTGTACAAGAATCTTCCACAATTGACTGATTCATTTTTGATTGCCTCCCTTTCCATATCAATCCAAAAAGAAAGATTGAAATGATTTATATTTGTGAAAATATAGGACACACGGAAGACGTGCTTCAGCGAATGCATCTGTAAATGAAAAAATATACGTGCTGTGCAGTCTTGTTTGCAGGTTTCGCATTGTACACGTAACGTTTCAATAGATCTTACTATGCCTATGTGAAACGTTCACATGCTTGCCTTCTAGGGTAGCACACGATGTCAGGATACGCTCCACGGGATCCAGCGGCAGTAGAACAAAGGTCCACCTCCTGATCTCACCAACACCCCGATGAAGCAAACAGGGTGTTCGGGGAATCAGGCGAGGGAAAGGGTAGGAAAGGGAGCAGCGGGGGAGTTAGGACCTGTAACAGAAAAAACATACAGGCATGAGAATAAAGCATACCAAGCTACCCTCAGTTCTTCTCACTATTGGTCGTGTGTATACCTGGGAATGGGAACTGACGTCAGGAGTCTACTGTTCAGCATAACATCCTGTTCTGGAAAAGAATACCACAATAATTAAGAACGTCACACTCCCCCTTCCAAGCACTCTGCACCAGCTCATATGCGATCACACGTACCCCTGGACAATTTGATCTCTGCCGCACCTGGGGCAATTCCCATCTGAAATAGCCTCTGTTGTGTCCCACAATTGTCTCTCCTCTTTCTCCCCCTTAAGTTTGTAATAGAGAAAGCGGTTCCGTCACCGCTGTTCTCCGTGGTGTTCCCTGAGTATTGTCTATGGATTGGGAACAGCTGAATTGTCTGTTTAACTGCGGATAAAGTCACCGTTTTAACTTTCCCTGCCCTTCGGGAGTTACTTGAATAACATCTCCAAGTGCGTGCACACGGTAACGCGCGGTTACTGACACCGCTGCGCTCCGCTGCTTAGATCCACCAAAGCCTGCCAGGGCAGCCAAAGATCTCCGGGGAAAGGAAGGTCCCGGCGCCTCTTCGTCCCCCTCCTGGGAACAAAAGTCCTCCGTACTTTATCCCCTCTAAGCGTTTAACCACAAGGTTCAGTGCACCGCGTGAGTGGTGGTCTCACTCACAGGCGGTACTCACGGTTTCTATTCGACCAGCAGCAGAATCTCCCAGCGGCCGAAGCACGTCCGACACCCGCTCTTCCTTCCGAGGAGACCGGAAATAATAAAAGAATTACACGCGTTGGTTCTCGCCCATGGCGCGCCTTTTGTACGCGCTTCCGCCAATGCCTCATGGGAAATGTAGTCTTTCCCTTTGAAGGTGCGCTAGGTAGGCGCCGCTGTGCCCGATGTCTGACACACGAAGATAGGATGTGTGGTTGGAAGGATGTTATCTTTTACTTGATGATGTGTGGGAAGTGTTTCCATGCCATGCGTGATGACCACTGAGGGGCAGTTATTGTGTTATAGAATGCAGTGTTTAGCTGGGTGCTGGATCAAGAAGTGACAGAGAAGCAGAAAGTTTATGGTTTTCAGTATGCTGGTAGCTTTGAGCTGCTCTTCAGGCCCTTTAAGGCACTATTATTAGTATAGTCCACTTGGCTGGTTACTTCACTAGCTTGTCCAGTCTTAGATAATGTTTGGCACATGAAGGGAGAAATTGTGGACAGATCTGCTGGGATATACTTTGTTAATATCACCCCATATCACCCCATATCTGATTACCATTTTGAGAGTTGAAGAAGTGATCACGGTATGAAGCTTGTCGGGACATGCAGTGGTGCATTAGATTAAAGTCCTCTATCGGCCAGCAGCACGTGGCTGATGTCTTTTGTTATTACTTGACTCTTCAGTTGGTCATGGGTGGTTCATTGCTTTAGATGGGTACGCTAATGGTCGATGGACATGACCCATAGCAGTTTTGTCTTATTTTGGTGCAATGACCTCTGAGATACATCTTAAAGGTCATCTCTCCAAGATAATTTATTTGACCAATTAGGACAACTTATCAAAAATACAATGCACTCAATTACTTTGATGTGTTTTCTGCCTCAACAGCATTCTTAAAGGTTTGGCAATATTAGGTGAAAAAAGGAAATTGAGTATGTACTAGACTCACAAAAAAGGTGAAATGGCGCAGTTGTCCAGTGTTTTTAAAGGGATATATTGATAGCTTTGCCATGCTTTGTTCAATCTAGTGTTGAAAATTAAGTAAAGATTAGACATTATTCGGGGCTTAAATGCATCCATGTGCTCTTTGTAGACAACGAGGTATAGCTAAAGTTGAGCAGAATGGCAGCTTCATCATAAATCGATGTCTTCGACTCCACTGATTTGCAGTTCATTTAGAGTCAATAAAATCCTATGTGTTTGAGGGTGAAGCCAGCTATGTTGTTGGAAATCCTTAACATAGCGTCCACTCTATTACAGCATTGCTGGGGTGAAGTGGGTGTAGCAAAGTCCTCTCCATGGCAAGGCTACTATCATTGATTTTCCAAATGTGGGTTATAATAGCGAGATTTGATGGACCTGTGTAAGGGGAAGTCTCACTTGATGTCAGAGCCACCATTTTTTATGATTTTCTTAAAAATACCTCCTGCTTTGCAATTTGCACCTCTCATTTCGCAAAGAAAATCCAGTTGCAAGTACCAGGATGAAGGGAGATGTTTGGAACGCCCATGGGACTGGATTAGTAACATTTTATGTTTATTTGGTGATCCCTGACAATATTTGAAATCATAACAAATGTGTCTTCTTCAAGGATAGATTAATTACAACACTGGAATGTTGAGAGCTCCAATGTTTCTCTTTCTGTTTCCTCTTTTAAGGACATCCTATCCTTAATGGGTGGAATGATTTAATAGCCGTATAGCCCTTCTGCCTTGGTCTTTACCAGTTGTTAAAGGCCCTCGCCCTCATTATAGGCCCTCACCTGCTGCTTGGACCTATTATTCGAGTTCAGGGTTTTTAGCAACTGGTATAGCCCGCAGCAGGCTATAGTGTGAAACATTATAAGGCTTTTCCTCGATCTTTGCAAACTCAAGGACAAATTATCTCTTTTTGAATCTTTATTCCTCCTTGAATCTTCTTCCTCCTTTCACACACAAGCTGACCCAAAAACATTTTATTTTATCCCTCTATTTTTGTCATTCTTTCCCTCCGAAATTTCTCTATCCCTCCACAAACACACCTTACTTTACAATTCACTATCTTCTCAACACCCTCACCACCATCTTCTCTGGGTTGTAAGTCAGACTATTTCTAATACATTGTGTAACAGAAATATTGTGGACTAAATGTAGGTTACAAAAATTGGCAAATTTGGCATAGATTTTCTATTTGTAACTCCATTTGGGTGATATTTCTGTACACAATATTTAGGTCACAAGCTTTCTTTCAGGTGATATTTTACTTATGTTATTCTTGTGCCTTACTGTATCTCACATATTTCTCTCCAAGAACTTCCTTTCAATACGATCTAGTATCAACTTAATCTCCCACCCTGCTCACTCAGAACATCTTTCCGCTCATATCACCCACTCGTAACCACCACTCTTAACCACTTTTTCAGGCACAATCTTTTACACCGTCCTAAAATGTACAGCAGAGCAAAATAAATAAAAAACATACCAGAAAGAATATAGCTTGTGTAAAATAATATATAACATAGAGCAAAATTAATATTACACTCATTTAAACTAATATGATGATTGGTTGATTAAATGTGCTAGCAAGTGCAATATATAAATAATGCTTCACCAAACTGAATAAGACCAATACTGTAATGTAAAGCTATTACAAAACAACCACACTGAAATATGATTGGTAAGCATCTATCAATGCAGCAAACAGTGAAATGAATGTGACACATTTAAAAAAGTAAGAACTTTTTTTAAATAAGTTTCATGTGTTAAGAGGAATGTGGCATATGTTAAAATGAATATGGCCAGTGCTACAAAGAATATCACCCCCATGTGAGACAAACATCAAAAATGGATAAACTGTATGCAAAAATGCATATAACATCCACTGAAAAGAATCTGATACAAATCAACATTTTCAGCTGAACTGAATATGATGGTTGTCAAAGTGAATGTAACCTACATTGAATTGGACCTAAATCATATTGAAAAGAAAGTCACATGTTTAAATGAATTAGAATCATTTTGATATGGGTGCCATGCTTTTAAATTAATATGAAATACTAATGACTATGAAATGCCTTGAAATGAAAAACAAATTGATGTGAATAAGGCGGGTGTGATTATGATTATGACCTGTGCTGAAATTAATGTGACAGGTGTTGAAACGATGAGGCATTCACTAAATTGAATATGATACACATTGAAATGAATATAATATGCTTTGAAATTAATGAGACAAGTGATATAATTAAAATGTTCTACACTAAAATGAATATGACATTTGTTGAACTAGAAATTACCCACCTTGAAATCGAAATGGGATGTGTTGAAATTAATACAATGTATGTTAAAACTACTATAACATAAGTGAAAATAATATGGCTCACGTCAACATGAAAATGAGTACCACTGAAATAAAAATGATCTGCATTTAAAGAAGTATGACACACACTGAAATTAATATATGTTTTGAAATAAAAGTAACAAGATTTGAAATGATTATGACATGTATTGGAAGGAATATGGTATATGTTGAAATAAACATAGCAAGGGTTAAAACTGTATGTGATCCATTTGAACTGAACATGACACTTGTTAAAACAAATATGACAAGTATAGAGATGAATATATAACTCTTTGATATATGGCATTGATTGTAACCAATACCGCACGCATTGAAATGAAGTAGGCTAAGTAGGTTAGAATGAACAAGTCCCTGACTTACTTGAATATGACAAGTGATGAAAAGAACAAGGCATACACCGAAATGGGAAGCTGAATTAATACAGCACAATTTAATGCAAATTATAAAGAACGTGGAAACATATGGAAATTAAATTAGATGAACCCATTACTGAAAAATTATAGTACTGAAACTATATATCTACAGTGCCATACAAATGTATTGTAACAGATGTATGTCAAGCTTTACTGTCACAAAATGCTACTGGTTGCAGAGGCTACCATTAAGGACACATGCAGTGGCCAACTTGGTGCAGGTTGTTCAATTAAATATTTTTTAATATTTGAATAATTTTATTCAGTTTTTATTTTCCTTTAAACCATCAAAGAATACAAAAAGATCCAACATTTTTGCAGTTTAAAACGAAGGAGAAGGGTTCCTGGATTGATTGTAAAATCTACACTCAAAAGAGCGGGAATAAAAACGTTAAAACGGGCCCGCTTCCAGATAACAACCTTGCAATTAAAAGACACGGCAGTTAAAAAATATTGGGATATAATCTTATATGCAGTACACAATTCATTTACTCCAATAACCAACATTTCACAATCATGAGAATTCCGGTCTGATAATAACAGCCAACGCAGCCTAAGATAAAAACGTTTGTCGATTAATCTAGAAGGAGAATAAAAAGTGACTAACTGCAAAAACGATTGGCCCGGATATATCTGTTTTTAGAATTCTGTAGGCAACCTGATATTGCCTGGCTCCAAGATTTCAACAGATCGGTCGTACCCACCTCCTGCGGATCAGTTGGTATTTGATACACAAAAAGAGTATGGGTTCTTCTGTCTTCTTGTACTCTAGCACAGGCAGAGCATTGTTCTAATAATAGCCCAGCAGCCTGATTGCTGGGGGACCTTGTAGTAGGTTGCCATATCTGAATCTAGTCATATAGACTTTTGGCAAGTGGGGGTGTAGTTTGATCCAGGAAAGGTTCAAATCTGGGGCATGGCTTAGCACTTAAGAATTGTGTTGTTAATTGGCCATTTGCTGATCTAGTGACATAGCGCTCTCCCACAACTGCCCAACACCTGGCTTTAAATCTTGATAGATCTCCTCTGGTTGCCCTCTCTGGGTGTTCCCATAGTTCCGACATATCCAGTGATTTACACCAACTTGCAATATGTTTGAACCAAGCTAGTTTTTTGGTACCACTGATCATCAGAACTTCCCTCAGGAAATTACAGTAATCAGAGAGCTGGGGTGTTGTCCACATGCATAGCCAGCACATTAGGGGTTTCAATGAGGCCATATCTCCTGTTCTTTTCATCCCTAGATCAAAAAACAGTGGGATCAATGGGGTAGTGATAGGTACCGAGATACATGATCTAACAAAGAAGTTTTCACAAGTCGTCAATTTTGTTTGTGTTGGTATGTCCCCATATTTCTGCTCCATACAAAGCTCCACTCTGGGCTTTAGCATGATACACTTCTAATGGTGGGGTCAGTGATCAAATGTGTGACTGCCTGTGGTATCTCAGTATTGATTTAGACCTGTGGCATACGGTAAAATAGCGCTTATCTAATTGTTGTTCCCAGCTAAGTGAGTCGCTTAATCTTATCTCAAGATAGTCAAAGGTTTTTACCCTCTCAGGGGTTTGCATACAATGCTAACCTCACGTGATTTCCCCTTCGCTTTCCCAAACACAATATATTTTGTTTTGGCAACGTTAAGTTCCAAACTCCTGTCCTTGCAGAAATCTAAAAATGTGTCCACTAAAGTTTGCGGGCCCGTTAGTGTTGTGGAAATAAGTATAGAATCATCTGCAAAGAGCAGGATTGGGACTTTCGTGCCAGGGAGAATCATTCATGCAGTCCAGTAATCTGCTAGCCACATCATTAATAAACAAAGAAAATAGTGTGGGAGCCGAAATACCCCTGGCGCACCCCGGGCTGTATGGGTATCCTATCAGTTAGTTCACCACTTATTTTCCCATCTAACCTGGGCGTAGTTGTCCTCGTGAAGTCTAGCTATCAGGATTACCAGATCAATTGGGGCACCTAGATCAAGCATTGTTCTGCATAACAGTTTGTGCGGTAATAGGTCAAACGCGGCTTTCAGATCGACAAATGCTACATAGAGTTTTTGGTCTTTTAGCAGCACGTATTTCCAAGTTAAAAGGGTAAATCTGAAAGCCTGGTCGTATGTACCTATTTTAGAGTGAAATCCTGCTTGAAATGGGGACAGTATCACCTTGTCATCTATCCGGATTTGGAGTTTATCCAGGACTTGTCTTGCAAAGATCTTTTGCAGATTGTCAATCAGGCTGATGGGTCTATAATTGGAGGGGATGGAAGCGTCTTCCTTTTTGTGTATTGGGATTATCTCACCTTATATACGGATTCCATTTCATGGCTTCTGATTTCTATAAATCACCTGGTATCTGGTCAGGGCCAGGGGCTTTTCCAGCCTTGAGTCTGTTAATCGCTGGCAAGGTGTCATCCTGGCTAAAAACCAATGCGGTGCTAGTCGTATGCATGGCAGGAAAGATCTTAAAAGTGTTCTGATCAGCTCTAGGGTTGTATATGCAACGAGCATCCTTGTTTCTGGTACATAATGTAGAGAAGTGCTCGACCCATACCTCCGGCTGTATATGATAACTGAGAGTATTTGTGCTTTTCAAGATTCCCTTTGCAATAATGTGCTAGAACAAGCAATTGTCATTGCATCTGGCGGCTACTACCAGTTCTTGGCAATTTATATCTGAAAAATCTCCCTTAGCTTTCGTAAGTGCAGCTTTGTATCTATTGTGTGCCAGGGCTACCCCGGACTGACTACAGTCCTTAACAGCTAACTGTAATGCCCCATTTCCTAGTTTGCCTTCTCAATTAAACCATTTGCTTTTTGTTATACCAGCAGGCCTACTGCCAGAACTATTTTTTGTAAATGCAGTTTGCAGGGCTCTATAAAATTTCCTGTGCATTGACAGTATGGAAGTTAGCCCCGGGGAGTGTACACAATCCGTACTACTGCTCAAGCCAGACAGAAAGTGTGTAAATAACTCATAAATCCTAGCATATAGGTCAATGTCTGCAAGGACTTTGGGCCAGGTGACTCTTCTACGGTTATTGGTTACAAGTGGCTCTTCCACCCTAGAGAAACAACTGGATGAATTCCTATCCAGGGCAGTGCCCATCATTTTTAACAGCAAGGGGTTGTGATTGCTATCGGACCTCGGGCCATTGGCGTATCCTCAACTAGTGACCAGATTCTAACATTAATTAGAATGTAATCGATTACACTAGTGTTGACACCCTGTTTAAAAGTGGCCTGTCAATTTAAATCAGATATGGTCCTCCCATTGCATGCCCTCAAGCTCCTTCCTGTAACCAGTGATGCAATCTGTAGGGAATCAGATTGCATCACTGGGCGGTATTAGTGAGACCCATCCAGAGATGGGAAGGCACAATGGCTTGAGTATCCTAATGGGGGAGGGAGCCGCAGCTGCGTGCTCCTAATTCCAGATATAGGGTTGTGCTAGGTCCGTGTTCCTGGGTTGCAGACAGTAAATGCCGGCATTAACTGTCTGCACGGATACGGACCTAGCACAACCCTATTTCTGGAATTAGAAGCACGCGGCTGCGGCTCCCTCCCCCATTGGGATACCCAAGCCATCGCGCCTTCCCATCACTGGATGGGTCTCACTAATACTGCGCCATTACCTTTGACGCTCTAAGCGGTCCGGTTCCCCTACACCTCTGATTGTATTTTTCTTGGTCTGGCTGTTCACCATTCGTGCCCTCAGTTCCATAATTGTTACTATCCATGCGGGAGTTGCCAACATTTATTACAGGCAATTGCACACAGGCATGCTCATTCTAAATGTCCTGCTGCTGATCCACTTATTGTATATATGAATGGAAACGCCGTCGACACCCGATACACCTTATACACTGCTGTAAATTGTCATTTAATGTGTAAAGTTGTTCTTTTGCAATTTGTTTGATGCATTGAAAATTGTTTGTTTAACAAACCTACAGCTTTGCCTGAGCATTTTGTGTTCTTCCTTGTTTGTCCTTCTTGGCTTAGTTGGATGCAGGCTTGTGTCCCACTTACAAATTGTCTAATCTGTATTGTTCCTATTCAAAAGTAAAATATTAAATATCTGACCTCTGTCCGGCTGGATAAGTTATACAAATATAGTACTGACTGGGTCTATATTCATTTCCCCCCCTTTTACAGTTGTTTCTCTAGGGACCACTGTTCTTAAAAATAGTGGAAATAAATATAACATTCTATCCTGTACCATACAGTTTGCATGCAGCCCTTTGATGGCATTTCATATGTCACTGTGCTAGATTGTATCCTATGAACACAAGTAAGAAAAGGATGTCAATGACCAAAGCTAAACCACTGTGCCATCCTCATTAAATACAGTTTTGTGATCTCCATGATACATGTTCTTTGCAACAGGCATAGTAACACTTTGTGCTAAGATATGATGAGTTCAAATGTCCACTAGACAAAAATCTGATATCTTGCTGGTAGGAACATTAATCACCAGAGTTCTCTTGCCATTTTTTCTGTAGCTTGAAAACTGCTGGACACACAAGGAACCCTTGAGCCAGTGCTTTTAAACACATATGTTATTTGCACCCACGGCACCAACCCAACCCCCCCTCTCAGGGCGCCCCTGCCACCCCCCAAGGTCAGCACAAGGTGCATCTACACCAGTCGCACAGCCCTAAAGCCAGCCCTGGTACAGGACCTAAATGATACAAGGGGTATTAATATAAGGAAGCAAGGGCAAATACTCCACAAAAAGCTTCGTATTACTTGTCAATAACAGAAACTTATTTTTGTATTGTTATAAAATGAAAGGGCTAATGGGGTCAGAGGTAATCTAGCACACATTTGATGACAATGGTTCTTATTCAAACAGGGGAGAGATTGGTTTAATAGTTCAAAATAGACGGCAAACCAGTGTGGCATGTAAACATGTAAATAATTGGCACAAATCAACGTGCAAGGTATGCCACTCTATTTAATTGCTCAGCTCTGATTTATGGATACCTAATCTATAGATCCATTGCTTTTCTTGGCACAACAATACATTTTTCAGATTAGATCCCTTCTCACCATCAAGTTTTATCTACTTATCCAAGACATTAAACTGCTCTTTGCCTCTCTTTCAACTACAGATATGGCCTATGGAAAAAAGTTTTGTTCAGTGGGAATTGAATCAAAGTGAATGAAGTCTATTCTGAATGAGTGGTTTAATTTTTTGTCAACTTAACCAACACAAGGGGGGCATGGCCAAGCCATGGACCAAGATGGCCGCGCGGCATTGAAGCTCCGTCCGGCGGCCTAGCAACAATCAGACTATCTCCGCAATAAAGGCTAGCTCAGCTGCTGTAATGCCGGGAGCCTGATCCCCGCTCGAAGGTGCTCCCACAGTGTCCTTTTCAGCCCTCCAATCCATCCACAACCGGCAGCCAACAACTCCGGGAGCTCAGGAGGCGGAGCTAACTGCGGCCTGGTGCACGACCGACTGGAACACTTGCACTGCCGCCTTCAAGACCGCACCGATTACCCCCAACAGCAGACTGCCGAAGTACACCTGGCCTGCACCGGAACGGCGGTGAATGCTTTGCCGACCCCCTCACCTCTGGGCCACCAGAGCCATTGGTACCCCCCTTGCAATAACCGCGGGGGTGGTGCAGACAAGCGATGCTCCCGTAGGCCACTAAAGGAGTCAGGGTCCCCGGTGGAGTCAGGGAGGCAGTCACCCGGCTGCGCGTTGGGGCCGATTGGGAGCAGAAACATTGGGCACCCCCGTGCTATGTTCGGACTGCACAGCGGGCCGCGGGGGGTGGGGTGCAACAACGGCAGCGAGGTACCCCCTACCCGTGGACTTACACCACGGCTTCCCCGATGATTTAATATAACTGCGCCACACCACAAGGGAGCAGACCAGAAAGACCCTTCTGTCCCCAGTGATCACCGGATCTTCGGAACCTTTCCTCAGGCTTCCTGTGGACACCTTGCTGGGCCTACAACACCTGTGGCACACTTGGCTGCTGAGCCCATGCACCAAACTTTTCGACTCCACACACTATGCAACAAGCTGGGGCGTGCACTGCTACTTCTCTAATTACAGCACCTATGCACGGGTCACTGCGATCTTAATTCATAAGCGACTCTCATTCTCCTTGACTTGTTCCCAAACGGACCGGGAAGGACGATATACTATAGTAGTGGGCAGGCTTATGGGCCCCATGGTTACATTGATGTGCGATTACACCCCAAATGTTGACAGCCCAGATTTTTTCCACGAATTAGACACCACACTTACACGTTTGGGCTCTGGCAATCTGTTATTGGGTGAGGATTTTAATTTACTCATGGACTGTAGCATTGATGGTTCCTCTAGCGCAGCAGATTCCAAGCCCCAAGCACGACAGGTATTGTTGGACACATGTGAATCATTCCAGCTCTCCGATGTTTCTAGATTTCACAACCTGATGAACCCGGGATACACACATTACTCAGCCCCACACAACACTTGGACCAGATTGGATTTTTGGCTGTTCTCCCCGTGCCCTGTCACATGGCACACCACAAGTATGATTCTCTCTAGGTCCTATTCTGATCATGCCCCTGTCTTGCTTAACAAGAATCTTCATACGCCAGCTGGATTCTTATCTTAGAAACCACCTTGCAGGGAGAGCAGTTTACCTCCTTATCTCTTCCTTTAGCCACAAACCTGCCTCCTCACAAGGCGCCTGCCAAAACACAGAGGAAACCACCTACAGTACTAACTACAAAAAACTCAACAGTTAATAAACCCTGTAGGTCCACGATCTCTCGCCTCCACCAGGTCATAATTCGATCTTCCTATAACATTTTAACCCCTTCGATGCTCATGACGGAACGGTTCCGTCATGAGCATCGGTTGAGCTGTGCTCATGACGGAACCGTTCTGTCATGACCACGCCCGCGCTAGAACCCTTCAGCACCGCGGGGGAATCCGCGCAGCGCTGAAGGGGTTAATGATCATTTGGCCTCAATGACATCTCACTTCTCACTTTCCTGAGAGACTTCAACATCTTTTTGAACATCCCCAAAAAACAATGTGTTCCAAAACTAAAAGATATTGGTTGCTTTCACGATCTTTGTCTACTCATTGAGGTTACAAATCATAAAAAAGGGTAAGGCAATTACCTAATTTTCTCCTGCACTAACTTTATCAAACTAGGAAAACCTATTTTCTTACACTGGACAGACCACCATATCACACCATTTCATACAACTCACCTTGGCCATCACCAAACTCAAATGAACTAAAGCAGAAAAAAATTGTGGCAAATCTCTCGATAACATTTCTATTCCACATCTCTGAGAAGAAATGAATTCCTTGGCAACTGGCAAGATACACTGCTATCAACAAGGGGAAACAGCGGCTACAACGCTGTTGTTACCACGCAGGTAGGTAACAACACGGTCATTACAACGACTGCGTTACCATGCGTGGCTTTACATTGCAAGTTGTTTCTACGACTTGTGCTAGGTGGCATGCAACACCAGGAAATGTGTTGGATTTTAATCCAACACATTCCCTGCTGGTGCGCTAACTGGAGTAGGAATAGTAATTTATACTATTCCTAAGTCCAGCGTGCCATCTAGCGCAAGTCGTAGAATTGAGACTTGCGATGTAAAGCCACGCGTGGTGACAACGCGGTCTTTGTAAGGACCGTGTTGTCACCTACTGCGTGGTAACACCACGCGTTGTATCATCATACATTCATTAACAAGGGAACTCACAAGCTATTTCAATTCCTCAACTCAAAACACTTTCCAGTATATTTGCCTCCCTGTACAAAAGAACATCAGTGGCACCATACTATATCAATAATTTGAATCTAGCAAAACTTGAACATGGAAACTCCAAAGGAAAGCAAAAACTTCTAAGCCTGAATTAATGCAGCCACTGAAGGTACGGAAAAAAACGACAAAAACAATTATTGTCAGAAAAAATATGTTAAGAACTTCTATCAATGAAGCTCAAATTTCCGTAGAGTCCTATTCTGAGAAATCAACCACTGCCCAAATCAGGTTCATAAACCAAACATACCCATGTTCAGCCCCTGTTGTGTTCAATGTTTTCTCTAACAAGATCCTAAAAATGCTAAAAGAAATAAAATCAAACCGAAATTCAAAACTTCCTCCGAAAATACCCGAAAGAAACATTAGAAGGTAGTCCTTATTAAAAAAAACAAATAACATTAAAGCCACACTTCCGATTATTGCAATTTTCAAACCCTCAACATATGCAGGCGATCCTATTCCAGAAAACCTGATAAGCAGGACTTAATTTGTAAAATATTAAGTGCCAGGGCTCTGGCCAGTAGGCCACTTCAGCTTGCACCACCCATCACCCTTGTCATCGCTGCCAAAACAACTACTAACCATCTCTCTCGCATGTAAATGCGACAGTTCATATTATTTCAGGTCCCCAAAGCTAAAGGAATGGCTGGGGAGGTAGGTGTTAGCAATTTTTTAAAGTATATTGTATTCCTAAACAACCGTTGTTCTGCTCATCTCTAAATTAGACGAGCAGCTCCACCATGTGGAAGACTGTTCTAAGTATGGTGTTGACAATTAGGTGCCGGTGCCGAGCACCGGAAACCAATTAAGTCACGGTGCTGAGCACCGGAAAGCACCGGCTCAAATTAAGCACTGCTGATAAGACTATGCTTTAAACAGAACAAGTAGAAACAGTGGGTAGAGATTGCCTCTCTCTGTTTCCCACTTCTTCTGTCTGAAGTTGATGCATCAATTTGGAACTATTCTGATTTACATACATGGGGGTTGATTCACCAAAGTGCAAGAGGAAGTGGAAGTGACATCACATACCCTTTGAACTTAAGGACATCACAGGAAGTGTTATCATATGATCCTTCACCCTGATTTATTTCCAGTAAAGTATGTTACATGAGCCTAACATCACCACCATTGACATCACTGAAGTTTTATAATAACTGTATGTATATCAATATTTCACATACAAATGTCTATTTTAGATACCACCTATTTTTTGCTGACATAATCCTTAAAAGTTCTGGGGCATAATATTCACCCTGAATTATAGTAAGGGAACGAAGCAAGCACACTTTACCTCTTCTAGGGGTTTCTCCCCCACTAGAAGCTTAACATTTTTTTTAGATGAAATAGGGCATTTTAAAGCACATTTTAAAAATACATTTGCTAAAATGCCTTCGGCGCTTAAAGGGCACTCATTAAATATTCACCTCCTTTAATGGTGTGCCAAGCCAATGAGACTTGACGTCCCACTGGAGTTGACCCCATTTTTTTCAAAATATGTTATGGTCACCTCCATATTTCAAAAATTACTTCCATTGTGCCACAGCCAGCATTTTGTCATGGGTGCCCCTTATGTCAAAAATGGCAAACATTATGCCACCGCCAGAATTTTTCAACTGATGCCGTCCATATACCGTAGGTGACCCTTATGTTAAAAATTACCTAGTATTTCAGGGATCGTATTTTTGTCATGATTGCCACCCTCCCAATATGGATTGTTTGTTATGCCAAGAATTACTTTCAGTGTGCAAGTACCAGCATTTTGTCACTGGTGTCCACATGCCAAATATTTCCTCAAGTATGCCAGTATTTTTAGAGGATGCCCAATATGCCATGAATTCCAGCTTTTATGCCAGTACTAGTATTTTACCATTGGTGTCATTTCAGCCAAGAATTACCGTGTGTAACAGTTCCAGTATTCTCTCACGGATGCCTGGCATGTGAAGAATTGCCTCAAGTGTGCCAGTATGTTGCCCCGGGCGTCTAGTGCCAGTATGTTGCCCTGGGTGTCTCTAGAAGACAATAATTACCTTCAGTATGCCAGGGTCAATGACAAACTTACAAGCATCACATCATGTTCTCAATTCCACTCACACTCATTATCCCACTCACTCTCGCTCCCACTCATTCACACTCTCTAACACACCCATAAACCCATTCTTAATCATAGTCACTCACTCACATCCAATCTTAAAATCTCATTCTAACCCACTCTTACTTATTGACACTCAGCCTTACACAATTTCACTCACTACTTGTCACTGACTTTCACTCTGTTTCATTCACACACGCTGTTTACACATACTGGCCCACATGCTCAGTGATCACAAAGACACATGCTGGATCTCACATAAACACATGCTCACTTGCAAGCATGCACACAACATATATTTAAAACCATTTTTACTTAGCACAGCTGCTGCCAATGTCCTGTCATCATGATGCTGGCAAAATTGTCCCTGCAGCCTGCCTGCCACTGATTACGAAGACCATTGTGACGCACAGAGCACGGCTGACATATCTGCTCTGCACCCAGCCTGCCCGGCCTAGATACTGATGAACCAGCTGTGCTCCCTTGATCCTGAGGGCCCTTGTGACCCGATCCCTCATTTGCTTTCCCCCGGACTTACCTGTAATTCCCCTTATGCAGCAGTTTTAGGGTGGCCCCCTTCTTCGTAGCGCACCAGCTACCAACAACCTCAGCACCCTGCTCTCTGTCAAATCCAGGCCGCTCCTGATGATCCGCTGGTGGAATAATCGACCTTGGTCTACTGCTACCTTAAACCTCGAAGACGAAACCTTAGAACTGGATGTATGATTGTATATGCATTTTTGTGTTTTTCTCCATAGACTTTCACTGTGTGTATTTGCGCACAACAGTGAGCTATTTTCCGAACTTTAAAAATTCAAAACTAAAAAAGTACTTATCTGTGAACGTGGACGAAGTTCTTGCTCTTGCCTCTGTGAGTGAAACAAATACTTAGCACTACCCTCTGATAAGCCTAACTGCTCGCCCACACCACCACAAATAGAGCGTTAGTATTAACTACTTTTGCCTCTGTACACCAATTGGGGACCCATTGGACTCCCTGCACAGTGTACTTTGTTTTAGTGCACTATATAGAGAGCCAGCTTCCTACAAATACGTTATGGGTAAGGATTACTTAAAACTTAGGGCAAGCGTCACCCAGACAATGTAATGTCACACGACGTGGTGGATCCAAGTGGAGCTCGATAGAGTGACATCCAACCACCATCTCATCTCCTAATGCAATATTACTCACTGCACACCTGACATCACAGGTGACATCACAAGTCACGTCACTGACGACATCATTGGTAAGAACACATCAATTCTTCTTTGGAAAATGCATCTAAAATCCACAGCTTTTAAGATGAACCAATTGGCAAGATGTTCTTGAATCCCTGGAGCAGCAAACCCAGATGGTTTGACTGATTTGCCAACTGAGCTTTCTGTCACTATGGGTGCAACGACCCATGCAAACGTTTCACGTTTATTTAGATTTGTAAATGCTTTAACCCCAAGCGAACTCTATGCACCAAGAGCAAACCATTGAAGAGAAACCCTCCTTCCGCTCTTTCCCTCTTCTTCCCCCCTCGCTCCCCTCTTGCTTGCTGGCCTGGCTCCGGAAAGGGTGTGCAGGGTTTCTGTTGCTGCGGTTTCCTCTTAAGTGGCAGTGCTTACGATAGCTGGTTCATCACATGTCAGCGGCGGAGGATGTAAAACTACGATATTCACGTCCATTCCGTGAAGCAAAGAGCAGGCACAGAATGTAGTAGTGGAATGTGTTTTACACTGTTTGACGGCGTAAAAACACGTGTAGGCCAAATAACAGACATTTTGCAAAGGTTCAAAAACAGGGTGAAACCATGTTGCACTGTTTTGATGCCTGTGGTATATAGAATATGGCGCAAACCGATGTTGATACTCTACATATTATCAATAGGATCAAAAAAGGATTATTGAACCGCCGCTAAATCCACAACACATTCATTGTTTATAAATCTTTTTACACGTGTGCTATCCTGTATAACAAAAGTCACTGTAGTGCATGAATATATTTTTTAAAACAGAGCAAACTCTTTTTGTGTTATTTTACCGGTCCAATAAAAAATAAAACAAACTTAGGGCTCTGAAATGTCAAAGAGGATAAAACACTTGGGTTATTATGTAATGGTGGAAAAATAGTTTGTTCCCATTTTAAGTCTGAAACCAGTCTTTGACGTCGAGCAAATACTTTTTGTTTCCTCTGCATTACAAAATCTGGGTTTACCCAGTGGTGTGTGTTTTTAGGCACCAGCGCACAGCTGCCACACTTTGGCGTCTGAGACTGTGTGATGATTCCATTTTCTGCGCTGCATAAGAGGTCTGTGCATTTGTTTTCATCTTCTTCGATGCATACATTAACTCGAATAATCTCCAAGATAGTTTTGATGACAGAAGACCTCGGAAATACTAGGGGGCATATTCTCAAGGAGCTATCGCCGAGTTATCGGCACTTAATCGCAGCCAGAGTCGTGATAAATGTATCGCCCCATTCACAAGCTGGTGCTAACAGCCCATATCACCAGTTTACAGTCGATAGCATCCTCAAAAAACATCCCCATGGATGACTCCGGCAACTATCGCTAATGAGATGCAGAGTAGGCGTTCCCGAGCAAAAAGCCACGACAACACCACTTCGCAACATTCTCAACGACCAGCCAGATCTGCGATAAGAACACACAACATGCGATAAGGCGCATTAGCAGCAGGAAATTAACACCTGCTCTGACCTGGTGCAAAGTCGGACGACAACCGGCACCAGACAAGGGAGTTCAGCCCACAGCCACACCTGAAGAAAAGCAGATGCCATGGAGCCACTGATCATGCAGCTCGGAGCCCCAACAGGGCCACAACACCCACTGCCACCACACCCAGGACCGCCACCCCCCCGACCACCACAGAGGCAGCGCAGACCAAGACATTGGACCTCCACAAAACGCACCAACCTTACAGACCCAACACAATGTCATTGCCCACCACAGGCTCAGAAGGACAACCATCCTACACATCCTGACCACCATTGCCCACAGGCTGACGGTACCAACACAGCGGACAACCAACATGCCTCCGCAGACAAAGCTGCTGGCTGTACTGAACCTGTTGGCCTCTGGGACCTTCCAACCAACAACTGCCAGAGTCGGAGGATTCTCAGAGCCAAAACAATCCAAGTTCATGACAACTGTCTTGGATGCCATCATCAGCTTGGTACCCCAGTACCCATACTCCTCCCAAACTGCGCATGAACAGCTGGAGACCACACAAGGCTTCTACGCCATAGCTGGCTTCCCACACGTGTCAGGGGGCAATTGACTGCACACATGTCCTACTTGTGCCCCCTGGTGACACTGCACACAATTACCTCAACAGAAAGCACACACATTCCATCAATGTGCAGGCAACAGTGGATCACCTGGGAATTGCCACCAACATCGTGGCCAACTACCCAGGCAGTGTGCATGATTCCTACCCCTACCCACAGTCCATCATCAACCAGCGCTAACAGGATGGCACCCATGAAAATACACTGCTCGTTGGCAAGTACTAAATAAACACACCACACCCCCCAACTCCACAATCATGCAAATCACAACTCTGGGAATGCACACGTCACAGACTCACATTCAACATGCCAAACAACATGCCCACCCAACAGACACGACCGCACAACTTACTGTGGCCACCTGGGCTAGCCATGTACATGAGCATCAACTGCATGGCACCTCAGCCACACAATAGTGGAATGTGGGTAGAGGTGGGAACCAGGCTTGTGCGACAGAGGCAAGTGACCCATGAATGAGAAGGTACACAATGCCAAGTGTGGCGGAGATGTGCTGGACAGACTTCAGTATGCAGACCACAGACATATCCATGTCTACATGCACTGCTGGTGTATGGAGTGTAGTAGACAGTGGACGCAACCATGTCACCCCAGCCAGTGGGGAAGATCGCGGAAATGTAGCTTGTGACATCCCCCCTGTAGGCGTGTGCAGAGTGGGCTGGCCCGGCATACGCCAGGCCAGCGTAGGGGTATGAATAAAAAGCACGTACCTCTGGGCGTGGTTCTCTTACAGAATGCCCAACTTCTCTGCCAGGGTGGCACCTCCCAGCCCGCCATGAGGCAGACGCCGTCGCTGTGAGCGGTGTTGCCTGCGATCCTGTGCACCTGCTGCACCCCAGCCCGCTTGTCCCCGACTCGTCATGTCCGCCTCTGCTCAGCCAGGTCTCACTGCTCACCTGCCGACACCGGCGTGTGTCAAGGAGGGCCCACAACATGCCGGCGCAAGCCCCAAGCCTGAGGCCCGCGAGCTTATTAGCCTCCTCAGACCATCACGGCCTCTGCGACACAGGCTCGCTGTACTCCTTTCTCGTCTACATACTCCACCGGCCTACACAGCTGCCAGGTCGGTCACACATTTGGAACTGAGTCTTGATTACGCAATGGCAGAGTACACACTTTATGGCTGCGTTTATGTCACTATACTCCCTTCGATTTGGTGCCACCAACTCTGTGCATAGCATCCTGCATGACACCTGTCTGTGGTCCCTTTCTGACTACTGCCTTCGGCCTACACTACGGTCGAGTAGGTCACACAGTTGGAACTGAGTCTTGATTTGTGAATGGCAGAGTTCATATCACTGAACGCATGGAGAAGAGTAAGAGGAAGACGTGGTGCAGTCTGGAGGAGAAAAGGATCCTCGTTACGGAGGTGATCAGACTCTGCCAACAACTGCTCTGGTGTCACTGACTCTGTGCATTGCGAGCCAACGACACATGGCTGTGGGCCCCTGCTGACCACTGCCTCTGGCCTACACTGCGGTCGAGTAGGTCACACATTGGGAACGGAGTCTTGATTAATTTATGTCAGTTTTTATATCATTGTACTGGCCTCATCGCGGACTGCATACCCCAACAGCTCCAGTGCATCTAAGTGTGTTCCCTGACAGCCATGGACACTTGCTGGTTGAACTTTGTTGGCAAAAGTGTCTATGGACTGGGGGTTGTCTTCAACATCATGTCGGTGATACTGCTTTTATGGCGACAACGAGGCTGTAGCATTCCACTCCTCAATTTGCCACTTCCGGATGGCTTCTACCCTCTGCATCATGCCATGGAGGACACCTTCCACTGTCCCCCGCAAGCCTCTGCCACATTCACCTCGGACATCGATGAGGACCTGCTCAGCTCGCGTGGCCCATCTCACTGCACCGCAAGTTACTGTCCCGTGGCGGTGTGCCTGTACCAGCCGCAGTGCATCCAAGGCCACTAACTCTGTGCTGCTCAAGTCAGGGACCCTGTCTGGTGAGATATTGGATGGCCTCTGAGACAATGGCCTTGGGGTCCTCAACGCCATGTGTCTTTGGCCCTGTGCTGTCCGTTGCCTCCGGACTCAAATGCGGTCCACCAGGGCGCACACATCAACTCGAGTTCTGACTGGCCTGGACGTCGCATCACCGCAGGAGGCACATGCCACCACAGCGAGGACCACCTCCAAATGCCAACTGCCAGAGTCAAAACAGCAGTACTGGCAGACTAACGGAGTTGCTCACACCTGTCGTGGATGCCATCATATGCCTGATACCCTGCTCAGCACTCCAGGTGCCACTGACTCAGTGCACCACGACTCATGGACCATTTCTGAATGAGTTGTGTGCTGTGGTCAGCTCACAAACCAAAGTCACCTCAGGCAGTGTGGGAGACCTGGGACAATGATGAGGAAGATGATGCATGTGTAACACACACCACAGCAGCTGCACCAGGGATAACCCAAAGGGACACAATACTCTACATTTTTTTCACATGCGCACGCTCATCTCTAGTGCCCCAACCTCAGTGCACTGCAACTCACGGACACTTCTGTTGGCATGTTGGGTGACCTCTGTACTTGCTCCAGCTATCACCATGATCCTCCGCAGTTGTCTCTGTAATGCTGGTGTTTTCTGTTTCCGTTTAAATGGTGTTCACTGTTGTAGTTGCCAGCACCAACCACTAAGTGCGTGCTGGCTAACAACCCATCCAGCACAGGCGTCACTGTACATGTGACCCGCCCAATAAAGGGGCCGGGCACACTTGCCCGTAGCCAGTTTCACAAACTATCTGCGTCTGTCTGGGGGTCATGATGTAAGGCATGAGGGCCCGGGGCCCCCAACATCACATTGTGCTGTGTACAGCGAAAGCAACCATGTCCCTGCTGGCAGCGGGTGAGACCTTGGACATGTAGCTTTGTCGTCAGCCACTCAATGTGTAAGAGAAGTGGACTGGGCCGTCGTACGGAGGTCCAGCGTGGGGGTGTGGATGATGATTCCGTGGCTCTGGGCGTGGTTCATTGCAGGAAATGTGCACATGCATGTGTATCTGTCATGGTGTGGGTCTCCTTTGTGGGGTGTAGGTGGTCCCTGATGGGATTTGAACACCCGCGTATGTAATCTACGTTGGCCTCCATGAGCTCTGACCCCACCCGCACCTGTTCGGCCACCTCCTTTTGGCATTCTGACACCTGGCATTGGAATGCAATGTGTGCCTAGGTGAAGTGTTTGGAGCCAGCCGTGGTGGCGGGTGCTTCCTGCTGTGTGGTCTTTGCAGGGGCTGGGGTCTCCTCTGTGTGGCTTGGTTGCACTGCTCCTGGGGGTGGGTTGCCTAAGATGTCCATGGGCTGTTGTAGGGCATCAGTGTCGAAGGTGTGATGGTCCCCTCCAGCATCACTGATGAGTGGTCTGGTCTGCTCTGCTGGAGGTGTTGTTTGTCCATCTGCAATGTTAACGGGGAGATGCATGTTGACATTGTGTTGAAATGTATGTTGGCACATTGTTCTAGTTTATATGCAAACTGTATGACTGTGTACATTGTGACTGTTTGGGAGGTGCTGTATATTTGATGCGGGACAGTGGACATTTGGACTACATGACGGATGTGTGGTTGTACACGTGCATTTCCGTCTCACAGTTTCCTCCTATGTTAGATGTGATTGGCCTGTTTCTCCACATGAGCGGACCCAGTTGTGTCCTCTTTTCTGCAGTGTCGGTGTTGCACTTTGTGCCACATTGTCATCGGATGTGCTGTTATTGCTATGTGTGTGTGCTGCAGTGTGCCATGGGGATCAGGGACATGATCCAGGGTCATTGTGGGTGTGCAGTGTGCTACACATCTTTGTGCATGTGTGACATTGTGTCCATCTCCCCCCGTCCCCAGGCCCTGGTAGTTACTCACCCTGTTGATGTTGTGTTGCTCCAGCGCGGAGTGCAAAATCCCTCCCTCCGTCACGGACCAAAAGATCTCACATACACACACTATCCATACATTCGCTGGTGGGGCCCATAACACCAACATTCACTCACCATCAGTTCGTGTGGGAGGCGATTATCCTTTCCAAGCACTGGAAAATGAGAGGGAAAATACCACTTCTTCCCTAATGAGCGACAAATCTACACAACCTTCTGATACTCATTAGGCCCCGAACTTCACCTTTAGTATTCCTCTCTTAAGTCGGGACAGATCAGTTAGTTGCTGGTTTAAGTGACTTTCTAATTCTCTAATTAACCTTCTCATTAATACATTTCAATGAATAAACAACCCAACTCATTTCTGTGGATATTCAAATTCAAATTTTATATTAATATTGCAAATTAAATCATTCATTTGATCAAGTTGCCATTCATATTTACCTATTCAGACAAAAGTCGTCCTCTATGTCAAATCTGGCAGTCTCGCAAATCTATGCCCATCAATTTTGTAAATTCAGTTCATCAGGAGTTTGGGCATTAATTCAGTCCGTCAAAGATTCAGGCTAACAGCTGTCCTGCAGTGTCATCGTCCTCTCCGTCAGCATAACGTCAGGAAATCGAGAAAAGCCAGAAACGAACCACCCAACCTCTCTATTCTACCATAATTTATAGTAAAAATCATTGACAATTTGTATCAAAAACGGGTCTTCAAATGTTCTGATTAGTCCATTGAAATCGTCTGACAGGATTCTCATCAAAATAAAGTCTCTGATGTCATTGTACTTGAATTATCCGGTTTTTAGTAGCACATTATTGTTCATTCAGAAAAGCTGGCTTGTGTCCCAGAGCAACCTTGAAGGGTACATGTTCATCAGGGGTCAGGACGAGGCCACTGTGTATCTGTTGTCAGCGCTTGTGCACTTCACCCAAGCCTTGTTCGGCGTCGGCAGTCGGGTTAGGCACCAAAGGCAGCCATCTTTCGATAGGCCAAAATGGTCAACTTAAGCAAAGAAACACAAAAACGTAATTAATACATGGAAATGACTAATTAAATGTTATTCCCTCGCTAAAACCCATATTTGTGTGTATTTATCAAGCAAAAGCAACACTCAATGCGGTTTATACTTACTAAATAAAGCACGAATCACAAATACATCACAAAAGCGACATACATCATGCAATATTCTAATTGTCTATCATTAGTATGCGTACGAAATTTAGTTCACGTATTAATTAAGCCATGCAGATGCAAATCCCACGTGTAATTCATACATTAGTAAGGTTGGTAAATATTTTCCACATCACTCCAATCCATTAGTTCGATTATAATTAATTAATTAATCTAATTAATAAAACAACATGCAAAATGGGGTGGGTATACAACATTTTGCATAACCCGCTCCCGCAATCCCCCCTTTGGTGATTTTATCACCACACTCTTTTGCCAATAATATATCAAGGGCAAGTCGATTTTGCATTACCATAGCACGCATGGCAACCATTTCAGTGTTAACCAATAAAAATCCTCCAGTGGTGCTTGTTGACAAGCGATCCACTACTGTTGATAATTACTAATTTTGTTTGCATTCAGAGTTATTCCCACTGCTGGTATCAATGCCTGAAAAATGTCACCTACAATTTCTGCCCAAGATTCTCTCTTGTTCCTAGTTAAATAATTACTTAAGCTATGTACACCATCTTCTCCTCTATCCATATGAAATTTTTTCGGAAAGACCAGGCCTATGTAACATGTGCCATACCAATGGTCTGGCAAACGATAATATGCCCTGTTCCCACAAATAAAATATAATCCAGGAAATCCACATCCACCCATGATTCGATATGTATCATGGCACTCACTATTACCTAGGAAATAACTATCATAAACAGTTTGATTCCTTCGAATGCAAAACTTCCCTTTCTGAGGCCAATCTAAAGCTATAGTTGGACTAGCTTCTCCTTTTAAATGTTTTTCTTTCTCTATATCCCAGACTGTTTTCTCCACTTTTCCTTCTGCTGCCTTTCTTTGCATTTTCAATCTTCTTTCCTCAACCACGTCTAAGAATGTCTTTTCCTCCTTCTTCAAACTGCATGTCAAATTGTTTCTAAAAATATACTCTAATGTTAGTTCCTTAGTTTCTAAGAAGAATTCACCTAATACCTTAGCAGGTTTTACTTTGTTTAATTTATTATAAGAAGGCACTTGCGCAAAATTGTTATCTACATCTGAAAAATAATATTCTAATTTCCCTGTCTCATAAAATAAACTAGCTATTACACTACATGTTATTCCATACGTTGCCGGGAGGTGATGATAAGTCACTCCTTCAGAAACAGATGCAGGTAACTGCACACATACGTAGCAGTCCCGTACATCCATTGTCTTTACATATTCATACAATAATTTTGAAAACACATTATCAGAAAAATCTGTTATTGACCTGTCTTTATGCAAATAATTATTATCTATTCTAGTTGGAACTACCTTTGGAATTTTCCCTATATTAGTTTTGTTCTCACTATGTCCTTCTAATGTATCTATAGTGGCCTTAAAAGAAATAACAAGAGCAATGATGCTCCATAAAAGCATTAATAATCCTGTACAACAACAACACATTTGACACCATCTTTTCATGAATGTACATCTACCTTTACTACTTTCTATGTTAGCCATCTTTGTTAAAATGGACCGTGTCTTTTGACTTAGCCTCTTTTACTTCACAACTAGTTTTTCTAACCTAAGGTTCTAACACCTATTTGGTTCTACCGGTCTCTATCTTTGATTCAATATTTGGTTTTCTTCATCAGTAGTTTTCTTAACTTATTCAGTTTGGCATCTCATCATTCTTCACTCTCCTCTCGTCATCCAAATACAGATTTCCCTGAACTTCCGTTTCTTTTTCTCCAATGTCAGACAAGAGAACTCTCAGGATTTCCGATTCTATTTCATCCTCAACCACTTTCAGTACAGTCTCCTCTGGATTTCCTTAACTATCTGCCTCTTCTCCCTTTTCAGGCAGAGCCACGTACATCCATTCTGGTGACTTATACTTCTAGTTAGGTTTCCTTGTTCTTCTACTCTCTTTGTGTTCAGTTAATTCGTCTTCTTTTGATTTTTCTTGGCTTGTCACTTCATTCACCTGTTCAGCTCTCGGTGAATTCACTCGTGTCAGTCGGTATCTCAGTTTCCTTATTTTATTGGGCCAAACATCATCTCTTGCAACTCTTTTTACTTTGCTCCCTTTGTCATTCTTTTCATTCCTCGAAGCTCTCTTCTTAGAACTCGACCTTCAGGTATTTCATTTTCACTCTCTTCAGACTCTGTCTCAACTTGCTTTGTCTTTTCAGCGACTTCTTCTTCTACCACTTGTTTTGTTTTCCCTACTTCTGTCCCTCCTCGGATCTCCGACACGCAATCTTCCTGCTGGCTACTTGTCCATTCACCTAACTCAGTGGGTCCCAAACTTTTTTGACCCACGGCTCCCTTGACCAATTGGCTTTTGGCTGTGGCTCCCCATTATGTAACTTTTTTTTTGGGCGGGTGGGGAATGTAAATCTGGCCTTGAGAGTACCTCCATTTCTCTCCCTGAATATAACTGGGATGGAGCCGATGAAAGTATTAAAAATGTAAGTACTCCAGAGGCAGGCCTTACATCCCCCACCAGCTGAAAGAAAGTAACATAATGGGGAGCCGTGGCCAACAACCAATAGCTCAAGATAGCCACAGGTCGAAAAAGTTTGGAAACCACCTGTGTGTCCGTGTCCCTGAGCCCGCTGCTACTGCTTCTGCTGGAAGTTTGAGGCCCTCCTCCACCCGCAGGCTACCACCTGCGCCTCATCCCTGGAGGCCAGTGGTAGGCTGTAAGTTCTGTGCGCTCGCTCTGCCCTTTATTTTTTCCTGTCTGCCCGCTGTGTTTTTGCTCTGTTCTGCGCTGTAATTTCTGTTTTATTTACCTGTATTCGCTGAAAATAACTGATATGAAGCCAATGATCATACATCCTCCCTCCTGCAGCCCACACAGTGCCAGCAGTGTGCACATTCACGATGCACGCCCTTCCCTCCAGCCTTTGCTGGACACTGTGTGTCAGTATGTCCACAGGGCTCACACCATGTGCACGTGGAGCAGTGGTCATCCTGGGCCTGCTCTCGCTTCTCATCCCAGTGTGGAGGAATTCACTTTGCGTCTGCTGCTGCATCTCCCCTCAAGCACCGCCAGTTGTCCAGGGAAGGAGGTGATCACCTTGGAATTGCTGCCCCATGTACATTCTATCTCCCTCACAGTGCCGTTAGCACTCATTCAATGCCGCAGCAGGAGGAGAAGGATGACCTTGTGCACGCTGTTCCTCTCCACTAGCCCCCTCAGTGTGCCAGCACTGTGCCTCGGTGTGGAAGTTTCCATCTCCAATCTCTTGCCCCTGCAGTGTGCCAGGTCTGTGCCTCAGAGTGGAAGTTCATACCTAGGGTCTCCGCCCCCCTCTAAACCTGGCACCTCAGTGTGCCAGCTCTGTGCCTCGAGGTGAAGGTGTGCGTTCTGCACCTGCTGTCCCTCTCTCCACCCACTCATCCCTCAGTGCACCCGTCCCGGAGTGGAGGTACTCACCTTGGCCTTGCTGCCACTGATGGCCAAAGGGCGAATGGAGCCATTCTCCTGGTAGCAGCACATGATCTTGTAGACGCAGCCGTGAGAAACCCGTAAAATAGGACCCGGGCCCCACTAACTTGCTGCCTTCTCCTCTCCCTCACAGAAGATTGTGAGAGCCCCAGGTAAATCTCTGGAATCTGTGTTTCGCAGCTGAACCTGGAAAACGGAAACAGAAAGAGTTCACTACCACCATAAATACAGAATCACAAATGAAATGTTAAAACTGTATGAAGAAGATGAGTGCTGTCTGCCCCTGTCGCGAGCCGGGTCCGGATTTGTGACGTGGATGAACATTGTTATTATTCATTTGTCTTTGTTCTTATTCGTTGACTTTAAAAACAACCCAGGTTGACATTGGATGTCGTGTTTGCAGTGTTGGTTTGTGTCCTCGTCATTTATAGTTATGTTTCCATTTGCATGAAAGTGGAAATAAACTGTGGGGATGAAATCCTTTTACACCTCCGCTGTTTGCTCTTCTGCAACTTGTAAGGATGGTGAATTTTAATTTCCTTCAAATAGGAAACAAAGGTTGATGGAATATTTAATGTTTCATTGTTTTTACAGCAATTGCCTTCATGGATCCTTATCCTATAAAGAATCCAGGGAGCTGCTCTATTGTGCTTTCTTTTATGTACTGGCTGGCATTTCTAGCTCAGTAGGCTGAGCCGAGATCTGTGTGGATTCCAATGCTGTCAGGGTGGACTCAAACGTTCATTCTTCCTTGGACTATGAAAGAAGTATGATTATTCAATCACAATTCCATTTGTGATGTGCCTTATTTGAATAGACCGTGGTGTTTATTATTTTGTAATATTTATGCTTCTAATAGCCCACTGCAGTAACTGCGTGGCTACAGTGCAGGCTACAAATCAGGATATTGCTTGTTCTCTCCCTGTGCAGATAGTGGTCTAATGCGCCTGTTGTATCGATCTTTGTGTACTGCAACCAGTGTGACACGTTTTAGAATCCCCATACGGAGGAATCAGCATTTTTATGTTTGACTCCCTCTAGTGACGACTTGGTGCATAAAATGCATTCCGAAAACCGAAACGCAGAGATAAGCATTTTGCTATTCAATGTACGGTAGAAAATAAATATTATTTTTGAAAATGCCAAACTAAAAGTTTTCGCCCAGGAAATAAAGACGCAGGAGAATTCCAGTATTCACTGACGTACACCTCCTGCTTGCTTCACTCGTTTCAAGGAATGGCAGACTAAAAACAAGGATTCTGGAGTATATGAGAGAACATTGATTGGCAAGGCTTAAGAACTAGTTCCCAGACTGGTGTGCATCTGTTCGCGGCGCCCCAGGCTAGTTCTGACGGCGCACCGAGGTGCCGCGGCGCACAGATTGGGAACCGCTGACCTAACTGGATGTTGCAGTTCCCTACACCTCCTCTGGGGTCTTTTGCAGAAATCTGTCCCTCTCTCTCTGTACCTGTCCCTTGTTCACTTAAATTTGTTACTTCAGGTGGAATTTCTCTCAATCTCTCATCTGGTACTTCCTTTTCACAAATTTCTTTTGTTGTGTCTTAAGTAGTCTTTCCTCTTTTCTTTCTGTGTTCTTTCTTAGAACCCTGCGTCTCTTGCTCGTTTCCAGAATCACTTGATTCAGAAATCTGAAATCTTCTTCTCAGAGAGCTACTTCTGGGGACCAAAGCTGAACTTTGTTCTGTTTTCCCCTTTCAGAGTTTCCTCGTGTCTTTGACCCTTCGTCATCTGACTCCGTACTTGATTCTGATTCATCAAAGTATTCTTTTCCCGTGCTGTCCACCGGATCCGGAATTCTCAATGTATGACTTGCATGGATCCAGTTCTTCAGTCCAGCACACTTCACAGCTGTGGTCATGGTCAAAAGGACTTGTCGTGGTTTTCCCCACCTTGGAAACAAACAATTTCTTCTTCTGTGGACCTTTATCCTTACCCAATCACCTGGGCTCAGATCATGGGCTGGCTTCTTTTCAAGTGTGGTGGCATCTGGTCCAACCTGATGAAACACAGAATGAACTGCGTCAGCCAGGCCTTTAAAGTATTCCAACACCATGTCACCAGTTATTGTCATCAGCTTGTTGACTGGTATAAACACATGTCTCATAGCACGTCCCATGATTATTTCATGAGGACTCAATCCTGTAGTTCTGTCTGGAATTGACCTTATTGTCATAAGTACTAGAGGCAAGACATCTGGCCATTTCATACCTGTGGCCAAACACATTTTCCCTATTCTATTTTTGATAGTACCATTCATCTGTTCAATCACACCAGAAGCCTCTGGTTGGTTGGCACAATGTAATTTTTGTTGTACATTTAATGCTTCACAAATTAATCCTACAATCTCATTATGGCAATGTCCTCCTCGGTCTGACTCAATCGTCACTGGGAACCCGAACCTGGGGATGAACTCTCTTAGCAGTGGCTTTGCTACTGTCAACCCATCATTTCGTCTTGTTGGGAATGCTTCCACCCACCTAGAGAAAAGGCTGCCCACTACCAAAACATACCTCAGTCTGTTACAGGGAGGCATCTCAATGAAATCTACTTGCATTCTGGTGAAAGGCCCTCCTTTTCGACCTATTGTTCCCAGACTCACTACTGTCTTCCTTCCTGGATTGTACTGCTGACATATTAAACATCTCTGACAAAGACTTTCTACTACAAGTCTGAATTTTGCATTGTACCAGGTCTGCTTAAATGACCTGATCATGGCATCTCTCCCAATATGTCCCTGGCCATGATACATCCGTGCCATGGTAGACATCATGCTATCAGGCAAAACTGGTCTTCCATCTCGATAGACCCACACATGATCCTTTTCCTTTGGGGCACATCCTGCTTTTACCCACTGTCTCATTTCCTCATCCCCTGCCTCATCCTGCGATTGTCTTACCTCTTCCCAAGTTCCCACAATGTTAGTGATCATCAATGAGCAAGAAGACATTTCTCTTTCCTTATCCCGATTGATCGAATTCTGATTTTGTGCACAATACTGCGCCATGTCGTTAGCATACCTATTCCCGGTGGCAATATAATCACCACCTTGACTATGTGCAGCACATTTTACAACAGCCAATTGTTTAGGCAGCTGTATCGCCTCAAGCAACTTTCCAACCACTTCTGCATTCTTAATGGGAGTTCCACTTGAGGTCAGGAAACCTCTTTGTAGCCATAAATGGCCGAAGTCGTGGACGGCTCCAAAGCCATACTGGCTGTCAGTTATCACAGTCACTCTCACACTCTTTCCAATCTTGCATGCTCTAGTCAAAGCCACAAATTCTGCTACCTGGGCTGATTTAACTCCTTTCAAATAAGATGCTTCTATTACTGCTGCGACTGTGCATACTGCGTACGCTGCACTCAGTACTCCTTCATCTGTTCTCAAACATGACCCATCAACGAACATCACAAAATCACTTTCTGGCAAAGGTACATCTTTTATATCTGGTCGTGGTTTTGTACAAAAATCAAGTACATCCAGACAATCATGATCAACTTCATCTCTTACTTCCACAATCTCAGCATCAGGCAACAAAGTTGCAGGATTCACATTCACACATCTCACAAGACTCACATTAGTGGCACCCAATATGACCTTGTGGTACTTTGAAATTTGGGACCGCGTAGGAGGCAGGGCCCTACCCCTGTCTATTCCGGTATTAGCGAACCGCAAATGGCCAATACAGTATGTACAAGTACTTTGCATAACATTTCATTGATAAATATACTAAGTATACGATGTTATGCATTGGCTCCGTGGGTTCCATCTTGGAGCGGTGGCCATCTTATAGTTGCCCTCACATAGGCTACACTTTAAGAACAAATACAGGCCTCTAGAACACATGCGCCTTCCTTTGACTTCTCTGTGACCTGTGCGAATTGGCTCCACCGCCCCAGGTCAGTCCGGTCCCACGAGCTGACCGTCCTACGGCCACCTGTGATTAGCATCAGGGTTTGACACACCATAAAGCCTTTTCATCCCACACAAGCCTCCGGCTAATCTCTTTCACACCTGACTGTTCCTGCTTTATGGCCTGTTTTGCAAACAGGAGCTGCCCGTGTTTATTGGGGTCTGCTGATATCTGATGAGGGATCTGAGCCTCGCTGGGTAAATAATTGCGGGCTGGCTGAACTGAAATGTGGGATTGTAATCATGACTCTGCTTGTTCTTTGAAGTAAAATATGTTAATGACCAACTGCAAGAGAAGGGCGGTGTTGCCCAGAGCGTAATATTCTGTATAAAAGAGAAGACTGGTTTTTGTTCTGGAGACTGCCTCATTCAGGTGCTAAGGCTTCTGTGCGACGTAGTCTCACTCATTTGAGTTTAATAAAGATGTCTTTTCATATTTCAGCTTCTATGCCAAGTTCTTTGTTATATTACCATGAGAGTGGAATTTTCAAATACCACAACAGGAAGTACTCGAAGTCATAGGGTGCTACCCCTGGCACCTCTGGGGTCTCAAAAATCAGAGTACTTCAGTTGGCGCCCCAACAGAGTGGCTCATCAGCGAAGTGACTTCTTGTAGGAGTGATCTTGTCAGGAGACTGAAATCTACTGAGGAGGTCAGAACAGGACTCTACCAAGAAGGTAATCTGTGCACAGGGATTCTGGAGATTCTTTTATGCAGCCCAGTATATTTCTGATCTTCCTGATTTTGATCCTACACATGATGTCACTCCTGCATGAGAACCCTTTTGGTGTGAGTATTATAAAAGACCGTTTAGTCATGTAGAACTTGGCAGTTAGAATTTGGGTAACATTTTGATTAGTAAAAAATAAGAATTAAGTATAAATGGGTCGCACCCAGTCCTTTGGTTCTTTGGGTCTTTAATTTGGTTATCGCAATTACCAAAGCCGAGGGGTTGGTTTCTTGGTTTTTGATTTGGTCATTGCAATTACCATAGTCAAGGGTCTCGTATATTTGCGAGTGTATTGGTAGAGATAACCCCTTGAAGTTTGAAGCAAATTTGGAAATGTAGCTTTGGAACTTTGGTGTATAGGTTTGAATATGCGAATTGCAATTTGTGTAGGCAGGTAATGAGGAGATATTTCTCCATTTGGTTTCCGCAGTGTTTTTGGCATGCCTGTTTGTAAGCTCACATAAAAAAAAAAATGTATTGCTTTTTTGGAAGGTACCATAGTTAAAATCGGTTAGATTTGAAAACATATTTCTTCCTTGGGGATTTTGTATCCCCAGGGAATTAAAATATGACATAATACAAAACAAGGATCCTTTGTTCTGCGCAGTTTTATGAATGAAGATATGCAGAACGATTTTGTTTGGTGTTCTGCTAGCCCAAGCTAGTGAATTGAGCGTATTCACTACTTCTTGGAGATACATCAGTCTGTTGGGCTGTTTATGCAGCCTTTTGGAACACTATTGAGAAGCGTTTCTTGTAAATATGACTTACAACTAGTATTTGCAAATGGTTTGGTTCAAGTATAGTCTGTGAGCTGTTCTTTCTTTCTGTCATGCGTATTGATTTGTAAGTCAACTGTGTGTTTAAATGTCTATGTGGTTTTCTCATTAGTGCAACTTCTGTAAGTAAATTGCGACGGCGCTATTTATGAAAAATGGCTAAAGCACGCTGTATTGTCTGTTTGACCCCCTTTCCGTTTATGTCTGAAATGAGCTCAATATGTGTTTGTGGGTCTTTTGATGTTTTCAGTCTGTTAAGTAAAATGTTGGTTAATTAATATCAAGTAGAAACTTAGGAAAAAATGCAGAAATGAACGGTGTGATGTGCTAAAATAGCTATATGTTGCTCTTTAATTTATAGAATGAGCAATTGTGCACATATACAAAATTGCCGTTAAATGCTTAAAGGATATAATTAGAAACACATTCAATAGATATAAATAAGGCCCCAAAAACGAAATTATCTATTTTTGCAAAAGTAACTAAATTTACAGCATTTTCCTTAGATGCATTGTATTAGATGTTCACAGGCAAACTTTTCAGCTGCAGTATATTTGAGAGAATGTTCATCCAGCCAGCACCTTCCCAGTTAAACAGGGGTGGAATTTTGCATAACTGTCCTTTTAAATGAAAGTGGCGCAAAAATGTGACGCGTTTCAAATTGGGCTTATGCGCTTAGGCTTGTGAGTTAAATGTGTCCAAAATGATAGGCAAGGGATGCAGCTTGTTTTTTATACATGGAATTATCACAAAAACGAAAAAAAAAAAAAAAAAAATAAGTGCTTTTCAAAATCGTTTTTTGATATTTATAAAGCTTAATACTCATACTATGACCTCCTAGCATTAAAATTTGATTTGAGTTGTGTTGCATCACTAAAATGGCAAGCATTCGTGTGTACAATTTTCCCTTGGCGCAGGCGCAAACAAGCTCATTTTTATAAAGTATAAGTTATTATTTCCAATGCCTGACTCATGGGTTATGTAATGGACATTCTGGTAATGCATATTATGCAAGAAAATTGTAGGGTACTCATTTTTTAATGCCTAAAATATCAAAGTCGAATTTGGGTAAAAGCGCTGTTTAAACTGCATTTTCTTTCATTCAGAGTACTTTTTAAAGTGTCTCAGGCTTCAGTAAATACATACATTTAGGTTTGATATATATTTACAGGTTGTGCCTTCTTATGATTCAATGAGTTAATATGCCAGTACAACGGCTTGTTTTAATATCAGGGTTGAAGGTTCTAACTTCAGCTGGGCCTACTGAGAAGTTCATTAATTTAAAGTTGATGAAATGTGTACCATTGCATAGGATTGCAACAAGCATTTATTCTAAAAACTGGTATGTGTGTTATTAAGTTTTGTGAATTATTCACAGTACATGTAGTTTAATAATCTGGGAATAGGGATAATTTTTTTAGCGCCTAAAAAGGAGAAATTATTTTTCAAAATAGAGTGAATTATTGCAAGTTAGGAGGAATTAGGAAGGCCTTCTGGCTTTGACAAATTCAGAGTGGCAGAAGCTGGGGGCTGGGAGAGCTGCAGAGGCTGGCTCGGTCACGCTGCTGAGATGCTATCTTTAGTGTAAACAATGGAGTAGGCTGCCACGTTGACATTTATGACCGTTTAAATTAGGGCCTTGCCTCTGTGGAATGCAGAATGACCTTGCTACACGGGCCTCTAAAGCTGGGGTTTCTGGTTTCTCCATAACAACATCACTAAAACTAAAGAACTTAATTCCAAAGGGAAAATATAGAAAAGGGGTTTTCTTTGAAAGCCCAAACATCATGTTAAATGCTTTGCAGAACTGATACATTTGTGTTATTTAACAGAAAACGAAGTGTTGCATTAAGTCTTAGACAGATACAGCCTTTTTCAAAAAAAAATTTTTAAGGCTACATGCCTACGTGAGAACGCATTGCCAATTAAGACTTCTTTTTTCACAGTGGAAATTGTAGGTGCCAAATTAATATGGAGTGTCATGTAACGATTTTTACTTTCAGAAAGGTAAAACTACGGTGGCTTGATGTTGCAAGGACTGACAAGAGGGTAACAGTTAATTAATGGAAATTTATTTTTGTGTATTTGGTCCTATCATGAATTGTTCTTGCTGGTCCTGTACGTTAGAAGAGAAACAGTAAAGTTATATTTGACAGCAGATTTCCATTGCCTGGTGATCTGCTGTCAAAAGGAGGGTAAGGATTTTAAACCTGACAAATTAAACAGGCCCAAATATTGGGTTTTGGGCTGCAGTTTTACAGTGCATAAAGTACATGACATGGTGTTTGTGTGTCACCGCTTACTCACATATGCTATTGAAATTTGTCTATGCTTTTTGTGCTTGATATACAGCAAGTATATCTGATGGCTTGACGTTTTGTGCGTTTTTTTTGCATGTTTTCGTTGTTTTTGTTGCTGCTTTTGATACTATTACAAGTTTACCTGTGTTGTGAGGGGATGGTCATGACGATGCCCATCGCTATGCAACAGTTGGTTGAACTTGTTCCGGCTACTAAATTCCACAGCTAATGATATTTCATGCTGTGAACATGAGAGACAACACTTTACCAGTGCATGTCTATTTGGCTATAATTGTATTGAAGGGAAATTAAAGAGATATACAGGATCAAAGTGTGTCACCTGTAGTTAGTCATGTTACTGCCCCTTCCCTTAAAGGAACAGGCAGCCTTACATTTATGTATCCTTGATTGGACCTAAGGATGAAATTATAGATCTGTGACTCAAGGTGGCCTAATTTCTATATTACATTAGTTAATGATGTTCTGTTTCCTAAGTAGCATATGGCTCTTGCTCCTTAAAAGAAAAACCAGGTTTTCATATTTTTCCCTGAAGAAGGAACTGGAACATTACCTAGGGTTACCGTATATGATGTAGTCGCCAGCGGTAGAGTTAAAATTTGTGTAACTTTGGCCTTTTGTGTATCATCCGTACTCTTGATGTTGTGTCACATGCCTGACTATCATCCAAATATTTTTTGTTCTTCCTATAGATTTTTTTTTCTTTTGTTGCTTCTCCCCTGACCAATGTCGCATTATGCTTAGTTATTGGGGATTTTAGTTGTGTCCTAGTTCCAATTCCCTTTTCCGTATTCCTTTCACCAGTCAGCCTATTTATTATTGTAGGTGTATTGTTCAGGTACACATTTCCAGACTACAGTGATGTACCAGGGACCCCCATATTATGTAAGTAGTAATAAAGCTTTATTTCGATATAGAAACATATCATAAAAGCAAAACATGACAGCATAAAAACAATGGTCGAAACAAAGCAATTTACAATTCGTATTAACATCAAAAACATTTCATATTTACACGAGATAATCTTAAAATTTATGAGAAATGAAAAAGGGACACTTTACTGTATCGTCAGTTGTTTAGCAGATCTTATGCGCCAAGCCCAGCCTAGGAATTTGGCCAAACAAATGGCAAAAAAGGGTCTTGTATCTGAGAGCAGTATTCTTATAGCTTCCAGATGTGAGCGAGTTCCCAGGCTCCTACAAAGAGGCTTCAACCACCTCCGTCTAGGGGCCATATAGACTCGACACTCAAATAGAAAGTGTGCGACAGATTCGATTTTTAGCTCGCAGAATGGGCAATAGGGTACAGTTTGCAGTGGTGGTTTCCAGGTAGAGGTAAACTGACATAAAGGTAAGACCCCAACCCTGAATTTAAAATATAATGCCCTATCATGTGAACTGTGAATCAAGTCCAAATATGGTTCTCTGGAGGGGATATCTTTAACCATCAAGAAGTTGGCAACAGATCTTGAGTGATTTGATTTACCAAGTCTCTCGTTATCCACCCAAGACCAGTAAGCCTTCTTCAGTTCTTGTTTAGGAGGTGCTGTTTTATTTTCCCACGCAGCTCCCAGACCGAGCTTGTATAATGCCCTCTTGACCTCTCTGAGCCAGGCGATCTTATGCCAGCCAGGTAAGGACAGTACATCTTTTAGGGCGTCTGCATAGCTGTGGAGTTCGGGGACGTTCCAAATTCTAGACCATAGTAGTAAGGGGCGTAATTTAGCTTGCTCGCAGATTGGACGAGTACCTGCGTCCAGCAAGAGGGGGATTGTGGGGGTGCTCTGGGGTAGCCTCATCAGATCTTTGTGAAACTTATTTTCTAGGTGGGCCAAAGTATCCACTCTCTGGGTACCCCAAAGTTCTGCGCCATACAGTGCTGCACTCACAACCCTACCCCTATAAATATCAAGAAGTGCCCCAATAGGTTTTATGGAGGAAGCACGCTGCTCTTTAAGTAAAGCACCAACAACCCTCTTATGGGTTAGAAACACTTTTTGGTGATGGGCCTTCCAGCTCATACTATCACAAAGACGTATGCCTAGATAGTCAAATTCTTTGACCCGTTCTAAAGTGACAGAGTCTAGAGTGGGGGGTTTAACAGATTTCTTAGGGGGGTTGAGGACAAGAAATTTAGTCTTGCCAATATTTATGGCCAGTCCCTTGGTGTCACAGAAGGCCTTGAAGCTGGAAAGTAATAACTGTATGCCTGCAGGTGATTTCGAAATCAGGAGGGTGTCGTCCGCAAACAGGAGCGTCGGGATTTTCCTTCCAGCCAGGGATGGTGCATCTGCAGGATGTTGAAGAAGGTGCTCCACCACTCCATTGACGTAAAGCGAAAACAGAGTGGGGGCAAGCACACACCCCTGGCGGACGCCCCTGTCTACTGGAATACACGGGGTTTTTTCTCCCTGGGCACCCCATCTGATTTGGGCAAAGTTGTTATCATGGAATTTTATCAGCAAGGCCAACAAATAGGGAGGTAGACCTAACTCGTCAAGGACCTTCCACAATAATGCTCTTGGAACCAGGTCGAAGGCTGTTTTTAAGTCTGTGAAGACTAAGTATAAGCTGCCCCCTCCTAGCACCACTACCTTCCAATAGAGCATTAAAAGGCGGAATGTCTGCTCGACGGTGCCTGTCCCTGATCTAAAACCCGCTTGGAAATCAGACAATATCTGATTTTCATCCACCCACTCCAGAATCCTGCCCAATACCACTTTCCCCGCTACCTTTTGCGTCGAATCCAGCAAACTGATGGGGCGGTAATTGGCTGGGTCTTCCCTGCTACCCTTCTTGAAAATGGGGACTACTTCAGCGCCCCTCCAAGAGTCAGTGAAAGACCCCCCAACATAACCTCATTAAGAAGAGCAGCAATTAATCTGCTCCAAAATGGGGGATTATTTTTTATCAAGTCGCCCGGGATCCCATCAGGTCCTGCCGCTTTGTTAGAAACAATACACCTGATTGCCTTCTCTACTTCCAAGGTGGTAAATAGGACTTCATTTGGTGGGAGATCTGTGGAACTGAGCCTTGGGAGCGGGTCTGGTTGCGGAGGCCCTGTCTGAGCCGAATACAATTTCGAAAAGTGGGCAAACCAGGCAACACCAGGGATATTACAAGTCAGTTGTTGATCAATGGGCTTGTCTCTTGATCTTAGCAAGTCCCAGAACCCCTTAGCATCTTTCCTTGTGCTCGCCTCCGTTAGGTCACGCCAAAAGTTGAAATCATATGTCCGCTTGGCCTCAGTCACAGTTTTCCTATAAAGTTTCCTTGCAGACCTGATGGTAGCTTGGTCTTTTCCTTTTACTGCAGCAACAAGATCACCCTTAGCAAGTCGACACTTGGCTGTGAACCACTTTTCACTTGTTCTCAGGGCCCCCTTTGAAGCAGTTCTGGAGCTGGGTTTGGAAATGGTGAACAGCCCACTTAGTGCCGTTACAGTCTCCGTAAATAACGATAAAAACATCTTGCTATCGCTATTCGTGCTATCAAGCCTAGATTCAGCCTCTAGTAAGATGGTTTCAGCTTGTGACATCCTAGCCTCATCCGCTGAGACTCTTGCCCATTTAAGACGTCTGCCACAGTTTGAGGGAAGAATCTCATGTGAAGCTTTCCATAACTGATTAGTGGTTTCTTGAGACCCAGTTTGCCAGGGGACAGAAATGGTTAAAGCAAGAGGGTTGTGGTCGCTGTCACAGGTCTCTATAACCTCCATGTCTTGATGATATGGCCAGAGGTCATAGTTGAGCATAACAAAGTCAATTCTGGATGAGTGGCCCGTCCTATTGTATGTATGGGCACCCATGGGATCTGATTTAGAACGCCCATTCGTTGCTCTCAAGTTATGCTCCATGCAAAGAGCATTTATATCGATCGCCTTTTGTGTCCATTTAGGGATCGGTTCGAGGTTCAAAATAGGGATGCCCCTCCTGTTATCCTCCTCGTTGGTATCGAGAATATCTTCTTTGGCTAAAGGCTCAAAACAGCAATTAAAATCGCCTGCCAGCAGGACGAGAGAGTCGGCGTCACAGGCAGACAGGTAGTTACTTAAGCCTAAAGAGTTTAGAGATCCTCCGTTCCTATTGCCCCTTAAGTAGAGATTAAATAGTTCTAGTTTACTTCCCCCTTTGTAGTGCACTGTTAGCCATTGAAGGTCAGGTGTTTCGGTGGTCCTTTGAGAAACACTGAGGTCTAGTGCTATGTTGATCCAGATGAGAAGACCACCGGATGGGCGTCCTTTAGAACCTTGGTGACATACAGCCGGAACATAGAAGGTCGAAAACCCCACTCTATGTCTAGGTTCCTGGCACCATGTTTCCTGTAGCAAGCAAATGTCATAGGGTGCCAGGAAGGTGTTCCATTCCGGGTTATCAAAGTTACGTGCAAGGCCAGCCACATTCCAGCTTAAGACCCTCAGTGAAGAATCGCCTGGGGAGGCAACTCTAACAGGCAGGTCGAGCTCCATTGGATTAGATTGTACTGGAGGAGGGGGGATCGAACAGGGGCTGTCTGGCCTCGTTTCCACTCTTTTGCAATCTAAAATGGCCATTTTGATCGGTTCCATGGCCCGGGGCAAGAGAGTCAGAAGCCCGGCTTGGCTAGTTGGAGGGCCGTTGGTTGGATTTCCAATTATGTCTATAACATGTGGAGACAATGCTTTTTCTAGTTGTGGGCATGCTGGGAACATAGAAAGTCAATCGACCTCCTCCAGGCCTCCAAATCTATTGTAGGTTGAAAGGCCATTCCAGTGTAAAAGAGTATTCTTTTGCCTCATGGGATGGATGTTCCATGGGTGGTGCTGCACCAAGGACCAGTTATCCGCTTGGGTATGCAATTGGCGTGGGGGGTAAAAATAGGATAGCGGCCTTGGAATGACTAAAGAATCTTCACTAGTTGGCCAGGAACAGATATGGTGCGCCGTATGTGGGTCTTCAAAAGTTACAACTACACAGTCCCCTTGCTTAGATTTCTTGGTTGGGCCCACCCAGGGTATTCTACGGACCATCATTACTCGGCTTCTTTTGCCATTGGGAATCGGTCTGTTGACGTTAAGCCAGTGCATAGTTTTATTTTTCAATGACCAGTGGTTTTCGTGTTGGTCAGTGCCAATCACAGGGACACCTGTCAACATGACCACATAGTCATTGGCCTCTGGTGGAAGGTCTATATAGCCTCCTCTAAAATTTTCTTTTGGACGAGGACCCTGGGTTTCGGCAGGCTGGGGTCTGGCAGATGCTACCAGGTTTGGATTTACTTTTCCAGGCTTAGAGTTCCGTGTGGGAATCTGCGGTTTGGTAGCCTGAGGTTTAGCGGTTATGGAAACTTGATCCACAGCCACAGTCCTCGGCTTAGGAACAGGTCTTACAGCAACAGGTACTGATGGGGGGTGCTGCTCAGCTTGCAAAACAGGGGCTGGCGAAAGTGGGTCAGATAAGGACACGCCCTGGTTTTCGAGACTTCTCAGGCCAAGAGTGGCCAGAGCAATAATGCTCTTCTCCATCTCGAGTAGATTGTTTTCTATCCTAGACAATCTTAAGTCGAGTGGTGAGAGAAGTTTTTTTAATGTTTCCCAGACTTGATCTATAAATTCCTTATCATTCCTTCCCTGGTCTTGTACCTGCGCCCCCTCGTCTACTGGGGTGATGTTGGCTGGACCCTCTCCCATACTTTGGCATACTGACTGTGTGCTCGAGGAACCCTCAGGTAAAGCATTACATGCCTGAGTGTTGGTCATTGTGAGCTGGCGGGAGACTGCGACCTTTGCCTTTATACGAGAGTAGGCTGAGCGTGATTGGCGTTTTCTTTTGGGTTGTGCACCACTAACACGGGAAGTAGTTGGGAATACTTGGGAAAGGGGATTAAGGGTGGGGGTCTGGGCGTGAGAAGGTGCAGCGAAACTTAGCTCTTCTGTAATGCGTGATTGTTCTAAGGGCGGGGTGAGGGTGGAAGTAATCGGGGGCTGGTGTAAATCAACCTGGGTGGTAATACTATTTGGGCGGGCAGGGCGTGCTGGAGTGACAGCAGAGGCTATATGTCCTAGGGATGATTTTTTCGAGAGGGCAATTACCTCGGACAGCCTACGTGCAGCTACCAATTCTAGGGATACCCGGGTTTGAAGTTTAGATATTTCTTCATCGATGGCTATATTTGTGCGGGTGATGAAGTCGTCCATAGGGCCACAGATTTGTGAACCACCTTTGGAGGCTTTGCTACGTGTCATCCTAGTACTCATGGTGCTTACGATGAGATCAGGGTCGTCACTCGACTTACTAACTAGGGAGCTTCAGTTTAAGCTAACCTGTCTCAGCACGATGATACAATAACAAGCAGGTTAGGAGCAATAAGGGGGGTGGGCCAGGGCCGTCCTCTGCCATCCTCGAACGGCCTCAAACGGCCCGCTCTTAGCCCGGTCTTCGCCCCGGCCGTTGCCCCGCGCGCGTCCCGCGTGCGCGTTGTCCACACAAGCTATGAAGGAAAAACAAGAGGAAGGGGCGGGAAGAGGACCAGCTGCGGCCGATCCACGCCGCTAGGAATGCTGGTCCTCGCAGTCCCGCCTCTACCCCTGTTGACCAGATGACAACTTGCAAGGGGCGCGTTGGTGCTCAAAGCACGTGAAGGGAGGCAGAAAGGATGTTCCCCAGAGAGAGTCTAAGCCTACGAGCGGCTCCCGCGAAGCGGGGGCCGCGAGGCGTGGCGAAGTGGCCAGACAGCAACAGCACAGGAACAGCGCTTCTTTGCAGGAAGGGTCCCAAGGCTCACTCACTCCACACAGATTTTAAAGAGGAGGAGGAGGGGGCGGGAAGAGGACCAGCTGCGGCCGATCCACGCCGCTAGGAATGCTGGTCCTCGCAGTCCCGCTTCTACCCCTGTTGACCAGATGACAACTTGCAAGGGGCGCGTTGGTGCTCAAAGCACGTGAAGGGAGGCAGAAAGGATGTTCCCCAGAGAGAGTCTAAGCCTACGAGCGGCTCCCGCGAAGCGGGGGCCGCGAGGCGTGGCGAAGTGGCCAGACAGCAACAGCACAGGAACAGCGCTTCTTTGCAGGAAGGGTCCCAAGGCTCACTCACTCCACACAGATTTTAAAGAGGAGGAGGAGGGGGCGGGAAGAGGACCAGCTGCGGCCGATCCACGCCGCTAGGAATGCTGGTCCTCGCAGTCCCGCCTCTACCCCTGTTGACCAGATGACAACTTGCAAGGGGCGCGTTGGTGCTCAAAGCACGTGAAGGGAGGCAGAAAGGATGTTCCCCAGAGAGAGTCTAAGCCTACGAGCGGCTCCCGCGAAGCGGGGGCCGCGAGGCGTGGCGAAGTGGCCAGACAGCAACAGCACAGGAACAGCGCTTCTTTGCAGGAAGGGTCCCAAGGCTCACTCACTCCACACAGATTTTAAAGAGGAGGAGGAGGGGGCGGGAAGAGGACCAGCTGCGGCCGATCCACGCCGCTAGGAATGCTGGTCCTCGCAGTCCCGCCTCTACCCCTGTTGACCAGATGACAACTTGCAAGGGGCGCGTTGGTGCTCAAAGCACGTGAAGGGAGGCAGAAAGGATGTTCCCCAGAGAGAGTCTAAGCCTACGAGCGGCTCCCGCGAAGCGGGGGCCGCGAGGCGTGGCGAAGTGGCCAGACAGCAACAGCACAGGAACAGCGCTTCTTTGCAGGAAGGGTCCCAAGGCTCACTCACTCCACACAGATTTTAAAGAGGAGGAGGAGGGGGCGGGAAGAGGACCAGCTGCGGCCGATCCACGCCGCTAGGAATGCTGGTCCTCGCAGTCCCGCCTCTACCCCTGTTGACCAGATGACAACTTGCAAGGGGCGCGTTGGTGCTCAAAGCACGTGAAGGGAGGCAGAAAGGATGTTCCCCAGAGAGAGTCTAAGCCTACGAGCGGCTCCCGCGAAGCGGGGGCCGCGAGGCGTGGCGAAGTGGCCAGACAGCAACAGCACAGGAACAGCGCTTCTTTGCAGGAAGGGTCCCCATATTATGTATAATTCCCTTTTGTATGACCAGACTGGTTTTCAAGAATTTTCCTTAGGCCTGCTTCAATGTTTTCCAGCCTGACTGTCAGAGTAGCGATAGACTGGTGAACTGACTCAATATTATAGTAAGACAAGTTTTCCATCTCAAAAGGAGATATCTTACGTTTACTTTTTGAACATGACGAATTTTCAATGTCTATTTTTAATGTGGTTTTTACCCTTTTGTTCCTGCTGCTTTAATTTTTGGTGGGATCAGATGTGTTCTAATCATGCAAATATCAGGACCCTCTAGTTCTTGTCTTTTGTTTGCATATTTGACTATTAGCCTGTGTATTGCATATTGCACCTGATGTGAAAGTTTTCTACATGCCGATGATAATCTGTACCATGTGATTTCTCTATTGAGATGTTCTAGATAAGGAATTTAGGAACACCTAGATGTAATCATTGAGAAAAAAATATGTGTTTGCCCCATTACACAATGCCACCATATGTGAAGACATCCATGTAGATAGAATTCTCGTGTAGTTATCTACCCTTAGATGATGGAGGCTCTCACACGGAAACCCAATTGAAAAGATTAGAGACGCTGTTTTACCTACTGCCTTTATATTTGTATTGCTTTTTGAGAATGACAGTGTATTCTAGACCAAAATTGTCCCATGGCGTGTGGCCACTCCTTTGAAAGACCGCAGGCCACCTGTTTGCAGTCCCCTTGTTATACAATGAACTGTTTAAAGCATCGCACTTGCTTCATCAGAAGGCGTTCAACATCAGAAAAGAAGGAGGAGCTGGTTTTGCCACAGAACCAGAATTTCAGTGCACAAGAGCGCCTGTCATGTGCTGGTAACCTCTGACAGTGTGCAGTCCCTTGAGCCCCTTGGCCTGAGTTTTTGGCCCCCTCTTTTTCCTTTGCTCCAATGGAAGTGCAGTGCACCGGCGGATCCAAGATTGACAAAAGGCACTAATTCTAGGGCCCATGAAAGAACAGCCCGAGCGTCCTCTGACACTGAATGATGAGTGTTGGAGCCTGAGAATGGTCCCGGGTCTGCACGAGATGACCTATGCCCTTGATCAATGGAGAGCACACTACCTGTAGTGCCTGCCGCAAAGGAAAGATACTGGCGCACTGCCTTGAGACATTGAGACTCTCGAGTGAGCTGTGGGTGTTTGCCAGGAGGGCACTCCAACTAAGCAGTACTTTTCTCATGTAAGGCTTGAAGGAAGAGGCCCATGCAAAAGAAAACAACAGAAGAAGATTTGATGGACAATAGAAGCCTGCCAGAGAGGCTTTTTGAACGGACTCTGGGCATAGGTGGTTTCACAAGAGGTTTCTGTGTGATTGTATAGAGTAGGTGTTAAGGAGACAGATTGTTTTGCTGGCATTGTTTTAAAGTACTATTCTGTTTAAAAAAAACAGAATAAAGTCCATTTTCTGTGGAAAGAGTACCCCCTTTTTCACCTCAGAGCATTGATGATGGTCACCACTGTTTCACCTGAACATACAAAACAAATCACTGAATTGCATAGGAGCCCTAAAAATGTTACTAGATAGTTTTAGGATTTGCTTTCTGCTTACGGTTGTGAAAAATTACTATTTCATTTGTAATAGTGGTCACTACTTTCTCCCGTTGTCTATATGTTCTTAATAACGTGTTTTCTAGTATCTTTTTTAAACATGACGTTGTCATTTATGGGTGGGATTGTTTTTCTCTACCCAATTGACTTCTGCACCCGCTTCCCAACCTATGTCTTTTACCACTACTGTTTCTTTGCACTCTTTTCACCCTTTTCCTGAACATGAGCAGGTTAGAAGATCAGAATTCGTAAGCAATTCTTTTGTACAGCTTCTGCATCAACACTAGTTAGTAATGACCATCACTAATTATTGGGTGTGTGATCTTATGCCGCCTACTACAGACAGAGGTATTCCTGATTTTGTCCTGCCATATGTGGCCTTTGTGCTACTACATGTGTAAGGAGACGTGCCCCGTGAGAGTCGCTAAGTAATAAGATGATGCTACAGCAACATCTCCATGACTTCATGTCTGTAGACCTGGACACGGATTGATATGAGTATAGTTATTGCCTATGTAAGGGCAAAAGGAGGGTCTGTGGTACTTTGAAATTTGGGACCGCGTAGGAGGCAGGGCCCTACCCCTGTCTATTCCGGTATTAGCGAACCGCAAATGACCAATACGGTATGTACAAGTACTTTGCATAACATTTCATTGATAAATATACTATGTATACGATGTTATGCATTGGCTCCGTGGGTTCCATCTTGGAGCGGTGGCCATCTTATAGTTGCCCTCACATAGGCTACACTTTAAGAACAAATACAGGCCTCTAGAACACATGCGCCTTCCTTTGACTTCTCTGTGACCTGTGCGAATTGGCTCCATCGCCCCAGGTCAGTCCGGTCCCACGAGCTGCCCGTCCTACGGCCATCTGTGATTAGCATCAGGGTTTGACACACCATAAAGCCTTTTCATCCCACACAAGCCTCCGGCTAAACTCTTTCACACCTGACTGTTCCTGCTTTATGGCCTGTTTTGCAAACAGGAGCTGCCCGTGTTTATTGGGGTCTGCTGATATCTGATGAGGGATCTGAGCCTCGCTGGGTAAATAATTGCGGGCTGGCTGAACTGAAATGTGGGATTGTAATCATGACTCTGCTTGTACTTTGAAGTAAAATATGTGAATGACCAACTGCAAGAGAAGGGCGGTGTTGCCCAGAGCGTAATATTCTGTATAAAAGAGAAGACTGGTTTTTGTTCTGGAGACTGCCTCATTCAGTTGCTAAGGCTTCTGTGCGACGTAGTCTCACTCATTTGAGTTTAATAAAGATGTCTTTTCATATTTCAGCTTCTTTGCCAAGTTCTTTGTTATATTACCATGAGAGTGGAATTTTCAAATACCACAACAGGAAGTACTCGAAGTCATAGGGTGCTACCCCTGGCACCTCTGGGGTCTCAAAAATCAGAGTAAAAAAACATTTGTAGTTCCCTGAGCAAACTAAATATATCGTCAGCTTCAATTTCAATTCATAGAAATTATATACGGATCACAGATAAGTATATTAATAAAGGCCTTGTCCAATCAGTATCTTCTTTCTATAGTCTCTGTGATCACAGTCAAGACACTTCTCCTTAGGAGACTTGTTCAAACCGTAGGCGCCTTCAGTATTCAAAAGAGTAATCCAAGTCCATATGTGACTTTTGCAGAAGAGAATATTTATTTCAGTTTCGACAGGTTCAACAGGTCATAAAAGAACAGCCAACACGTGTTTCGTCTAAGGATAATATTCCATAAGACTTCCTCAGGGCCTAGTTCCAGAATTTCAATAAAGTTACCCGGACCTTACGATTAGGGTGGCCGCAGTAATACCAGCCAACCCTACTAGATAAAATTTACCAGAAACTGTTCGTAGCCTCTATATTCGAGGCACCGAGAATGGTCGTATTCCACCATGCTCCATCGGCGTTTTGCAAAACGCCGATGGAGCATGGTGGAATACGACCATTCTCGGTGCCTCGAATATAGAGGCTACGAACAGTTTCTGGTAAATTTTATCTAGTAGGGTTGGCTGGTATTACTGCGGCCACCCTAATCGTAAGGTCCGGGTAACTTTATTGAAATTCTGGAACTAGGCCCTGAGGAAGTCTTATGGAATATTATCCTTAGACGAAACACGTGTTGGCTGTTCTTTTATGACCTGTTGAACCTGTCGAAACTGAAATAAATATTCTCTTCTGCAAAAGTCACATATGGACTTGGATTACTCTTTTGAATACTGAAGGCGCCTACGGTTTGAACAAGTCTCCTAAGGAGAAGTGTCTTGACTGTGATCACAGAGACTATAGAAAGAAGATACTGATTGGACAAGGCCTTTATTAATATACTTATCTGTGATCCGTATATAATTTCTATGAATTGAAATTGAAGCTGACGATATATTTAGTTTGCTCAGGGAACTACAAATGTTTTTTCACAGTGGCAATTGTTTACAATTGTAGGCAACAGCGTTGGGTGGTGGCTGTTTTGTTCCCTTTTGATGCAAGCCTTGTAATAATTTTTGTCTTTTTTACTGGCTCAATCACTAATTGTTTGCGCAGGATATACCTCACTGCCCGTCTTTTTCTTGTGTCAAAAATCAGAGTACTTCAACCTTTTCATACTTAGTCAGCCGACTATGTGTCATATACTGAGTACGACTCCTTGTCAACAGAATTGCTACATCATGGGGTACAAACACTTTCAATGGATATCACAATGCCTTCACTCTGCTCCAAACTTCGACATGTTGCAGCCACCGCTTTCAAACATCCAGGTAATCCTACAGCTACTGGATCTAGCATTGATGAAAAATATGCAATTGGTCTTCTCATTTTTCCATGCTTCTGGGTCAACACAGAAAGTGCACATCTATTTCTCTAACTGCAATACAACTCGAATTCTTTCTCATAGTCAGGCATACCTAATGCAGGTGCTTCACACAAACCATCTCTCAATTGTCTAAATGCTGCCAATTCTTCTTTCTTTAATTCAAGGGGGTCTTTCACATCACTTCTCGTTAATCGCACCAAAGGCTTTGCGATCAAGGAAAAGTTGCCTATCCACTGACGACAGTACCCAACAATTCTCAAAAACATTCTCACTTCTCTTTGAGTCATGGGAGCTCTCATTCCTTTTATTATTCTTATTCTGTCTACGGTTATTTTCCTTAGTCCTTTCTCAATGTTATGTCCCAAACACTGTACTTCCTTCTTACAAAACTGTAGTTTCGCTGGTGACACTTTAAATCCTCCATCTGCCAAATGATTCAGTAAGGCTATTGTATCTAGCTCACAAGCTTCACGTGTTTTTGAGGCTACTAAAAGGTCGTCAATATATTGGACCAATACAGAGCTTTCTGGCATTTCTAAACTCTCCAAAGACTTCTTTAATAGCTGATTGAATATTGAGGGGCTTTCTGTATACCCCTGTGGGATTCGGCACCATGCCAAAATACGCTCACCAAAACGAAATGCAAAAATTTGCTGACTGTCGTGATGCAATGGGATAGAAAAGAAAGCATGACACAGATCAATCACTGTATACCATTCTGCATCAAGGGGAATCTGATATAAAATCACTGATGGATTTGGTACAATGGGACAACATGATATCACGATTTTGTTCACCTTTCTCAGATCTTGCACTATCCTGAATTTCCCATTAGGCTTTTTCAGTCCCATTATCGGTGAATTACATGGACTACTCATTATTTCTCTCAAAATTCCTTGCCTGATCATTTTCTCTATTACCGGAGTTACACCTTCAATTATTTCAGGTGTCAGTTTATACTGCGGAATATTTGGATATGTTACTCCTTCCTTTACAGTTATTTTGACTGGATCTACATTTCTCATTTGTCCTACATCTTCTCCAGTGAAATCCCAAATTTCTGCCTTTACAGATTTTCTCAATTCTTTAGGTAATTCATCAGGGCTGAATACAGCATATGTTTCAGTAACTTCATTTTCTCTGTTAGCTATGGTCATCTTGTACAACACATCATCCTCTGGTGTTTCAAAAGCTATTCCATCCGGAGTACAAAATATAGTGTAATTCATTTGGCACAATAGGTCCCTACCTAATAAATTCACAGGACTGGTGTCACACACCACAAAGCGGTGCATTTCTGAACATTTCCCTACGCTAACTTTCACTGGTTCTGTAAGGTATGTTTTAATCTGTCTGTTGGATACACCAACTACTTGGATCGTTTCATCCGAGAGAGGAAGATTCTTAACATCAGCTGATCTAACAGTTGATCGAGTAGCACCAGTATCCACTAGGAAAGTAATATTTTCATCATTAACCCTCCCATCTACAAAAGGTCCTGTCTGGTTTACTTCTAGAGTTGCGCCAAGTACGCACTCTTCTTCCCCCCTTCGGCACCGTCAATAGCCCTCTTCTGCGTCACTCTCATCGCGTTGCAGCCAATACTGCAAGACAGCGCTAGCGCGTGGCGGCTTATTTACCTGTTCTTCATTGTAGAATCCCGATTCACTACTATACTTCTGTATGTTTCTGCTCTGTGAAAAAGGCGGTTTTGGCACCTGATTCTGTGGGGGAACAACTTGCTGTCGTTGCTGCAGTTGACCACTCACCTCATGCTGCACCTGTGTGTTCAATGATGTATTTTCATTGTTAGTACTCGGGGGAAACTTACACTCAGATTTCCAATGCCCTATCCTGCAGCAATTATGACACAGGAACTTCTTTTTAGCTTCTTGAATATTCCCTTTATACTTTCCAGTTTTAAATTTAGGCTTTGACCCTGCTTGTTCCACCAATTGTGCTTTATGTCTCTCCGCTACCTTTACCTGTGCCCACATTGCCTTCTCCTTTAACTTCCACTGTTTTGCTTCAATTTCATCATTGAAGTATTTAGCATGTCTCAATACTTCATCCATTTTCTTGTTTTGCCAATCTACCGTATGCTGTTTAATCATCTCACCAATTTCTGGACGTAAACCATATACAAATCTGTATACAAAATGGCTCAAATCCTTTTCACTCAGATTCTCATCTCCGCTAAACTGCTTAAAAGCTTGTATTAGCCTCTCGTAATATGCATGTACTGACTCTTTACTTTCCTGGTGTGTTCGATCAATTTTTACCCAGTCTGTCTCTTTAGGGGGCACTTTATTTTTCAGAAATACCATAACCTGCTCATATTTCTTCATTACCTCGGGGTCCGGAGCTCCTGTTTTAGGATCCCTAGGATATTCTTTGGTTGGCCAATTTATCATCAACTTGCATTCTGACCATAGATCTGCTGGAACGATTATGTCAGACTATTCAAATCAATCCATAATACTTTAGACAATTTCACAAATCTGTCTACCTGTGTACCACTCGACGGGATTTTCGCGTAGTCAAGGGAAATCATTCGTAAAAGACAAAATATCATGTCTCGTCCATGGGACATGTACATATCCTCCTCCTGGAATCTCTCTCATAGGGCACTCTGTCACTACCTTCTCCTTTTCTCTTACAGGAAAGGCTTAAAATGTCTTATCTGAGGCATCATCTCGTTTTCTATACCACCTGCTTCTCCATTTATCCACGTCTCCCCACTTTCTCAGCAAAATGATCATGTCTTTAATTTGACCTATTCGTCCTGTAGTGTTCATATTCTCAATATCTTTTCAGTAAATTCCACTCGATATGGTTTCTGTAAGGCTTTTACCTTTTCAATATCAATGCCCATTTCATTTGCTACTTCTTCTAACCTTTCATGCAAGTTTTTTGCTCTCCAGGTCACACTTTTGCACAAAAATAATAGTTCTTCATCCTGATAGGTTTTCAATTTTTCTGTTGGGATAGTCCCTACGATTAATTCTTTCAATACCATTCGTAACATGGCCACATCAATTGATTGGGATTCCTTGTCTTTCCTCTGCAAGCTTCTTAACCATTCAATTAACTCATCAGTTGATGGTCCTACTGGTTTTTCTATACTTCCATGTCCAAAATCTTTTTGTGTTACTGACACTATCTCTATCATTGTCATACGTCTCTCTGCACAATTCTGATGTACAAATGGATTGTTTGTAAAATTCGGTTCCATTACACTCATAGCCTGTCTCCATGGATTCTCATTCTGACTCACTCTTGGTTGTTCTACTGATTTATTACTCCTATAAGGGACTGTCAAACAATGCTCACTGTCCTTCTGTTTGTCAAAAATAGGCATTACTGGACCTATCGTTACTGGAACAGTTACCGCTTCTAGATTCTTAGTTAATTCTCTTATTTTCTCAGTTAATTCCAGGGTTGGTTTTGCTAATTCTACAGAATTTTCTCCATCTAGTCTTTCTTCCAACCTCTTTTCTACTTGTCTAGTAGCACTGTTTTTACTCAAACTTAGAGATTCTGGTTCCGATTTTATAATTCGCATCGTTTCTCTCATTGGGGCACTTGGAGTTAACATTTCTGGTTCTGGTCGATACGGTGGTGGATTTTTATAGAACATATCATCAAGGACATCATCCTCAGACTCATTCGCTTCATACCTTCTTGACTCCACATTATGCCTCTTTTCTACACACTTTCGTCCTTCATTCTCTCCTACAGTTCTTACAGGGAACACACCCTCAGTCATACTTGCATCTCGCCATCTTTTCATTCGATCGCTATGCGTTTCGTGTCAGTAGGGTCTTCCAAACCAGTACCTATATCCTCTACCACTTATTTGTCTCTCTCGTTCATGCATTTCGTCTTCCCATTCCGTCAAAGCCTCAAACCGCGTCGGTCTAGGTCTTGATTCCAAATTCATCATCTTTTCTCTCAAATTTCTCAAAACAGCCAAATTAAATGAACCATGCTCTGGAAAAGTTAATACGCTGTCATCCTTGGTGTATCTCACCCAGTTATCCAACCAAATACAAGTATGATACCCATATTTCGCAATCATAAAGGATGCAGGGGTTTCGGTGGAGCAAGTAACTGTCCTTCCCAAGTCTTTACTGGTTTTTCCTTCTTGAACCACTTATTGATTCTCCCTAACCAGGTTTTCTTTTCCTTTTCTGGTGGGTCGTAATACATTTTCTTGCCTTTCTGGTATCGCTAGTCTCTTTTAACCGTACCGCTAATCTATCCAATCACAGCGCGACTTCTCACTAACGCACCAATTCAGAGCGTCCACATCACTGTCACAGTCCTCAAATCCCAGCGCGACTCACACTAACGCACCAGTAAGGAACGTCTACGTCACCCTGTTTTCCTTCAATCCTAGCGCTGTGTATACTAACGCACCAATCCGGAGCGTTTCACAGTTCTGACCGACTGCCCAATCCCAGCGCGGTCGTTCTGACGACAGCAGCCGCTGCGGCAGCTCTTGCTCTTGCTCCTGCTTCTGTCTGCCCCTCCTTTACAAATCCGCTCAGTAAGTTTTTGTTTCAATTTCTGTTAGTAACAACATAGAAACATCTCCATTATCCGCTTCGCTAACCAAAGAACAGCAAAAGACCTTTCTCACGAGAATTCCGTCTTTCCCGAGAGCAGCGCTTACCTCTGCCCTACTACGGAATCATTACTTCCGTTGATAAAGTAGCACATCCCTCTACTTCACCCTTCTAACAAGCATTAGCTAACTGTTTCTCTAGCATTTAAGACACATAGTTGGAGACCCAATGCTCCTGAGAAATAAACCTAGAGTTTCGCAATCAACCCAAATGCCTTTACATTTACACTCATTCACACAAGAAAAATGTAGTACATTCACATAGAATCCTGTCTTTCCCAAGAACAGCGAACAGTCTGTCCTGCTACAGAATTATGACATACGTTAACAAAGCAGCGCTTACCTCTCCTTTGTCCTTCTAACAAGCTCAGAGAATACCTATTACCTTTCCAGTGATAAGCGTTATCGGAATGCCAGTTGGATCCCTGGTACCTAAGACCAGAATTTCACAGGTAACCTTCGCTATCATACACACTTCTCTCACACAGAAAATGTCTCTAATGGCAACACACGACGATGTTACTGAATCGAACCCAGAGAATGCGTCGTGCAACTTCAATCGTTACACGTTTTCCCTGTGTACCTACAGGGCAACAACAATTCTGTCTTTCCCAAGAGCAGCGCTTACCTCTGCCCTTCTACGGAATCGTTACAAACTTCCGACTTCCTACATCCCAGAAGTCGTGCAAACAACGTATAACTCAACGTAACTCAACATAGAGTGTTAGTACATAAATCAATACCAATCAATAACCAAATCAATAAGCAATGTACAAACAATAATCACTAAACCAAAACAATAACAACCATCATCTTGCTACCAGAAAAACTGCTCCAGCGCGGAGTGCAAAATCCCTCCCTCCGTCACGGACCAAAAGATCTCACATACACACACTATCCATACATTCGCTGGTGGGGCCCATAACACCAACATTCACTCACCATCAGTTCGTGTGGGAGGTGATTATCCTTTCCAAGCGCTGGAAAATGAGAGGGAAAATACCACTTCTTCCCTAATGAGCGACAAATCTACACAACCTTCTGATAATCATTAGGCCCCGAACTTCACCTTTAGTATTCCTCTCTTAAGTCGGGACAGATCAGTTAGTTGCTGGTTTAAGTGACTTTCTAATTCTCTAATTAACCTTCTCATTAATACATTTCAATGAATAAACAACTCAACTCATTTCTGTGGATATTCAAATTAAAATTTTATATTAATATTGCAAATTAAATCATTCATTTGATCAAGTTGCCATTCATATTTACCTATTCTGACTAAAGTCGTCCTCTATGTCAAATCTGGCAGTCTCGCAAATCTATGCCCATCAATTTTGTAAATTCAGTTAATCAGGAGTTTGGGCATTAATTCAGTCCCTCAAAGATTCAGGCTAACAGCTGTCCTGCAGTGTCACCGTCCTATCCGTCAGCATAACGTCAGGAAATCGAGAAAGGCCAGAAACGAACCCCCCAACCTCTCTATTCTACCATAATTTATAGTAAAAATCATTGACAATTTGTATCAAAAATGGGTCTTCAAATGTTCTGATTCGTCAATTGAAATCGTCTGACAGGATTCTCATCAAAATAAAGTCTCTGATGTCATTGTACTTGAATTATCTGGTTTTTAGTAGCACATTATTGTTCATTCAGAAAAGCTGGCTTGTGTCCCAGAGCAACCTTGAAGGGTACATGTTCATCAGGGGTCAGGACGAGGCCACTGTGTATCTGTTGTCAGCGCAGGCGCACTTCACCCAAGCCTTGTTCGGCGTCGGCAGTCGGGTTAGGCACCAAAGGCAGCCATCTTTCGATAGGCAAAAATGGTCAACTTAAGCAAAGAAACACAAAAACTTAATTAATACATGGAAATGACTAATTAAATGTTATCCCCTCGCTAATACCCATATGTGTGTGTATTTATCTAGCAAAAGCAACACTCAATGCGGTTTATACTTACTAAATAAAGCATGAATCACAAATACATCACAAAAGCGACATATATCATGCAATATTCTAATTGTCTATCATTAGTATGCGTACGAAATTTAGTTCACGTATTAATTAAGCCATGCAGAAGCAAATCCCACGTGTAATTCATACATTAGTAAGGTTGGTAAATATTTTCCACATCACTCCAATCCATTAGTTTGATTATAATTAATTAATTAATCTAATTAATAAAACAACATGCAAAATGGGGTGGGTATACAAAATTTTGCATAACCCGCTCCAGCAGTGTCAGGTCCTATTGAGCTGTGTCCGTGCTCCCAACTCCTTGCGCCGTCTCCACCCTGATGACTGTGGCCTCCGTTTCCTCCAGCTCCTCCTGTGGCGCAGGACTCCCACCTCCTGTTGCAGGTGCTGCCTTCCTGTTGGCAGGGGGTTTGTCCTTGGTTCGGCTTTTCACATCATGCCAGCGCCTCGTCTTCCTCCATAGACCTCCTCGACACTCCGACTGCACTCATGTTTGTCATTTTGACGTTCAGTGGGTGGTAGTGTTCTGTCACCTCCGTGACGCTGATCTGGTTTTCCTGCGGACTGCACTCCGTCTGCCTCTTCCTCTTCTCATTGGCCTTCCCCGACTACGAGGTTCCTTGCTGGTGGTCTGTGGGGTTTGTGGGGTTCGCGTTGGCCTCTGCACTAAGTCCGGGTGCATCCATGGTGCTACGCAGTTTCTTTTTTTCTCCCTTTTTCTTCTCTGCTTCTATAGTGCATTTTCCTGCATCACGCGTGAGAATTGCAGGCCTGTCACTGGTTTTCGGAGAGTTTTGTATCACGCTTGGCCTCATAGCAACTTTTTTTGCGTTGCGTTGACTTTATCGCGGACATTTGACACGTTCTCGTGAGCCTATCGCATTGTACCACCGGCTTGTGAATACCACGTTAACAAAGTGTTATTTTCTCATGATAGACTGCGATGTGTAGAGTTGCCTTAAGCTACTTTTGCGGTAGTTATCACTCGTTCTTGAGAATATCCCCCTAAAAGATGCAATTCCTGCACACTGCTGGCTGCAGCCTAAGAATTAACTGACATGGCCATATGAAAATCATTCTGACCCTGTGCCTCATGGGAACAGTCCAGCCCGAACTGCCAAGCAATGTCTTCCCTGGACCGGAAACAAGCATCCTGGGACCGGTTTCTGGCTAATCAGCCGTCATCAGCCAGGCTAGCTTGAATCCAGTGGCAAAGTGAGCAAGGCACAGGGTCAGATTGATTTGCATATGGCCATGTCTAAACTGGGGTGGCGGAGTAAGCTAAAAAATGATGATGGATTAAACCCAGATCAGTTGACTGGTGGTGAGTGCTGGCAATGTTCAACACTCCGTCCATCATCCCCTTTGGTTTCGCTTTGTTTGCCCTAAGTTGGCAGGGTATGCCCAGACGTGGGTCCCTTGCTCACTTTGCCACTGGATTCAAGCTAGCCTGGCTGATGACGGCTGATTAGCCAGAAACTGGTCCCAGGATGCTTGTTTCCGGTCCAGGGAAGACATGGCTTGGCAGTTCGGGCTGGACTGTTCCCATAAGGCACAGGGTCAGAATGATTTGCATATGGCCATGTCTGAACTGGGGTGGCGGAGTAAGCTAAAGAATGATGATGGATTAAACCCAGATCAGTTGACTGGGGGTGAGTGCTTGCAATGATCAACACTCCGTCCATCATCCCCTTTGGTATTACCCTACTAACAATAGTAGACTGGATTTTGCACTAAAAAAAAATCCCTGAGAGTGGCATTAACTTGAAAAAATACTTGTATTTCTCCAAACCTTTCCGACTTTGCATATGTGCTGCACTGTACAACACACTTGGAAAGTGGGAAAAGTTTTAAAGTTTGTGTAGGCGTAGTACTTTGTTACTGGAAGAGTACCCTATGTCAGATATCACGCACACACCCTTGTCCTATTGAGTAAAGTTGTGTGCATGGCGCTTGGCACCTTCTGCACCAGCACTAGGAAGAGAGTAAAAAGGACAGTGTCATATTTGTAAATAAGGCGCCTACCTGCTCGCTCCCTCTCATGCAACTCAGTGCAGCATCTTTTGTTGCTGTGCTGCCTTGCATGAACTGTTTGTAGATATACACCTTTGAGGTAATGTATGCGCCGAAGATGCAAAAGACAAATGCATAGAACCCATCGGATCATGACAGGGACTGAGGGCTATTATCAGGAACCGCTTCTTCAAGCCATGCACGCGTTTTTCAAGAAATCATGCTATCTTCAGCATGTGCCCTGTCCAGGTAAGAACAAGTTCAGTTAGTGTATGTGCTGCAGACAGCATGATTTCTAAGAAAAACAGGGGCCATATCATGATCATGTTTACTCTGCCAGTGCAGAAGGATCTGTGCATTTCTCGTCATCCGTACCATGAATGAACCCCAAACAATATCTCAGTTAATGCCAGTGCACAGCTAGAGCTTTTGCCGCCCGGGCGGTCCCTTAGTTTGCTGCCCAGTGAAGGCCGCTGCAGGTAACAGGGAGGGAGGGGAGCGACGGCCCGAGCGTGGGAGGCGCTGGTGGTGGAATTTCAGGGGCTGATGTCTGACACAGGGGAAGCAGGGAGCACGTCTGACAGGCAGGAGGACACGGTGGGTGGGGAGTAGCGGGATGTGTGGGAAAGCCTGGGTTTCCTAGGGGTGGTTGAGCACCCGTACATGACTCATAGTCGGGGAAGGGTACGTAAGGAGAGGGGACGACAGAGGGGGGCACACTGACATGGGGTGGGAGAGGGAGGGCGGGAGGGTCCACATGGGAAGGATGATTAAGCTCCTGGATGTTTGGTAGCAATGATAAATGTACGGTTCTCCTTTCGACGGTGGAGGTAGAGGGGCATGTATTGAGTTGTTGTTTTGAAAACAATAAAAATTGTTTAAAAAAAAAAACAGGGAGGGAGGGGTGGAGTAGACAGACGATGACGAGGGAGAATACCATTTTTAAAAAAGAAACCACTAACCTTGCACTTTACGAAATTGCTCACCTCCCCCTGCCCCTCAAAAAAGTGCCACCCGGGGCAGATCTACAACCCCCTCCTCCTTTAGTACGAAATGCAGCCTTGTGACAAAGATTAATGCGAGGATGCATTTTGAGTTAAAATGTTGCTGTAAATAATGGATTTGTATTTCGCATAATTTTGCTTAATTTTCCTGAAATCTTTCAAAAGCCTTGGGTAATTACACAAAAACAAATTATGTGAATTTTGCACAACCTTAGTTTTTATTCGTTTCCTGAATCTTAGGAGCTTGGTTTCAGTTCTTTTGCTTGGTTGGAGTGTTATCTTTTTTGAAGCAGTAATAAAAATAAAGCTTAAGCCCTCCACCTATTAGTTACTTCTCTCTTCTTCTAGACGGTATCTTGTCACTAATTATTTGCTTGTTAGTGTTATACAACATGAAGCACCAAAAAGATACAAGCATTTGCAATGCAATAGGTCTCACATTACTGAAAGTTTGAGCTAGCGGCGATGCATTATTATTAGCAACGCCAATAGCTCAAACTTTCAGTGACGCTAGACCTATTGCATTGCAAATGCTTGTTTTTAGAGTGCCCAGGCCTAATTGTGATCCCAATCCGACCCTACCTCTGGGATATCATGGCTAAACGTTTTACTTGCACTAGAGGATGTAGAGTAAGGGCCTGAGCTGCCGACTTTGGGTCTCGGTGTCAGTTCAATAATCCTGTAATTCTAGGGAAATCACTTAATGCCCTGTGCCTACCAAAAATGAATGTGTCCTTTTGTAATGTAACTGGTTCTTATATTAAGCACTCCAATACCCTCTGGTCAAGTTCAAGCTACATAAAACTGCAAGAAAAACTATTCTGGTAAAGCAACTCTCAAGGCTCAATTCTCCAACAGAGTCCATGGTTCTTTGAAAAAGACACATCTTATTCAATTGAATACAACTCTGAGTCACCTAAGTACAGCTCTTGTGCAGATTGGCCTACCTGTCGGAAGGACGGCACAGCATTCATGTTGCTTGAATCAGTCTGCTGCAGGCTGGCTTGGTTTTGTGCAGCTGCCACTGCGCCCGACTGCTCACAGCTAGCCTGGCACAGACCTTGTGCAGCTTGGCACAAAGCTTAGCTCTTGGGAAAGAAGCCCAGCTCTCGTGCTGTCTGACATGCCTCCCACAAGACAACCCCATGAGAAATGTTTGCTTCACAGTTCCAAACAGGTGTGAAGCCTTTATTCAAGGGGCTATCAAGGATGAGAGGCGAGAGATGGAGTGATAAGAGTAAAACTGGGCAAGAAAAGTGAGGTAGTGGGAGGTGAGAGAGAGAAAGTAGATGGGACTAAAATGAGTCAATGCCACCAAAGAAATCCTTGGGTCTACAAGGGACTCAACAAGCAGGCAAAATAACTAAATAGCTTCTGTACCGCCCCGGGGGACCGACGGAGAGAGCGGTGTCCCCTTCCCTGAGCTGTCGCCAGGTAGAGGCGAGGCTACTTATCCGTGCACCACGGGTACGACCAGTAAAATCTGGACCTGAAAATAGCAGGAATACTGGTTTGAAACTTGAGAAATTTTAATATTATTTTGTTTTGCATTAATTCACTGGCTTCTGGCAGCAGCAGCCCCCTAGGTCCTGATGAAAGCCTTGACACCTGTTGGGTCGACTTGGCTAAAACATGTAGACCTTTTTGTCTCACACATGCAGTTTTAACTCCATACTGCAGGTGCACTGTTTTTAGGTCTCGCGAGCCAAAGGCTCGAAGAGACATTTTATTTGTGGGATTTTCAAAGTGCTACCCACAGTTTTGGCTGGCCTAAACCTTGAGTGCACGATCACATGCACGTGCACAGCTGCTCCCACTCCCCCCTCCCTTCTCTATAGCTTTGGCTCCTTTGTTTTTTATTACACCCTCCCTTCTCTCCCCGCTGTTTTCACACTACCCCCTCCCTTCTAATCAGTTTCCTTTCTGCTTGCTTGATCGCATCTCCGATCACTTTAACTACAGCGCTCGCTCCCCTGCTTTCACTAGGCCCGTTTGGCTTCCTCGCGTGTAGATTTTATAAAAGCTTCCTCCTCCCCCTTGTTTTTAGTTCTCGCCTAGTTCATTGCACAATGGAAATTGTACCTTATTCTAACTTGCCACACAATTCATAGTTAAGCAAACGGTTTATCCAGTAAGCAAAGTACAACATGAAAGTAGGCAAATACCGCCTATCTTCAAATTCACATAATGCTTTTATTTCTGTTCATTGCGTTCTTGAAAGCAGTATCTATTTACTAGCCATTCGTTGAGTAAACGCAATCTTATGACTAATATCTTCAGGGAGAAGTCTGACTTTTACAGAAAATGATTGACTGCATGCACATGCCTCGCACCACAACATTTTGCCAATACCTTATGCTTCCTCGCCATTAGCTCCTGCTCCTTCTGCCACCACTGCTTGCCCAGGTCGTCTGCCATCTTTTTAAACACTCCGCGCACCACAACTAGGCCAAAACAGCACTCATCTGCAAGATTCACACAGTGCGCCAGCTACTCTCACACTTTTGGCAGCTTAGTTTGTGCAGCTTTTACTTTGCATTCCAAACCTCACACCGGCGTCAGTCCCCACCTCTATTAGTTTGTTTTTTTACATTACACAAGGCAACATATCAAACCAGAACGCCAACTTCCCCATTTCATGTACCTGCCCTGGGCGTTAGGCTGTGGACGAAAAAATACGCTAATCATTCACTTTTATATACGGAAAAGTAGATTAGCAGGTAACGCGTAAACTTTAAACGTGTTTGCTTAGAGCACACATTTACAGCAAAATACTGGTTCAAGATCGGGGATCTTTTATCTCCTTGTAAATAGCGGCTCACTAAAAGCTATTTCGACACTCTGCACGTTTAATAGCACATGCTATTATTACTACTCTCAACTGTACTGGTTTTATCACCGTAAAGAGGATAATAATCTGAGTTAGCCCAAAGAGATTAAGTGATTTTCCCACAATCACAGTATATTCAGCTTATCCTAGGAATCAACCTGATTCTCAGTTCCAAAAGTCGGCAGCTCTGGGAGTGTGGCGTATATTAATTACTTACTTATCAGAAGATGAGGGCTCACCTCTATTGTATACAGTATTGGGCTTTCAACCCAGCCATTGCTTGGCACTTTGTTGGAATCTCTGTCATTCTGCTTTACTGCAAGCTAAATAGCCACCAGAGCCCATGTGTCACTTCCATTCCTTTGTCTGGCACAGGGACAAGGCACAGATTCATTACATTTAATTGGTCTCCATTCGCTCGTGCCTTCGTTAAAGTGCTCTTCAATTGAAGTGCTATTTTTTTTTACACGTGTTGCTGCATTCCTCTCCCACCCACCACTTTGCATGTTGCTGACCGATCCACCCCCACCCCTCCGGTCTTGTTAGGTCTCGCCTGAGACAGCGCTTTAGCGCTGCTCTGGCGAGACTTATAGTAAGCGAGTTTTGGAAGTGCAAACAGTGGCTTTTCAGGCCTCCAAATACAGTGCATGTGCGTCGGCCGGGCGCGCGCACCATTTGGAGGCCTGAAAGCACTCGTTTGCTTTCACTTTCGCGGGCCGCACGGCCGCTTTGATGTGATCGCGATCACTTTCACACAGTGCATGCGGCGCGCGCACCATTTGGCAGCCTGCTTGTACATTTCGCGGGCGCTTTGATGTTCTCAGTGAGCCGCGCGGCCACTGCGAACATCAAAGCGCCCGCGAAATGTACACGCCATTTGCCACCCCCTCCCTTGGGTGCTCATGGGTGTCATGTGCCTCCCATCTAGGTCAGAAGTGCCGCAACTTACAGCATTCATTTCTCTCAGTTTTTTCATCCTACTGAAAGCCCTGGTGTTACCATTACTCAATTTGATGCGAGCGAAGGCTTCCTCGGCCTTCGTACGTGGGGTGATGTAGGGAAGCCCTCGAGCAACTAGGATTTCGCTTTTTTCAGCTGCAGAAACTCCCTATGACATCTTTCCAGTGTTGTCATGTGAGCGATTAGCGCCAAAACCGCGAATGCGGCGCTTCTCTCTCCTACATAGCAGGGCTGAGCAGAGCAGCCTAACACAGGGAGCAATGTCTCACCCTGGAGAGACCATGAGAACTTCGCCCACCCACTGTGGGCATGGACATCTCACCTTCACACAGCGGCCGTGAGCACACCACCCTCATAAACGTCTCGTCCAGAGGGCCCCTCCCCCTAAGAATAGTTGACCGGGGGCCTGTCTGATGTGGCAAGGTGTCTGCTGACTCCCGGACAGGAAGCTCCTCGGAGACTCCCCCTCCCAGCCCGCTAGCACCCAGGGAGTCTGGCCTGGATCCACCTCTCAGTGGGTGATTGTGAAAGCCAACAGGGCGGTCTACCGGTTTCACAACAGACTGACTCACGTCAAACCTTCCTCACAGGCACCATATTCCCAGTCGCGGTCCTGGACTCACACCTACAGCCTCGAGCACAACTCCCATCATTATTCGCCGCCTAGACTCATTCACTCACTTCCCGCCTCCAAGCGCACCCGTAGTCTCCAGTCAGTCACAGCCTCCGAGCCTTCGGACTGACTCCAGCCCGGGTCCATCTCAACATTTTCATCCTTTGACCTCAGTCACGGCCTGTAGCGTGACCCGCAGACTCCGAACCCGCTCTCGGCCCCGGTTGATTCGGAGGATTGGTTTACCCAAGCCTTCCATCACCGCCCCCTACTTGATCTACAATGTTGTTTCTCACTCACCGTCTCAACCCGTGTGAGAACAAAAACAAGCATTTGCAATGCAATAGGTCTCACAGTTACACGAGTTAAAGCTATTGGCATTGTAAATGACAATGCCAATAGGCATTGTTATTTGCAATGTCAATAGCTCAAACTCGCGTAAATGCGAGACCTAATGCATTGCAAATGCTTGTTTAATCCTGACAGCGGTAACAAGTTAATGAAGGTAACCTCATGGTTCCCGCTAGTTAGTTTTAACATCACTTCCTTCACAGTTTATTTCTAAGTTACGCTGCGCCCTCACCCAACTGATTTTTGCCCCTCATCTTCTGGATTTAGTATATTCTCAATAGAGTAGGAATACGAAAACATCCGTGAGCTCCTTCCTCTCCTAGAGGGAGTTGTAGCCCCTGGTGGGACTAGGAATTCTCACCAGGAGGAGAAACCCAAATGATGAAGCATGCCACCTTTGGTGGGTGAGGGATTTTGTCCTGAAAGGGATCCGCCCACATGTTTCCCTGTGTGATTTTGCGCGTTACTTTGCCTGCTTATTGAGTCACTTGTAGACCCAAGGATTTCTTTGGTGGTATTGAGCTATTAATTTGGGACGTAAATCTTGCAGGTCTTTAAAACCTACCTTTTCCTATATAGTACTAAAATGAGTCAGCAAGGAGGGGAAAAAAGAAGCAAAAGAGAACTTGGTGACAGAAAGGGCAGATGGATATAGAGAGATGGTGAGGGATTTAGAGCGTAAAAGGAATAGGGCCAAACGAACCAAGAAAGAGGAGGGGAGGTAAGGACTGGTTAGCAGAGAAGGGGCAGAGCAATGAAAACGAGAGACTGCAAGAGAGAACTAGTGCTAAGGGTGGAGAAAGGGGATGCGGGTGATTTGGAGGAAATGCAGTAGGGGAAAAAAAATGACGAAAGCAAGTGGAAGTGGCAGAACGAGCCAGAGGAAAGCAATACACAAAGGCAGGAGAGAAGGGACAATGGGAAAGTTGGAGTTCAATTTGGAATGAAGCTGAGGGAAATACATTAAAGGCAGGAGTGTGAAGCAAGAGGCAGAGGTAAATATATTGCAGCTGGCTGATGAAGGTGGTGCGGTGAGCAGCAGGCTGGGCGAAGGTGGGAAACACAAGTTTAACACATGTTTTGAGTTGGGCTTGGCCCTGGGCCGCCAGCAGTAGCAGGGCTCTATTTACCGCAAGACAGAGGAAAGTGCTGAGCAGGAAACCATCCTGACTGGGCCCTGCAGCGCACAAGTATAAAGGCCAGTCCAGGCTGTTTGTAAGACACAGAGGTACGTGTAAACCCCAGAACCCCCAGGTGCTTTCTCTGTTCACAAAGAAAGCCCCACTAGTAAAGAGTTTGTCTATTCATCAAGTCTGTTTTCACCTTTTCCTCTTCCATATCTGAATGCTGCTCACAGCATTTCACAATTGTTGCCCTTGGTCTCAAAGAGCCGCATGTTGTTGGCAAAATGGAGTTGCGGCTGCTGTTACTGGTGACTCAGATATGAGTGCAGTTGCCGGAAATATGAGCTGGCAGGTGAGATCTAAGCTACTGGCAAGGTGGTGGTCTGGCTAGAGCTGGAGGGAAGGGACTATGCTGTTTCGGTATTTTGGGGAGAAGCACATCGCAACCGATTGCAGGGCAAAGCCCGTGATCAGCTGTACGATTTACCCATGAAACATGTCGGTGGGACAGTGGGACACTGCGGCTGCACCGCGGAGGCACCAGTGCCATTTCAAATCAAACTCAACAGAAAAAAGATGAAAGCTTAATAAAATCCATCGTGCCTAAACATAATAAAAACAACAGAAAAATGAAGCAGTGGGTGAAAGATTGTATCAGTGGAGGGGCACTAATCAAGTCGAATTAAGCTGCACTTGAGCGGTGCACCTTGGTGAGAAACTCAAGTGCAGGTCTGGGCAGTGAACTCCTCTTGCAGAGTTTACGGAGCTTTCCTCACTCCGCGCTACGCGGCGCTCGCTGAGTTCTGAAAAGCTCCACTTCGCGGAGCGGAGTTTTTTCCTCGCGTGTGATCGTCAACATTGGCAATCGCAAACGTGGAAAATCAACCTCCTGGCGAGATTTCTCAACACGGGCAGTCATTTCTCATTGAGAGTGGTCGCAAATGCTCGAGACCGCTCGCGTTGAGAAACTGTCCGTCCGCGTTGAGAAAGCTGCAGCTCGAGTAAAAATCTACTTGAGCAGCAGAAAAAGGAAGCAGTGCCCGCTTGCGATGTGCTTGGTGCCGTTCGCGATGATTGCACAGTGCGGACAAGCATCTGGCACTGAAAATCATCGCAAACAGCATTTATCTAATGCACTTTGCTGCTCACGGAGCCTCGCGTACTGTGGTGGAATTTTTTTTGAACTTCGCGGAGTTCCGCAAAACTCCACCCAGGCTTACTCAAGTGATGTATCGGATGCACAAACAAATCAGGAGACAGCAAATAAGAGTGATACAGTAGTGAACCAATGGCAAGCAGCAGGAGGGATTACACTCCATATAGTGATTACAGCAGGTCTTCCAGACAGCGCATGCACACTGCCTAGGCTTGACCTAAAAATGGGACTCCATTTCTTGGTGTATTAGAAGAGATGGGGCCTCATTCTATCAGCAAGATGCATTAGGCTAAGACAACCAGCACATCTCTATCAAAACTCTAGCATGTAACTCTATCTCTCAGCATAATATTGTGATAAATACTAAAAAAAAACAATCCAATTTAAATAGCTCCTCCACTTTGTATATAAAGCCCTCATTTTATAGATCTGAATTGCTTATTCTATGAGAGGCAGGGAAAGATGTAATTGCAGAACATAAATTGTACAGTGAACTATGTCATACATCATAAACTACTGTCAAAATCATTGTTTTTTGTATAAAAGCGCAAGTTATTTACCTTTTACCATTGGAAAAACCATTACCGAAGATAGCAAGATTTACTTAAGATAATTAACTGTACTTCTGATGAATATTTCTAATCAAAGATTCCTCACCTTTAGAATAGATACCAAAGGAGTAAATCCCAAGGTTGTGTGTCAGGGGAGTGGCTCAGACTGAAAAGTTCTGCAGGGTCCAATCTGTGAAATGCCCTTCCAGTCAGATTTTGTTGTCAAGGCAGTAGTGCTTTGTCAAAGTGCACACCCATACCTGCACCGTGGCCTGGCAGATAGCTAGCACAGACACTCTGCATGTCAAATCAGTGATATCAGCATTGGCTCTGGTGGAATGGACCCACTGTCCCTCTGGAGGCTGCTTCTTGACCAGTGCACAGCAGATCTTAATGCAGAGGGCTATTCACTTCGACAAAGTTCTTTTCCGCACTGCCTTGCCTTCTTGGCCCAGAGAACCCCATAAAAGATGATCGTCAATCCGATGGTCTTTGGTGCAATCAATGTAAAAGTTCAGAGTTCTCTAAGGGACCAGCCAATGGAGTCTCTCCTCCACTTTTAAGGAGTGAGACAGGGCAAAGAACTTTGGGAGGTTGATGGATTACCCAAAGTGAAAACAAGGCACCACTTTCAGTAAAAAGGCAGTACTAGTCCTCAACACCAGTTTATCTGTGAAAAATGTGGTGTAAGGCAGCTTCACTGAGAGAACCTAAAGCTCACTCATGCAACAAGCTGAGATTATTGTACCAATGAATATACTCTTTAGTGTGAGATGACATGGTGGATATCTGTTCATCGGCTCAAGGGGAGTGTACACAAGGAAAGTGAGGACCAAGTAGAGATCCCACTGTAGCATCACAAAGGATTTGGGGATAAGCATATGCGGCAAACCTTTTACAAACCTCATCAAAAATTTGATTTAAACAAGGACAATTGGTTCAGCAAACATAAAAATGCTGAAAGGAATAACTTCTAATGGTGTCCACTGGAAATCCTTGCTGGGCTAGAAGTAAAACAAACTAGAAGATATCCAACAGTTAGCTCTGAAACAGGTTCGTTTTACGGGTGCGACACCAGGCAATAAACTTGTCCTAGCACTCAGCATAGACAGACTTTGTAGAAGGACATCTGCCAACAAGGATGAATCCACAACTTTGGATGGAAGATCGAATGCAGTCAACTACCACTTCGCAATCTACACCCATGGAGGTGTAGATTGCACAGGTTCAGATGCAGGACCCTGTGATGCTGCTGTGGCATAAGATTCCCCTGTAGCCATAGCTTAAGCTGAGGGCAGATGCTCCTACCCAGAAGTTCCAGGTATCACATTTTCCAAGTCCAAAGCCGAGCCACAAAGATGACTTGGGCCTGGTTGTTCTTGATCTTCTTCAGAACTCAAGACAGGAGAGTATAGTAGTCCCTTGCTCCACTATAGCAGGAGCGCAGCTCCAAGAGCCAGCCCCACCTTGGAGACTCCAGCTTAAAAAATACATACATTGTAGGAAGATGTCCTGTACTACCTCAGCAAGTACCTGCCCATTGTGATCTGACAGACACCGCCAGCTGAGTGTGTCTGCCCTGGCATTTAAAGAAGCCGCAGATGGTTCACAACCAGAGAAATACCCTGATTCTCCTCCAGCCAGCACCAGAGATGAAAACAAAAGCCTTTTTGCAGAGGATCCATGACCCCCCATTATCCTACTTGTTGCAGTACCGCATGGACGTGATGTTCTCTGTGAACCTGAACCAGCCTCCCATTGATGGACAGCGTAGCATCCTCCCCAGCCTGCGTACTCATCAATGAAAATGCCACACAAGGAGCTTGGTATTACACGTCTTTATTCCTCTGCATGTAACTGTGAAGCCAACATTCTCAATATGAACTCTATTCACCACCCCCGAACACTTACGTCATAGTTCTACGGAGTCCATCAGGAACCAAAAGAGGTCCCATTATCGCAAACTCACAAGACCCTACATCACCCACATGTTTTGGTAACTCAGACATATTTCAGGTTTGTTGAGTGGTTTGTGGGAGGTAAGCAATTGTGGAAATGACTGGCCTTCAACTCTCGTCAAAATGAGGAAACCAACCTCTGTCTCGTAGAGCTGGTTTAGTGGCAACAATTCCACAATGTCCTTCATGGGCCACTTCAATCACTTGCAGTCGTAAACTCTCAAGTATGACAGTTCTCGCACCTCATAAGACAATACCTTTTTGAGTAACCAACAGTTCATCTTTCACATTTCTGATCTTTTGATATTCATTGTCAAGTGTGAGAGGTCGAGATTGCTGTTTACAGGATTCATGTGCAATAATGTTTTTCTTTTAGTATCAACATGTCACTATCTTTGATCGTTGCAGCAATGATTTGTTCCAATGAAATAGCGGCAGGTGTATTGGACTATACGATGTAGGCTTCAGCCGCTTTGGAAGGGGTACCTTGACACTGTACTGACACTGGTGAAAAGTAGTTGGCAGGGTTTTGATCTTTCACTGGTCAGTGCATGATAGTATGGTCATATTCCTGTAGTCTCAAACCCAAATGTTCAATTCTAGGAGTCAAGTCAAGTCAAAAAGCTTTTATTCGGTTCGTATGAATACAACCATATAAGCTAGACAAAAATAATATACAGTAAAATATTATAACAGATAAATTTAACAGATTAAAAGGCAAAAAGTTATTCCTGAACCGGCCCTAGTATCTCGCATGGAGTGGTGAAACACTAATCATAAATACATCAATAAATAAACAAATATAACATCAATTAAGGATAAAATCAGACATGTGTCACTACTACATAAGTGGAAATACTCGAAAACGTTAATTTCAACGGAGTTGAAAATTCCACCTCACTATAATAAAGTAACTTGTGCATAAGTGCAAAATAAACCTTGTCATTGTAATATTGCATCAATATATGAGATTGCTCAAGAGACATTGATTTTCGTCATATTAGAGAGCTCTCCCTTGTCATAATAAAGTGACATGTGCATAGATACAAAAAGACCATAACAAAGTAGAAAACTCTACCTCGCTATAAAAAAGTGACTTATGCGTAAGTACAGATTAGGCCATAGCAAAACACAATTTCACATTAATTATAAAAACATTGGTTTTCAACACAATAAAAGGCGCCATCTCACAATAGTAAAGTGACCTGTGCATATGTACAAAATAAATCTTAACATTGTAATATTACGACAATATATGGAATTGCTCAAAACACATTAATTACCATCATAATAGAGAGCTATCCCTAGCCATAATAAAGTGACTTGTGCACAGATACAAATGGGCCATAACAAAGTAAAATAGTTCTACCTCGCTATCGTAAAGTGACTTGTGCGTAGCTACAAATTAGGCCATAACAGAACACAGTTTCACATTAAGCATATAATTATGGATTTCCTGGCGGATCTACATTCCAAAATAAATAGTGCAGCATGGAAGCAGACATCTGGACTCTGAAGAGAACATAATAAATTCATAGCATCTGCTGTTAAACGAATATTGTATTTTAAAAAGATAGGTTTCAGATAAAATTTCCTTAACAATACATAATATTTACAAAATAGCAAAAAATGGCAACAGCTTTGTTTGGAAACATTGTCACAAGGGCACTTTAGATTAGAGCCTGCCCCAATTACGGGGAAGGACACAAGATGGTCTACAATGCCCAACCTTAAACGTACTAGTACAAATCGATGCGATTTTCTAGTCACGTCCACCAAATATGACTGGAATCCACTCTTAAGATTTAGCTGCCTGTAAAATACAGAGGTCTTTTGAGTCCGAATCAATTTATTTCTTTGTTCCGTCTTGTAAAGCAGAAATGTGTCTTTTATTTCCTTCTTGGAGAGTGGTATTATATTATCTGAGTCTTTAGAGATATTAATTCTGAATAATGTATTATACCAAAAGATAATATAGTTCAACCACGGAATGCGGGGACAATGGTCTAACTTAAGGCAGTCTTTAATTACTGACTGTGTAAACTCAGTTTCCTTTTTGTGCCAAATTGAACGCCATAATAATAGAGGGCGTAAGGCAGCCAGATCTGATATATATTTAAGACCAGTTTCTTGATGTTTTAAGTCAGATGAAGCTGCTGCCGGGACACATAACAATCGTTTAAGGAAATTATTTTCATTTATTTGAAGTTGGACCGTAGAGGAATAACCCCATAATCCAGCTCCATATAAAGCCGAAGAGACACATCTGGCGTTATATATAGTTACCATGTCTTTTATTCTATGGTCCCCTATTTTTGCAACAAAACGAAAAATACCATTGGAGTTTCTAATCACTTTATGTCCAATGTTTTCTTGCTCGTTAATCCATTTACCGTTTCCATCAAAGCTAATACCTAAATAACAAAAGGTCTTAACAGCTTGAATCTTTGAGCCATCTAAAAAGAAGGACCGCTGTGACTTTAATTTTTTGCCACATATCATGGTAAATGTCTTTAATTTGTTAATCAACAATTTCCTACCATTTATAAAATCAGTAAAAGCATCAATAAGACGTTGCAGACCCAAAGGGGTACGTGAAATTAGGACAGCATCGTCCGCATATAACAATACAGATACAACAGTGTTATCTATTTTGGGGGCATCAGCCGGAATATTGTTTAAAACCAAGGCTATTTGATTAATAAAAAGAGAAAATAAAAAAGGTGCCAGTACGCACCCTTGTCTGATACCTCTTCGCACAGTAAAAAAAGGGGTTCGCTCACCAGTAGACCCATATCGTACACTGCAAGAAAGTTTCTCGTATACCCTTGCTAAGAAAAACACGATCTCCTTTGGTGCCCCCAATTCAAGCAATACTGACCAGAGGAGCGAATGGTCCACTAGGTCAACGCACTACTCAAGTCTGCAAAGCATAAAAACAAATTACCCCCTTTCACCACTGTGTATTTATTGATAAGTAAATCCAGATTTAAACATTGTCCGATGGTCCCAATGCCCTTCCTAAAACCATATTGAACTGGGGTCAATATTTTTGAATCTTCGGCCCATGTTTCCAATCTTTTTAAAAGTACCCTGCTTAACACTTTTATTGAAAAATTAAGTAGTGATATTGGGCGGTAGTTGCATGCTTCAGAGCGCAAACCCTTTTTATAAAGGGGGACAATTAATGATTCAGCCCATGATATTGGGAAATTCCCCATAGCGGCAGCATTAAAAATTCTTGTAAGGATTGGTGCCCAAAGGTCCATTTCGTCCTTATATAAATCAATCGGAACACCATCCGGGCCTGGTGCCTTGCTCCCTTTACTGTTTACCATCCCTTCACGCACCTCCTCGACACTAATTATTAGTGGTAATGCGGGCCATGTAAAATCATTTATCAAAAGAGGGTTTAAAAAAACCTTATCTGGATTCAAAATATTAGAAAAGTGTTCAATCCATTCCGTGCAGTTAACATGAGACGTCAGTTCAGGAATATGATCATCCTTTAAAAAGGGGCTATTTACAATTTCCCAAAAAAGTTTTATATTATTGGTTTCACTTGCCATACCTAATTTATCCCAGGCATCTAATCTCAACACCTTTTTATGGGCCAGGACAGCTTGTTTATAGTCGTTTCGCAACTTACGAACAAGAGTTTGATTACGGGGTTTAGACCTTAATACTGATTTTAAGTTAGATAATATCTCGGTACATTCAGAATCAAACCACTTCTTTCCATCTTGTTTCGGACCTTTAGTTTTCCTGGTTAAAATATTCCTAACCACATTATTTATATTAGAAAATTCCATACATAACTTTTCAGGGGTAGCCTCTTCACTGAGACAGTAATTAATACTGTCTCTGCATTTACTAACCACATCCAATTGTATCTTATGTGGGTCCATGCCATCCCACTTAATTCTCATACCATTCGGCCTAATAGGGAGAATATCTGTAATTGTATGGGCAGTGTTAGTCAGTCTGTTGCCCCATGCCAACAGAACTATGGAAATGCTTTTGTGGTCACTAACCACCTGTTCGGATATCCAAAGGTTCGTATATGGACTATTCTTCGTGAATAAGATGTGGTCTATATTACGATTTGTTTCCCTGCCAGTGAATGTTGGACATTTAATATGGCCCTTTCTCTTAGTACAATCTAACAGCTCAAGATCGAATTTTGCCATTAATGTATTAAGGGTCATACCATATTCACAATGTGGGAAATGTAACATGTCATCCTTTGTCCCCGCAGCGATCGAATAGGTCTTCATATAACCACATGAGTTAGTAAATGTAGCGGGGCATGCTTGAATATTAAAGTCGCCCGCCCACAAAACAACCGCCAGTTTATTTGAAATATTTAGTACCCTGTCTATCTCCTTTTCCAATGGGTCTAAAGGAGCTCCCCTATCTTTATGAAAATTGTTATTATAGTGGTTTATTAACACCAAATCCTTTCCCTTTGGGAGTGATAGTCGCAAAACTTGGCTATGATTACCAATAAATGAGTAGGTTATAATTTTGCATCCAATCAATTTTGTAGAAATTAGCAACAATAGTCCACCCTTGCATTTACACAATATGAGGTATAGCCTTCAACTGTGACAAAATCTGTGCTCCATGTTTCTTGTAAGCACATTATATCGGTACCACAAGTAATAAAATCTTGCCAAAAAGGCGTACCTAATTTATTTCCAAGACCTGCGATATTCCATGTTGTCAGTGTATACCCCTCTTGTGTTATTGCTCCTTTAGCATTATTCAAGTTTGTGGGCACATCCATACTCATAATAGGCTCTACAAGTATGCTAGCTGTTAAAATATCAGTCTCATTAGTACCATTAGTACCCGTTAACTCATTCATCATGATGGGATCCCTATGCGAAGAATGGGTATTACTTATTTCACTTTGCCTTGTAATTAAATTAGAACTCGTCATTTTCCCCCGATCGATGGTCCCCTCTATATTTGTGTGTCAATCGTTATCCTCCATTTGTGTCAAACATTGAAACCTATTATATAGTGGTAGAGGGGATAGCACTGAATGGGTTACCGGCACCATTGGCAGCCAGTTGTTACTCAAGTGGTAGGCCATAGGCTTAGTGACAGGATTATTTACCAATGAATGTCTATAAAAATAGGCAAGTGGCAGTAAAGTTGTGTTAAATTCCCGACAAGAAGGTGGAGGGGCTCTGAATAAAACTTTATGGGCCCAGACTGGTGACCTAAAATTAACTATGATGCAGTCCCCGTCAAATGTTTTAGTTGTGGGGCCTATCCACCCCACTCTTTGTGTGAGTATAATCTGATCTGCATCTAATATTGAGAAACCACAATTTTTAGTTAACCAGTGGAGGGTTTTGTTTTTAAGGGTTTCATTAGTTTCAAATTGCCCTTCCCGTAATCTGGGAACATTGCAAAGAACTGTGACATATGCTCCACATTCTGGTGGCAAATTCATCACAGAAGGTACATTATTACTTTTAAAATCTTCTGGGTGACGTAAGCCCTTTAACTGGTCTATTGTTTGGCCCCCTTGTTTCCCAGTGCCTTCCATTAAGGTGACACCTTTTTCCAACAAAGCTTTATCCTTTCCTTTGCATCTTCCCCCATCAATGGGACGACTACTGATATTACCAATACTTTCAGGTAAGATACTTGGGGTCATCTTGGCTTTTGGGTTGCAAAATATGGTAAGCAATGCTAGATGATCTGTTACATGAGTTAAAGGTTTTCCATATAAGAATACATGGAAATGTTCACAAGCCCACACTGTGAGAAGTTGGCCTGGTAAGATGTCCACTAGTTCTAGCGGGCACCTTGCACCAGTCCAAACAACCCTTATTGATGAATAGGTTTAAGACAATCTTTGTTGAAAGCTATCCTAGTGGTAGCTATGGAGAGCAGCCTTCAGGCTAAGTCTCGAAGGAATGTAAAGCAGCTTGGTTTACCAGATTATAACCTCCTGAATGACCAAAAGAAAGGAGAACCACACAAGGTATATATATATAAAATATATGTATTTATTTCTAAACACTCTTTACTAACCTCTTTATGAGATTAGAGAGCAAGGCACACAATAATACAGTTATAAAATGACAGTATATAGCACAATATACAATGGGCCCCAGGGGGAGACCAAACCATATATTAAGAAAGTGGTATAAGAACCACGACTTGACTAGACACAGTGCCTAGAGCACGTAGAATCGCTGGGACCCCAAGGAACCACACAAGGTAGCGACACAGGGGACCCAAGGGAGACGTGTGCAGTGTGAGAACACAGCCGCGAGCTCAGTACAATTCTATGGGAAAGTCGCGGTTGGAATTTTAACGTTTAAGGACACTTAGGAGAGGACTTTGAGCAAACCATTTCAGACTTAGAGGGTTCTAGGGCCAGCACCTACAGGAGCATAGGAGTACTCATGTTACCTCACCCAGGGAAGCCGGGTGCATAGGTGTCGGGAATCGTCGTCGTTTTCAATGGCGATGTGCTGCAAAGTGCTGCTGCCGTGGAAAGGAGAAGTGTCCGGTGTGATCCAAGCCTGGATCAAAGATGTGAAGAACCTGAAAGCAGAGGGGACAGAGTCTGGGTCACTTGCCAGTGACCAGGGGACAATAGACGAATGCCCACCGATGTCGGGTGTTTCAGGTGCAAAATGGTGAAGCTTGACTCCACTGCAATGGGGCCCAGGAGGCGTCGGCGATGACCACAGTCCACAGGCGAGCTGTCCCATGAAGGATGTCGAGTACTGGGGGTTCGGTGTCCGGATTGGGGACCAACAAGCCTTGGCAACGGCAACCCATGCGGTGAGAGTAAAAAGGCTTCGGTGTGGACCAGCAAGGTCCTGTGGACTCCCCAAGCGATGGAGAGTCAGGGTATGTCTAGAGCAACCAGGAAAGCCCACTGAAACTTAAAGTACCCTTCTCAGGGACCCACAAGTCGACAGAAAAGGAATCACGAAGGGACCTCGAGAGGAATCACTCAATACCAGCCCACAGGTCACTTGAGGAGTGTAGGCTAGTAATCTTCAGTGGAATCACTGCTCGGGGTCTGGACTACAAGTAGCCCAAAGCACAGCTTAGGGATTGCCAAAAAGCATATGCTGCTGCAAATGGTCACGGTGTCCAGGGGTTCGGGTTGCATGGGCCCCACGAGGGATTTGGATCTCAGGTTTGCTGAGAGCACAGATCAGCCTCAGGGAAGCTTGGAAACCCACCTCCTGCATTGCAAACCCTTCAGAGTCCTTCAGGAGCTGCGTAGTTGCCAACCGGACAGATGCATCTTTGGTGCCTGCCTTGCAGGGGAGTAACTCCTTTACTTCAAGGGAGATTCTTCGGTCATCCAACGTCGTGTAGATAGTAGAAGTTCTGGGATTCTGTAGCAGAGTTTCATCCAGGTAAATCTAAAGTCCTGTAGTCAGGGGTTCCTACTTTATACCCAAGGAAGGGGTGGGACAAACTCTGGGGACCCACCTATGGGAGGATCAGGACAGAGGGGTGTCTACACCCATATCCTTTGCCCAGTTTAATGCCAGAGCAGGGGCTGGTAGCCCCTGCAACCGGTTTGAGCTGGACTATGCACAGGGACACCAAATGTGCCCCCAGTGCAGACTTCAAAGCACTCTCAGAGTGCACCCACCCAGCCCCAATACACTAAAGCCTGTCTGGGAGGTGGTCACACCTCCCTGTGACAGGAAACCTATTGTCCAGGCCTCCCCTGCTGGAGTTTCGTCCAGCAGCAGGAGGGCAGACTCGTGTCTGTGGCTGGCAGCATCCATTTTGTGATGCCAGGGCTTGCAAAGCTGGAACCGGGTATAACCGGTGCTGTCATATTTGTCCCTCTAGTAGGGTGGAATCATACCTCCCACACCAGTTACTGGTGTGGAGGTATGATACCAAGGTGTTTGACACCAAAACAAGGCATGTTTCCATGCAGCCATTCCAAAGTTAGCATTTACCGTGAGGTTATAATGCACTTAAGAGTATATGGTTTGGCTGCATCACAAACAACCCCGGAATAAAGATTCCAAAGGCTGCAGAGGGGCTCTGCTCATGCATGGGCACCCTCTCACATAAAACCCAGTGCCCTGCCTTCAGGATTGATAAGGCCTGCCATAGGGGTGACTGATAGGTTTATATGTGCAGTGATATGGAGAGATATAGGGAACCTATATCTCAGTAAAGGGTGCATACACCTCCTTACACAGGCTGCTGTAGCAGACCTGTTGTGTCATTTTAAATAGCTTTCCAGGGGTGGCACAATACATGCTACAGCCCCTGGTAGGCCTCTGGGGTACCTATGCCCTGGGTACATACTATACCATATACTAGGGACTCATAAGGGTACCCCAGAATCCAATCTGGAGTGTACCAAAAGTACATGCAATCCATTTAGAGAGGAAGCAGCTAGGCTGGGGCCCTAGATAGCAGGGTCCCAGCCAGACTAAAGTCGAAAAAACAGTGAAACATCAGCAAAAAGCGGGGGTAACTATAAGAAGCAGATCCTACTCTCCTACACACACCACTGCTAAACTTTCCTTCTCACGTTGTGAATAGGCACGTTTTGTTTGTGGCAAGCTTCTGCTTGCATATGCCACAATATACCTTCGAGCATTTGGGTGTCCACTGTGTTAGGCAAGGATTGCGCCCAACCCGACCGGCCTTCTGTCAACAACAACCTATATATGAAGTTTCGGTTTAAAGTATGCCATTTCAGTGGCATGCTCAAATGCATGCTTGATTTTCTTAAAACCTTTTTCAAATTCGTGTGACCAGTAATTTGAAGCATTTCTTTTTGTTTAGTCTCTTACTGTGGCAAAGTCAAATATGCATCTGGAACAGTAACTGGCAATGCCAAGAAATTAATGTAACATGGTAACATCTTGTGGGGGATTAGTGGCTGATAGAGCTTGTACTTTAGCTGGATCCGGCGCCATACCCCCTCAGAAAAATATGGGCAAAGAATCTGAGTTTTTTTTTTTCGAACTCACATTTCTTTGCATTCATAGTTAAACCAGCATCAGCAAGTAAATGATACACTGGTGTAGGAGCTTTATCATTTTCCTTTTGGGTAGCTTTGGAAACCAATGTGTCATCACTGTAATTAAAAATATTCATGACAGGTTTTATGATACATTGAATGACATCTTGAATAAGCACAGCAGCTGATGACACACCAAAACGTAATTGTTTACATACGAACAAACCAATATGGACAGAAAAGGTGGCAATGTACCTGCAATTTTCTTCGAGTTCCAATTGATGATATCCTTTGTTCACATCAAGTTGATAAAAGTCTTTGGCACCATTTAGCTGTGAGATCATGTCGGTAATGTGTGGACCAGGGATGTCGTTCTCTTTCATTGCCTTGTTGGCTTGACTCATATCAACACAGACGCGTACAGCTCCTTCACTGTCCCTTTTGGGCACTGCCACTATGGGTGAAACCCACGGAGTTAAACCAATAGATCGCTAAATTATATCATGCTTTAGTAATGTCTCAAGCTCTCTCTCAACAGCTTCTTGTAGATGAAATGCAATTCATTTATGTCTTTGAGCAAAAGGACAAACATCCTCATTGATAAACAGTTGCACTTTCATGGTCTTAAGTTTTCCCAATCCAGGGACACAACGACGGGAACTGACTTACTATTTCGTGATGAGCATTCATGTTGTAGTTTGCAGATATCAGTCCCATATCTGCAGCACTATCACAACTGAGTAAAGAGGCACTTGACACAGTACCTTCAAGTACATGAATGGGTGCGTGTAGTTTCGTCTTTTTGTGTGTCATGTTTGCTACAAATGAACCTTGACTCTTGAATGGAGCCGATGCTGCCCACGTGAATACTTTAGTCTTTAACGGTATGAGGCGGGGCATAGAGACAGTTCATTGTACTTCTCCTCAGCCATGTTTATGCCCCACTGTCAATAATAAAAGGCGTGGAGCAACCATTCACTTTTAGCTTCATTTTTAGACAATGTTTAAATGACTTTTATGATTTTATTTGTCAACTTTTCTTTCACTCGTATTCTTCTTTGTATGCGGCCAGTCCGACATGCACAGGTTTATCTGAGGTAAACATCAACATCACACATCCATATTCCTCACTGTCACTTGACAATGAAACTGAAGAACTCTTGGACGAAGATTTAGACGATGATCGAGTTAGTTTGGTGTCGATTTGCCTCAGTTGGTGTTGCCACTTGGCCTTGTGGACATGTGCAGAACGCCGCTTCTGGAACATACGGACATCCATTTTGCTTTCTCGTTGTAACTCACTTAGTTTTTCCTTCACCTTGCAATCCATTACAAAATGGTTCTCCTTCCCACAGCCTTTGCATACTTGTCCAATGGCAGGGCATTTACCTTTGTGTGGAAATGAAAATCCACATCTAAAGCACAGTTTCCTTTTCTTTGGAGACATTCATTTGTGTCCTTCAGCTTTGTGTTTCCCCTTACTTTTCATGTTCATGACTGATTACCTCTGGGCTTCTCCGGTCTCCATATCAGCAGCTTGCCGAATAACACATTCATCAGCTCTGGCAGCCATGAGAATTTACTCCAGACTAAGGGTTTTTCTCCGCATTCGCTGTTTGAATGAATCTGACAGACATCTGTCGATAACTCGGAGATGTATAACTTCTTCATCATTGAACTTACAGTGTTTGATGAGCCTATCAAGTCTGTCAACAAATGATTTGATTGTTTCACCAGCTTTTTGTTGTTCCTGACTGAAAATATATCTTTTGTAATTGACATTCAGCATTGGATTGAACTTGAGATTTAGCGCTTCTTTGATTTGATGGTATGTGATTTTGTCAGTTCGCAGCAGTTTCTTTATGACCTCTTTGACTTCTTCACCAGCAAGATTTGTGAGGTATTAAACAATCTTTTTGTTGTCTTTTTCTTCTGGTGCTTCGAATAAATCATCAAACATTTTTATACAGGCAGCCAATCTCTCACCAATATTTTGCTTTTTAGAAGTGTTGAATGAAGGTGGTGGTTTCAAGAAAGCCGCGGCTGCGTATCTGGCTCCTCTTACTACTGTGTGGGAAAGTATTTGCTGTTCAGAGTATGCTTGATGTGCATTGGACTCTGTACCTTGCACAACGACCAGCTCTGTACTTAAACTGGGATCTTCCGGCGCAGTCACAGGACGCTCTGCATCCTCTTCTTCCTTTACGATAAATATTGTTTTTGTTTCTTGTACCTGTTCTTCACCTTTCTGCATGGTACCTGATTTTCACTGCCTTTAGTGTTATCTCTAAACCTGCTTGTTTCTGCCTTTAGTGTTATCATTCTGAATGATTTATAGTTCAGTGCTGCATAGTGGTGCAATACCTCTTTCACGTCCTTACTAGCAGGATTCTGGCCAACGATGAGTAAACTTCTCAGTGAGGCTTCCATTATCAAATGCTTCCCACTGTCTGGAGTTGCACTTTTACTCCACATATGCTAAACGTCGATCTTCACTTCAACTGAGGCACATGTGGCATGCACGAATATTTTGCTGGACCATGGCAAACTCTGTCGATCTTTGGGTTATACATCCCCTATATTGTCACCAGTTGTAGTGTCTTTCCCAGCCAGGGTGCTCATAAAAAAATACGCAACTCAAGAAGCTTGGTATTACATGTCTTTATTCCTCTGCGTGTAGCTGCAAAGTCAGCATTCAAACTTGAGCTCTATTCACCACACTCAAACACTTACATCATAGTTCTGTGGAGTCCATCAAGGACCAAAATGGGTCCCTTCATCGCTAACTCACAAGACCCTACAGACGGTAGGAAGGTTTTCAGCACAGGTTGATGTGGAGTCAGGGCTCTGCTGGAGACCAGAGTCTTCTGATCTCCGTCTCTCCTAGAGGACCTCCCAAGCCCAGCAGTGATGCATCTGACACCACCATCAGCTCTGGGTGGGGAAAGGAGGAGCGTCTGCTGCCAATCCGGCTGTAATCAATCAGCCACCACTGTAACTCTCCTGCAGTCTCCTTCAAAGCCTGGATGGAATCTGAGAGGTTTTCTTGATGTTGGACCACTGAAACTTCAAGTTCCACTGCAGAGCCCGCATAAATTAGCTAGCATAGTCAACAAGCATGATGTAGGAGGACAATGGGCCAAGAAGTCTAACAGCCACTCTCACTGAAACCCATGACCGAGACTGACGCATCAGGCCTACAGTCTGAATTTCCTGACTTCTTTGTGATGGAGGAAAGGCTCAAAACTTCACCATATCCAGAATGGCTCATGTGAAAGGGAGCCTCTTAGAAGGAGTCAGGTGTAACTTCAGCACACCGATAGCCATCTTCTAGAGTTGGTTTACGACTGACTGTGGTGAGCTCACCTTTAACAGCCAGTCATCGAGGTAGGGGAAAACTTGAACTCACAACCTTTGAAGTTGTGCTTCGACCACCACATCACTTTTGTGAAAACCCGAGTGGCGCCTCTGAGGCAAAAGGGGAGAATGCAAATTAAAAATGCTACGAGCCTACCCTGAATCTCAAGAGGCATATGTGGAACTGCGGGACAGGCAGATGATAGTACACATCCTGGCAATCCAAAGCCACTATTCAGCTGTCTTGATCAAGATGGGCAGAACCTGGGCCAATGGAAGCATTTTGAATTTGTCCTTTCACAAGGAGGTGGGGATCTAAAATAGGACAAAGGCCTCTATCCTTATTTGGCACGAGAAAATAAAAGGGGTGTCAGAGGGATGGGTGGAAACAGCGAGGAGGTTGTATGAGATTAATAGTGGTTCTTTTATTTTGGTTGTTCACTTGACAGTTGCAAGAATGGGTTTTGTTTCAACACTAGAGTCCAATATACTGTTGTAAGGTTTTATATAATAACCAGTCGTTTCTCCACGGTCCTCTCTCTTCTGGTTTCTTCAAGTGCTTCTATGCCTTCCTTGTGCTGCAGTGAGTGCGCAAACAAAAGCGAAAGAGAGAGAGAGAGAGAATACAGGCGCATACTGTTATTTAGACTCTCAGATCTCCTTTCTTTCTTACATCAGCTTGTTTATTGATCTCCTAATGTATCTTTGGAGACCCCTTTTTGTGGGAGAGAAAAGGAGGGGGTGACTCAAGGCGGTGAGAAAAAGGTGCGCAAAAAAAAAAGAAAGCAACAAAATCACATAAGCAAGTGCGCGGTCTTGGTGGGAGTCTAGGTCCCTGCGAGGTATGCTGCAATATGGGGCAGGGACTGGTGCTTGATCGCTGTCCTGAACTCCGACCCCGAAAAGACCAGGGTGCCTGTGGTGGGGCCGGTGGGCCATGGCACCGTTGGTACTCCATACTTTTGGAGTAGCCCCAAAAGGGACACAATTGCTGAGGAAATTGTCTATGAAGAGTAACAAGGTTCAAGGAACAAGTCATGGTCAGGCGCTCTTTACAGCTTTCCAGTGTAGAATCATCCTTCTTGCCAAACAGGTGAGATCGATAATGCCTCCACTTCAGCGGAGAGGCCCATGGATCGCATCCATGTGTGACTCCAGGGCACCAAACTAGTTCAAACTTCTCTGCCCATGCAATCAGTCGTGGCCAGTCTAGACCGTATTACATATATGGCTGCATCCTGACTTCCTTGGATGGTTTGAGCCAGGAAGACCTGACATTGTTCAGGGCTGCTGGCAAGATCTTACTGACCATGTGTCAGAGCACTTTGGAATATTGTCCCAGTAAACAGCTAGCACTGAGGAACCGCAGGGATAGGATGACTGATGAAAACATTGATTTCCCAAATGCCTCATTTCGCTTTAACTCTCTCTGTGTGGGGGTTGTGGAGAAAGAAATGGGGGTTACCCTGCTTGTTGCAGCTTGGACCACCTGACTTTCTGATGTGGGATGTTGTGTCAAGACCTGGCTACCTGCCTGTTCGCTGGTGCACAGGAACAAGGTTTAGGCCAGGTTCTCAGTAATGTGTCACAGAGGGTCCATTGAATAGCAGTAGAGGTTCGGAAGAAGCCAGTCCAGACTAGAAATTCAGTCATAACCTTTGTCTTGACTTCCATAGCAGGAAGTTGTAAGTCCAACATTTCAGCTTCGCTTTGTGTCACCTCAGAAAAGGAAGTATTAACCTCTGTTGATGGTCCAGAGGGGGGAAACCAAACCAGTATTAGGTGATGTTTCCAACCCACTGGCCCCCTGTACATCCATTTAAAGTTAATTATCATCATAGTGTGGGGGTAAATTTTCATCATCATCTCCACTGTCATTTCAAAATGCTGTTTGACTGAGTCAGAACCGAAAAGTTGTTGGAGCATTGGTAGATGGCTCTGCAGTAAAGGCATTGTTCTATCCGAATCTGATTGTATGGAGAACTGGTGCACCAGGGTGGATCGAGACACAATCTTAGTCAAGGTCTAGATGAGTTCAGCTCTGAGTTGGACACGACTATTCGCATGGAGTTCACATTAACTGCTGGCTGCGCCTGGACCAGCATCGATGTCGAGGGGACTGACCAGGAATTTCATTATTAGGATGGAAGTCAGCACTGAACGCAGTGCACAACCGTAGACATATCTACAGGGCACAGATGGGGCCAAGGATAGATCTGCCAGTGGTAACCTGATTGGAAGCCCACTTGGAACCTTGGTTCCCAAAGGCACACCAAAGGGAGTCGGAAGAGTTGCCAGAAATACTCAACAATGCCTCTCTACAGACTTCTATCTGTTATGACATCTATAAAGGCCTGGGAAACTCAGGGTTGATAAGGATTATCTGCAGAGGTGGCACTAAGGCGGAGACACGTAGCGAGGCCAAGAGGCACTCTGATGTCCTTGTGACTTCAGTGGCATAGATTGGTGGTACTAGGACGAATCCTGTGTAGCTTTCTTTGACTTCATCTTACCAGAAGACTTGGACTGTAAAGAGGACCAGTTGCAGTAATGGCCCAGAGAGCAGGAGTGGGTCTGTGGCCATGACTCCGCGCGAGAGCGGGATTTGTGCGGTTTCTTATGTTGTTCAGTGACTTCGAGCTACGCATGACATTCCTGGATCACCTTTGGATTTGTGAGGGCACAGTCTTTGCATGACTTGTAGTCATGCCCCAAACATCAGAGACATACCTCAAGCTGGTATGTCACAGACATTTGCTTGCAACCGTTCTCACAAGATTTAAGCCATGTAGTTTTTGGAAGGGATATGTTTCCTTACACACTAGGTTATAGAAAAAATGTTGGAGGAAAAATGAGTCAACTGACAAGATAAAGTGGGATTGAGCTCCGGATCTGCATATCAAGGCAGGGTAAACAAGCATTGGCATAGCCAATAGGTCTCGCCTTTGGGGCCTTATAAGTGTTTAGCCATGCAAAACTTGATGTTGTTGCACCAAGGATATTGTGCTGGATAACTAAACACTTAAGAAGTCCCAAAGGCAATGCACAGGGGGTGGTAAGAGGGAGCTCATAGTGTACACATTACAGCACACTGGCAGCGCATAGTTTAGAACATTACAGCACACTAGCAGCGCCCAGCAGTTCCATGAGCTATCACTTGCTACAGTCCAACAAGCAGATGGTCACTGCGAATGGAACACTGACTCACAATCAAACACATTAGGTTTAAAAAACAAATGGGTAAAAGACAAAACAACATAAGCATACCAGAGCCCTCACTCTGCTCGCTATTGACAATGCAGTGGTAAAGGGAACTGTGCGAGTTTCAACTTTTGTAGAGGTGTTAAAATATACAGAATAAGAAAGACCATCTGTGCAAAATAAGTACTGAAAAACTAGAGTACGGCTAACTATTTTCTGCTAAAAGGCGTCTTAGTACAGCCATGGACAAACAATAACCAATTTACACCTCCAATGACGGATCAGCCAGACAAACAAAGAAGAGAGGGCTACTGTTGGGGAGGCCCTCGTGGGGGAGGGGCTCCCATCCCATTCAGTGGCTGCCCTTGTGTGACATACAACTAGTTACTTAGAAGGAACCCTGCAAGTCTGGAGGCTGGATAATCACCATCTACACACCACAAGGAGACGAACGGCAGGAGGCCAGAAAGCCCGAACGGGACGGGAGGTTTCTCGGAAAGAGAGGGACCATGCTCTGCAACCTGGGTCTGTTCGGATCACAAAAGGGATCTAAAAATGCTACCATGATACAGTGTGTAGCATGCAATGCCCAGGAGCACACGGAGCAGCATGCATTGTAAACAAAAACATCTCTTTGCTTTTGTGCACCCCTGGTGTTGGCAAAGCCGTGTGTAAAGGACTTGGTCTCCCCAAAGTGTGGCTAAGCCTTCCTCTTCCTGGGCCCCCGTGACCTTTAAAATGGGTCTTTTAGAATGTTAATCTCTCCAGCACCCTGTTTTTTTCTCACGCATCCTCCAATTGGCAGATTCCGTTCGCTCTCGGCCTTTCCAGCTGTTAACATGCAGCCGTGGAGGCCCTGATGTCTACAAGCTGTTCTACATAGACCGCCCTCTGTAAGATGGGGCCTCCTCACACGGCCGTCGGCACATCCGTGGATGAGGGTGGCACGACTGCAGCGTCCTGAAGCACCGGCCTATCGAGGCCACTGAACAGTACCAACATCTACAACAAAACTTCAAGTACGGTACACAAAGTGGACTCCATTCATACCTACACGTGGGCAGGGTGCACGCGCAATGAGACCTGGTCCTTGGTTCATCTGAAAATAGAAATTGCTGCTCCCGGTCTCATTTTCTCATAAACTTAACAGTAAAAGTATTGCATGAAAGACGGCAAACTCAAACTCTGCACTGGGCAGTGCAAAGCAGGCGGGCAGCCTTCAGTAATCCCTGCAATGTGCAGCAAGTCTTACTGCAAACCACGGGTGACTTACGGCGGTGGGAGTCATCCGCGTCTAGGCCAAATGGTGGCGACACAATGTGGAATACAGGCTGTTGGTATGTGTTTCCTGCTAATATGCATTACATAAGCGGGGAAGTCGTGTCGTTACCCTTCCCTCCCAAGTAAACCTGCTGTATGTCACTTCTGCCTGTCCAACTGCGTTATCAGTGCACTGTCAGTTCAATTACGACAAACCGAATTACTTGACTGTTCACAAAATGTCACAAAGTCAATACCCAGGTTGGTCCTCTCGTAAGAGAGACTCGGCTGTGTTTTGGCCGCTGTTTGAGCTCAAACACATACCAGGAGCAGCTTTCTCGCCCCACTAAGCAACAGCATCATAAACAATCAAGTAAACAATACATGCCCCCTTACCTATGGTAGGTCTAGAAAGATTAGCAGAAAGAGTTGAAGACAAAGTGACTGCTGGACAGAAGTATGACAAATTATTAAAAGAAAGTAAAATAAACTAACTGGGGAACGAGTGTGTGTGTATACCGCAACTTACGATGCAGTGTGCGCCTCGCAAGAGGAATGGAGCAGGGTTCAAACTTCTTTTGGGTCCTGATAAGTTTGGGTTCCTCTTTAGAGGTTGGAAGTCCTCGGCTCGACATGTCGGAGCACGCTACCTCCACACTTCAAACACAGGCTGCCTGCTCTGCCCTTCGGCTGCCTGTCCTAGCACAACAATTACAGCAAGAGCCGACATTTAACAGCAGCAACTGGTAATGGGGAGCAGGCCACCCACTCCAGAGGGCGTGCTCAGCTTTCACTATTGGTAACGAGCAGTGGTTATTTTCAGAAAGAGGATTCCGTGCTCAGAAATGACCGCTTTAACTTAACACGAGCACGGTCATACGGCGCACAATATTCCCATGTAAACAAGCAGCAGATGTTTTGAAGCACACTCGTGCTTGAGCAGCTGTTTTGAAGCCAATTAGCATGCGCGCTGCTGCCCTCTCCCGCAATGTGGATGCCGCCACAAGCACGAGTATGTGCTTCCAAAAACAGCAGAGTGACGGCTAAAGGTCCTCCTATGCAGCGCATGCGCTCTACGTAGGCGAGCTCTAAATAGGAACTGGAGTCAGAACACAAGCTTATTGCTTTTGTGCAGTTCTGTACATCACTTACTGGGCAGAAAGAAGTCAATGCAGAGCCGCACAGCATGACCCATCAGCGCACGGATTTAATGCTGTTTTTAAATTTACAGATCCATTCTGGCACATGGGAATATTCTAAAGGTGAGGAATCTGTGGTTAGAAATATCCATTGTAATATTCTTTTGACAATTTAAATCAAACAAGTAAATGAACTAAACAGGTCGAAGACTCTGTTTCGCTTAGCTTTATATAGATCTCCCATCATTTCACCTACATGTGACACAATCTTGACAGTATATACTGATATTCGGTACATTAGTAACATGAGTGAGAACATTCTCCACAAACATCAGCAACCCAATTTATCACTGAATTAGATTTACACCATATTTTGATGATGCACAAAATAGCTTTCTATGCTGGGTTCAGCCCTCCTGAACCTATGATGGTGACTCCTGGCGGTATCATCAACGTAGTCTTTCAAACCATTTTTACTATCACCTAAGGAGCCCTGTTTTGTGCATTACCCGAATAACTCCATATGTGTCATTGATGTAGGAGAGTAGGATCTGCTTCACATGACGCCACAGTTCTGCTACTGCAGCCTGGGTTTAGGTGGTGCTTGCACCTCTTACAGTGGTATAGGCTACCTATATCATTACCATTGCACACACATATAAAACCTATAAGTCACTCCTATGGCAGGCCTTAACAATCCTGAAGGCAGAGTGCTTGGTTTTTATGTGAGAGGGTGCCCCTGCATGAGCAGAGCCCCACTGCAGCATACGGAGTATCATCTCTGATGCTGTTTGTGGTGCAGCCTGACTATATACTCTTAAGTGCATTATATCCTCGGGGTAAATGCTAACTTTGGGATGGCTGCACGGAAACATGTTGTGTTTGGTGTCAAACGCTTTGGAATACTACCCCCCCACCCCCCGCCACTTCTGGCGGCTGGGGTAGCATTCCACCCTTCTAGAGGAAGAGACATGTTCACACTGGTCTAACCCGGTAGGACTTTCTACAGCCCTGGCATCACAAAATGGATGCCTCTGCCACAGACACAGGTCTGGCCTCCTGCTGCTGACCGAAACTCCGGCAGGGGAGGCCTGGACAATAGGTTTCCTGTCCCAGGGAGGTGTAACCACCTCCCCAGACAGGCAGATGTGTATTGAGGCTGGGCGGGAGCACTCTCTGGTGCTTTGAAGTCCTGCACTGGGGGCACACTTGGTGTCCCTGTGCATAGTCCAGTTCAAACCGGTTGCAGGGGCTACCTGCCCATGCTCTGGTGCGAAACTGGACAAAGGAAATGGGTGTAACCACCCCTCTTTCCAAACCCTCCATAGGTGGGTCCCTAGAGTATGTCCAACCCCCAAACTTTTGAATAAGTATGGAAACCCAGTCCTTGCGACTTTAGATAACCCTGGACGAAACTCTGCAATATATATCCTGGACCTTCGACGTTCTACTTTGCTTAGAAGACAGAAGCAATCTCCCTTGGGGTCAAGGAGTGACTCCCCAGCTTTGCAGGCACCAAAGAAGCAACTGAGCGGTCTGCATCGCTGAAGCTCCTGCCGGACGCCGAAGTCTTTGCATCACCAGGGTGGATTTCCAGACTTCCCTGAGGCTACCCTGAGTCCACAGCAAAGCTGAGGCCCGTGGCTATTGTGGGTGACGTGGAACCGTGACCCCTGGACACCATGAACTTTTGCAGCAATGTCATCTTTCAGCCTTGAGCATCTCCTGCACCAAAGATTTCTGGCCTCCACTCCACGAGTGACCTGTGGGCCAGTTTCCGGTGCGACTGCTTGAGGCTCCTTCGCGATCGCTAGCCCGTTGGCTAGTAGGTCCCCACGAAGGCAACTCCTCTTCTGATTGGGCTTTTCTGGTTGCTCCAGACGTGCCCCGACTTACCCTCGCTGGGTGAGTCCCCCAGACCTTGCTGGTCTGCACCTACGTCCTTTCTCTGATTCCAAGTTGTGAGAAGTTGGCCTGATGTATGATGTCACTAGTTCTAGTGTACACCTTATATCAGTCCAAATACCCTTATGGTGATTGGTTGTAAAGTCAACCTTATAGACCAGCTATCCTAGTGGTAGCATGGACAAGAGCAGTCTTAGGCTAAACTCTGAATGGCATGTGAAGCCAGCTGTGATACCATATATAATCCCTTGAATACCAAATGAAAGGACACCACAACAGATATATATATAAAATAAAGTGTATTTATTCTAGTCAAACCCTCAGCACTCTTTATGAGATTAGAGGTAAGTACAACACAGTCTTATTTATGCATACATTAAGTCACACAGGTAAGTAATACAGTTAGGCCCTAGGGGCCACGCAAACCATATACTAAGTAAGTGGTATAAGGACCACTGTCAAGGAAATAGGATAGGCCTAGGCCTAGGGAATCGCTGGGGCTACACTACACTAGCAACAGTTAGGAAGTGGGAGGCCCACGGGATTCAGGTGCAGAGTGGAAACACTCACGCGTAATGCGTAAAAGTCGATAGAAATAGTAGTTGTTAGCAATTAACAGTTTAAGGACACTTCTAAAGCAGCTAGAGAGTCGAGACTCGGAAACTAGACCCTAGGATAGTCACTACCCTTGTGAGCATCGAAGTACCCAAGTTACCTAGCCCACAGGCTGCGGGTGCATAGGTGTGAACTTGCGTCGGGTTTCGTCGTGGACTTCTATGGATGCCTGAAGGAAAGTTGCTGACAGGCAGTCAGTGAAGAGTGTCCGGTGGATCCCAAGGCTGGGATCAAGAAGAGAGGAGACCTGCAAGCAGAAGGGACAGAGTCAAGGTCACTAGCCAGTGACCACGTGGAACCAGGAAGGAACCAGGCGATGTCGTGAAGATTGCAGGTGAAGGTGAAGCTTGTCGCTGCAGCCACGAGGACCAGGGAACGTCGAGGACGACCAGGACCAGGAGGCGAGCTGTCCCACGAAGGCTCTTGCTGTCGGCGGCGTCGAAGTTGGACTAGGACTCACCAAGCCTTGGCAAGCGGAACCCACGAAGAACGGAGGACTTGCTTCTGGTGCAGACCAGGAAGGTCTGGGGTGCTTCTCTTTTTCAAAGAAGCAGGAGCCAGTCTGGAGGAGCCAAACCAGCGGTGAAGATTTCTGGATGCGTTGTCCCAAAGGCCACTAGCCAACGGGCAAGCAACCGGACAGACGCGGCAAGCAGGAAAATGCAGAAGGGCCCCACGCAGGACTCGTGGAGTGTGGGGGGCTGATCTTCGGTGCAGATGGTGCTTGGGGTTGGGGTTTCTCAATCCCCAGTGCACAACTTCGAGGGTGCCTCAGAAGCTGCGCTGGAAGATACTAGCCACTTTTCCCAGGTAGCCGGTCCCACGTCTCTCGTCGCCTCCACGGATCTCAGCTCGGCTGTGGATGTGGATCAGGGTCGGAGAAGTCTGGAAGTCAAGGCTCTGGTAGGGCTCTGCAGTCGGTCCCTCGTAGAACTTCAGCAAAGCAAAGGGTAGTCTCTTGATGGTGCCTGTTTGCACAGGGTAGCCACTCCTTGGCCACTAGGGAGATTCTTCAGTCTTCTTCTTTCGTCGAATGTCGAAGGTCCAGAGTTTCTGTTCAAGTTGCAGGTTCAGGATAATCTAAAGTCTTGAGGCCCAACTCCCACTCTTATACTAATCTGGGGGGCTGGGATACCTGCTAGGTCACGCCTTATGGGTGGGACCTGGGAGGGGGGTGGTTACACCCCCTTCCCTTTGTCCAGTTTCGCGCCAGGACTGGGGCTGGAGTGCCCCAGCACCGGTTTGAACTGGACTATGCATGGAGCACCTTGTGTGCCCCAGGCATGTCTCATTCCTTTCAGCCCTCCCTGCCCCAATACACTAAAGTCTGTCTGGGGAGGTGCTAGCACCTCCCCAAGCAGGAAACCTATTGTCCAAGCCTCCCTTGCCGGGATCACTCCCAGCAGCAGGAGGTCAGACTTGTGTCTGTGGCAGCAGCATCCATTTTGTGATGCTGAGGCATTGGTTAGAGTTAAACAGCAAAGTAGGATTTTAACATGTCTCTCCCTCTAGAAGGGAGGAATAATATCCTCATCACCAGAAATGGTATGGGGGTATTATTCCAAAGTGTTAGACACCTTACACGACATGTTTTGATACAGCCAAACCATAGTTACCATAACCGTTTAAGATTATAAGGCACTTTAAGAGTATATGGTAGGCTATATCATAGAACAGCTATAAGGACATGGTTCCGAAAGCTGCAGACAGGCTCAGCTCATGCTAGAGCACCATCTCACATGTTACCAAGCACTCTGCCTCCAGGATTGTTAAGGCCTGCCATAGGAGTGACTGATAGGTACACATGTGTCTATATATAAGGGTAGATATAGGCATACTATATCTAAGCAAGGGGTGATTACACGACCTTGCCCCAGCTGAGTGATCAGCCAGTGGTGTCTGATTGGAAGGCCAGACCAGGGGTGGAATAATGCATGCTGCAGCCCCTGGGAGGCCTAGGGTACACCTATGCCCTGGGTACCTAGGGTACACTGTACAGGGTCCAATAAGGTGATCCTTACCAATTGGGAATGTACCTAGGGTACATGGAGTCCATTTTAAAGAGAGAGCAGACAGCCTGAGACCCTGAATGGCAGGATCTCAGGCCAACTAAGTCGAAAAACCAGCTAGACACTAGGCAAAAAGTTGGGGGTAACCATAGTCAGATATCCACCTTCCTACACAACCCCCCCCCAAACGAAAGGAGATAAGGCTGGCCTTGACAAGGTAAGCCTCTATTGCCTAAGTGGCCATATAAGGAAGAACCAGCACTGGCATGGTTACCCCCTGTCTCATGGTCCACTAAGCAATCCCTCATCCTAAAGGTATCATAGGGTCTCCACCATAGGGAATCTCTACCTTTGGTGTGTCTTTGAAAAGTAAAAGGCTGGTGTTGAGATGGAGTACTGAAGTGAGTGTCCTCAAAGTGAGGCCTCAGCTTCCCCCAATCATCCTCCACCATGGATGCCTTTCTTTCTTTCACTGAGTTGCACTGTGCTCTCAGGGTCAGCCTCCGGCTACCTAAAGCTGGAGGCTGGGTCCCTTTTGTGGGCTTACTGGAGGGACAGGTCAGGTTTGGGGCCCTAAGGTCCCATATTTGCCTGTGCCCAACAGAATCCCTCTGGGGGAGGTCCCTAACTACCTGTAAAGGGGATCCCTCAGGAATGTTTTTAACCATCACCTGGCTAGGGCTACTAGCCAGGCAATCCTCATTCTTTTGATGGGGGGGTTCTTGTGGACAGGGGCCCTCTTGGGGTCCACAGGCCTCCCTGACCTCTGCAGCCCTGGGCTGACTGAGGCAGGGTAGAGAGAGGCAGGCTACCTGCACCAGACTGGGTCCCACCTTGGAAGGGGCCACTGACATCAGAGGCTCTGCCAGGCCAGGCCTGGCTACCTCTGGGGCAGTTCCTGCACAAGGGGTGAGGTCAGATCCCTGAGGAGGCTGACCTTTTCCTAATGTCTGGGGAGAGGGAGACTTTTCTTCCTCCCCACTACTCTCTGTTTGTGTGGAGTGATCCATAGTTTCAGGCTTCACTACACCTATGTCAGTCTGAGTATGTGCTGAGACCATTACAGCCTTGCCAACCTTTTCAGGGAGGCACTCAGTTTGGGTTTGAGCTGTGACTGTCACAGCGCTGCCAATCTCTACAGGGAAGTCTGTCTTTGCCTGGGCTGTGGCTACCACTGCCCTTCCAACCTTTTCAGGGAGGAAATCTACTTGGACAGGGGTTGTGACTGGCGTGTCTTGTTAAACTCCAGCCCAAGCTGAGAGTTCTAAGTCATTCCCCAGTAAGCAGTCCACAGGCAAGGTTGGAGACACTGCCACCCTTTTAGGGCCAGTGACACCTCCCCAGCTGAGACATACCTCTGCCATAGGATGACTGTTCTGTTTGCCATCAATGTTAGTTACCTGGTATGAGAAACCAGGCAAAAGCTGCTCAGAGGGAACTAGCCTATGGGCCACCATAGTGACGCTAGCCCCAGTGTCTCTGTAGGCCTCAGCTTTTCTACCATTGATGTAGGGCTCCTGTCTGTACCTACCCAAAGTGTTGGGACAGGCAGTGAAGTTGGCAAACCCCATGCCACCATCACAGACAAGAGTAGCTGCTGTAGGGGAATTGGCTAAGCCAGAGTCCCCCTGTGTTCCCCAAGAAAACCCAACCAAATTTTTGGGGGCACCCCCACCACCTGGGGGATTACTGCTGACAGTAATAGGTGGTGTGACAGGAGTAGTTGGAGGAACCGTTTTGTTTTTAGCCTTTGGGCAACTGCTGTCAGTTTTCCAATGCCCAGGAGTTTTACACTCATGGCAGTAAGGCTTTTTAACTGTGGTAGAGGAGGGAGCTTGGGACCCACCACCCTGTGTGGAGTTTTGGGGCCCTGAGGAAGATTTCTCTTTTGCTTTATCCCCACCCTTCTCTTGAGGCTTGGTGGTATCTTTCTTTTGGTCACCACCCTGATTTTTAGGCCTAATCCTGGTCCTGACCCATTTATCTGCCCTCTTTCCCAATTCTTGGGGAGAGGTCAAATCTGAGTCTACCAGGTGTTGATGGAGAAGCTGGTTCTGACAATTACTAAGGATCTGCTCCCTCATAATCAAGTTGTATAATCCTGTATAGTCCTGCACCTTGGTGCCAGTTAACCAACCTTCCAAAGCCTTAGTGGCACAATCCACAAAATCAGACCAGTCCTGTGTCTGTGTCTTCTGGGTGTCTCCAGGGACATCTTCAGGATTTTGGGGGCCCTGGGCCAAACATATTTTGGGGGCCCCTGTTCAGAATAACTTTAAATTTATGAACCAATTTGAGCCCCTGTTTCCCACGCAGCTTCCGCTTCCTCAGCTGCATTAGCGATCCAGTTTGCATCGTAGGCATTAGCCTATATATTCCCGATGCCAATGGACACGCGCAGCGGACGTGCGCAGCGGGTGTGCCGAACGCGTGCCAAAGCCAAAGCATCTGGCGCCGGCAATGGTGTCCAGTTCCCCTCCGGGGAGGTTCTTCCACTATATTACAATAGAGAAAAACTGCTTAGTCTTAGGCGGCTACCATTATGTCAGTGCTTTTTAACAATTTCTCCTACCTACGCGCACTTGCACTTTACTTGATTCTGTTTGCCTACACCTCCTTAGCTGCTCCGATTTGCATCTCGCTTTTCCTCCAGTCCTGGTCCGCGGCGGCTGATACCCAGATTGTGCGGATGGCTGGGGCTACTATAGGGCTCCTCACTTCCGCCCACGCAGTTTCCACTTCCTCAGCTGGGTTAGCGATCCAGTTTGCATCATAGGCATTAGCCTATATATTCCCGATGCAAACGGATGCACTCAGCTGACAGAGGTAGGATTTAGTGTTTCCTGCCCTGCAACTAGGTTTTTAATACTTTTTAATTTGTATATGTCTGGCTCAATTACTCTGTGCTTTTTAATAATTTCTCCTACCCACGCACACTTGCACTTTACTTGATTCTGCTTGCTTACACCTCCTTAGCTGCTTTGATTTGCATCTCGCTTTTCCTCCAGTCCTGATACGCGGATTGTGTGGAGGGCTAGGGCTACTATTGGGCTCCTCACTTCTGCCCACACAGTTTCCGCTTCCTCAGCTGCGTTAGCGATCCAGTTTGCATCATAGGCATTAACCTATATATTCCCGATGCCAATGGACGCGCGCAGCGGACGTGCGCAGCGGGTGTGCCGCTGGCGTGCCGAACGCGTGCCAAAGGCAAGCCCGTCTGTGCCCGGAGGCATCTGGTGCCGGCCATGGTGTCCAGTTCCCCTCCGGGGAGGTTCTTCCACTATATTACAATAGAGAAAAACTGCTTAGCCTTAGGCGGCTACCATTATGTCAGTGTACAGCGCCTGATCCAAGCTTGGAGGTAGACTTTCGATGCAATAAGTGCAACTGGTCTCTCCTACAGCCCAGGAAACCCAACCCAAAATCCTCCCACGCAACAAGAAGTGTAAAAACAATAAGAAAACAGAGGACTTAAAGGCCACCCTTTTAAATTGTCGCTCTATGCAAAAGCATGAACCACACATTTATGACCTACTTTTAGACGAACAGCCTGATCTTTTATTTCTCACTGAGACCTGGCTGTCTGAAGCCTCCAACCCTTCTATCACTTCGGCCATCCCTACGGGTTATTAAATCCTTAGGAGGGACAGACCAAGTGGGAAGGGGGCGGTGTCGCCATAATTTACAATAAAAAACTAGACTGCTCTCGCATCCTGATGGAAAACATTGAGGGCGCAGAGTCCTTAGGCTTCCTCTGTACCTTATCCCCCCATCATAGCATAGCTGTTTTTCTGATTTACAGACCTCCCAGTGCAATTGGCAATGTTATTACTATGCTTAATACAGCCACCACCTCCCTGGCCTTAAAATACAACAACTGCCTCATTCTGGGAGATTTCAATATACATATGGACAATGGAAAAGGCCCTCAAACAATTTCCTTGTTGGAGATGCTACAGGCCTGCAATATGTTTCCATCTATTCTTTGGCCACCCATGAGAAGGGCCATACCCTAGACCAAATCTTTCACAACTTTGACATATGAGTAAACCTACCTCTTCCCATTACCTGGTCTGACCACCTCCTATTAAAATACGTGATTCCCAACTCTGCCACAGCCCCTCGGGCTAACGCAGGACAGAGGGTCCCTAATTACAGGACGTTCCATAAAATATCCATCCCGATGTTAGCACACGCCCTCGGTCGTTCCTCACCGGAGCTGTCTGGCTGCTGCGACTCAGACGCCCTCTCAATACATTCATGGCTCCGAACCAACTTTGATGCAGCGGTAACGGTTGTTTCCCGCTCCTCAAAGAGGTTGGCCCCACCAGCTCCATGGTTTAACGATTCCCTCAGATCTAGCAAAAGAAATTGAAGAAAATAGAATGGAAATGTCGTAAATCCTATCTACCTGAGAACAGGAAGGTGTATACACCTTAAAAGCTCATTACATTCTCGTGAATGCAGCCAAGAAAAACTTCTTTCAAAACAAGATAGAAAATGCCCAAAATAAGAGTAAGGAAATATTTAGCATAGTTAGATCCTTTACCGCCCCGAAAGCCATCACAAAGGAAGGGCCATGCACGGAAGAATGGTCTAAGCAAATAGCTCAATTCTTCCACAAAAAGAACTCTGTTATCCAACAATCCTTCACTAACATCTCAGAGGAAGAACTGACCTTCTACCATAGTTCTAATAGCAAATTTCACCTCTTGGTTCCTCCATCTTTACTAGTTTTCCCTGAGTTTCAGCTTGAAGAGTCACTGACCCTTCTCCAACGCATTAAGTATGGCTCTCCTACCGACCCATGTCCAGCAAATATCCTGAACCTATTAGCTCCCATCAAAAATCCCACGGTAAACCAGCTCTTTAATGCTTCCCTCTCCTCAGGCAACATGCCGAAATATGGAAGAATGCTAAGATTCTTCCACTGATTAAAAAGGCTAACGCCAAACCGACGGACCCTGCCAACTACAGGCCAATCTCCCTTCTTCCGGCCCTCTCCAAAGTATTAGAGAAGCTTGTAAACAAGGCCCTCCAAAAACACATTGAAGATAGGAAGCTCCTTCATGAGTCCCAATCCGGTGTTAGGGCTAACTACAGTACGGAGTCCGCTCTGCTTGAAGTGACTGAATTTCTCAAGGGTAAGCTGGACCAGGGAGGCAAGGCTGTTCTGATGCTGCTCGATCTGTCGGCGGCCTTCGATACGGTCCCACATGAAAGGCTCCTGGACAGACCTGCTAACATCGGCCTGGGGGACACCGCCTTAACATGGATGTCATCCTTCTTGGCAAATGGATCTCAGGACATCTGGCTTCTCCCTTTCTCATTCCCAGTTCCGGTCACAAATGTAGGTGTCCCTCAGGGCTCCATTCTCAGTCCTACCCTTTTTAATATATATCTATCCCCCCTTGCATTTCTGGTAGAGGGTGCCAAAATTGTTTCCTTTGCTGATGACACTCAGCTGTTTTTTACGCGCGAAAAAGGAACCATCTTTGACGGGGCAATGATTAGGTCTTGCCTCACAAAGGTTTTTAACTGGCTTAAGATCAATTAGCCGAAGTGCAATCCTGACAAAACCGAAGTTGTTTTCTTTGGTAATCCAGAAACGCCTGACTGGAGCTCTTGGGGGCGATAAGGAATTGTCATAGACAAGACACTCTCCATGCGCTTTCAAATCCAAAATCTAACTGGCGCTTGCTTTGGCATACGCCGGATGCTAAAAAAATTCATACCACTGTTACCGCTTGAGAGCAGAAAGATTGTGGTACAGCCTCTGGTGACATCAAAGCTTGACTATGTCAATAGCATGTACCTCGGTCTTCCCAAACAAATCTCTTATCCAGAGCCTACAAGTGGTACAAAACACGGCGGCCAGAGCCATCCTGAGACCTAAACCAGATCTAGTATGACCCCTATTCTTAAGTCTCTACACTGGCTCCGCATAAAAGAACGGATCGACTTCAAAGCGATGACGATCTTCGTTAAAGCTTTCCAGGGCTTAAGAGCCGGCTACCTAAATAAGCATGTTAATCGCTACACAACATCTAGAACCCTAAGATCTTCCAATGCCAACATTGCCTTCATGCCTAAAATATGCTGTGCCCGCACCGGAGGCTTGATCCCTCGGCTTGCTCGGCACAACATTGTGGAATAGCCTCCCTGAGTCTCTGAGACTAGCCAAAGACCTACTCTCTTTCAGGAAGAACTTAAAAACCTGTCTTTTTAATAACTGATGGGTCTTTTACGCACATTTTTCACTTGCTGTCACGCGTCTGGACACACTAGTCTGAGTAGCTGCGGGCTTTATTAAATACACTATTTCATTTCATTAGGTCCCTGAGAGTGCAAAGGAACACTCGTCCAAATTCTAAGGGCCTTATTTATGAGGCCTAGCTTCACTTTTATGCCGCCGGTGCATCACTTTTTGTGACGCACCGGCAGCATAAAAAATGTGCCATGTTGCACCCTATTTTCAAAGTGACGCATCTAGGCATTATACCTACGCCAGGTATAATGTATGCAGGGTGGGTGTTGCCCTGCAAAAAGCCTCGTAGAAGTGGCGCATTGAAATCTATGAGAACTCCGTGCGCCACTTCTAGGACGCCATTGCATCAATATCTTACACCTGCCTCACAGCAGGCATAAGACTGATGCAGGCCCTTTCACATGAGGCTTGCCCCATGTGAAAGGACACACTGCTGGAGTTGTGTCTATTTTCAGACACACCCCAGCAATGCATCACTTTTGCGCCTACAGATACGTCAGAAATACTGACGTATCTGTAACTCCTTGCGACATGATTCGTCATACAGTTAATATGACGCATCCATCATGTCGCAAGGAGGGCGCACTAAGGAGAGAAGCATCCCTGTTTTTTTTACACAGCGATTCATAACTTCTCATAAATAAGGCCCTAAATGTGTTTACATCTAATATTCAGGGATACTTATGTTGTGTTTTCAATATTGTAACACAGCAGCAGCTCACCAATATTACTGCAAATAATCTCTGTGACGCCCTCCCATTTCTTATATGTTAGGCCTTGTTTTGATCTAAAATAAACTTTTTTATGTATATTGCATGAAACATAAGCACATTACTCTGCAAAATGGCTGTACTAGACTCTCGCACATCAGGTACATAAAAAATAAATTAAAGGAAAACAGTCTTTAAAAAAATCTGTTTAAGAAATATTCAAGGTCATTAAGGCAAAACTCTGGAGTACGGAGCTGACTCTGTCAGGGGGCCCCCTGAAAGGCTGGGGCCCTGGGCCAGAGCCCACTTTGCCCATGCATTAAAACGTCTCTGGGTGTCTCTGAACAACAACCTATATTGCTCAGTGGTTAAGCCAAACCCATCTATCAGAGCACTCTTCAGGACTTTGTAATTGTTAGCATCCTCATCACTGACTGTGAGGAGCTTGTCTCTACCTTTGTCAGAAAAAGAGAGCCACAAGATAGCTGCCCACTGACTCTGGGGTACCTGCTGTACTTTGCAGGCCCTCTCCAAAGCAGTCATCCACTTGTGGATGTCATCCCCATTCTGATATGGGGGGACTATCTTGCTTAGGTTTCTATGGTCATAAGACCTATCCCTATCTCTAGGAATGTTGCTGCCACCAGTGGGTTCTGACCCACACAATTTTTGCTCTCTAGCCAGAGCAAGCTTCTCCTTGGCAAGGGCAAGTTCTTCCCTCTGAATCCTCAGATAAGCTTCCCTCATTCTGGCTTCATGCTCCTTTCTCTCAGGGGAAGTCATTCCCCTGTGAGAGGAAGCACTAGAGATGCTAGAGACATGGGAGTGGATGGATTCCCTTGAAGGGGATCTGTCCCTCCTGCTTCTCTGGTTAAGCCCACTTGGGGGTCTGTATGGGGGGACCCCATGCAAACTCCCATGTAAGCTTAGGTTAGCCTGGCTAAGTCTTCCTACTTGGCCCTGGCTGTCTACCTCTTCCTCTGAAGCCCCATCTGACTCCTCTGTGGTGGGTAGACCCTTATCTACAGCTATGGCACCATACTTGGCAGCTCTTTCAGCATCATAGGCCTCCAGAAGCTCCACTAGCTGTCTAAGGGTAGGGTTGGAACCCTGTTTTAATCTCCTGGAGGTACACAGTTGTCTCATCTCCTGGAAAGTGAATGCATCATATCTAGAGGGAATCTGTCTAGGATTCTCCTCTCCTGAGGGAGCATCAGTGTGATCTCCATTCAGGGACATGATTCTAGTGAGGGTGTGGTGTGTGCACCTACCTACACAAGTTGTATCTACTAAACCTCTCTAGTAGTTGTAGTCAGGGTGTGTTACTCCCTTCAACCTACAACCACTAAGTCCAGTAGGACTTAAGTATTATAATCTATGTTATATGTACCTAAACAATATCTGTGTGATCTTTCAATTTAGTATCTCAAGATTACAATGGTATTACAACAGCAAGCTCAGATCCCACCGCTGCCACCAATGTGAGAAGTTGGCCTGATGTATGATGTCACTAGTTCTAGTGTACACCTTATATCAGTCCAAATACCCTTATGGTGATTGGTTGTAAAGTCAACCTTATAGACCAGCTATCCTAGTGGTAGCATGGACAAGAGCAGTCTTAGGCTAAACTCTGAATGGCATGTGAAGCCAGCTGTGATACCATATATAATCCCTTGAATACCAAATGAAAGGACACCACAACAGATATATATATAAAATAAAGTGTATTTATTCTAGTCAAACCCTCAGCACTCTTTATGAGATTAGAGGTAAGTACAACACAGTCTTATTTATGCATACATTAAGTCACACAGGTAAGTAATACAGTTAGGCCCTAGGGGCCACGCAAACCATATACTAAGTAAGTGGTATAAGGACCACTGTCACGGAAATAGGCTAGGCCTAGGCCTAGGGAATCGCTGGGGCTACACTACACTAGCAACAGTTAGGAAGTGGGAGGCCCACGGGATTCAGGTGCAGAGTGGAAACACTCACGCGTAATGCGTAAAAGTCGATAGAAATAGTAGTTGTTAGCAATTAACAGTTTAAGGACACTTCTAAAGCAGCTAGAGAGTCGAGACTCGGAAACTAGACCCTAGGATAGTCACTACCCTTGTGAGCATCGAAGTACCCAAGTTACCTAGCCCACAGGCTGCGGGTGCATAGGTGTGAACTTGCGTCGGGTTTCGTCGTGGACTTCTATGGATGCCTGAAGGAAAGTTGCTGACAGGCAGTCAGTGAAGAGTGTCCGGTGGATCCCAAGGCTGGGATCAAGAAGAGAGGAGACCTGCAAGCAGAAGGGACAGAGTCAAGGTCACTAGCCAGTGACCACGTGGAACCAGGAAGGAACCAGGCGATGTCGTGAAGATTGCAGGTGAAGGTGAAGCTTGTCGCTGCAGCCACGAGGACCAGGGAACGTTGAGGACGACCAGGACCAGGAGGCGAGCTGTCCCACAAAGGCTCTTGCTGTCGGCGGCGTCGAAGTTGGACAAGGACTCACCAAGCCTTGGCAAGCGGAACCCACGAAGAACGGAGGACTTGCTTCTGGTGCAGACCAGGAAGGTCTGGGGTGCTTCTTTTTTTCAAAGAAGCAGGAGCCAGTCTGGAGGAGCCAAACCAGCAGTGAAGATTTCTGGATGCGTCGTCACAAAGGCCACTAGCCAACGGGCAAGCAACCGGACAGACGCGGCAAGCAGGAAAATGCAGAAGGGCCCCACGCAGGACTCGTGGAGTGTGGGGGGCTGATCTTTGGTGCAGATGGTGCTTGGGGTTGGGGCTTCTCAATCCCCGGTACACAACTTCGAGGGTGCCTCAGAAGCTGCGCTGGAAGATACTAGCCACTTTTCCCAGGTAGCCGGTCCCACGTCTCTCGTCGCCTCCACGGATCTCAGCTCGGCTGTGGATGTGGATCAGGGTCGGAGAAGTCTGGAAGTCAAGGCTCTGGTCAGGCTCTGCAGTCGGTCCCTCGTAGAACTTCAGCAAAGCAAAGGGTAGTCTCTTGATGGTGCCTGTTTGCACAGGGTAGCCACTCCTTGGCCACAAGGGAGATTCTTCAGTCTTCTTCTTTGGTCGAATGTCGAAGGTCCAGAGTTTCTGTTCAAGTTGCAGGTTCAGGATAATCTAAAGTCTTGAGGCCCAACTCCCACTCTTATGCTAATCTGGGGGGCTGGTATACCTGCTAGGTCACGCCTTATGGGTGGGACCTGGGAGGGGGGTGGTTACACCCCCTTCCCTTTGTCCAGTTTCGCGCCAGGACTGGGGCTGGAGTGCCCCAGCACCGGTTTGAACTGGACTATGCATGGAGCACCTTGTGTGCCCCAGGCATGTCTCATTCCTTTCAGCCCTCCCTGCCCCAATACACTAAAGTCTGTCTGGGGAGGTGCTAGCACCTCCCCAAGCAGGAAACCTATTGTCCAAGCCTCCCTTGACGGGATCACTCCCAGCAGCAGGAGGTCAGACTTGTGTCTGTGGCAGCAGCATCCATTTTGTGATGCTGAGGCTTTGGTTAGAGTTAAACAGCAAAGTAGGATTTTAACATGTCTCTCCCTCTAGAAGGGAGGAATAATATCCTCATCACCAGAAATGGTATGGGGGTATTATTCCAAAGTGTTAGACACCTTACACGACATGTTTTGATACAGCCAAACCATAGTTACCATAACCGTTTAAGATTATAAGGCACTTTAAGAGTATATGGTAGGCTACATCATAGAACAGCTATAAGGACATGGTTCCGAAAGCTGCAGACAGGCTCAGCTCATGCTAGAGCACCATCTCACATGTTACCAAGCACTCTGCCTCCAGGATTGTTAAGGCCTGCCATAGGAGTGACTGATAGGTACACATGTGTCTATATATAAGGGTAGATATAGGCATACTATATCTAAGCAAGGGGTGATTACACGACCTTGCCCCAGCTGAGTGATCAGCCAGTGGTGTCTGATTGGAAGGCCAGACCAGGGGTGGCATAATACATGCTGCAGCCCCTGGGAGGCCTAGGATACACCTATGCCCTGGGTACCTAGGGTACACTGTACAGGGTCCAATAAGGTGATCCTTACCAATTGGGAATGTGCCTAGGGTACATGGAGTCCATTTTAAAGAGAGAGCAGACAGCCTGAGACCCTGAATGGCAGGATCTCAGGCCAACTAAGTCGAAAAACCAGCTAGACACTAGGCAAAAAGTTGGGGGTAACCATAGTCAGATATCCACCTTCCTACACAAGTGACTTGCTGTTGCCAAGGCTTGTTGGGTCCAATCTGGTCGCCGACACCGCAGCACTCGACAGACTTTGTGGGACAGCTCAAATCCAGCTCCTTGTCATCATCGGCACCTCCTGGACCTCGTAGCTGAAGAGTCAAGACACCTGTCAACTCACCTGAAGCACCCGACATCTGTGGGAATTGGTCACTGGTAAGTGACCCAGACTCTGTCCCCTCTACTTTGAGGTTCCTACCATCCTAGATCCAGGCTTGTATCGCTTCGGACACTTCTCCTCTTCACGGCAGCAGCACTTCTTCGCCAGCTTCCATTGAAATCGACGACCCGACTCGACACCATAAGACACCTATGCACTCGGCTTCCCTGGGTGAGGTAACACAAGTACTCCGGTGCTCCCATGGGTGCTAACCCTAGAACTTCCTAAGTCCAAAAGGGTTTGGTCCTGACTCATTTCTAAGTGTCCCTAATCTTTAAATTTCCAACCGCGACATTGCCCATAGAAGCTAATGGGAACCCGCGGCTGTGTTCACACACTGCACACGGCCCCTGTGTCACTACCTTGGGTGGTTCCTTGAGGTGCGAGCGATTCTACAGGCTCTAGGCCTTGTGTCTAGTTCAGTCGTGGTTCTTATATCACTTTATTGGTATATGGTTTGGTACGCCCCTAGGGCCCAAACGTGTATTTGTGCTGGTACTGTTGATTGCTAACTTGTAAATTAAGTACTTCGAACTCCAGCCTCATAAAGAGACTAGAGGGGTGTGTTTTATCTTAAATACATATATTTTAAATATATACCTGGTGTGGTTGTCCTTTCATTTGATCATTCAAGAGATTATAGACTGGTAAAACAAGCTGCTTTACATTCCTTCAAGACTTAGCCTGAAGGCTGCTCTCCATAGCTACCACTAGGATAGCTTTCAATAAAGGTTGTCTTTGACCTATTTACCATAAGGGGTTGTTTGGACTGATACAGGGTGCCTACTATAACTAGTGGACAGCATATATCAGGCCAACTTCTCACATTTGATACAATTGCATTTTCAGCACAGTAGCAGGAAAAATGCCACTTGAGCCATAGGACATGAGTATAATATGTAAGTGTTATGTTTGATTGTGTATGGTGTGTACCTCAGTTGGGTGTCCTCAAGATCCACAAAGAGCCAAAGATGCCCAGCCCGATCTTCTGTTTAACGTTTGTAGTTCTCATGAATAGTATCTAACATGTTAATGGCAACATGTTTGTTGAAGCTTACATCACAAGTAATTTGGCCATTAATGGGTTCCTTGCCAGTACAGTTCACACAAAAAGGGGATTTAGGAAGCCATGAGGGCACAGGGATGCCTACAAATTCCAAAGTAGTGTTGCTCATGTTGTAAATGGCAGGAAGGCTGTATGGGTAGGGCCTCACATCACCAGCTATTTCGCATGATGTACCACTCAATGTTTGACAGGATTGTAAAGATGAACTCAAGGAGATTTTGAGGGAATTAATTTATCAGTTTGAAGGCTGGTTGGCCAGGGTGGTGGAATTACACAATACACCCTTTGAACATAATGGCATCATAGGATCAATCCATTGACCCACTTTTAGCCATTCAACAGCCTAATATTTGCTTCTGAGGCTCTATGAGAAGTCCTAGTGCTATGAAACTCAAATAGTCTCATGGCTATTTGAGTGTTCCAGAAAATAATGTATGAACCACATGATGTGTGGCATAGAAAAGTGAAAAATAAAACTGAAAGTAATTGTATCTACTCACATAAATGGTTGCTGGGGCAGAAAGTCATCTGCATTGCTCTGGAGAGCATGCTTCCCTATCCTATGTTGATCTCCTGGCATGCCACTGGAACGTTGCTGTATTTGTTTTTATTTCTACCTCAGTGAACATGACAATAAAGCATATCCACTGAGGGTGTTCCCATTTACATGGCTTGTGACCTTAGAGCCTGGCTTTGAGGTTGAGGGAGCATTAAAAGTGCACCCCTCTTTTACAGAGACTGGCTACTGCCCTCACTACCCAGGCATTAGTAGACTGACAGTGGTAGCAGTCTTAATCAATCCTTATCTGTACCTGATGGGTACCCATACACTATAGGAGGGGTTGCCTACCATCTCCCTTATGGTACAGTCTGTGAAGTCTACCTCAACAGAGTTCGTTTTGCCTCTACTGTGTCTGGGAAATGTGTGTTGAGACAGAGTGTGTTCACTTGGTGAGGATGGAGTGGTGAGTCATTATGTTTAATGTAAGCCAAGATGGTATCTGGTCTACTAGACATTCCAGCTCCTCCCCAGTCCTTATAGAAACTTGGTGGGTTGGGGAAAGCACCGGCTCTGTGATTAGATCAGACTCCTTCTACTGTGATGGCTCCCTCGCTTTTTGTGGGTGATGGTTCGGGCTTCCTGGCCTGGAGTTGCCCAACCTATCAACCTTCCTCACTAGGGATGGCACGGATATATATTTCCATAGGAAAATCATCTTTTGGCCTGCTAATAACTAGCTCAGTTTGAAAAATCTTCACAAAACTTTCCCAAAAAATGTCTAATCTACCTCAGCTCCTTCTAGGAATGTTTCGGGATGATCCAACATACCAGGCAGAAAAAAGGGGGTGAGGGGACCAAAATGTGTTTTCCACACACAATTTTCCATTGGAAATTGAGCAGCAACACAGAAAAAAGAGCTGAACCAAAGTATACCAAATTTGACAGAAAGCTAGATCCTTACCAAGTAAGGGTGCTTTTTGTGATTTGGTATAAATCTGTTCATAAGCTTTTGAGAAATCAAGTCTCAAAAACATTGTATTTTCACACCGCAGAGGATAAGCGGAATCAACAGATCTCAAGGTGAGATCTGATTGGATACTAAGCCTGGGCAAAGCACTACGCTACGCTCGCGTAGTTTGCGAAGTTTGCGCTACTTCGCACTATGCGAATTGCACATAGCACAGTGCAAACACACGTAGCATAGTGCAGCGGTCATTTTTTGCTTGCTCGCGGTCCTCAACGTCAAGTTGGCGACCGCCAGCAAGCAAAATGACATCCCGGCAAGACTTTTTCCTCGTTCGCGATCAGCAACATCAAGTTGCCGATCGCGAGCGTCGAAAATAAACCTCCCGGCGAGATTTTCAACGCGGGGAGGTCAGGTTTCTCATTGCGAGTAGTCGCGTATGCTCGTGACCGCTCGCGATGAGAAACTACCAGTCCGCGTTGAGAAAGCAGCAGCTCGAGTAAAAATCTACTCGAGCTGCAGAAAACTACAGCTCGCACTGTGCAAGATGCCGTTTTCAATGATTGTACAGTGCCGGATGCTTGTCCACACTGTGCAATCATTGAAAACGGCATCTTGCACAGTGCGAACAGGGTACTACGCAGTTCGCAAAGTGCTACGCGTAGCTCGCGTAGTGCGAAGTGCACTTTGCGTAGCTACACGTAGTGCTACTTCGCGAACTACACCCAGGGTTATTGGATACCATCACATCAACAAAGATGTGGGGGCAGCCATTTTAGGAGTAGGATACTGAAAAAAATACATGTGGCAGGATAGGGATACACTAACCCCCTAGGCCCCTGATGGGAGGGTCCCCTGTGCTCCCAATTTTTTAAATTTTTTTGCAGTGGAATCTGGTCCATGTGAGCACGGGCATGGGAGATTTGCTGCAGACATGCTCCTAATGGGAGGCAGCGGAACAGGGACTGCTCTTACCTGGCAGGAGCACTGTAAAAACCTTCTCCCACAATGAGAGAAAAGCTGTCTCCTGGTGTATCCAAGATGGGTGCATGCAGGTGCAGAGGAACCACATTTCATGTGTTGTGAGTGCGGCCGGTGGGACTGGGCAACCCATATTAGTCCCCGAGTGATGGGGTCACCTGTGCCAGTATTGACAGGGAGGGGGGCACCATGCCACACCTCCCTTTAAATGAATTACAACACCGGGAGATAGGTTTTCTGGGGCTAATATTGGCTTGGAGAGAAGGGATGCACGCCCACTTCCCAAAACTTTAAAAAAATCGAAAGATTTGCCGACTCCCCCCGACATCAAGGATGCACGCTGGCAGGGGTAGGTGGGGCTGTGGGGATTATAGGTCTGTCCTCTCACTGCCTCCAATAAATAAAAAGGTGGCAGGTGCCCAAGTTGGCCCCAGACACCCACAAATAATAATTGTTTTAAAAAATAGGGTAAAATGAATGACAATTGAGCATCGAGTGCCGTTAATTTATCATACACTAATCCTACCAAGGAGCACCCCATAGTGCAGTGGGGCTTTTTTAATTGCATATATTCTTTGCCTGGGGTGATGCTAGAAGTGTGCCAGCACCCCCCCCCCCCCCCCCCCCCCAAACAGGCACATCAATAATCTCACAGCATGTAAGTGCTGTGCTGTATCGAGCAGGCTCAAGGTGTTCGGGAAAGAACAGGCGAAAAAGAAGACTTACCTGGTGCCTCAAGATGCACAGGATTATCTGGAAGTCGCAAAGACGTGCAACAGTAGTTGCAGGTCTAGTTTCTCACGGACCCAAGAATCTGCAAGAATTGGTGAAGCAGTGAAGTGCGCGCGTATGATTCTAAAGCGCACACTTCACCTTGATCTCCTCAGCAGTAGTGTTGTTTAATTTGCACTTCCGTATTAGTCAGTTAGAAGGTTAGTGTAGCTGTAGCTGAGTTCGCGCATAGAAATTAGTGTATTGTAGTGTTTTTCGTGTGCGTAGGTTAGTCAGTCAAGGTGTTGTTCAGGATACAACTCTCAGAAGGTTTTAACTTCAGCAGTCAGCATTCGAAGCCTTCTCAGTGGCGTAGCTAGAGCTTCTGCCGCCCGGGGCTATCCCTCAGATTGCCGCCCATGGCAGGTAGCGGGGGGAGGGGGGGTGCTGGGGAAAAAGGACGGCGAACAGCGGGGTCGAATTGGCAGTGTTTAAGTTACGACGCCACTCTCTGCTCCTCTGCAGGTGAAAGCAAAGGTCGGAGCGGAGGTGCTGCGTGCCCAACACTAACCTCACTATACAATGTAAGAGCTTTAGAATATTGACAAGTGTGCCTGTGCAAAGAGGGCATGAAATAGCTGAGATTGGGTCATAAATTCAAAACTGTTCTGAACAGGGGCTCCAAAATACGTTCGGCCCCAGGCCCCCAAAATCCTTATGATGTCCCTGTTCTTATTCGCTTTTCTCAGACCAGGAGGGGTAACAGTATGCTTTCATTTGGAAGTGCTTCTAGTCAACCACTGCCAGGGAAGAAGTACGCTGGGTACATGTTATGGGGTTATCGTGACCTCTGAATGTTTTCTGGTTTTCTTCCCCTCCTGTAGGGGTGTTAGGTGATCTACATTCTTTTTTGTAGGAGGGAGGCGTGGGCGTCTGGCCTGTGTGCTTGTACTCTGTTTGTATGCTCACAACAAGGGTGGGGATGTCGTCTTGACATTAGGTATGTTCGAGGAGGGCGACCCAGCGCCCAACCCACTGAGAAGCGCAATCTCATTTGGATGATACCACTGCTCTTGAGGGGTTTTATTAGCATTTCTGCTCACAACCTGTTCTTGGATATGGAATTCTTTACAAAAGCACTTTTTTACTATACCATGCCATTTATGGTATGGGAGCTTAAAATTCATACTCGGTGCAAGCAGAGGGAGTCCCCACTGAGAGGACTATATGTGCTAGCATTGTCTTTATGCAGGCACATAGGTCATTTCAGGCAAGAGAGGCATGTGTTTCCAGCTGTTCAGGTCATGTTCCAGTTCGAGGGATCAGTGTGCTGTAAATGAGTGGCCTGCAAGGGCCGCATAATGCCACCGTGTACACAAAGTACTGTTAGGATGGATTTTCTCAGCATTTTAATGTGCTTTTAGAACGTTTTCATGAGTACTCTCAAGAAAGCTATGATCTTACAACCTTAAGCACACGCAAATAATTTAAATGATAGTACAGTATGTAATCAACAACAGTATTATTTCTGTGGTTTTATTGTTTTCGGCCCACTGGCCTCTTCTTTTAAGCCTTTGCCAACACGTGTTTGGTCGTCAAAGGGCGTAACCCTACGACTTTGTCAGGGCTAAAAAACAGAAAACAATTCCAATTGTAATGCTACATGTCATTCCAAATCAGTCCCACACCCATTTTCTGGTGACATAGGTGTATTGTTAACATATTCCAATACCATTTGTGACATGTCAGTGGAAACCCATGCGCATTTTCTCACAATACCCGTTTGATTGACGTGTTTCAGATGTTGCTTCAGTATCCCACAGTAGTCCAACACATCACATCATTATGCAAACGTAATGTTTCCAATAATATACATGCAAAGATAACGTTAGCATACGACATACTGCGCAGTTGAATTGTCCATCATACTTGTGGGGCAAGATAATATATTTGTCAAATTGCCCCATCATTTAAACCCTGTGAAGTGTGACCTTAAAACTACGCAGCAGTGAAGAGCACTCCCTGTCATCCAACGTGTAATATCCCACTCCCATAGGGTCCCGACCAAAATCCATAAAATAACAGTCCAGAAAAGCGGTACGTCCTAGGTCTCTCCTGTACAGAGAATGTGAAAGGTCACCATATGATTTCAACAAGTCTATCACATCTCTAATATGACAACCAGTGACTACTGAGCATATGAAATGGGGCTAGATTCCGCCCCAACCAAACGCACTGCGTGAAAGCGCCTTGTTAGCGATCATATATAAAGTTAATCCAATCTTAATCATAAACTTTTCTCTCAGTGTTCTCAGTTTGTCCTCTATTTTCTCCAATTTTGTCCCCACACGGAATCCAATACGCCATTTTCCAAATTTCTTAATGTTTAAACTGTGCTCCTCCGGCCTCTTGTAAAAACATGAGCAGATGCGAGGTTCGTCAGACAGTGTTTATTCGATAAAAACCCAATGCATTTCGGGCAACGCAGTGCCCTTCGTCAGGGGTCACTATAAACAACGATAAAATGACCAGTTACTACTTACACTTATTGCCATCATACTTCAATTGTTCTCATGACTTAATATGCGATATCCCACCATAAACATTTGTTTTACACCCCTTTGGTTGCCACTAACTTCTCTAATACGTTAACCAAATGTTTTCCTTCTTTTTTCCCCCTATTTTTTCAAAAACGCATTCCGTTAATTTTTCACCCTATTACCCTCATCACTAAACAGTTCATCAAAATTCTAACAGTTAGATAGAGCCTACTATGACTTCCATTCTTTTCTTCTTTCATCTGCAAATTGCAACTTTTACAAGTACTCTGTCTCCCTGTGTTCTCAATTTAAACTCGTCAAATTTGTATACTCATTTCAACAAATGTGAACTGTTTCGCTGTTATTCATACCTGTCACAAATCCATACAACCACCGGTCCTCTTCCCCATTCCAAAAAAGTCTTTATGTCCCTCGTTACTCCTCCCACATTTAAATACCCACAATTCAACATTTCCCGTTATCGCGATGTTACTGAGATTGCGTGAAAAGTTAAACATACAGCAACTCCCATGATGCACTTCAAATGTATTGGCACTCAGCTAAGCTGACCCGATCTTTAAATTTTATATAAAAACAGTTGTTTATTAATGTACGTTGTAACACTGTTTCTCAAAAGAATATAACACCAAAAAAAGAAGGAAAACATTTGGTTAACGTATTAGAGAAGTTAGTGGCAACCAAAGGGGTGTAAAACAAATGTTTATGGTGGGATATCGCATATTAAGTCATGAGAACAATTGAAGTATGATGGCAATAAGTGTAAGTAGTAACTGGTCATTTTATCGTTGTTTATAGTGACCCCTGACGAAGGGCACTGCGTTGCCCGAAATGCATTGGGTTTTTATCGAATAAACACTGTCTGACGAACCTCGCATCTGCTCATGTTTTTACAAGAGGCCGGAGGAGCACAGTTTAAACATTAAGAAATTTGGAAAATGGCGTATTGGATTCCGTGTGGGGACAAAATTGGAGAAAATAGAGGACAAACTGAGAACACTGAGAGAAAAGTTTATGATTAAGATTGGATTAACTTTATATATGATCGCTAACAAGGCGCTTTCACGCAGTGCGTTTGGTTGGGGCGGAATCTAGCCCCATTTCATATGCTCATGTTTACCTGGGTGTCATTTGGGCAGGGCACCCTCCAAGCTGCACGCAGCAATAGAAACAAAACTGAATTTAGAATACTATATTGGAGTGCATCCCGCCATTACTGATGTATGCTCTACAAATTTAAACCAGTGACTACTGCCCACCTGCACTGACGGTTATAGTCCCAAAACGGAGCATGTAAATATCCACCGTTATCACCTGAGTAAATATAAATATTCCGCATTAGTTTCCACCTCGAATCTACATAACCATCCAACCCATAACTGATCCACCATGTCACTCACCGATTCTTAATTGACTTGAAGAAATGGAAGATTGTGACCACTAAATCAACACATCATGACAATTAAACAACTGGCCATATTCTCGTGAATTCAGATCAAAATCTCTACAAGTAGCCTGCAGTGCTCTTCTAAGCCATCGCACCCTGGTCTCAGAAAGGAGAGCGCCGGTCCAGCCATGACCCATGTGCTCTTATTAAAGGCAAACCCAATAATGCAGTAAAAACACAGGCGGTGACTCGAAACAAGGAGACGTTGGGAAAATATGATTGTCTGGTCGCCTCTAGAAGTGGAGAATCTACAGGTAGGGACGATGGTGAGGGTGGTGGGGGGCTCCTCAGCAGACAGACACAGTGTCCCACACGAGGCCTCCAGACACAACCCTTCTGCATAGGCTCACACATGGCTGCACACAGTTATCTGGAGCTCACTTCTACAAGTAGGCAGGACGCCTGGCTACCTGGGACTTTAGGAACAGTTATGGACTCCAGATCAGATCAACACATCCCAGGTGTGTCTCATGACCCGACATTGTTTCCAGGCTCAGACTCAACACAGTAACCCACGTTTCTAAGGACGGGGTAGACACCTAAAGGGAAGGGCCCTGCAACCATCACGGGGTCCCCAAACCCTAGGGTGCTGGGTATTTCGGATCCGGTTCCACTGAGCTATCTACATGAAACAAAGCTCTGTGATCCGTATGCTACATGTTCTTTGCAACAGGCACAGGCGCGCAACACCCATTGGACTCAAAGGGCTTCAAACCCCCCCCCCCCTCCCCCTCCCCCCCCCGTCGTGTGTGGCAGCCCGGGATGAGACACCTTCCCGGGCAAAAAAGCAGCTGTACCCGAGCACTTCACAGGTCTTTAAAAGACCATTTGCATGTTAATGAGGCCTCAGGCCTCGCTGTTGTTTCACCCCTTCTAAGAGCCCCTGCAGCTCCACTCTGCCTATTGCTTAAAGTTCAGCCCCCCCCCGAAATTTTTTCTCAGCCCCCCCCGAAATTTGTCTCTAGTTGCGCCTCTGAACAGGCATAATAACTCTCTGCGCTACCTTATGATGAGTCAAACCTGCCACAGCAGGTACATTAACCACCTGAATTATCTTTACATGTTTGTTGCCTGTGAACTCTCAGACACACACAAGAAGCTCTGCAGCAGGTGCTTTAACACCCATGAGTTATTTCTAAACACAGCGCCCAATAATCCCCCTCCCCAATCCCCCGACACTGCTCTGAAGCCCTCTCTGTGGGCAGACCCTGATAAATGAGGCATGCTTCAATTTCACGACAATACCTGCCATTAAGCAAATTGAGAAAAGGCAAAATGTAAGTCATTATTAAAATCTGGCCGAGCCACTGGTGTAACAAAGGCCCCCACAACACCAACAAACGCAAATGTTTTTCAATAAAGCCGGATCAAACCAGCGGAACGTCATTTGGGACATGTTCATTACCACCACAAAGCGTTTATTTTATTGTAAATAACAAACTCACTCAGTGTCAACCATGCCTCGTCGCTTGAATACACGCCCCGTAGTCTGCCGCCGTCACATCCCTGACATCATCAAGCCGGCCTCGATAATCATACACCACAGACCAGTGACCACCCATCGACGACTAATGACAGGTGCTCTGCACTGCACGAACAAAAAACGCACTGGTTCCAATGTGCTTAAAACACACTTTTAATGACTTTATTTAGGTATCTCTGTGGCAAATCTTCCTGTACTCTCCAGACTCGAGAGCGTGTGGCGCCGCGGTGGCGCACGTCACTGCTACGCTTTCAGCGCAGGGGTGGGGCTGGCCAAAAATGATTCCCAGAGCCATCATTGGTAGCGCTTTCGCGCTCTACTAGATTGATGGCTCTGGGACCCACATACGTAGCGGCCGCCGGCCGCGCAGCACTGATGGCCTATGACGGCGGCCTTTATAACTTATTTGGGAACACTGTGTCACTGTCCGCAAATAAATTATAAAGGGCCGCCGCCATGGGCCATCAGTGCCGTGTAGCTGCCGCCCCGAAAATAGTGCCGCCTGGGGCGGACCGCCCCCACCGCCCCCCCCTTGCTACGCCGGTGAGCCTTCTTATAATTCCCCAAAATTACGGTCTTGGAAAGCATTATTTTATAAGGTCAATGGGCTTCTTTCATTCATATCCAGGTTCCAGTCCGGATCTTCCAGAGAGCTCGCAGCCAGTGTTGTTGAAGCTACCGCGAAGGTGCAAGTGACTCTCGGCTCTCTGCCGCTTCCCGCTTCCTACCTACCACGCCAATATTTTAGTCCAGTGTTTCCCAAACTGTGTGCCGTGGCTCCCAGGGCAGCCGTCCAACCTAGCCAGGGGAGCCGCGCACCAAGCCCTTTAATGCATTTAAAGGTGAATGCATTTACTGGCTTCAGTTAAACTAATTAGACTTAAACGCATGATGTCAAAGATTTGCAAGTGACATACCTAAAGCAGTAAATGCAGTGCTTATTTGATGGCATGTTGAGGGAGATGACCTCCGTATTTCACTGGATGCCCACATTCCAACACTCCCAAAGTAAGCGGAAGACGCCTAATTAATTTTGTTAAACTCCTTAATAGTTTCGTTTTTTCCCAAATGCATTTTACACCAAAGTTCTGCTTTTTTCCAAATGCATTTTACACCAATGCAAGTTATCAGGAAAGTGCAGTTGTCCTGTCTATTAAACACACTAAGTATTATTAAGTATTGACATTTGTACTTGAATCATAGGTACTTCCAGTACACACTTCTTTCAGTACACACACATTTCCAGACAGGCCTGCTCGCTCCTTGAGGACGGGTAAGTAAAACACCATATACGGCATTATGCAAACATTTGGAAGCAAGAAAGAGGGACGTTTAAAAAAGAAATCTGAGGAATGTATTTTACTTGCAATGATTTGGAGGCAATTTTAGGGACAGCAAAATTGTAGTTTAAAAAATCGTGAGTCACCCTGCTGTGACAGGTGTGTTGGCACATATGGCATGGGTAGAAATGGCAATGCATGCGAATATTCTTCAAGCGCAGAAACGCTTTGGCAATGGGGCCTACATACATAGGGGTGCTATCTAGCACTGGAAAGTGGGATAAAGTTTGAGAGGGTACTCTACAAATAGTATGGGCAAAGTAGTGTAACTAGGAATATTTTATTAGATGTGGCACCTTAGTAATACGAAACACCCTGTGTATATGATTATAATACCTTCATCAGCTTCATCCCAATTATTTTCATGGAGAAAAATGCAAGTACTCCCGAGGCCGGGCTTACATCCTCCCACCCTCCAAAAAAAATAACAGCGGGGAGCCATGAGCAATGGCCAATGAGTCAAGGGAGCCGTGGTTTGAAAAAGTTTGGAAACCACTGTTTTAGTCACTTTCAACCCGCCAAGTGTGTGGGGGAGTTGGGGAGCAGCGGCGGATTCCTTTGAACTTTTATCGGCTCCACGACCGCCCTGGAGGGCAGAAGGGCAGTCATCGAGCCCATTGGAGCTTGGTTGCGTAGGAGCCGTTTGAGCCGGGAGCAGCGGGAGTCATTCTACCCATTCCACCGTTTCTGACTGGAGTGTGCAGGATTTCCGTGCTTGCTCGAGGTCAGATCGCGGTCTGCTGCAGGGGAGCCGCAGGCGGAGCTGGGAGCCAGTGGTCTGCGATCTCTTTGCACTCCGAAGGTGGACGCCTGAGTTTCATCAGTTTCATCAGGAATTCTGGTTCATCTTGTATGCTTGCACGCCTGTACGTGCACGCTTGTACGTCTAGGGGTAGGAGCCTCTCCAGGTGCGCTTTTAGTTAACTACAAACCCGTATTGGACCTGTATTGGACTCATATTGAGCTTTTCTGCAGACCCGGTGTGGCCTCTTCCACTTGTTTTAGACTTTTGCACTACCCTAGACTGCTCTGGTGCTCCTTCGGCCTTCGGAAGATTGAGTTGCCGAGGATTGAGCCGCGGCTGAAACCGCGCATGGTTTAAACTCGCTTGTAGGCTCCCTGTCACTGTCCCGCCACTGTCCAGGATAGTCCGGAAAGCAGCTCGTGAGGGGTTGCCATCACCACCGTCGCTCCCCTCCCCTCCCCAGCCCAGATCCCCGACCCTCAACCCCCACTAACGTTGTGCCAGGTGTACAGGTGCGGTCCCCCCTGAGAGAGTGCCAGTGGTGTGGTGTGGGGGGTAGCGGCTTGCTTAGGAGTTCCAGTTCCTGTTTTCAGACTCACTGGCACATGGCGTACTAAAAGGAAGTTTATAGCCACTTAGTGGATTTCTCAAGCACACAGACCACATAAGAGGATTGATGAGGCTCAGTGTGTGACATCCCAAATTCGGTTAAACCCCTACAACAAGGAACATGCGATCTTGAAAAATTCGACAGAAGTCGTTAAACAAATCAAAGAGGAGTGTCTCAAAAAAAGACACAAGCTCCATCCCAAAAAAAAGGAGAAAGAGAGAGAAACTAACATCGCAAAAGGAGAGGCTAGTGTCAGCTCCCACTCCGGAACGAGCATTCTTCAAATTTGGGGAGAAAAACAGCAAGCAGCGATTTCATTTCCTAAAAGACCCAATGGCCGCAATTTACGCTCTTGACGGAGGTTTAGGTCTGCCTAGCCCAATTATTCAATATAAAACAAGTGAAATAAGTCTCCACGTAGTAGGATGCACAAAAGTTGAGACAAAATCAACTCAATTAGACCAATTAGGGGAAAGCCCCATACTCAAATGGAAAACAGGCCAAGATATAAGCCAAGTAGCAAGTACAAGTGAGGTTGTTAAAGTAGAGGAGACAACAAATAAAGGGTTGATAAAAATAACAGCGCAGGTGCATTTACCCATGGATTTGCTAGATCAAAACAATGAACTGAAACATGGAGAATATCTCAGTAAAAAAAGGAGCCCCAGGTAAGATAGGAGCACAAGACAACGTCCAAACTGACAAATGGACTGGCTCCTTTTCCATATCTAACGATGCAGACCTCATCCGAGCTCTGGAAATTAACACCCAAAACAAAGAGGATGCCCATTTTCAAGACCAAGGTGACATTCCTATCTCCATTTCACCCTTAGATCGGCGAAACAGGGAGGCAAGGGGGCAGCCTCCACCCCAATCAAATGTACTACTAGTGTGGAGCAGCAGAAGGGCAACAATACATCCCAAAACAGTCATCTTTTGGAAAGCCAAAAGGCTTTGTCCCCACCGATCACAATTTCATCAGTCAGTGGGTTTGAAACAATCATCAGGGACGTCGGCACAATCTATACATTCAGCTACATGGAGTGAAACCCTGCTAGGAACCCTTCAGCGAGCGATTGGTGTTTTAAATTTTCAATCAGATAAATTAGATGTTCAGATTGACCTAATGAAACTAATCGCGGTACACACAGCAGGTATTAACTCAAAATTGGACACTATAACAGTACATATTACAAAAGATTACAATAGTTGTAATCCAGGCAGTGGACGTTTGTCAAACGCAAACTCAAATTATGGATGTGGTCGAATAATAGATAAATTAGCATCCCTTCCAGAAGTTCTAACAGAAATTCTATGTGCTGTCAAACCTGTTCAAAACATGGAATGTTCAGCCAAGAAAGAATCAAAAGATGTAAAAGAAGACAGTACAGGTCTGGACAGGAACTTAAGTATTCTCCAACTTGATGTTACTATAAAACACAATGAATCTATGGATAAAAACGGAATAGGAAAACAGCAAATTATCCAGCAATCTACTTCAACACTCAGTTCACCAAATGGTGTTCAAACTAAAAGACAATGAAAACGAGAACGTAAGGCCAGGAACAACGTGTGCAAACAAGCTGGCTGGGAAGCAAGACAGATTTATCCTTTATTCTCCCAACGGAAAAGTCTTAAACAAAGTAAAAAGACCAAATACAAAGAAAGGTAGTAGTGTTCCCAATAGGGAAAAACCGCACATCAAAGAAACAAATGTCATATAAATCCAATAATGGCGTAATATATATATTGATGGTAACAATGTAGCGGGGTGCTGGGACAGCTGTAAGCACTTACTACCCAAAAGTGCCACTGGCAGGATGACGAGTCAACCTGTCAATAAAATAACCAAGAAGATGCCAGCTAATTATGCACACCCAATGAATGTATAGTAAATCTATGTAAAAAGTCCTCTAGGAATACAAGGTGTTCCACAGTTGCGTCGGAAAGAGATGAAAGTCCGTCAGAAACTTCTGTATTAAACGTTCTCTTTATTTATTCGTGATTCAAATCCAATGTTCAGAAACAGGCTGTTTCTGAACATTGGATTTGAATTCACGAATGAATAAAGCACATCAAAGTGAAGGCTCTAAAAAAAACAAACACGATAATGAGCACCCAGTTTTAAATCTGTTTGTCATTCAGAAAAAAATAAAATTCCTCAAGACGAAGGATCCAAAAAAACAACATATGATAAGAAGCACACAGTAAACACATTTGATTGTCAACACGAAATCAATAAAACCCTTAAAAACGTAGGACATAAAAAACATAAAAACAAGCTTACCTTAATTACAAAATCGAAATTGAAAACTACAGCTGTAATAAAAAATCAAGAGGCTGAAAATAGTACTCGCATGAACTTACAAATTACTCATGCAATTACCGAAGTAAATCGAAATGAATACCAAACGATAAGACCAAATATAAAAACACAAGAAGATTACAAATCAACTCAGGATAACACGCCATCAATAACATTGGCAAAGGGGCGTGGCTTAGCACGCAATGAGAGCGGACGTGCCCGGGTAGAGCTCCCGTCAGAGCCTCCCTACCCCGGGTCGTTTCTCCGTTAAAAAAATCCTCCACGCGGCCCGCTACTGCCGGCGGACCTGCTCCGGTACCTGCTGCCTGCATTGGCCGACTTTGAGGCCCATCGGTGGTGGAGCCCCGCACCGACGACGGGCCTGCGGCCGCGCTGCTGAGCCCGCGACTGGGGACGCGGACTACGCGAGCCCGCGGCCTTGGATGCCTCCTCGGGCCTTGAGCTGCGGCCCACAGAGCACGCCTCGCGGCACTGCGAAGAAGCCCGCGACCGTTGCGGAAGAGCCCGCACGGAGCGGGAAAAACGACAGGAGGCGACTGGAGACCCCCCCCCGCCCCTCCCCCCACGGGCGAGCCGGGACCGGCCTGGAACAGCCACGTGGACGCCGGCTGCGACACCCAGCGCACAGTGAGTTGACGGATGGGGGCCCTGGGAGCGGCGGGGCGAAGCCGGAGCGCTGACGAGGCCTAGCCGCTATTGCCTACAAGTGAATGCACACGATCCACTGCAAGACCGCGATGCCCCTGGGGAGGGGCGGCCATCCACAGCAGCGATAGGAGTCCCGGAATCTGCGACGGGACGCAGAGGCTACGCCTCCCCCACCCGCTCTGGCCTAGCTACTGCTGCACTGGGGTCTGGCCTCTACCCTATTGATCTCCAGCTCGCCTCTGGACACTGCGAGCGGACTCGCCCCAGATAGGCGACGCGACATTGCAGAGGCCTGCGGCGCTCACCGCCGCTGCTTGAGGATACAGAGAGCGCTACCAGGATGTGGACCTCGACCCCATAGACCAGTGCAACATCAGTACTGCGCCTCAGACCGCTGCGGCGGCAACCCATGAGCGCGGAGTGGACAAGAGGCGCGAACACGCCCTGACCCTTTGGAGGGAGCCTTCAGACGGTCTGCTAGGAGACATTGGACCCGCGGCGGCCGGGACGCAGTGAGTGTGACCCGGCGATCCGGAGCGGCGAGCCCTGGTGCTTGGCGACGACGCAAGACCCGCAGCGACAGCCCCGGAGATGTAGGGGTGATTTGCCGCGCGTGACGGGCCCCCGCCCCACACTTGCAGGAGAACCTGCCTTACACACGCCACCAGCTCCATGCCTAGAGGGGCGCGAACACGTACTGGACCGGGAACTGCAACGGCGAGGGGAAAACAAGTGAAGGCGACACTCAGGATGGACGCCGAGCAGGTGGCGGCGAAGCTGGACAGTGTCCTGGCGGTCATGGAACGGATGGAGGAATCGCTCCAACAGACGCGCACCTCTCTGGAGACCAGAATCGATGGCGTGGCGATAAATTTGACCCACCTCCGAGCCGATCACAAAAAGCTACAGGATCGTACTACGGCCCTGGAGGACGCGGTAGCAGTGATCGAACCAAGGGCGGTGCAGACGGACAAAAAGGTGCAAGACCTCCTGAACAGAATGGAGCTATTGGAGGGCAGGGCTGAGGATGCGGAAGGTCGGGCACGAAGAAATAACATCCGCCTAGTGGGCATCCCGGAGAAGTGGGAAGGAGTAGATCCCGCCCGCAGGGTTGAGGACTGGCTACGAGACCTGCTGCCAGATGGCGCGCTTTCCCCCTACTTTGTGGTGGAGAGAGCCCACCGTGTACCCACGCGGCCGCCCCCCCCGGGTTCTCACCCCCGACCGTTTCTCCTTCGAGTGCTCAACTACCGAGACCGGGACGCCATACTACGCGAAGCTAGGAACCTGGGGGACATAACCATAGACAACGCCACGGTGATGTTCTTCCCGGACTACACGGCACGGGTACAGAGAGAGAGGCATTCCTTCCTGGCTGTAAAACGAAGATTACGCGAAGCGGGCCTCAAGTACTCGTTACTTTTCCCTGCCAAACTACGGGTGGTGGTACGTGATAAAACGCATTTCTTCGCGAGCCCTGAGGAAGCGGAGGCCTGGCTGGATGGAGGAATGCCCGACGCGCCGCGAAGAGCGCCGGGAGCTGCCACAACAGGGAGGCCCAGGGGACCGGGGAGGCGATGCCGTCGAAGATCACCTACGCCACCGCTAGCCCGAGAGGCAGTGAGCCGCTCCCCACCGGCAGCCCTAGTTCACCAGGAACAACAAGACGCCTTGCGCAGGGTAGCGGCACTCAGCAACTCCCCGGCGCCGTCGCTCCGCCTGGGCGCCAGCCCGGCAGCGTCTTCCACGGACGATGAGGCGATCTACGGCATCCCGGATACGCAGAGCTCTGGGGGGCCCCTGGAGGTCACGCCGCAGACGGTAGATCTCTTTGGCTGACGGAGCCTGGGAGCAGACTGTCAGCTGCCGAGTGACATGAGCCCACTTGAGTTCCTGTTCAGCTGCCCCGCCTGTCCATGGGATTGCCTCGGGCCTGTTGGCGCCCACACTGTTGCTGCTCTGGGGAGCTCGAGCATGGAGCTGGCTACTGTAAGTACATTTTCTACTCATACACACGTGACACGGGTGTGCCCCACAGCGTTTTACTGCCACTCAGCTGCACCGTGATCTGGTTGGAGGGGGACCCGCCCCCCCCCCCTGGTACTTTTGCCCGCACTTGGCTGATATCTGGGCGCACGACTGTCACGACACTGAACAATAGACATTAGACGTCCGCCGGCCAGCGGAGGCTTGCATACCACACCCGGGAGAGAAGCTGGGAACCTCCAAGACTGCACTGTTTTTGGTTACTGTTAGCCTATAAACCACAAGAACCCCCTTAGACTGTATAGTTTGCAAGCTCACTTGAGTGTTTGGACGGCGACCTGTTGTGCGGCCGACCTTTTGGTATTTTGGAACTTGTTGCCATGTTAAGGCTTTATGTATACCCCTTCTTCCTTACCCCCCTACCCTGTTGGAGATCATGGCAAAGCGCACACGACACTTATCACGACTGCGCTGTGGGAGCGGACTGCTGGAGCTGGGGGACCCTTGAGCTGGGGGCCGCGCCTTGGGGGGGGAGGAGGCGCGCATACACGCGACTGCTATGGCTAGTGTACAGTTGTGCACCTGGAACGTCAGGGGAATGCACACACCGGCCAGGCGTTATCATATATACTCATACCTAAAGAGACATAAAATCAACATAGCGCTGCTCCAGGAAACTCATTTGAACGGAACCGAGGTGCGGGCGCTGCGCCGTAGATGGCGAGGGCAGCTGTATGCAACGGAGTATTCCTCCTATGCTCGCGGAACACTGATATGGGTCCGCCCTGGGACTCCTTGGGAAACCACGGAAGTAGTAGTAGATCGGGAGGGCAGATATACGGCTGCGCAGGGCAGGCTAGATGGCCAGCTTCTCACGCTAGTGTTCCTCTATTCCCCCAATGTAGAACAGGGAAGCTTCCTGGCGCGGCTCTCAGCGACCATGGCACCTTGGCACGCAACATCGTGGATAATAGAAGGCGATTATAATTGCACTCTAGACACGACATTGTATCGCTCCTTCCCACCCCCCGCTAACGCCTCTACACGGGGAGCCACGAAAGCATTACTAGAATGGGCCACACAATGAGATCTGCACGATGTCTGGCGGCTGCGCAACCCGGGGATACGGACGTATTCCTATTACTCTGGCGCTCACGACTTACATGTCCGACTGGACCGATTCATGGCATCTACTGCCCTTCTACCCCACGTGACGGACACACAGTACATGGGCCGCACGCACTCAGACCACAACCCACACTTCATGTCCATAGCCTGGGCACGTCCGCACCTCCCTGTACCCACATGGCGCCTGCAACCTGCGCTGTTGCTGGACGCGACTTTCCGCGATACTTTGCTTACATGCGCCGCGCAATACTTTGAGGAAAATGTTGGCACGGCATCCACTCCACAGATGGAATGGGACGCCTTCAAGGTAGTTCTCAGGGGGCACTGCTTGCATACACAGGGGCACGTGAGGCACCAATTAGAGAGGGACCTAACTAGGCTAGAGACAGACCTACTGACGCGGGAGGAGGGGGCTCTGGATGGCGATGAGGACTCGCTGCACGAGGCCCGCGCGGAACATGCACGCCTCTTAGAGCAACACCGAAACGTCAATTATGCTGCACACTCGGCAAGAACGCATCACCTTGGCGACAGGCCTGGCAAACTCTTAGCGTGGCTGATCTCTCAAGAAAACCGCTCGACCCCGGTGGCGGCTGTGCAGGCGGGTGGGGGGGAGAGCTGATATACACACAGCTTGGTGTCCACGATGTTTTCACTGCCCACTACGACGAGCTGTATTGCTCCCGCTTACCAGTCCCCCATCCTGATATAGCCGACTACCTCTCCCCTCTGCCACTGCCGCAACTAACTATTGCGCAGCAGGACGAGCTGGGCGCCCCACTGGAGCCAGACGAGCTCCGGGAAGCCATCTTTAATTTGTCAAATGGCAAAACGCCGGGCCCGGATGGGCTACCGGCGGAGCTGTACAAGGCTGGCTCGGACATTCTCGTCCCGGAACTGCTGAGAATGTACAACGCGGCAGCGGAAGATGCCGCTCTGCCCCCTACGCTACATGAGGCCATGCTGGTCTCTATTCTAAAACCGGGCAAGGATAGCACGCGGGTGGGCTCTTACCGCCCACTGGCGCTACTGAACACGGATTATAAAATCCTGGCTTCTACATTGGCTAGGAGACTGGCCCCCCATGTACCCACCCTGGTGCACCGCGACCAAAATGGATTTGTCCCCACACACCACACTTCCCACAACATACGCCGCCTCTTCCGCGTACAGGAATACGCTACGCAACAGTGGCCGAGGGCGGGATGCCTGATACTGGATCTGGAGAAAGCTTTCGATTCAGTTGAGTGGCCGTACCTGCGGGCAGTTACAGAGAAGTACCAACTGGGGGGGGGATATCGTGCCATGATAGACCTGCTTTATGCCAAACCGACAGTCCGAGTCCGTACAGGCCGCCTCCTCTCAGCTGCCATCCGAGTCCGCAGGGGCACTCGCCAGGGCTGCCCACTGTCCCCATTGCTGTTCTCACTGGCCATGGAGCCGCTAGCCTCGATTCTCAGAACGCACGGGCTGGAGTGGGGAATACCGTTGGCGGATGGTATACATGCGGTGTCGCTGTATGCAGATGATTTGCTACTGTACGTCAGGGACATAACTGCCATCCCCGCCTCCCTCACTGACATATTCAGCACCTTTGAAAGGATGTCGGGTCTGAGAGTCAATTGGGCCAAGTCGGGGGCATATCCCTTTAGCCCGGACACGCCTGAATGCGACATCCGGCTGGGAGGAGATAGACTGCAATGGCATCCCACCACCTTCCGCTACCTAGGGATACGGATCTACAGAACCCCGGCTGACATACTGGAGGGAAACCTCTGTCGAGCGATCGCCTCTGTTCGAGCACAAATTGGCTTCTGGAACACTTTGCCCCTTAACGTGCCCAGCCGCGTGGCACTGACTAAAATGATTGTGCTGCCTCGCCTACTCTATTATTTTGCGAATATGCCTCTGTATGTTCCCGCCAAGCTATTCCGTGAATTAGAGGTGATGCTGCGCAGCCTCATCTGGAACAGGGGGAGACCGCGAGTGGCGCTGGTTAAGTTATACATGCCCACGGACTCTGGGGGGTTGGCAGTCCCTAATCTGGAATTGTACTATCTCGCGGCACAAATGCTGTGGGTGGCGGGATGGCTGAGCGGCAAGCAACTTGAGGACACTGCCTCGCACGAGGCTGCCTGGTCACGCACGCAAATTAATATGCTGTTCCACCCGATAACCCGCACAACCTGCCCTTCCCTGATCTACTTGGCAGTGGCGCGAAGATGTTTCCTGCGGTGCCTACGTCTCACACGAGCAACTACGCCATACGCCCCGAGCTTACCGCTCTTGGGTATGCCTGGCCCGACGGGGCTGCTCACGGAGGCCCACTTTGCTAGCTGGGAACAGGCGGGGGTGGACACGCTGAGCGATCTGTATGCAGATGGCGAACTGCTCACGTTCGCCAACCTGGCTGAAGACACGACTCTCCCGGCGGGACAGTTCCTCCTGCACGCCTCCCTCTTGCGCACCCTCACTGCTTCCTGGGGCGACATGGCAGCGGAGCCTCCGGTGCATACCTTCATACAATACCTACATGTGATGGGGAATGGCGCACACATTGTGCACTGGCTGGCACAGGCACTGCAGGCGCACTCGCAACCATCCACATCAACGCTAAGGGAACGCTGGGCAGCAGACAGGGGACGAGACTGGACAGATAAGGAATGGGCACTGATACTGACCGGCCCGACCAAAGTCCCGCGCAATCCCCGATTTAAAATTATACAATACTACATACTGCAGCGCGCATACCTCACGCCCGACAAAATCAACAGGTACTTTGCGCGGACAGATGCGACCTGCCAGCGATGCTTACTGCCGGGAGCGGACCTCTTACACATGCTCTGGCACTGCCCTGCTGTACAGCCGTACTGGGACGACGTGCTAACACTGCTCACGCACGGCGCTGAGGGACAGCTCCCGCGCACATGGGAAGCAGGCATACTAGGGCTCTATAGGCGCACAAAAGACAACAAAGTACAGGCACGCTTTTGGGACATGGGTCTTATAACGGCCAAACGCTTGCTCACCAAGCGTTGGTAGGCACCTGCCCCCCCACATATCCGGCATTGGAAGGCCTCCTTTACCAATTGGGCGCAGGCGGAGAGCGCAGTGCTTCTCCGCGAGGAGACTGCAGGGCTCCGGAAGTTCCCCATCGCCCAGCTTTGGGATAACCTCCTCGCAGCATTTCAGAGGGCCTGCCAGGACCAAGGGATAACATGAAGCTATGGGGCTTATAACTCCCTTACTAGCGGGATGGCGGCAGCCCTGGGACTATTGCCCTCTCGACGGCCCTCTATCCCCCCCCCCCCGGCTTGCGGCTCCCCGTACACACTGCGCGGTCCCACTGTGCTCCGCTTGGCGGATGATGGCCCCCCTGCTCCCTCGCGAAATGATCTCCTCCTCCCTCCTCTCCCCTCCCCCTTGACCTCACCTGAGTTTATGACCCTCACCTTGACACCCCCTATTGCCACACATACATGGGGAACAGTTTATATATCGGTTAAGTTCCCAGATTGAATCCTCATTTCAACGCAGATAACGAACGATAGATGCGTCGCGCGACACCCCCCCCGGGGAGTTGCCCTCCCTGACGCGCCCCCGCTTACAGATGCCGGGTGCACGCCGGCACTTGGCGGCTTGGGAGGCGCGGCGCAGGGGGACGGATGCGCACCGCGTAGCACACTCATAACCATGGGCTACGAAGCTGCACACTAGACTCGCCGGGCCTACACGTAGTCATATATGTCGCAGTGAGCTATACCATAGCATCCTTGTCGCGCTTCAGCCTACACTATGCGCACGACGCTGACGCTAGGCGGCCCGGAGGCCTTTACATTTTGGGGTGATAGCGATGTCCTGTAAGACTCCAGATCAGGGCCTAGGCAGCAACCGACATAGCCGTGGAGTGGGCTGGTCTACAGCGCCATCCTCTGTCGCACACATCAGGAACACCACAAAACTACACCGGAAAAAGGAAAAAACCCCATGTATCTGTTGTTTTAACAATGTACGCATCTCATTCCTGTACACATGTTACCCTGCACAACGCCGCCGGACCTCCGGGTTGCCGGCTGAATGGCTGTGTCCCACCATCAGGAAACGTGAGCTTTGCTTAACTGATTCGCCGCTTGGACGGTGACTGTACATTGTAAGATGAAGCAACTGCAAATAATAAAGGTTTTTTTTCAACAAAAATAAATAAAAATAAATCAATAACATTGGCAAAAGTACTCGGAAATTAAATGGATATTACGGAAATGGAGACTAGAAGCCAAATAAAAATTTTCCTTGGAAAATTAGGACTGGTCTGTAAATTACCAATTGTAACACCTACCACACAAGAACCCACTAGGATAGTAATAAGCCAAAGGGTTGGAAAATCAGAAGGAGAAATCACCAGCGAGGGTAAACCGAATTTACACAAACAAGAAAGGACTATACCCTATAATATAGTCCAGAACAGAAACACGGTTTGCGAACCTCCAAACGCACAAATCGGTAAAAATTTGACGGAATTACAACAAAGAGATCCAGTAGAAATATCTCTCAAACTGATTTTCGAGCCCAAATATGAAACAAATGGCAGATCGAACACCCTTAACAGGGGAAATATATTGAGATTGTTTAATGAGATACCAGAATTATGCAATATTGCATCTGCAGATCTCCTGGCAGTAGAATTTCTGCAAATGGAAAAGAGGCCATACATAGAGGTGACCCAAACAACCTGGTCTTCAATTGAAACAACTGCTCTGAAATACTCTAAAAGAGAGGTCTTTGAATCCTGGGGCATATCATTATCATATCCAAAACGCTTAAAATATCTGTATCCATTAATACAAGATTCAGTGGCCCCACATTTGTCAGGATACGAGTTACGGCCCACATCATGTTTAAGGGGGGCAAGAAGCACACCTCCCAAAAATTCAGCCCGATCAGGCAATATGTCGGAAAAACTAGATAAAAGTCCACTACAATTAAAACAACAGACAGAAGAAGTTCAAGAATGTTCGTGGTTTCCTCACTTTCTGAGTCAAAAACGATCCTGATATAATTGATGGCTCACTAAGGAAACAGCACTCAGAGGTACCTTCAAGCCAGCACAAGGAAACTCAAATAACATTTTGTTCATGGAATATTCATGGCTTTAGAGAAATGGGCCAAGATCCAGAGACCCTAGTTTTTTGGCAAAGTTTTGATATTATCCTATTGCAAGAAAGGTGGAATCTGACTCCAAAAACAATAGTTGGCTATGAGGATTGCCACGTCTTGGCAGAAAAAAATTGCAAGTATGGGCATCCAAGGGGGGGTTTGTCATTATATGTCACAGAAAAATTATATAGGGTTATGGAAGAACTCGACATAGGTGAAAATTGGCTTCAAGTAGTAAAACTGGAGAGTAAAAATCCTGTAATCATAAAGCCATGGCAGCTGTTGATATTAAACATATATATTCACCCAAATAAAAAGGAGAAGAAGGATAAATTGTCCCGCCTGACAAATTTGATAAAGGTCTTGCAAACCAGCCACCAATGTAGTGAGTTGATAATTTCAGGCGATTTCAATACCAAAATAATAGGGACCAATTTGAAAAAAAGAGCATGTCAAAAGATGCATGAGGCTTATAACCATAAATATGAATTGGAAAACCTCGGTCTACACTTTCTGAATGGAAAAACAAAGGGAGACCAGCCAGCTGGCATTACCTTTTCAAGTGGGAAAAAACAATCCACTATTGATTACACAATGGTAAGCAATGAATAATTCCATTCAGTTAAATCATTCCATATCCAATCCCGCCCTGAAAGCGACCACTTTCCGCAAGTTCTAGCTTTGCACGCGAACCTGTGTCAGAAAAAGATCACCACAACTTTAACAGAAATGCCTGTAATACATAATTTAAGGACGTTAAAATGGCGCAGCAAAAACATCGAATTAATTACGGACGTCATGCATAAATATATACATGACAGCAGGTCGCAGAGAGTCCAATCTTTAGAAGAGGCTTGGGAAACATTAGGGAAAACCTTAGTTAATAAATTTCCAGTACTCCCAGGACGTCCAGACCCTCAAGGAAGAATATATGAACCATGGTACAATATTCAGCTCCGTGATCAAAAAAGGGAAATATCAAGGGAGGTGAGAAAAAGAACCGTTGCAGTAAGAGCAGGAAAAATAGTAAACAAGCGACACATCAAAGACATGAGGAAGAAATACAGGGTGAAGTGCAGGGATGCAAAAAAAGGAAAACTCTGGGAGCAATTACTCTGGGCCAGCAAATTGCCAAATAGCAGTGTATTTTGGGGCATTTTAAACAAACTAATAAAGGGAACAAGAAGGTATCAAATGGCAGGAATAAGTGAGGCCAATTGGGTACAACATATTCTAAATCTGTACAATTACACAACGAACGATAAGCAACCAAAGCTGGAAAGTGATCTGGAAACCTTACAGGAGGAAAAGCAGAGCGTAATCGCTAACTATCTTTTAATTTTGGAAAATGTGCAAACCAAAAAAGATCTTAAGGAATTATACCCTAACGGCTCAAACTCCTTAACTAACAGTACAAAACTAAAAGAAGTAATAAAAAAACTGAAAACGGAGGGTGCAGCTGGGCCAAACAGCCTTCCAAATGCACTTTTCAAACAAGAACCAGGTTTTTGGGCCAATTACCTCATGCCGCTATTTAATCATTTGTTCTCCCAAAACAAGACCCTACTTTCTTGGAAAGGGAGTCTATTTCACCCCATTTATAAGAACAGAAGACGCAAAAAGCCCGGGAATTATAGGCTTATTGCCTTGATGGATGTGGAGGCAAAACTCTATGCATCTTGCATTTTTTTAAATCTACAAGCATGGACTGAGTCAAAAGGTATAATCCCCAAAAATCAAACTGGTTTCAGACAAGGAATGGGCACAATCACGAACTTGGCGACGTTAGACAATTCTCACAGGAAAAGCCACATTAAAGAACACAGGACTTTTTGCATGTTTTATAGATCTAAAATCTGCCTTTGACAGAGTCCCAAGAGACCGACTCTGGATGAAACTAAAAGAATGGGGACTACAGCAACAACTAATTAACGCCATAGTAGCCCTCCACAACGAAACTTGGGCAAGGGTGAAGCTGGGAGACGGTAGCATCATATCTTCAAAAATAAACATTCACAATGGCCTGAAAGAGGTTTGTGTTCTGGCCACAAGCCTCTTTAATCTGTACCTCACCAACTTGCAATCTTATTTGTCAAATATAAACGGTCTTCCTCCAAAGTTGGCAGAAGACCACATACAGTATCTGCAATACGCAGATGATATAGTGGTCTTAAGCCAAATACCGATCGGCTTGCAAAGAGTCATTAACCACCTAATAAAATACTTTGACCAGCAAGGGCTAGAGATAAACAAGAAAAAAACAAAAGTTGTGCAATTAGCAGGCCATTGCCCAGGAAAATTCAGGTGGTTTGCCAAAAATGAACAAATTGAGGAAGTTTGTACATGCAAGTATCTGGGGATTAATTTGGGTCGAGGTATGTCATTCATTAAACAGAAAAGAGCAATAAGAGCAAAGGCCCAAACACTAATTTTTGCCTACAAATAATTGAAACAAAAACCGAGTTGCCCATCATACAGTCATCTTTTGAAAGTAATGGCCTCTCAATTACTTCCAGCACTCGCATATGGTTTGGAAATATGGCATGGCCTGGAATTTGAAGTTTTAAACAAACTTCAGATAAAAGTGTATAAAGCCGTTTTTAACCTTCCGAAAAGTACATCACCAGCACAGATCCGTCTGGAATTTGGTCTACAAAATCAGGAATTCCACAGTCAATCTGTTTTTGTGAAACTGTGCTGGAAACTCCGTTCATCAGATCCTGGTTCTCTGAACAACCTATGCTGGACCGAAATAAAGGCTCAGTTTGATCTGAAAAAATCTTACTCATGGGGCGAATACTTACGATTAGCATTGGCAGCACTAGGCATACATGAGGCATGGGATAGTAAGATGGAAAGGACGGCATTCAATAGAGTGTGTAACAGTGCTGCAAAAAAGCTGTCCTTTTTCGAAGATAAAACATTACTTGTAAAACGCAAATATGCGTGGTCAGTCATAAATTCTTATGTTAAACCAAAACCGCAAGCTTATTTAGCGGCACATTTTCGATTGCTTCTAAAAAAGAGTTTTATGCTGTATCGGTTTGGAGAATACGAATCCAAGGATTTGCGACAAACATAGAAAGGAAAATTCCCAAATGCAAATTGCCGTTTATGTGGATATCACATCGAATCTTTATGCCACCTGATGTGCGTCTGTCCTATAGTGAAAGAAGCAAGAAGGAGACTCTTAAAACCAATTTTAAAAGAACTTAACATTCGTACTTGTAGACAAACCGTAACTTGTTGGCTGGGGGGACATCAACCATTTTAATCTGTCGAGGGGTTAAGTTTCTACCTTGATTGACAAACTCCTACGATTAGTGGATAATACAAAATGAATCAGGCCATAAATGAGTTGGAAACCAAGCATGAACTGTAATATTTTTTTTTATTTTTTCTGAATTATTTTTTATATGAAATTCTGTTTTAAATCTTTGTAACTGACTCTTAAACAAATATTTTTTAGTATTATGCTTTACGGTTGTGATAACCAAATAAAGTTTTTCTTGACATTGACATATTTCATAAGGTGTATACAACGTTTTAAAACAAAGTATAAAGAAGACTTACCTGAAAACCAGTGTTCCAGTAGCTGGGAAGAAATCCAGAATCCAAATAGAATTCACACAAGCTCCCAATCTGTAATGAAAGAAAGTATAATTAATGACAGAAGAAACTAGTTGACACTAGCATATCTAGTCTAAAAAAAGAAAGAGTGAGAAGTGTTGTGAATAAAGAAACAAAAAGTTCTAAAAAGAAGATTGCTGAAGATATTACAACAAAAGACCTCATACTGAGTAACCACCACTTGCAATTGAAGAGAAGAGATGCTAATAACCCTGGTCTAGAAGGTAAGAATATTAAAGATATGAAAGCATAGTGAAGACACAGAATAGAACATGTGTAGCAAATTTTAATATTTTGCTATTGCATTGCAGTTCATCAAGCGACTCCCTCTAAAAGTCCAACCAGAAAAGAAAGATAGCTTTTAGAGGAAGTAGCAGTGAACCAAAGAAGATCTAGACAAGACAGTCTCTTCTCTATCCCCATCCCCATTTCCCCTGGGAGTTCACTTAGACCTCCATCACCTTATGAGGGGCTGAACTAAATTCTGAGTTGGGAGTATGGATTAATGCATAATTCTGCTCCTGTGATGTTTTGAAGTGAACAGTGAGTATTTATGTTGGTGACAAAGAAGCAGGGGCACCACTGAACAATTTTTTTATCTGTAGTGGGCAGCTGCATGAAATTCAGCAGCCCCAAAGCAACATTAAAACAAATTTGACATTGTGACAAGGGTCATTAAATTCATGACCCCTGGAGAGTTTAACATACTTTTGAAAAGCACTTCGAACTGGAGCTACAAGCTCTTTAGTTGGAGTGTGGGGATCTCTAGTGGTTGTTTCTTTGGTTCCACATTGTGCGTTGAAAAATGATGAAGGAAAGGCTTAAACACATTGATTTTTTTTTATTTTAAATAAGGGTTATTCGAAAACAATTTATGACAGTCACTTTTATTAATCATTGCAATGTGTGACTTTAATAAATATACATTTGATTATAGTGATCGGTGACTTTGTGACAAATCCAGTATGTTTGCCTTACTTAAAATTACACCCTTTATCTCATTACATATAGTCAGCTGTGCATGCTATTGGGCGGTTGGGCGCAAGGCCTAGCCGAAGGAGTTGACAGCCAGCGGGGGGTTAGGTGCAGATACACCCACCCCCTGATGTGCTGCGCTTGGCCTTCACCATGCACAGAGGAGGGTATGGCTGCCAGGGCGGTTGGGTGCAGGGCTTTGTCATAGGCCCTGCCACGCATGGCCTTTGGGGTTGGGTGCCAGCATGGGATTGGGCACAGGGGCTGGCCAGAAAACAAAGGTTAAAGGGACATTACAGTCAGGTGAAATAACAGTTAAAACATACCATTTTAAAATGAACAAAACCACTGAAATTCACCAGTTATAGTTATCCAAGTAACTTGTTCCTAACTACAGGTGGAAATCTCGCAATGCATTGCTAATTACCTCCAATATTACATCACTCATGACATGTTCTCTGACATCATTGATAACATCACTTCAGTATGTGATCATTGATGACAGCACTCTGCATGGTCAGGACGCGAGTTACAGTTACTTCAGGGCACGAGTTATATCCGACAAGCAGAGGCTGAGAAAAAGGGGGGTCAAAAAAGTGTGTTTCCCCTGTTAATTCCCATATTTAGGGATCCCTATATCCCGAACTGCTGAACGGAATTACATCAAATTTAGCAGAAATGTAGATTTGATGTAAATCTGTTCAGTAGTTTTGGAGATATTAAAGGAAAACCACATTTGTATATCTGGGCGGAGCCTAAGCACAGATCTCATGGGAGGATCTGTTTGGCTGTCAACACTTCAACCAGGAAGTGCTGGCAGCCATCTTGGTGCCAATAACCATGATAGCACCCCTTTGAAATGCACTGTAGTAAATGGCAGGTTTTGAGGGTCACAAAAAGGAGGACGTATAAAGGGTGATAACAGATTTGTTTTTACAATAAAAATAATTTTTTGATAGTACCATACTAATTTTAGGAATTGAATTGTGGGTTCTACTGTGATTTTACCCTGTGAAAAAGCCTTCTGCTGGGATTCCATGAATCATGTTTGAGAGAAAACTGTTTTCTTATGATTTTCCCATAGAGGTTATGGAAGGTGTTCCAGAACCTAAAATGAGAGCATATTATTTGTGAATTCACACTTCTTTTCAACCATATGAAACTGAAGTATGACATTCTCAGTAAATCATGTACTTCCACAGGAACAGCTTGCCAAATTATTCCCTTGTGTTCTACTGCAGCCTCCCAGAGGGTTCCAAAGAACAACTAGAGAGCTAACAGTGTTACTTATGACAAACTTATGGCACATCGGAAGCCACGTTGATTGAATCGAACTGGTAAAACAAAAATATATAATTTAGAAAGGAACTAAATGTGGGGGTTCAGTTTGTCATAGAAATTATGGTTTGTGCTGTAGAAAGTAAATTTAGGACACATTATAAGTGAGTTCTCAAATATCTTTCACTTCTATTTCATTAAAACATTCTGACATGCAGACTGAAACATGCACTTTCAACACCAGCAGCAGACTGCCAGTTAACTTCCCAGTAATCATCCGATTTACACTAGTGTTATAATGAACATCTAGAGTGCTAACATTCTGAAATCATGCCAAAAGTGTGGCACATTTGAAGGCCATCTTGATGGAATCTCAGTAGAAAACTGAAAGCATTTTCTACTGAGGATACTGTAGTAAATGAAGAAATTAGGAAGCTGTATGACAAATAAGTCTCTCAAGGTGACCAATAGGGAAAAATGAGTCCAAATAAAGCACCAATGCCACCCAAAATGTAGCCCAAGTATAGCCTAATGACAGAAGTGTGCAAATCACTTAATTGTTTTTTTGTTGCAGTTTTATATAGTGAAGGTATTGGAATGCTTTACATGAGCATCAGTTACATTTTACAAGGACACATTCGTTTTGGTTTTAGGTATGGGGGATTAAGTGATTTGCCCAGAATCACAGGGTGTTGAGCTGAAACTGAAACTCAAACCCGGTTCCCCAGTTGAAAAATCTGTGGCTCTGGCCATAACGTCACATCTTCTCCCTTAAGTGTAACATATAATCAAGTGATCACATGGATAAAAAAAACTAAAGATAGTAAATTATTTAAAAGTGCTTTGTCGCTATTCAAGAATTCAGAAAGTATGTCCTCATTTTAGTTGTTTAGTTATTTAGAGCACTAACCATAATTCCTATGGGAATAAGACCCTCTCATGGCGGAGGGCGCAGTGTCAAGAACCTAGTAGTTTTCGCAGAAGCAGAACGGATGCTGATCCCAATGCCCGCCCACCAGTGCCACCGCGCTTCTCACAGAGCAACGTCACCAATAGGGGGGAAAGGGGAATGGGACAAAGAAGAGACACTCCTTCTTCAGCTACCACCCTCGTGCTGCTCCCAGGAATCTTCTATTGTGGCTGTTCCTGACTGCCGAGTGGGTGCCTAATACACAGAGGGGAAGAGAACATAAATACAACAATCTACTGCTAAATTACACAAACTCTATTGGCTCTTAGGTTACTATCTCCCTACCAGCTATAGCAGGAGCATAAGCTTCTCTTCTATATTTACTGTGTTGTTGGTGTTATGATTCTCAATCTGTGATAGAGGAAATTCCCTGTAACCAAGAGAAGTTGCAGATATCTGTTCAAACGCTCCGTAGTCTCCTTCTTGTAGCGTTGCAGAACGAGTGGAAACTTTCTTACTGATAAGTCTGACTCTGAGGGGTAAACTTTGAATACTGGATGCTTGACGAGATGAAAAGACGCCAAGCTGACTCTAGGAATTTCTCTCTACTGATCGAGAGTTCTCTGGAACTTCGGACAATTTCTGAGGAGACTTCCCTCACAGGAATCAAAGGGAAGACTGGACTCTCTCCCGCGACGTCTTCACCAGTTAATTTCCGAATCTTCGTATTCCCGCGCTACGAACTGCACTACTCAAACCCGTTCTCTCCTTTTCTACATAACTGAGGAGAAACGGCAGGTACGTGCGAACTCAAAACGAACTTCAGTTGAAGTGCGCAGTAGAGACCGCGCGCACTTCCCTTAACCACTAGACTGTACAGGTGTTTTCAGGTGTGATGATAACAATGACTAATGCAGCGGCCATCTTGTAATGTGCAATTTGCCTACTCTAAATCATACCAAAAATTAACCAAACGAGGTTTAACAATGACTTTTGCCTTTTTCAACGTATTGCATGGATTCTGATTCATCATAGTGGCAACCATGAATTTCCTGACACGCAGAGGCAACAAGTTGACCGCACTGGACAGGTGAGAGGAGCAGTGGCATCACAATGTATATGGGGGTCAACAGGAAGGGAGGCAGTGGCAACAAACCAACCATGCACTACAGGCAAGAGATGCTGTGCAATACAAAAGACCACTGAGGGTAGAAGGAAGAGGCAGTGGCAGTACAACCATACATGCCGACACCAGATGCCTAATATGTCCTCCTTTTCAATGTAAGTCAATAGGGAAAATCTATTCTGCAGGTTTTTTTTCAGAATCTCCCTCTTACCAAGTTCAAAATGTTGCAAGAAGGGTACATTGGATCAAGGAGGGCAGGAGGAATGAGGTAGGGGCATGGACTTGTATAAAAGAAGGCAGGAGGAAGATTGACTGGGGCACTAAACTGACCTTACAGGGCAGATGTCAGGGGGTTACAGCAGCACAATAGGACAGTGGCATGTACAAAGGACCATGGAGAACAGAAGGCAGGGGTAGGGGCTGGACACAGGCGAATGGGGGCATGGGAAGGGGCTTCACAACAGACCACACAGGGCAGGCAGGAGGACCAGTTGCAGCACAACTGAGCATGGAGGAAAGAAGGGAGTGGCATCAAAATGTACCATGGAGGACAGGAGCAAGATGATAGGGGCATGGAACTTGGACAGGCAGGGTGGAGATGGCATGGAGAAGTGTCAGCCATCTGACCAGGTGAGGTAGGCGGGAGGGGCGGTGGCAGCTCAATAGAACACTCAAAGTAGATAGGAGGGTGGCTGGTCCATGGAATATGGTAGACTGAAAGGAGGGAGAAGGGGTATGCACACAGCCATCAGAGGGCAGGGGGAAGGAGAGAAGCTAAGCACAGAGGCTAAGCACGAGGGCAATGCTGGGGCATATAATTGGGCATTGGAGGGCAGGAGGAGTGGGCAGGGACATCACGCTAAGTGGAGGGCAGTGGCAGCACATCAGATCAAGCAAGGCAGGAGGGGAGGCTGGTGCATGGTGGGGGCAGCACAATGCCAGGCCAGGACCTGCGTTCAACATTCTCCACTGTGCATTGTGATGGGTATTTTAATTAATCTTTAAAAAAAAACTAAAATTCACTAAAAACACCACATGCTACAGAGATGATATAGTTAGAAAATAGAATTTAAAAAAACTCTAGAAATTCAATGAAAAAAACCAAAGGTTACAGGGTAGTTATAGTTAGGCTCAGATTTCACTCTTACAAAACCTTTGAAATTCAGAAATTATAGTTACCCGAGTTAGCTATATCTTACGCCCTGCAATGCACTGCTTCTGACCTCATAATTTACATCACTCATAACATGGTCAGTGACATCACTCATGACAGCATCCATTAAGTGTGAGTGTTTTCCAAAGGTTTATGAGTGTTAAACAGATATACCAAGGTACTACAAAAGTTAAAATAGTATACTTTCCATACTACTAATGAGTGATACTATTTCTAACAGATAGTACGTGAGTGGCCGTGTGACTGTGTGTATCTGTTTGTGAGTGGGGAGTCTGTAAGTGGGTGTGTGAGTAGCTTTATGGGTGTATAAGAAGGTGTGTGAGTAGCTGTGTGGGTGAGTGAGTGCCTGCGTGAGTGACTGTGTTGGTAAATGAGTGGCTGTGTGAGTGGCTGCATAGGTGGGTGAGTGGGTATGTAACTGAAAGTATGGGTGAGTGAGTAGGTATCTGAATGACTGTATGAGTGTGTGACTGACTGTGTAAGTGGCTATATGGTTGAGTGAGTGGCTGTTTAAGTGGGTGTTTTGGTTGAGTGAGTTGGTGTGTGAGTGGTTATATTGTAGAATAAGTGTCTGTGTGAATGGATGTATGGGTAAGTGAGTGGGTATGTGAATGGATATGTAAGTGGTTGTGTGAGTGTGTGAGTGAGTGAGTGTGTGAGTGTGTGTATGGATGAGTGAGCGGCTTTGTTGAAGGGCTGTATGGGTGAATATGAGTAAGTGGGTGTATGAGTAGATGTATAGGTGAATAGGTAGATGTGTAAGCAGCTGTATGGGTGAGTGTGGCTATAAAGATACGTGGCTGGTTGTATGAGTAGCTGTATGGCTGAGTGAGTGGTTGTATGAGTGGCTGTATGAGTGAATAAGTGAGTGTGTGAATAGCTTTATGGATGAATGAGTGGTTATGTGAATTCTTGTATGGGTCTGTAAAAGGCTTTGTGAGTGTGGGTGTGTGAGTGATATATGAGAGGTTATATAAGGGTTTGAGTGGGTGTGTGAGTACATATATAGATGATGTCATCAGTGAAGTCATCAGTGAAGTCACTGACCATGTCATGAGTGATGTAATATATGAGGTCATAAGAAGTGCATTGCAGGGGCATAATTTATAGTTAGCTCAGCTAACTATAACTTGTGAATTTCACCAGTTTTGTACGAGTGAAATCTTGGCCTAACTGTAATGCCCCTGTAAGCTTTGGTTTTGTAAGTGAATTTCTAAGGTTTTTTAAATTATATTTCCTAGCTATAACTTCCCTGTAACTTTTGTTTTTATCAGTGAATTTCAAAGTTTTTTTAATTAAATTTCCTAACTATAATGTTCCTGTAACCTTTGTTTTTTTCAGTGAATTTCTACAGTTTTTAGGTCTCGCGCCTAGCGTTACACTGCGCAGCAGTGTTCGCGCAGCGAGAGTCCTTTTGTCCGGGTTTTCGAAATGGACCCAGAAAATGAACACGCTTGTGCGTGTTTTTTTTTACTTTTGCGGCCTGCTATTGGCCTTTCCCTGCGTGTTCCTTTTAAAGATAGCGCACAATAGGCCAGAGTCTGGCGCATAGGTCCGCCCCTGGCCTATTGGTGTCTATCACGTGCATTTCCTGACATATGGTTTCAATTATCGTGCCCAGACACGGGCGCAATAATTGAAAGCATATGGGTACACACGCACCACTCGCGGCTTAATTTTGTTTTTCTTTCATGCTTGTTACTGTAGTGTTTAATGCCATTACTTCCTTTTTTTATCTAGCGCTTATTGAATGAATTTGCCATTTCATAACGCTATAAATACCAGGCGTTTCTAATACACAATCATATTTAAGATCTAAGTGTGCAGTCTTCTCCTCTGTAATTACTTTAGCATTCCAAAACTGTGCACTACTGGGGATCCGGAGGGTTGGATATGATTACAACACGCACCGAGAGAGAAGGCGAGGTTTAAAAGCGTTATTGCTTATTCGAAAGGAATCTAATCCCAGCATCACCAGTCGAGTGGAAAAATAAGTGTGTGATATTCGGCAAAATCCCCCCCCCCATCTGAACCAGACAGGGCAGCGTTGGGACAACGCTTGAAGTCTCGATGGAGGTTGGGCATCGTCCCAGGTCGCACGTCACCTTTGAGCAGGTCGTCCATGAACCATACCTATTTTTTTTCCTTTGCTTCTTGCTACATAGTTTTCCTTCAGCTACTATATAAATGCATGAAAACAAGGGCCATAATGCAAAGTTAACTCCGATAAGGGCTAGGTGCTCACAGCTAATGTGGAGCTGTGTTTAGAACCCAAGAAAATACATATAACAGGAAAAACATAAAGCCATCTAGCACTTTTTAATATGTTTATTCTATTGTTCTAGCTGCTATATTTTTGTGAGCATTTTAGTAATATGTCTTTAATATTTCCATATAACACAACTAGCACATTAAATAAACGTGTCATGTCTCCAAATGTTTTTATTAGTTTATATCTCCTCCTACGTTTCATGGAATATTTTTCTCCAAATTTCAATATATTTTATTCCCCTGCGGCGTTTCTTTGTATTCCTATATAGGTTCTATATTCTCATAAGCTTCCGCTGGTTTTGATTCCCCCACATAAGTTCTCTCGTTTGGCTAAATCCCCCCATAGACTTTTATTTGTTTTACTTCAGTATCTTGTCTCATTTGCAGTTTATTTCCTAATAGGTCATTGGGCTTTAGACCTTCATATGCTTTGCCAGGTTTTATTTCACCATAGATTTTCATTGTGTTTTCCCCTGGGGTTGAATTACTCTTCTTTATCGTCAAATACTTTCATTCAGCTTCAATCCCCCCATAAGCATTCAGTGAGTTATATCAAAGGTTTTCATTGGGATGTATTTCTAGTATATTTGAGCTGTCATATGATTTGATTGGATTACTCAGTGCTTATCTATTACTAGGACAGTAGATCTCCGAATAAGTGCAGGCACTTGAATAAGAAGTAGATGTACTGTCCGACTATACTTATAAACACTCTGAGAAGTGCCAATACTGTCCCGCAAACATCTCTAAAGAAAAGTGCTGGTACTATCCATTATAGACGTCGTAGCCCTACTGAGAAGTGTTACTATTGTGAATCCTTTTCAAACATAGCAGAACAGCAGAGAAGTGCTGGTGGTGTTTGTTTATCCCAAGTACAAAACCCTGCTGAGATGTTCTGCTAGTGTTCAGTACAAGTCTATCAGTCCTACTGTGAGAGTTAGTATTGGTACTATGCATTACAAGCATAGCCGTCCTGCCGAGGAGAGGAAATATTGTGTGTCCAATCCTACTGTAGCAGAGAGCTCTGCTGAGAAGTGCTGGTACTATGTATTACAAGAGTAGCAGTCCTGCTGGGAAGTGCTGGTGGTGTTTGTCTATCACAAGTACAAAACCCTGATGGGAAGTTAGGGTAGTGTTCATTAGAAACATTGCGGTCCTTTTGAGAAGAGCATTGTGTGTCCATTCCTAGTGTAGTAGCTCTGCTGAGAAGAGCTGGTACTATGCATTCCAAGAGTAGCAGTCCTGCCAAAAACTGCTGGTGGTGTGTCTCTATCATAAGCACAAAACCCTGCTGGGAATGATGGTAGTGTTGATTACAAGTGTAGCAGTCATGTCGAGCAAGGCTTGTGTTAGTATAGCAGTCCTTCTGAGTCGTGTAGGGTGTGTCTATTAGTAGTGTAACATCCATGCTAAGTAGAGTTGGCAGTGTTTGTTTATTAGTACTGTAACAGCCCTGCTCAGTAGCAATGGTTATGTAGCAGCCCTGCTCAGTAGTGTTGGTAGTGTGTGTACTACTAGTTTTGCAGTACTCATCCTCCTCTCCATCCTTCCCTGCCCTCCATCCATCCATCCTTCCCTGCCCTCCATCCATCCTTGCCCTCCATCCATCCATCCCGGCCCTCCATCCATCCTCCTCTCCATCCATCCCTGCCCTCCATCCATCCATCCCTGCCCTCCATCCATCCATCCATCCCTGCCCTCCATCCATCCCTTACCTCCATCCATCCCTCCATCCATCCTCCTCTCCATCCATCCCTGCCCTCCATCCATCCATCCTCCTCTCCATCCATCCCTGACCTCCATCCATCCTCCTCTCCATCCACCCCTGCCCTCCATCCATCCTGCCCTCCATCCATACATCCTCCTCCATCCATCCATCCCTGCCCTCCATCCATCCTCCTCTCCATCCACCCCTGCCCTCCATCCATCCATCCTCCATCCATCCATCCCTGCCCTGCCCTCCATCCACCCATCCTCCTCTCCATCCATCCCTGCCCTCTATCCATCCATCCCTCCATCCATCCATCCTCCTCTCCATCTATCCCTGCCCTCCATCCATCCCTGCCCTCCATCCATCCCTGCCCTCCATTCATCCCTGCTCCTCCCGCCTCACATCACCCATCCTCTAGCCACTCCCTTCTATCAATCCCCTTATCTATCTCAGTCTCTCACTCCCCATCCCGCCTCCATCCATCCTCCTCTCCATCCATCCATCCCTGCCCTCTATCCATCCATCCATCTCTCCATCCTTCCCTGCTCCACCCACCTCACATCACCAATCCTCTAGCCCCCCTTCCTTTCTTCCCCTCATCTTGGTCTCTCCCTCCCCATCCCATCCTTTCATGCTCTCTTGTTCCATGTGTTTCCTCACCCCCTGATCAAGTCAAAGGAGTTAGAAACAAATCCTTACACAATTCTCCCCCCGACACCCACCTGAAGCTCCCGGGATGAGGTGGGGGGGGGGGGTCATGGCGCTCCTGGTGCACTTAATAACAAGCATTTGCAATGCAATAGGTCTCGCATTACTGAATGTTTGAGCTATTGGTGTTGCATTATTATTAGCAATGCCAATAGCTCAAACTTTAATAATGCGAGACCTATTGCATTGCAAATGCTTGTTGAATGTTATTTCCTAACTGTAACCTGTAACCTTTGAGAGTGAGTTTGTGAGTGAGTGCATGAGTGTCTGAGTGGGTGTGTGAGTGGGTGTGTGAGTGTCAAACTGTGTGTGAGAGTGTCTGAGTGGGTGCATGAGTGCCTGAGTGTGTTCTGCTTGTTTTTTGCCTTTTTTCTGCTCACTTATGACCTTTATTTAGCCTCTTTCAGCTCTTTGCTGACCTTTAATTTTCCTCTTTATGCTAAGCCTAGGTGGAGCTTGTAGAGTTTCACTCTGCGGAATTCCGCAGAGTTACAGAAAACCTCTGCCAAATTTTGTGAAGTTCAGTGACCTACTGTTGTCACCAGTAAGTCCCCCACAGAAAGAATGCTATGACCTCGCTGGAGGCTATGCCGTATTTCTCAAACACTCTGCAAACACACCTTCTGGCACACTACTTGTTGGGGTGTGAAGTCCCCTTGACTGCTGAAAGTTCTTGGAGGCCAAAAGCTCCTATTGTTGCTACAAGTAAGTCCCCCACAGCAGGATTGCAGAGACTTCATCAGAGGCCTCTCTCCATTTCTCAACCTCTCTGCAAACGTGCCTCTTGGCACACATCTGGTTGGTGGATGAAGTCACCTTGGCTGCAGAGGGTCCTTGGGGGCCAAGAAATTCCACTGTTGCCAAAAGTTCATCCCCTACAGCTGGATTGCTGAGACCTGATCAGAGCCCCCCCCCCCTTTCTCAACCACTCTAAAAAGTCACCTCCTGGTGCACCACTGGTTGGAGGATGAAGTTCCCTTGGCTGCTGAGGATTCTACCTCCTTCTGCTGGTTTAACAACTTTATTTTGACTCTTTCTCCTCATTGCTGACCTTTATTCTGCCTCTTTCGGCTCTTTTCTGACCTTTATTTAGCATCATCTTTTTTCCTCTTCCCCCGGGACCGCTAGAGGGGGGCCTCAAGGCACCATGGTCCCAGCAGGCTCCCCGCCTCCTGCGGGAGCTGTCATTGCTCTTTCATGCAGGGTTCTGCTGGAAATGTTTCCATCTGTTTCCCTGCACACATATTTGCATGCAGGGAAACATATGAAAACTCTGCATTTCGTAAGCAGGAACTGTTTGACAGCTCCTGCTTACAGAAAGCTGAGTTATGTTTGCTTTTGCTTGCTGGGAGCTGACAGCTCACACCGAGCAAAGGCAAATGCTACCTCCCAAGGGTTGGCAACTCTGAAGGCAACAGGAGCCAGCCCTGGGAGGGTGGATGTCCCCAGGGCCATCCATGCCTCCATTAGGGGACCGCGTGACCCCGTTCCATTGTAGTATACTTAGCCATGGGAAGTGGTGGTTCCCAGACCTGCGGGGGGCCACGTGGGCTCTAGCAATAATTTTATGTTTAGTCCTGGGGAGGTGGTGGCTCCCGGGGCTGTGGGGGGCCATGCGGGCCCCAGTAATAATTTTATGTTTAGTCCCAGGGAGGTGGTGGTCCCTGGGGCTGCAATGAAGGCCATACGGGCCCCCACATTATTAGTAAATGTTTTGCCCGGGAAGGTGGTGGTCCCTGGGGCTGCGGGGGGGCACACAGCCCCCAGAAATATTGTTATACTCAGTCAAAGGGAGGTGGTGGTCCTCAGGCCTGCAGTGAAGGCCATATGGGCCCCCACATTATTAATACATGTTTTGCCCAGAGAGGTGACGGTCCCCGGGGCTGCTGTAGTGCCACATGGGCACCCCCACATTAGTTTAGAGTGATTGCCCCAGGGATGTAGTGGTCCTTGCATACATATTTTTCAATGCCCTGTGGAGGTGGTGGTTCTTGAGGCTATGGGGGGCTGCGCAACCTCTTCCCTTTTATTTATAGAGATTTAACCTGGGGCACCCCTGCACACACTTAAAAGCAGTGCCCCAGGGAGGTGGCGGCCCTCTGGGCTTTCTTCAGCACTAGGAGGTGGGTCTCATGCGCCGACCCCTCCTTTGTATAATTCCTCATGCCTCTGGGACCTGCCCACCCAAGGGCTAAATATTGCAGAAGCTCAGGAGTCTGAGCCTCTTTTTTGCCCAAGGCGGGCTCTGTGCGGCACCCCTCCTACAGGCACAGAGGGTCAGGGTATTCCTACTCTGCCCCTTCTATTTTTTCTATTGTATTGTTTTGGGACTTGTTTGAAGCCGAGTCCCAAGATGGCTGCAAACACTTCCTGGTTGAAGTGTTGGCAGCTAATCACATTTCAGCACTGGGACTTTTGGATCCTCAGAGGATCTGCGTTCCTATATATCCTTATTTGATTAACACCAAATAATGAAAAGAGTTCTTTCTGGACATAGAGCTAACCTTCTGCCAAATTTGGTGTAATTCCGTCCAGTAGTTCAGCTGTAGTCGCGACAAAAATGCCTATGGAAATTTACATGCGAAATGCACTTTTTTTGGCCCACCCTTTTTTTTGGGCCCATGCTTGACGGATCACCCCAAAACTTTCCATGCACAACTAAAATCACTGGGGCACTTTAAAAAAAAGATTTTGGGAAGATTCGTCTACCAGCGCCAAATATATAGGCAAGTCAAGTACGCTTTTCCTATGGAAACATGGTCCTAACTAATAACTACCTATTGGTGACCGTCAGTAGGTAATATTACACAATGGTTAACTAACTCTATAATATGGACCTTATCGAGGGGTTCTGGTGACACGATAAGACACAAGGCCAAGTTTTTCCATAGATGTCACCTGAACTCCGGGATGGCAATATAGGACTATATTACACGTTAAATGTTATGTGTTTTTTTACTGTAAATGTTTTAATAGATTTTAGTACTTTTTAGAATGAGCGTCATCCTCAATTTATTTCTGGTATTCATTGTCACATGATATGATTTTTATACATTGCATGATTTATTAATTGATTTTAGCACTCTTTAGAAAGGGCATCAACCTCAATTTCATTTTTAGTGTTCATTGTTTATGGGTGCCTGCAGTTATATCTATTAATTTTTGGTCAAATGTGCATTTTTGTTGTGGAATAGGTAATGCCCTTATATTTAATATGTTATCAGGCTGCTGGGCCCGCCACCGAAGGAAGCCCTCCAGTGGAGGACGGAATCCCTTATTTGCCGTTGTCTTTGCTTACTTTCCAGCCATCGGCTCCTTCCGAGGCGGTCCTGTATGCTGGCGGATCCTCACCAAAAGCCCCCTGCGAGCCCTTTAACTACTGGCAACCTAGACGCCAAGGGGGAGGAGAACCCACCCCCTGGTGGGAGGAGTTAGCAGAACCAGACAGCAAAAAGGACTCAGAGGAGGAGGAGATGTGGCCGGCGTTATCCTGGAGCATCGCGGAAGGACTCCGTCCGTCGAGAGGAACTGTGGAGCTGCCCCGAGACGAGGACAGCGATCGACGCGGGACCTTGGAGGAGGTGAACACCCATCCAGAAGACTCAACAGGAATGCCCAGAGGCCAACGACCCCTCAAGCCGCCCAGCTGCGCTGCCCGAGGAGCTTGGCTAACACAGGTGCGTGCGCTGTTCCGTGGGCGGGGAAGGTGGGTCGGAGAACAGACCAGGCCTGTCCTCGGGGAGAATCCCTGACGTATCACCCCACAAAGCCTACGTGACTTCTCTCAGCACTTCCCGCTCCTTGGTGGTGGTTGCCGTTGACACGGACCCGCATGTAGGGTGACTGCTTTCCCTCACTCCTTTCCCCAAAAGCATAACAAAAAGCGGCCAGCGAGCTGCTAGTTTTTGTAGTTTCCTTTTTTTGGTGAACGTCTCGGAGCCTACCCGCCTGGAAATCATCGCGGTGAAGCCAGGGACTACCGAAGACAACCTCAGCCCCCCCTTTCCTTTGCACAGAGACGGAACTGCTGTAGAGGGGCAGGCAAAAACCGACTGTACGTCCATCAGTGTCAAAATAAAAAAAATAAAAAGAACTCTCATGTTACGCACTCTTGCCTGCAACCCCTTCCTTACCCGCAACATATGTATTTTCTTTTTTTTTTTTTTGACTTTCTTTTTTTTTTTTTTAATTTTTTTTTTATTCGTCATTGCAAAAGAAAATCAATTCATACATTTCATTAGGCAGATTCCATTTAGCCAGTTATACAACAAGAAAACAGCAGAGAGAGCGGAATGGCAGATACGAAAATAAACGGGGTTGAAGCATAGTCAAATCTCTATATAGTACCTTTTATCCAGATTTGCCATTGTGGACACATACACACAATTAAAGAAGAGAAAAAAAAAAAAAAAAAGGGATTATTTCAGTTGTTTTCAAGTCTATTTCTCCAATCGGAAATTGGTGTCCATATCCGTTTCCCCATCTGTTGAGTCTTCCATCCTTTTTTGTCATACAGAGCTTTTTCTAGTACATATATTGCTAATAGTCGTGCCATCCATTGTTGGAATGTTGGCGGGTTAGGGTCTTTCCACATCGCTGCCACACATAGTCTACATAGGATCATGGCTATATAGATGAACTCATGATGAGATGATTTTATGCCATCCCTGGTTAATCCCAGGATCATAACTTCATTGGTTATACTTATTTTAATCCCGAGAGCATGATTCAAGAATTGCTCTATTGTGTTCTTAAATAGATCCAAGGCGGGACAAGCGGAAAACATGTGAATGGTATCCGCCTGTGCGTCTCGGCATCTGGGACAAACCACTCCCGTTGTTCCCCCCCACTGAGCAATTCTGTGTGGTGTATAATATAGCTCATACAAAGTCTTATATTGCTGAGTTTGCAGAGTAGCAGCTCTTAACACAGAGTTTGATAATTTAATTGCTTTTTCAACCTCATTGCCAGTTAGATTCAACTTGTTACTCCATTTATCAATCACTTTTCGACAATCATCCTCCTTATATCTCGTCAATTCTTCATAAACCTGTGAGATTGAACAGCCTTTATTAGCCCTTAGGATTTCAATAATTTCTACCCTTTTATAGTTAGTATCCCCTCCCTGTTTCTTTGCCAAGACCGATCTTATTTGTAGATATTTAAAAAAAATCCCTACGATCTAAGTTATATAGTTGGCATGCTTGTTCGAATGTTATTAGTCCCGTGGTTCCCACCAAGTCTCCTATTGTTTTTATCCCCTTCATGTCCCAGCACTTCATAACCGGATCATGGAATACCATTGGTAACGACTGATTATTAAATAACGGAGTATAATAGTTCGTCCTCCCAATTTGTGTTCTCTTCCTTACGATTGACCATACTGCCATTGCTGCACCCACCGTCTTGAACTTGACTTTCTTATAGTAACTGCCTTCGTTGAATGTAAGGAGCCATTTGTCAGAGTCCTTGATCAATAGCTCATATATATCAGGGATGCTCTCCCCCACTCTCCATCGATCCTCTGTGTTTCCCCCCACTAGCCCCTTGATGTATTGTAGGACGGTTGCCCAATAGTAAGTCCTGTAGTCCGGTGCCGCTAGGCCCCCTCGCTCTCTTGGTAATGACAGAAATTTCAGTGCTCGCCGTGTTTTACCTTTAGCCCATATAAATTGATTTGTAAGCCCCTCTATTTCGCGGAACCAGTTATTGTTAAATTTAAGCGGAATCGTACGGAACAAATATAATATTTTAGGCAAGAAGATCATTTTTATTAGATTACATCGACCTATTGTTGTTAAATATAGGTTATTTAATCTATCTAGATCCCGCTTAGCCTTTTTAATTACCGGTCCCAAGTTCATTTCCACTATCTTTGAGAGGTCGGCGGTTATCGTTATCCCTAAATAGGTTGCTGATTCTGTTATTCTTTTATCTACCAGCCTTACCTTTTGATTGACTACTATTTGAGTTTTACTCTCGTTTAATTTATACCCTGAGAGCGCCCCATAGGCTGTAGCTTCTTGTTCTATCTCTAATAGAGCTGTCGCCGGATCCACAGATATTACCGCTAAGTCATCTGCGTACCCTAAGATTTTCGTTTCATGTCCGTTCAGGACAACCGGCATAATATTTCTATTTGCCTCTATCTTTCTTATAAACCCATCTATGTAAAATGCGAAGAGTAGTGGAGAACATGGGCATCCTTGTCTGGTACCCCGTCCGACTTTTATAGCCCCGCTCTGCTCCCCCATAATCCGCAATCTTATCGTCGGGTTCAGATATAGAGCTCTCAGTGCCCCGATACAGACATCCCCTATATTTACTTTTCCTAGAGCCACCCAGAGGAAGCCCCACGAGACCCTATCAAATGCTTTTTCTGCGTCTAATAAGATTAAAGCCATAGGGTCTCGTGAAGCTGCCGTCCCATCAAACAGAGTGCAAACTCTGCGGATATGGTCCGCTGTACCCCTACCGGGGATGAACCCATGCTGGCGAGGGGAGATGATCTTGCCAATAAAAACACTTAGACGGTTAGCCAGCATCTTAGAATATATCTTAGTGTCGCTATTCATCAAGCTTATGGGCCTGTATGACCCGGGATCGGTTGGGTTTTTGTTCTTTTTGAGAAATACAACCATGGTTGCATCTCTCCAGGACTCAGGAGGAATCCCCCCTCTTTGCGTCTCGACCATCAATCGATAAAGATCCTCTTCAATGCTGGGTAGAAATGTTTTATAGAATTCGAGAGGTATAGAATCAGGACCCACCGCTTTCCCGGCTGGCAGATCTTTGATTGCCCCTCTTAGTTCTTCTAATGAAAAGTTGGAGTCCGTCATCGCTCTGTCCGCATTTGTTAGTTTCTCTGTTTGCACAGTCTCTAGGTAGCTCTCAATTTCACCGTCTGCGGCGCCATTTTCTGAGTTATACAGATTTTGATAAAATTCTTGAAAGATAGCGCAGATCTCTTTTGGCGTTGTGGCAACAGCTCCCATTGCAGAGTTTATCTGTGAGATATCCCCTTTTGTGACTGCCTGTCGAGTCCTGATGGCTAAGATACGCCCTATCTGTTCGCTATATTCATATTGGTCCTGTTTCCATGCCATATATTTCCCTGCCGCTTTATTTGCTAGTAACTCAACCACAGCTGCCTTTGCCATAGCTAACCGTTGTGATACTTCTTCCGTCTCATGTTTGGCTTCTATTATTTTAATAAATTCCTCTTCAATAGCGGCAACTGTACTTTGTCTATTCTCCCTTTCCTCTTTCTCTATCTTGTTTCGTTTTAACGAATAACTAATTGTCTCTCCCCTTATGCCAGCCTTCATAGCATCCCATACAATTCTTAGGGGCGCAGAGCCTCTATTAATGTTTAGGTAGTCTTTTAGCCAGCTATCCATCCAGGTTATGTACTTTGGGTCATACAGCAAGGCTCTCTCAAAAGTCCAGCTGGCCCTCTCCTTTTGTTGATTTGGAATATCTATATCAAGTATCAAAGGGCTGTGGTCTGACACTACCCGGGTTAATTTTTTAATCTTGGAAATTGACAACAGTGCAGAAGATACCAAAAAATAGTCCAGTCTAGCCAAGGATTTGTGTGGTGCAGAGTAGTAAGTGCTCCCCCTTCCCCCTCCCCCGTCCCATTGTTGTTCCCATATATCAGTCAGCCCGTTATCCTGCATCATCTGTGTTAATGCTTTATGAAGCTTCTTCTTTCGGCCTGTGAACCGGGCTGGATCATTTTTCCATAGTCCGTTTAAACCATTTATATTTAGGTCCCCACAGACTATGATGGGCAAGGGCCAGTTTGTTATTTGTTCATTAATATGATTAAGAACCTCTGAGTCGTCGATTATTGGAGCGTAAATGGAACAAAGCGTAAAATCAAAACCCCGCACCCTGCATTCCAGTATAATCCATCGGCCATAAGAGTCTGCTTTCTGCTTTTTAACTGTCACCAGGCCACCCCGTGCTAACACAGCCACTCCCCGCGTCCTAGACCCTTGTGTTGTATATATTAAGAGCTGATAACCAAGTTGTTCTAGCAGATATTTTCGAGATGCCTCTATATGGGTCTCTTGTATACATACAATATCAGCTTGTGTTAGCTTTAAATACTCTGTGAACTCTCTCCGCCTTCTGGCATCGTTCAAACCACATATATTAATTGTAATTATCCGCATAAAAGTTTATTGTATCCTCCTTTTGCTCCTCCACCTTCCTGCTGAATTCCTTCTCTTTCCTTTTCTTCCTCTTTGCTCCTGTATGTTTTCTTTGCAATGATGACGTTTTTTCTTTTCCCCCCCAGTGTCCTTCCCCCAACCCCAACCCCCCCAGCCCCCCTCCCATCCCTGCCCCCCCACCCCCTACTGAGGCACGTAGACCAATGGTCTCTGTGATGGAGTCTGACCCTCAGCCTCCCTATGCGTACTTTTTTATTTATTTTTATTTTTTTAAACCGTTATATTATTTCATATCATATCATAGTGGCATCCACACGTTCAATTATTGTGCCCCACGTATCCCAATACCAATACCAATGCGTGTAGCCAGTGTCTATAGGTTTCTAATAATCCTTGCTTGTTGACAGTTCCAAAGAAAAAGAGACAGAGAGTTGACACAGGCTGTTATTCATGAAGTGGTACTGTCCTTTTTCAGAATTTCCAGATAGACTTTTGCCTGTATTTCGGAAGTGAACACTCTGACAGTGTCTTTATGTATAATCTTCAATTTTGCTGGGTTCATCAAATAAGCCTGCAACCCCATCTGATGGCAGGGGTCTATCAGCTCTCTTAATCTCCATCTCCTTTCCACTGTTATATGACAATAGTCTGGAGTTGTGAAGAAGGACTGGCCTTCAAACTGACATTTAGAATTGGGGCGAGCTTTAGCATACACTTCTTCCCTTAATAAGAAGTTTCCAAAGTATATCAATATAGCCCTGGGTCTTTGTATTCTCTGCTTACGTCCCCCTTGATCCTTTTCCTGATTCTGACCCAGATTTTCTTTCTTTTTCATCATTAGCGGGAATCGATGTACTCTCTGAACTTCTTTCTCCCAATCCCAATGGCTTAACTCGGGGAAAGCTCCTTTCAGCAACTTTATTACATAAGCTCTCACATCATCCCCTTCCTTTCCTTCGTCTATGCCCAGGACTCTGAGATTGTTCCGTCGCTGGCGATTCTCTAAGTCTTCCAGCTTCCATTGGATGTCTGACAGTCGATGCTCGTGTTCTTTTGTCTTAGTTATTTCTTTCAGTTGTTGATCCTCCAGATTACTGGTGCGCTCCTCTAAATGTGATACCCTCATCTTTGTGTCTGTGCAGACTTTAACAATTTTTTTTATCGATTTTTCTAAGTTCCTAGTTACTAGTCGATTCTTTCTCCCCTCGGTTTTTGTTGCTTCTTGGAGGTCTTTTATCGAATTCAGTATTAGCTGAAGAGGAGGCGGTTCCCGATTCTAATTCTCCGAGAGCCATCTGCGCCCCCGGTTCCGAGTAATTCCTTTGGGTGTCTGAATAGTCCCATTTTAGATTAGTTGCGCTGTCTCCACCACTGCATCGACTTTGAGCACCTAGTGATTTTTCTTGTGATTGCGTGGCTCTCTGTCGTCTTGACAGCCTCTTCCTTCTAATGGCTGTGTCTCTTTCCTTGAGAGAATCTTTGCTACTTGGTGAACTGAGACCGGAGCAAGCATCTATGGAGGTCACTTCTTCGCTTCCTTCTGCCTCAGAGGGAGTATCCTCAGACCCGTCAGTAACGGAAAAGAAGTTATTGGTTACATCTGGATTCTCCTCGATACCGCAGGGGTCACTGTGTGTAGCAGTCTCGTGAGCTAAAGCCACAGTTAAGGTGGGATCAAGGCGCGCATTCCCTGGTATGTTTTTCAAACTAGTTGTTATTGAACCTTTTGCCCCGACCTCAGCCTCTGAGTGTCTGCTTTGCTCCTTTGACTGGTCTATGGGAGTCGCAAGACTATTCTCTGTTCTCCCCTCAACGCAAACGTCTTCAGGTTCCTCAACGGCCTCGACCTCGACCTCAGACCTCGTAGTCTCCCCCCTCTGTGGCTCAGACTTAATGTCCTGTACCACGGGAATCCTACTTGGACTCTCCTGTGTGCTGCCCTTCTTCCTGCAGACAACAGTGTTTTTTTCCTTCTTCTTCTCCCGTTCTGATGCTGTTTTAACCATTTTATCTATTGCTCTCTCTGGATTGTCTACTTCCGACATTTTATTCACTGGATCTTGACTGACAGGGGAAAAATATCCCGTTATAGATTTAATCCCCCCTGTGTTTACTCCGTTATTGACCACATTGATAGCACTTGTCGGGATCTCTGGACCTAGCACTCTAGTTTTCTTCCCCCTGACGTTGCTACGAGTCCCCATGATAACTTCCACAACCCCACTCTCACCTGAGAAATTCTGAACGTCTTCCATAGCCTTAGTTTTCTCAGTGTCCTTCTGGGAAGCGGGGTGTTTGATATGTGTTGGCTCTGTCTCGGGAGTTTTACCCTTTCCTCCTCGCGCTATTTTCGGTGCCATACTATGTGTGCTGTTTGTCGCAGCTCTTAGTTCAAGCAAATCCAAGGTGGGGATAGACAGAGCGTCCTGTCCAATGTATCTGTCTGCGAGCCCCTCTCTCGATGACCCACTCCACCAACAGCTCTGCTGATCTCCTCCTGCTCCAGTTACAGCCCTGCAGCTTTCAGCGATACTTTGTTTCTTGCGAGCTTCGCTAGCATAGCAGGCTCCGCCTTTCGCGGGCGTCCGATTTCCTCCTGCTCTGTTTACGATAGTGCTCTGTCTCTTGCCATTGCATACCTCGCTATCGTAGCGGGCTCTGCCTCCCACGCACGTCCAATTGATGGCGTCTCCCAGGCTCGAGCTCAAGCCGTCTCTCCGTCTGGCCTCCCGGTCTCGTAACTCTGCCAAGATTGCCGCCACCGTCGCTAACAACCGACGAACCAGCTCCTCGGCGATGAAACCCAAGTCACTGCTGCAAGCCTCAGTCCCGATCTCCATCAGGTATTTAGCCCGTTACACCACCTCTGTCTCCGGTTACACCGATTTCCTTTCTCACGGCATAGGGAGCGTTCTCGGGTGCTGCTTAGTCAGGCGCCATCTTTCCCTCCCTCCGCAACATATGTATTTTCATGTAACAACTGTATTAATATAAGTCAAATGTTTTAAAAATGCACTTTTCTTCTGCTGTACATTGTCACTATAGAGTAGGTTGAATAAGGCCAAACATTTGACAATAAAGTGCAGTATACAGCAGTGTATTTAATGGTATGCTGACAGCGTTTTGTGTTTACAGTGTTTGTTTTCACAAGGTGGGGAGGATTATTTGGATCAGCTTGAAGGGGTGAGCTTGTCAGCTGTGCTGATTATTCCACAGAGAGCTTTACTTTAATTGTGAAAGTGTTTTTACCATCACTGAGACTAAATAGCAAGGCTGTGTTAACCACCTATTTAACTTTTCATTTGTTTAGGGGAGCTAAATTTCCTGCAAAGGAAGTCAGCCATAGGAATGAGTAAGCACAACTATAACGCATGTTGCTACCATACAGGCCATTCCTTTGTAGGGGTGACAGTGCACGCCCAAGTTAGTTAAAACAACCATTACCACGCATTCAATAACAATGCAGTGTTTTTATGTTAAATTGTATTAAAATGTGTTGTAACAAGAAACCACAAAAATGTATAATCTATTCCCAAAAAATGACAAATAAAGGTACAAATGGCTGTATGTTTACATAAATAAAGTACTAAAGTGAAACAGACAATGTGCCCTCAGCTACATGGCTGCCAAAAATACCTCAAAGACTATTCTGTTTAAACCAAGTGTTTTCAGCAATTAAAATAATTATAAGTTTCCACTGCATTTTAATACCCACAACAGGCTCTGGTTGGCTTATCACTGTGGTGTTTCCTTTTTTTTTTTAAAGAAAAAAAACTATTTAGTGTAAATAAAATGTATTAAAAAACACTGATGTGTTCTGGTGCCAGTGTTGAGGAGACCTCTGAGATGACAACACAGCAGATGACAGAAGAACTAGTCACAGTACCTTACAGGCGACTACTTCCAAATTTTAAAGTAAGTATTATGACAGTAGAGTTTCAATATATGTAATATATTTCAAATACATAATAACTAGGTTATACAATAATTTAAACACAGTATTCAACATAATATATATAGGGTGGACATAGAAAAAGGCAGAAGATTTTCAAATTGGAGCGAAGAGAACTGTACACATTTTCAACAGAAACTTAAACTGGGTCTTCAAAATTAGTATGGTACACAGATTTTTAACAAAAAGGTTGACAATTTAAAAAATACATGAAAGTATAACCATGTCACAAGGCTGCTATAGCTGTGAGGTTCAATTTAATTTGCAAACCACAAAAGTCCTTGTTTAAAAAATAAAAAAAATGGCAATTTCTATATACAAAATATGATTAAAAAATAATATAACATGTAAGTAATAAATATATTTACTACAGCAACACTAAACCATTTTTTCCTATTAACAGTAAACAATGAAATGATTTGAGGATGTAAAATACATTAATTCTTGAAGTGGAAAAAAGGTTGTTAGCTTTTTCAGGGTATATTTATTGCAAGGAGAGAATAAGTCAATCGAGCGCTCATTAAGGATCTGTCAAGTATTTTAGTGATATCTGCACGGGACTGTCAATAACACAAGGAGTCGGGGTACTTCACCAACAGAACACAGCTATTTAGCATAGGCCATTGTAAAGGAGGTGAGTGAAACAGTTAAAATGGCTAAAAGAAAAGAAACATCCAATGAGCCCTCAGTGTACAAGCATTCTTCAACAGATATCGGGTATACTGACTTCTATTGCAAATTTTAAGAGACAATAAATAGAAAAATACATAAAACAAAATAATGTCTCCCACAACCAGCAGCATTCTCTGAAATAAATATTCCTGATGTATTAAAAATAATACCTACTTAACTAAACCTTTCTGCAGTATGACAACACCAAAATTATATTTAGAACAAACAAAAGTATGCGAATACTCGAAAAAACTATTCATGCGGATGTTGGATAGTACATTTAAAGTGTGCCTACCACCCTTCACTCAAATTTATATGATGCATGTTAAAATACAAGAAAATACAGTGCCGGCTTTGCTTCATGATACAAGTACCAAGATATGCAGATTATTATTAAATTGGATTACCAACAAAACAAATAATATCTAACCTTCAAATATTGCTAAAGTTTTCAAACTCTCAGTGTTAAATACAGTTTCCCCAAATTCTGTGATTCAACGTTTTTTTCCACTTTAAGAAGGGAAAGTGCAAAAAAGTTAAAATATCAACCAAATACAGGAGTATGTTACAGACAGCTAATTTCAACGTGAGCAAAGAAACTACATTTTTGGGATTTGTTCCCCCTGACCTAATGGGAAACACTAAGGGGCTGATTAGGACTTTACAGCAGAGCAGTGGTGCAAACCACTGCGCCACCGCACGTCTCCACCACCCGCCTCGCAGATTGCTACTTTTCAATGGTCTGGCGGGTGGTGTGGCGGTTCCCCCTGCAGTGCCCTTTAAAAGGCGGCGGTGTCTTTTCAAAAGGATCCACAATAGGAATGCCTTACAAGGGTCCTGCACGGCATGGACTCGTAAGTCCATGCCGTGCTGGAACCTTTGTGCATGCACATAGGACAGCACATGTTATGCCTCCCTGTGTGCATCCACATATGTCTGAGGCACAGGTGGGCCCTGTGGGCCCCCTTTGTTTCTTCTCCAGCAGGCTTTTCATGCTGGTGGAAATTGCGGCCTATGACCACCACTCCTACGCCAGGGAATGGCAATTCCCTGGCAGAGACGGTGATCCTAGTGCGGTCCGACAGCCCAAGTCGTAATTGAGGAGTCACACTACCGGTGTGGTGGCTGGATCCGCCGTAGCTGCGCCACCCTGAGTCTAGAGGTCCGAGGACCGCCAGACTCGTAATCTGGCCCTATATATCTCAAACAATTACTGTACTAATAACAAAGAGAAATTAGCCTAATTTTTGAATAACTTTGAGAGAACATGCATTGGACACCTTACACAATTTGGTACTGGAAGACCCCCAAGGTTGAAAAATGATTAGTGCAACAGTTACTTGTGCTGCGTGACAGAGTAGAAAAAACCAACAAGGATATCGAGGAATACCACAATTCATTCAAAAGTGCAATTGCTTAAAAACATCCGACCCCATACAATTTCTTGGAAACCCTGCAAAACAAGCAGAGTTTCCAAGAAATGCGACCAAACTACGAATTTGTAGAATGTCTAGTCCCACAAATAGCTAAAAAAAAAAAAAGAAAGAAAATCCGGCACAACTGCAAACAATGTTTTATAATATCAGGAGCAGGCTACCTCGAAATAATTACATTTAGCTTAGAGTATTAATACATTAACATTAACAATTCTTAAAGAAACACCAACTTTACCATTAACCAAAAAATGATTCCATCTAAAAATTAACAATACTAACGAAAAAGTAAACTTATTTATGTCTTACTTGTTTGGTGTATTTTTCTTCTTCACAGACAACAGCAGTGTATGTGAGGTTAAAATCCTTTTTCTAGCAGCAAAACATCATCCAAAATGCCCCAGAAAAAAGTATGTCTTTAAAGAAAAACTACAAGGAAAGCCATCAAAAACCTGAAAAAATAGGAAAATATATAAAAATGCTCTGGAAAGAAGATTCCAAGTCAACCAAGCCGTGTGGTTAAAAAGAATTAATTGAAATCTTAAAAACAGGTAACTTCTGAACTATAAATACATTCTACCCACCATTTTATTATTCAGGCGTCCAAACTGTAAATGGAAACAAGAAGATGAAAACATGTACACATTGTTTAAATAGTATACTACAGACGTAGGGATTATGATGTCCCTTTCTGACAGCCTTTCCATGGCGGTCCAACAGCCATGGAAAGGCTGTTGGAAAGGGACTTTGTCCTCCTAAACTTCCATACCCCTTGCCTGGCACATGGTGCATGGATGTTTAGAAACATCCCTTTTTCCATTGTGGCTTGTGCTGTGACCCTTTTTCGGGCCGCAGCACAAGCACCAATGGAAAAGGCCATGGTTCTGACCGCCTGCACGGTGGTCGCATCATAATTTGGCAGGTGGGACTGCTAGAAGATAAATGTTTGTTTAAAATTTCACTCACATTTATTATTTTTACTTACAGGTTTTCAGTTAAAGTAATATTATTTTGCATATTATAAATGTACATAATTACTCTTTTTTCATGCTTTAGATGTTAAAAAAATACATTGAAATTGTAAATATTTACTAATAAAATATTTAATCTCCCTAGCAAAAAAACACAAACAAGCTCCAATCTAGTCTGAATTTAACAGTATTACATTATTTTATATTTCTATGCGAAAATGATATTCTTTACTATTACAGGTCCAAACAATTAATAATACCAATGTTAATTTATTCAATACAATATTAAATCTCAAAAACTAATTTTTACCCCTATGAATAATGAAAAATATATACATTTTATTTAACATCTTTACAATCTATATTCAAATGTATTAATTGAAATGTTTAAGAGTATCTAAATGACTATATTAATAAATGTATTTTAATCATAAAACTATTGTTTATTATTGATAATAGTGTTTCTAATTATATAACATTTATATGCATTAAAGGGTAATTTACAAATGTCGGAAAGAACCTTCCACCTCTACCAAAAATAAATATATCCAGAAACATAATCTCCACCCATATCCCATATATTCGCATAAACTCGCACACGTAAAACTTAAAAAAAAACTGATGCCCACACCCCAAGAAATGATATTCACCCGAACACTACAATAAAAAAAATAGGTAAATTAAAACACTCCTGACTATTATAAATACCTCAAATTAGCATACTACCAACCCATGCCCCTATCGCCACCACAACCCATCTCAAAAACCTAACAGAAACTTTTACTTTATACAGAATATTTGCCCACACCACCAGAAAATGCCCTCCTTGAACCCTAAAAATAGAAATTCTAAACATGTAGAGTAATATTCTCCACAGTGCCCTAAATACTCAAAAGCGATACACTCGCCACCCAGGGCCCATTTGACTCCTACAAACATTCCCTAAATCCTGATACACAAAGTTTACTTAAAAAACATGTCCATACCCCAGAATAACAACCCTGAAAACTAAAAATAAAAAACGCAAACACGTACATTAAAACCCTCCCTATTGTAATAAATACCAAAACATAGTGCACTACACACTGAGGACCTCTATTACACCTGTAACCCATTCCAGACAATACTTCACACTACAAACATCAGATACAAACATCAGATAAATGCCCACAAGTCAAAAATGAATAAATACCCAGCATCAACCATAAAAATCAAAACCCTCCCCACTGTCATAAATATTAATACATGATACACTAGTAACCAAGGGCTCCAGCAACCCATCACTAAAACCTAACACACAAACCAGTATGTTAAAAATATTGCTCATTCCTTAAAAAATACCCAACCTTATCGCTAAAAAATCATTATAGCCCCTGTACTCTACCCATCTCTGATCTCTAAAAAAACTCCTTAACCTAAAACAATTATAAAAAGTGTATTTAGATGCTGTGTTAACAGACCTTGGGGCTGGGATTGCAGCTTCTACTATGGCCCTTAAGGTATGTGAACCCTTGCAAAGACCAAACACTACAGATCCCGAACCTCAAGAAAAGTTTGGCAAAGGTTCATGTATTTGTGGCAGCTCGTAAACCTTACATCAGGGTCCATGAATGTTACAAAATAAAGAAAATATACAGGGTCAGGCCGAAGATCAAACTGTGCACCAAACCCATGGCCATGGCCTAAGCCTGTTTGTGGTGGACTTGGTGCATGGACTGGCCAAAGGCCATGCACAGCAGGGCTTAGCTGACCCTCAGCATCAGTCATGTTTCGTACATGGCTACAACGCTGCCGCTTTCCTGAAACCATTACCACCATTCGATATCACCAAAAAGCTAAAGATTGGCGAGATATGGAATGCTTGGATAGAGACATTTGATGATTTCATTGATGCACTTGAAGAGACTGATAACAAAAAGATTATCAAGTATCTCAAAACACTTGCTGGTGATAGTGTAAAAGAAGTTGTAAAGAAAATACCGCAAACTGATGGAGAAGTCACATATCGTCAAATTAAAGAAGTATGAATCTCTAGTTTAATCCAATGCCAGTTGTTGATTACGAGCAATATATCTTTAACAAAGAACACCAGAAATTTGGTGAAACCAATGATAAATTTGTGGAGAGAATAGAGTCACTCATCAGACATTGCAAGCTCAATGAACTTAATGATGAAGAAGCTATGCATGTGAGGGTTATTGACGGATGCTTGTCAGATTCATTCACAAGACAAATGCGGAGGGAAACCCTTATTCTGGAGCAAGTGTTAATGGCTGCCAGAGCTGAGAGCATGCTGATAGACAAGCTGCTGACATGGAGGCCGGAAGTGCCAAGATCGAATCGGTCATGAATGTGAAAAGTAAGCCAAAAGAAAAGACTGCAGGGCACAAAGTGATGTCAACACGTAAAAAGAAGTTCTCTTTTAGATGTGGATTTTCGTTTCCACACAAAGGTAAATGTTCTGCTCGTGGACAGATATCTAAAGGCTGTGGGAAGGAGAACCATTTTGAGATGGTTTGCAAAGCGAAGGAAAAAGTAAGTGTCATGGTGCCAAGACCTAAATGGTAGCCAGAACGTTCCAGAACCAACGTTCGACACACACCCATAAGGCCAAGAAGCGACATCAGTTGAGACAAATTGACACTGAAGGAAGGTTATCTTTATCTAAATCATAGTCAAACAGTTCTTACATATCAGTATCAAGTACAAGTGATGAAAATGATTGTGCCATGTCGATGTTTACCTCAGAAATGTTTGCACATGTTGGTTTGGCTACTTACGAAGGAAAATGTCAGTCAAAGAAAAATCGACATGCCAGAGCACCAAAGTCATTCAATTGTTATCTAAAGATTACACTGAAAGTAAATGGTTGTTCGTTACCTTTAATTATTGACAGTGGTGCACCTACAAATATTATGCCTGAGGAGAAACACAATGAACTATCTCAATTGCAGCAACTTATGGCATAAAAAACTAAAGTGTATAAAGCTACATCGACACCCTTAAAACATGAAGGTTCATTTCTTGTGACAATGAAACACAAGAAAAACAAAGTGCAGGCACCCATCCATGAGCTTCAAGGCACAGCATCAAGTGCCTGTCTACTCAGTATCAGCCGAGCCGCTGATAGGGGACTGATTTCTGTGAATTACAACATGAATGCTCACCACAAAATAGTAAGTCAGTAACCTTTGTTATTTCATGGTTTGGGAAAGCTTAAAACTATGAAAGTAAAGCTACATATTAAGGAGGACGTCTGTCGTGTTGCTCAGAGACATAGGCAAATTGCTTTTCATTTGCAAGAAGCTGTTGAAAAAAAACTTTAAGCATTACTTAAGCATGAGATTATTGAGCATTCAACCGGTCCAAAGCAATCGGTTTCTCCCATGGTAGTAGTGGCTAAAAAAGGACAATGAAGGACCTGTATGATATGCGTCAGGGAACAAGGTAATTGAATGAGAACAACATCAAAGTCCACACATTGCTGACATGATAACACAAATGAATGGTGCAAAGGTCTTCTCTCACATTGATTTAAATGAAATTTATCATATCATCAGTTAGAACTTGAAGAAGATTGCAGGTACATTACAACCTTTTCTACACATTGGTCTGTTTCAATACAAGGGCTAAGTTTTGGTGTGTCATCCGCTGTCGAACTGTTTCAAGACGTCATTCAACATACCATACAGCCTACCATGAATATATTCAATTACAGCAGTGACATTGGTTTTTGGAGCTACACAAAAAGAACATGATAAAGCTCTTACACATCTCCGGATGGATGACGGAAAACTTCCTCCAGCTTAATGCAGCTAAAACTGAAATCTTGCTATTCCTCAACACTCAAATCCTGTGGCCCCCCAACTGGTGGCCATCAGGGCTGGGTTCAGCCCCTACCCCTAAACTTGTGGCTAAAGATTTGGGTGTCAGACTGGACCATACTCTAACTATGAGAGACCACATCATGGCTACCTCAGGTACCTGTCTCCACACGTTGAGTCTTCTCCGTAGAGTGTTCCATCTCCTTCCCTTATCTGTCCTTCCCTTATCTGTCTGCAGGACCCTGATTCAATCCCTACTAATCAGCCACCTTGATTACTGCAACGCCCTTCTTATATCTGCAAATTAACTCCTGCTGAATAGACTATAGGTGGTTCAGAACACAGGAGCCCGCCTGGCTCTTAACATGCCCCCTAGAACCCATTCTCGACTACTGCTGCAGCAACTCCACTGGCTTCCCATTTGTCAGAAAATCAATTTTAAAATGCACAATATAGTCCAAAAGGCACTACATGGCAGAGGCTAAAGATACCACGCAGAAAAACTTAAGCACTCTCTACCTGGCAGATCCCTTCGCTCGGGGTAGGAAGCTGTGCTGATTATCCCCCGCTACAGAAAAGTTCAGACGGGGGTCAAAGCTTTTGCATATCCTGCTCCAGTGTACTGGAACTCATTGCCCATTCAACTACTGAAGTGAACTAATCTCCTCTACTTTAGGAAACTCTTAAGGACTGAACTGTTCAGTAATTGACCGCATTGGCTAAGGCTTCTTCCGCTCCCCTAGCGTGGAGATGCCCCTTCGGGGACTATTCCTGCGCTTTACAAATTCAATTAAAATTCAAAATCCAAAGGTAAAACTACAATTATTTGGCCATATCTTTTCTTAGTGGGGTATGACACCAGCTCCTGCTAAAGTATAAGCGCTGTCAAATGCTGATCCCCCACAAGATGTTTCTATGGTGCGTTCATTTCTTGTCATGGCCAGTTACTGTTCCAGATACATACAAGACCTTGCCACTGTAAATGCTCCGTTAAGAGGCCTGGTGAAAAAGAATGTTTCATTTCATTGGTCACATGAATGTGAGAAAAGCTTTAAAAGAATTAAATAAGCCATTCAGAATGCTACTTAAAAGGCATAATTCAATCCGAATCTTCTTACAGCGATTGTAGTTGACACCAGCCCAGTCGGGTTAGGCGCTATCCTTGCCCAGCACACCAGACACCTGAATGCTCAAATGCATATTGTGGCCTATGCAAGTAGATGGTTGTCCCAAACAGAGCATGCTTACTCACAACCTAAAAATGAAAGCTTAGCTGTGGTATGGGCTTGTGAACATTTTCATGTATTCCTGTACAAAAAAAAACATTTATGCTGGTAACTGATCATCAAGCTTTACTGACTATATTTGGCAATCCAAAGACCAAAATGCCTCCTTGCATTGAATGATGGGGACAAAGGTCATAAGAGTACACTTATACCATTGTGTTTTGTTATGTTAATAGGAACTTTTATAGCGCTCGTTCACCAGCAGGTTTCTTGGCGCTGGAGATGTTACTTTCCAAAAGGAGTTACTATTTAGGATGGTCCAGGTCTAGCTGTAAGCTTGGGTCAAGAGCCAGGTCTTCAACATCTTCCCAAAGCGAAGGAGGTCTGACTCGAGTCTCAGAGGGGGCGGAAGAGCGTTCCAGTATTTGGGTCCTAATATTGAAAAGCTTGAACCTCCTGTTCTTTTGCGTCTAAAATCTGGAATCTCTAAGAAATTCATGTGCATGGATCTTAACCCCTTCCCTGCTCATGACGGAACCACTCCGTCATGAGCCACGGTTGCGCTGTGCTCATGACGGAGTGGTTCCGTCATGCTGCGGCCGTTGGCCACCGCTCCGCCCACGCGGCGCTAATTCCCCGCCTGTGCGGGCGATTAGCGCAGTGGGCGGAGACGTGACGGAACCACTCCGTCATGAGCACAGCTCAACTGTGGCTCGTGACGGAGCGGTTCCGTCACAAGCACAGCGCGACCGCGCTGCCCCCAAACCCCCCCCAGCGCCGCGGCGGAATTCCTGCCGCGGCGAAGGGGTTAAAGTAAGGTGGGGGATGTACTTATGGATTTGTGATGAAATGTAATTAGGGCCAGTTCCGTGCAAGGCTTTAAACAGGATACAGCCGGCTTTAAACCTGGAGCGTTTCTCCACTGGAAGCCAGTGCAGCTCTTTTAGCAGCAGCTTGATGTGACATTGATTGCCTTGTTGGTATATAATTCTGGCTGCCTGATTTTGTATTAGCTGCAGACGATGTATCTGATTGCGCTGAAGGCCTAGGTATATAGAGTTAGCATAATCAATTCTTGACAGAATCAAAGAGATGACGATTTGGATACATGCCTCTCTGCTGAAAAATCTTCTGATTTTACTCAGTTTCCGCAGTTAAAAGGAACAAGCTGAGGTGACTGCTCCAATATGCGTGTTCATGTTTAGATCTGCGTCAATGTGCATGCCTAGGCTTTAATCGAGTTTTTTGGTGCAGGAGGCGGGCCTTGCTCGGTGGGCCAGTGGGCAAGCGACCAATGCTCAAGTTTATTGTTGGGAACAGGGCCGGCTCTAGGGCGGTGCGACCGGTGCCACCGCACCGGGTGCTGGCTTACCTGGGGGCGTCGTGTTGCAAGTCTATTATGTATTTAAAGCACCTGCTGCCACGTTCCTTTCCACTGGTAATTGAGAGGCATCACAAACACGTTAAGATAACTTCTGTGATTAATGTTCTTCCTAGACAGAGATCGGAGTTTAGTATAGTTGCGGTTTTGACTTATGTGAAGGTAGTTCAGAACGTGTACCATGTAGATTACAGATTGCATATAATGTTAATGGGTCAGCAGGTTACTGCTTTTAAAAGAAACATATTTTTGTTACTAGCAATTTTTAACTTAAAGTCTTGATATAGAACAGTGAGCTATTAACTTTCATCATAGAACTGCATACCTAATGCAAAGTATACATTAGACCATAGATTAATGTTGCAAAAGGGTTAATTTGGGTAGAAATCAATTCTTATTATTAAAGAAAACTCCCTGTTTCTTTTTCGATTCTGAGTTTGTTTGTGCTTCTCCACACCAAACATTCCTAAACTGTACTGCCTACCAGTATGGATGACAAGTGACTCCTAAACTTGTAGTCTTTTGGCTTATGTAACAATTCCTATGCACTGATTTACACACGTATGATTGAGTGTCTCTGTGTAATGTGTGTGTGATGCAAAGTGCTCTATATAACTAATGTAATGCATCTGAGAGAAAGTGGTTATGGAGACTTGGTCACTGTTAAAGGGTGCTAGTGAGAGATTCCGTGGTGGACGTGGTCTTTGGGGGTGCCAACTAACATTGTTGAACTGGGCGCCACCAGTGCTACCGGCCCTGGTTGGGAATGATGATTTCTGTTTTTTCGGCATTGAGTTTTAGTTGATTTTTGTTCATCCATTTCATGAGGAACAGCATGGATGTTTTGAGAAAGTCCTGGGAATCTGTAGATTCATTGATGGGGAAGACTAGCTACATATCCTCAGTATAGTTGTAGATTTGCACTCCCATCTGACGTAAATGCGGCAATAAGAGGGCTGATATATATATTGAAAAGATGCGGGGATAGGGATGAGCCCTGTGGTACTCCACATTTCAAGTTTACGGTGCCAGATTTGTATGGGGAGAGCCAAACTGACTGTTTTCTATCTGCAAGAAATGATTGAAACCAATTCAGGGCCGTGCCACTGAGACCTGCTGCAGCCAGACGGTCCACCAAGATGTCCTGGTTGACGGTATCGAAAGCTCCAGACAGGTCCAGGAGAATTGATGCTTGAGTGCTGTCTACATCTGCCTTCCCCTTTAGGTCATCCACTACAGATAGAATAATGGACTCCGTGGAGTGGGCTGCGTGGAAACCTGCCTGATGTAAGTCTAAGAAATTGTTTTTTTCAATAAAGGTGCTGAGAGTCTGTGCTACGTGTGTCTCCAACACCTTAGTCGAGAAGGGGAGGAGGGATATTGGTCTATAGTTATCCAGCCTCTGAGGATCAACACCTTGCTTTTTCTGAAGTGGAACAATCTCTGCTTCTTTGAAAGTTTGTGGAACTGTCCCTTGGGTTAAGGATAGATTCAGAAGAGAGAGAGTGATCTTTGGAAATGTTTTAAAGATGGATTTTTGTACTTCAGGTGGATAGACATTGTTTGGGGAGCCCAATTGTATTTTGTTTAGGTACTCCAAGAGTTGGTCTTGGCCTATGCACGGGAAGGTGATCATGGTGTCATTGTTGGTATTTTCAAACCAATTTCCCACGTCCTGATGTTTGGTATCTATGGATCCCTGAATTTTCTCTATTTTTTCAATAAAGAAATTGCTTAGGTCATTGCTGAGTTTCTGTGTGGCGGGGATTGATGGGGTAACACGATCGGGGTTTGATAGTTCCCTTACTGTGTTGAAACTTTCTTTGGTTTTGTTAGTTGAGTTCAACACCTTGTTGGAGAAGAATAATTGTTTTGCCTCCATTATGGCGAGGTTGTAGTTCCTTAGATTAATTTTATTGTGTTCTTTGGATTCAGGTGAGTAGGAATTATGCCATTTCCATTCTGCCGGGCATGTTTGGAGTTTGTTTGATCTTAACTCTTCCATATTGTGCATGATCCAGGGAAGGGTCAGAACCCCTCTGACTACTTTTCCAGAGTGTCTATACAAGGTCAAGGTACTCCATCTAGGATGGCTGAGGCCTATATCAATTTCATTTTAAAATCAAACACACCAGCTGCCATTTCGTTAGGCGAGATTATCACTGCCACAAGCCATAATAGTGACAGGTTTAAGTTAAAGGATATAATTGCACATCAGTCATTGAACCAACATACTCAACTGTTTACAAGTGATGATGAATATCAAAAATACAAAAATGTTCAGGCTGAACTGTCTGTAACTCATGAAGGAGTTATACTACGAGGGTTGGACATTCTGATGATGTACGTTGCACTAATCCAGGAAACCCTTATGATAATTGTAGTGGTCTTTGATAACCATAGAAAGCTCTCAAATTGGTAGCTGTGGAGAGCAGCCTTCAGGCTAATCTTGAAGCAGTGTTAAGCAGCTTGTTTTACCAGTTTAATCATACAGTGTAGGTTAAATGAAAAAGAACCACACAGTGTTTATATAAAATACTTCTAGTTATTATACAACACTCACTAACACATTGGTATATCTTCTTCCTGGAGACATCAACACAATACACAACAGTACTTCAAATGCAATAAGGTAAGTAGCACAAAATACAGTGGTCGCCAGGGGGAGCCCAAACCATATACTAAATTAGTGGAATGTGAATTGCAGAAGAGGAGCCAAAATCTTTTACCGCCTCAAGTTGAAGGAAGGGTATCATCAACATGAACTGGAAGAAAATTGCAGGCACACTACCACCTTTTCAACTCATGTTGGGTTCTTTAGATATAAAATAGGTTTTTGAGTGTCCTCAGCTGCGGAACTCTTTCAGGATGTCATTCTTCGCATAATATAGCCAGTCACAAATTCTTTCAATTACAGTGCTGATGTGCTACTTTTGTGGGTCACACAGAAAGAACATGACACATTCCTTACACAAGTGTGTTGTATACTTGCTGATGCAGTTCTCACTTTAAATGGAGAAAAGTGTGAGTTTCATAAAACAAAACTCAAGTTTTTCGATCATACATTTTCTGTTGGAAAAATTACTCCAGATCCAAGTAAAGTAAAAGCCTTGTCAACCACTTCTCCCCCACAAGATGTAACTATGTTGAGATCCTTCCTTGGTATGGCCAGTTACTGGTCAAGGTATATGCAGGTATATACATGATTTAGCCACTGTGAATGCCACATTGAGAGACTTACCAAAACAAAATGTTCCATTTCGATGGTCATGTGACTGTGAACAAAGCTTGAACAAAATCAAACATGCAATTGAAAACACCACTCAAATGGCATACTTTGATTCAAAATTGCAGACGGAGGTTGTTGTTGATGCAAGCCCAGTGGGTTTGGGTGCCATCCTTGCCTAGCACACTGGACATTCAAATGCACCAAGATGCATCATGCCTTATGTTATCAGGAGTTTGTCATCAACGGAACGTGCTGGTTCACAACCTGAAAAAGAAAGCCTTGCTGTGGTGTGGGTCTGTGAACATTTTCATGTGTTCCTGTATGGGAAGCATTTCATGGGTGTCACCGACTACCCCAGCATTGCTCACCATTTACGGCAATCCTAAAGCCAAGATTCCCCCCTTGCATTGAGAGGTGGGGGTTGAGACTGTAGGAGTATGACTATACGATTGTGCATTGTCCAGGAAAAGATCAAAATCCTGCTGTCTATTTCTCACATGTACCAATACCGTGTCATGGCACCACTTCTAAAGTGGGTGTTGCGTATGTCAACTTCATTGTGAAATCCTGTACACCTGCTGCCATATAGGTAGAACAAATCAGTGCTGCCATGAGCACTGACAGAGATTTTCAAATCCTCAAAGACATCATTACCCATCAATCATGGAGAAAGGATGCTTGACCTCATTATGATGATTTACCTGAAATTTAAAAATGCGCAGGAAGAACTTTCACTTACTCCAGAAGGTATCATCTTACATAGATCAATAATTGTCATACCTCAGAGTCTGAAGTAACAAGTCATTGAACTGGCACATGAGAGACATTGTGGAATTGTTGCTACTGAATCAGCGATATGTGATCAAGCGTGGTTCCCTCGTGTTGATGAACGAGTTGAAAAAGAATTAAGGGTCTGTCATCCAAAACCACCCCGCATCCATTTAATTTTTTTGATCTCCCTTAGCATGTGTCGGAGAAGATTGCAATCAATTTATTTGGACTCCGTAACAATGGACACTATCTACCAGTCATTGTTGATGAATACTCCCATTTCCAATTGTAGAAGATCTGTCATCAACTACTCATGATTGAGTCAGTGAGAGATTAGACAGTATTTTTGCCACATGGGGTGTTCCTTCAATTTTGTTAAATCTGACAATGTTGAGATTTTAAAGATTTACCTGAATGTCATGCATCAGAAAAGCACACCTCTCTGGTCACATGCAAATGGTGTTGTCGAGAGGTTCATGAGCACCCTCAAGAAGACTGTTCAGCGCGCTGTACTGAAAATATCTGACCTCAAGTCAGTTTTTCAGTCTATGCTTCGTGCTTGCAGGTCAACTTCCCATTCTAGCTTAGGGGAACTCCCTGCCACCTTAATGTTTGGGAGAGCCATAGGAACCAAGGTGCCACAATGGACCATTGAAAGATCTTTTGACAATGATAAACTTCGCACTACTGATTCATCTGACAAACGGAGAATGAAGACCTATGTGGATAGGCACCGCTGTGCTCAGAGCACTGTGTTCAGAAGAGGAGACAATGGGCCCGATTCACAGAACTAACTTAAGATAAAATCCTAAACTTACTACCATTTACTCATTTTGGTATTCACAGAAGGCACTTACTCATTGATGAGTAAGTGCCTTCTGTGAATACCAAAACGAGTAAGTGCACTTACTCATTTTGGTATTCACAGAAGGCACTTACTCATCAATGAGTAAGTGCCTTCTGTGAATACCAAAATGATAGTAAGTTTAGAATTTTGTCTTAAGTTAGTTCTGTGAATCGGGTCCATAGTCACTGTTAGGCAGAAACAGAATCGCGAGTCTGATTCGTCTTTGATGTTGACCCATTGATGGTTGTGACTAGTAAAGGACACATGCTGACTGCTCATCGTCCTGGAAAGTCCATTACTCGGGATATATGCATTTCAAGCGCCTGCCTCAACATTTGCCAACTCCAGATGTTAGAAGTGAGAAGTGAGAAGTGAGAAGTGAGAATCTGGGAAGCCCAATGACTGTGTCAATTTTTCTGCCGTATCAGTGGTGGTGGTCCGAGCGCAGTTAGCTCGGTGGTCCGACCGCTGTATTACGAGTTGGGTAGAACGGCTTTGCGAAGGCCACCACTGGACCACTAAGACCGCCAGCAAACCAACGACCGCCAGATTCGTGATCTGGAAAGGCAGCCACTATAGGGCGGTACAGGGGAGCTGCACCACCATGCATATTACAAGTTCCCTGTTTTACGAGTGGACCACTGCGGTCCGACGGTCTGCTTCAAGGTGGCAGCAATGAAGGATTTGGGGTGCATACTCACCCCTTTCTTCATCGTCCAGGCAGATTCCAATGTAGATCACTTTCTCTAGGACCCTCTTTCACAGCAGGATCTTCATCCCGAGGATTAGGACCATGTGTGCGGCGATCTACAGGTGAGTCCTTTTCCAACCATATACCCATTGCCTTTGCTGCCCACATATGGGCCGAATACAGTTAATAGGTATATGGTATTGTCTCACATATATCATGCATATGTGTGCATCCGACACATATGCAGTAACAATGCACACTCAGGCATCAATATATTTGGTAATAGTACTCACCACCACTGCAAGATCCCTGCAGCCACACTGCACGCCCCATGGTTGACTCATATTACAGTGGTCTTTTGACTGCCAGGCCATGGGCTGCTGACGGGGGCGGATGCAGTCCTACGGGGGTTGGACTGTCAAACTCGTAATAAGGCCCTAAGTGTCTTTTTCTTACTCTCAACAGGATAGGATAAAGGATAAAACTGAGCTGCCTTAAAGTTCCAGTGCCTGGCCCAAGCGGAGAAGGGCGTTTAAAACATAGACCCGGACGTCCCCAGGTCTTTGAATCTGAAGTCCCTCTTTGATTGGATTTCCAAGGAGAAGGCCATAGCTATTTTTATAGGACTGAAGAAAAAGCCTTCTGGAATACTTGGTATTGCATCTGTAACTGGCTTGCCAGCCATTTTGAACCAGTCCTATGGTAAACATACTGCTCATGCCGTACTTCATAATCATAAAAAACTTTATTCAGATTTCCAAATAAATCCAAAAAAGCAGATCAAAAGGAAGACATCTATTGATCACATTTACAAAATCACAGACGTAAGATTGAGTAAAACCATTAGTAAGACATGAGATCATAAAAATTATAAAATAAAATTTTAGATAAAAACAAATTAAAATATAAAAGCCAAATCCAATTTTGTTCAAAAGTGCAAAATACAAATAAGCAAAATAGAATCTTAAGTCAAAACCAACGGTCCTCTTATGCCGATTAACACCACTACTCTGCAGTTTACATAGATGATTTGGTGGCAATAATGGGATAGTCCTGGTACAGAATTAACAAACAAAAACCTTGACATCTTAGATAAATCTACAAGATGCAAAAGAATTCGGCCATGTAAATGTTCTTAATCTTAAGAGCCATACCGCTTTCAAACAGAGCTAAAGTGCAGAGTCTTCCTAGTGCTCATATAAGACCATAGAACCGTAGCGACTGAATAACATGTTAAAGGGTCTGAAAGAGATTTTAAAAAGTAGAGTGCTACTCGAGATTGTTTGAAATTACAACTTTTTCAAATTGGGGTAATATACCTTGCTCGAGTGAATGTGTAAAAAGCACAAAATAGGACAATGTGGAGGTCAGACTGCTTTGATATCATGTCTCAAGGGTAGGCTGATAGATCAGAATGGGTATACTTGTTAGCGGGAAAGCCCAGCATTAAAGGGATTAAATTCATTCGAAATCTAATGAAAATGTGTCTGTGCTGGGAATTATTAGTGATTGCTAGATAAGAATACCCTCCCTCTAAAATCGGAGGTAATTGTAGGTACAGGATAACCAGTTTCTTTAAATGGTTAGATTCATAGTTGTCAAAGTTGACCTTTTTCAAATAGGAGGTCTTAAGTTCTATCTTAGAAATTTTCTGGCAAGCACTAGGGTCTTCAAACAATTGCTTGTACCCTATATCAGTTAAGGTCTTTTCCACATAATGTAGCCATGCTATTTTGTGCCAATTATCTAAGCTAAGACAATTTTTAATAATCAGTTGGGTTAGGCTCACCGTGTCCCTACACCATACTGAATGCCATAACATGACTGGCACTAGCTTAATGCTATCAGTCAAGTAGGGCACACCAAACTCTAGGTGACATGTATAGTTTGGAGAGGACTTGGGGAGAGAGGCTATACCCTTGAGGAAACTATCTCCCAGATTTTGGAGAAGGGTTACAGCTGCCATACCCCATTCGCCTGCCCCATAAAAGGTGGAGGAAACAGTTTTAGCTTGGTAGATTGTTTTGATAGTTTCAATAGGTTTTAAACCCAACCTTCTAATGAAGGCTGAGATTGCCCCTATACTCCTATTCATCACCAGAGCCCTATTGTCAACCATTGTTGCCCAACACTGTGACTTGTCAAGGTAAGGAAATTAATCTACCACCTCAACATTTTGAGTACCACTGTGAAAGGAAGGTATTTCCTTCCCCACCAGCAACCTTGGTACGAGACTAAAGGATTTCAAATCATTTACCTGCAAATCTAATGAGGCGATAAAGGCTACATAGTCCCTTATTAAACGCTGGAGGGCTAAACCTGTTCTGGCTATCAGGTCGGCATCGTCCACGTAAACCAGTATTGGTATGCTGCAGCCATCAAAAACTGGTACATCCGGCGTAGACCCCTTTAGTGCTTCCCCAACCCCATTGGTGTAGATAGAGAATAGGAAAGGAGCAAGAACGCACCCTTGTCTAACTCCCCTACTGATCTTAAAGGGGCGAGTACATTCTCCGTTTTGCCATGGTGGACCGAAGCTTTGGCACTGGCATATAGTTGGTGGATGAAAATTATTATGGCAGCATCGATACCCATGGAAGCCATTAGGTCCCATAGCTTGCTATGGGACACGGAATCGAATGCGGCACTAAGGTCTATAAATGGCAGACAGGTTTGGCCCCCCTTAGCTCTGGTGTACTTATCAATTGTCAACGTCAGGTTTAGGCACTGATCAATTGTGCCTTTCCCTTCTTGGAACCCATATTGCGCTTCTATGAAGATGTTTTTCTCACTGGCCCACTCTTCCAGTCTGTGTAGCAATAAACGCCCCATTAATTTTGCTGTTGTGTCCAATAGGGCGATTGGACGATAGTTCTGGGCATTCTTCTTCTCTCCCTTTTTAAAGATTGGGATTATTATGCTGGTAGACCATTACGGTGGAGGGCCTATTTTTGCTATTGCATTTAACACAGTCGTAAGGAGGGGGGCCCACAGGTCCAGATGTGTTAGAAATAGCTCAATTGGGACCCCAGCTGGGCCAGGGGCTTTCCCACCTTTACATTTACCCTGGGTGGATTGTATCTCTTCCAAAGAAAATGTCAAAAACTTTGACAGGGGAAAGGATATAGGTGAATCCTCTGCTGCTCCATTCTCCCCTGAGCCAAAGACCGGCTCAAATGCCACCCAGACTTCGTCTCCCACATGAACGTCTAGTGTGGGATCTTCATGATTTTTGTAAAAATGGGGCATTAATTGTTTTCCAGAAATCACACCCGGATTTAGATAATGCTGCCTTTTCTAAATTTCCCATGCTTCTCCTCTCAAAGTTCTCTCCCTTAGTTTTCTGGATTCCAGGTAACTTTTCCTAAGCGATGCTATCAAAACACAGTTTCGCGGATGAGCATTCAAGGCTTTGTGCAAAGATCTTTGTGAATGAGTACAGGAGTGGTCGAACCAATGAGAGGGCGGGGCAGCATTAGATTGTTTAACACATGTCAATGCCTTTTTTACTTCGCCAAGAAAGATCCCAAAACCTGAGGTGATTTGTTTTGGGGTATTATCAGGGTCCAAGCATCTCACTACTGATTCTAAACGATTATTTTAAATTAGCAGGACTATTTTCCCTTTGTATATTTGATTCCAGTTTAACTGGAAGCCATTTTTCCTGCTCAAAATGAGTTTCCTAATTTTATGAGTGGACAATGCATTACTCAGGACCATCTCCATCAAGGCGAAGAGAATTGCGTGGTCACTAAAAAAGCATGACTTGATTTCATCTTGTTTAATATAAGCCTGAAGTGTACCTGAAACTATTACAAAATCAAGTGTTGATACGTCATTGTTTCTTGTGAAGGTCTTAACTAGGCTATCTGTATTGGGGTTTACCTTATTGATAATTAACAGATTTCTAGAAATTAACAATTTATTTAAGCTATTATCATGAGGGGTAAAGTGACGAATGGGGTCTCCCGAAGTGTCCTCAAGACCACAGACCCTATTTTCATTAAACTTGCATGGCTGGGTTTTAAAAAGTCCAACCCACCGGATGTTCACATCTTTCCCATGAGAAGCGCTAATACTATCTTGAATGATATCTAAGTGCTCCACAACGCCCTTCATGTTTCCCCCAAAATTATTATTATAAAAAATCACTAATAACCAATCCCAAACCTTGTTCCTCTCAATCAGGGGAATATGGAAATAAGAACTCAGGTGTCTAAAACATATAATTTTCAGGGGGAAAGTATTTGCAATCAAATTCAATAACGCCTCCATTGCTCTTCTTGATGTGGAAGGGAGCGCGTCTGTTTGGAATGAACGAAACCCATCAAAAAATATAAGTTCCGTTGCCCACGTTTCTTGAATACATAAAAGATCTAAATCTTGACACTGGTCCAACCAATCTGAGCTACTTAACTTTGTGCCTACACCTGCCATATTCCATGTAGCTATTCTTAAGGTGGATGTGGAACTCCTTATTGCAGCCCCTCTATCTTGACAATCTAGGATTATTATGTCCTGGGTAATTTCCATATTTACTGGCTCCCATGGCTGGGTCACAGCTATCACTGAGTCAGTCACAAAATTTCCAGTCTACCAGTTCGGTTAGGGTCTCAAATCTATTTGATAACACCATCCCATTCTTTTCTAAATACCCTGGCTTGGTAAGGCCTGCGGCACCAACGCTCAGTGCTCCATTGGCCTTATTGGATGGATCCGAGTAGAAACTATAGAAATGCTCTAACGGGAGCACCGAGATCTGGTAGCTGAGGGAGAAGTTAGCCTGGAAGTGGTGCAGTCGGGACCGTGTAACATATTTGTTATTGAAGTTTACCACAACGCAGTCTCCATGGATTGCTTTGGCTGAAGGGCCCACCCAACTCACCCTCCTCGCCATAGTAATGTGTCTGGCCAAACCCCTAGGAGCATCAAAAATAGGGGCCCGAGTGCTCAGCCAGTGAAGAGATTTATCCAAGAGTTGAGCAGTATCTTCCCTCAACAGTGGGACGTTTGCCAATACCAGAACCAATGGGAAGCGGCGAGAGGGAGGTCCAGTACAAGATTGGGCTCCCAGGCTTGAACTGTTTGACCAGCGTTTCGTCCGCTGCCCCCAATGTTTGCTTGCCCCCCTAAGTTATATGCCGTACTTATTACTGCTGTCACCAGCATACATCCTAGCATTCGTAGCACATGGTGCATATATTATCTGTGTCTGCTGGCTCTGGGATCATATGCTTTGCTGCTGAGCTGTTTTACATTTTTTACCAGCCTGTATAGCCCAGAATGTTGCTTGGAGATGACATCCATTTTTTATTGATTGGAAAAGCCAGACATAAATGGTTTTGCCCACAATTTCCTGTGAACTGCTCTCCCCGATGTTCCCACAATACCTCTGTTGGTTAGTCACATATCAAGTAAAAGATAAAGGCAATGGTGTTCCCTCAGTAGGAGGTGGAGTTCACTGTCACTGTTCTCTTGAATAGAATGACCCCCTTTTCTCAGATCCTTGATGATGATTTGACCCTAGCAGTGCCAAAGGGGATACTGTTTAGGTTCACTTCTGGCAAAGATTCTTTAAAAGTGGTCCATATCCTGGCTGGGGTGGACCACTCTGGGCAATTCCCTGGCAGAAATTGTCCCTGTACTGATGGGAGCCCATCTCCTGAACTTCATTTAATGATACCCTAGAGTACATTTTCAGCTGGAAGATCTTGATGAGCGTCAAAAGATTCATTCACCATGAAGCATGGCGATGATCATGAGATAGCACAGAACAATCCCTACACAGAACAATCCCCAAGCTGCCCAGCAGACAAATAACAGTTATACAATAAGAGTTATATAATGTGCAGGTTCTCTTCTTGCAAGATCTACAGAAATACCTAATGACAGTGGGATGGCCTGCCACACTTTGTCCTGTTGCTCTCTTTTGCTATCTTGGTATGATGTGGGAGATGCTATGGCTGGATAAGCCATTTTGAATGACTCTTAAAATGACAGAGATGCACAGCAATCAATTGATAGCTGACCAGGATTCAGGTTTTATCTAGCCTGACATACCAACCGCTGGAGACTCTTGTGTTGTATACATCGCAGCTGTTAAATTGAAGCCCAGTCACAGATTATCTCAACTCAAGTCTAAAGCAGTAGACGTATGATTTCCCCTGGTGGATTGTACCTGGCTCCTTTCTAACTTGTAAACATGTTAGTGACAACCCCTCATTGTTTCTGGCATAAGGTTTTGTGGAAGTGACAGGAAATTTCTTCCCAGCTTGGAAAAGTGTGCAAACACATACCTCAACCCAGGGGCAGTTTAGTGTGCCCTATTGATTTTTTAAGATGTTCTCTGAAGAAGGAATTGGTATGCTCTGCTACGTATCTGGTGTTGGGGAAATGGTAAATGTAACTCGGTGCTTGGCCTTCCCCCTCCCATGACATTTTCATCAGAGCCGTTGATCAGTGGATGACATGGAGCCATCTCAAATTGAAGGCTTCCAAAACAGAATTACTGACATGTGGAGATTGTAAAATTGATGGCCAACTCTGCACCTGACTTGAAAATCTTGGACCACCACCTAGAGGCATGTATGTCATTACATTGCATGGTTTTACCACGCACATCTGTACATAGATGTTTTTACCACGCATACCAATAGCACACTTTTACATTAACATACATTTAAAAAACACTTGCCACGCCAACGACTAGCACGCACACTGTCATCATGCATTTTATTACTACAGTTATTTAATAATATTTTATGACTGGACGTGCTAACCAGTACCGGAGTATCACTGACAGAGTAACACTGCCACCTACTGGACTGCGAATTTTCAAAACAGTAGAGTTGCAAAAATATCAGCAATAACTAAAATTAAGTAAATGTCTGAGAATATCTTTTTTGTGAACATTCTTTTCGTCTGAAGAAGGGGCACCTTGTTTTGTGTTAATGTAAACGGCAGGTTAATAACTTAATTTGCTCAACAAATCTGAAGTGCTACTCTCTCCCTGAGATATGCGCTGTTTTTTTTTATTTTGATGTTATCTGTATTACTTTTCCCCACATGTCCCTAATGCTTTCTAAGTGAAGGGGGGCAGTAAGCCGCTGAAGCACAGAAGAGCGATAGAGATTAATTCCCTGGATCAGTGCTCTTGAAGTTAGTGTGAAGCACTCGGATACTGCCAGATTGCTGGATAGTATGGAGGGATATAGACTCCAGCAGCTGGTTTCCGACCCGACCCATTCGGGGGGACATACGCTAGACGGTTTATTCTCTAGCCACCCTGATCTTCTATATCTTGGGACGGAAGCCCTCCCATGGACTGATCATCGGGCCGTGCTTTTTAGTGTGGGAGTTAAGACCAAAACCATAGGGGGTCCGCAGAGACCTGCCAGAATCATGTTTAGGAGATGGAGCAAAGTTACACATTCATCCCTTTTGGAGGCGTTGGGTACCCCCCCCCCCTCTACCCCTGACACTGATAACGACACGGCCGCTGCTCAGTTCACAGACTGGATTACTAGGGCTGTTAATCAGGTCGCTCCCCTCCAGGTAGCTACCCAGAACAGACGCGCACCAGGTGCCCCCTGGTATGGCCCAGAGTTGAAACGACTTAAAGTTGAATGTAGGCGGCGGTAACGGTTATGGAGAGGCAACTATGACATGACCTGTAAGGAAGCCTATGGTCAGGCTTTGTCCAATTACAAGCATGCCATTCAGAAGGCTAAGAGGGATTATTTCTCTCGGAAAATCTCGGAGGCAGGGAACTCGACGAAGGGACTGTTTAAAACTGTATCTTTTTTAGCGAATCCCCAGCAGACAAACCAGTTTAAACCGGATCAGCTGTTCTGTGATCAGCTAGCGGAGTTCTTTAAGAACAAGGTTACTACCATCTACAACGATCTACTAAATACCGTGGGTCCCCCGTCTCCCCAACAGGAGATATCTAGCTGCAGCCTATCAAGCATTCCCCCCTTATCCAGAGAGCAGCTTAGGACAATACTAGGTTCCATAAAATCGGGTGCTGCATCAGATCCCTGTCCTCCCCATACCCTACACCAGGCCACCGACAAGATCATACCTACTCTTACGGTGTTGATCAATCAAGTACTAGCCTCCGGATCTTATCCAAGCATGTGGAAAGCAGCGAGTGTAAAACCCCTTCTGAAGAAGTCCTCACTTGACCCTTCGGAATTCACCAGCTACCGTCCTATTTCTGGCCTTCCTCTAGTGGCTAAAATTGCAGAGAAGGCCATAAATCAGAGTCTGATGGAGTACCTTGATGACAATGCTATTTTGGATAGGTCTCAGCATGGTTTTCGACCTACACACTCCACGGAATCGGCTCTTATCACTACAGCGGAGGGTATTCGAGCTGCAGTAGACGAAGGGGGGTGAGCGGTGCTCGTCCTTCTGGATTTGTCCGCTGCGTTCGACACTGTCAACCATGAGGTATTGCTGCAGCGTCTAAAGGAGGTTGGGATTGGGGACCGTGCTCTGACCCTTCTGGCCTCCTATTTGGACAATCGCACCCAAAGTATACAATGGGCCGGACTACATTCGTCCAATTTTACCCTACCCTGCGGTGTCCCACAAGGGTCGGCTTTATCCCCGACCTTTTTTAACATCTATGTCAGACCATTGGCTAGTCTGGTCCGACAACATGGCTTCAGCCTGGTGTCCTATGCGGATGATTCACAGATAGTAATATCAACTGTGGATTACCCTGACCATGTAGCGGCCAAATTTCACGCTTGTCTTATTGACGTAATGAATTGGATGCGTCTGAGCTTTCTAAAAATCAATACTGAAAAGACTGAAGTGATGGAATTTGGGAAAGGCCCCTCAATCTGGAATTCTCTCTGGTGGCCTTTGGAGGCCGGGCAATGCCCTCTCCCGGTCACTAAGGTCAGGAACCTGGGTGTGATCTTTGACAATAAACTAGATATGTCTGCCCAGGTTAATAGCCTAACCTCATCATGCTTCTTCCTTCTAAAAACCCTGCGCAAAATTCTCCCCTACATTCCTCTGGCGCTCCAGAAGACCGAGATGGCCGCTTTATTTATGTCCAGACTGGACTATTGCAATGCCATGTTTTTAGGGATGGATAAATTTCAGGTGGGAAAAGTCCAATCCTTGCAGAATGCTGCAGTCCGGGTTATTCTGAACCTGCCCAGGGGTTGTCCCACCTCTGAAGGCAGGAAATCTTTGCACTGGCTTCCGATCCAACAACGGATCGAGTTCAAAGCTCTCTGTCTAGTTCACCGGGCACGTTTTGGGGGTGGTGCAAATGATGGAGGTGAGAGATTTAAACCCTATCTTCCGCAGTGATCCCTACGGTCTGCCAATTTAGGCTTTATCTGTACTTCCAGATTCAAACTTTCAAGATGGGGTGGTTGGTCTTTTGGCATGTGTGCAGCGAGAGTCTGGAATCACCTGCCTGTGGAGATGCGACTGCAACCCAACTATGCCCTGTTCAGGAAAATGTTAAAACATCGTTTATTTCAGGTTCAGTAATTACTCCGGCTCTCCTACCAATCTCGCACATCACAGCGCCAAGACACCTTCTGGTATTCGAGCGCTTTACAAGTTTCTTTTATACTTATACTTATTAATCTCTCCCTTGACACCCAGATACCCTTATACACCCTGATGCCCTAAACCATCCTTTGACACCCAAATAACATTACCCACCCCAAAACCACAAAAACTCCCTTGCCACCCATATACCCTTATCTATCCCTAAGCCCTAAAAACTCCCTTGTCACCCAAATACCCTTACCCACCACTAAGCATTAAAAACTCCCTTGCCACCCTTATACTCTTACCCACTCCATAGCCCTAAAAACTCCATTGCCACCCAAATACACTTACCTACCCCTAAGCATCAAAAACTCCCTTGCCACCCTTATACCCTTACCCACCCATAGCCCTAAAAACTCCCTTGCCACCCAAATACCCTTACCCACCCCTAAGCCCTAAAAACTCCCTTGCCACCTAAATACCCTTACCCACCCTTAAACCACAAAAACTCCCTCTCCATCCATAGACCCTTATCCATCCCTAAGCCCTAAAAACTCCCTTGCCACCCATATACCCTTATCCACCCCATAGCCCTAAAAACTCTACTTTGATGCATACCAGTTTTTGCATACATTTATTGTAAATATACTGTTTATTCAGTTTATTATACCTTCTGCATTCCATCCTGTTTTATAGTTGAACACTGCCACCTAGTGTTCAAAATGCGTGGTAAAGTAAAACCTTTGGAGTATAGGCTGTTTCTCCACCTAGAGTATCTAAGGAAGTATGAAACCTTGGAACTACTATGGACTCCAGGTTGTCAATGAATGCCCAAGTGGACAAATTAGCAAAATAAAGCTTCATTACCATGAAAACTCTGTGAAACATCTTCCCCCACCAGGGATTTCCACACAAGCTCCAGGCTACTATCCTGCTTGTACTGTCTAAACTTGATCACATCAATGGCCTCTACCAGGAATCCTCTTTATCAACTATGAAAAGACTACAACAAAGTCCGAACTCTGGTGCCAGACTACTATATGTAAAGATCTCCCTAGCCTTGAGGGCCCAACATTGGTTACCGGTTGCCAGAAGAGCCACCTTCAACCTGATTTGTATCACCCACAAAGCAATGCATGGAACAGGACCGCTTTTCATCAGAAATAAAATGACCATGTCATGGTCCCAGCCACTGTGCGACCCTCCAGGAGCCTATGAGATTGAGCCACGTTTGTTCCCTCCCTACCCACACTCCATTTAGTCTGTCCATATTCTGATTGGGTTTGCTGTGTGCTCCATTCAGGGTGGTATAAGGGGAATTATTGACCTCCACAGACAACTGATTTAATTGCCCACAAAAACACACAGCTCTTTACAACCACTGTGAAAGTTCCAGAATCTTGGCAGGTGCACCAATCCACCACATTAATGCTAAGTAACTATCAGAACTATTGCTCTGCTTATTGCAAATGTAATAAAACATACAGCAGTAACAGGTGTCCTTGTCAATTAAACTCCTGAGGTATCAACTTCAAGATTAATAGCCCTGCTTGAACATTCTATGACCCCGGCAGATGCATTTGCTAATCAACCCCCTGGCTCACAGTGAACATTCCATGACCCCGGCAGATGCATTTGCTAATCAACCCCCTGGCTCACAGTGAACATTCCATGACCCCGGCAGATGCATTTGCTAATCAACCCCCTGGTTCACAGTGAACTTTCCATGAGCCTGTGCTTTTGTTAATCTGACTCCTGGCTCACAGTGAACTTTCCATGACCCTAGCTGCACTAAATGCACATAGTCAGCCTCCATTTAAAGTCCATACCTACTCTGGTTCTCCCTTGGTCTGTTTGCTTTTTTACTTACCTGAATTCCCTCGATCAAGCCCCCCGGATCCTGTCATCATCACATCGTTGTTCCCGTCCTCGGAAGCAGCAGCTCTGGATTCCCTAAAGAAAAGGAAAAGACAAAGCTTCAGAAGCATTCAACTCCAGGTATTTGTACCAAAATTCTTGTATGCTCTGAGCTCGATAGCACAATAATTTTGGAATTACCTACTCTTGTTTTAAGAAAGCGCACTAAAGACTCCATCACTGACAGGGCTCTGTCAGGACTGATATATCCCGGGCTTTTACCCCGGTGCACTCAGATGAATAACTTGGTGAGGCTACAAGGTGATGACATCTTAGTTCAGCACACGAAAGGAATAACCTAGCATGAAATTAAAGAATTGTGCTTCAATAGTGAATTTTTTGATCTTCGTAACGTCTAACATCAAACAATCCATCGGAAGCCATCACCGCATGCATTAAAAGACACGCACCATTTGACCAGAAAGGCAGAGCACAGTAGATGTCAGTTTGAGGTATGAACAGCAATATAGAAATAAGATTTGTTGATGTTATCTTCCAAATACATTGTGTGTATTAAACCACTGTTTTGCAATCTGCAGATACTCCTCAAACCTTCGGTGTTCACATAAGATTGAAGACGGGTCTCTAGAGGTCACCCTGAGGCTGCCCCAGAGGAGCATGAAGGCATCTTGTTTGTCTTTCCAAATTCCAACCCCCTTTTTCCTTGGGGCCTGTCACCGGTACAGTACCACCTTCTGTCCTCGAGGACAGAATCTAGGCGGTATTCAGGGACTTAGCGTCGCCCTTTCAGAACCACCTGGGATTCAGGTGGGTGGCTCATAACACACCAAATATATTCAACAAAGCCCCAGAATACAAGAAAAAAAGATAGGTGGTACATCTTTCTCTGTTCAAGTAGCCAAACTATAGAATTAATTACCCCCATACATAAGATCCACAGATAACTATCTTATCTTCAGAAGACTACTCAAGGGATATACTGCACTAACTTGTTTGTAAACATTTATAATTTGATTATAGTATGTATCTAGATATGTGTATTTCTTGGTACAAATATGTATAATAACTATGGTTTTTAAAATATATACAGGCACATGCATCAAACCTTTTAGCGATCGCAAACGGTGCGAATCGCAAAAATTGGCCGTTTGCGATCGCAAAATACCGTGTAGAAATGCATCAACAGTATATTTGCGAAAACCCAACTTTTCGCAAAATTAAGGAATCGCGAAATAATCTGCGATTAAAATTGCGATTCGGTAGTAGCGTCTCCCAAATAGCGATTCGCAAACAAAGATTCGCAAAATGTATGCATAAAAAATCGCAAATTGCAATTCCCGTGAAATTCGCTATTTTGCGATAGCTAAATAAGAAGGATCCCAACCAGGTGGTAATCATGAGTGCAAATCAGAGACAGCTGAAAACCAACTGAAACCCATTTAAACACATCCACAATGAGCTAGCACCTTTCACAATGGCAGGGATTTACCTCATGGCGAGGAGGATGAGGCTGCAGGCTGCCGGACAGAGACGGAGGCGAATAAATGAGCGCATTTACCGAGTCCGCATAACTTTGCTAGGACAGCAAGAGGATGAGATATACGATAAGTATAGGCTCAATGCAGCAATGATCCATGATCTAATCAATGAATTGGACCCCATACTGCAACGACAGATACGTAGGACCAATGCCATCCCAACGCATGTGCAGGTCCTATGTTGCCTACACCTACTGGCTTCAGGCAGTTTCCAGGGGGTCATTGCTGTAGCAGGAGGTGTGTCACAAAGCGCACTTTCAAGAATATTCAAAGCATTCCTTGATGCCATGATGGCCTTGATCGGGTCTCACATCAAGTTCCCTACCACCGCGCTTGACCTTGCAAAAACCAAACAGGAGTTCTACCAGATAGCACGCTTCCCACATGTGTTGGGTTGTATTGATTGCACCCACGTGGCAATATGTCCCCCTGCAGCACAGGAATATTTATATAGAAATAGGAAATGTTACCATTCCCTCAATATTCAGGTTGTATGCAACGCCAAAAACATCATCACTGACATAGTTGCTCAATTTCCCGGGAGTGCACATGATTCTTATATTTTCAGGCAAAGTGGCATACACACCCGTCTTGTCAGGGGAGAATTTGGAGAGGGAGATCTGCTTGGTAAATATGTGTAATTGTTTCGCACTGTCATTGTACGCATGTCAATGTCAAACTGCCACTGACCCTTTCCTTGCTTACATGTAGGTGACAGCGCATACGCCTTGCGTAATTACCTCATGACGCCTTACCTCAATCCCACAACTGCCAATCAACAGAGGTACAATGCAGCACATATCTCTACAAGGAACATCATAGAGCGCACATTTGGGCTGCTGAAGAGCCGATTCAGATGTCTACATAAGACCGGTGGAGCACTGCAGTACAACCCTGAACAATGCTGCAAGATAGTAGCAGCACGTGCCATGCTGCACAATATTGCGACAAAGGGAGGAATGGAAATCGAGGTGTCTGACAGCGATTTGGAGGATGGGAACCAGCAAGTGCCACACCACCATGCAGCACAAGGGGCAAACGCAGCAGAAGGGCGTAGGAGAAGATTGGACATCACACAAAATTATTTCTGAGGTGAGTAATGATGACACAGACACGTTATATTGCAAGCAAAGTAATCTTTAATTAAATAAATATGTCATGAGTGTTGAAGCACACTTTTAATCTGACCTGTTGTAGGAGAGTAGGGTCTGCTATCCTATGGTCACCCCAAATTTTTGCTTTTTGCTTCACTGGTTTTTGACATATTGAGGCTGTGGGCCTGCCAATCAGACCCCCAGCCTGCTGTTCTCTCTACTAAATTAAAACTATGCACCCTAGGTGCATAACCAATTGGAAGTGGATCACCCTGTCAGCCCCTGTACCAGTGTACACTAGGTACCCAGGGCATTGGTGTATCTAAGGCCTGCCAGGGGCTGAAGCATGTATTATGCCACCCCAGGCTTGGCCTAACAAATTTGACACAACTGGCTGATCACTCAGCTGGGGTAAGTTGGTGTAACCACCTCTTACTTAGGTGTAGTATACCTATACCTAACCTTAAATGGGACACCTGGTAACCTATAAGTCACTCCTATGGCAGGCCTTAACAATCCTGAAGGCAGAGTGCTTGGTTCCATGTGAGATGGTGCTCTGGCATGAGCTGAGCCTGTCTGCAGTGGTCGGAACAACTTCCTTCTACTGTTTCCAGATATCGTCATACCATATACTCTTAAGTGCATTATGAACCTCGCGGTTAAATGCTAACTTTGGTTTGGCTTTATCAAAACATGTCGAGTAAGGTGTCATACGAATTGGAATACTAACCCCTCGCCAATTCTGGCGACGGGGTTAGCATTCCACCCTTCTAGAGGGACACGACATGTACAGTACCTGAAACCCGGGTAAAATCAGACATAGCCTCAGCTCCACAAAATGGATGCTGCCACCACAGACACAAGTCTGCCCTCCTGCTGCTGGGAGTCCTTCCAGCTTGGGAGGTGTGGACAAAGGGTTTCCTGCCAGGGGAGGTGCATGCACCACCCCAGACAGGATTTTGTGTATTGGTCAGGTAGGGCTTGAAAGAAACCAGACATGCCTGAGGCTCACACGGAGCCTCGGTGCATATGCCAGTTCAATCCGGTCCTGGGGCACACCAGTCCCGGGCCTGGGGCGAGCTGGACAAAGGATTGGGGGTGTAACCACCCCCCTTCCTGGTCCCACCCTTAGGGAGGGACCTAGCAGGTAGTCCGGCCCCTAGAATCCGCTTAAAGGTAGGAGCTTTGTCCTAAGACTTCAGACATCCTGGAATCAACTTGAAACTAAGAAGAAGACGGGAACTTCGACGCTCTGCCGTACAGAGGACTGAAGCCAATCTCCCCTGTGGTCAGGGAGTGACCACCTTGCTAACGCAAGCACCATCCAGCGAATCAACGTCTGCTTTGCCGCCGCCTCCCGCCGGAGCCCGAGCCCAGAGACTGACGAGACCTAGACCTTCAGACCTCTCACCGCCCAATCCACAGTCCCTGAGAAGAAGAGACCCGTGGAGGCACCGAGACACGTGGAGCCAGCCATCTTGAAAAGACCACGACAAGCTGCAAGCGCAACAACCGAGGCTCCCTCCGAGTTGTGCTTTGGGATCTGAGAAGCCCAACACCCGAGCAGCATCTGCACCAAAGGTGAGCCCTCCAGCATCTCCACGATCTGCGTGGGGCCCTTCTGCATTTTGCCACTCGACGCGCCTAACCGGTTGCTGGCCCGCTGGCTAGTGGCCATCTTGGCGACGAACTTCACAAAATACACTGCTGGTCTGGTTGCTCCAGACTGGCCCTTGCTCCCCTCCAAAGGAGCAATCCCTCTGACCTTGCTGGTCAGAACCATCAGCTTATTTCATCTCCTACAACAATTGCTTTTGCCAAGGCTTGTTTGCTTCGATCAAGTCGCCGACACCGCCGACAGCGAGAGCCTGCGTGGGACAGCTCGTGACTCGACTCCTGGACGTCGTCGACCTTCAGGGACCACGTGGCTGCAGAGACAAGCTACACCTTTCTTCCTGTTTGCACCCGACATCGCCTGGTACCCACCTGGTGCCACGCTGGTCACTGGCTAGTGACTGTGAACACTGTCCCCTCTGCTTACAGGTCTTCAACATCTCCGATCCACCCTTGGATCCACTGCATCTCTTCCGGACCGGTCGCCTGCAGCATCTTTGCCCCCAGGCTCCATTGAACAGATAGAAGAAACCCGACGCACTTTGACGCCTATGCACCCGCTTCCTGTGGGTGAGGTAAAGCTGGCACTCCGGTGCCCAAGTGTAGAGAATCATCTCTAGTGTCTGTGTTTCCAATCTTAAGTTCCTAGTCCATCCGGAAGATCCTCTTTGCAGTAACTTTGTACTTTTTACGCACCCATTGAAAACCTATGGGAGCTCGCGTGTGACTATTTGCTCTACACACGCAACCCGTGGACCTCCTGGTCACTAACTGAAGTTAGCTCCTTGTAGGCCCACCGATTCTAGAGGCCCTAGGCCTTTTTCCTTTTCTGTTCGTGGTACTTATACCACTATTTTAGTATATGGTTTGAGCGGCCACCAGGGCCTATCCATATAAAGTGCAACTTCTGTGTATTCTACTGTAATCTTGTTTGACGATTTGTGCTCCTGTGCTCATAAAGAGACTAGGGGTTACTTTGAGAAATAAATACATATATATTTTGAATATATATCTGTGTGGTGTCCTTTCATTGGTATAAAAGGGGGTTGCATTTGGTAAAACAGCTTGCTTAACACGTTTCACGAGTTTAGCCTCAAAGACTGCTTAGCCTACGCTACCACTAGGGCAGCTAGTCCGAAAAGGTTGACTTACAACCACACCATAAGGGTTGCTTGGCATGGCACAAGGTGGTCACTAGAACTAGTGAACAGCATATACCAGGCCAACTTCTCACACCTGTCTAATGTATATTAGTGGTTTGCAAATGAAAATGGACTTGTAAGGCAGTAAAAAGTCAGATCACAACAATGGTTACGTCACCATAGTAGAACGTACTTGTACATGGCAGTCTAGCGCTTTCTACCACGAACACCCAGACGCCTGTCAGAGCCAGCATGGTCATCCCTAATGTTGGAAGCGAAGGGGGTACTGCTGCGTGTGCTGCGTCTTCCTGCAGTGGCGACTGGAATTGCCAAACTGCTTAGGCTTGAGGCACCCTCGCTACCCTCTTCGGGCGTGGAATTGTTGGCCGCAATTGTGGAGGCATTTAGCAATTCTACTGCATTGGTGACCTGGTCCAGTGCTTTGGCCACATCCCCGCTCCAATGGCACATTTCAGTTTGCATGGTCACAGACATACGTGCCAGCAGTGCAGTTGTGGTGGCCAGCCTATTGTTCGATTTTGCAAACATTTTGAGGTGCTGCATTAGTTCACGATGCTGTCTCTTTTGGGATACATTTCCCTCCTGCATCACCTTGCTCAGTTGCTGCACACTTTCTGATAGTACTGCTATGTTGCTTGCCATCTTGCCTATTTGGAATTGCACTGCACGTGTGTTCTTTGTCTGCAGGCGCTGCATACGGAGCATCTGTCCCTCCAGACCACCCCAGACATCAATTGGTTGCTCCTCCTGCTGTGTCCTGAGTGCTCTTCCTCTTCTACGCCGGACTCTGAGGTTGGTTCTGGGGACCTGTGGTTGTGGTTGTTGGATGGAAGTGGGCTGTCCATGGCTGCCACCTGGTGTTGCATCAGCCTCATCATCACACTCCATGGTGACTAGGGATGGGACAGTTGGCCTGCGTGAGTGTGTGGCACGTGACGGATTTATTTGCACCACGGGTGTGTCCATGTGTTCACCTGCGCTGGTGTCCTGCATGTCTGGGGAATCGCTATCCACGACTTCTACACGTTGAGCATCTGTGAGTTGAAACAGTGCAAAACTGCATTATTTAATGTCTGTGATCAAAATGTCACAGTAATACATTTTTTTCTTTGTTAATGAATTCATTATCTATTAAACTATTTTGGGTTGTTTCTCTGGGATTTGTCATTGTAACTGCTTGACCTGACTACATCTCCCATAATGCACCACCCCTAATGTGTTCATTGTGTGCTGGATGGTCAAAGTGTGCACTTGGGCTGTACTGTGGTCATGTTCTACCTTTACATTTTGGGATAATGGTAACATGCATTCATCTTACCTTCAGATGTGTTTGCTGCTCCGGACGTGTCAAGCTGGGTCACCCCTACAACAGCTTCTGGCTGGATGGTGGATTCGACCAAGTCCTCCATGGGAGTGTTCCCAGTGTCTGTTGGTGTTCCCCCTCCTGTCTTTTTTGCCTCCTTGAGCCGGTCAGCTATGCGCACCTTAGCCCGACTGCGCAAGTCGTACCATCGTTTTTTCAGTTCTTCAATGGTGCGGTGTGTCACCCCAATGGCATTGACCCTGTTTTGGATCCGGAGCCAGATTTTCCTTTTCTCCTGCTCTGCCACTTTTAATGATGCCTTTCCAAACAGCTTATCATGGCTGTGGACTACTCCCTCAATGAGGGTGTCAATTTCTTTTTCTGCAAAATTTATTTTGCGCTTCCTGCCTGTTTGGCTCTCCTCTGCTGTTTGTGAGGCTTCCATTTGGCTGAGGAAGTTTTTCTGATGTCTCTGTCCCACTCCTGTATGGGAAAAGGTGAACACCGGGCACAGTGTCGGATAAATACTACTTGCAAATTAACTCCCAATAAACATGCATATCTCACATTCTACTAACAATCATCAAATAATGCCTAACACATACAAGTCGTAAAATAGATAGGCATACAGGCTAATGGATATATGATATATCTTTTTTATTATTACAAAATATAAATCTATATTTTTTTAGTTTTTTTGTTTTTCAATATCTTTTGTTTAACAATAAATTCTTTTCTTCATCAACACATATGGATAACAATGTATCTGCAAGACATCATCTGTACAAATTAATTCCTATGTATACAATATGGACTATGATTGATTCAAAACTAATTGATCATAAGAGGTGTCCTTAGCCTGCTAATGTTAATCATATTGATAAATCATTACTTTTGCTATGATTATTTTTCCTCACACATACTATATACAGAGACTAAAATCAAAAATCAATGAGAAACTTATTTATCTCAACTTTATACTCAATTCTTGAAAAATGAGCACATAGGCGGTCGATTGACACATCTGTCCCACTCCTGGGACAGATGTGTCAGTTCGCAATTGCCAGAATCGCTATTATATTTGCGATTTTTAGTGATTCTTTATTTTCTCGCAATTTTTGCGGTGCATCGCGGTTTGCGAGTCTTTATATGCGATTCCTTACAAATCGCTAATAAGGACTCGCAATTTTCATATTTGATGCATGTGCCTGAAAGATACTCTTTAGGTCTGCTTAACAAATGTATATATTACTTATGGTTGAATATATATGTATATTAGTCGATGCTTAACATGTTTATAGGTCACTGCATAGTTTTCATATAAATTATTTGATTAGAGGCTTACTGGTCTCTGTCTTATTTATCTATCACAATATGTAAAGATGATCACATACTTACATCTATAAGTGCATCATCATTGAAATATTGAGGAAAAGATTCAATAAAAAGCAAATAGTTATGAAAATACACAAATAAAATAGCTTCAACTAGAGCAACACTTGAAAGTCTTAGTGTATGCAATACAACTTTAAATCTCGATATATTATCTTCCTTATACATGTATACCCTTTCTATGTTGTTATGTATCTATATATTTATTACTTTTCTCCCACTTTAGAAGAAAAACACAGCTTTGACTCTTCAATGCACTACTCTAGCTAACCCTATACCTCTCTCATTATATTCTCTACCTCCACTCTCTGACTCATCCCAAACCTATTCTACTACTATGATCTCCAGAAAAAACCTTTCTAGCCACTTCTCTCCTTTATTCCTGCTTGGCTCACCCCAAACCTTATTTTACTACTATGATTTCCCAAACAAACTTGTCTAAATTCGTCCCTCATGTATCCCTCCTTTGACTAATTCCAAACCTTATTTTACTACTATGATTTCCCTAATCCCTTTCTAGAGACTCTTTCCTCCTCCATCTCCCCTTTTACTCATCCAAACCTCATCTTACTACTATGAACTCCCAAATAACACTTTCTAGACTCTTTCCTCTTCTATCCCTCCACTATCCTATTCAATCCAACTAACAGACTTGCATGTCCACTGCTCAAATTAACTCATATTCTCCTATACTAATCCACCAGTAATCCTTTATGGGTTCCGGAACAGAGTGTTACTCACCAAAAAGCATTTCGATGCATCATCAGCGAAAGCAAAAGCTATCGAAATACAATTATACTAATAAATACAATAATTAAAACTAACGGTATTACTCTCTAAAAATGGCAGCAGCCCTACCCGCAGGCACCATTCCAGCCAACACATGATCATCAGACAAGGAGAAAATAATTTACCCATTTAAGTCAACGCAATGTGGTGCTATTGCATCATTACTCAAGAATATTGCCCCTCTGAGGGAAACCCAGCAACCCAAGATTGAGTGGCACGATTGAACTTTGATAAAGCCTCTACAGATGGTGAAGCAACATCCACTCTTCCACACACAGTCAGAATTCCAGTGCAAGCACACCCCACATCCCATGTATGGCTACTTTAATCATTTTGCTTAGTGCTTTCTACCCCCTTTCCTCTCCTAAAAATCCCTTGGAACTTCGTGGGGGACCGTAGTCTAATGACCGCAACTGCTGCTGCCAAAGGCTAGAATGTACCACTCAGGGCCGGCTTTAGCGCTGATGGCGCCCTGTGCGACAATCACTTTTGGCGCCCCCACATCCCATGACCACCTCTTCGGATTCTCCCCCTACCATCTGCAAAAGTGCCCCTTATCTCTCCCATCATAAGATATTGCTAAACACAGCGCCCCCCTGAGGTCCCAGTGCCCCCCTCCACAGGTCAGCGCCCAGTGCGACCGCACCAGTCGCACTGCCCTGATACCCCTGAATATCGACCCCCAGACTTTCAAAGGAGAAGAATATCCAGGACAGAATATCAAAAGGTAGGTTCATATAGCGACGTAGAGATTTACTATTCCTAACTCCACTTCTACATGCCTTGAAGATATATGTATCACATAGGTACGCATATGTGGAGTTAGGTATAGAAAATCTAGGCTTACCTGTCCATATTGTGACCTTGATCTTCTGTCCCATCGATGTTAATGGTGCACACCCAAAGCTGCCAAGATAGAAAGGTAGAATCGGAGACACAGGCTTGATGCAGGAAACCCCGTTGGAAAGGCTGTCCTGTGGGGGCAGATTCTTCATAGCAGAGGAGCGCAGTGCAGAAATGTGTTTGGTGGGGGGCTGTCCAACACTGCACGGGGGGTCAGATCAGCACAGTGACGAGCCTCTGCTGTCTTCACCAATAGGGGCGAATCATTGTGGAATTGCTGGAGGGCCCAGGCCCGTTGCATGACGAGAGGATTGTGCCACGCAGGCCAGGCAGGGCTGCCCAAGGTAAGTGCAGATCAGCAGGCATGGTTTCCAGATCAGGGGGAGAACTGCTGCTGCTGTCCTATCACAAGAGCAGCAGCTATGGTGGGGACACCGCCTGCAGAATGTGAAGAGAAGCCACAAATATTAATTGGCCTTGGGGCGAATTAGGCTCCTGGGAGAGTTGATGGGCCCTCTGAAGTTTTGGGGAGGCATCGCGCCGCAGGGCATGCAGTAGCCTCCGTTACACCCCTGCATATAAGCTTTTAACAGCAAAAAACATATTGGTGAGTCAATGCTGTCTGTAAGGTCGGGTCCATGGGTGCATAGGTTAAGTTGTAGACAGAGAATGTATGAGGCAAGGTGGCCACCTGCTGGAAACCAGAGGGAAAGCAGTTATCAGCATCAATGCTGACAGTGGAGGGGGAAGTATTCTCCAGCACTGATCCATGTTAACACTCTGGAAATCTGCATTATAATTTCATTTATGTAGCACTTACTACTCCAATGAGACAATGAAGTGATTTACGCTGGCCATCATACTGCTCCGGAACCCAAGGTTAGTCAATAGTCCAGTGTTATGAGATGTTAGAGTTAGCCTTGTGTGCTCAAGCAAACTATTCCATGCACTCATTCCAGTTTTTGTGGTGGATTAGAATTAATAGGAGTTTGGTGTGATCATTAGTGGGAAGGAGAGTGGGGTGGTATGTGAGCTCTTGCATATTTTTGGAGAGTTTAATCGATGAACTAGAGGAGGTTTTATATTGTTAGCTTGCAGGGGTATGACTTTAGACATGGGAAAGTTGTGATTTATTCAATAATTTGTGGGCAATTTGCAGAAATACAAAGCTGAATGTGACTTAGAGAGGGTATGCTCCGAAAGAAGAGGCATGAAAGGGATCAAAGGGAAGGAGAGGAACATTTAAATGAAAAAAAGAAGAGGTTTTAAGAAAAGGTCTGTTTTTCATTCAGGATTTAGAAATACAGATGACGCTTTTTGAGATGGTATGCAGTCTGAGGATGCAAGATTGTAGAGAGAAAGCACAGGATTTCCATGTGAAGATAGTGATATATTATGTACTTCTAATGGCATTAGATTCAGGCAAACAGTCTGTCCAATCCTAGGCTAATACTACACCACTGCTCCAGCAAGGTCAGTTGTCAAGCTGAGGGGCTGGAAGCATAAAGTCATGGCTGGATGTATATAGTGGGAAATAGCATGAGTTTTAGGCTGCGCTCATAGTAAGCAGTAACCTCAAGATCACAGCAACGTGAGAAAATATATAGGTAAAAAATGCAAACATTAAGAAGCAGATTCTACAAATGCTGGAGTGGATGTCTTGTGATGTTCATCCTCAAGTTGGCCTCTGTATTAATTTAATAAAACCAAAATGTGATCCTTTGGATGTTCTTCGCCGGGAGCAACGCTGCATTTTTAAACTTTTAGCTCACCTGGTGACACGATCTTTGGTGTCCTCCAGCCGCGCTCTGGTCTACTGCGCTACGCCACTCCTGCTGCTTCCTGCTCGCCCCCCAGAGCGCCGGCCGCTGATCGCCTCCTTCTGCCGGGCTGTTGCTCGGAGCGGAGACGGGCGAGGCATCCATCTTGGGCGGCTCTGGGCTAGCGGTGCAGCTTTCTGGCCCCTCCCCCCCTGCCACTCCCCCTATGTGTCCCTACATTTTGGCTAGTTGGCCCCGGCGACGCAGCGAACGTTGCGCCTAACTTAAGCCCGTCTGCGCCCGTCCGCGACTGGCCGGGACCAGGGGCCATAGACCTTGCCTCTCCTCTGGTGTATACTTCGGCTCAACTGTCTGCTCGTTCCACTACTCTTCCTCTTTCTCCTTCTCTACGGCTCCACCTAGACGCTTTGGGTATTTATGTCCGCCCTCTTCCTTGTTCCCTCTCTGATGGTAGTACTTCCTCCCTTCCCTTGCCCTGTATTCCTCCTGCTTCCCGCTCCTCTCTTAGTCTCCCTCCAGCCTCTGCTATTCTGCTCAATACTCGCTCTGCGGCCAAAAATCAAACGGCACTTTCCACTCTTCTCCACACTGACTCTCCAGATTTTCTATTTCTCACAGAAACTTGGTTTTCTTCTGACTCTCTTCCTGATCTCTTAGCTATTCTGCCTGACACCTATTATGCCCTCCGAGCTGATCGCCCGGACGTAAAGATAGGTGGGGGTGTGGCCATGATAATTCGATCCTCCTTCAAATTTCAACTCCTCGCCCACCCCCCTAAACTTAATGTAGACTTCTTGGTGGCCCGCTCCCTTAATCTACCCTCTCCTCTTACAGTTGTTCTTCTGTACCGCCCCCCTCAAGCCATGCCGCTTTTTGTGTCCACCCTGTTGGACCTCCTGGCCACCCTGGTAGTCAACAATTCTTTGTTGCTGCTACTCGGGGATTTTAACTATTGGCCAGGTGATCCCAGGGAGGATTCATCATCCAAAGATTTCACTGCCACTCTCAAGTGCCTCAATTTTTCCTCTCATGTTTTGGCCCCCACTCATACACAGGGTCATACTCTGGATCAAATCTGGTCTTCACGTTGCAACATTTCATCCATTTCTATTCTTCCCTGTGTCTGGGCGGATCACTCTATGATCTCTTTCTCCATCCATCTGGGCTCTGCCGAGAAAGCTCCTCCTTCTAAAACCATCTTGGCACGCAGCTGGAACCAGATTGATCTTAATTCTCTCTCATCTTCTCTGGCCCTATCCGCTCCTGACCTCACTAACTTGCCCTTGGAAGATCAGGCCGACGCCATTACTGTTTGGCTCTCCTCCTCTTGTGATCAGGCCGCCCCCCTCAAGAGGGTTAAGCGTGTTCGACCTTATGATGCCCACAAATGGTTTACTTGTGAACTAAAAACTCTTAAACTGGGTCTCAGGCGCTCTGAACGTCAGTGGAGACGGAACTACTGTCCCACTCTCCGGCTCAAATACAAAACCCTCTTGAACGAGTACAAAAGTGCTATTTTAGCGGCCAAGACCAAATACTTCACTGAGAGAGTTACCTTCTCTGCCAACAAATCGCGTGAAATTTTTTCTTTAGTTCATAGTCATGCCACTTCTGACCGCACTTGCACATCTTTGGTTCCTTCCCAATCTTTATGTTCCTCACTCAATGATTACTTTATTGATAAGATCCTTACTATTAAGGCCAACATTCCTCCCGTGCCCCAACCTGAACTCTCTGCCTTTTCTTCTTCACCCTCTTCTTCTTTTAATTACTTTCAACCCATTTCCTCTCTGCTTTTTTTGGATCTGCTTGCCAAAGTTAAGTCCGGTTCTCCTGCGGACTGTGCTCCTGCTCGCATCCTTAGAACTCTCTTTTCTAGCTGCCCTGCTCCCCCTCTTGCTCTTCTTAATACTTCTCTTACTTTGGCTACTGTCCCCTCCTCATTCAAATCTGCTATCGTTCTTCCTATTCTTAAAAAACCTAGTCTTGACCCCTCTTTGTTATCTAATTTCAGGCCCATTTCTCTGCCTCCCTATCTTGGGAAGATCCTTGAAAGCTACGTCACCACTTGCTTATCCACCTATCTCGAGGAGAATCGTCTTTTGGCCTCCCACCAGGCGGGTTTCCGCCCTGGCCACTCTACAGAGGGCGTGGTGCTGGCAGTCATGGATGAACTTAAGGGGAAAGCTGATAGCAGTCTCCCCCAGGCCCTGGTTCTCCTCGACCTGTCCGCTGCGTTTGACACGGTCGATCATGCCATTCTTCTCGACCGTGTCAGCGCAGTGGGCATTCAGGGCGCTGCCCTTTCTTGGATCGCGTCCTTCCTTTTAGGCAGGACGCAAGCGGTTCATCTTTCCGGATTTTCCGCCCCCCCCCGTTCAGTCACCTGTGGGGTGCCGCAGGGCTCTTCTCTTTCCCCTCTTCTTTTTAATCTTTATATCCGCCCTCTTGTCTCTTCTCTTCTCGAGCTGGGGGTTTCTGTGTATAACTACGCTGATGACCTCCAGCTTGTTTTCGATCTTTCATCCCCTTCTCTTTCCCTTCCCAAATTTTGCTCTACTCTAGTTTTTATTTCGCAGTGGATGAGCTCCAATCATTTGAAGCTCAATCCGGATAAAACGGAGCTTGTCCTCACCGGTGGTCCTTCCAACCCCTGGTCCCCTGTTCATTGGCCTCTTTCTTTTGGTCCTCCCCCGGTACCCGTCTCTTCTGTCCGGACTTTGGGCATCAAGATCAGCCAAGACCTGTCTATGCACTCACAAATTAGTTCTGTTGTTTCTTCATGTTTCCTTTCCCTTCGTATCATTCGCAAGATCTCTCTTTTTTTTTCGGTTGATGCTCTCAAAACTATAGTCATCGCTTTAATCATCTCCCGCCTTGACTATGGGAATAGCCTGTATGTTGGCATCCCGGCCTATGAAACCCGCCGTCTTCAGGCCATCCAAAATCAGGCGGCCCGACTTATTCTTCACTTACCCAAATGCTCTCACATCACTCCTGCCCTTAGGTCTCTCCACTGGCTCCCAGTACATTTCAGATCTTCTTTTAAACTCGCCTGCCTGGCCTTCCTGGCCCACCATCGTTCTGCCCCCCTGTTCATTAACTCCCTTATCACCTCTCATGCCCCTGCTCGCACTCTTCGTTCCTCATCACTGTCTTTGCTTCACATTCCCCGCTTTCGTAAAACTCGTACCGGGGGCACTCGCTTCTCGGTTCTGGCCCCTCGGCTTTGGAATAGCCTCCCTCTTGCTATCCGCTCCATCCCCATCTACCGTCACTTCCGCAAGGCCCTCAAAACTTTTCTTTTTTCCCAGGCTTTTCCCGGCTAGTCCTTTTGGGTTTTTTCTGTGAGCATGTTTGAGCCCCCAGCGCCAGGAAGCCGCTCTGGCCGCAGTGCGCTTTATTAAATTCCTCTTTTCATTTCATTTCATTTCATTTCATTTCATTTCTTGTTTGTAGAATGGCACACAATGGAGGGTGATGACAGCTTCCTCAGACAGCATAACTACAGAGGCTGCTTGTGCAAGGTGAAGAGATCCTTCAGGTGAGGCCCATCCTTTATACTTATAAACCACAGCCAAAAGTAGAAACTCACACCCCTTTGTGCCTGCTCTTGGCAGGAGACCACCCTGCTGTGAGAGGCATCACCACACAAATGTTGTCCCTGTAGAGCAGCTATGAAAGGAACTTTACATTTTGTTTCAGGCGGGGTCGCCTTGTCAGGTATTAATTAGATTAGTGCTTCAAGTTGCAGATGAATACAGTAAAGAGTACAGTAAAGAGTTAACAGTGAGATGTTTAACAGGCATTGTAGGAAGCTGGCTCAGTATATACTATACCAAAATGAGATATAGTGTGCACAGAGTCCAGTGGAACCCCAAAGGTCGGCAGAGGTTAAAAGTAGATAGCACCTTACTCTCTATCTGTGGTAGTGTGGGCGAGCAGTAAGGCTTTATCAGAGGGTAGTGTTAAGCATTTGTTGTACACACTTAAACAGCAAATGATGTCACACACTCAAAGACTAAACAGAGACCAATGTCATTTGTATAAAAATATTATTTTGTTATATTTATGTTCTAGAACCAAGCAAAGCTGGTGCAGGTAAGTGTAAATTGTACTTTTCAAGGTAGGTCAAACAATACAAGCAAACTGAACGAAAATGGCTTCGTTACAGGTTTGTAAATACTTTCAATATAGTGGAAATTACTGTTAGATTGCTTTTGATTACTTTTCGGATTTATGTATTACTTTTTTCTACTCAGTGTCATATACCTAGATATCACACTGTGACATTTCCTAGAAAAAGGTAAGTAAAGCAGTTTTTAGTTATTTGCAGTTTTTCAATGTTTAATACAAAACCAACTCCACACAGAACAAATTTTAGGTAAAAGCAGTCAATGCAATCCTAGGGAAGGAAATTGAGTTATCGGTTTAAAGGTAAGTACAAGTTTGTGGGAGTTGGTATTCTGGGGTAAGAACCAGGGTTCTCCCAGGGGCAAGAATGCACACTCAAAGTACCCTCAGCGGCACTAGGGCAGCTGGGTGCAGAGTGCTGAGGTCCGGTGTTATCCAAAGGGGGATAAGGGGCCTCCGGTTGGTGGCTGCTCACGAGCAGGCCACAAGGTTGTGGAAGCAAAGCTCCTGGTGTTAGGCTCAGGGCAAAGGGGAATCCGAGTTAGCGGCTGGGTGCAGGGTGCAGGGTGCTGTTTTGGCGTTGGGTGCCCTGTTGATTTCAATGGGGATTCTATGGTTGCAACAAAGACTGCAGGCTTGGGACGAAGATCTTCTGGAGGTGACCACTGGTTGAAGAGGTAATTTGGAATGCCGGGAGGTGCTGGGACACCGTCTGTTGGGCCACCCAAGGCAGTGGGACGTCGTGTGTAGGGGTTTCTTCAGGCATCAGGTTTTACTTACCAGCTCCGGTCACGGTCGGGGGGATCCGCTAGAAAGAGTCCGCAGGCTCCGCTTGGAGATTCATGGCAAGTCAGAGATCACCAGATCTCAAGTCAGGATCGCTGGGGAGACCTCCTCGTGGTGTTGGGCCACTCAAACTCGGGCCATAGGCATTGTGTGCAGAGTGGTGCAGACTTGTGGATTTGGCCAGAGTCTGTGGGGGAGAAAATACAGTGCTCACGGGGGACAAAGTCTTTGGTTTGGAAGGCAGGGCAGGTCCTTCAGGTTCTTGAGGCGGATGGCTGCAGGATACACTGGGATTTTTCTTCTGCAGGTTCGAGGTGGGGACAGGCCAGGAGGGCTGGGGCCAAGTCAGTGGGATTCCTCCTCTTCTTACCTTTAGCACAGCTTCTTCGGTCCTTCTTCTTCTTTTCTACTTGGTCGGTTCTTGTCTGAGGAGGCAAGGTTCAGGGTTCCCCCTAAATACTACATATAGGGGCATTTCAGGTAGGTAAAGGTTGGGACCAATGGGTCCCTTCCTTGGGGTGGGTACACCCCCTAATATGCCACCCTCCAGTGGGAGGGGGCATATGCCTCACTCTGGTTGGCTGGGTCCTCCCACCTGCAAGATGGCAGGGACTGAGAGTTGTGCTTCACCTCGCCTCCCCCAACTCAGGGGTGGGGTTGGCAAAGGAGGGGCACACTTTCTTTCCTCACTTGGTTTTCCCACCGATTCTCATGCCCAAAGTGGGGGTCAGAACCAGTGTAGGCCAGTTGCTGGAAGCAGCAAAGGCCTGGGCAGGCTCACAAAGACGGCAAGCCTTTAAAGATTCCCCTTCGTGGACCCTGCCCATCCTGGGGGAAGAGGCTTAGACGTGCATTGTTTCAGACCCCTGAGAGAAGCAGGCTCTCGACCCAGGGGTCCAGAAACATGTCTGGTGGTGGCAGCTGGCGAGCAGCCACTCAGCCTGGATGCTAGTGTTAGATCATTTTTCAGAGGGCATCTCTAAGATGTCCTCTGTGTGCTTTTTTTCATTAATTCCCACACTGGCATCAGCGTGGGTTTAATGCGCTGAAAAGTTTGATAACAAACTTCTCAGTTTTCTGTAAAGCCATTATGGTACTGTGGAGTTCATAATGACAAACTCCCAGCACCATATACTCTTAATGGCATTACTACACTTACAATGTCTAAGAATTGGCTTAGACACTGCAGGGGTACAGGGCTCATGCACCTGTACCCTCACCACTGGTATAGTGCACCCAGCAAGAGGGGGGCTGACCTATGTCGACTCTTCACTTTGTTCTGCACCAAAGGCAGTGTGTGTGTGTGTAAAGGTACAGGGCCTCTAAGGGTGGCACAATAAGTTCGGCAGCCCTTAGAGGCCTTCCCTGGCCACAGTGCCCTTGGTACCTGTGGTACCATTTACAAGGGACTGACCTGTGGCCAAAAGAGTACCAATTGGGTTTTGTTTTCAATGCAATTTATGGAAAGAACATAGGCCCTGGGTACTTGGTTGGCAGGAGCCCAGGGCACACTCAGTCAAAGTACATCAGCAGTTTTAGCATATCAAAAAGTGGGGGCAGACATGCAAAAAGAGGGCACTTTCTTACTGGCATTACCTGAGAAATAAAACACTGCAATGCCACATCCTGCCTGGTGCAAGGGTTAATAAAGCATTTTATATAAACACTTATGTCAAAATCATTGCTAATGGAAACCATTCATAACCGAGCAACTGATATTTTCACTAGGGTAGCTAGGCTTTTTTATATAAAACTTTAACCTACAAGATGTGTATTAGTCAGTATTACTATGGCAGACACTTCACGTGTTCAAGGCATCACTAGTTGAGAGAAAGATTGTGAACTCCCTATTGATCTAAACATAAACAAAGATGCAACCACACACGCACAAAGTCATCTTGTTCTCTCAGTCATACAAAATCAAAGGAAACATCTGTTTTTGTGCTCATACAAACAGGATTATATCGCCGAGAAAGTGAGATATGGTTCCACCTATTAAGAGTTGGGGTGAGAGATTATGTCACAGAATCTAGCGACTTGGCCCTAGATATTATAAATTAAAATGATTTAAATTATTTTATATGACTAAGAGAACAACACGAGTGCGTGTGTGGATGCAGTTCTGTTTTTGAATAGGGAGTTCACAATCTTTCTCTCAACTAGTGATGCCTTGAACACATGAAGTGGAACATAGAATTTAATGTAAATTTTTTTTGTATTTTCTAATAAAAGAATAATGTTTGCAAAAATATTAATCCCCCCTTTTTTTAACATCTGCATAAAATAATGCTTATAAATTGTACTTTGTAGTAATGGCACATGTTTTTTTAAAATACAGATGTACTGTACTGATTGACTTCACGTACACCCTTTTGAGAGTTAAATTCACAGTCTTGAGAACGATGGTTTAACCAGGACTATACCATCGAAACGCGTCAAAGCCTTGATACATAATCCATGTTGTTGGTTGGCACAATAGATATGTAATAATTTCCAATATATCAGGTCCCAGCTTTAACGCCATTTGAACACGGATATGGTTTTGTGATGACAAAGTGTATTGTCGTTTAATACTCTCTTCTTTCCTTTTTCTATCTGTTTTTATCTCTTTACTGATACTTAGTCCTTGCTACATGCTATTAGTATTGTTTTTCTATACATAGATATGAAATATATGTGAGTAGATTTTTTGTGACTTTCGTTTTTAATCATGACAAATTGTTTTAAATGATTTTAATAAATTAATATGTACAAATTCTATTACCACATTTGTGTTTTGACACACTATTTTTGAGTTGATAACTATACTAATCCCTCTGTGTTCATTTTTGGACAGAGTGGTATGTTGGATGAATGTGAGTAGTAAATAATACATGGTTCACCAAAAGATAAATTGATAGTTTTGACTCAACATATATTTAAGCATTACACAATTTCCGCTCCCATAAACAAGGTGCCAGGGTGTTATAGACTCCTCATCACCATATCCTAACAGTCAAATATCCTTATCCTGTTTGCACTCGCATAAAAACCTTAAAGACCGGTTAAAGTGCAGCAAAACCTGGGGATAAGATTAACGTTAATGTTGATGACAGCATGTAGGTGAAGTAAAAGTATTTTAATGAGGTTTATTTTCATGAACATCTGGATGCCCATAACAAAACAATCTCCTGATTTACCGTTTCCTCTACCATCCCCAAAATTGCAGTGGTCAGGAAGAAGTAATCAGCACTCCCCTGATAAAAGTATTTTAAGTGTAGTGTTGTCTCCATACACCCTCAGATCCAGTAATGCAAGCAAAAAACGACCCTTGTCTAGTGAAGAAATATCCCATGCTTCATTTTGCACACATCAAACCAGAGGCTATCCAGAACGAATGCCACTGGTCCCAGCAACCAGACTTTTACCACAACACAGTCTTGCTACCATCCATACTATACGTTCACACATATATGAGGTGTCATTACAGGGATATGAGTATTGCATCTAAGCAGGACTTTACATGAGTGGGTCTAGTAGGCTGTGCACCTCTAGAAATGGAAAAAAGAAAGGTCTGCTCAGTATTAGTTAGCCACAAAAATATTGGTACACTGCCACCCCTGGTTCATGTCAATAGCTCAGGACATGGACAACAGCCCCATGTCAATAAAGTGGACATATTTGGTGCACTCCTTTAGGTCACGAGCAGGTTCTGGACCTGAGATTCACCATGGACAGGCCTAGGTGCTAGGGACCACACTAGATTAGTACGTCAGCTGAGCCAACAATAATTAGGATATCAATTTCACATGCAGTCAGATCACTCAGGGAAGAAGTACAGCCCAGTGTACCAAGCAGTGGACATTCCCATTACAAATGCTAGTGATTGTTGGAGGGCCACTGAATTGTTGGTACTCAGTGTAGCAGAATGGTCAACAAAAACTAAGAATCATAGTTGACATGCTTGTGTCTGAAACTTGTGATCACCCCAAGAATCTGCACAATGTGCTGTAAAAACACCCCAGAACTGATATGAACCTAAGTTGGCAGTCCTTCGAAGGAACCATAAAAAATAAGCTTGTCAACATATCTATCCATGGATTGCAGTGAATTCATGGTCCAGGTACATTGACTATGAACACCATGAAAACTGATTGCATGCCAGAGATGTGGTAGGATTGCCATGGGCAGGTGGAGTCCCATGCTATGAGCTGTATCAGCTTTGGTCCTGGCACAAATGTGGCGGGTGAGAACGTAATGTGCCCATTGACCAAGAGCTTTATGTGCTTCCCAGATGCCTGACTAGTTTGCAGTCCTTCATTTCCTAAAAACCTTAGCTCAGGTGTCCATAAACATAACCAATACTTGCCATGTTGATGATGGATGAGGATGTCAGGCCGAGGCCAGGATTGGAACCTGGTTCCCTATGTTCCAGCGCTGGCCACTAGCTTACGAATCAAGACAGAAAAAAAAAAGTTTCTCGGCTAGTCAGATTTGACTTCTCAAAGTCAAATTTGTTATGTGGTTCACCAACAAGCTGTTATTTTGTTAGAGTATTTTCATAGCAATGTTTAAACAAACACTGGATGGATTGAACTTAAAAGACACAATACACTCAAGAAATGGTGCCCAACGTCTGCAAGCAAATTTGGTACACATTTTCCCAACCTCTTAAGAGTTAATATTTAGTAGAATTATTTTTTTACAGAAATTGACCATTCCTGTTACTTTTTCACATTTAAAAAACAAACCTGCTGTATGTCCATGGGACATGAAAAGAAACTATTGATTGACATGTTCCCATGAATGGAGCAATTGAGGGCCCAGAAATAATCTAGGAGTTTCACTATATATGTTCCCTAAAAACTCAAGTGCCACTTCATAAACTTTAGCATGCTATAAGAACTTTTATAACACAAGTAATAACAGATCTGGGGTGTAATGTTAACTTAGCATGTTCGGGCTTGGACATGTAGTGAAGACAACATCTTAAGTTGGGAACTTTGTAACTTTTTTACATCGAAGCAACGATGCACATATTAGTCAACTTCACATCCATTCAAGTTTAGTTTTATAGGGAGTTAAAAAAAATATTTCTGATATAAAGATGTGCTTTAGTATACGTTAGTGATTTTTTATTATACTTTATGCATTTTGTCATCTAAAAAGTAAACCGGTACAAATATTTCATTTTCATTTTCGAATGCACATTTAAATAATTATTAATGCATTTTTTATTTTTGTTTTGTTGTCTTTGAATTTCACAAAGTATTGCTATCAATATGAATTTGTATGTTATAAATTGCTTTTAAAGTTTTAGTCTTTGTAAGGTGCAAATGTGATTAACACATTACGTTGTAGTATATATTATCTATTGAACATTTGTGTTTAACTTTAATCGTTATGATTGGGTTTATCTTTCAAGGACTGATGTGATTAAGTTTTAAATAGCATTTGCCAAAGGTCATAAACATCATACAAATGTTCATAAACCGTATCTGTGTTTGTTCTCAAACCTTTTAAATGATGTCACTAAACTCATGACTGAAATTATCCAATAGACATTTCTTATAGGATTAATAAGTTAAAAGTTCACTAAACTGCATCTTTTGTTGCTTACATAATAGCTTTTAATCAATCAGTGTTTAATGGTTTGGTAGTGGATGTTTCCCTTCAAGATGAGCACGTTTTGAAAATAATTTTCATTTCTTGGTCAAACTGCAAGGATGGCTTTTCACTTTTCTACTGAGGTGTGGAACCTAGGCAGGAGCGGCTCATGCAGGTAATAGTGGTGCGGCGGGGGTGGCGGAGGGAGTCAACAGACGACGATGAGGGAAAATTAATTATTTAATTTTCCCTCGTCTTCTTCTGTCAAGATATGTTGTGCTATGGAAACTTCTATGGCGCATGTATACCTGTAGGTGTCTTGGCGCTTTCAGGATCAAACATACTGCACTGAGATGTAGCTAATTTCTGAAAATCCAAGTCTTAAATTGTTTTCTTAAGGCGGGGAGGGTAGGTATAGTCCTGAGATATAGTGGAAGGGAGTTCCACAACCTAGTTGCACTGTGACTGAAACTCCTACCACCCCGGCTCGCCTTTCTAATTCTAACAGTGGTCACCAAACTGGTATTGGCTGATCGAAGAGATCTATTTGGAGAGTACCAGCTAAATATATTCCAAAGAAATTTTGGACCTTCACTGTGCAGAGCCTTGTGAGCAGTGCACAGTGCTTTAAATTTGACTCGCTGGAATACCGGGAGCCAGTGAAGATCCTGGATACCTGTCGCTATTAACTGATATTTGGGAACATCCAGAATTAATCTGGCAGCAGCATCTGTACCGCCTGTAGCTTCCTATGTAATCTGACTTGAAGATTCATTGATAGACCATTACAATAGTCCAGTTTGGGCAAGACTAACGCGGACACAACAGTTTTTCTGGTGTTTCTGGGAAAAAAGGGAAGAATTTTTCTTAAGGTCTTGATAGTGTAAAAGAGGAGGACACAACCTTAGATACCTGGGTCTCAAAGTTGAGTTTCTGGTCCATTTTTTTTTAAACATATTTTTATTGGTTTTTGCATCATATATGTCTCGGCAGTACTTTACAAATCAAATATACTAGTCATTACTGTGCATCATAAGTACATACATTTTAGCAACACAATGTATCCATTCCTTGTGCCGTGCCAGTGATTATCGTGATTTTGCAAATGTCCACATGTCTTCCGTGTTATTACGGCAGTCTCAGTTCTTGACCGTACTTATTAACAAAATTGCAATAAACCCGCTTGTAACTCCCCCCACCCTCAAATCCCCGGTCTCATATGCACCATAAAACATCTTAAATAGTTCACACTAAGCATCTCGGCTCATAAACATGTCATATGTACGTGGATAACACCATTTCCCCTGTTCCACATGTAAAGTAGGGGTGTCCAACGTGCATTCAGGTTCTTGAATCAAATAGGTTCCTGCGCAATATCTGTTGACTTCAAGGCCTTAAGCATCACGTTCCATTCTAGTGCTATTGGTGTCTTGCGCAGGCCTCTAAGTTCTTCTCTGCCCAATGCAGCACTTTCAGCACTGCCCCAACGCAGTAGCTCCGCATGCCAAGTTAATATGGTTGGAGGTTTGCGCGATTTCCATTGCATAGTGATGTCCCGGATAGCTAAAATAAGCGCCAAGTCTACAAAACGATATTGCACTTTATGTTTAACACTTGTTTATGCAGGCCCAACACACATTCCTCTACGGTGTTCAGTATGTCATGGTGTACGGCTTCCCCTGTGATGCTCCTAACAGTGTCTCAGTACCCCCACACTTTTGGACAAGTCCACAACATATGAATTAGGTCTCCCCCTTCTAACAAACATCTCGGGCCTGCAGTGTTGCGTCTGAGGGAACATTCTATCTAGCTTATGCGGAGTTAGATAAGCTCGATCTAACACCATTGTCTGAATAAATTTAAACTTTGCATTCCTCGATGTTTTCCTTGGGTGCTCTAGCACGTTGGCCCATTTCTTATCTGCTAAGTCCCTGCCCATGCCCTCTGTCCATGCAGTCCGCAACGTGCCCAGGGTGATTCGTGTATGCGAACTTAGGCCTGTGTACAGCCATCGAACAAGGTGCCTACCTCTGCCCATATAGTAAACCATCTTGACTAGATCATGGGTGGGGGGGTTCCTGTCTTTGCGGGGCCCAATGGGTTTTTACATACTGAAACAGCACCGCATGTAGCAAATATGAATGTGCCGGGGCCCCGGTTTCATTAACAAAGGTGGCGTGGTCTAGCAGCATCCCGTCTCCAAACAAGTCTGCCACTGTGCTGATCCCGGCATCCAGCCAGGGTGTTATTATGCGTGAGTCTGCCGCTCTTCAATGGGATCCCTAACAGCGTAATGTTGCCCGCATATGCAGGGGGTGCATGTGTATATTGCAGCGCCGCTTTCCAGCATCGGAGTGCCGTGTGTAGTAGCGGGGGAGGTCTCTCGATAGCCTGCTACCGGGAAACAACAGAACATGTAAAGCACCGCTATCTATATCTGCGTCCGTGTACCCTATTTCTCTCAAATTGCGCTCCGCCGTCCAATACGACAACCACTGTAACTGGCATGCATAATAATATGCGTGCAGGTCCTGGACTCCCAGGTCTCCCATATGTGTACCCACTTGCAGTTTTTGGAGACTTATCCGTCGTCTACCAGTACCCCAGATAAGGTCAATAAGCAATGTGTCTAACATTCTAAATGTAGCTCGTGGCACAATTAGTGGCAAGTTAGTGAAGTAATACAATAATCTTGGTAGGACCACCATTTTTGCCAGGGCTGCCCTGCCCATAACAGATAACGGCAGTGCAGCCAGAAAGTAACGCTGGAATGCAAGGATCGTATCGCTCTGTGTAAATTACCATCTAACATATCAGCATGTGTCCAATAGACCTGTATGCCTAGGTACTTTAATGTATTCTCCACAAATGACCTTGGTTGCAGGTGGCAAGCCGAAAACCGGGCAGGTCTCCCGATTAATATATAACACACAGCGTCTTCTTCACAGAAGGACTCGCACTCGGGAGGTAAACCAAAGATTTATTCGTTATTCGTTACACGTTTCGTCAGTCAAGCTGACTTGATCACACAAATTGTTACGAGCAGGAGGAGGTATTACATAGCTGGTGAAACAAAAGACAGACTAAATGTTTGTCAAATAGTATCTGTGACTTTGGCGGCCATTTCTGAAGGTCCAAAATACACTCATAATGATAAATTTATGCACCAAAATGGTATAAATGAAAATGAAATTCCCACTGGACATGATATTATTCCATAGACCAACAGTTCACATTAGTTAATGCAGATGGTTGTTTGGTACTTGAGGCTGAAAAGAGCTGATAATTTAAACATGTAATGTCTAAAACAAGCACAATGTTAGCTCTTATAAGAAATTACTGTTGTATTATATGCCAAAGTAATTGTGCCACATATTGAAAGAAGTGCAGAAGGTATTTTCTGAGCAAAAAGATACAATCGGCATAGTGCCCGGATGTCCAGAAACCAATCATGACGTTAAATATGTACACCAAAATGAAATTCCTCACTGGACATATTGTTCTTCCGTAAACCCACGTTATACAATGTTTAGTACATATGATAGTGTGTTGTCATTATGTCTTAAATAGAGTCGGCAAGTGCTTTCTATTTCATGAGAACAAGCTGTGAAAATAAAGTCAAATGGACATTAAATCCAGAGATCTCCAAAGTCAAAAAAGTTAAACACACCCAGCACAATGTAACCTCCTTATTACAATCCCAAAGTGCCCAAAGTATACTACAATTTAATGAATTAAGATCAAGTGAAAGGATATATTTTCTCTCATATCTGTACCCACAGAACCCGGAAGAAAAGGGTACGGTAACCGGTACGGATGGATCATCCGCTGGAGTGGTGACCCTTCCTTTCCTCCTGTGCAAAAAAGAAAAAGGAAAAAATGTTGATATAGAAAATATCATAAAAATACATCTTAAAATTGCACATAGTCATACTATTACATCATAGTATATACCATTGGCTAAAATTTCTTTAAACATAATTGAGCGACCAGCAATTGAACACTTACAATCACAATAGCATTGATACCCATAGTCTAGTTTTGCAGGAAATACACAGCAGAATAGGAACAAGAATCATTCACTGTGTAGGTGTACACTTAATTCCTCATCTAAATTGTGACCCTTAGGGAACTTGGTTTCAAGTATAATTATCCACTTGGATTCCCGTTTTCGAAGTAATAAAGTTCTATTTCCCCCTCTGGGACCAAGATGGACTTGTTCAAGAACAAAGTAACTCAACAGGGAACTGTTCGACAGGTGGTGATGGTCGAAATGTCTCGCAATTGGATAATTGCTATCTTTCTTGTTGATGGCACGCCTGTGTTCTAACACTCGTTTCTTAGCCATGCAGGTAGTACTACCAACATACCACAATTTGCATGGGCATATCAGTACATATACACAATAAGATGTACTACAAGTTAGAAATTGATTAATAGTTTTTGATAGATCATATCCAGGAATAGCAACAGTTTTGGTCATGTAACTGTTGCGGCAAGCTTTACAGTGACCACAGGGGTAAAAACCTTTAAGATTATGTTGGCTAGTATCTGATCTAGGTGTAACATCATTATGGACCAGAATGTCTTTAAGACTGCGTCCTTTTCTGTAGGTTATTCTGGGTCTTTTATCAAAAGTGTGGCCAATGACGGGGTCATTTTTAAGTATGTTCCAATTGTTAGTCAATATTTTCTGTATTTGTCCAGAGTTACCGCTAAAGGTATGAATAACTCTATTGTTGCCCTCCGGTGTACGGTTCTCAGTAGTATTTTCAGAGTTAGTTGTTAAAGTTTGGACATGCTCAGTTTGGTTAACCCTATTCATGGCTTTTTTAAGAACCCACTTAGGGCAACCCCTATCTCTGAATCTCTTGATCATGATTTCTTTCTCAAGTTCAAATGCAGTGTTGGTACTGCAATTTCTTCTCGCTCTCAGCAGTTCCCCATAGGGGATGCTCCATTTGAGGGCATCTGGGTGGCTGCTGAGAGCGTGAAGAAGTGTGTTACCTGCTGTACTTTTACGAAATAAACTAGTTTGTAGTCTATCTCGTTGAGGCTCTATCAGTAGGTCCAGAAATTCAATAGAATGTTGACTCATGTTGCTGGTAAGGGTAATGTTAAGGTCATTTATATTGAGTTTCTTTATACATTCTGTTGCCATGATCTCAGTGTCTGTTCAAATTACAAAGAGGTCATCTATGTAACGCAGCCAGATTTTGACCTTACTGAAAAAGGAGAAAAGTGTATCATCTTTTCTGATGTCCTCTTCCCATTTTCCCAAGAAAAGGTTGGCAAAACTTGGAGCAAAACAGGTGCCCATCGCTGTACCAAGGGTTTGTTTGTAGATAGTTCCGTCGAACATGAAAATATTGTTATTAAGGCATAGGTGCATCATTTCTAACACCATTGTAGTGTGTTCTAGATACTCAATTGGTCTTTGATTAAGATAATGTTTACATGCTTGTATACCCTGTTTATGATCTATAATTGTGTATAAGGAATTGACATCGAGTGTTATCATTAGATCAGTGGGTTCCCATTTGATGTTATTCAGTTTAGTTAAAAAGTCTTTACTGTCTTTGACATATGAGGGGAGTTCGATGACATACTCACGGAGAAAATGATCAACATATTTGGATACATTTTCTAGTGTGCTGCCTATTGATGACACGATGGGTCTCCCTGGTGGTACCCTCGGATTCTTGTTGTACTTTAATGTATGTGGGTCCACCTGAAGTCTATTATCCCGAAGTCTACTTCCGTGATGTCTGTGTGCTCAGTGAAGAAGAAAGCATGTGATTTCGCTACGTTAATTGCCAGTCCCGATAAGGCTGCAAATTGATAAAAAGTCTCATATATTGGGGCTAATGACATTTGGCGGTCATGAAAATACAGGATAATGTCATCGGCGTACACCGAGAAAAGGTGCGATGTATGTCCTATCGGTATACCGCGGTCAGCGAAGTCTTTGCGCATTTTGATAGCCAATGGTTCTAGGGCTAGTATGAGAATAAGAGGTGACAGGGGACTACCTTGCCTAGTCCCTTTGTGTATTGTATATTCCTCCGAGATATGACCACCTGTACGTGTGCGCGCCGTGGGTGCCTTGTACAGCAAGCGCAGACAGGCAATGTACCCCTCTGGGATCCCAAATTTTTCAATCGCCTGAAACATATAGTCCCACTTTATGGAGTCACATGCTTGCCGCAAATCCAAAGAAATGTAGCCTGCATGAGGGTACTGGCTCGGAGCTTCTGTCACATTAAGTGGTGTAACTTTCTAATTTTTAACGATGTGCTGCGCGCAGGTAGAAAACCAGTTTGGTCTATATGGACCAATTTGGGCACAGAGGGCAGCAGCCTATTTGCCAGTGCTTTGCTTAATATTTTATATTCCGTTGTTAATAATGATAACGGACAGTAGTTGGCCATATCTGTGGGGTCTCGTCCTTCCTTTGGAAGTGAAACAACCAGTGCCTGCACCGTGGTTAGCGGTCGTGAACCTGTTTCCCGCGCTGTCTTTTATAGCAATTCTAATTGGGGCACTAGGGATTCCGCATATGTAGCGTAAAACTCAATTGGGAGCCCATCCATCCCAGGGGTTTTGCTTCGGGGGAGTCCCTTCATGGCAAATCTGATCTTAGACCGGGTAATGGACCCTGTGAGGTCCTTTTGTGCCGTCTTCGTGAGTCTTGGGTAGGTTAAGTTGGATAAAAAGGCTTCCGTCTGTGTGTCTTTGTCGTGGTCTGGGGCATCATAGAGTGTGGCGTAATATTGCCGGAAGGCTGCGCTAATTTCTACCTGGGCAGTGGCATTGTCACCTTAAGCCGTTTTTACCTCGGGTATAATCACCACCGGCGGTGTATCGCGGATCAATCTGGCGAGTAAAGTCCCAGATTTATCTCCTTCATTGTGTGTTCGTCTCGAATATTCTAGGTAGTCAATGACCCGTAATGTCTCTAACAATTCTGCATGTTTGATCCTTGCTCCTGGAGCGGGCCCTTTTTGTCATTGTTAGTTATTGCGTCTTGTTCCAGTCTGCCCATATTAATTAATGGACAGGTCTGCACTCATTCTCTATGCACCGTATGGGGGCTGGTCTGACACAATTTGCTAGGGCTGCTTTGGGTTCCCAGTCAGGCTCTGGTGTCCTTTTGTTTAATTTGCAAACTACTGTTAGCCATGCCATTAATACAACCCTCTCCTGTTTCTCCACAAAATCGTACAACTCTTTAAAAACGTAACCATTTCTTTCTTTTTTTGATGATGCAGGCTGTTTTATGGATTTTAGAGGCCCTGAGCCAGACATAATTTGGGGCACCCTATCCGGTACATTTTGTAGCATGTTTCCAGCTTATCAAGCTCTCATTATGCCAAATAATACTGAAATAAATGGAGCAGTGATTATATTTGTTTATTTTACAACCTGCAGAAAGGAAAAGTTACAAGATCTCTGCTGCTGAACGGTTTTGTTAGAGAACCATTGTTAGGTAGAAATCTCACTTATTCTCCCTCTTCTTTGCATTTATGGGACTGATTCCCTTGCTTGTGGTCTTCTTTTAAAAGTAGTTTGTTCTTGCTGTCACTTTGCTGTGAAAAGTCACTTAAGCAGGCAGAAGAACATCTCTTAGGTGTACCTGACCTAACTGATTCATACATTTTTCTTTCATTTTGAACCTCTTATGGGTTGTTTTGGCGAGGAGCATCACTCTGGGACTCCTGACTGATTCAGACATAATCTTTTTACTTTGAACATCTCAGTTTTTTTTAATTGAGGAGCATTGTCAGTTCTACTTTTAATGTTTGAAACCCTTAGTCTTTTTTAATGAGGAGCATCTCTTTGGTGGAGTTAACAGATTCATGCATCAGGACTTGTTCTTTATTCCTTGTTGTGTCACACTCTAACACAAATCTCATATTCAAACCAAATTAGGTAACTATATCTATTTATGTATTCTTTTTTTTTTTTTTTTTTTTAATTTTTATTGAACAATAATTCGGTTACAAGCACGGGCCTACAACCACCGGGGCCGGCCGCTAGGTACAGAATGAAATATACATTTATCAAGGCTGCAGTCAAGTCCCGGGGCGCAGCCCCGTAGTGGCTCCGGATAGTTCTAAAGGAACAGGAGACTTAAGTCCAACAGACACAAAAACTAAAAGAAAAACAAAAGGCGAGGCATAAGGGCAAACAGTGCGGGTCAGGCTTCCTCCGGGGAACTCCAGTGCAGACCATTAAGCAGCCGGCAAAAGGAAGGAGTACCGGGAGGCTGGGGACGGGGGGGGGGGGTCAAGGGAGATGAACGTCCATATGCAGTTATTACAAAAGGTGCCAGGAACCATCAAGGGTCAGGGGGACATGGCGATATCGGTGTCCACCAGGGGGGGCGTACAGATACCCCCGCGATACGCATTCCATTGCCCCCAGATTCTACCCCATGCCCCCGGCTTACCACGGGCCACATACACAGTCTTCTCCCTGAACATACACCAGTCCATATTCTCCTTCCATACTGACACGGTGGGCGGCCGTTGGGCGCCCCATAGCTGCGCTATATCTCTCTTGGCAATCATGTTCCCCAGGGCCGCCCACCGAGTCTGAGCCGCGCTGTAATCATTGGGCTCCCACACATTCAGGACACAGCGACGCACCTCCGGCAGCAGCACAACCCCAGTGACCTGTCCCATAATCGTATGGACCCGGCGCCAGTAGTCCGCCACCTCGCGGCACTCCCACAGGATATGGAGAAAGGTGGCGCTGAGCCCACAACCCCGCTTACAGAGCCCGTCGTCGGAAAATCCCATCGAGACCAAGCGAGGACCCGTCACATACACCCGGTGAAGAATCTTGAGCTGTACCAACCGGAGACGGGCTGGAATGGCGACCTCCTTGGGGGACGACAGTGCAGACTGCCAGTCCTCGTCGTCCAATTCCACCCCATCCCCCATCCAAGCCTCCCGGAGTATTTATGTATTCTTTAACATCTTCTCAATTTCTAAAACTCCAATTTCTTTTTAGCAGAATCATTGAAGACACCTTTTTTCCTCTATTCTTGGAGAGTGTGGCAGTAGAGCAACTAGCAGTTTTTTAACTACATGTTTATGTATCATACCCGTAAATTCAACAATTACTATAATATTCAAAAGTCATCATTTTGACCCATGAACCTGCATACCTTGATTCTAAACCTGACTTCACCATGGTTGTAAAAATCATCAGATTAAAGGAAAATCTCATTATATTTGTCTGTACCTAAAATTATAAATTTGTGTAAAATAAAAGCTACATATAAAATAAAAACTAATTATACATTGTGCCGTCTAGTAATGGTGCAGTATCAGTTTGATGCCTTGAAAAACGAACAAAAGGAGAATACAAATACAGCATTAGGGTGCAATATCGTGCTGCTATCCACCACTGACATTTGTTTTTGGTTTTGTGGTTTCAAAAGGATCCCACAGAACACAAAGTACTGTTCTACGAGCAGCACCTCAAGTTTGAATGTTTTTTGTAAGGTATTTGGCTGCTTTACATAAGAGATTACAAGCTACCTCACAAAAGAAAAAATATAATCGAAGTCACAAACGTTTGTGTGCAGCAGGTGCATTAACCCTGGCAATGTTATCTGCATTGTAACCTTGGCCGGCAGATTGCACCCAGATCAAGAAGCAGGTACTCCAGCCTTTGAAGTATCTCACTGGAACTGAAGTTTATAACCATAAGGCGAATACATCTAGATAATCATCTTCTCCCCATTAGTCACACCATCATTTTTAGTTGAGGGCACTGCAGTGATCATCAGGGAATTTTAGACGCATAACTCCAAATCTCCATGAGTAAGATATGCCCCTGAATGTGGAATTATCCAACAGAGGATTTATCACATTTTTGCTTGACAATCCAGCTATAAATTAGGCTGTTGGATTTTTATTTCATGACTAGGGATTTTAGTTCTGCCTGCATTTCATTTGTTGTTAATCAGCAACATGAAAGTCAGGAAGAGGAGAAATTGAAAATGAACTTTTTCAATGATGAGGAGGACAATTTCTGGAGAAGTTGTGTTGAATTGAAATTAAAAGAACAACTCTGAACTTTATATACACAAAGGGGCACATTTACAAGGAGCTAGTGCAGCCGCAAGGTAAATATTTTTTGAGGCAGTGGCATGGCAATCAGTGCTCCACACTGATCCATATTTACAAACTGACGCATTGGGACCAATGCCTCCATTTGTAGAGGCCTTCTTCACATTATACCTGCATTACTTACTTCACGTATCACCCTGGAGGCATGGGGGCTGGAAAGAAACATTGCATGTGCCAGCCTGGCCCACCAACCAAGAGAAAGGGATGTCAAAGAAACATGCAAATGGGTTTTGGGGGGCAGCTGACCTTGGGGGGTCTGCTCCCTTTGTTATTGGGGAAGCGGAACAGTCCAGGCGACTGTTGGGCTATTTTTGGGATACACTCTCATAAAGGGTAGCCCAAGATATATCAATTAGTGATAGCAGATTTTCCACTAGGAATTTTGTGTGGTAGTGGTTCATTATCATGCCCTGCGGAGATGGCAGATGAGTGGGTGTTGCAGGGGATGAGGCTGCATTGGGAGGCAGGCCAGGTTGACCTTTTGGCCCTGGAGCTTGAGGCATAATGCACTATGCACACCGGTGGTCGAAGAGGGTTGCCGTAGCAGTACTGGCGTGCATGCCACCACTCGAGAATCCGTCATCAGGAAGGGACGTCCAGGTAGTACAGAGGGGTCGCTCCAAGGTGCAGCGAGCAGGCCCAGGTGAGTGCGCAGTGCATGCGCTGCGCTCAGGGCAGCACGGAAACCAGCACTTCCGTTTAAAGAGGGCCAAGAGGGCTCAGCGATGGGAGGGTAAGCAGTGCCCTTGCAGCTCTGGGCCTCAGATTGAGCCACAAAAGCTGCATTGGTCGATTTAGTGAGTGGAGGGAGAGTGAATAAGGGGACAAAAGCGAAGCAACATTCTAGTGGCAGTGTCGTCAGACCTAAGGCCCCTGTGGGACAAGGTATTGCATTGGTGGGGTGGGGGGGGGGGTTGGAACACCGGCAATGGGGATTTGGAGGAGCCCATTCACAAGTGCAATATGGTGGAGTCTATGGGTCCCGGGGGTTATAGAAGGACATGCTAAGGCAGCGGTGGGGGGAGGGGGAATGATGTGAAGACGCAAGACGTAGGGTTAGATCAGCCCGAGGCAATTAAGACACAGTTGATGACAGCAGAGAGGCCATTAATAGACTGGCCTGAACAGAGTCAAGCATATGGGCACAATGTAAGAGAGAGAGTTTTGAAGGACTCAAATAAGCCAGAGATGGCCAGCAGTGTCACTAGGCTTGGATGGCTGGATGAACAGTGCCCCCCAGGGTCTTCCTTTGCGGTGGTCATAGGAAAACGGGAGGGGGAGCACCCCTAAGCTACAGGAGATTCTGGAGACTGGCGCAGTAGCAGGGTAGGAAACCGTGAAACAGCCCTCAGGTAGGGACACGGGGGCACGTCAATGGCCCTTGTGGCGTCACTCCTAGCAAGGAGAGACTGAGAGGAGAGGACACAGGCTGGCGGAAGCCTGGTAGACACCTGTTGGGTTGACCCATGGCCAGTGCAGGGACCGACTAAAAGGCCGCCCCTCAGAATATATGCGTGAGCAGGGAGAGGCCGGGTCTTAGAACCCTCAAGCCCGGGCGGAACTCCACATCAGCCATAAGCGGTGGGGGGGACCACCACCGACTATGGAGCACAGCCGTCTCTGGACCAGCAGGTCAGGGTTGTGCAGCCAGGTACAGGGGAACAGTGTAGACTGGGGAGATGATGTTGGGTGGCTGAGGTATAGGAGTGGCTATAGGACAGGGTTCAGCATGGTAGCACTCTGGACCTTCCTTTTTTATTGCAGGTTCAGCATTGCAGCAAGCAAGTGGACTGGGAGAGCTTTGTCCAGCTCCTGCACCCCAAGGTGAAGTGGAATCAGGGCATAGCGTGGTAAGCCGGAAAACATTGTGGGACACCTCATCCACTGCCAAATAAAGGTCTGGTGTGGTCTCAGGGGTGCTTCAACTCGGGAAGGTGCAGTGCGCCCCCTGGGATAGTCGACAACAGAGCAGGCCAATGGGACACAGAGGCATGGCTGAAAGGGCGCAACACGGCCCCTTGGTGGCCCGCAGAAGACAGACGTGGGCTACTAGGATGACCAACACTGTTCTACATAGGTAAACACACAACACGAGGGGCATGAGTTAGGGGCAGATACCACTCAGTTGCATTATGATGAAATGAGCCTGGAGGAACGTGAAGTGGTGGATGATGAAGCTCCTGTGGAGGAGGAATGCAGGTGGTGGCAGAGCGATACATGTGGCAGAAGAGGGGGTATGAATAATGAGGTTGTACATAGTGTTTTACAGGAGCTACCGAATGCAAGGAGTAAAAGGGACATGGAAGGCAGTCGAGGGAGACCTTTACAACTGGTTAGTGTGAGCTGCCAACCTTGATGCCAGGTAAGGGTGCTAGTGGTTATGTGGTCACTGCAGTGATGGTTTCAATGGGAGTGGAGGCAGGGGGGACATGTGCAGCGGAGATACATAACTTCAGAAAGGTTTGTATGTGAATGTATGTGAAGGACACAGGGGTGGGCGCGGAGGACTCATAGCGGCAGGTAAGGACAGAGATGACACAACGGTCAAGGATGTGGACCAAGGGCTGGGTCAGGCAGCATCCTCTAAAGGGGAGGGCAACAGGGAGACCAGCTTGTCATGAACTGTAATAAAGGCAGGTAGTACAACTGGGGGTGGAGTCACAAAAGGCAGAGGGGTTGGAGAGCAGAGAGCTGAAGATCAAGGAGTTGCAATACATGGGGGTGACAAATCTACTAGGATCACATTTCATGTTGTCCACATAGAGAAAAATATTGAGGGGAGAATACGTGGAAATGTTCAAACTACTACACAGGGAGCTCAGGGCCAAAGAGGGATCAAAGGAAAAGGAATATGAATTGTCAAAGAGTCCTAAGGTACGGAAGGCAAGTGAAAACTGGACAATGGACTTTTTAATTTTCACAAGTGTTTACTGTGAAAAGTTCCCAGAACGAAGTGTAGCGTTATTTAATTACATGGACTGGATCAGAAAAGCACAAACTACTTATAGGGGGAATGCTTGGGCACAATACGATGATGACTTCAGGGCTTGTCTAGCCCTTGACTCAAACATAAAATGGGGGAATTTGTTTCCAACCTCTGAAAGCATACAATGGGACCAGCCAAATTTAGGAACACTAGATTTACACCCAGTGTTCTTCCAATAGTGTACAGGCCTTTTCAAGGGCACCCCACTCTGGCACAAAATTCAGGTATATAGCTTTGATAAAATATTTTTTATTGGAAAGTATAAAATATTTATATTGATGAATAATAAACTAGAAATGGTACTGGTCTGATCTATGGCACGGTGCACGAAGCTGGGAGCCAGTAGTTCGGAACACGCAGCTCGGAATCGGGTCGGAGCTTGAGCTTGAGCAGGGCAAGTCACCAGAGCTGCTCGCTCGTTCGCCCACCCCTGCCCCTGCCTGGTCGTTTTCTCCCTTTTCGCGCTAGTTGTGCGAGGCCGCCGAGTTGAGCAGCGCTGTGCGGCTTAGTGCGGTTTCCGCGGCCCCACGGCTTCAGTACTACCACGCCCCGCCGCCCATCACTGGCGCATGAGAAGAAGAAGCAGAGGACACGAGGAGGTGGCAAGCATCGGCGGCAGCAGCTGACAGCACCAACCGCGGTGCCCAGTGAGGGACGCCCGTCAACAGCACCAGCATCGTTGGGACCGGAGGGGGCCAGGACTAACCGCCCCAGGGTGCATCGCGCTCCCGCCACAGCGCACACTCAGCGTCATTGGCAGCGCCAGGAGTCGTCTTGTTAAACTCCAAAGCTGGCTTCCACAGCGAGGGATGCCCATCACCAGCATCATTGGGACCGGAGGGGGCCAGGACTAACCGCCCCAGGGTGCATCGCACTCCTGCCACAGCGCACACCCAGCATCATTGGCAGCTTGACCCATGGGCCGCAGTGATGAACATTGAACATTGAACCCCCACCAAGGATTTTTGCCAGGTCACAAAATAAGTGAGTTTGTGACTGTGAGATTAATGTACAGTTTCTGAGAGGTATGGGTGTTACATGGTCCGTTAAGTGATCTAACCAGGCTGTTTCGTTCATTGAACTTTTGGTCGTCACTGACTATTAATTTACCTTCTCCCTTCTCCCTTCTCCCTTCATTGGCTGCCATGACTTGTTGATTATTAGATTACAGTCTCATTCCATTGGTTTTTGCATTTAGTGGAAATAGTTTTTTAACAACTTGACTTGCTCGCGGCTAGGGAAACCATGTCTAAGAGGAAGTAACCTATGAAAGGCTCTAGAGGGGGGGCAGCAGTGACTACCTTAGATTCATTTTTGTCTAGAGCTGCTAATGTTCTGTCCAATGAAATTGCCTTAACGGAGCGTAGACTCTCGCTGGAACTGATTAGTCGGCCCTCAAGCCCGTTACCATCTAACTCCTCAACTCACACTGCGCAAAGTGAGCCTGTGGCATCACCATCAGGGCCGAACTGGGAACCAAAACCGGCCCTGGCAAAGTGCTCGGCCAGGCCCGGTTTTCGGCTGATTTTGTTACAGGGCCGATTTTGCAGCTATGCTGCAAAAACGGCCCTGTAACAAAACCGGCCCCCAGGGGCCCAAAACCGGCCCCCACCCTTGCGGCGCACCGGGGGATTGCCCGATGCCCGCTACGGCCAGTCCGGCCCTGATCACCATTGGTTGACACCCTTTTGATTGATGTGGTTGAAGGCAATCAAGATGAGGGCCCCTCTTTATTTGAGCCACCAGTAAAAAAGAAAAGAGGTGGAGGCAGAAAAATAGCTACCCAGTCGAAAAAGCAAACTGTGCTATCTATTGAAGATCAAATTAATGTGGGTTTGGGACAAATTGTCAATAGCCTCTCTTTAAAAGTTGGAGAACTTATAAAATCACACCTTAGCCCTATTTTTGTCAGACTGGATAAACTAGAATCAATTCTTCTTCAGGCAAATGAACGTCTTACCACTAGTTCCCCGGTCTGTATGGGTTTAGTACATAGTGGGCAAATTTGCCCGTTAGTGGCTAAGGAGAATGACTGCAACAGTCAATCACAAAATATGGGGATGATAACTAACAATAGTAATCTAGGGGTACACACGGTGTCACATCAGTTGTCAAGAAATAGTATGCAGAACTCAGGCTGTATAGGCCTACAAGGAATGACCGGTCCTCCCGAGATTGGCATAGCCCAAGGAATTGCCCCAGACCCAGCTCTACGTAATTCTCTTGGGGCTCCACACCTAAGGATATAGGACAGGCACATGGAAAATAACCCAGTGGGCGGAGATCGGTTAAACTCAATACCCCGAGAACTGATCTTTTACACCTGCCCACTGAGTCAGCCCCGCTCGTGACTGTCCTAGTAGGAGTTCCACCCCTACAGGAGAATATTAAAGAGCCAACAATGGACCTAATACACAAGGTAACACACTGTTTGGGGAAAACACAATTACATGGTCGATCCTTTGCCCCACACATCATTATGACCAGAAGAGTGGACAGGGTAGGGAAAATCACAAGGAAAGACAGAAGTGGGGATTGCATTGTGGTTAATGTAACCCACCCTGCACATGCAAGAGCCATGTTACAAGGAAAGATGAGAGCCGCTGCTTCCCCGGGAATACAGGTTTTCCCACTCTCCTTTTTTTACCCAGAGGGGCCACTACACCCTAGGTTGGAGGTCAACAGATACATTCAGCATCAAGGGATGGCATCGCAAACACAAGTAGTGAGCTCTGCTAGGAACACATTAATTCCCCTCACAAATAAATTTGCACCATTAAGGGACCAGGATAGTGTGGATTGACAGCCAATCCCTTCAGTGGCTACAGTTAGTATAAGTCATACAGCAAGAGTACAATCGTTTAGTCTGTCCGAATCACCATGTGACAAAGTAACAGATCCCCTGGTATGCACCTTTATGACATGGAATATCGCTGGCTTGAAGGCAAAAAAAGATGATGAACAGTGGTCAGCGGTAATAAAGGCGGCCCATATCATTGCACTCCAAGAAACCTGGGACACTTATGACTCTTTTGTTTTTGCCCCTTGCTTCAAATCTGCATCCCCCTCGATTGCAGGAAGAGCGAAGGGTGGGGTGCTGACCCTAATTTCGTTTAAGCTATCTTGTACCATCAAGAGTCGTCCTAGCCCATCTCCACATCTTTTAGCAGTAGAACTGACTTTTCCAAATTTCTACAACTCATTTTGTAGGGATTTCGAGAGTGAACATTTGACTGGACTTGACGTCTTTTTAGAGGAACTTGCCCAGGAGAGATATACTCCCTATGAATTAGTTATAATGGGGGATTTTAATATAAATTAAATTGTCCGTTAGATGGGGAGTCTTATGAAGTTTTACCACCTGTGGTCCATTTTGAACACTCCATCCAAGGTACTGGGCTTGACAGCTTACTAGCAAATAATAATTTGTACTGTCTGAAGCCTGGGGAGGAAGAAGAGATGATACCATCTTTTTTTAGTAGAGGATGCAGTTCCACTATAGATTACGTTGTAATTTCAGCCCCCTTATATCAACATATGCGGGTGGACAGGGGGGGAACAACCTTTACAACGCAACTATTACAACGCACTACACTTACAACGCATTTTTTACAACGCAACATCCACTACAACGCATTCCATTACATCGCATGACACTACAACGCATTTTTAAAAACTACCTTTACAACGCATTCCATTACATCGCATACTACCTTTACAACGCATACCATTACAACGCATAATATTACATTAAAACCCCTACACTATCCAACACTTACCCTACTGTTGCACCCCCTGGAGTTAGAATAGTAATTTTTACCCGTATACTATCCAACACTTACCCTACTGTTGCACCCCCTGGAGTTAGAATAGTAATTTTTACCCCTACACTATCCAACACTTACCCTACTGTTGCACCCCCTGGAGTTAGAATAGTAATTTTTACCCCTATACTATCCAACACTTACCCTACTGTTGCACCCCCTGGAGTTAGAATAGTAATTTTTACCCCTATACTATCCAACACTTACCCTACTGTTGCACCCCCTGGAGTTAGAATAGTAATTTTTACCCCTATACTATCCAACACTTACCCTACTGTTGCACCCCCTGGAGTTAGAATAGTAATTTTTACCCCTATACTATCCAACACTTACCCTACTGTTGCACCCCCTGGAGTTAGAATAGTAATTTTTACCCCTATACTATCCAACACTTACCCCACTGTTGCACCCCCTGGAGTTAGAATAGTAATTTTTACCCCTATACTATCCAACACTTACCCTACTGTTGCACCCCCTGGAGTAAGAATAGTAATTTTTACCCCTATACTATCCAACACTTACCCTACTGTTGCACCCCCTGGAGTAAGAATAGTAATTTTTTACCCCTATACTATCCAATACTTACCTTAAATGCAATTTAATATTATGCGTTGTAATGGTATGCATTGTAAAGGTAGTATGCGATGTAATGGAATGCGTTGTAAAGGTAGTTTTTAAAAATGCGTTGTAGTGTCATGCGATGTAATGGAATGCGTTGTAGTGGATGTTGCGTTGTAAAAAATGCGTTGTAAGTGCATGCGTTGTAAAAGTGTGCGTTGTAACGACATACATCCGGTCAGGGTGGTTCAAACTGGTTTTAGTGACCATAATCCCATTACTGTGCAAACTAAAGGTTTTTTGGTTTTTCGGGGAGTGGAGCCAAAAACCTTTGCAGATGGGCACTTTCGGCCTACGGCCCAGAATCGGAAACTAAGATGGGAGAAAATTGTTCCGGAGCTCTTTTTAGCTGAGTTATACACTGAGGGCAAAGTTGAAATTGAGCGCTGCCTAAATGTACACAGCGAGCCAATAGAAGTACTAGAGGCTTATGATAAACTAAATAAGCTAATTGGTAAAAAGTTAACTAGTAAAAAGATAAAGGGAGGAACTAATGAGGCAAAGTGCTTTAATGCCGATTGTTCCAAAGCCCATAAAGCCCTTAAGGTTGCTATAAAAAGCACACCAAGAGATCCTGACCTGATTAAAACCCGTAGAAAAGCATATGATTCAGCTTTAAAATCAAGGAAGGCTGTTTTAAGGGAGCAGGCATGGGACGACCTAACACAGGTGAGCGCACAAGCTGACAACGCAAAATTTTGGAAAGTGGTAAACAACTCCTTTTGAAAAGATAATATTACGTCAAAAGTAGAGTGTGTAATTCCAGCTGACCGGTGGGTTAGCCACTTTGAACAAATATATTCCGAGGTTGTTACTGAACACACAGGCCCTTCCTGGGTACCGAGTGCCTTACCACTCGATTTAACTCTGGATATAAAAGAGGTTCAGAAAGCGATTGAGGGTATGTCTGCCAGGAAAGCTCCCGGTCCCGATAGGATACCTGTGGACCTCTATAAGTCAGATCTGGGTGCATGGGCGAACATTTTACCCAGAGTGTTCAATGCAGCAATAAGGGTAGGTCAACCACACTCATGTTCAATGGCGGTGATATTGCCAGTTTTTAAAAAAAAGGGATTAGGGAAGACCCGGGATGTTATCGTCCAATTTCTTTGTTGGACTCTGCAGCAAAAATTATGGGTAAAGTAATTTTAGATCGCCTAGCAACCTGGTTGGAAGAAAAGGAAGTGCTGTCAGAATTACAATTTGGTTTTCGCAAAGACAGGGGTACAGTGGAACAATGTATGAACCTACTCATGATTACCAGTAAATATACCCTAGCCAAAAAAGGACGTATGTCATTTGCTTTTATGGACCTAACGTCAGCTTTCGATAGGGTAAACAGCTCCAAGCTATGGTATTTGTTAATAGAAATAGGGATTGACAGGAATTTAGTAAGTTTCTTGCACTGGTCCCAACTTAATCTAACTGCCTCTGTAAGGTATAATGAGGATGGCTCCTTATCTAATGCTTGGAAGGTAAAAAGAGGAGTAAGGCAGGGGTGCATTCTTGCCCCGGTTTTATTTACATTGTATATATATAATTTGGGGCAGTGCTGTCTAACTCTTTTCTAGACATTCCTAGAGTAGGTTCTAGATCAATCCCAGAACTTTTATATGCGGACGACTCAGTTTTAATTGTCAGGATCCCAATAGCATTGAAATCTTTACTTAATACTTTTATTGATTTTATGGTAGCTCTTGATCTTGCGGTCAATTTGAATAAATCTCACATAATGTCAATTGGTTACCCAAAAAGGGGGAATGAATCCCTTCCATGTAAAGGAGGAGTGCTAACCAATGTGCCCACATATCAATATGTGGGTGCGCTAAAGAAAAATACCCTGGCAAGAGCAGCTGTAGCCTCACTGGATTTCAATAGAAGACTAGGGAGAAAACCCATACAACCACTGCTGAAAATATACAACGAGAAATGTGTTGCTATGACAGTTTACGGTAGTGTGGTTTGGGGTTACAAGGATTGTAATGAACTTGAAGTGGTAGAAAATAAACATTTACGAAAATTCCTAGCTGCTCCCTCCAACTTTCCAGCTTTTATTATACATGAGGAACTAAAGCTGGGCTACTTGACAGATAACATTGCTGTAGCACCCCTGATATGGTGGTTAAAAATTTGGTCCAGAGAAAAGCCAAATCTAAACCAGACTATCTTAGAGGACTGCATGAGTTTGGACAGAGCTGCAGAAATTCCTTGGTTAAATTACATTTCACGGCAGCTTTCAGCTCTTGGGCAACCAAAGCTATTTAATTAACCCAGAAAGCTGCACCCTGAAACTGTGAAAATTTAAAAACTGAATTTTTAATGAGGAGACGGTTGGATAGAGAAGCAAATGAACTTATGAAACCTACATGTAGATATTTTATGATTTTATGTTCTGGTATTTTAACTCAACCGTTTTGTTCTTTTGTCAATAATCTGCATCATCACTTTATTTTATCTAGATTTAGATTTAATTGTATCCACTGGCTCCTAACTGTACCCAAAGGTTTTTCAAAGTTAGGCTCCTTGCAACCATGTGCATGTGATAAATTTTCTGAACAAGACCTATTGCACTTTATGTTCTTTTGTGGTTTTTATACCGAGCTGCGAATTAAATACATCCTACCACTTTTAAGAGATTGCCAATTTGCACAACTTAGGCCAGCATTGATCTACCTACAAATGCTTTCTTCCCCATTTGTTTGTTACGGGGTCGCACGTTTCTTATCAGGGGCAATTCGAAAAAGAAATAATATGGTGGGTTAACAACTATGACCTGGGTCATTATAACATGTCTTACTCTGAAGTTATTTTAACCAAGTGTATTTTTAATCTATAACGCACGTGTTTTTATGTAAAGTGTACTTTTATGGCCAGAACGTGGCCGAATAAAGTTTTAATTGACTTGACTTGACTTGGCTCCTAAATATTGTTAAGTTTCTGTACTGATCTAACTGGAGAAGTTTGTGTTTTGTTTTTGCTGCTAACCTTTTTCCCTGTTTTCTGCTCCATATATATATATTTTATTTTTAGGGACCCTTTTCTGTTTTCCAGGAGTAAACAATTGCATCACAGATGCTTTGCCTTGTTCACAGTGGGAGAGGTTCCATGGGCTGGCCACGGAGATGAACTGGGTCGAAACGGTGATGCCGGAGGATCTGTGGACTGTACGTGACAAGGATCGTTTCATCTAGTTGTAGGATTATTGTCAGAGTCCACAAGGCGTACATATGCACAAGCATGGGAGGATTATTTATGCAGTGGGGCGCACAGGAGACCAGCAGGTTGGAGCAGGGAGGAAGATGTGGTGCAGTTCATATTGGCACTAATTGAGAAGAGTTTGTCAAGAGGCACGATAACTGGGAAACTGGCAGGCATTGGTTTTATGGGAAAACTGTGTCGGGGTTATGCCCCATCAGCAGGGGCACTGGGAAAACGGATGCTCGAAGGTTGGGCTAGAGAGAGGGGTCACAGGGGAGTGCGGCGGAGACCATTTTGTTCTCCACACTGATGTTGTGGATGTTTTTCAGGGCCTTTCGTGTATCAGAGTTGTTGGAGGGGAGGGTCGCAAGAGGGTTAACTTGGGAAAATATCACGAGCCAAGGGGGTGGATTAGAGCTTTACCTACCCAAGGCCAATAAAATAGAAGAACTATCAACTAACGCAAAGGAAATTATCCATTGAAAAACCAGCTTGATAAAGAACCCACTAGAGGCTTGGGAAGGATTTGTAAAGGACCTCGGAACAACATATGCTACAATGCCAAAAATCCTCAAAGGGAACATATTAGGCAACCTACTAGGAAAGGCAACTTCACCTGAGATAAAAAATCTGAAACGGAAAAAAACAACAACTTTAAGACAGCTCCATAAACGATCACACAACAAAGTCCTGCAAAAGGAGTTATGGAACTTAAAGGCAATGCAAAAAAAGAAGATCTAGGAAAAGAAAAGGCAAATAAATGAGGAACTCTGGGTGAAAATAATGCACGATTCAAAAATTGAGGAACAGCGCCAGGTTCTGGAAGACAATTCATAGCCTTCAACGGCCAGGCCATAATGGAGTAAATTCATACATATCAGAATCTGATTGGGCATATTACTTATCTAATCATTTTAATGATAAAAACCCAGAGGGGGGCTCAGCTAGAGGAAAAATAAGGACAATCAAGAGGAATACGTGTGATAATAACACAGGAAAAAACAAACACGTAAAATGTGAAGGCATCAACCAGGTTGAGACCCAGGGCAAACAAACAAACCAGGAGAAGGAAGGAACAAAAAGCTCAAAATCACCATCAAGCAGGAAGGAAAAGAACAATGAAATAACAGCAGCTAGTATTAAGCTACAAATATCAAAAGGAAAATTGGAAGGAGCTCCCGGACCCAACGGAATACCTCCAATAATGTTCAAGCATGATGCTGACTTCTGGAGTAACAGATTGGTACCAGTCTTCAATGGAATTAAGGAATCAGCGATATGTCCATTGTCCTGGACAGGATCGATAATAAGCCCAATTTATAAGCAGGGCAATATGAGTAATCCTAATAATTATCGACTTATCTCCCTAATCGATACAGAGGCAGAGTATTACGCGGGGCTACTCCTGGAGGAATTAATATCTTGGGCAACCTTAAAAGGTATTATTCCCGCAAACAAAACAGGGTTCTGCAGAGGACAGGGTACAACAACGAACATCATGGCGCTAACTCTATTTATAGAAGCGGTTAAAACAGCAAAGAGCTCGCTATTCCTATGTTTCATAGATTACAGCGCAGCGTTCGCTCATGTAGATCGCGCCAAACTCTGGCAGAAACTGGAAAAGTGGGGGATACCAAGACCTCTCTTGAAACAGCTGATTCAATTGCATACCAACACTTGGGTCAAGATCTAGCTGGGATCTGGGACACACCTTTCAAGGCGAATTAACACCATTAAAGGCCTAAAACAAGGGTGCATTCTAGTCCCCATGCTGTTCAACCTTTTTCTAGCAGACCTTCCAGGGGAACTGAATAAAACCAAATCGCATGCCCCACGGTTGGGAAATATCTTGTTATCAAATCATTTATATGCAGACGACTTGGTTTTAATAAGCCGGTCTCCAACTGGATTCCAACACCTTTTAGATACCACCAATACATTCTCACAACATAATGCATTAAAGATGAACCTAAACAAATCAAAAGTAATGACAGTGAATTATAACAAGACAAAGAAACTTTCATGGTTCCTGGAAGGGCAGAGGCTAGACCAGGTAACCAACTACAAGTAACTTGGGGTACTATTGGACAGCAGAGGTTCGTTTAAATCTCAATTAGAGGCCCTGCGTCAGTAGGGCACCACATTCTACTTTTCACTGAAGCCCCTGAAGAAAGTCCTCCCTGATCGAACATTGGATCCTCTCTCACAAGTGATCAGAGCACGACTACAGCCGATGCTCACATATGGGAGTGAACCAATGCTAGGGAAAGACGCAACGGTTTTAGATAAAATAATTAGTAGAACATACAGAGCAATTTTCCAGCTACCCAACTACGTGTCGCCTGCCCAAATACGTCTTGAATTTGGCCTTCAGAGACAAACAGTGGAGGGAAGAGGCGCTTACATAAAAAGTTGGCGTAAAATCAGAGGCGCAGAGCAAGGATCCTTAAATGCCCACCTTTGGACCGAGCTGTCAACCCGAGAAGAATCACCAGCCAAGAAGTACCTGTTGGAATCATTGGAATATCTCGAACTGACAAATCTCTGGGAGTCATCTGCAGATAATAAAAGCTTCAAAAAGGTAGTAACAAAAGTAACAAAAACGATATCAACAATAGAAGATAAGGAAAATTCTGGCCAAGAGGTCTCATGGATGGATAGTGCTGAATGATTATAAAGCTCTTAAGCCACAAGCATATCTGAAGACAAAATAATTTTTTTTTAAACTGCGCTTTGGCATTCTACCAATCCTTCCTCCCTTGGCACCCTGGAAAAGGAAAGAAGAAGAACAGTCCTGTCGTTTCTGTGGAACAGGAAAAGAGGACTTAACACACATAATCTGTATCTGCCCAAACTTGATGGATATAAGGCGTGCCTTACTCCGAGTAATATGGAACCAAAAGGGCATAAGAAGCCGCAGGCAGGCAGTGAAGCTGTGCTTTAATTCAGAGGAGACCCAACTAAACTGCCGACTAACAAAATACTTCGACATAGTGGCTAGAAGACTTAAGATTTATTAAAAGGTGCATGGAAGAATAGCATGCAGTTACAATATTTTATTAACTACAGAGACAGCCTGTCTAGAATTAGGCCTTGTTAAAATTGCGTCCTGTACCCTGAAGCACATGCACTTTATTACCCTTGAAATGGACTGCACAGATAATAAAATTGAGATTGATACGACCTTTATTCGAGAGTACATTTTTAAATGTAAAAGTACAAAGACAAGGCTGAATATAATTTTAAAGATGAATGTTTTTATATTGTGAGTTTTAATTAACAGTACAATACATTCTTCTTCTTTTACCCAAGCCCAAAACAGACCAGAAAGCGAGGGGGAAGAAAGTCAATTTACAGGAATACCCTTTGCAGGTTTTGTGCCTGGTTTAGTGTGGAGGAACGCACGGGTATGGCTGGGAGTATAAGTGGGGACGTTTTTAGACATAAGAGTAAGGTTTATGTGACGACTTTCCAGTACTAGCGGTGCTGCGAAAAGCACTGTCAATGCTGGGGGAAACCCCTAGTGCATACAGCACTTACTACTTAGGGATCGGGGTGGCTACAAAAGCAGCAAGATGGGGCAGGGAAAGTATCATGAGTTTGGTTAGGTGGTCTTCTGACTGTTTCAGAAAATATGTGAGGCAGGAAGGAGGTGATTGTTGAGTTTCACTGTGGCAATGATGGTCTCTTACAGTTGTTGTTTTTTCCAGTTGTGGACTCAATCTGGATTGTGGGCCACTCGCTCATTAAGTGGCAGAGAAGCATGAGGCGTGGAGAAGTCAAGGCATTAACCTGTGTTTTGGAGAACGTTTTTTAAAGTCATGTGTCGTAGTAAAGGGGGAACACTTACACTGTTTGAACAACATGTTATGTAGACATAAATGACCAGATGTTTTCTGATTCATCTAGAGGAAAAGGACATGGTTGTAAGCAAAGGACTGGCATTATTAAAATAGATGAAGAAGGACTTGAGGGAAATCAAGCAACATTGGGCAGGGTGTTACGTTGTGTGGACGGATTTTGTCCCAATGAAAGAGTGGAGTGGGGCTATGAGGCCCGCAGCCATTGATGGTGCTATGAGGAAGGTTAAAAGGGAAATGTGATGTTTTTGCAGGGATGAAGGCTTGGGTAGGGTTGAGCACTCTGACTTAAAGTATGACACTGCAGAATTTTTGCAGGAAAATGGTGTCCACTTGTCTCGCTATGGGATGGAGTTAAACTTGTGCAGTTGAATGAGGTTCTGTCTAGAACTTTGAACATCTGCAGGTGAAGCAGCAGGGCCTAGTTGGGGGGGGGTCTTAAAAGTCAGGGCGTGGGACTTTTTCTGAGTGGTGGTAGGCCATTAAGTTGGCAAGGTTTTTGCAAAGTTCATTGTTGTTGCCATTTAGCAATTCAGGATCAATGGGAGGGTGTCAATTAGGTCACACCTGGATAAGGCACGAAATTAAAAAGTTATGCTGTAGGAAATTAGGATAGTTAGAGGTTATTAGATGCAAATTAAGTGGTAGGAAATTTAAAGGTCACAATTCCTAAGTGCAGCAAGGTAGGAGAAAGATATTTGCAGGATAAATATGTGGGGCGGAGGGACGTTTAGGGTGGGGGGGTCAGTGACTGCAGGTGACATGTTGTATAGTGAGGTTTTAGTATTGTAAGGCAAAGGCCTAGGATTTTCATGTGATGTGCACATGTTTCCATAAAGTGGCCTTTTTCACACAAAAATGCCTATGTAGTCTGTGCTGCTCCCCTCTCACTCAATGGGATTTGGGGGGGCAGCCGACCTTGGTAGGTGTGCCCCCCCCCCTCCCGAGACTATTGGGGGAGTGGAACAGTCCAGGCAACTGTTGGACAATTTTTGGGCTATTCCCTTGTAAAGGGTAGGCCAACATACATTACCATCCATTTTGGGGTAATTGCCACCATTACAGGATGGTCCTCAGGCTTGTAGTCTTGTTTAAGTATTTTATTTTAATACACTGGCACGGTACAAGCAGCAGGTGCCTGCGCCTCCAACCGGCTTCACCAGTCACACTAACAGCCTCCCCATGTAATGATGCCTAAGGTTCCACTGCACATTCCACCCACGTGCCCACATTCCAAAGGCCTGGATAGGATTTATCACCACACACCCCTCTTCCTTTGATATACAACAAAGAATAAAATACATTAGCCCATACCATGAGGATAATAATAGATAAGGAAAGAATAGACATTTCTAAAATTTGAATTGTCGCACATCCCCCTCCTTTGATGTCACAAACAAAAAAATATATATATTTTATATATATACTTTTGATCATACAATAAGATAATGTAAATACATAAGAAAAGGAATCCTGAACGTCATAACTCCCTTGAATAATGCATATGAATAACTAAAACATGAACCTATTCATATACATAGTCTTCCAATCTGGCGGGTTTCTTCACTACTCTTCCAAACCTTCCAATTTTACTATCTGTCCCAGCTCTGCCTACTTCAGGAACCAAATTTCCTGCTGAATTGTCCGCTCTTCCACTCTCTCCATTCATGATGGTATGTCATGTGATTCTCCTCATCCTCCATCCTCCATCCACCAATCACATGCTTTCCGGTGTTTTCTATCCTCACTCACCAGTCTTTTATCGCATACCTATAAGGCACTGAAATGTCGAACCTTACCATTACTCAACAAAGCAGCAGTGCAAAACTATTTGGTTACTCTATGTGGTCTTGAAAACCTGTTATGTCCACATTTTATAACTCCTGTCCTCTTAACTCTTACAATATCTCCTACCTGCAACTTAACAGATTTCCACCCGTGTTTATTATCATAAAATTCCTTGTATATTGGTTTAGCTCTGTCAATGTGTCCTTTCACCTCCTCAGGTTCCCAATTCACTCTCCTTGCACATCCATTCAATGTTGTCCTTTGTGAAAGCAGTCCTCCCTCTCATTATTTCAAAGGGACTATGTCCTGTAGAAGCACAAAGTGCCAGTCTGAATGCCCATACAGTCCAAAACAATTCTGTCTCCCATTCCAAACAATTACACTTGGCTAACTGTATTGTTCCCTATATCACTCTGTTAAAACGTTCAACAGCTCAGTTTCCGACCGGGTGATAAAGTGAAGTGGTACTCCATTGCATTTCAAGAATCTCTCAAATGCTTCAGCTACAAATTGTGCTCAGTTGTCAGTGATCACCAATTTAGGCAGCTCTTCTCTTTGAAAAATTCCATCCAAAAATGTTACCAGCGCTTACATTGACATGCTGTACTACCTCTACCTCCAGCCAATTCGAAAAACGGTCCACAGCAACAACAAGATACTTCTCCACTGGTCCATCCCAAATTGGACCCGTAATATCCAAGCTCAATTTTTCACAGGGCATTCCTGATGAACTAATAGGACATGAAGGTGGTCTTAATGTAACCTTACTTTTATCAGCGTCTTCGCATTTCATGCTATCCCAGTTCTTCCTTTCAATAGATGCTTGGGACCCTGCCCACCTGTGGCGGAGTCTCCCACATTACCTTTTTGGACCCTGGTAGTGACCCAGCGATCCGCCTCCACAGCAAGCTTCTTGGGGTCAGTCAGCTTACTGTCAATCAAGTGCTGGTGTAGCTCTGGAAAAAGTGCTCCCATGCAACCAAAGCATAGAGCCGCTGCAAATTATTCACCTTGCTACCCTTCACTCAACCATCCAGTGCTCGGTAAAAATAGGACACATACTCCCCCCAAGTACTTGACTGCAGCTTCTTGTAGTTTCCTAAATTTCTGCCTGTACAGCTCAGGGGCCAACCCATACCTTGCTACTGAGGCTTCCTTCATGGGGCACAGGACATTTGATCCACAGTGGGCATGTTTAGCAGTGTTTCCCTTCCTTCACTGACAAAGCGGCCCCACAACCCCGCTCCCCAATCTCTCTCAGGGAGAATTTCCTCATGCTTTGTGAAATCCTTAATAACCTCCTTGGGGAAGTATATCTTCCCTTTGCCAGGAACTGATGGTGCTCTGCCACCATGGGGATTGATCTCTAGACCTTTGGCTTTCAGATCCAACTCCCTCAACCCTCTTTCATGCTCTAAGAGCATCTTCTTCTCTTCCATGGCCAATTTCTTACTCTCCAACTCCAATTTCTTACTCTCCATTTCACACTACTTCCCCAGCCTGAGCTTCTTTCCCTGTCCTCCAACTCCTCTAGAGACAGACCCTTTGAAGACACACTGCTGCCCCCCCGGAAGGCAACTTCCCTTCAGTCAGGCACAATATAGCCCCTCCTACTGTCCATCTAAATTCTCTCCCTCCACCATAGACTCTTTCGTATGCTTACTGGCATTCCTTGATTCAAACCAGGCCCTCAGTGCCTTTTGGTATTCCTCCTTTCTGGTGAGGCCTCTCACAGAGATTTTAAATTTTCTGCAGACAGCTTTAAGTTGTGGCACAGTGTAGGTATCAACCCTCTCCTCTTCAAATTCAATATCCACAGATGCAAGTGATGCTGGTTTACTCATGGTGAAAATTGGCAGTTTTCAAGATGCAAAAAAATTCCAAGGCAAAAACTCTACCAAATGTATGTGGTCACGTAATGGTTTGCACTATACTAGTAGAGTATACCAATCACTGTATGTAAGTCAAAACTGCAAGTCCAAAATCTCACCGCTGACCACCAAAGCTAGAAATGGGGGTCTCTAGTTCGCAGAGGTAGCTACTCTTGTCTAAGTAGGGACCCTTGCTTCTAGTCAGGGTAAGGGGGATGCACTTCTAAAATAACCCCTGCTCACCCCCTTGGTAGCTTGGCACGAGCAGACAGGCTTATCTCAGAGGCAGTGTGTAAAGCATTTGTGAACATATACAGTAATACAGTGAAAACACTACAAATGGACACCACACCAGTTTAGAAAAATAGGTAATCTTTATCTAAACCAAAACAAGACCAAACGACAAAAATCCACAATACAGTAATAAAAATCTGACTTTCAGATGGTAGAAATAGTTCAGGTCAAAGCAAATTGCAGATGCACTACTTTTCACACAAAGTACCTTGGATGCGTCAGGCAAACAAACAAAACAGGCCGCAGGGAAGGTGATGCGTCGGTTCCTTACACTCAGGGAAGGTGATGTGTTGTTTCCTTGCACCGGGGGAGGTGATGCATCAGTTCCTTACTGCTGCGCAGGGGAGGGGATGCATTGGTTCCTTACCTGAGAGGAGGTGATGTGTCCGTTTCTTACTGCATGGGGCCGTGATGCGTCGGTTTCTTACTTCATCTCCCATTGCTGCGACAGACTTGGTGCCTCGAAGCGATGTGATGCGACGATCCGGGACAATGTGTGGATGCTTGCAGCCGCACAGCAGGGCTTGCATAGGAATTGGTGCGGTGATCTTGTACTTCTGAGATCGTTGCACTCGATGTGGCGTGCGGCGATTTCTCGAGCCGCAGCATGCGCAGCAAAAGTTTCTTCGATACACAAAACAATGGTCCTAAACCTTTCTTTGAACAGTATAAGTCTAACCTGCAATAATCTTTTCATACAATTTATGAGCATGCAAAATGTCAGCTCTAGGTAATCAAAACCGTCAAATTAATAATGTGCACCAACCAATAGATTCCGAAATAACATTCTTTCGGGATCTAACGGTTGTTGCACATTATTAATTTATACTGTTCAAAGAAAGGTTTAGGACCATTGTTTTCTGTATCTATTAACGTCCAGGTCCAAAACTTTAATTGGGTTACCCCATTTTCATAATGGCAACAGTTTCTTCAGCGATGCGTCGGAAACAGGTACGGATGCGTCGCGCTTCTCGGTGTTACGTTGATTTTCCAGCTCCCATCGGAAAGCAGTCTCTAGAGGTCCAAACCAACACCAGGCACCTCTTTGCAGGTCAGAACTCCCAGCAAGGCAGTTCAGGGGAGCTGGTGGTGAAGTCCTTGTGTCCCTGAGACTTCAAAACAGGAGGGAAGCTCAGTTTACAGCCCTTGGAGATCTTCTTCAAGCAGGGGACACAGCAAACAGCAAAGCCCTTTTCTCCTTTTCTTGGCAGCAAGTAGCCACTGCAGGCCAAACCAAGACAGCAAACAGCACAGGGGCAGTATTCCTCCTCAGCTTTTCCTGCTCTTCTCCTTGGCAAAGGTTCCTCTTGATTCCCAGAAGTGATCTAAAGTTCTGGGCCTCAATATTTATACTACAAAATCCTTTGTTCTCTGGTGGCAGAAAAGTCCTGTGCTTGGTCACAACCGGTTCTGTCCTCTCCTGTGCAGCTTCCTGGTAGGATATGGAGACAGCATTGTCCTTGATAGACCAGGCACATTCAGGTGAAAGGAAATCTCCTCCCCAGCGTCGGATTGATAGGGCGGGCGATCCGGCATTGCCTGAGGGGCCAGAAGCCAAGTCCAGCTGGTGGGCTGGTTTTTGACATGGAGATAACATCACATTTGCGTGCCCACGGGCTGCTGTTGCCTTAGACGTTAGATCGGAGCCCATTACAATTGAGTGCTGATAATGTCTGGCTCATTGTCTTATGCAGTAGGATAATGAGCCAAACTGAGCAAGCACTGTATGTGGTGAGTCTCCTCCTGTCCCGAGTCGCTCAGCATGACCGTGAGGCCACTGGGAGTGGATGTACTCTTTTTGAGCATCACAGCTAGCAGTAATGTTACCTGGGGGTCGGCTGAAAGGGGCTGTACAGGGAGACAGATTACGTAACTATGAGGGGACTCCTGTTCACTAATGAACGGAAAAAACCAATGCAAATGACCAAAATGAGCAAAAAGAAAAAAAAAATGAAAATACAAATGTTTTTTTTTTTTCTTTAAACATAACTGTGAAAAACATTAATTCTGGGCCAAAATGAGGACGGGACTATAGGCATGGGAGGACAGTAACAAAATGGATTGAGTGGGGTGAGCAATGTGAAGAGAGACAAAAGGAAAAGTGAGACAGCAGAGTGGAGAAGAAGGACAAAAATATGTGAAGAGGAAAGGGAAATCAAGTGAGGAAGAAAGGAAAGGTAGAGGAGGGACGATAAGAGTGCTAGAGAGGCAGTTAGATGGAGGGAGGGAGGGGAAGAGATTAGGGAGAAGAAGTGATAGAAGACATTGGAGACAAGGGCAGACATTGTTAAAGATAGAGAAAAAGCTGGAAAGAGAAAGTGGAGAAGAGGGAGGAAGGAAAGTAGTAGAGGATGTGGTGTAACAGCCAGAGCTGACGACTTCAGAACTAGGTTTGAGTCTCAGCGTTGGCTCAACATCCTGCACTTCTAGTGTCCATGTAAAGCGCTCCAATACCATTGGGTAGAGCTTGCTTTTTATAAAACTCCAAAAATAAGAGTGAATGACAAATGAAATGATGGAGAGCAGCATAAGGCAGTAGAAGGTGTCAAACATTTTCTGGTCTATTAATAAAAAAGAAGGATGGTTACTACCTCACATGCACTATCATAAGTCTCTCCCTCAGTCTCGGGCTTAGTTTAGAGGTTGCTAGCATTCCAGGAGGTAGTTCTAAATGTAGATTACAATCCACCAGTGGAATTTCCTTCATCAAATGGATGAAACGGTAAAGGAAATTCCACCTGTGGATTCTCCTTTGGTTTGAACCCTGCCTCCAGGCCGAGGAGGACTTTCCGTTACTGTCTGCAGCAAGGCAATAAAGGGTACACATAATAATATAACTTAAGGTATAGTACACATAAATTCAAGGGGCAGAGGGTTGTGAATGAGACTGACAGGCGAGAGCAAGACAGGAGAAAAAGGGAAGGTTTGCACTACAGAGACATGAAATAAACCTTAAAGGAGAGATACAAAATGACAAGGGAATAATGGCATAAGAGATATACAAATAACTGAAGAAATAGCGCTGAGGGGGACAAGAGTGGAAGAGAGGGGGGGATTTGTAGATAGAGAGAAATATAGGAAAAGAGAGAGGGGAAATGTGAGAGACCAAAGCACATAGGTAGAATGAGAGACACCAAGGAGAGGAAAAGAAGTAGAGTATGAGAGAAAAAGGAAGAACTAGGAGGGGGCAAAAAGTGATAGGGAGAATGAGAGAGCGCAGCAAGTGAGAAAGGGGCTATCGAGACAGAGAATGAAAGGCACTTGGAATGAATTACTGCTGCTTTTCCAGATTCAAATCAATTTTCTACCTAGCATACAAAAGATATCAAGTACAAAGTTGCATGCAATCCCCAAAGAGATGCTTGCAGAGAGGCTCCTGAGTGACAACCAAAAGAGGAAGACCTCTAGTTCTTGAGGGTGAACAGAAGCCTCCAGACACAAAGGATGCACATTGTTCTCTGACTCATGGCATGATATTATACAGGATGTTCAGGGATCTTTGGGGGCGGGGGAGCACAGACTATGGGACCAATAGGTGAGTAACACATTCCGGCACCCAAAATAGAGAAATGTATAGGCATGAAGATCAGGTGAAACTTGTGGGTGAGTTGCAGTGGAATAATTGTGTGTCTAGTGGTTCGTCTAGTCTTGGACAATGCTACTGACCCCACAAGTTTAGAATGCTTAATTTATCACCGAATACTCCCGATGCTAAGCAGCGGTTCATGAAACATCATTATCCACAAATATGGGCCACTTTTTCCTTCGGTGCCCGGGCCTAATTTTGTTCCCAATCCGACCCTGCTCCTCCCCTACTCTAAATGCAGCCCAGGTCTATTCAGGCCAGCCCTGACTCAACAGGTTCTCTGTAGCCACAGCTCCTCCCCAGCCCCTGTCATCCAAAGCCAGACATCCAATACACAAACCTAGCAGAGGCACACTGGATGGTTAAGCAGGAAAATAACTACTTTCTAAAAGTGGTATTTTCAAACACAGAATGTAAAAATCCCCCTAACTAAAAGATGCATTTTAACATTCTCAGTTCAGGCACGCCAAACTTTATTTTCCTACCTTTTTCCCAGGGGTAGTTATGTTTATTAGATGTTATAAACAAACTCTCCATTCTATCCTTTGGGATCAGGTAGCCGTGCAAAAGTGAAAAACTAAATTGGCAGTAATTCACTATCAGGACATGCCACACACACCAGGGCATGTTCTACCTTTCACATACACTGCACCCTGCCCACAGGGGTACCTTGGGCCTACCTTAGGGGTGACTAATATGTAAGAAAAAGGAAGGGTAGGGCCTGGCAAGCGGGTGCACATGACAATACCAGACTGCACACAGGCTCTGCAATGGCAGGCCTGAGTTACATTTACAGGCTGCTTATGTGGGTGGCACAATCAATGCTGCAGCCCACTAGCAGCTTTTGATTTACAGGCCCTGGGCACACACAGTGCACTGTACTAGGGACTGACTAGGAAATCAAATCAGCCAATCATAGAAACACCAACCCATAACAATCTATTAAGGGAGCACTTGCACTTTGGCACTGAACAGCAGTGGCAAAGCGCCCACAGCATCTAGACTAGCAAAACGGAGTCCAACACACAGCAAAAAACAGGAGACAAAGGCAAAAAAATGCAGGGGAGACCCACGCCAATGGTGCCAGGTCTAACACTAACCTAGTGGAAGCTAAACTCTCTTAGGTTGGAGAAAGAATGTGCTAGACCCTTGACTTACCCAACCCCAAATTCAGTAGAACTTACTATTCAAAGCTTGTATTGTATGTGCTTAGTACTAGTGGTTTTTCAGTTAATCAATACAAAGATTTATCTGGTAAAACAATGCAGGCTTGAATCGCAACCGCTGCACACCAATTTGAGAGGCTGGCCTGGTATATGATGCCCACTTATGTAAGTGAGCACCTTGCACCAGTCCAGACAACCCTTATGGTGATTTAGGTGGTCTCAGACAACCTTAGAAAACTATCCAAGTGGTAGCTGTGGATAGCAGCCTTCAGGCTTAGTCTTGAAGGAGTGTAAAGCAGCTTGTTTTACCAGAATGCAATGTTATAGTATAGATTAAATGAAAGAGAACCACACAAGGTATTTATAAAAAGATGTATTTATTATATAATACTCTCTAGTACGTTCCAGTATCTCCCACATGGAGATATACACAAAGCACACAATAGTATAGCAAAGAAATCACAGTATATAGCACTAATACACAGTGTGCCCCAGGGGGGGACTAAACCATATTCTAAGAAAGTTGTATAAGAACCACGACTTGAGTCAGGACAAGGTTGAGAAGACGTAGAATTGCTGGGACCCCAAGTAACCACCCAAGGGAAGTAGATAGGGACCCCACAGAGTGTGTGTGCAGTGTGTGAACACGACTGTGTGCTCCGTACAAGTCTATGTGCAAGTCGCAATTGGATTTTTAAGGATTAAGGACCCTTCCCAGTGGACTTCCAGGAAACGCCAAGGAAGACAGAAGGTTGGAGAGCCACCCCACCCATGAATACCGAAGTACCCATGTTACCTAACCCAGGAAAGCCGGGTGCATAGGTGTGAAGTGGGGTCGGAAACCGCTGTCGAACCCAATGGAGGACCTCGAAGAAGAGCCGCTGCTGGAAGAGGGGAAAGTGTCCGTTGGAATCCAAATGTGGTTCTTGTCAAGGAGTACCAGAAAGCAGAGGGGACAGAGATTGGGTCACTTGAGAGTGGCCAGGAGCTCTGTAGACGAATGCCCACTGATGTCGGGTGCTTCAGGATAGTTGACGGTGACATTGACTCTGCAGCTGCGGGGGACCAGGCGATGTTGAGGATGAGCAGGAGCCAGGTGTGTGCTATCCCACAAAGGATGTCGAGTGCTGGGGGGTCGGTGTCTGGCGAGAGCACCAACAAGCCTTGGCAATAGCAATCCACGCAAGAAGTCAAGGAAGTGTATGGTTCGGACCAACAAGGTCCAGGAGACTCGCCACAAACAGGGGAGTCAGGGCAAGCCCAGAGCAATCAGGGGAGCCCAAGGAAAACAAGAATGACCCTCAATTGGCAGGAGGCACAGAAGTCGCAAGAGGACCTTGGGCAGTTTCACAAAACAACAGGCCACAGGGCACACGGTGCAAAGTGGTCAAAGATCTTTGTAGGAAAAGTGGCCCGAGGTTGGGGCTACTCGGAGCCCAATGCATTTGTCACAGGATTGCCAACAAGCACATGCACTTGCAAAAGTACACAGTGCAGAGAGGATCCAGTATTGTAGCCCCCATGAAGGATTCTGATCTCAAACTGGGTGAGAGGGGAGCTCGACTCTCAACGGACGTAGAAACCCATTCCTGTGTTGCTGAGCCTTTCGGAGTCTGGAGGAGTTTGGACTGGTCAGCTGTGATGCAGTGCCTAAGAATGCAGGGGAATGACTCCTTCACTTCAAGGGAGATTATCATCAGGTGTCTTGAATGCTCCGCAGGTCCTACACAGATCCTGTATGGTGCACAGCCACAGGTGATGTAGCAGACTGAGAGGGAGATGAAGTCAGGCCCAAACGAAGTCCAGCGAAGTCCAGAGTGCCCAGACGGTCGAAGTGCAGTGGTTTCAGTTCTGAATCTTGTCCATGATGAATTTAGGGTCCTACAACCAGGTAAGCCCTTATGTACCCACGAGAGAGGGTTGGAAAGATTCTGGGAACCCTCCCAGGGGAGGGTCTGGACATGGGGGAGGTTACTGTTACAGGTGCATTGTCCCATGCACATCTCCTTCCCTGTCCACCTTGATTTGAACACATATCAGCAGAAACAGAGTAAAAGGTAATATAACACTGGTATCTTGTAGAAGGCATCCTGTTAATGTATGTATTTCTTCCGTTTAAAATCATGGAATACCATCCTGTTCATATATGTGTTTACTGTAAATTATGTTCATGTATTATGTCATGTTCTTAAACTGTGGCTCTATCATGCTATAAGTAATAGAATAATGTGTAGTTATTCTGTGCAAACCTTGGGCCTGAAAGACAGTTGGGCCACACCCAGGACCACACCCAGTAATCCCTGGGCCTGAAAGACAGTTGAAAGCCACACCCAGTTTGCCACAAACCCTGGGCCTGAAAGACAGTTGGGCCACACCCAGGACCACACCCAGCACCTGCTTAGGAGCCTATTTAAACCACTCCTCTTCACTATTCAGTGCTTGGCCTCGTTGCTTCAACACACTTACCTGGCTCCAGCTTTTCCGATCGGCATCTCCTGCTTGACAGCCTTGCATCAGCAATTTCCTGGCTTCCTGGTTCCGGGCTGAGTCTCCGGTCCGACGTCTTCTTCCGTGTCGTGTTCCCTGAAAAGAAGCGCACAACATGCTTTAAGGTATCTTTTGGAAGACAACTATCCCACGGTGAGTCTGCTTACATTAGAACTTGGAACATTGTTTTTAGAACTTGGAACATTGCTCTTTGAACTGCGCAAATTATCCAAACTATATTTCTTGGACAGAAGGAAAACACTTCATCTCAAGTGTTACAGCGAGTTTTCCCGTAGTACCCAGAAACTATTGACATTTATAAAACAAAGAAGATTGTGCCTTTTTAAAAGTGTGAAAATAGTTATTGCAAAGCAAAGTTAGCCTTAAGAATCACAACAGCCCAGATGTGGTTTTGACTACTATTATTTTGTATGCAGTATTTTGTTCCTTTATGGCAGAAGGTTGTTTTGGCAGCATTTGAACTTCTGTGCAATCAAGGCATCTGATCCTAAGCTGGGCATATAAGGATTCAGGTACCTATGCTGATGAACATAACTAAATGCTATCATGATTGTTAAACTTATTTGACAGTATGTTAATGATTGTATTGTTTATTGCAGATTGCATAAATCGACAAGTAGATTGTTAGATCAACCCAAAATTCTGTTGAAACCTACGTAGTCTGTAGGTAAGAAATATTGGAGACTTTTGGTTACAAATTTATGATAACTGTAAGAAGAGACTGCCTCACAGATATACACATTGTTTATCTTCTGTGTTTTGTACTTAGGAGTCTAGTAGAAAACTCAAGCCACTATCCAGTTACATTCCTGTTTATTGTATCCTGTGAATACTCAAGCCCCCTGAAGCCTTGGTCCTCCTAAAAGAAGACCGCTGGAATCTTCTTGTTTCTCTTCTCTTGTCATCCCAACCCCTTTTCCCCCCTGAGACTACCGGACTGATCCTAAGTTATATCTTGGTATCACGCTGCTAGTTTCTAGAGGGATTGGGGACCTGTCCTCACATCGTCATCAAGGTGAAGCAATCTGGAGCACAGGTGAGTGCCTCGTAACAGTTACTCCCATGTCATTTGTCCAGTTTCGCACCAGAGCGGGAGCAAACGGCTCCCAGGACTGGTTTGAACTGTACTATGCACAGGGACCCCACATGTGCCCCTCCTGCAGGTTTTCAGGCACTGGCAAGCACAGCCACCCAGCCCTAATACACTAAATCCTGTTTGGGAGGTGGTCACACCTCCCTGTGACAGGAAGCCTATTGTTTTGCCTTCCCCTGCTCGAGCTTGGTTCAGCAGCAGGAGGGCAGAACTGTGTCGCTGGCCGGCAGCAACCATTTTGTGCTGTCCGGAGCTAGAAGGCTGGTACCGGGAACACCGAGGGCCCCATGAAGGACGTTCCTGGTGGGTGGAATCATACCTTCCACAGCTGTTACTCATCTGGGGTTATGATTCCAACATGTTTGACACCAAACACGATAGGGGTGGTTGCATCCTTTTTCGAAATGATCATCATGCGGTCGCATAATGCCCCTCTATATATAGTATATGGCTGCTGCTTCACTGACAACCCTGGAGAATGGACTCCGTAGGCTGCAGGGGTGTCCTGCTCATGCAGGAGCACCCTCTCACTTAGAACCAAGCACCCTGCCCTCAGGATTGTAAAGGCCTGCAATAGGTGTGACTTATAGGTTTTAAGTGCAGTGACTCTTAGATATTGGAAACCTATCTTAATTAAGCGGTGCCTGCACCGACTTACACAGGCTGCAATGGCAGTTCTGTAGGTCCATTTTAAATGGTCTGTCATGGGTGGCATAATACATGCTGCAGCCCATGGGAGATCTCTGTGGTACCTATGCCCTGGGTATATGTGTACCATATACTAGGGACTGACAAGGGTACCCCAGTATTCAAACTGGGATGTACCTAAGTACATAGTATAACAGATTAGGGAGAAAGCAGATAGACTGGGGTCCTGATTAGCAGGATCCCAGTCAGAATAGTCAAAACAGCATTGCATCCATCAAAAAGGGGGGGGGGGTGGTAACCATAAGAAGCAGTTCCTACTTTCTTACACAGGACCAATTGAATGAGTACCTGGCTCTCCCCTTTGGACTTTCTTCAGCTTTCTGGTGCTTCACCAAGCTACTGCGGCCCATAGTGGAAAGAGACAAAGAAAAGGGGATGAGATTATTCATTCAACTGGCTGACATAATTCTCATGGCACAATCAAAGGTCCTTCTTCTAGAACACTTGTCTTTTACGGTTCATCTCCTTTAGGATCTGGGCTTTTATCATCAATCAAGCAAAGTCCATTCTGATTCCAGAAGATAGAATTCCTGGGGTTCCAGGTCGACTTAGTCAGGGCTTTCTTGCAACTTCCCTCTCAGAAATTGAGGGGCATCAAGAAGGTCTTGGGATCTACATTGAACAAACAATTGATATTTTTATGGACAATAGTGAAGACTGTTGGGCTCCTGGAGTCTTCCAGTCAAGCAATTTCCACAGGCCCCTTCCATTACGAGGCCCTTCAACATCTAAAGATCAGGCATCTCTGCAGCAGCCTCTTATACCACGGTCCGATTCTTCCTTCCAATAAGACCAGGGAAGAACTGAACTAGTAGTTGCTGCACATGGACAGCTAGAATGGCTGAGTCATCTTTAGCGTGCTCCCAGACATGGTGATCGAGTACGAAGTCTGCAGGTGGAGCTGGGACGCCAATGCAGACATACCTCCACTGGAGGTCCTTGGGCTCCTAGTGAATTAGACATTCACATAAATTGCCTGGACTGTTGGCATGCTCCTTCACTATTCAAACTCTCTCCTCCCAGAAGAACAATTGATGCATCCTGTTGAGGATGGAAAATGTCTCCGGGGTCTGGTATATCAACAAACTTGGGGCACCAAGTCCAAGTTGTTAGCAGAGATCGACAAAGTCGACACTTCTTCCCAAAACATCGGATTTCAGTAATTGCGAAGTGTTTCGTGTCAGAAAAACCTCATCGCGGACTGGAACTCCAGATTCTTAATGGAAGTGAGTGATTGGAGTTTACACCCCCCAAGTGTTTCAACTGATTCAGACTCTGCACAACCCTTGTGTGATCGATTTCTTTGCAACTAGACTGAACCTTCAGCTTCCGGACTTCTTCAGTGAGAGGCTGGATCCCTTAGCAAAGGCCATGGATGTGAACGTGCTGGACTGGTCCAAGGGACTTCTTTATGCCTTCCACCCTTTGCCATGAAAGTGAAAGTGGTGGTGCAAGTGAAGAGACAGAGAGAGACTATTGCCTTGGCTACCCCAATTTGGAAGTCTCATCCGTGGTTTCCAGTTCTTCAAGAGATGTCCCAGTTGCTCTTCTGATGTTCCCAGACATCTTGCAAGATCCCTTGGGATTCCTTCATCCTCTGATTAGCAGAACCATCTACCTCAAATGGTTTGGAAGTTTTATACAAAGTTGTTTTGTGCCAGGAATTTCGTGACAAACTTTTACATATCTCCTGCAGGCCTGGGCCCCCACACGCAAGTAATAAGGCTGCTTGGAGGAAATGGTTGGATTGGTGTGTGAAACAGGATTTGGATCCAGTGGAGACAGATTTGAAGGACATTTTGAACTTTCTCGCTAAGTGCGCTGGAGAGGGTTTGTGTTACTGGTAATGTGAAAGTAAACGTTTACGTTCGATTCTCTTACACTCAAACCTCTACAAAAAAGCAACATTGTTTCAGTACTCCATTTCTTGTCCAGTTACAGAAAACTGTTTAAAAACCATTTAGTTGCAGAATCTAAAAGTAATATCAATAATGATATTTGCTAAATGTGTTTTTTTTAAATTACCAAGCCACAAATAAGGACAATTTAATGTAATAACAAATCTGACTTTTTATTATACAAATAATGTCTGGCTTACCATAACACTTAACAAATGGAAGCACACAGCGGAGGCATTGCGTTGGTTTTTATGTGCATTGCACTATGACAGACCCCACTGAACAAATTGCTGGAAGCAGAAGTGGGGACAAAAACAGACCCAACACTTTTTTTTGTGATTTACATTTTTAGACCAGTATCAAACAATTCTTCAATATATTACAAAAATCAGAATGCAAAGTATCTGGATAACATCACATATCAATAAAACAGGTAATATTTGTCATACGTAAAATACAATTATGCAAAACACGTTAATCATTATGAGTTAAAAATACAGATGATTGGAAATATACTTTATGGATTTAAATCTCTAGTGTGTAACTAGCTGGGGCATTGGCTATGGCCTCTCTAACCGCTCTCCAAACTCTTTTCAACTCCCTCTTCGATCATTACATATAGCAGCCAGTTCCAGACCAGGAAGAAATACACATCGCTGTCACCTTGCTAAATGATCGGAGCATTCTTCTGGAGACACACACGTGCAATCACAAGCCTAGCCGTACTAATAGCAAAGAAGACAACCCCAACCTGACCAGATGGAATACTAAGTGGGTGACCCAGCAGGATAGTTTTAGGTTCTGGCTTAGCATCATTCTTCAGAAATTGATTAGTTGATCGAAGATTTTAATCGAATATGAAATGATAATTGAGAAAGTTGCAAAAATGTGTGTTGTGTCTGCTAGAGGGTTTGGCAGCAGAAGCAATCTGATGTGTTTCGAAGACCACATTTGTGTAATTTGTGTGTAATATAGATCATAAAATATTTTTGTTTTAATTAGTCAAGCCGGGAGACATTAAGGACAGTCTGTGTAAGTTGAACAGTCTGCATTATTTTGGTATATGAAACTCGAATACTGAGATTACGTGATCATTTACTGGCCAGATGTCATTTTTTTTATTATATGTCACTGGTATGTACTTTTTTTAAATAGAAAACACGAATAGAACCGTGGTCAGGTACCTTAACAAAATTATTCAAAAATAAATTATGGACTAAGCTGATCTCTTCAGATGAAAGATGCAAGAGAAAAACTCCTTAGGGGCCGATTCCGATTTTGGCCTGAAGGGCTCCGAACGATGGTCGGAGCCCTTCCGACCGAATCGGAACGTGTCAGATGGATTCCTTTCCGACCAAGCCATTCCGATGGGCTCGGTCGGAAAGGAATCCAACTCGGATTTCCGGATGGCTTCCGAATGGGCTCGGAGAGCCCGTCCGCCGTCCGGAAATCCTTCAGTACTCTTCACGACCGAGGGAGTACGATGGCAGTTTTTCACTGCCTTTTCGTGCCGGTCTTTCCGGCACAAAAAGGCAGTCGGAAACTGTCTTTGGGGCCCCAAGTAGGCCCCCCATGGGTGCGAGGTCGCCGAATAGCGGCCTGGGGGCTCCTATGGTGCCCCTCTGTTGATCCCTGCACCCGGTGGTGGGCACCTTGGGTGCCAGCCACAGGGTGCAGGGATGAACTGCACCCCTGCTTTTCACAATGCAAGCATGCATTCCGCCCCTCCGAATGCATGCTCCCATTGTGAAGCATATGAGTGCGCTCGAACAGGGTTCGATCGCATCGTACTTGCAGGGCCGTAACCGACGACAGCAGGTGGGTCGGTTATGGCTCCTGACTGATGTCGGACAGACCAGAGTCCGTCCGACATTGGAATCGGCCCCTTAATTGTAAATAACAAAAGAATGCGGTCTGAAGAATTTATATCCAGATACTTGCCCGAATTTCAGAGTTGCATGTTCAATTGCTGGGAGTGCTTTTATTGGAGAGGATGTTAGTGTTGCTATGTCATCTGCATCAGCTACAAGCTTACCTTCTCATTTACGCAACTGGAATGGTGGGATTAATGCTAATGATTCTAACACTCAAATGAATGGGTCTATATAGAGAGCAAATAACTGTGGGGAAAGCGGCCAACCCTTTCTTGTACCACGATTGATATTTAAAGCTTTAGATATGCCTCTCATACAAACAACCCCAGCCATGAGGATAGAATAAAGCGCCTTGGTCCGTGTTATAAAACATGAACCAAAGTCTATTTTTAGCAACACAGCATAAATACCACAAGGAGGATGTGTCAAATGCCTTCTCAGCATCCAACATGATCATCCCGGTATGACTCTTCTGTTCACATACAACATCATTAGCAGATTTAGTTAAATTGATGTGAGAAGTGGAGTTGTGTGAGGGGATAAATCTGTGCTGCATTGGGTCAACTAATGAAGTTATAACTGTAGTGATTTGGTTAGATAATATACGAGCATAGATTTTTTAATCCGAATTTATTTGAGAAATAGGCCGGTATGAACCACAGTTGAGAGGGTTCTTATCTTTCTTCAGAAATACTGCAAAGTACGTTTCTGCCAGGAGGGTGTTACCGACCTAAGAAAACATAGGGTGATTGACAAGTTCGAGCAAAAGCGGAGTAAGGAATTTTGGAAAACATTTGTAGAATTCAAAAGTAATCAAATGGGTACCTGCAGCTTTTCTGGCTGCTAGTTGAGAAATAGCTTTTTCTATCTCGTCTTCTGTGATTGGTAAATCTAATCATTCCAGAGGCTGTGCCGTCAATTGGTTAGGGCTGACTGCATTACGATAACTGTCAGCCATATCTGGAGAAACAATGCAATCATCATCATAAGGAGTAGACTAGAAATGATGGAAAGCAGATAGGAAGTCAAAGCACTTTGTTACAGTCTTCCCTGTAACATCTCTAATGCCCGATATTGAACTTGATGTTTCTAAACCTTATACTGAAGGCTTATAGATAACCTATTTCCTCACTAATTTCAAAACAAGACAACCGTTTCATCTGGTATTTTAAGCTAGCACTATCCCAAATCTTTTTCTTTAATTGCATTCGCATTGAAGTCAACTGCCAGAATATTTCAGATACCTTGTCTGGCAGATAATGCTCCCTGCGACTCAAGGAATACAAAAATGATTCTGACAAGGACAGAATTGATACTTACCCAAACATTTTTTCTTTTTAAGGACCAATGGTATAGACAAACCCAAGGTGTTGCTATGGGTTCTAAATTTTCACCGGCCTATGCAAATATTTGTATGGGCTGGTTAGAAGAGGTCATGATTTGGGGCACATCTGGAAGTCGTTGGAATGAACATATCCTCTATTGGGGGAGGTTCATAGATGACTGCCTCATGATTTGGACTGGTACAGAACAATTATTGGGAGAGTTTATTGAATATCTTAATGCTAATGATATGAATATAAGGTTCACTACCCATTCCAGTACAAATAGTGTGATATTCCTTGATGTGGAATTGTTTATTAGAGATGGGTTAATTCAGAGTAAAATGTATCGTAAACCTACTGCCTGTAATTCATTGTAACATGCGAAAAGTGCACACCCTCAGCATCAGAGTAAGGCAATCCCCTATGGGAGATGTTGAGAGCTAGACGTAACTGCAGTGACGACACACATTTTTTGGCTTGTTTAACTGATATGGAAAGACGTTTTATCCAGAGAGGATATTCGCCTCTTGATGTTAAGAGAGCAAAAGAGAGGGCAATTAAGATTAAGAGAACTACTACTTTGAAACCAAGAAATACTGATCACAAACCTTCCACACAGATTAGATTGATTACAGACTTTTCCTATGTGAATGCTACACTACGTAAGAGCCTTAACAGGCACTGGCATATCTTAAAGGCAGATAGAACTTTACAAGAATTTGTGACAGACAAACCCCAGATTACGTTTAGGAGGGGGAGAACATTAGGTACTCTATTGAGCCCCAGTTATCCGACTGTACCGGAACCAAAATCATGGTTAACACAAGCGTCTATGTTTTTTTAAAAATGTGGTCACTGTGGGATGTGTAGGTTTGCTGAACACAAGATTAAGCAATTTAAAGACTGTACAGGTAGGATGTACAATATCATGACAAACATCAATTGTGGTACGAAATTTGTCATCTATATCATTGAATGTAAATGCGCAAAAATATATGTGGGAAGTACTATTAGGGCTTTAAAAGAACGAGTTGCAGATCATATGCGAGCAATAAAAAACAATGATCACAGATATCCGATTCCAGAACATGTGCAAAGTTGTAGTGCACAAAGCCCCATTAAAGCCTTCAGGTTTTTTAGCATAGAACATATTGGGTTAGACCTACGTGGGGGTAACAGGGAGCTGAGACTACGGCGGCATGAGGCACGGTGAATTATGCGCTTACGAGCGGTAGAGGAGGGACTCAATTATGACCAGGAACTACAATATTTTCTCGTTGATTGAAGGCTTTAGTTCCTTTTGGTATTTACTTTTACTCTTATCCTCTACCTTTGCGATACTCATCTTTCGGTTTTGGTGATTATTGGCTGTAGTGCTTATGGTATATATTTTTGCTTCTATCTCTCACCTAAGAAATTCATAACATATGCAAATGTGATTTATGTATATGATTTAGTAACACAGGGTTTTAATGAGAATACATTAATAATTCATTTGGGCATCTTTAATGAATTCAATATGTATACCTATATAGGATAGATTACTATATATATATATCAGCAATGAATGTATTATCATGTGTATTTAAAATGTGTGTGCTTCAGAAACTGTTAAACTTTTTATCCAATCTTTCATTGGGACTTTGGGAGAGTTTGGGTGATTACCTCCCACTCCTAAATGCACAGCAGGATATTGACATTTTACATATTATTGTGTAATCTTTGATGAGCGCCTAAAGTTTTCTTTTTTCACCCAATCTTTGTAAACTGGATTTGTTAGGAGTCCGGACCAGGCTGCATGGTAGGATTTAAGCCACCACACATAAGAATTGGGTCCGGCCACAAACGTAACTCAACACGAAGAAAATTCAATATTGCTGGGTCATCGGTGTTAGGTGCATAAATAACTCAAACTGTCAATTATAAATTGCCATTCCATATATGGACAATTAACTATCTCCCATATTTGTCAAGCTTGATTAGAAAGTAACCTACCCCACACTTCGGAACATTGATCTCTTTCGCCACAAGCGTATTATACCCAAGGCTGCTTAATTTATGAGACTCACTGTTAGTTAAAGCAGTCTCCTGCACACACAAAGGATGAGACCTTAAAGTACTTAGTTCCTCTCTAATATTTTTTTTATCTTAGATGTTGACTGCATACCATTGATGTTCCTGCTAAGTATGTGCCCATCTTGCTTACCAGGGCAAGGAGTACTAACCATTAAAAATCAACATATTCCTACGTATGACGTAAGTTTAACTTGTTTGAACCTCCTTTTTTTAACCTATTTTACCCCTTTACACACCAATGTATTTCTTGTTTTTGGTGAAAAATACTACTTCTGTAAACCCCACATCCCCCTCATGTCCCACAACCGCCACAATTTCAACGTGATCACCCGATCCCCACCACACTTACCCGTTCCTGTCCTATTTTCAAAAAGGAAGTAGGACTTAAGTGTCTCAAATGCAAACCTACATCCATACCACTATTAGTAGTAGGATTTCGACATGGCTGACGGTGCCTTTCCCATGGACAAAAATATAATCCGACCGATTTATTCCACAAAATCCAAGCAATTATGAGGCAGAGGAAAAGAAAAAGCAAAATTAAGAGAGCCAAAAGGAACCTAGTGAGAACATTTGGGGTAATCAGGCATGAACTTTGCTAAAGCCAGGAATTTCTCTAGTCTATAACTGCCAAATATATGCACTGTTCACAAACCTAAAGGAAGCAAGGAGCCTAAAGGCAGGAGAGCAGGACATTAGTGAGGAATCATTTAGTATTAACCTCCCCCCACTGCTGAAGTGAATCCTGTGCTTTAGCTGGGTGCTGGCAGTATACTGTTTGACCATCATTACATATCTTCAGCTTTGAAGACTCCAGTAAGGAGAAAGTTAGTCCAGTTTCTGAAAACAAATGATTGTCTCTTGAAGTTGTCATCTACTTTCTACTGTCGCATGACAAAATTCACACCTGACAAAGAACTTCACTCCGTATGCTTTGATAAGTTTACGCAGGCGTGACACTTGAACAATAAGCGGTTGAAAAGTGGAATTCCTCTTGTACATCAAGATAGCACAGGTGTACTATTATGCTATTACCATGCTCAGCTTCAAACCTGCAAATCTGCAGTACTATCTGTGTGGTTTAAGGTAAGACTTATTTGGGGCAAGTGAGGCCTTTTGTATTCCTCCCTACGAATTTGGAGCCGATTATAGATTGAAGATAAAGAAGGGGAATCTGTTACTCCAGGCTCTGATACTTTTTCTGCCTGAATAGACCACCTGGCTTATCAGTAAAAGGGAGATCCAAAGACAAGTTCAGACAAGGTTTGTTAACACCAGCAGCCAAAGTTGACTGAGCCATGTGAGATCATCGCTCTGGCTGAGGTTTGCTTGTAGGCTCAGCTCAATATCCTCAGAATTCCAAATTAGCTCATTCCCATTGCCACCACTGATAGCCCCACTATTATGAGGACCGTCTGACTGAACTATTTTCAACTCTGCCTTTATCAATTCTTATGAGGCTGACCCTGTGAAAGCTAGTAGCTGTGCACACAATATAACAATTTTGTCCTCAGGCTCTAAATCATTCTTGCAGTCCCAACGTGAAGTGGCAAGGTTGCCACTCTCAGAGAAATCCAATAATGAGAATAAAGCCTCAAATGCTTCCTGAGTCTCTTGGGCCTCATTGTCTCCTGTAACACACACCAGCAGGCATAATTGTACAGGTGCAGTCTCAGTCGGACATATTTAACTCCTTGTAGGACCATCCCCCTTGTAAGCGACAGCAGGAGTAGGCGAAGTTGTGCTTGGGTTGGGTCCCAAGTCATCCCCAGAAGTAACGGTAACAGACCAACCAGTGGGGCTATAATAACAAGAGACCTTGCATCCTTGGGGCTGAAAAAGTCTACTATTATCTCTTGTAAAGAAGTCTGTGGGGGATTCTTTTACAGACAAGCCGGAGGCATGTTTGATTTAACACCTACCTGTACCTGTAGTGCTGTTGATGCTGGTGGAAATCCATGCTGGACCCTACTTTGAAATCCTTGTCAGCATTCAAATGCCCCTTGCCATCTATGGTCTTCTCGATTGAATGGTCTCCATTGGCTCCATTAGTGCTGAGCATTTCAGTGCGCCTAGTAGGCCGGTTGGGCTCCTTTTGCACCCTCAGTACTTTAGGCACCTTGCCGGGAAGAGAAGAATCCATTGCAGCAACGATTCCCCAAAAACAGCTCCCGCCCCCTGAGTGGGTAGTGAACCTAAATACGCCTGCCCGTTCGCCTTCAGTCGGAGACCCAACATCCCTTGTCAAGACAATAAAATCAACAAGCGTCCACGGACAGTTTTGTGGAGCAACAAAGTAAAAGAGATTGCCATGCAATAGCCGAGTCTTTGCATGCTGGATCTGGCGCTGAGGCAAATCCACCACAATTTAAGTGACATATCAAGCCTGAGACATCTCTTTTACTTCCTATAATGTGCTACAAGTGTGAGTTGGGTGTTATTCTAGCATATTTTGCACTAAGATCTTCTATTAAGTAAGCCCCTGGAGTGGACAGAGACAGAGTCAGCCCAGTGTCACCATCTTGTCACTCCCCTCGAGACTCAACATTTATAGCTGAGGAAAGGGGTGAGGAACCTACAGCAGCTCTTTTTGCTGAAACCCCTGTTGGTGTAGAAATAGCTTTTAATACACATTACTATTTTTTCCATTCCATATACATGTAATAAAAGCAGAGTCATTATTGTCAAAATCAAAATTGGTATTAGTCAAAATTATTCCTCAGAAATCCCAGAGGATCGAGCACATCCATAAACAACATGGTGTAGTAATGAAGTCCGTGACCAGGATGTAGTTTCAGTTGATTTATTAAGTCTTTGTTACAAGTTGTCAAGTTTATGTGAAACAACCCCACCAGGAGCAATCTACCTGCTGCTCAGCCCATACTCCAACTGTCACACTCAAGCATCCAGGCACCCAAACATTCCATTCAAGACCATCACTCCAACATTCCATGCATCACATTCACACTGGCAGAGCAGCTAAGAAGAACGTAAGAAGATAAATATAATACCGGTTACTACATATCCTCCCTTCTTCCACAACACAAAAACAGAAAGAGTAAATAAGAAAGGGTTAAAAAACAGGGGAACCCAAGGAATAGAAAAGAAGAAAGTAAACCCAGAAGCATAGATACCAAGAAAAACCAGTGTGATCATGAAAGCAAATACTCTGGAGCTATGCAAAAGCAAGAGCAAGAAAATACAAAGAAAAATAAAGATGAGAAGTACAAGAAGAATAGAAACAATATAGAGGTGATGCGTAGACAAATATACCTAATATATTATCCACCGATTCTCCTCGTTTGCAAAATGTAATAAAGAACAGTAAAGATAGATGAAGAACACCCAAAGGAACTACCCCTAGAAAACAAGTGAATGGATGAACCAGAAACAATGGTGAACACCCACCCCTATGTAAAAAGTAGGTGAAAGAAAGAAAAGAAGGTTGACTGCTATCCATACAGCCAAAATGACCTAGGAGCAGACAACCACGAGAGTGGCGCATGGTAAAAAAAAAACACCGTACAGCAAACGTGTATTACAAAGTGACCTACACGCCTTTTTCCAATAAAAGTATACACATACCACAGGGTGACTTACAACATAAACTTGAAACTGTAAGTAAAGGTTTGTAGCGTGAACAAAACAATGGTACACATGGGACTATAACCCATTAGAACCCCTATTTGGAGGTTAGTAGCGTGAACAGAATAATAGAATACATGGGACTCGTCAGGGCCGGACTGGCCGTAGCGGGCACCGGGCAATCCCCTGGTGCGCCGCATGGGCGGGGGGCGGCTTTGTGCCTTTTGTGCCCTTGGGGCACGTTTTTGTTACATAGCTGCAAAATCGGCCCTGTAACAAAATCGGCCGAAAACCAGCCCTGGCAAAGAGCTCGGCGGCACCCCCCCACGTCCCCCGGGGGGGGGGGGCGGCCGAGCACTTTGCCAGGGCCGATTGTGGTTCTCAGTCCGGCCCTGGGACTCATACCCATTAGGACCCCTGTGTGAAGGTTAGTAGCGTGAACAGAACAACAGAATACATGGGACACGTACCCATTAGATCCCCTATGTGGAGGTTAGTAGCGTGAACAAAATAAATGTATACATGGGACTCGTACTCATTAGAAACAGGAGACAGTGCAAAAATGTGAACAGGGGCCTGAAAGCCAACTAACTGCCCTTCATGTAACATGCACTTTATGGGAACAACCCATAAAGAAAACTAAGTGGGCAGGACAAAAACCTATAACTAACGTATAAGGGAATGACAACTCTTAAGCCACCCCTCCTGAAAGGGAAATATGACTTTCTGCGTGGAAATTGGACTAAAACCAAATCCTATCAATGAAGAAATGTACCTATACCACCTAAAACATTGCCTTGAAAGAGTAATCCGAGACCAAAAAAACAACCACCTGACAATAGTCAGAAAATAAGACATACAACATGGGAAAATAGTATGGCAACACCCCACAACAATCATTTTTAGGAGAAAGAAATATGTCAAGTGTGAACATAAGCAGGGAACAAGAGTACAATGTAGTATTCACATCCAAAACAGACACTAATAAGAACAATAAGGTGGTAAACATGTGAGCACCTCACCAGAAAAAAAAATAGACAATGTGGTGCGCCCCCTTCAAAATTGAAGAAAAAAAACATAATATAATAGCATGTGTGTGTGTCAGCTAGACAACAACCCACAAGACCCCAATGTACATGTAATAAACACAATCTGGTGTGCGTGTCACCATAGATTAGTAGGAGAGAATGACACGCTCCATTTGCCCCATAGATGGTGAGCATGCCGGTGTACAAAATGCACAATCTTCTTGGATAAGTTATTGCAGTACGTTATCCTCTCATGAGAGGTAGCTGCGCACTAGTATTAGTCTGAAAAGCTTGCTGAAAATGACAATGAAAATACACAAATTTGCTGCTATGTGACACCAGCTACCTTACTGACTTAGCTGGAGCGCTTGACATACATGCTTCCTGTCGCCTGGATACAGCGCACTTTAACTGGGTGTCCGAAAAAACTCCAAACAGGATGGACGAAGCGGGACACTCCATTGCCCCAGAACTTGTGTCCATCCTCAAACCCCAAGTTGGTTGCACACATGTAGGAAGGGCACCGGGAGGCCCCAGGCGCGTGCGTGCACCAAAATTAGCACACAGAGCACGCATACCTGTAGTGAAACGTCACTGAAGACTCGCTGGCCTATGACGAGCTCTACGCCGTGTCTCCACAGTCAATGCATGGTGTGACCGCGAGCCATAAGAACGCACTTTCAGCAATGGTGTCCCTTTCCTTCCTCTCTACTCCTGCTGCTCAACAAACTCTTTGTACTCTTTCAGTTAGTGCTAGCATGGATTGTCTATGTCCCAGATGTTGTTCCATTTCTTCAGGGATCATCTGCCTTTGTAAATGGATATTTCCTTTGTCATACACCAATCTATGTCTTTTCTCTATGTTTGGCTCCAGGGTTAGACCAAAGTTTCTACCCTACAACCTGGCTGTGTTCCTGCATGCCACCAACAACCCACGAGTATAGAAAATCATCTTATATCTATGGAGGTCAACCTCACTCTTAATAACCAAACATTCCATAACAGGGGTTAATTATATATTGAAGATAACCTCTGTACTGGACACTACATTTGTGTGTCTGTTGGTTGATTTCTGAAATCTGAGATGCTTGCCCACAGTACCTTCTTGAGAAGTCTGTGACTGCTCATCTTTACTTCCTTGAGAGTCAAGTGCCAAAAGGGCTGTACTACGTCCAGTTTGCACCAGACCTTCTCTAGGAGAGATTATTTTTCCCATGACAGATGTATACTTATGCAAATTATTATGTTGGTGTTCTTTTTGGCCTAGGACATCTCTGATCTCTCTCCACTAATCCTGACGTAGATCTGCCTCACCGGCAGTGAGCAATAGAGACCATAATGAGATGTTGCATTTGGAATGCCATGAAACTGAAAGGTAATCCATTCTTGAATGTAAGCAAGCAAGTAACAAACATACAGGGAAACTAGAAGCATGACAGTAGAACACAAAGACAGCAAACTAGGGACTGAAACAGAGGCAATGGGAAGAAAAGTAAGAACTGGGACAAAGGAAATACAGGAGAGCGGATTCAATGGTGCATTAATAGTAGTAGTTCAGTAATTAAGGAAACAAGGAATAGCTAAGGATCAGGAGTCAAAGTAGCACTGTAGTTAGTGCTAATTCAAGAGCAATGAATGTTATAGCTCAGTAACCAAAATAGCACTGCAATCAGTGCTAATCAGGAACATGGAATAGCTGCAACTCAGGAACATCAACAAACAATAACTATAGCTAAGGAATCGAGGAATCTCAAAAGAGCTAACAGTAATCATATACATCAGGTGTGAGCAGGTGAGCAGCAGCCAGCCACATGCAAGCTGAATTCCTCCAACTTTCCTTGGCCTGCAGGTGTGGAGATGAAGCAGTGAGCAGGGAATTCTAGGTAATGGAGTTTCAAGTGTGAGCAGGCTGGCTTCAAGCATGAGCAGGCTGGCTTCCACAAAACCTGGCATGGATTATGAATGGATGGCACTTTCCAAGTAGCGTCCAAGTGCCTGGAAGTCACTATATGCATGAAGGGGAGGGTCTGGAAGCTTATCAGAACACTGGAAAGTCCCACAATTTGGCCTCCTGGTGGTGGGCACAAGAGCGCAGGGAGCGAATCGTGACAATGTCCTCATTCATTCTGCCATGGTCGAGATGCCATATCGAATCCCCAACACACTACAGGTTTTAGCAGGATTAGGCAAAGGTGCAGATGGCCCAAATAGTCTCACAACTAATGTGCAACTCAGTTCAACGTTGCTTACCTCCTGCTGCAAAAAGTCTTATTTTATGTTTATTGTAGCATATTGAGCTGGGAGGTGAAGAATTCAACATCTCCCCCTGATTGCAGCAGACAAAGATAATTGGGGTGATCTGTGAGGCAGATCTGTGTGGAAGCACTCATCAATGGTGGTAGCCCTTCAAACCAGGCAGATGTTCTGGTGTAGTAATTACAGCCTCTGAGCTGTATCCTTCATGATGGTGTCTTTCTGTAGTTATTACTTCCCGCCTTGGCAGAGACATAGCTTTCAATCATAGCATCAGCACAAGCAGTATCAGTCTCCTGAGCCAGCATCAAAGAGCCAGGCCGCACAGGATACTTATCCTGGTGCAGACTTAATGAGCGCACAAGAAAACTCCACAAGACAGGGGTCATAACACAGGTCACTCCTGGCCTTACGCTCTGCCAAGTCAGCTTTCTCTGGGCGCGCCACACACCTGGAATGTGCAGGACTTCTCCTCCTGCAGGACCAGACATACTGCTTCTCTCTCTCAGGTTTCCAGGTACTCCAGGCAGACCCTCATCTTTGCCAGCAGACAGTGAAGGCTTCAGATGATGCCCCCTCACCTCAGGGATACTGGCTGTCAGGGAGACAACAGGCCTGGTGACAGTGCAGCTCTTCGAGTACTCTGTGGAGCACACCTTTCCATATTCAAGAACTTAAAATTGAAACACAACATGGTTTGAATCCCACATTTAGACAGGGAATGTGGTTCCACTCTCAAAGGTTTCAGAACTGATTTGGGTTTGTTCTCTTTCAACTTCCATTTTCAGGATGCACCTCAGACACAGTCTTTGTGCAGAGTGATGACTGGCTCTCACAGCAGGTAGCAATGGATCTTGATCAAAGCAGGCCTATCAAAAATGGGGGTGCAGTAAAGAGTAAGATCTCTGCATGCGGCTATCATCAGCCTTTCTGAAGCAGTTATCCAGGAAAGACAATAGGGAGGCCATGTTTAGAAACTTCCTGACCTTGAACAACAAAAACCTGCAGTCCCACCCCTACCATCTACCAGATAGCAGTGATCACGAAGAAGTAAATCACCAGCCCTTTGCTAAAACAATACTAGTTTCTATATGTAGCCCTATCTGCATCTTCCCTCAGATCAGGAGCTGTGTCTCCACCTGAAAGCCTGTCGTTGGTGGTCCGCCCGCCGACAGCTTTAGGTCCGACCGCTATATTACGATACTGGTGTCGATACAGCTGTGTACTGGTGGAGATACAGCTGCGAGATGCAACACCGCCACCTCTGCCAGGATCATAGATCCCGATGGAGCAACAAACAGAAAAGCGTCCCAGAATGGCGGCACCGCCGTCGGTATTACGATATCCCTTTCCAACAATCCTTTAGATGGCAGGGAACCCGCCATGTAAAGGTTGTCGGAAAGGGATCAAGGGGGCCCCAAACAGGGCCCCGGGCATCAGAACCCAGGAAATATGTGCCAGGGGGCATATGTAGTGTCCCCTCTATATGTACACTATCATGTATGCACCATGTACCATGTACAACATATTGAAGGGCACACTGTGCACTGACGTGCTGAAGGCGCTGCACGGCGGCTGCATCTGCTACGGCACTTTCCTGTGGTTGTGACATGCTCTGGCCATGGTACTGCAGAGTTCCGACCGACGACCCCATTGAAATTCAGTGGTCAGACCGCCACTGCAGCAATGCCTGTCGGCGGTCCAACTACCTGATATCATAATGAGCCCCACAGTCTTTTTAAAATATTTTTTAGTAAGGTCACTAACATTTAGGAACAGGATGCAGGGGTTGCAGGGGTTCTGGGAAAGTAGATTAATTTTGAAACTTGAGTACTAGATTATAGATATTTTACAAAATATTAATAAATGTAATAAAACAAATTTGAACATTTAAATATAAATTATAACACTAGCTTTTAAGGATGGGATGCAAGGAAAATAGGGGTTTTCGGTGGGAGACTGTATTAATACTTAGGTGTTAATTGTAATACTGGACTATTAATATAGAGATCATTTTAAAAAGATTAATTAATTTAATTTATGGCTAATTATAATTATAGTAAAATCAGAACACTAACCATTAGGGACAGGTTGTAAGGGAAATGGGGATTTAAGTGGGGGAGTGTATTAATACTCAGGTATTAAATGTAATCAATCAATATTTCTTTATACGGTACAGAAAATCACCATAAAAGAGTAAAAATTCATATGATAAAAAAACAAATTCATAAACAGCGATAAAAGACCAGTGAAATGCAATTACATATAAAGACAGGATAAGCATGAGACTGTTAATCAGGTCTTGATTCTCTCGATGCCCAGACAGTCCGTAAAAAAGTTAAACAGTAAAAGTGACCTGATCCGTGGGGAGCATCTGTAAATACAACAAGGCAGTTCTTACTTGTTTAAAATGCAACTATTTCGGCAAAGGGATTAAAAAACACTTCCTCAGCCAACTATAATAAGAATCCCGAATCATATAACGGGGTCCCAATGGCATTCACATTTCTCTAACCTTTATTTATCTAGGGAAAGAGAGGGCCATGAGGAGCAGTTGCCGGTATGGGAGCACTCGGAACATCTGGAATTAGAGCCCGTCTTTGGCCTAAATGAGGTCCTTTCTGCAATTAATACAATTGCTCCGGGAAAGGCAGCTGGCCCCGACGGTCTCCCAGGTGATCTACTGCTCCATGAAAAAGATCTCTGGGCTGAATTCATCCTTCGGATCTTAAAAAATCTAGCTCTAGGCTGCCCAATTCCGGACTCCTGGAAGGGGGCGGAGGTGGTGGCTATTTATAAGAAAGGGGATAGAGGGGACCCTGCCAACTACAGACCGATTAGTTTAATCGACGTAATTCAAAAAGTGGTTGGCAGAGTCCTCTTGACTAGGATTAAGGAGTGGATAGACGAGGAGGGCATTCTGAGCCATCTACAAGCAGGCTTCAGGGAGGGAGTAGGTACCATTGACCAGGTCTTTAGATTCTGTATTATATACTGGAAATCCGTGGTCATCGAAAAAGGCAGCCTATACTTGGCATTTATCGATTTAAAAACAGCCTTTGACCTGGTGCCACGCTCACAGCTGTGGCAGGTACTGCATGACCTGGGCATCCCTCCCCTAATTCTGGACCTCCTGAAACGTCTCCACGTAGGCAATTTTGCTAAAGTCAGGTGGGGACAACAGGGGCAGCTCACAGAGAGGATCTCCGTCGAGAAAGGTGTGCGCCAGGGCTGTGTCTTGGCCCCGACCCTGTTTTCTCTCTACATAAATGGTGTGGCAGACTATTTGAGAGACGACAGGGTCGATGCCCCTACCCTGTGCGGGGAAAAAATATCTACCCTACTCTTTGCTGACGACACTCTCTTAATTTCGAAAAGCCCCATGGGCCTACAAAGACTGTTGTCCCGCTTCTCAGAGTTCTGCGACTCCAGGGGGCTGCAAATAAACACGCTGAAAACTAAACTGATGGCGCTATCTCCCTCTAAAAACTTTAAGAACAACATCAAGCTCAATGGTACATCTCTTGAGCTAGTGGACGCTTTTGACTATCTCGGAGTGAGGGTAAATAACAAACTTAAATGGGCCCCGCACCTCTCAAAAATGCTCCTTGTCCACAAAAGAGCTGCAGGTGCAATATCGAGACATCAGAGGCTCTCATACAGCAGGCCGATAGCGGCGGCTGTCAAAGTCTACGAGGGGAAGGCACTGTCTGCAGCGCTCTACGGGGCGGAATTGTGGGGTTTCGAAAACCTGTCAGAGTTACTCAGATCCGAGAACAAGTTCTTTAGGGACTTAGTCTCGCTTCCCCTGTCCACCCCGCTGGTTCCTCTCCGCTATGACCTTGGCAGACAAAACATCAGTAACATGGCAAGGTTGCGCCCTATACTATACTGGGCAAGGATTAGAAGATCCCCTGAACTCCACCACTTTGCCTCTGCCCTGGACGAGCTACTAAATCTGGGAGCAGACCATAAGATTTCATGGGTATCAAACTTGAAAAAACATCTGCAGATGATTGGCCTGGAAGAAGCCTGGACGAGCCAGGTTCCCCCTCCCAAACTTACGCTAAAAAAATCTATTGGGATTGGGTCACGGCCGATACCCTAAGGAACCAGGAGGGTGTGCTCACTGTAAACTTCCTGGATACAAAACCAGCTCCCAGCCTGGAATCCTTTATGGACCTCATTGAATCACCTGAAGACAGATCTCTATATCTCAAACTGAGATATGGCACGCTCCCACTCTATGATTTTCAAACCCGCTGGAGTAAGGTCATCACACACCCAAAAGGCTGCCCAGGGTGTGCCTCGCCCACAGAGTCTATTGGTCATTTCATGTTTGCCTGCCAGGCGTACAGGCAACCAAGACTTAGGTGGCTTAAACCTGTTTGCAACAATCTGGGTGTAAGGTCCGCTAGGGTTGCACTGCGTATTTTGACCTATGACACTACTGTCCCTAGTGTAATCTGTGGGACTGCCAAATACCTGGGATGGGCCTGGAGATTAAGACGCAGGCTGCTCAAGGCGCACCACCGTCAAGCTAACCACCCACTCCCCTGACCCTGCGACTATTATTGTTCACTCTATTAATTACAGGGGATATGTGGAACTGATACGTGTATTTACACGCTGTTTTTTTATTCTTTTTTTTTTTACTATGTATGGACTGAAGCCACTTGTTGTAGTATAATTTTTTTAATCTGTTTTTATCACACATTGTACTGCACTTTTAGGATATTTTTATATGTCGAATAAAGTACTACAACAACAAAAAATAATAAGAACAAAACATTGTAAAATTAAGCAAATCCTGCGGAGACTTATTGTCTTCCATTCGGCCGATTCCAGCTGCGTGGGGAAGCCAAAAAGTGGTGCAATTGATTGAACCTGAGCATGCACAATAAAAACTATTGTGCTGTGAGCGAACCAGGCCAAAGTATGGTTCCAAACCCTGTACAGTCTTTAGGAGCATGTGGGCCCTAACTGCTGGTCTCTGGAGTTCTAAGCTCTCTCACTCCAGACAAGAGCGGTCCAGGAACAATCTTCTAACACTCCCTAGCTCAGGAGAGAAGAAATTAGTTGCATTTAAAAAAATGTCAGGCCTGCCTAGAAAAGAGAAAGAAGCCTTGACATAGGCTAGCCATGGGTTACTTATTGCCCGATCCAGGGACAGACAGTCCTCAAGTATCATGCAGCTCAGCTTCAGCTCCTCCCTACTCCAAACCTTTATCCAGCTCAAGAGTGGGCTTAGAGCGATTAGGTCCATGACATAATCAAGCCCCAGTTCCGCATGCACAGAGAACGCCGGGGTAGCCTGAGGGACCTGGAGCAACTTACGCAAAAACTTATTTTTCATGGTCTGGAGTCGATCCACCTTAATATAATCCCAGACCTCACAGGTATTAAATGTAATATCTGAGTATCAATTTATAATTAATTTTACATAAAGTAATTAATTCACTTAACAGTTTTGTTTAATTATATTAAATTAAAAACACTAGCCTGTAGGGATGGGTTGCATGGGAAACAGGGGTTTTGGTTAGGGGAATATAATAATATACAGGAATTAATTTTGATACTTGACTATTAATGTATAGATAATTTTAACAAAATGTATTCATTTATGTAAAAGTGATTAATCTTTAAATTAAGACTGCTAACCTTTAGGGAAGGGATGCAAGGGGAATGGGGGTTTTGTGTGGGGGGGTGTATTGATACTCAGGTATTCATTTTAATGCTTGAGTAGAAAGAAATAGGAAGAAAGAACTTTATTCGATTATTACAACCATCAAAGTGTACATCCATTAAACGTTTAAAATTATAACACAATCTTAATCTGTAGGACAATACTGAATGATAAATAGATTTGTCTTACTTATTAAAAGTGCATCATATCTTAAAAACAGTAAAAATGACAGATAAAATGTAGTCATTTGCTGCCACACAAAATATAAATCGCCATGACCACACAAAGAGCAAACCATGATTCCTTGTTCTTTGCCCCATTTATGAGTAAATAAATGATCTTATGGGCAGAGTGCCGAGACGGAATCGCAGATACAAACTCTTGGTTAAAGTAGATGGTATTTTTTTTAACTGGTTTTTTTTAAATAAGAAAATTCCAATCATCACAGGTGTAACTCACAGACAGTTCGATCTTGGAACATCAGGTACAGATTACTGAACATAATTATACATTCAATGTATCGTGTCAAGTGTAAGATGCTTCCCTTTAGCCATTTCCAATTCTACAGTTGGAGATACGCATAGGTTTCCACGATAAACATTCCACCCACTCTACTTTCTGTCCCATTTCTTGGGGTATCCTCTGATTTTGAATACTTCTTTTTCCGCCACCATACATTTATCTAGCTCAGCCGCCCATGTGTTTATCGAAGGCTGCCCCGCCACCCCCCACTTCACTGCAATGGCTCTCTTCACCATAAGGTAAATGGTATTTGATCTAAATTGTGCTCAAAGGTTGGGATGAGTTTATGTTCAAAGAACACATTGGATAATGAACCTGTTGAGCTACTATTTAAATACTGTTTGGTAGCATATGCCCAAAAGCTATCCTTCAGTACTTTCTTAGCTGCCTTGTTAACTCCTGTAGGGTCAGTCTAGAAATTATGTAAGCCCAACTTTCCCAGCCACATGTATACAAATTGTACCCAGGGGAGTGTCCTAGCACCTGGCAATCTTTACAGTTCTGCAAGGGAGTCCATATATTCAACTAGCTCGGGCGTACTCCATAGACGGACCAAATAAGTTAAAACTTTAAGTGCTGCCACATCTTTTATTCTCTTTAGCCCCAGCTCAAAATATAATGGGATGAGGGGAGAGCTGAGTGGAATGCAGACCAATTTTCTTACAAAGTTGTTTTCAGCAACAGACAATAACCGAACATCCTCATAGCCAAATATTTCTGCACCATATAGTGCAGCCCATTGGGCCTTTTCTAGGTAGGGCAGGTGACTCTACATGGGAGACTGTTTGCTTTTGCATCCTAATGATTGCAATTGCCCTATACGCAATTAAAAGCCTACTCTTACTTAGCTGTCTCATCCATTTATAATTCTCTAAGTTGCACCCCTAGATAGTCAAAATTATCCATCCGTTCTAAAGCCTTGTTATCAACATGGATGACCATTTTTTTCCTCACACCCTTAACCAGTACCATGAATTTGGTCCTACTTAAATGTAATTCAAAGCCTCTTGACTTGCATAAATCTAAGAATTTATCAACTAAAATTTGCAGACCCATGGGCGTCTTTGAGATGAGAAGAGAATCATCTGCAAAGAGTGAAATGGGTACCTTCCTGTTGTTCAGACTGGGGGAGTAATTTCTACAATTTTCCAGGGTATCAACAATGTCATTCCTATATAGAGAAAACAAAGTGGATGCAAGAACACAACCTTGACGTACCCCGCGTTCAATCAGTATGCGTTCCGTCAACTCTCCATATGGTCCCCAGTGTACCTGTGCAAAATGATTCTCATGCAATTTACGTAAAAGTTGTACTAGGTTACGAGGAACTCCCATATTCAATAAAACAAGCCATCATTTTGTGTGAGTGGTAAGATAACATGCAGCTCTATACATATTCCGTCAGCTGTCATCTTCCCCCCACCCCACCCTCGCCCCACCCCACCCCAGAGACCCACCACGTTTACTTGTGCCGTCCGCCGCTGATGTCATGCAGCTGGAAAGGGGTATGTTAATATCAGCATATGTTTGAGGGGTTACATGTTGTCAGTTACTTGCCTGTTTTAGTCTTTGAACCATTCTCCCAAAGTTGAGTATGGAGAGCATACTGCTTGCAACATGCATGAGAACATTTTGTGATACCTCCCTCAAAACTGAGCCTAACGGATCAATGTAGGTGGATGAGAGCATTTATATGTGTTGGACATTTTCTCTTACTTCATTCTCCATTGCAGAGTGGTTATGCTCTGTTGTACTAAGTACAGTCTGCTCCAGAGTAGCCCATCTGCCTGTGCAATGGGATGGGTCACACTGCACACACCTCCAATAATTCCTGGGCTCAGTTATCTTCTCCTTACAGTAAAGATAACCTCCATACTTTTAAAGTCTGTTACTGCGTCTTGATTCTACATAGATTCTAAACAGAACGCTTGGCGAAAATATGCCATTTTGTTGAGACCTGTAAAAAGAAAAGAAAATTAGAAAAGGTGTATTAATTACATTTTAGGCCTTGATTACGAGTCTGGCAGGACTCCCGGGGAACGGCAGTGGCGGTCTCCCTACCGCCCTATTACAACAAGGGCAGTCGGGCTGCCATTGCCCTGCTGCAATCACCAGAGAACCGTCGTTCCCTGGTGGTGTTGTGGTGGTCAGGAGGCAGTAATATGCTTGGCGTACCACCACGGTCCTGCCAAGCATAATAAAAGTTTTCATGGCGGTTCCACTGCCATGAAAACCGTGGCAGAGATGACACAAACAGGGCCTTGTGGTGCCTCACACCCTGTGGATGCACACAGGGGGGCACAAAAGGCGTCCTCCCGTGTCTGTGTGCATGCACACAAGTTCCTGCACGCCATGGACCTTTCCAGTCCATGCCGTGCAGGAACTGTTTTTGGAGTGCCCATTTTCAGGGCTCCGCTGTGGGAACATCAAAAACAAAGCCTGCCAGACAGGAAGAAACTCCTAATCTGGAGGGTGGTCTAACGACAGCTTTGACGGTGCGGCTGCGGGACAGACCCGGTGCCGCACCACCTAAATAGTAATCAGGCCCTTAGTGTTTTGATACTGATAGGTTGTCATTAATTGTTTCCCTAGAATTTATGGACTTATTTCCTATTGACAATGCTCCATTAAATCATGGAAGGATAGTCAATCTACTACATAAAATCCCTTCTCTTCAATCACTTACTGCTGCAGAAATAAAATTAGTTTCTTTCCCAAACAAAAATTTTTCTTCTGTGGCAATCGTAGCATTCTGGTCTAACGTAATTCCTTCTATAATAATAATAAAAGAAAGTGACCCTATTCATAAAAATGGTTTCGATATTTTTGAAGTCAAAGAAATTGAGGATTTTAATAAATATCCAAAAGGGACAGTAGGTGGCGAGGCTCTATCCTATAATCATAACCAGCAACCCAAAGGCAACGAAACACCCAGGAATATGACGGATGGCCCCCTAATGATTTCACTTAAAGATGGAGTGCGCAGAAATTGGAACTGCTCAGACACAAAAAAGATGTCACAACCTGAAGAAAGGACTGGGCATGGATTGCGGGTGCCTTAAACAGCAATAAACTGTCCAAAGACCAAAAACTCTCCTTTTAGCAGCAGCCTAAAAACTGTATCATGGAACATGGCTGGGAAAACCTCAGAAAAGTTGTCTTTTATCCTGGAAGGGACCCCACCAATAGTGATGCTGCAAGAAACATGGTCTCTAGCCCCTTTATATCAAAAAGACTATTTTGTGTATGTCAGCACAGCAGAGGCCGCAAGAAGAGGTCATGCAAGAGGGGACCTCGCGATCCTGCTAACACAAGAATTTCATTGGGACCCAAAGGAGATAGAGCTCTCTTTGCCCAATGTGCAATGCGTTAATAACAAGTGGAGATAGAGCTCTCTTTGCTGAATGTGCAATGCGTTAATAACAAGTACCGAAACAAAAGCACGGAGTCTGCACCAGATTTACTATTCTTTAACTTATACGTCCCACCTGGCTCTTCAAACAATTCTCTTCTGGATATATCATTCGCAAAAGTCAACCAAATTTTGGAGTCCAGGGGGTTCCCATCTATGATCATAGCTGGGGACTTCAATGGAAAATCTCAAACACATTATTAAATAGCGAAGGGACACTAGCACAAGAGGAAGGATGTTCTATTCCAACTCCGGTATTTCCAGCCAGGATAAGAGCAGACAAACGAGGGAAACTGCTCCTATTCAACATCATGACAATAAACGGCATTGTCCTTAATTGAAGAGTAGAAGGAGACATTCATTAAATATCCAGCATATGCACGAAAGAGATCATGCATATTTGACCATGGGAATTGAAATTTTAATGCAACTTTCTTCCTCATGGTCCCTAAGATCTTTAAAGTGTCTGGCAAACATACATCAAATATCAGGTAGGGTCTATTGGAATTCGAAAACAATCAATAAAATGAATACAGTCATTTCTTCCTTTTCTCCAAACTTAATAAGTGAAGAAGAAGACCCCATGACCAGATACGAAGACATAGTACAATAGGTCGTGAAGACTCTCCATGCAAATACAACCAGTAAGGAAAAAGATAAATCCCACCTCTATGAAAAGCGATCAGATAACTTGTCAGCACACCTAAATAACCTGACCAGAAAGCAATTTTCATTTTTCTGTGACACAAGACAAAGAGAAACGAAACAAAGAAAAGGAAAAGCAAGCCCAAAAGGATAAAAAATGGGTTGACACCCACACTGCAGTATAAAGTGGAAATAGCAAGGCATTCTGGAACACAGTAGCCATACAAATGACAATAAGTCAATCCAAGCGTTTCCAATCCCATCATCCAAAAGGGAAAAACATATTCTAAAATTATATAAATCTAGCAATCAAATACAAACCTTACTCAACCAGCCTCCCGGATGAAAGGACTAATCAGAACAGAACATACTAGCTACTTCATCTACGCAGATCACCACCTTCAATAAAACCGCCAGACCATCAGCAGTAATGGGCCCAGACAACATCCAGATCAAAGTCCTTCAAAGACCCTGAAGGCTGGAGTAAGTTTGTAACCCCTCTCTTTCAAAACTGTTTTGGCACCGGAAATATACCAAAATCTTGGCGAGGGAGTATTGAGGCCCCCCTTCTGAAAAAAGGTTCTATATTGAATCCAACTAATTACAGACAAATTGCTCTCCTTGACGCCACTGGTAAGATCTTTGCAGCATGTGTATTGGACCATTTAAAAGACTGGGAATTCTCGAACAATGTGATTCCTGCAACACAGGCCAGCTTCCGCCCAAATCACTCAGTCACGGACAACATCGCTATCCTTCAGACTGTCCTTGATAAGTACATAGTCCTAAAATCACAAATAGTCTATTGTTCATTTATCGACTTTTCAACCGCTTTTGACAGCGTAGATAGACCAAGGCTATGGAAAAGCTAGAGAACCTAGGGATACCCTATGTTCTCCTAACAATAATCATATCTCTGCACACAGCAACATGGTGTAGAGTCAAAATGGGGGGGAGGGGCCTAACTAGTCCAATCCCACGATGGATGGTCTGAAACAAGGTTGCCTCCTTGCTCCTTTGTTATTTTCCATCTATATAAGTGACCTACCGGGGTTGTCTCCCACATTAATAATTTTCTCCTAAGTTAGCGCAAAGTGAAATCCACAGCCTAATGTATGCAGACGATATTGTTATATTCGACTGTACCCCTATTGGCCTACAAAGAAATATTGTCTAATTAAATAGATACTCAAAAGAGAATTTTTTGGTCCCTAATATCTCCAAACCTAAAATTCTACCTTTAAGAGGAAGAAGGACATTTTTGCCTTCTATCTGGTCATTGGGAGGTAAACCGATAGAGATAGTGAAAGAATACGTTTAATTGGGCCAAATCATTTCGTATAATCCTCAAAAATGCTTAATATTTTCAGCACCTTGGGCGAAAGGTAGACTCCCATGTCGGGGCATTACAGAGATTCTGTTGCTCAACTGGAAATAAGCATTTTAAATCCATGCTGGAGGTTTACAGCATGAAAATTCCACCAATCTTGTCTTATGCCTTGGAATATATACAGATCAAAATATAGCGACCAATAAAAGTGAAAGAAGGGACAATCCTTTGAAAACTGCTGAAAGTCACGCAATGGTCCCCACAGAAGCCTTACGCCTCGAGTTCTCTTTAATGAGTATTTACGCTCGAGGAGCGATCTCTATTATTATACGGTGGGCCTTTAATCTTCTACACGCAACCCCTGGCTCCTTAGACATATATTAAAACTAGAGACTTTTGGAGAAGATTCGACACTGCACACTTTTAATAGAAACCTCAAAATAGCCCTTGAAGTGCACTGTTGCACTTTTGCAGGCTTGGTCTCCAGCACATCTGACGATCTTTTTAAAACACATGTCATCAAGAATAAGCTTTGCACTAGAGAGGGAGCACTGCACACAATTAAAGTACTTCAAAAGGTTCGCAGAAAATTCAGTATATAAAACTCCTGAGCGTTCTCTACAGTTTCAGCTAGAACATAGAGTAAGGTGCTGTATTTTTCTTTTGTGATTAGGAATTCTTCTGTTAAAAGTTTAATCTTCTAGATGGAAGCCCCCTGAACATTACTCAAGTATCTGTGATTTGAGCAATGGAGGAGTACAAGATCTTTTCCATGTTCTTTTTGTTTGTCCAAATCAGATTTTGGTGGAGGCAGGACAACTTTTTATAAACCCTATATGTTTTAAATACAACTTCATTTTAAATCAAGATTTAATTACTCTTTGCAAGTCTCCTCCTAATGAATTTGTTTGTCATAACTTGTTTAAGTTTACAAAGAGTTTTTTAAGAATTGTTTTAAAACCGCGTATACTGAATAATTATAAACGTATGTCTTTTTATTCGTCAATTTTAACCTACAATGCGTATATTGAGTTTTAAAGCAACCCTAAAAGTTTAAATCCAATCACTTCATATCATGTATTTGTATTTGTTGACCTCAGTTGAGGTATGAATCAAATATATATATATTTTTCTCCTGTAGTAAGGGAGAAATAATGTACAAGTTAATACTTTCTGCCTTAGGGGAAAAACGGAAAAAGTTAATTTCTTTTGGAAGGATATGTTTTTGAACTTGGAAAACTACAATTGCCTAGGGGAAAACATTTTGTTCGTTTTTTGCTCAAAAACTCAGTTACATCTTGTGTTTACCTTGGGGTATTCTTGTTTTGAATGATGCAGAGTTTTAGATGGTTGTACTTCGGTAAAGTGGTGTAATTTTTCTGGGACAGTCTTTTCTAAAGGAAGAAAGAAAAAAGGCTTTTAAGTGACATTTCTTATAAGGTGTATGTTCTTCAAATGTCATTGTTACATGAAAATATAATTACTCTTACTTTGAAAAATCTGCCTGTTGTGTGTTAGAGAAGGTGCTCAGTTTATAATGGTTTGTAAATTCACATTAAAATGTTACCTGCTCTAAGATTTTCAACTATTTCAGAAGTTCCGCCCCCCCAGGAGTTACCTTTCAAGGTTACATTTAAATCCACTTTCCAGCATCTACTTTGCGGGATGCCCCCAGCAGAGTTAGATTAAAAAACTTAGCACTCAACCACTGCCCAGCACTTACCCTGAGGGTTGCCCCCAGCGGAGTAATAATACAAAATTAGCTCCACAGCCACTGTCCAGCACCTTCCCTGAGGAACGCTTATAGTGGAGTTAGATTAGAAAATGAGTCCTCCAGCTACTGTCCAGCACCTGGCCTAAGGAACGCCCCCAGCTGAGTTAGAATGGACAATAAGCCCTCCCAGCCACTGTCCAGCACCTACTCTGAGGGACACCCCTAGAGGAGTAAGATTTGAAATTTAACATGAAGTCACTGACGAGCAGTTGTAGTTTTTATAATGCATTAATTTTTTTGCTGTATTTATTTGCAGGTAAAGAATAACAATTTTAATCTTTGATACAAACAAGGAGTATAGTTCTACAGGAAAACAGGTGTGTGGATGATATTTTGATCTGTTGATTGAAAAGACATGTTTTGATATTGTGAAAGTTTACTTACAAATGTTGTGGAAACATCTCACCTAACAAAATGCCAGCACCTGCTGTGAGGCATGCCCCCAGTGTAATTACAGTAGAAAATTAGCACCTCCGCCACTATCTTGTGCCTGCCCTAACAGACGACCCCAGCAGAGTTAGAACAGTAAATTACCCTCAGTCACTGTCCAACACCGACCCTGAGGGACACCTCCAGCGAAGTTAGAATAGAAAATTAGCCCCCAGCCAATGTCCTGTACTTACCCTGAGAGACGCCCTCATTGCAGTTAGAATTTTAAATTAGCCCCCAGTCGCTGTCCAGCACCTACCCTGAGGCAAGCCCCCAGTGGAGTTAGAATAGATAGTTAGCCCCCAGCCACTGTCCAGCACCTTCCCTGAGGGAGGCGCCAAGTGAAGTTAGAATATAAAATTAGCCCCTCAGTCACTGTCCAGCACCTATCTTGAGGGATGCATCCAGTGGAGTTAAAATAGAAAATTGGCCCCATAGCAACAGTCCAGAACCTACCATGAGGGGCACTGTATTGCTTCTCCCTCCCAAATAATAGAAAATACTGCCCTCCTACACGTGGGCACAAACACGTTGAAGCAATAAAAACATAAACAAAGGAAGCCAACAACGACAGACCAAGCTTAAGTACTTAAATTCCTAAGTTGATGTCATCAAATTAGGTGCAACTACTTTCAGCATCCGCCGTTGTTAGATGCTACAAAATTCAAAGAAGTTCACAAATAAGGAAGGTGCACTCAAAAAAAGTAAATCAAAGCAACCAAATATATTCCATTGTTCTTCTTTATTCTTGAAATCATTAAAAAAACGGCAAACAGCCAACGCGTTTTGTTCCTTATTGCCAAAGGAACTTCTTCAGGGCTGAAACGATTACATAAAACCAATTACATAAGAACAAATTGCATAAAAACATGACATGACTCAACATATAGAGACAAATATATAAAAACATACTATTGACATAATTAGAATAATAGACAACCCACTTAACTTGTGTTGACATAAATAAACATCACAAAGAAATATCTAATTAACAAAATACATTCCATTAATACATGCATATATCGCAATTTTCTATAGACCATAATTAATACCATCATATTCATAAACGTGTTCATAAAGAATATATTCAAAAATAATTTTTCTTATAAATGTGGGAACAAATTATAAATGATCAGTTTAAGTTATAAACAATGAATAAAATGACCATAAACCACAAATTGGAAACAAGAAAGGAAACCAAGGAAAAGAGGGAAAGAAGAGAAAGTGGTATGCATAAGATTAAGAATAAGATTAAAAAGTCCAAAGAACACCCGAGACACAATGTGAATCCAAAAGTACCAACATGGAGTTCTAATTTGAAACAGAATCTCACCTAAAAGTCAATTAGGTTAACGAATATTGGAACCACAAATATATGATGTCCAAAAAGTCCAGATAATAACTTCTTTACAATAGTCGAAAAGATGTGCATTGATGACACATCAATATTCAAATCTAATAACCGAAAGAAAAGTAACCTTTATGTAGCATAACCTTGTCAATACAAAAACAAACCACATCATCTATAGCAGTATCATATTACGAAGACTACCCCAAAGGAAGGGGCAACCGGCCCTTACACAATAGTGACATAGGTGGCCTCATTAGATGGAAATAAATTATTATCTCACCTATAATTAACCCAACGTAGAAATGTAACCTCCAAAATATGGGTAGCTAGTGAAGCAAGTAAACGAATCATGGATTGTACATCCGAACACAACTGGAAGATGATTTACATTAAATTGCATGATCTAGGTCGAAAGAAACAAAAATGAGCCAGGGATGTGTTATTCAACACACAAAAGACTAATTTGACAAATGAAACAAAACATAGGACTTCAAAACTTACATAATTATTTCAAAATTTGATATATGGTTCATTAAAAGTTCCCGCATGAGAAGTAAAATCATACAGAAACGTGGCAACGGGGACAAGACCCACACACTATAGCGCCCCATAAATATTCCGAATCATAGTTTGAACCGCTCCAAATAAGTCAGAGGGTATATAAAGTTTAATTGTACACACTGACCTGCATCCGAATCAGCAAGTCAAGTGGACATAGTACCATATGTAGGGTTAACTAAATCACAAGTAGCGACATCCATATATCCACATTGTACCACCAAAATATAAGCCGAATTGCTGAGAACTTACTTCTACGATGCAAAAGTGACGAGCAGCATGATAACTGGCAGCAATCTGTTACTCAGCCTCGAGCCACCATTTGAAACCATTGGTCCAGGATGCGAGTGACGTAATAACGTCAGAAACACGTCGTGACGCGTAAGTAGACATAAGCAAAGGAGCGTCTACGAAAACAGCCGCTATGTAAATGGCGGCCATCTTATAGTGTTCAGCCGTTTGAATCAAATAAAGCTATCTACATATTTAATCAAAGTTACATATTTATATTTTTAAACTTTAATGGGGCACCTGAAGTTATCTATCTGCAAACAATTGTGTCAACGTGTAAATAAGTCCCACACAACATATTTATATAACCGAGGGCAAAAAAAGAGAGGGAGAATAATATACCCCGATTCGTAAATGAAAAAAATCAATCAAAAACGTGTGTCCCAATCCCTAAAAAAACACAAATCACAGAGCGGGGTACACTTAAAAAACAAAATATAAGTAGCAGACCGAAATCAATATGAAAAAAAAAATTAGAATTATTCTCGCTCACCACAGGATCTCCAATTGGAGAAACATCAGAAATCTGCTTGCAAGCAAAGTGTATTTGCCTGTTAACCTTCACTCACCTGAAAGGCAGGATGTTCAACTTGAGAGATGTGTGGATTGCTCTCGACTTCCCCCAAGAACTTCCCCAGGACTCAACTGAATGTTTAACACAGTTTGCCCAAGTTAAATCCTTAAGGGAAGGGGGAATAGGGACAAAATAATAAACAAAAAGACACGTCCAATCTCAGCGTGCTTCTATGTTCTCCTGTCTGTCTTCTTTTTGAACACAGTTCTAATGTTAAATAAAGAACAACAGGAAATTAGGAGAAAGAATATAAGATTTACAAAGATTATGTGTTATATCTACATTCATTTGTACCTTTGTTTGGGTCAGGTTTGATCTACACCTGAATACAATGTAGAACACACATCTGCAATGATAAAGAATGAAACATCAGCTGAAATTGTTTGATTATCCTGACCGTGCAAAGGTTTTGTTGAACAATGATTAATTTTACTCACTACTAGATAGTTCGTAGACTGCCAACAAATTATTAATCCAATGATGTCTCTTTTGTCTTTTCTTTCTTGTGTCTTTAGTGCCTTGGATGAGGCGGATGTGCTACATCTGAGAAAGTTCCCACTTAAATTCAGATAAGCAAAGTCTTTTTTATATTTGCATTGTTCTATGCTTGTTGAATCACTAAAGTCCTATACACTTGGCCAAGTATATTTTTAGAAATGAATTGACTAAAGTTTTGTTATTTTAAAACTGGGATAAAACGATGTTCAAGAAACTTACAGTTTGTTTTTGTAGTAGCCAGCCGGTTACTGACTGTTTCCTGATTGTTTTCTCTGTTTGCTTTCTTTTCCCCGTAGGAAATCTGTTCGTGTGACTCCAGATATTCGAAAGAGCAGCTGGAGAGGTTTCCGTGGCAACGAGGGAAGACTTTGGAGACCGGACCGGAAGCTTCGCTGGAGCTCGAGAGCCGATGCAGGATCGTGGAGGGTTTTCTGCCTTCAGGTAAGTGTTGGGAGAAAAACGAGCGTAAGCGCGTTTGCAGGGATGCTTAGGGTTTAAATAGAGTGGCTGGAGGGTGGGGTTGACACACGGAGGAACCGGTGATTCGCGTGTTGGGGCTAACGCCGGTCCGCTTGTAGGGAACGTGATCAGGGAACGTGATTGCAACTGTCAAAAATAAAACGTGTTCTTTAACGTGCATTTCCAATATGCACAAACAGGAATAATACAACGTGACCCACGTTTTTTAGCAGCACGAGTAGAAATAAAGCCTCATGTCTTTTATACTTGAATATGTGAGGAGTTTCACTACACAAGACTGCATAAATAATCAACAAACCTTGGCATGGAGATTCCTCACACGAGACTGTTGCAAATATAATCAACAAGCATTGGCAATTAGCAAAGAACTTTCAAAACATACAGGAAAAAAAAAAACAATTAACGAATCATTACTTGTGTTATTCTTTACAAGATGATTCTTCCAGATGAGTTCTAGCATAGTTGTTACAACAGACTGTAACAGTAGCTCCCCTCAAAGGCCGCCCCACCGGACGAGGCTTGAGGGGGTAACGTAAATGAAATTGTCTCAAAAGTCGTGGAGCATGAACATATGATGCTGGTTCCCATGAATTTTCAGTAGCGTCAAAACCTTTTCAGGCTATCAAATAGTACAATTTACCTCGCATTCTCTTTGCATCCAAAACCTTCTGAACTTCATATTCTAGATGTCCGTCAATAGGAGGGGGTGGAGGTTCTGGTCTGGTTTGCGGATTATAGGGTTTTAGTAGGGATACATGAAAAGCAGGGTGTACAGGATATTCTTGGGGTAAGTCCAACTTAACTGTTACTGGATTAATGATCTTTTCAATTACAAATGGACCCATGTATCTTGGCATCAGTTTTCTAGGTCCTGACAACTTTAGGTTTTTTGTGGAAAGCCAAACACTATTTCCTACCTGATATAATGAAGGAGCTATTCTATGTTTATCTGCTTGCTTCTTCATAGAGTCTTTGTATTTGTTTAAATGTTTCATAGCTTTTGCTTGTATATTTAGTAGAGTGGAAAGTCGCTCCGTGACCCCTGGTGTTAAAGAGGGGATCACAGAAATAGGTAATGCTTGTGGATGGTACCCTTGTAAAAAATAAAACGGAGAACATTTTATTGCAGAATGCACATTGTTATTATAAATAAATTCTGCAACAGGTAATAACTTATCCCAGTCAGTGGGGAATTCTGCCATCAAACAACGTAGAGTTTGCAATAATGTTTGATTAACTCTTTCAGTTTGGCCGTCAGTTTCAGGGTGAAAGGCAGTTGAAAGAGCTATATCCAATTTTAGACTTTTTCCTAAGTTGGTCCAAAATTTTGAGGTAAATTGGCTCCCCCTATCCGAAAGGATCTTGGTTGGCAAACCATGTAACCTCACTATTTCTTTAATGAAAACATCTGTCAACTGTGCAGCAGTAGGGAGTTTCACCAAAGGGATAAAATGTGCCATTTTTGACAAATAGTCCACTACCATCAAAATAGTGGTATACACATTTGCCTTAGGTAAATTAACTATGAAGTCCAAACTGATTGTATGCCAAGGACTCGGAGGAGTTGGCAATGGTTGTAATAACCCCATGGGTGCTTTGTGTACAGATTTATTTCTTGCACAAATTGGACAGGAATCTACATACCTTTTAACGTCTGCGATCATGGAAGACCACCAAAAATGTTTTTTGCAATTTTCCAAGGTTTTTTGTGATCCTGGATGCCCTGCTAAACGTAAATCATGATGCCAGGTTAAAATCTTTTCTTGTAAACTCTTAGTTGGCACATATAACAAAGAATTATGGTACAATAAACCATCTTGTATAGTATTGTGAGGATTTTTTAACCACTCCTGTGTTGTTACATTAAAATGTTCTTCCCTGATTTGTATTAAAAAATCTTGTTGTACAACTGGAGCCAGAATTTTTTGTGGAGGAATAATGGGGGGGGGGGGGGGGCAATTCCTTCTTTTTTCAAATCAGCTGTCTACCCATACCTAGATAGGACATCTGACTGAATTTGCTGTGCACCTGGTCGATAAGTAATAACAAAATCAAAGGCGCTAAAAATATTCAGCCAACGCATCTGTCTGGGTGTCAATGCTCTTACAGAACTAAAAAACTGTACATTTTTGTGATCACTAAATATAGTGACAGGGAATTTTGTGCCCATCAGGTGGTGTCTCCATTCAGTAAAAGCCAATTTAATTGCCAAAAGCTCTCTCTCAGCCACAGTATAATTTTGCTCAGCAGGTAACAATTTTTTAGAATAGTACGCTACAGGATGTAACTGACCATCCTGGATATCTCTTTGAGATAGTACTGCTCCCACTGCCACCTGTGAAGCATCAGCCTCTACAAAAAATGGAAGATCTGGATCTGGGTGTTTTAATAGCGGTGCAGAGGGGAATTTTTCTTTGAGTGTTTTAAACGCCTGTGCTGTGCATTCTGACCATACAAACTTTTGTCCTTTATGTAACAATTGGGTCAGAGGTACAACAGTTTCAGCAAAAACAGGGAATAAAACGCCTATAAAAATTGGCAAAACCTAAAACCTTTTGTACTTCCTTTACAGTTGTAGGTTCTGGCCACTCCTTAATAGCATTTACCTTTTTTACATCCATCATTATTCCTGCTGGAGACAAACAATACCAAAGAAAATCCACTGTATCTGTATTGAAAATACACTTCTCAAGTTTAGCAAAAAGATGGTTTGACAACAATTTTTGCAATACCGCTCTAACTTGCTGCACATGGTCTTCTCTTGTTTTTGAATAGATAAGTATATCATCGATATACACAATTACACAAACATCAAGGAATTCATGCAACACCTCATTGATAAAAAATTGAAATGCCGCAGGTGCATTGCATAGCCCGAAAGGCATCACTGTATATTCAAATAAGCCAAATTTAGTTTTAAACGCTGTTTTCCATTCGTCATTTTCTTTGACTCTAACAAGGTGATATGCACCTCTCAAGTCTAATTGTGTATATTGTAGAATGACGTAATTGGTCTAAGAGCACAGGTATTAAAGGCAATGGATACTTATTCTTTATTGTGGCCTTGTTTAATCCGCGGTAGTCAATACAAGCGCGGATGTGGTACTTTAAAATTTGGGACCGCGTAGGAGGCAGGGCCCTACCCTGCCTATTCCGGTATCAGCGAACCGCGAATGGCCAATGCGGTATGTACAAGTGCTTTGCATAACGTTTCATCGATAAATGCACTGTGTATACGACATTACACATTGACTTCGTGGGTTCCATTTTGGAGCGGTGGCCATCTTATGGTTGCCCTCACATAGGCTACACATCAAGGACAAACACAGGCCTTCAGAACACATGTGCCTTCCATTGACTTCTCTGTGACCTACGCGATTTGGCTCCACCGCCCCAGATCAGTCCGGTCCCACGAGCTCCCCGTTCTACGGCCACCTGTGATTAGCATCAAGGTTTGACACACCATAAAGCCTTTTCATCCCACTCAAGCCTCCGGCTAATCTCTTTCACACCTGACTCTTCCTGCTTTATGGCTTGTTTTACAAACAGGAGGTGCCCGTGTTTATTGGGGTCTGCTGATATCTGATGTGGGATCTGAGCCTCGCTGGGTAAATAATTGTGGGCTGGCTGAACTGGAATGTGGGATGGTCATCATGACTCTGCCTTTTCGTTTGTAATGAATACATATGAATGACCATATCGTAAAACAAGGAATGTGCGCGTGAAGCATGATATTTTGTATATAAGGAGAAGCCCGTTTTTGTAAAAGAAGCAGTCTCCTGAGAACATACATTGTGTTGTACTTCTTGGATACCTGTAATTGGTCTGCAGCCAATAAATACGATCTTTGACTTCACCTAGAAGACTCTGTGTTTCTGTGGGTCTGAAACAGGAAGAACTCGAAGTCTTAGGGTGTGTTCCCCTGCACCACTGGGTTTTAAAAACCCAGTACTTCAGTTGGCGCCCAACTCGGGGCGATTTCAGCGGTACCGGTCCAAGCCAGAGGTTCGTGAGGAGCTTCGTGTGGAAATTCCGGAGGAAGGCCGCCAGTTCATCGACCCCTGCATGTCGACGTGGTCCGAAAGTCTTTTCTGCGAGGTTCTCTGCGTCCCGACGGCTACGAAGGACTGCTGCCCTGATTAATCGCCCTGTTTTGGACCCTTGACGATTTGGTAGAGCGAAACAATTGAGAGAGTCTTCTGGTGACGCCATCGATCATCGATACTTCAGTTAAGTATAAGTGGAGCGTCTCCCAGTTTGTTTGGTATCCTTCAGGAATTTGGTATCCTTCGGGATCGCTTTGATTTGGAACTTGCAAGTGCCAAAGCCAGAAGACTCGTGTATTCACCAGACTATCGTATTCGATAATCCTTTGAAGTTTGAAACTAGACTAGTGAGCGAAGATGCCTGGTTCTAGTGTATTTGGCAGTTTGTTTTGTTTGGGTTCCCAATTAGAGGATTCGTGTCCAGTTCCTCCAATTGGAACTCCAACTTATGAGCTTTATGTAAAACATGGCGTGGGCCCCTTCGCATATAATGAAGTATGGATCCGATACACCAGAAAGGACGGTGTTTTAAAATGGCCCCAAAATGGTAGTTTCGATACAGATATCTTAGATAATTTGGAAGTTAAATTATTTAAAAAGAAAGCCCGGCCGGCGATGTTTGATTCTTTCCGCCTATGGCGAAAGGAGGCCAAACAGAAGGAAATTAAGCTAGCAAAAAGGAATAAGAGAGAAAAAGGTATGTCAATGATGCAAGCAGCTGTGCAATTTAAAGATAATGAGGAGGAACAAATGAATGAGCAGTTACATAGGCAGCGCAAAAATCCGATTGGCCGCACTCTGCTAGTCCTACCAGCGTGTTACCCCAAAGAATTGTGGTCCATGAAGTAGCGTCGGCGGGTACGCCTATGCCAAAAGTTTAAAATGAAAATAAGTGTCGCGTTAGCCATCCCTGGACACGTGTTTCGAGGTAGTTGCCTCTCGTCAGCAGGGAGTAGGTGTGTGTGTAGGGTTGCTGCGTAGGCTGCCAAAAAATATTCTCAGGTAAAGTACCACTCAAGGCGTGCAGGTGCGTAGCCATGGGCTCGTCAGCCCCACCGGCTCAAGGGAGCCTGAATGTAAACAAAAATCCGATTGGCCGCACTCTGCTAGTCCTACCAGCGTGTTACCCCAAAGAATTGTGGTCCATGAAGTAGCGTCGGCGGGTACGCCTATGCCAAAAGTTTAAAATGAAAATAAGTGTCGCGTTAGCCATCCCTGGACACGTGTTTCGAGGTAGTTGCCTCTCGTCAGCAGGGAGTAGGTGTGTGTGTAGGGTTGCTGCGTAGGCTGCCAAAAAATATTCTCAGGTAAAGTACCACTCAAGGCGTGCAGGTGCGTAGCCATGGGCTCGTCAGCCCCACCGGCTCAAGGGAGCCTGAATGTAAACAAAAATCCGATTGGCCGCACTCTGCTAGTCCTACCAGCGTGTTACCCCAAAGAATTGTGGTCCATGAAGTAGCGTCGGCGGGTACGCCTATGCCAAAAGTTTAAAATGAAAATAAGTGTCGCGTTAGCCATCCCTGGACACGTGTTTCGAGGTAGTTGCCTCTCGTCAGCAGGGAGTAGGTGTGTGTAGGGTTGCTGCGTAGGCTGCCAAAAAATATTCTCAGGTAAAGTACCACTCAAGGCGTGCAGGTGCGTAGCCATGGGCTCGTCAGCCCCACCGGCTCAAGGGAGCCTGAATGTAAACAAAAATCCGATTGGCCGCACTCTGCTAGTCCTACCAGCGTGTTACCCCAAAGAATTGTGGTCCATGAAGTAGCGTCGGCGGGTACGCCTATGCCAAAAGTTTAAAATGAAAATAAGTGTTGCGTTAGCCATCCCTGGACACGTGTTTCGAGGTAGTTGCCTCTCGTCAGCAGGGAGTAGGTGTGTGTGTAGGGTTGCTGCGTAGGCTGCCAAAAAATATTCTCAGGTAAAGTACCACTCAAGGCGTGCAGGTGCGTAGCCATGGGCTCGTCAGCCCCACCGGCTCAAGGGAGCCTGAATGTAAACAAAAATCCGATTGGCCGCACTCTGCTAGTCCTACCAGCGTGTTACCCCAAAGAATTGTGGTCCATGAAGTAGCGTCGGCGGGTACGCCTATGCCAAAAGTTTAAAATGAAAATAATGGTCGCGTTAGCCATCCCTGGACACGTGTTTCGAGGTAGTTGCCTCTCGTCGGCAGGGAGTAGGTGTGTGTGTAGGGTTGCTGCGTAGGCTGCCAAAAAATATTCTCAGGTAAAGTATCACTCAAGGCGTGCAGGTGCGTAGCCATGGGCTCGTCAGCCCCACCGGCTCAAGGGAGCCTGAATGTAAACAAAAATCCGATTGGCCGCACTCTGCTAGTCCTACCAGCGTGTTACCCCAAAGAATTGTGGTCCATGAAGTAGCGTCGGCGGGTACGCCTATGCCAAAAGTTTAAAATGAAAATAAGTGTCGCGTTAGCCATCCCTGGACACGTGTTTCGAGGTAGTTGCCTCTCGTCAGCAGGGAGTAGGTGTGTGTGTAGGGTTGCTGCGTAGGCTGCCAAAAAATATTCTCAGGAAAAGTACCACTCAAGGCGTGCAGGTGCGTAGCCATGGGCTCGTCAGCCCCACCGGCTCAAGGGAGCCTGAATGTAAACAAAAATCCGATTGGCCGCACTCTGCTAGTCCTACCAGCGTGTTACCCCAAAGAATTGTGGTCCATGAAGTAGCGTCGGCGGGTACGCCTATGCCAAAAGTTTAAAATGAAAATAAGTGTCGCGTTAGCCATCCCTGGACACGTGTTTCGAGGTAGTTGCCTCTCGTCAGCAGGGAGTAGGTGTGTGTGTAGGGTTGCTGCGTAGGCTGCCAAAAAATATTCTCAGGTAAAGTACCACTCAAGGCGTGCAGGTGCGTAGCCATGGGCTCGTCAGCCCCACCGGCTCAAGGGAGCCTGAATGTAAACAAAAATCCGATTGGCCGCACTCTGCTAGTCCTACCAGCGTGTTACCCCAAAGAATTGTGGTCCATGAAGTAGCGTCGGCGGGTACGCCTATGCCAAAAGTTTAAAATGAAAATAAGTGTCGCGTTAGCCATCCCTGGACACGTGTTTCGAGGTAGTTGCCTCTCGTCAGCAGGGAGTAGGTGTGTGTGTAGGGTTGCTGCGTAGGCTGCCAAAAAATATTCTCAGGTAAAGTACCACTCAAGGCGTGCAGGTGCGTAGCCATGGGCTCGTCAGCCCCACTGGCTCAAGGGAGCCTGAATGTAAACAAAAATCCGATTGGCCGCACTCTGCTAGTCCTACCAGCGTGTTACCCCAAAGAATTGTGGTCCATGAAGTAGCGTCGGCGGGTACGCCTATGCCAAAAGTTTCAAATGAAAATAAGTGTCGCGTTAGCCATCCCTGGACACGTGTTTCGAGGTAGTTGCCTCTCGTCAGCAGGGAGTAGGTGTGTGTGTAGGGTTGCTGCGTAGGCTGCCAAAAAATATTCTCAGGTAAAGTACCACTCAAGGCGTGCAGGTGCGTAGCCATGGGCTCGTCAGCCCCACCGGCTCAAGGGAGCCTGAATGTAAACAAAAATCCGATTGGCCGCACTCTGCTAGTCCTACCAGCGTGTTACCCCAAAGAATTGTGGTCCATGAAGTAGCGTCGGCGGGTACGCCTATGCCAAAAGTTTAAAATGAAAATAAGTGTCGCGTTAGCCATCCCTGGACACGAGTTTCGAGGTAGTTGCCTCTCGTCAGCAGGGAGTAGGTGTGTGAGTAGGGTTGCTGCGTAGGCTGCCAAAAAATATTCTCAGGTAAAGTACCACTCAAGGCGTGCAGGTGCGTAGCCATGGGCTCGTCAGCCCCACCGGCTCAAGGGAGCCTGAATGTAAACAAAAATCCGATTGGCCGCACTCTGCTAGTCCTACCAGCGTGTTACCCCAAAGAATTGTGGTCCATGAAGTAGCGTCGGCGGGTACGCCTATGCCAAAAGTTTCAAATGAAAATAAGTGTCGCGTTAGCCATCCCTGGACACGTGTTTCGAGGTAGTTGCCTCTCGTCAGCAGGGAGTAGGTGTGTGTGTAGGGTTGCTGCGTAGGCTGCCAAAAAATATTCTCAGGTAAAGTACCACTCAAGGCGTGCAGGTGCGTAGCCATGGGCTCGTCAGCCCCACCGGCTCAAGGGAGCCTGAATGTAAACAAAAATCCGATTGGCCGCACTCTGCTAGTCCTACCAGCGTGTTACCCCAAAGAATTGTGGTCCATGAAGTAGCGTCGGCGGGTACGCCTATGCCAAAAGTTTAAAATGAAAATAAGTGTCGCGTTAGCCATCCCTGGACACGTGTTTCGAGGTAGTTGCCTCTCGTCAGCAGGGAGTAGGTGTGTGTGTAGGGTTGCTGCGTAGGCTGCCAAAAAATATTCTCAGGTAAAGTACCACTCAAGGCGTGCAGGTGCGTAGCCATGGGCTCGTCAGCCCCACCGGCTCAAGGGAGCCTGAATGTAAACAAAAATCCGATTGGCCGCACTCTGCTAGTCCTACCAGCGTGTTACCCCAAAGAATTGTGGTCCATGAAGTAGCGTCGGCGGGTACGCCTATGCCAAAAGTTTAAAATGAAAATAAGTGTCACGAGCATAGGTGTATCCGCCGACGCTAACTACAGGGACCACAGTTCTTTGGGGTAACACGCAGGTAGGTCAGCAGTGTGCGACCATTTTGTTGTAACTATTTAGTGGCTCTCTGAGCCGGGGAGTCGACGGACTCAGGTTACGCACCTGCGTTGCTACGAGAGGTACTAGACCTGATAATGATTTTAGCAGCTTACATTGCAACCCTACACTCTTTCCTACTCCCTGCTGACGAGAGGCAACTACCTCGAAACACGTGTCCAGGGATGGCTAACGCTATTCACACTTGCACTCACGACACGAGCATAGGTGTATCCGCCGACGCTAACTACAGGGACCACAGTTCTTTGGGGTAACACGCAGGTAGGTCAGCAGTGTGCGACCATTTTGTTGTAACTATTTAGTGGCTCTCTGAGCCGGGGAGTCGACGGACTCAGGTTACGCACCTGCGTTGCTACGAGAGGTACTAGACCTGATAATGATTTTAGCAGCTTACATTGCAACCCTACACTCTTTCCTACTCCCTGCTGACGAGAGGCAACTACCTCGAAACACGTGTCCAGGGATGGCTAACGCTATTCACACTTGCACTCACGACACGAGCATAGGTGTATCCGCCGACGCTAACTACAGGGACCACAGTTCTTTGGGGTAACACGCAGGTAGGTCAGCAGTGTGCGACCATTTTCTTGTAACTATTTAGTGGCTCTCTGAGCCGGGGAGTCGACGGACTCAGGTTACGCACCTGCGTTGCTACGAGAGGTACTAGACCTGATAATGATTTTAGCAGCTTACATTGCAACCCTACACTCTTTCCTACTCCCTGCTGACGAGAGGCAACTACCTCGAAACACGTGTCCAGGGATGGCTAACGCTATTCACACTTGCACTCACGACACGAGCATAGGTGTATCCGCCGACGCTAACTACAGGGACCACAGTTCTTTGGGGTAACACGCAGGTAGGTCAGCAGTGTGCGACCATTTTGTTGTAACTATTTAGTGGCTCTCTGAGCCGGGGAGTCGACGGACTCAGGTTACGCACCTGCGTTGCTACGAGAGGTACTAGACCTGATAATGATTTTAGCAGCTTACATTGTAACCCTACACTCTTTCCTACTCCCTGCTGACGAGAGGCAACTACCTCGAAACACGTGTCCAGGGATGGCTAACGCTATTCACACTTGCACTCACGACACGAGCATAGGTGTATCCGCCAATGCTAACTACAGGGACCACAGTTCTTTGGGGTAACACGCAGGTAGGTCAGCAGTGTGCGACCATTTTGTTGTAACTATTTAGTGGCTCTCTGAGCCGGGGAGTCGACGGACTCAGGTTACGCACCTGCGTTGCTACGAGAGGTACTAGACCTGATAATGATTTTAGCAGCTTACATTGCAACCCTACACTCTTTCCTACTCCCTGCTGATGAGAGGCAACTACCTCGAAACACGTGTCCAGGGATGGCTAACGCTATTCACACTTGCACTCACGACACGAGCATAGGTGTATACGCCGACGCTAACTACAGGGACCACAGTTCTTTGGGGTAACACGCAGGTAGGTCAGCAGTGTGCGACCATTTTGTTGTAACTATTTAGTGGCTCTCTGAGCCGGGGAGTCGACGGACTCAGGTTACGCACCTGCGTTGCTACGAGAGGTACTAGACCTGATAATGATTTTAGCAGCTTACATTGCAACCCTACACTCTTTCCTACTCCCTGCTGACGAGAGGCAACTACCTCGAAACACGTGTCCAGGGATGGCTAACGCTATTCACACTTGCACTCACGACACGAGCATAGGTGTATCCGCCGACGCTAACTACAGGGACCACAGTTCTTTGGGGTAACACGCAGGTAGGTCAGCAGTGTGCGACCATTTTGTTGTAACTATTTAGTGGCTCTCTGAGCCGGGGAGTCGACGGACTCAGGTTACGCACCTGCGTTGCTACGAGAGGTACTAGACCTGATAATGATTTTAGCAGCTTACATTGCAACCCTACACTCTTTCCTACTCCCTGCTGCGAGAGGCAACTACCTCGAAACACGTGTCCAGGGATGGCTAACGCTATTCACACTTGCACTCACGACACGAGCATAGGTGTATCCGCCGACGCTAACTACAGGGACCACAGTTCTTTGGGGTAACACGCAGGTAGGTCAGCAGTGTGCGACCATTTTGTTGTAACTATTTAGTGGCTCTCTGAGCCGGGGAGTCGACGGACTCAGGTTACGCACCTGCGTTGCTACGAGAGGTACTAGACCTGATAATGATTTTAGCAGCTTACATTGCAACCCTACACTCTTTCCTACTCCCTGCTGACGAGAGGCAACTACCTCGAAACACGTGTCCAGGGATGGCTAACGCTATTCACACTTGCACTCACGACACGAGCATAGGTGTATCCGCCGACGCTAACTACAGGGACCACAGTTCTTTGGGGTAACACGCAGGTAGGTCAGCAGTGTGCGACCATTTTGTTGTAATTACATAGGCAGCGCAAACTAGGGATCGATAAATGTTACCCAGTTTTGGCACCCCTTCTACAAGATGAGACGAAAGAGAAAGAGAAAGATTCCCTAATGTCCCATTTGCTAAGTTCGCCACCCCCGTATGCGCAAAATGCCACAGCGCCTCCACAGCTCGTAAATGTGCAGCCTCCAGTTAATGTGCCGCAAGCTTTCCTGCAGCCGCCAGCTCCTCATCAGCCGGCACCTACTCTTGTGGCGCAGCCCCATCAAGGGCCGCCAATCTCGTTACCTGTCTCCCCTGCGCTTCCTGCGACTTTGCCTGCCCCATCAACTGCCTCCCTTGGCGCTCTTCCTGATACTGTCCTTGCATCTGCATCTACACCTACTGTGCTTCCCTCTGTCTTTCCCCCTGTTCTTGCCTCACCCTCTCCTTCTACACGACAAAGAATAGCTAGCGCAGTCACCAGTTTCATATCGCCTTTATTTGGGTCGTCTAGTGTGACCCCTGACTCAAAGCGTAAGCAGTTGCGTAGTCAGCGGCCTGGTTCTGAAGAGAAAGAAGTATTAGACCACATGGCACGTAACTGGATTGTTCATCCATCCAGGTATAATGTGGAGTCTGTCATGAGTGTTTTTCGTCAATGGGAAACACCAAAGCAAAGATATGTTTTTGAGAAAATGTGTGAATTCCTCTGTGAGGAATTGGAAGATCATGGTCTAGACTCAAGCCCGCAGGAGTTGTGTCGCTTACGGTTTGAATTTGACAAAGGCACGATTGTGGGTCCCAACGTTGATAGAGCAGTTACGACATTGTTGTCTTTCAGAAATGGGGATTGTCATCAGTCACTGTTCGAACAAGAGTTTGCTGTAGGGAAAAAGGGAAAAGTGCGACAATGCCCTATGAGAGAAGTCCCTCCGGTATGGAAGGAAGCCGTTGCGGCTGATGCCGCTCGAGGTATTGCTGCTGCTCCAGCTCATTTCCAGCGTGTTTGGGTGCATGTCCCTTGGAAACGATCTGAAGTAATAGCGCTTAAACAGACATTGCCTGATCCCCGTAAAAACCCTGCAGGATATTATAAGGAGTTGTCACAAACGGCAGGATCATGTATCATGAATCTAGCTGACATAGATATGTTGTTTGGAAATGTTGTTCCACAGCCTTTGTGGGATTGATTCGTAATGCAGATCATGCTGCAGAGTTAGGTGATACATGGGCTAATATTATTATTGCTAATGATGGACAAGATGGTGGTGCCAAGGCTGACCCTTTGGTAGCAGAACTCCCTGCAAGAATCATTGCTTACATGAAAACTTTAATGCCCGCGATGCGCGTGAATTGGGATAAACTCTCCGCATGCAAGCAGAAGAAAGATGAAACAGTGTCCGATTTCTTTACAAGGTTTGAAGAAACGTTTATCGACCACAGTGGTCAAGATATGAGTACTGAAGGTGGCCAACGGTTATTTGTTGATAAATGTGTGCAGAATCTACTTCCCGAGTTGTGTAAGAAGTTAAAAGATTCAGACAGTTCTTGGGCTGTTTCCTCTTCAGCGCAAATACTGGCTACTGCACAGTATTACGAAAATAGGGATAAAGACGAGAAGGATAGAACGGACAAGAAAACGAAAGAATTGAAAACGAAGGTTCTGTTACAGCAAGCTTACCCGCCACGTGGTGGCCAGAGTAATTATCAGCAACCGCCACAGTTTCAGAGAAACATGCAAAGGTACGAGTATTCTCAACCACGCGTTCCAGTAGGCCCTAATCAATGTTCGTATTGTAAAGAGGAAGGTCATTTTAAGTATAGTTGTCCTAAATTAATGCAGCGTACTAGTAATGCGTATGGCGCAAGAGATAGAGGTGGTCCGCAAGCTCCTAGAGGCAGAGGGCGTGGAAATGTTCCCCAGAACGCGCGTCCTCTTCCGCCTCAAAATACGATAAATAGCTTTGATCAGCAAGCCAATGCAACTGGTAATACAGCTCAGTACTATAATAATGACTATTATGCAGAAGACGACAATGTGGAAGGTAATGATTACTAGGACAGCCATAGACAGAGAGAGGGAGTTGTTTCAGTGCCAGTGGATCAGAGTGGACCGTATGTTAAGGTGACTACAGCGGGTGTAACAGAGCCCTTTCTGCTGGACACTGGTGCTGCAAAGAGTTCAATTATGCATTCAAAACTCCCTGGCGCGCCTTTGTCTGGCGAAATGAATGTTTCAGTAGGTTTTTCTGGCGCCCCGGTTAGGAACCCGATTTCTGGTCCTATGCCCCTTTCTGTTGGACCTTGTGAGCTAAAAGCACCCCTCATCCTAACGACAGGTTGTGGTGAAAATCTGTTAGGGTTGGATTTGTTAAAAAGATTGCATGCGACACTATATTGTTCTCCCTCAGGAGTACAACTTACATTGGGTAAGGAAGTGATTTCCCCAATGTATTTGTCAAAGAATAAATTGCCACCTGAATTGTCATCCCTTCCGGATGTCCTTTGGGCTACTGGCCCCAATGATGTGGGTCTCTTGGAAATACCGCCATATGTGGTCACTTTAAAAGCCAATGTCAGATTGCCACGCATTCCCCAGTACAAGATCTCCAATGAAGGTCAGAAAGCGTTGTTAGCAATTATCAGTGATTTGATTAAAAAGGGTGTAATTGAAGAGACAAGAGGCAACGTTTGCAATAGTCCTGTTTTACCTGTTTTAAAACGTACGGACCCTTCACAGCCACCTGTTTACAGATTCGTGATTGATCTTAGAGAGGTAAATAAGATTGTTGTGCCACAGTTTCCAGTTGTCCCTGATATAACTGCCTTGTTAACTATGATTACAGCCTCCGCTGCATGGTTCTCAGTGATTGATTTAAAGAATGCCTTCTTCAGCATCCCAATTGCAGAGGAGAGCAGGGACATTTTTGGCTTCAGTTTAGGAGGTCGAAGCTTCCGCTTTAAACGCGCTCCACAGGGCTACTGTGAAAGTCCATCAATATACAGTCAGGCTTTAAAGGCGCAGCTTGATGCACTTGTTTTACCTAGTGGTGCTACCCTCATTCAGTACGTTGACGATTTACTAATCGCCGCGGATACTGAAAAGATTTGTAAAGAAGCTACATTGTCATTGTTGCGTCACTTGTCTGCCTTTCATCACAAAGTGTCTCTCTCAAAACTGCAATATTGTCGACAAGAAGTGACCTACTTAGGTCATCTCTTATCGAAGGAGGGAAGGAAACTGACCCCAGAAAGAATTCAAGCCATTGCACAATTAAGTGTGCCAAGAACACAGAGAGAAGTGCGTGCTTTCTTAGGCATTACTTCATACTGTAGGCACTGGATCCCAAGTTTTTCTTTGCTGGCAAAACCTTTGTTAGCATTAACCTGTAAAAATACACCGAATCCTGTCCCATGGTCTGAAGAGTGTCAGAAAAGTTTTTTGGAATTGCGTAATGCATTATGTTCAGCTCCTGTGTTGGGTACCCCTGACTACAGCAAGCCTTTTACATTGTATGTTCATGAAAAGGACGGTTGCGCATTATCAGTGTTAACACAGCCTTTTGGCGACAGACCGCGTCCATGCGCATATTTTTCGTCAACTTTGGACCCGGTAGCGAGGGCATTGCCAAGTTGTTTGAGAGCTACAGCCGCAGCAGCTGTGTCTATTCGACAGTCTGCTGGACTAGTGATGGATAATACATTGATTGTAATGGTTCCACATGCTGTGGACACATTGTTAAACCGGACCAAGACACAGCACTTAACTAGTGCTCGATTGTCAGGGTATGAATTGACACTGTTGGCAAACCATATACACATAAAGAGATGCAACACGTTGAATCCAGCTACATTATTGCCGATTCCAGCAGACATAGATGAGATTGAGCAGCATGATTGTCTGTTCAGAACAGATGAAGAGACGAAAGGGAGAGTGGATCTTAAAGATACTCCCCTAACTGAGTGTGATGGTACCTTATGGGTGGATGGTTCGTGCTTCAAGCTTCCGAATGGTGATACGACTGCTGCATATGCTATCACGACTTTGCACACGATTGTTGAGACTGCACGCATACCACATAATTCGGCTTAAGCAGCAGAATTAATTGCCCTTACAAGAGCATGCGTGTTGTCTGAAGGAATGAAAGTGAACATATATACTGACAGTCAGTACGCCTTTGGCGTGGCCCATAGTTTTGGGCGATTATGGAAAGAACGTGGGTTCCTGACTTCGCATGGAGCTAAAATTCAGAATGGCAAGTTGGTGAATGATCTCCTTGAGTCACTGACCTTACCGTTACAAGTTGCGATTATGAAATGCAGTGCGCACAAAAAGGTCACTGATGATGTTGGTCGTGGTAATGCATTTGCTGACAAAATCGCGAAAGAAACAGCAAAAGATGTGAAGACTCGAATGTATGTTGCAGGCCCTGCAAGATGGGTTGGTGATGTTTGAATGTGTGAAGACACGATAGAGAGTGTGAAGTCCCTTCAAGCTGAAGCCACAGAGAAAGAGTTGAGCAAGTGGAGAGAAAGTAAGGGTAAATTGGATGAGAATGGTTGTTGGGTTGATTTGTCAGAACATCGGCGATGGTTGTTACCTGATGCATATGTGCTTCCAGTGGTTACTATGGCACATGGAATGGCACATATCAGTGTGAAAGGAATCTGTAAGTTGTTGGCTCCAGTATGGCAGAACGCTGGAATTCCCAAGTGTGCAGAGAATGTCGTCAAGAATTGTATGGTATGTTTGAAATACAATCCTGGTAGGGCAACCCCAACTCCAGCTGGTCATTTTGCGCCTCCATCATATCCATTTGAGGTTTTGCAGCTAGATTTTATCCACATGGAAAGGTGCAACAACTTGAAATATGTACTGGTTGTTGTTTGCGCTTTTTCAAAATAGATAGAAGCATATCCCCTAAAGGACAACACTGCTTTATCCACAGCCAAAGCCCTTGTGAAAGAATTTTTCCCTAGGTTTGGAATGCCAAGAATGGTGTGGAGTGATAATGGGAGTGAATTTGTGGGTCGAGTGATGAAGAATGTGTGTGAGGACTGGGCATAAAGCAGAAGTTCCACGCTGCAAATCACCCCCAATAAGCTGGATTAGTAGAGTGCTACAATGGCACTCTGAAACTCAAACTGGCCAAAATCCAGGCGAGCTCCGGTCTTAAATGGCCTGACGCTCTGCCTTTAGCACTCCTATCAACAAGAATGACTGTGCATTCACGAGTGGGACTTAGCCCATATGAGATCATATTTGGCCGCCCAGCCAATGTATGGGGTGTGCCAAGACCGACAAAATTCAGTGAAATCAAACATCCAGTACTGCTTGACTATCTGTATGAATTGACGGCTAAATTGCGTGTTTTACACCAACAGGTGCACGATACTCTGCCCCAGGCCTCTGAAGCTCCAGGACACCCTATCGACCCTGGCTCGTGGGTGCTTGTGAAAAACTTTCAGCGAAAGAACAACGATGAGCCCCGTTGGATCAGCCCTCGCCTCGTACTTCTATCGACAAGATCAGCGGTTCGAGTGAAAGGGAAAAAGAATTGGATACACGGCGCCCACTGCAAACGGATCCCTTTGCCTCTACCATATGACCGGTGGGTCCAGGAGGGTATCGCTGATTCTGAAACTGACACTGTCCCCCGTCTTGTGCCATTTAGTGATGCACGTATAAAGGGAACGACTTCAGAACGAGAACGCGACGATATTTTGCAGGAAGCTGTGCCACCGTCAACTCGAATAGACACCACAGAGCCTGAACTCTTGTTTCAAGACCAGACAGTACCTGGCAGAAACCGCTACAACCTGAGACCAAGGCCTATGGACAAATAAAAATTCCCTTCCCTTACTATTTTTTGATATTATAGCTCTCCCATCTGAAGGACTTTTTGATTTTTATTTTTCGAACCTCCATCCGGGTTCAGCCGCAGGGTCGCGGTTCCAAGACTTCGGGGTACAGGCCGAAGACGTTAGGTCAACGGTTCTGGTTGGTCTGGGGCGTTCCCTGGACTGACAGGCGTACTCCTTAGCAGAAGATACTCACCCGCCGTGAGCGGCACGATTAGAGGATGGAGTTTTTCAAGATGGAGAGACCCGCTGAGGAAATGAACTTTAAGACGAAAATATGTAGAATAATGAAGAGCAAACGTTTTGTATTATTATGTCTGTTTATATTATTTAGTATGATGGTGTTTACTATAGGTTATGTATTCTTCTCCTCTCAAGAGCCATTTGCACCCACTGAACAGCCTATACCTCCTCCTACTGCCTCCTTACACTCTTTCCACCCTCTGCCTGAACACGAACAAGCTAGACGTTCCGAGTTTGTAAACAATTCATTCATTCAACTCCTGCACCAGCACCAACTAGTCATGAATACAACCAATTGCTGGGTGTGTGGTTTAATGCCACATACCATTAACAAAGGTATTCCTTATCTAGTGCTGCCGTTTAGCTATAATGGATCGTCATGGGCATTCCAGACCATGTTTCTTTTTCCATTAGATGCCTACTCCCCGCGACAACCGCGTTCCATCAGACCTAGCACAAATAATAAAGCCTTAATGAAAGGAGTTGCCGATATGAGCAGAGATATCGACGCATACTCATCTATTCCCAAGGATGAATTGCGAGCTTATGTAGGTTGGAACGCGACGAGGTATAGCATTAGTCTGGGTGAAAGGCAACGAAAAATCTCATCCCCAATTTGGGTCGTACCCCACATAGGTCGGTTCTGTTTACAAGGTAATGGTCAGAATCCAAGAGCTCAACTGGGGAAAAGTGACTGTACTGAAATGTACACTTTTCCATCACAGTTTTCCCCTGCGTTTTTGGCTGCCAAGGGTACATATTTTGTTTGCAATGACCGAGCATATACATGGTTGCCACCTGATTTCTCGGGCACATGTTATATTGCAAACTTGCTACCGCCAACATTTACTGCTGCCTCTGATTATCACAAGACCATAGTTGTGAGAGGCGTGATTAGTCAGGAGGATACTGCCGGTCAGGAAGCAGGAGACTTCTTTTTGGGTTTCCTGCCGTCTTGGGGACCGATGGTCAATAGTAGGAACCTGAGACAACTGACTAGTGTGGTTGAATCTACTGTTAATGTAACGGCTGGTGCCCTTGGTAATTTGACAGCTGAGCTCCAAGCGGATCGCCTCATGACTTTGCAGAACCGTATGGTTCTAGACGTCATACTTGCAGACCGCGGTGGGGTATGGAAGGTCATCCAATCTAGCTGTTGCATTTTCATACCAGATAACGCTCCAACAGTTTATCAAGCCATCTCCAAACTGCATAAAATATCTGATTCTATTCACGTGGATAAAGCAGATTGGTCACTGATGGGGTGGTTCTGGGAACTGATGTCTGCCTGGGGATGGAAAATTCTGATGGTCATTGGAATGATCTTAGCCATTCTTTTCCTGTTCTGTCTGTGTGTACAGTGTGCTCCCGTGATATGTGGCCTCTGTGCTACATTATGCGTAAGGAAACCTGTATCGAGGGACGAGCTAAGTAATAGGATGATGCTACAGCAACATCTCCATGACTTTATGAATCTAGACCTGGACTCGGATTAATATGAGTATAGTTATTGCCTATGTAAGGGCAAAAGGAGGGTCTGTGGTACTTTAAAATTTGGGACCGCGTAGGAGGCAGGGCCCTACCCTGCCTATTCCGGTATCAGCGAACCGCGAATGGCCAATGCGGTATGTACAAGTGCTTTGCATAACGTTTCATCGATAAATGCACTGTGTATACGACATTACACATTGACTTCGTGGGTTCCATTTTGGAGCGGTGGCCATCTTATGGTTGCCCTCACATAGGCTACACATCAAGGACAAACACAGGCCTTCAGAACACATGTGCCTTCCATTGACTTCTCTGTGACCTATGCGATTTGGCTCCACCGCCCCAGGTCAGTCCGGTCCCACGAGCTCCCCGTCCTACGGCCACCTGTGATTAGCATCAGGGTTTGACAAACCATAAAGCCTTTTCATCCCACACAAGCCTCCGGCTAATCTCTTTCACACCTGACTCTTCCTGCTTTATGGCTTGTTTTACAAACAGGAGGTGCCCGTGTTTATTGGGGTCTGCTGATATCTGATGTGGGATCTGAGCCTCGCTGGGTAAATAATTGTGGGCTGGCTGAACTGGAATGTGGGATGGTCATCATGACTCTGCCTTTTCGTTTGTAATGAATACATATGAATGACCATATCGTAAAACAAGGAATGTGTGCCTGAAGCATGATATTTTGTATATAAGGAGAAGCCCGTTTTTGTAAAAGAAGCAGTCTCCTGAGAACATACATTGTGTTGTACTTCTCGGATACCTGTAATTGGTCTGCAGCCAATAAATACGATCTTTGACTTCACCTAGAAGACTGTGTTTCTGTGGGTCTGAAACAGGAAGAACTCGAAGTCTTAGGGTGTGTTCCCCTGCACCGCTGGGTTTTAAAAACCCAGTACTTCACGGAGACTTCCATCAGGTTTAGGAATGAAAAATAATGGCGAGGATACAGGTGAGGTAGAGTGCCTTATAAACCCTGAAGCCAATAAGTCCTTAAATATTTAGTTTCCTCTTCTGTGAGAGCATAAACTCTTGTGTTAGGCAGGGAAGCTCCAGGTATTAGGTCAATTCGACAGTCGTACGACCTGTGTGGCGGCAAAGAGCCAGCCTTTACTGGGTCGAAAACATCTTGAAATTCTTGATATTCAACTGGTATACTAACAACCTGTGTTTGTGCAGCTGCACAATGTAAAATTGTCATGGATTCAGTGAGTGCTTCTTGATAACAAGACTCACGACAAAAAGTGGAATCTAAAGTTACCGTTCTTAAAGCCCAATTAATTCTAGGATTATGCTGAGTTAACCATGGTACTCCTAGAATTAACCCAAACGTAGGTGTATCAATTAAGTCAAAGCCTATTCTTTCCGTATGTCCATTTTGACATACCATTATCAAGGGAGTCGTTCTCTTGGTGATCATTCCAGAAGATAGAGCTGATCCATCTACTGCACACACTGACTCAGGTTGAGTTTTCCACTCAGTTGGTATCTGTAATTTTTCTGCCATCTTGATATCCATGAAATTCCCAGTGGCTCCGCAATCTAATAAGACTGGGAGGGAATGCCGCACATGGGTACTAATTATCAAAACTACATGTATCATGAAATGTCGAGGTATTCTTGGTACCATATTAGTGGACACATTGGAGGTCAAGAAAGATTCTTTACTCGTGCAAGAGACCCCCCTCCTTGACGAGTTTTTTAGTTTTCCTGCTCTGTGGTGTTTGTGATTAGGGAGTTAACCTTCTTTGCCCCTTTAGGTTTTATAGGACATTCTCTTGCAAAGTGTCCGGATTTTGCACAATATAAACAAAGGTTTAACTTTCTCCTTCTATCCTTTTCCTCTACAGATAAGGGTCCTTTAATAGTCCCAATCTGCATAGGTTCAGACTCAGATACCTTAGTATCACTTTCCTTTCTATCACTTTTTGATACTAAAAATCTTGGTTCAAATCTGGTCTAATTTGACCACATCTCTACAAAATCTGAATATTCATCAGGAAGATCCACTATATGTGCCAAGGCATCTTTTAAGTCATCACGCAAACCTCTGTAAAACAATGATGTGCGCTTTTCCTATGGCCACTGAGTCTCTGTCAAAAGTCTATTAAACTGGGTTACATAAGTTAACAAATCTTGTTTACCTTGTTTTAAATTTAGTAACTCATTGTCACTGGCTTGTACATATGTATGCTTTGCAAACAATTTAGTCATGGTGTTTTTAAAAAACGGCCAATTATGTAGAATGGGATCATCTCGGTCGATATACGGTATAGACCAATTTGCAGCTGTGCCTCCCAAATAGGAAAGCACAAAGGCTACCTTAGTCGCATCAGTGGGAAACAACTGTGGTTTACATGTAAAATGTAATTGGCATTGACTAAGAAATACAGTAAACTTACTAGAATCGCCCAAAAAGCGTTCCGGGGCTGCCAAAGGAACAACATTAGGAACAGCCACCGTTACTTGTACCGGTGAAGAATTGGAATCGGGACTCGTGACTACTTTAGAGACTTTAGACTTACTACCAAACATTGATGGGTCCAAGTGTTGTGACAAAACAGGGTTTCCCCATAAGGAATCTCTCGGTTTATAACGAAGAACTTCCTGCCTTAATACAGTATTTTCATGTTTCAATGTTTCAATTTCAATTTGCATTTTATGTAACGTCTCTGCTAAGGATTGATTTCGTACAACATCATCAGCCAGTGCTTGTGCCATTTCTTGCCCATCAATACCTTCTGTATCAGAATCCATATCTCTCAAGGAGAACCTAATTGTTGTGAAGGCTTACGCTTCTGTTAACCTTCACTCACCTGAAAGGCAGGATGTTCAACTTGAGAGATGTGTGGATTGCTCTTGACTTCCCCCAAGAACTTCCCCCGGACTCAACTGAATGTTTAACACAGTTTGCCCAAGTTAAATCCTTAAGGGAGGGGGGAATAGGGACAAAATAATAAACAAAAAGACACGTCCAATCTCAGCGTGCTTCTATGTTCTCCTGTCTGTCTTCTTTTTGAACACAGTTCTAATGTTAAATAAAGAACAACAGGAAATTAGGAGAAAGAATATAAGATTTACAAAGATTATGTGTTATATCTACATTCATTTGTACCTTTGTTTGGGTCAGGTTTGATCTACACCTGAATACAATGTAGAACACACATCTGCAATGATAAAGAATGAAACATCAGCTGAAATTGTTTGATTATCCTGACCGTGCAAAGGTTTTGTTGAACAATGATTAATTTTGCTTGTAGATACTCACTACTAGATAGTTCGTAGACTGCCAACAAATTATTAATCCAATGACGTCTCTTTTGTCTTTTCTTTCTTGTGTCTTTAGTGCCTTGGATGAGGCGGATGTGCTACACCTGAGAAAGTTCCCACTTGAATTCAGATAAGCAAAGTCTTTTTTATATTTGCATTGTTCTATGCTTGTTGAATCACTAAAGTCCTATACACTTGGCCAAGTATATTTTTAGAAATGAATTGACTAAAGTTTTGTTATTTTAAAACTGGGATAAAACGATGTTCAAGAAACTTACAGTTTGTTTTTGTAGTAGCCAGCCGGTTACTCACTGTTTCCTGAATGTTTTCTCTGTTTGCTTTCTTTTCCCCGTAGGAAATCTGTTCGCGTGACTCCGGATATTCGAAAGAGCAGCTGGAGAGGTTTCCGTGGCAACGAGGGAAGACTTTGGAGACCGGACCGGAAGCTTCGCTGGAGCTCGTGAGCCGATGCAGGATCGTGGAGGGTTTTCTGCCTTCAGGTAAGTGTTGGGAGAAAAACGAGCGTAAGCGCGTTTGCAGGGATGCTTAGGGTTTAAATAGAGTGGCTGGAGGGTGGGGTTGACACACGGAGGAACCGGTGATTCACGTGTTGGGGCTAACGCTCCACGCTTCAGAGATGGAACTTACCTGCCACATAATGTCTTTTTGCCAGCATCGAGTGTATCTACAAAGATTCATTTGAAAATTGAAATGTAGAATTGGGCATAAAAAGACAATTTAAACTTACTATAAGAACTCAAATGGGCAGGTTAAGATGGCTGACACGGGTAGGAACTTTCAGTGAATTGACCCGTAGTCCTTCTTCCATCGTGACAGTGCGTCTGTCCAATGAAATGGGACAATGTTGCCTGGTGAAATGTGGGGAATTATTTGTAATGGCACTGACGAAGGCGGAATCGCTGAAACGCGTTTGCCGAAGAATAAAAGAAGAATCAAAACCGTGTGCGCTCCCTGGTCTCTTTGGCGGGGACCTTTTGTTGGTAAAATATTACGTGACGGCCACGGTCACGGAGGAAGCACCCACCCAGAAAGTTGTTCGGCAGTTCAGTGGCATTTGGTGAGAAGAGTAAGGAGCTGCCAGAACCTCAGCTGACCTATTGACTGTTGCACTTGTTGACACTATGTCGCCACTACTTTAGTGGATGGGATTGAGGATACAAATCGCACCCCAGCAAAGCAATTTCATAACAAGGTCAGAGCACGACAGGACGAGGGATTCGCTCCACGCTTCAGAGATGGAACTTACCTGCCACATAATGTCTTTTTGCCAGCATCGAGTGTATATACAAAGATTCATTTGAAAATTGAAATGCAGAATTGGGCATAAAAAGACAATTTAAACTTACTATAAGGACTCAAATGGGCAGGTTAAGATGGCTGACACGGGTAGGAACTTTCAGTGAATTGACCCGTAGTCCTTCTTCCATCGTGACAGTGCGTCTGTCCAATGAAATGGGACAATGTTTCCTGGTGAAATGTGGGGAATTATTTGTAATGGCACTGACGAAGGCGGAATCGCTGAAACGCGTTTGCCGAAGAATAATAGAAGAATCAAAACTGTGTGTGCTCCCTGGTCTCTTTGGTGGGGACCTTTTGGTCGTGAAATATTACGTGACGGCCACGGTCACGGAGGAAGCACCCACCCAGAAAGTTGTTCGGCAGTTCAGTGGCATTTGGTGAGAATAGTAAGGAGCTGCCAGAACCGCCGCTGACCTATTGACTGTTGCACTTGTTGACACTATGTCGCCACTACTTTAGTGGATGGGATTGAGGATACAAATCGCACCCCAGCAAAGCAATTTCATAACAAGGTCAGAGCACGGCAGGGCGAGGGATTCGCTCCACGCTTCAGAGATGGAACTTACCTGCCACATAATGTCTTTTTGCCAGCATCGAGTGTATCTACAAAGATTCATTTGAAAATTGAAATGTAGAATTGGGCATAAATAGACAATTTAAACTTACTATAAGGACTCAAATGGGCAGGTTAAGATGGCTGACACGGGTAGGAACTTTCAGTGAATTGACCCGTAGTCCTTCTTCCATCGTGACAGTGCGTCTGTCCAATGAAATGGGACAATGTTGCCTGGTGAAATGTGGGGAATTATTTGTAATGGCACTGACGAAGGCGGAATCGCTGAAACGCGTTTGCCGAAAAATAAAAGAAGAATCAAAACCGTGTGTGCTCCCTGGTCTCTTTGGTGGGGACCTTTTGGTGGTAAAATATTACGTGACGGCCACGGTCATGGAGGAAGGACCTGCCCAGAAAGTTGTTCGGCAGTTCAGTGGCATTTGGTGAGAATAGTAAGGAGCTGCCAGAACCGCCGCTGACCTATTGACTGTTGCACTTGTTGACACTATGTCGCCACTACTTTAGTGCATGGGATTGAGGATACAAATCGCACCCCAGCAAAGCAATTTCATAACAAGGTCAGAGCACGGCAGGGCGAGGGATTCGCTCCACGCTTCAGAGATGGAACTTACCTGCCACATAATGTCTTTTTGCCAGCATCGAGTGTATCTACAAAGATTCATTTGAAAATTGAAATGCAGAATTGGGCATAAAAAGACAATTTAAACTTACTATAAGGACTGAAATGGGCAGGTTAAGATGGCTGACACGGGTAGGAACTTTCAGTGAATTGACCCGTAGTCCTTCTTCCATCGTGACAGTGCGTCTGTCCAATGAAATGGGACAATGTTGCCTGGTGAAATGTGGGGAATTATTTGTAATGGCACTGACAAAGGCGGAATCGCTGAAACGCGTTTGCCGAAGAATAAAAGAAGAATAAAAACCGTGTTTGCTCCCTGGTCTCTTTGGTGGGGAACTTTTGGTGGTAAAATATTACGTGACGGCCACGGTCACGGAAGAAGCACCTGCCCAGAAAGTTGTTCGGCAGTTCAGTGGCATTTGGTGAGAATACATATATATATATATATATATATATATATATATATATATATATTCTCGCCTGCTCCTCGAGTATTTCCTGCCCCTCCTCAACAAGAGTTGCGTCGTCGCTTGTGACTCCTCGGGGCGAGTCAATTAAATATTGCAAAAGGATGACGACGCCGTGTGTGGTTTCTGAACGTTTATTCTTTTGCCGCTACCAAACGCGTTTCAACTGCCAAGCAGTCTTGCTCACTGGTACGAATCAAACAAACGCGGCCATATTTTTAAAGTGCATCACGTGCAAAACAATACTACATCTCCAAATGACATAAAAAACAGACTCGTAGTTTTTTTGTGTTTTTTTGTAAAAACGCTCGTATGTGGTGTTAACTTTAGGCATTGTTACTTAGTTTTTTAAAACGTTTTCCTAATTACTTTTTCAATTCATACATTTGCAACATTGTTAGTGTAGTTACTGATACTTTGGTTACTATTGTATATTATTTAACATTTTGTTAAAGCGTTTTTTTGGATCTAGTTCAAGTGAACTTTATCAATACTATTGTGGAAACAAATGTATAACATTCAACTGAAAAAAGCATGTGTTAGACTCTTTTCAAGTTATCCAAACATACATCACATGTTGATCTTCTGAGTGTGCTTATTTAATACTAGCACATTACTCGCATACATGTACAATCTATTTGTGTCTTTTTACCACTTCATAATACATTTTTCACGCTATACATATACCAATCTTGCCCCTGTGGGCCGATATCATGATTGTAACCATCACGCCCAAGTGGGCTTAGACCGACCTATGATAGTTGCATAGCCTAAAACCATATCTTGCTAATATTTTGAGTCTGTTTAGTTTATATATTTCATTTCTAATTAAAAAACATATTACCATTTGACAGCACTTGACTATTAACATCTACAAATGAGTATGTAGGTCTTCCTCCATATTCAGGCCTTCCGGTTGTTTACAATTTAGTTCTATGATGTATCGAGACTCAAGTCTGCGTAATGTTTTGACTCTATTGCCTCTTCTTACATCTGCTTTCACTGAATCAATTACATAGTAGGTTAGTCCTTTTATATCTTGCTTATGGACTTGCTCAAAATGCCGGGCTACTGGGTAAACTGGGTAAACAACCGGAAGGCCTGAATATGGAGGAAGACCTACATACTCATTTGTAGATGTTAATAGTCAAGTGCTGTCAAATGGTAATATGTTTTTTAATTAGAAATGAAATATATAAACTAAACAGACTCAAAATATTAGCAAGATATGGTTTTAGGCTATGCAACTATCATAGGTCGGTCTAAGCCCACTTGGGCGTGATGGTTACAATCATGATATCGGCCCACAGGGGCAAGATTGGTATATGTATAGCGTGAAAAATGTATTATGAAGTGGTAAAAAGACACGAATAGATTGTACATGTATGCGAGTAATGTGCTAGTATTAAATAAGCACACTCAGAAGATCAACATGTGATGTATGTTTGGATAACTTGAAAAGAGTCTAACACATGCTTTTTTCAGTTGAATGTTATACATTTGTTTCCACAATAGTATTGATAAAGTTCACTTGAACTAGATCCAAAAAAACGCTTTAACAAAATGTTAAATAATATACAATAGTAACCAAAGTATCAGTAACTACACTAACAATGTTGCAAATGTATGAATTGAAAAAGTAATTAGGAAAACGTTTTAAAAAACTAAGTAACAATGCCTAAAGTTAACACCACATACGAGCGTTTTTACAAAAAAACACAAAAAAACTACGAGTCTGTTTTTTATGTCATTTGGAGATGTAGTATTGTTTTGCACGTGATGCACTTTAAAAATATGGCCGCGTTTGTTTGATTCGTACCAGTGAGCAAGACTGCTTGGCAGTTGAAACGCGTTTGGTAGCGGCAGAAGAATAAACGTTCAGAAACCACACACGGCGTCGTCATCCTTTTGCAATATATATATATATATATATATATTCGAATACTACACTTAAAGACTTTGATAGAAAAGCAGACATTTGCAGTAAACAAATGTAGAGTGTCGCTGGTGTTGATAGTGCTCTATATTGGAGCTTCTTTCCAACTAAGCTTGTGAACGACCCAGAGTTCTCTGCTTCTTCTTTTGCATAATTTATTAGTGAATGAAATATCGGACATGCAATTGGATAGACTGGTGCCCTGAATAACTTGTTTCTACTATTCTACTAAGTGACTATCATTACTGAAATAAGATTTACGAGTATTAATGATTACTCACTGAGAGATTATGAATGAACTATGCATGTCAAACTGGCTGACTGAGTAAATGGATAACATTGAGCATAATGCAGTCCGTTTTTTCTTACAGCACTTTTTCCTGTCCAATGAAGAGGAGACAGGAGTGTTTTAAATGTGGTGAAATGGTTAATGGGAACACTATGGAATTGAGAAAAGGCATGATTGCTGAAACGCGTCTGACAAATTAAAGTGAAGACTCTGAACCACAGAGTGCTCCATGATTTCCGTAATGGGAATTTGGTGGTCAATGTTTTCGTGATGGCTGCAGTCACGACGGATGCACCCGCCCGCAAGTTGTTCGGCAGAATTTGTGCATTTGGTGGAAAAATTTAGTGGATGTCTGCCAGAACTGCCGCTGACCACCAGTGTTCAGTGCTCACCATCGTGTTCGTCGACACGAGGTCGTCATTACTATAATGAAAGGAAGCAAGTTACTAAACAAAGCACCTACGGATAATTGCCTGTTGTTGGTCAGAGCACGGTAGGGCGATGGACTAAGTCTCCAATGTGCCACATTGGTGAGTGAAATATCGGACATGCAATTGGATAAACTGGTGCCCTGAATAACTTGTTTCTACTAAGTGACTATCATCACTGAAATTAGATTTACGAGTATTAAGGCACACTCACTGAGAGATTATGAATGAACTATGCATGTCAAAATTGTGGACTGAGTAAATAGTTAACATTGCGCACAATGCAGTACATTTTTTCTTACAGCACTTTTTTTCTGTCCAAAGAAGTGGAGACAGGAGTGTTTTAAATGTGGTGAAATGGTTAATGGGAACACCATGGCATTGAGAAAGGCATAAGTGCTGCAACGTGTCTGCCTAATTAAAGGGATAATTGTGAACCGCAGCGTGCTCAGTGATTTTCCGTGATGGGAATTTGGTGGTTAATGTTTTCGTGAGGGCCGCAGTCATGACAGAGGCACCCGACCGCAAGTTGTTTGGCAGTGTTTGTGGCACTTGGTGGGAATTTTTTTATATATATATATATATATATATATATATATATTATCTACTGGCGGTTGCCAGTAGATAGTTATAGTTAGGACCGTGCTTCCAGAGGAAATCCGCAACATTCTATTTGGAATAACTATGGCGCCGGTTGACGAATCCTCGCAAAATTTTCAAAATAGGTGGGGCACTCCGCTCCGCTCCTACCCTGAAAGTCTCGGGGGGATTCGTCAAGCGGGGGCTGAGAAAAAAGGGGGGTCCCAAAACGCGTTTTCCCCATGCAATTTTCCATAGGTACCTTTAGTCCAAGGTACAGCCCGAACTGCTGAACAGAATTACTTGAAATTGGGCAGAGAGGTAGTCCTCAGGTCAGGGATGTGCCTTTTGCAGGTCTGGTGTCAATCTGTTCAGTAGTTCCTGAGAAAATCAAAAGTAAAATCATATATATATGTGGGCGGAGCCTAACCACACATCTCATCCTGAGATCTGATTGGCTGTCAGCACTTCATCCAAGAAGTGTTGTCAGCCATCTTGGGACCAATATACATGATAGCACCTCATTAAAAAGCATTGCAGTTAATAGAAGGTTTTAAGACTTTAGTTACATTATAAATCATTTGTTGATGGTACCATACTCATTTTAGGAACTGTGGTATGTTCTAAGGTGATTTCACCATGTGAAAAAGCCTTCTGCTGGGATATCATGATTGAGAGAAAAATATTTTCTCATGCTTTTCCCACAGAGGTTTGGAAGGTGATCTATAAACTAAACTGAGAGCTTATTTTCTGTAAATTCACATTATCTTTCTCAGTCATGTGAGAATGAAGTCTGACATTCTCAGTAAAACATGTACATCCAACAAGGGCAGAGACTGTCAGTTGATTCCTTTGTGTTCTACTGCAGCTTCCCAGAGTGTTCCAAAGAACAACTAGAGCGCTAACAGTCCTACTTATGATAAACGTATGGCACACCTGAAGCCATCTTGCTTAGATTAAAGTGGTAACTCTTAAAACATTTAATTTAAAAAGGAACAAAATGAGGGGGTTCATTTTTCCATAAAAAGTCTGATTAGTGCTGCAGCAAGAAAAATTAGTGCACATTTTGAGTGACTTCTCAAATCCTCTTCTATTTCATTAAAAAATTCTGACATGCAGACTGAAACATGCACTTTTAATACCAGCTGCAGTTTTCCCTGTTGAGCAGTAGCTTTACTACAGTGATCTAATGAGCAAAAAGAGTGGTAACATTCTGAATTTATGGCAAATGTGTGACACATCTGAATGCCTTTGGAATCAAAGTAAAAAACTGAAAGTATTTCCTACTGAGGAGACTGCAGTAAATGAGGAAATTAGGAAACTTCATAACAAATAAGTCTGCCAAGATGGCCACCAGAGACAAAAGAGCCCAAATGTAGCCCAAATATTACCCAGATGTAGCCCAAGTATAGCCCAATGACAGAATGTCCCAGAGTGTTCTTAAAAACAACTAGAGCGCTTACTGTCTTCATTATGACAAAAGTATGGCACACCTGAAGCCATCTTGATTGGAATAAACTGGTAACACTTAAAACATTTAATTTAAAAAGGAACACAATGAGGGGGTTCATTTTGCCATAGAAATTATGATTAATGCTGAAGAAAGAAAATGAGGGCAAATTTTGAGTGACTTCTCAAATCCTCTTCTATTTCATTAAAAAATTCTGACATGCAGACTGAAACATGCACTTTTAATACCAGGAGCAGACTTCCATGGTGAACAGTAGTTTTACTACAGTGACCCAATGAGCAACTAGAGTGCTAACATTCAGAATTTATGGCAAATGTGTGACATATCTGAATACCTTCATGATGGAATCAAAGTAAAAAACTGAAAGCATTTCCTACTGAGGAGACTGCAGTACATGAGGAAATTAGGAAACTTCATAACAAATAAATCTCCCAATATGGCCACCGGAGACAAAAGAGCCCAAATGTAGCCCAAAATCACCCAGATGTAGCCCAAATATAGCCCAATGACAGAAGTGTGCAAAACACTTATTATTTTGTGTTTTTGCAGTGTTATATAGTGCAGACTTGTCAGGTATTGGAGTGCTTAACATGAGCATTGGTTACATCACACAAGAACAAATTCATTTTGGTTGTAGACATGGGGAGACTAAGTGATTTGACCAGAATCACAGAATGTCGAGCTGAAGCAGAAACTGGGTTCCCCAGTTGCAAAGTCTGCAGTTCTGGAAGTAATACCACATCCTCTCCCCTAAGTGCAACATTTAATCAAGTGGTCAACTGGATAAAAAAACATAAAGGTATAAATAATTTAAAAGTGCTTTGTCGCTATTTGAAAACTCAGAAAATATGTCCTTATTTTAGTCTTTTAGAGCACTAACCATAATTTTGATGCCAATAAGACCCTCTCATATATGTAATTTCTAATGGAAATGCTCTAGGTATTACAGTTTTGATTACATCAAGATGACGTCAGGCGTTCCACACTTTTGTAATAAATATAGAATGTTAGCAATCTAGTTGTTCATTAGGATACTGTTGAGAGGCAGAGGCCAGGGGCACGGACTCTGAAAATTGAAGGCAGGTAGGAGGGTGCAAAGGCAGCAATTTAACCACACTGAGCAGGCAGGAAGGGCCGTGGCAGCACAACTATGGAGGGCAGTGGAAAGGGGGGCAGGGGCAACAAACCAACAATACAGGACTTGCAAGAGAGGCTGTGGCAATGTAATAGACCATTGTGGGCAGAAGGAAGAGACAATGGTAGTACAACCATACATGCCAACAGACCCGATTCAGCCAGGAAACGTCCAATGTTTTTAAGCTCAAATGGGCTTTATTTTATCTGTCTCCTGCCTACAATCTCCTCTTTTTCAATGTAACTCAAAGGGGAAAATCAATACCCCAGTTTTTTTTCAAAATCTCCCTCTTACCAAGTTCAAAATGTTCGCAAGTATGGTACATTGGATCATGGAAGGAAATGGGGTAGGGACATGGACTTGGATAACAGAGGACAGGAGGGACATGGAGAGGTGCACCAAACTGACCCTGCAGGGCAGGCATCAGGGTTTGCAGCAGCACAATACACCACACAGGGCATGCGGGACGGGAGTGCACCACAACAATCCATAGAAAGCAAGAGGGAGGGGACAGGACCATGCACATGGACAACAGAGAACAGAGGGGCAAGAGGCAGGACCATAATGGACAGACAGGAGAGAAAGCTGCAGCATAACAGACCATAAAAGGCAGGAGGGATGGATCAGGGGCATTACAATGGAACAGACAAGCCAGGAGGGAGGGAGTAGGGGTCTGCACATGTAAACAGAGGGCTGGGGGCAAGGGGGCAGGAGCAGCAAGATAGCCATGGAGGTCAGGCAGGATGGGCAATAGAAGCAAGACACACCATGAGGAGCAACAGTGAGACTGTGATGGCATACACACAGACCATGTAGGGAAGGTGGTAGGGGTTCAGGGGCAGCTAACTGACCACACAGGGAAGGTGGGAGGGGCCATGGCAGCACAGAAGACCATGCATGGCAAGTGGGAGGGTTAGTGGTAGCACAATGGCTATGATGGGCAAGAAGGAGGGTGCAGGGGCATGCACAAAGGACGATGGAGGATAGAAGGGAGGGCCAGGACCTGTGCACAGACAAGAAAGTTCAGGGGAAGGGGCCTCACAACAGACCGCACGGGGCAGGCAGGAGGAGCAGTTGCAGCACAACAGACCAGGGAGGGCAGAAGGGTGTGGCAGTACAATGGACCATGTAGGACAGGAGGAAGAGGATAGGGGTATGGCATGTGGACAGGCAGGGTGGAGGTGGCAGGAACAGGTTACAGTCATCTGACAATGCTAGGCAGGTGGGAGGGGAGTGGCAGCTCAACAGAACACTCAGAGTAGATAGGAGTGGCAGGTCCATGGAACATGTTGGGCAAAAAGGATGGAGCAGGGGCATACACAAAGACATCGGAGGGCAGGGGGAAGGAGAATAAGGGCAGCAAGCTAAGCACAGAGTTTAAGCAGGAGGTCAATGATGGGGCATAGAATTGGGCAATGGAGGGCAGGAGGAGTGGACTGGTACATCATACTAAATTGAGGGCAGTGGCAGCACATCAGACCATGCATGGCAGGAGGGAGGAGGCTAGTCCATGGATTCACACAACAGAGGATAGGGAGGAGGGGGATGGGGCAGCAAGCTAACTGTTCAGAGAAGGCGGGTATTAGGAACTTTATTGTTTTTAAAACGTGTGTCTGTGCGAACTACTTAAAATATGAACAAGTATGCAGCATAATCTCACTTTTATTCAGGAAGAAGAGGACGTTTGTGACTGTGACTCCGGGCTCACTTGGCAGAAACACCCCCTGACCCTCCACCCCCATCGCAAAATGTAATGCCCGTGAAAAGGGTAGGTGAACACAGTGTTATATAGAACATAGTCCTGAGAGCACCATTGAAAATGAAAACTAGATATAGTGTATGGTATAAACTATGCACCAAAAAGTGTGATATAAGATGATCCGGGCGGGAAATATAATATGCAATACATTGTGCGCAGTGACAGATTCATTGGAGAGCGCGAGATAGCATAGGCACTAGCACGTGCTATGCGATATGCGCCTTGGAGTGTAATATGCACAGGGCAGTGTTGTGTAACCTAACTAGTCTCTGAAGTTGTAATATAAAATATGTGCTGGGGAGTGTAACGTTGCATATGCACTGTGACAAAGATATGGATCCCAGATTGTAATATGTATGGCATAGCACCGTGCGTTATAACATAGGCATCGAGGAAGGCACGTTAGATGGGGCAATATAACCCGTGCGAAGACAAGTGTGGCATGACATATTCACGGGGTGGTGTTACAGTGCACATGGGCTAGAGAGTGTCATAGCATATGCACTAGCTAGTGGAATACAACACAGAGGTGTGTGGCACTCAGCAGGCAATGGTGGGTGTAACACAGCATTGGGCTCTGCCAGGAGCGCGCTGTGACTCTCAAGTGATGTTCGTCCCCTTTCCAGAGAGTAAAATAAAAAGTATTACACGTCCGGCAGTGGATGTGTGTTTTATTAACCGTGAGGGGGGTTTCTTGCATAGTTTTGGTCGAATTTTTGTCGAATCCCCTTTGAATGGCTTGGTGTGCATGTTTATTAAATGTGCCCGTCAATAGCTACCCATGTTTGTATAAATAAACGACAAGGGTGTCTACCGGGATTAGGCACGGTAGGGCATCAGACATGTCAGAGCTTCACTAGTGGTGTAAATATATTCCACGTGGATTTATTGTATGCATAGTCGCCTTTTAATGAATATCACGCAAATCGTCAGGGTGATAGGTACGTACGGTTTGTCCAGCATGTCCTAGGTGTGTCTATAAATATATATTTTTTAAAAATAATAAAAAACAGTGGCCGGCCCTGGGGATTGGGGTCAAAAAAATATAATTAGGAGACAGGCCCTGGGGGATGGGGTCATCAGGGCCAATAAATTAGTATAAGAAGGGGAACCACACAGCCCCCCTTCTTAAAAAATTTAAATAAATAAAAGACTGGCATCGTGCCGGAGGCCACGCCCCCTCCTTGCAGCACTCTGCAAACGCGCCCCCTGGCGAGTTGTAAGTTGGGGAATTAATTCCTCTTCAATACTGAGGGTCCCTGAGGGCCAACTAGCCCAACAGGCATCTCCAGTATGCACCAGGGAGCTGCGCTGCAGACAGGTGTTCTGAGGCCAAGCCCCTTTTTACACCTCTCTGCAACGCAGCTCTGTGGCGCTTACTGGAGGTACCTAGTGGTCTTGTTTGACCCTAGGGACCCTTAGGATTCAAGGGGACTCAATCTCTCAACTTAGAACAGCCACAGGGCGCGTTTACACAGTGGTGAAGGGAGGGGACGGGGCCTGAGGTGACGTGTGCAAACACGTACTATGGCACGTTTTAAATTGGGGATATCATTTTCCTTCAATACTGAGGGCCCCTGGGGGCTAACTAGCTCACCATGTGCTTCCAGTAAGCGCCACTGAGCTGCATTGCAGAGAGGTGGTCCAGGCCGTGCCACTTTTTACACCTCTCTGCAACGCAGCTCTGTGGCACTTACTGGAGGTACCTAGTGGGCTAGTTGGACCCTAGGGACCCTCAGGATTCAAATGAACTTAATCTCCCAACTAAAAACGGACACAGGGCGTGTTTACACAGTGGTGAAGGGAGGGGACGGGGCCTGAGTTAACGTGTACAAAAACGCCCTGTGGCCTGTTTTAAGAGGTAGTTTTAATCCCCCTGCCCTATTATATACTAGGGGCTTATAGAGGAGGTCATGCTAATCACAGGGGGACCCCAACGCATAATGTCACTATAAATTGTGATTTCACCGCACTTGGCGGGTCCCTGTCCTGATAGTTAGGATTTTGGTGGCCATCTTGGGTTGGTGGGACGCCGGACGGCGCCACTGGTGTTTGATGGTCTAGACGTCATAAGGACGCTAGACCTCTACTTAAGGGGGACAAACTAGGTGCTCATCCTCTTATGGACCATTTTATGGCTTGCTCTTGATGACCGCTAGGCTGTGAGCGTGTAGCGCGTAATTACTGAGACCTTCACGACGCTCTTCGCGCTAATCGCGTGTTTTAATCTACCTGTTCTAATATTTCATTTAATTTCTGTTTTTTTGCCCTGTTTTTAAAGCTGCCCCTCACCTGCACTATAAATTGTGATTTCACCGCACTTGGCGGGTCCCTGTCCTGATAGTTAGGATTTTGGTGGCCATCTTGGGTTGGTGGGACGCCGGACGGCGCCACTGGTGTTTGATGGTCTAGACGTCATAAGGACGCTAGACCTCTACTTAAGGGGGACAAACTAGGTGCTCATCCTCTTATGGACCATTTTATGGCTTGCTCTTGATGACCGCTAGGCTGTGAGCGTGTAGCGCGTAATTACTGAGACCTTCACGACGCTCTTCGCGCTAATCGCGTGTTTTAATCTACCTGTTCTAATATTTCATTTAATTTCTGTTTTTTTGCCCTGTTTTTAAAGCTGCCCCTCACCTGCACTATAAATTGTGATTTCACCGCACTTGGCGGGTCCCTGTCCTGATAGTTAGGATTTTGGCGGCCATCTTGGGTTGGTGGGACGCCGGACGGCGCCACTGGTGTTTGATGGTCTAGACGTCATAAGGACGCTAGACCTCTACTTAAGAGGGCCTTGCCATCGTGCAGCAGATACGCGCAGTGGATCGCCGTACTTCCGCCGGAGTTACGCCAGAGTTCAGCCCGTCTGTGCCCGTCCGTGCCAGACCGGGGCTTGGGGCTATGACTCCCTCTACGAGCTCCTGCGGTAGAGTCAAATATTCAGGTGAGGATTTAAAATCTCTTTGTCCCACTCACCCTACAAACTGCACCGTTTGTTGTTTTCCGACTTCTAAGTTTGTGTGTGCTGGCTGTGGTTATTCTCTTGGTAAAGGGTCCCTGGCCAAAACAATACATCAGTCCTATACTCCGGGTAGAAGGCGGAGACGGAACCAACATCCGAGTAGCCCCCCACTCCAGTTTTGGAGTATTAATTGCCGATCCCTCCCGAAATATAAGCATCATATCTACGACTTTATTGTCGAAGAGCAGCCTGATGCATTGTTTCTTACCGAGACCTGGCTTCAGGATTGTTCAGGTCCTGATGTCGCTGTTGCTGTTCCCAACAATTATGTCATGGTAAGATTGGATAGAAAGTCCGGACAGGGGGGAGGGATTGCCATTATTTTTAAGGCAATATATACATGCAAGTTTGAAGTCCTTCCTATGTTTGGAAGCGAGACTGCATTCTTTAAATTAGTGATCAATCCTCAATTCACCTTATCGGGCCTTTTGATCTATCGCCCTCCTGGGATTGCCTCTTCTTGGATATCTTCATTTGTTGACATCATAACTCCCCTAGTTCTTAGGGCAGCCAATTTCACCATCCTTGGTGACCTTAATTTACATCTTGAAGATCCTCAGTGTACAAACAGCAAACGCTTTTTGTCTGACCTGGAGGCTTTTAATCTGCCCCTGTTGAATATTGGTCCCACCCATTCTGCTGGACATTTATTGGATCCTATTCTTTCCAATGTCTCTTTTGATTGCTCACAAAGTGCCCGTCCTCTGGAGTGGTCAGATCACTTTGCTGTTCATTTTTCCTTATTGTACACTAAACATCAGGTAAATAGAATCCTAGATAAGGGCGCTCCAACTTATTGTTGGGGGAAACTCGATATCAATAGGTTTAATCACCATCTTTCTAATACCTGTCCTGAGGAATGTATGGCTTCAGCCGCTGAGATGAACACGGCTGTCTTCCATTGGCTTACAAACGCTGTCACTACTCTTCTTCCGCCTTCTTCTACACACTTCAGGTCACATCGTCCCCCGGCGCCTTGGTTTTCCATTGACTTGAAAGCCCTGCGTACTAAATGCAAGGCTTTAGAGCGGAAATGGCGGCACTCCTACTCAGTCTCTCAGAAGACTGTTTATAAAGAGGCTTTAAGAGATTACCATCTAAAATGTAAAATCGCCAGAGCTGCTTACATTGCGGATACTGTTACACAAGCTCAGAACTGCCCTCGTACCCTTTTCTCTGTTGTTAAAAAATTGACAGGTGCTGATACCATCCCAACACCTCCAGCTTTAGATGAGGCCCAGTGTAACTCTATTGCAAAATTTTTCATAGCAAAGGTTGAACGTATTTACGACTCCATGAGCCCCTCTTTGAATACAGAGGAATTGTGTTCTGAACAGACTGGAGATATCGAACCGCTTTCTGCCAGGGTGAAGTTGACACATTGGGAACTGTTTGATGACACTTCGTTCTCCACCTGCTTAAGCAGTATACGATCGGGTTCACCGCGTGATCCTGTACCTGTAAAATTTCTTAAATTACTGGATCTTGCACCTCGGCGGATTCTTATGAGACTTTTAAACGCCTCATTACGTGAATCCCAGGTGCTACGGGATTGGAAGCACGCAATGGTTGTCCCCCTTCTAAAAAAAGCTGGAGCCGACATGTCTAATCTTGCCAACTTCAGACCAATATCATTGCTACCCGTACTTTCTAAAGTGCTGGAAAGGCATGTCAACACCCAATTATACCATCTAGTGGAATCATCGGGATTTTTGCATCCATCCCAGTCTGGTTTTCGTGCCCATTATTCCACTGTGACCGCCCTTCTTGGGGTAACAGAGAGTTTAAGACACAGTATCGACCGCGGTGAAACATCTGCGCTTATCCTTTTGGATTTAAGTGCGGCGTTCGATACCGTGTCCCATTCCATTCTTTTGAACTCTCTTCGATCCCTGGGATTGGACGGTCCGGCTTTGGCCTGGATTGCCTCCTTTTTAAGTGAGCGCACCTTCCAGGTCTTTTCCACGAAAGCCACTTCTTCCACTTGTACATCGGCACATGGCGTCCCTCAGGGGTCCATACTCAGCCCTCTGTTGTTCAACATCTACGTAAGACCCCTTGCCTCTATTGCAGAAGACGCCGGGCTGACCATTTTTTCATATGCTGATGATACTCAGATTGTTTTTTCCCTCTCCAGCTGTGAAAGCAATGATATATCGGTTTTGAAAATCGGGTTGTCACGTATAGCTGAGTGGATGCAAAGGCATCTCCTCAAGCTAAACGGTGACAAAACCGAAATCCTCATTTTTGGGAAACAGAAAGATCTATGGGGCCCACAACATTGGCCTAGTGAGATGGGACCTTTTCCCCAGCCATCTTCAGTGGTCCGCAACCTCGGTTTTCTCATCGACGACAAGCTCTCCATGAGACAGCAGGCCACACAGGTAGCCCCCATCTGTTTTACTACCTTACGATGGCTCCAGAAAATGTTATGGATGCTGCCTCTATCCACCAGGAGAACCGTTGTCCAGGCGTTAGTAACCTCTCGCCTGGACTACGGAAATGTCCTCTACCTTGGTGCTGATATGGCCACTGTAAATAAACTTCAGGTTGTTCAGAATTCTGCAGCCCGTCTTCTTTGTAACATCCCGAGAAGACAATCAGCCATGCAGGCCTTACGCGATCTACATTGGCTCAGGATTTCCAGTCGTATCAACTTTAAAGCCTTATGCTATCTTTTTAAAATTAAGCAGGGCTCGGCCCCGAAGTATCTGCGTAACCTTGTCCAACTTTACAAGCCAAATCGCACACTTAGATCCTCCGCTAACTGTGATTTTGTTATTCCGCGATTTAAACTTGTAAAAATGGGAGGGCGGGCCTTTACTCACCTTGCCCCTAAACACTGGAATGCGTTACCTTCCACCTTGAAAACTGAGACTAATTTTCTCGCCTTTAGGAAAAAATTGAAAGCATTACTCTTTCAGTGATTTACATGTTGATCCAGTTGTCTCATGGTGCTGCTTCTAAAAGGTCTGTTTTTTCTTCTTGAGTCTATCCCTTCGCGCCGGGAAACCCACTGTGGGTAGCTGTTGCGCGTTATAAGTTCAAATAAATAAAAAAAATAAATAATAAATGTAGGTGTTTTCATTGTATTCTAAGTGTCTTTTAACATAGCACTGGCTCTAGGACTGGTTAGTCAGACTCAGTTACCACCAGTATCCGTCTGAAAAAGTTGAAGGTACAGGATGATTTTGCAACAAGGCTTCTTTCTGCTCTTCTTTTTGTTCTTTCTGCACGTTATCCTTCTTCCTGCACTTTTCTTTGTCTTTGAGGACTTCTGTTGCTTCTTTCTGCACTTCTTTTTTTTCTTTCTGTGCATTTTTTCTTCTTTCTTCACATGTCCTATCTCTGTAGGCATAGTTAGAAATTAGCATTTAAAAAACCTTTGAAATTCACAGAAAAAACCATAGGTTTCAGGCACGTTATAGTTAGGAATTAGCATTTAAAAAACCTCAGAAATTCACTGAAAAAACCATAGGTTTCAGGGGTGTTATAGTTAGCTGGACTTTTCACTTGTACAAAACCATTGAAATTCCCCCGTTATAGTTAGTTCAGCTAACTATAACTCGCGCACCCGCAATGCACTGCTGATGACGTCACATATTACATCACTCATGACATGGTCAGTGACATCACTCATGACATCACTCATGACATCTCAAATGACATCACTGATGACATCACTGATGACATCATCCTTGTGATAGAGTGGCAGACCTCCTCTCACCCTAATATAACCTTTGATACACACATTCAAAAATAGAGACTAAACTTTTCAAAACAATGGACATACCAATACCAGTTACAACAACCTCTTCAGTAATTCTAAGATCCACATACACATCCACTCATTCACCAAGAGTCCTATACAGTCACTCATACATGTATTCACTCATCATATGTACTCATACACCTATACATCCTGTTACACAATGCCACTCATCTATAGAGTTACTCACACACATAGTCACTCATGCTAATAAAGAATCAAACATACATCTATTTGCATATACAGTTATACACACACCACCACACTTACTTCTACGGAAACTTACACATACTTAGTCTTTTAAACAATCACTTATAGAAACAGATACTTATTCATACAGGAACTCTTTCAATCTCTCACTCTCACATATACTCACTTATATACACCAATAGTCACATATACTAGCTTAAAACATATGTAGTTACTCATAAAGACACTATTGAGACAGTCATTCACTCACTAACACACCCATACACACACTCATCCACCCATACAGTCCTGCACACATGCTGTCTTCAACACATACAAAGAGTGAGTCACTCATTCATGCACCTATGCACTACGTAATACCCCCCACCGAACCATGCAGACACTCAGACTGATACTCAAAAAACCAACTAATAACCTATATAGACACCCATGTAGCTACTCACCAACCCATGCAGCCACTTATACACAAAGTGAGAGACTGATACAGATATATACATATTTAAACATTACTCACTAAGCCATGTATTCACTATGATACACTTAATCAGTCAGTTACACAATCAATTTTTCAAAAACAAATCATCCATTTAGACACTTATATACCCATTTATTCTTCCATCGACCTTGAGATATACATATATAAAACATATTTAATTTTCAGAAAAATACACATTCACTGGATGATGTCATCAGTGATGTCATTTGAGATGTCATCAGTGATGTCATGAGTGATGTCACTGACCATGTCATGAGTGATGTAATATGTGACGTCATCAGCAGTGCATTGCGGGCGCGCGAGTTATAGTTAGCTGAACTAACTATAACGGGGGAATTTCAATGGTTTTGTACAAGTGAAAAGTCCAGCTAACTATAACACCCCTGAAACCTATGGTTTTTTCAGTGAATATATATATATATATATATATATATATATATATATATATATATATATATATATATATATATATATATAATGGCGGCAAGGTGATTTTGAATAAACTAAATTCCTGCACGAAACTGTGGTCTGTATCCGTTGTCAGAAGCGACAATAGCGGAGTTCTTGGATATATATATATATATCAACCACCAACTCCAATCTTCCACAAAAGAAAGGACACCGACACCAACGACTTTTGCTGGATTCACAGATTTAATGTTATCACTCCATTGCTACGCGTTTCGGCATCACCTGCCTTAATCATGCAATGAGGAACGAATTCAGTTTGTGGGTTAAAATACATAAAAGTTGAATACAAAAAAGATCACATGGTGATTCTACACCAATCACTGGCTGTTAGACAGTAAGGAAAGACTTGCTTTTCGCATGTGGATTATCTGAATACATCCTTACAAGTTTCGTTTTCCTTTTTTGTCTGACACAGAAAAACTTTATTTAAACATGAAATATTCTACACCCCATATTACTTCATATTTGGTGTGTGTTCTTTCTCTAGGCTATTTGAATACTATCAGAAAAAATGTGAACATTCTTAGATAAATATGCACGTGAAATAAGGACATCATTTTAAAAGAAGAAAACTGCATTTGAGGTTTCTTTTCTAAAATTTCCAACAGATATTTTTATACAGAGAAATTTTAGTTCTCCATGTAAACATTTTTTTACAAATAAAGTGACATAGTGCATTAACCTCTATTTGAATAAAGTGCAAGTGCGAGAAAGTGCAAAAAACCATTTCACTAATTGCATAAAATAAAAAATCGATAGATTCTTAGTCAAGGGTCTTGAGCAAGTGCCCTAAATATTTAGCCTGAAAAGTAGCTGTGTCATATACCTTTAAATCCACAACAATTTGATTCATAGTATCTCCTTCGCCAGTGATAAAATATTAACACAATGTTATCATATACTAGTCAATTGCCAATCAGTTACATTATAGACATACGGAATTTCAAAAAGTAACCACTAATTTGATCCATTTCTGTTATCATCTGCGTAGCATTTTCAATTGGAATTCTTAGTAGAAAACTTTATTGATGTCTGTCTATTGTTTACTTCGCTTTCAGACTGTTCTTCATTGTTACAATTTCTTTCTTAATTTTTTCTTATTATGAATAATATCTAGAAAGTAAACCAATTTGAAGAATTAGAATGAAGCAAAGCAACACGATAAATATCTGTTAGATATAGACAAGACCTATTACTTTTGCATATACAGATGTTAGAAATTTCCAAGCTCAGTTGAGTTCATATTCTCTATTTCATCATCTAGGGCTGCCACATAAGTTTCTGAACTAAATAATTTACTATGTACAAAAAGTGCAAGTGCTTCTATATACAAAATCTAATTTCTGTGGTATTGGTCCTTCACACATGTTTCACACATGTTATAGTTAGCTAGACATTTCACTCGTGAAAAACCATTGAAATTCCCCCGTTATAGTTAGTGCAGGCAACTATAACTCACGCGACCGCAATCCTCTGCTGTTGACATATGTGTCTTTATGAAAAAAAAATATTTGTAATATATGTATAGCTAAAATTTAATGGAAGAAGACATGGGCAAATAAGTGTCTAAATACAGTATTAGCATCAGCAGAGGATTGCGGTCGCGTGAGTTATAGTTGCCTGCACTAACTATAACGGGGGAATTTCAATGGTTTTTCACGAGTGAAATGTCCAGCTAACTATAACATGTGTGAAACCTATGGTTTTTTCAGTGAATTTGCAAGGTTTTTTAAATGCTAATTCCTAACTATAACGTGTGTGAAACCTATGTTTTTTTCAGTGAATTTGTACGTTTTTTTAAATGCTAAGTTACTTTACGCCGTTCGCGGCGTGCGCGCCCACTTCACGCAGTTCGTTCCGTGCGCGCACGGTGCGCTTCGTGCACCGTGCGCGCACAGTGAGCATGCGGTGCGCTTCGCGCACCGCTCGCCCACTTTACGCAGTTAGTGCCGTGCACGCACGGTGGGCACGCGGTGCGCTACGCGCACCGCGTGCCCACGTTACGCTGGATGGGCCATGTACGCACGATGCGCTTCGCGCACCGTCCGCACACGGAGGACATATTATGCGCTCCGTTGTGAAAGGTTATCTATTTAATGTTCAATTAAATTGTATATATGCCATGCATAAAAGGTGCACTACGGGCCACTTTTGTACACGGGGGGGGGGGAAATGTGGATATTTTTTTTTTTTAATTTATTTTTGATCGTACGCGTACGGTAAGCGCATTCGGCGTTTTTTCGAGAAAAAAATAATTGAATTTTTGGATTTGGGGGTTCTTTTGGGACACCCTAACCAAGGCTAGGTGGTTAGGAGCTGTCTAGCCTGCCCCTTTTCATGTTATCCAACTTTGTTTTTCCTCCCCCCTCAGAGTGCGAGAGAGAAAATGGCGGCCGACACTTCCTGGTTTCGACTGATTCGAATGTTTACTAAGATCTAACAGCCAATCAGAATCGCGCTCGCGCACGGCACCGTACGCGTACGGTAAGCTTACCGTAAGCGCACGGTAAGCGCACGGAGCGCTGCCACAGATATATATATTGATTTAAATGCTATTTTCTCAGGAACTACTGAACAGATTTACACCAGACCTACAAAAGGCACTTCCTTGACCTGTAGACTACCTCTCTGCCAAATTTCAAGTAACTCTGTTCAACCGTTCAGGCTGTAGCTGTGTCTAAAGGTCCTATGGAAAAATGCATGGGGAAAACGCATTTTGGGACCCCCCTTTTTTCTCAGCCCCCGCTTGACGAATCCCCCCGAGACTTTCAGGGTAGGAGCGGAGCGTAGCGCCCCATTAGTTTTGAAAATTTTGCGAGGATTCGTCGACCGGCGCCAAAGTTCTTCCAAATAGAATGTTGCGGATTTCCTATGGAAACATGGTCCTAACTATCTACTGGCGACCGCCAGTAGATAATATATATATTATCTACTGGCGGTCGCCAGTAGATAGTTATAGATAGGACCGAGTTCCCATAGGAAATCTGAAAATTCTATTTTGAATAACTTTGGCGCCGGTTGACTTATGTTTGTGAAATTTTCAAAACTAATGGGGCGCTCCGCTCAGCTCCTACCCTGAAAGTCTCGGGGTGATTCGTCAAGCGGGCGCTGAGAAAAAGGAGGGTCCCAAAACGCATTTTCCCCATGCATTTTCCCATAGGACCTTTAGTCGAAGGTACAGCCCGAACGGCTGAACAGAATTACTTGAAATTTGGCAGAGAGGTAGTCCTCAGGTCAGGCATGTGCCTTTTGCATATATGGTGTAAATCTGTTCAGTAGTTCCTGAGAAAATCAAAAGTAAAATTATATACATATCTGGGCGGAGCCTAACCACACATCTCATTGTGAGATCTGATTGGCTGTCAGCACTTCATCCAAGACGTGTTGGCAGCCATCTTGGGACCAATATACATGATAGCACCTCATTAAAAAGCATTGCAGTTAATAGAAGGTTTTAAGACTTTAGTTACATTATAAATCATTTGTTGATGGTACCATACTCATTTTAGGAAGTGTGGTATGTTCTAAGGTGATTTTACCATGTGAAAAAGCCTTCTGCTGGGATATCATGAATCATCTTTGAGAGAAAACTATTTTCACATGCTTTTCCCACAGAGGTTTGGAAGGTGATCTATAAGCTAAACTGAGAGCATATTTTCTGTAAATTCACATTATCTTTCTCAGTCATGTGAGAATGAAGTCTGACATTCTCAGTAAAACATGTACATCCAACAAGGGCAGAGACTGTCAGTTGATTCCTTTGTGTTCTACTGAAGCTTCCCAGAGTGTTCCAAAGAACAGCTAGAGCGCTAACAGTCTTTGTCACGGGGCCGCGGGGTCCCCTGTGATGTCCGCTACACATTCACCTGGCCGATACCCTGTCTTTTCCCAACAGCCTCACGAGGAGGAATATGACCCCAATATATCCGAAGATCCGCTGAGCAGGACAGGCGCCTTTAAGATTCCCGGGAATGATGCAGAACCCGCCCCCAACTATCATGTGACCTGCCCTCTACCACTGAAAAGGGAGCAGACTCTCTACGTCGGGGGAACCAAACCTCGAGGACGAGAAGCAGACGTGAAGGACCGTGCATCGGTAACCAAGGAGTCGGAGAGCTTCATAGACGCCACGGCAGACGGAGAGTCGAGGAGACCCACGGACGAAAGCGGAGGCGGAAGACGAAAGCCAGGAGGCCAACCGGACGGTGTTTCGCCCAGCCACGTACCTGGAGGCACGTGGCTCACCCAGGTACGCGGGCGTATGGCAGGTGGTTCGGGAGGCGGGAGAAGGTGTAGTCGGCTCTCCCTTATGTGTACCCACGTCCTATCCGGGATCACTGCACTCCCTGTAAATACGAGCACCGGTGTCCCTCACACCCTTCCCCAACAATACATATAGAAGCAGGCGATTACATTGCTCTTCTTGTTTCTCTTGCCTTACATGCTCCACCGATGGTCCGGCCTTGAACCAAGAACCAAGAGAACCCTCCAGGCACCCTAGCAGCATACCGACCTGTCCAAGGAACCACGAGGAGGAACGCCCATAGAAAGACTCTGTAGTGTATTGTATATACCTTTTGTCTGAACCGTAAAGGTGGCTTGCTGTTAAGGTGCTACTACGCTGAAGAAGAGAAATAAAAGACCTTTAGTCTCGCACAATCTGCCTCCACGTGTCTGCCTATAGAACGGTCCCCCGCAAAACGTAGTCCCGAAGGCCAGCCCAGGGTTACATACAAGAATGCCGGCACTGTAACCATTAGCACCGCAATAATGGAAACCGTCATCCAACATCTAATAAAAGGGCAGGATGAACTTAAATGGGCAGTGGAACGGCAGATAGCGTCTGCTCAGGCAGATAGGGACGTCTTTAAAGATTCCTTTGCGGCACAACTGGATCATTTAGTCAGATACTCCAGTGACAAAACAGGGGGGGGGGACGGAGGTACCCCGGTCCTTTCCCACAGGCCCCACAGGCATCGCGCTCCAGAAATATGTACCGGGTGAAGATCCAGACTCCTACCTATTGAACTTTGAGAGAGCCGCAAGGGCTTGTAAGTGGCCAGTGGAACAATGGCCTTTTGTACTAGCTCCCCTACTCACGGGGACCGCTCAGGCGGCATATCAGGTGGCGAACCCGAACGGGACCACACCGTATGAAGCCATTAAAACTGTCATTCTGGACCACCTTGGCATGGACTGCGAGGCATATCGCTTACGTTTCCGTAAAGAGAAGGGAGTCCCGGGAGAGAACCCCAAGACCCTTTTCTATTGTTTGAAGAACGAGGCAGATAAGTGGCTGCGTTCACAAGAGAGTACGAAGGAGAAAATCCTCGATAAAATATACCTAGAACAATTCTTAGAGGCCCTCCCCTATAATACTCAATGGTGGCTACGCCAACACTCAGGTCTCACCACTGCTGATGCCATCGAAATGGCATCCACGTTTGCACGCGCCCAACCACAACTACCCCAACTGGAAACGGAGCGTAGGGTCACGACTACAAAATCAAAAGACGGAAAAAAAAACAGTAAAACCCCCTACGGACTCTATACGATTACCTTCACGCCATATGGAAGGGGGACCTCCGAAGGGGCCGCAGTGCTATGACTGTGGTGACTGGGGTCACAATGCTAGAGCCTGCCCCAAGAGGCGATCTCAGGAAGAACCCATGGAGATCGGGTATTTACCGAAGACAGTGTTATACATGGCCGAGCTCGGGAATGCCTTTTATGTGAGTGTCCTGGTGAACGGACTATCGGTAAAGGCCTTGTTAGATTCCGGGTGTAGGCAGTCGGTGGTGAAAAGGGAATTAGTGAGGCCCAACCAGCTAGTGACCGGGGAACAGGTACACATTAGATGTGTACACGGTGACATTAAGCCATACCCTGTAGCCCTCTTGGATATCACATACCCTGGGAAAACCCCACACTCCATCAGGGTTGGTGTCATGACAGGACTCCCTGAAGCTTTAATAATAGGAACAGATAACCCAGACTTCCTCGACCAATTTCAACACATCCTCCGAGCACAGGCTCTAAACCCAGACGGAACCACAGCAGGGTCGACAGTCACACACAACCTACTTACCCAAGAACCTTGGCTTCTGGACAGAAGCTTCAAGTTTGCACAAATTCACTGCGATACTCTACGTAATGCTTGGGAGTGCGCTCGGAGAAGGGACAAAACAGACACCACCGGCCACCCCTATTTTTTCATTGATAGGGAAATGTTGTACAGAAAGCCGGCTCCAGAAGAAGAGGCTCAATTGTTGGTACCTAGGGCCTTCCGTGCTCAGATTATGTTCTTCTCACACTCTCACCTAACTGCTGGGCATACCGGTGTAGAGAAAACCTTAAAAAACGTGCTAAGACACTTTTATTGGCCCGGGATATACCAAGAGTTGAAACAATATTGTCAGGAGTGTGCCACATGCCAAAAGCGCAATCCCTATCAACCACCCCATGTACCGTTGCAACCACTTCCAATTGTTGGTACACCATTCACCAGGGTAGGGATGGATATAATAGGTCCTCTCCCCAAGACCCGAAAAGGACATGAATATGTACTCGTGGTGGTCGACTATGCCACCCGGTTCCCCGAAGCCTTTCCCTTAAGAACTACGACCACCCAAAACATAGCCAATTGCCTGGTGGAATTATTTGCGAGAGTAGGGTTTCCCAAGGAGATCCTTACGGATCAGGGCACCCCTTTTATGGCCCGTACTATGAAAGAGGTGTGTACTCTCCTCGATATGTCTCACATTCGTACCTCAGTATACCATCCACAAACGGATGGTCTGGTTGAGAGGTACAATGGGACATTAAAACTCATCCTCAAAAAAATGCTGACTGTAGAGGGTAGGGAATGGGACCGTCTCCTACCCCTCGCTCTCTATGTTATCCGGAGCCAATACCAGAGTAGCCTCGGTTGCTCGTCCTTCAAGTTACTCTATGGACGGCAACCTCGGTCGCTGTTGGACATGACAAGGGAGGCATGGGAACAGGAAGAGGAGATAGGCACCAAGGAAATGCTTGAGTATACACGGGATCTCAAGTCCCGCTTAGGGAAGTTACGAGACCTTGCATACTCACCTACCTAGAAAAGAAACAGAAGGAACAGGCATACCACTATAACAAGGGGAAAAAGTGGAGACTCCTAAAGGTAGGTGACTGGGTACTCGTCATGATGCCTTCCTCCACATGCAAGTTCAGGGCCGAAAAACTGGGTCCCTATAAAATCGTAGGGACCGTGGGGAAAACCAGCTATAAACTCCAAATAAAGCCCAACAGAGTACAAACGTACCACATTAACCTCCTTCGCAAGTGGTTAGGCCCGATCCCCCAAACGGTGGGCTTTACCTTACCCTCTCTACAGACATCCGACACTACATTAGAGCAATTGGTAGTCAACGCCGAGCTAGACAGCCCACTCAGGGAAGAGCTCAATACCCTCCTACAGCAATATGCCCATCTGTTCTCTGACTTGCCTGGTAGAACCACACTCACCGAGCATAGGATACACACTCTCCCGGGTCAGGTGGTTAAAAAAAAAACGTATAGAATTCCTGCAGCCAGACAGGAAGCCGTACGGCAGGAGGTGAGGGACATGTTAAAGATGGGGGTCATACAACCCTCCAGAAGCGAATGGAATTCACCCATAGTGATGGTACCGAAGCCCGATGGATGAAATGAAATGAAATGAAAAATTATATTTATATAGCGCATAGACTACCCGGAGGCCTCGCAGCGCTTTAATTGATCACTGTGGCGGGCCGCAGGGTGAGACTAGCACGTTTTTGCAAACAGGTGGGTTTTCAAAGCTTTCCTAAAAGCCAGCCGGTTATTATTTTCTCTGAGGGTTAAGGGGAGGGAGTTCCAAAGTCTCGCAGCAGTATGGGAGAAGGAACGGCCGCCCCAACGTGCTTTGTTGATTTTAGAAGTGGTAACTAGGTGCAATGATCCCGAGCGAAGGGCTCTGGATGGAGCGTAGGGCACAACTAAGGGGGACAGGATGGCAGGGCCTGTTCGATGGAAAGATTTGTGCACAATGCACATAGCCTTAAACTGTGCTCTAGCAGCCATCGGGAGCCAGTGCAATTCTTTTAGAGCTTTCTTGGCTGACTGCCAGCGGGGGATGTTGAATAATAATCAGGCGGGGCAGTTTTGCGTGACTTGGAGCCTGTTGGTCACTGAAGCCGGGGCACCCAGATATAGCGCGTTTCCATAGTCCAGGCGGGAGAGTATCAGGGCCTGAACCATGATTCTCCTCGCCTGGAAAGGAAGCAGAGGGAGTACTTTGCGGAGCATTTTCATTAGGCCGACACACGTGGAGGCAGTTTTGGTAGCCTGGACCGAGAAGTCCAGCGCTTTATCGAGCCAGATTCCCAGACTCTTTATCTGCGGTTTGGGAGAGGGGGGAGCACCAAGGCAGGTGGGCCAAATTGATGTCAAAATGGTCGGAGAAGGGTTACCCAATAGCATAATCTCTGTCTTCTCCCCGTTAAGTTTGAGACAGGACGATTGCATCCACTTAGCAACGGCCTCTAGACAGAGGCCCAGGGTGTTGGACGGCTCCTCAGTGTGGTCCAGAGAGACCACCAACTGGGTGTCGTCCGCGTAGGTGACAATACGCACGCCAAAGGGCTGGACTATCTCCGCTAGAGGTTGCATATAGACATTAAAAAGTGTGGGGCTCAGGGAGGAGCCCTGAGGAACCCCACATCTAAGTGGTTGCTTAGGGGAGACTGCTTTGCCCTCAAACACCTGGTAGAAGCGCTCGTCCAGGAAGGAGGTCAGCCACTCCAGGGCCGTGCCCGACACGCCCATGCCTTTCAGACGGTGTAGCAGTGTGGCATGGTTGACAGTGTCGAACGCGGCACTGAGGTCGAGTAGTATGATGGCTGCTTTTCCTCCCCGGTCCAGCACCAATCTAGTTTCTTCCGTCACTGCTAGGAGAGCAGTTTCAGTTCCATGCTGCGGGCGGAAACCCGTCTGAGAGGCGCATAGCAGACTATTTGATTCTAAGTAGTCCACTAAGATATTATTGATGTGCCTTTCAAGCAGTTTGCTCATCCAGGGAAGTAGGGAAATGGGGCGGAAATTGGCCAAGTTGTTCTGGTCCAAGGTGGGTTTTTTCAAAAGGGCCCTAACCATCGCACATTTCCATGGGGCTGGGACGGAGTTAGAGGAGATGGAAGCATTAAGGACATCCAGAATGACAGGGCGGATGATGTCCATCACCTTATTGAGAGTTTGCGGGGGTGCTGGGTCATTGGGGGATCCCGAGATGACTTTAAGAAGCATTCTGTCTAAAGTGTCGGAATCTAGGAGGGGGAATTCATCCAGTGAGCTGGGGGCTAAGAAGTCAGAATCTGTAGTGGTGGTGTGGTCCATGTCACCACTGCCAGTAGAAAATGAAGAATAGATGGCCTGGATCTTCTGGGAGAAGAAAGTGGCTAAATTATTGCAACGGGTTTGTGCGCCGTCAGGTGACAGACGCTCGGGGGGAGGGGGAGAAATTAAAGATTTGGCTATTTTAAAAATTTATTTGGGGGAGTTTGCAGCTAGATTGATTTTGGCTTCATAAAAATGGGCTTGCGCAGATTTTATTTGATTTTTATAGAGCTTTATTGCGGCTCTATACTCAACTTGCTTTGATTGTGAGTAATCTTGTCTCCAGGCTCTCTCTAGTTTGCGGCAAGATTGCTTCATAGTCCTGAGAGTCGGAGAGTACCAGGGGGCCACTTTGGCTCTGTTTATTAAGTGCAAAGATTCCTCTGGTAGGACTAGGTCAAGGGAACTGGAGATCCAGTTATCAAAATTGACAATGGCTGTATTGGGATTGGTCACATTTGGGGGTAGGTGTTCTATAAGAGCCAGTTTCCACTTAGAAAGTGGGAGGGAGGCCCATTTTCTTCCCCGCTGCTTATTGTGATTTTGTGAGATGGGGGGGGGAGCAAGTGGACCATGTAAAAGGTACTAAAAAATGGTCGGTCCAGGATAGTGGTACTGGAGCCTCGACGGTTAAGCTATCTAGATTGCTGTAGATGTGATCTAGGAGATGTCCCTTAACATGCGTTGATTGAAAGCCTTTCTGAGCCAGGTCAATGGACTGAAAGTTTGTTCGAAGACTATTGGCTGTTGAATCAAGTGGCTCATCTAGGTGTAAATTAAGATCGCCCAGCAGGGTGAAATTTGCCGAGGTGAGCACTAGGTTGGCAGCTAAATCCGTCATGTTAGTGATAAAGTTGTTGAGGGTGCCAGGTGGTCGATAGACTAGGATACCGGAGAAAGTAGTGGATGGGGAGAACTCAAGAGTGAAATGTAGGTTCTCACAGGCTGGCATGGGGGAGGGAGTGATGCGGCATCTAAAGTTGTCCCTATAGATAATAGCCAGCCCTCCACCTCTGCCAGTCTTGCGATCCAAATGTTTAATAGTATAGCCTTGGGGGGTGGCCCATGCTATTGCAGGATCAGTTTCTAGCTGAAGCCATGTCTCTGTTAGAAAGAGGGCGTCTGGATTGAGCTCCTCTATCAGCATGGCCAGTTCAGTATGGTGTTTGGGCAGGGAACGGCAGTTAAGAAGGAACATCCTCCATTTCTGCTTGGAGGGATTTTTCACAACATTTGGAGTAGTTACGCCACAATCACAAGTTTTGCAGTGGGCCTTCGGGTGTAAGGGAAGGACTGAATGCAAACATAGTGGGTTGACCGAAGGACGCAATGCATATAGTGAGGAAGTGCTGTATGTGAGGAGATTTCCTACCATGATGACAGCTGGGTCCGGAGACTGGAAGCGTCTGGACGCGGACTGGCGCAGACTGGCTTCTCTTTGGCGCCTCTTCGGCGCGTCTAAGGCGCTACCGCTGCGCGTGCCGCTGCGCGGAGCGAAGGAAGTTAATATAGATTGGGCTCAGGGAACACTGGAGCGTCAACCCACTAAAATGGCCGCCAAGAAATGGCACTACCAGGAAGTAGGAGCGCTCTGTTCTCCCTCCACAACAATCAGCCCGAGTAGCTGCGGTGGACCGGGGAGTCAGTGCACAATTCGAATCACATTAGCAACAGCAGTTTGCATGTAAAAACGATTTTCTCTTTTTAAGAAAACAATTTTCTCCTTTTAAAAAAACGATTTTCTCTTTTTAAGAAAACAATTTTCTCCTTTTAAAAAAACGATTTTCTCTTTTTAAGAAAACAATTTTCTCCTTTTAAAAAAACGATTTTCTCTTTTTAAAAAAACGATTTTCTCTTTTTTAAAAAAACACATTCAACAGAATAGCAAAGGTGCTATCACCTAGAGCGCTGGCGCAGGAGTGATCAGTTCAGGTTTTACTCGAGCGTGTCAGCGCTGGGAGCCTAAGTAGTCAGGGCTCAGGGAACACTGGAGCGTCAACCCACTAAAATGGCCGCCAAGAAATGGCACTACCAGGAAGTAGGAGCGCTCTGTTCTCCCTCCACAACAATCAGCCCGAGTAGCTGCGGTGGACCGGGGAGTCAGTGCACAATTCGAATCACATTAGCAACAGCATTGGATCCATTCGCTTCTGCATGGACTTCAGGGCCATCAACGAAATATCGAAATTTGACTCATATCCCATACCCAGGGTGGATGACTTAATTGAAAAATTAGGGGAGGCCCGCTTTATCACAATGTTAGACCTTACCAAGGGCTATTGGCAGGTCCCCTTGCATCCATCAGACAGAGAAAAGACCGCCTTCTCCACCCCAGACGGGTTGTATGAGTTTCTGGTGCTTCCCTTTGGTCTTCATGGGGCGCCGGCAAAATTTCAATGCCTCATGAATGAGGTACTGAAAGAAGTCCGGCATTGCGCATCAGCATACCTCGACGATATAGTCGTGTTTAGCTCAACCTGGGAGGAACACCTGCACCACCTCAACCTGGTCTTGGGCGCTTTACGGGAGGCGGGCCTACATATCAATGCCAAGAAATCCAGAGTAGGTTACCACTCTGTCAAATATCTAGGATATGTGTTAGGTCACGGGATGATCGCCCCTCAAGAAGAGAAGGTACGAGCTATCCGAGAGACCCCCTTTCCTAGCACTAAAAGAGAGGTACGCGCCTTCCTGGGCCTCCTCGGATACTATAGAAGGTTTATCCCCGCATATTCAGAGATAGCCGGACCTCTCACTGATGTGCTAAAAAAGGATGTAAAGGTCAAAGCTCTCCAGCAGCCTTCTGAGACCCTAAAAAGAGCCTTCGAAAACCTTAAATTTGCCATCACTACTAGCCCCGTATTGGTGTCACCCGACTTCACACGACCCTTCATGTTACAAACAGACGCCTCCGGGTGTGGGATTGGAGCCGTACTATCACAATTATCGAGGGAGGGGATAGAACATCCAGTTCTCTTTATAAGTCGAAAACTGTTCCCCAGGGAAATAAAATATCCGACCATCGAAAAAGAGTGTCTAGCTGTAAAATGGGCTGTAGATAAGTTAAGATACTATTTGGAAGGAACCCACTTCACTCTATATACAGACCATGCCCCTCTACAATGGTTAAGCAGAAACCAAGGACACAACCCTAGAGTCTTTAGATGGTTCCTGACCTTACAACCCTTCTCCTTTACCGTCAAACACAAAAAAGGCAGTGAGAAAGGGAATGCGGACTTCTTATCACGCATTCTGCCTCTCCCCGATCAGGAGAATCCTAGGGGGGAGGAATGTCACGGGGCCGCGGGGTCCCCTGTGACGTCCGCTACACATTCACCTGGCCGATACCCTGTCTTTTCCCAACAGCCTCACGAGGAGGAATATGACCCCAATATATCCGAAGATCCGCTGAGCAGGACAGGCGCCTTTAAGATTCCCGGGAATGATGCAGAACCCGCCCCCAACTATCATGTGACCTGCCCTCTACCACTGAAAAGGGAGCAGACTCTCTACGTCGGGGGAACCAAACCTCGAGGACGAGAAGCAGACGTGAAGGACCGTGCATCGGTAACCAAGGAGTCGGAGAGCTTCGTAGGCGCCACGGCGGACGGAGAGTCGAGGAGCCCCACGGACGAAAGCGGAGGTGGAAGACGAAAGCCAGGAGGCCAACCGGACGGTGTTTCGCCCAGCCACGTACCTGGAGGCGCGTGGCTCACCCAGGTACGCGGGCGTATGGCAGGGTGGTTCGGGAGGCGGGAGAAGGTGTAGTCGGCTCTCCCTTCTGTGTACCCACGTCCTATCCGGGATCACTGCACTCCCTGTAAATACGAGCACCGGTGTCCCTCACACCCTTCCCCAACAATACATATAGAAGCAGGCGATTACATTGCTCTTCTTGTTTCTCTTGCCTTACATGCTTCACCGATGGTCCGGCCTTGAACCAAGAGCCAAGAGAACCCTCCAGGCACCCTAGCAGCATACCAACCTGTCCAAGGAACCACGAGGAGGAACGCCCATAGAAAGACTCTGTAGTGTATTGTATATACCTTTTGACTGAACCGTAAAGGTGGCTTGCCGTTAAGGTGCTACTACGCTGAAGAAGAGAAATAAAACACCTTTAGTCTCGCACAATCTGCCTCCATGTGTCTGCCTATAGAACGGTCCCCCGCAAAACGTAGTCCCGAAGGCCAGCCCAGGGTTACATACGTGACAGTCTTACTTATGACAAAGGTATGGCACACCTGAAGCCATCTTGATTGGAATACAGTGGTAACATTTAAAACATTTAATTTAAAAAGGAACAAAAGGAGAGGGTTCATTTTGCCATAGAATGTATGATTAGTGCTGCAGAAAGAAAAATTAGGGCACATTTTGAGTGACTTCTCAAATCCTCTTCTATTTCATTAAAGAATTAAAAATTTGCGAACATTCGTGACAAGAATTTTCAATTCTATTAAGGACAACGGAGGCGAGGATTATGCTTCTCAATCTTTACTAGGAAGCTCACAGCAGCCAATAAAAACAGAGATAAAAAGCACGTGACAACCATAGAGTCTTGTCCATATAAGGTCCCTGTCAGCACATAGAGTCCTCTTTCTTTGTAACAGTACATAAGTCCATGCACGACCTGTTCCTGAGGATCACCGATAGCTAGGGTCTTCTCCCATCAACGAACTGTGCGCCCAACGGGGCCGAACGTCTCACTGGATCCCGGTCCAGACAACTTGCTTGAGGGCGAAACAACAAACTGCGAAGCGTTCCATCGCCGATAAACCATAATCAGGGCTACTTGCTGTCATTTCCTGAAAGAAAGGAAACACCCCGTAAAGACCGTTTGAGGTTGTGAAAACAACAGCAGTACATCACGAGAAATTTGGGTGGGAAAAAATACACAGCAATGCAATATATAGCATGATCCAATACATACAGCATCATAATCTTGAATGCGAATATGCAGTCTATAGCAGTACATTAGACAATGTATCTCTGGGTGGGATAATCCTCGCCTCCGTTGTCCTTAATAGAATTGAAAATTCTTGTCACGAATGTTCGCAAATTTTTAATTCTATGTCAGGACCGGAGGCTCCGATTATGCTTGTTCAAAGCTGAGCCACCACCATTGAAGCAACATTGACAATCGGCTTATAGTAAAACGTTTTAAAAGTATTTTCATTAGACCAGTCAGCCGCACTCATGATATCTGCTAGGCTGACACCCGTTACAAATGCTTTGGAAGCCATGGCTCCGCGCGCAGAGTGTGCCCCAAACTTGGAGATATCAATCCCTGCTTCGCCCATGAGCCAGCGCATCCACCGCGATAAGGTAGCTGGAGTCACTGGGCGAAAAGGCTTCTGCAAAGCAATAAGTAATTGCCCTTGCATATTAGTACGAAATTCCTCAGTACTCACCTCGTAATCCTTAATACATTGCACCACACACAGTTTAGGGTTATTAGGAAAAACCGGGTACGTGACTGAAGTAGTGTTACACTTCGTTCTCCTGGACAAAGTGAAGGACACCCCCTCAGGGGTAAATCTACGCCCCGCTAAATCAAGTGCTCGGACGTCAGAAACCCGTTTGCAAGAAACGAGACACAAGAGCATAGTCAGTTTGGCCGAGAGTTGTTTACGAGACAAGAACCTATTGGATGGCCAGGATTCCAGGAATCGGAGGACAAGAGAAACATCCCACAGTTGAGAGTACTTTGGGCAAGGGGGTTTCACCATCCTGACTCCCCTCAGTAATTTACATACTAAAGGATGTTCCCCAATGGGCTTACCTTCTACAGGTAAATGTCCCGCCGATATGGCGGACCGAAAGTTGTTGACCGTCCTGTACGCCAACCCGGAGGACGCCATAGAAGCCAAAAAGTTGACCACTAAAGACACATGTGCCTTAGCGGGATCCACGTCCCGTTGAGAGCACCAATCACACCACCGTTTCCAAGATGAGGAGTATCGCTTGTGGGTATTGGCCGACCAAGCTTCTTTGATGAAGTTACTAGCTTCTCGTGAAAGGCCCGGGACACTCCACCTGTCCCTGAAACCCGCCAAGCAACGAGAGGAAGCTGGCCCGACGCCACCAAAGGATGGGGATTCTGAAGAGGGTCCAGCAATAGGTTCTGCAACTGGGGAAGAAGGATCGGGATCGCGCAACTCATGTCCAGTAACACCGAAAACCAAGCTTGAGCCCTCCATCGAGGAGTGATCAAAATGAGCTCCGCCTGAAAGGCTCTTGCTCGCGCTAGAACCCGTGGGATCATGAGAAACGGGGGAAACGCGTAGCAGAGGGACCTCGGCCATTCTTGCAGGAATGCATCTGTGGCTAACGCCTCCGGGTCCGGCCTCCAACTGAAAAACTGGGGAACCTGACTGTTCAGTCGGGACGCAAAAAGGTCTATCTGGCAAGGGCCCCAAAGATGGGTCAGGCGCCGAAACACCGTGGGCAACAGCCTCCAGTCGCTGGAGTCCTGTAGATGGCGGGAATTCCAATCGGCCACTTGGTTGTTGGAACCGGGCAGGTATTCCGCAACCACCGAAATTCTGTTCTGCAGACAGAAGTGCCAGAAGTCCTTGGCGATCTCCGCCAACATTCGCGACCTGGTACCGCCCAGCTTGTTGACGTAGCGTACCGCCGAGATATTGTCCATCCGAAGGAGTATACAACAATCTGCTTTCTGCGGCGAAAGACATCTGATCGCAAAAGAACCAGCCAACAGTTCCAGGCAGTTGATATGCAATAGAAGTTCTTCCGGCGACCAGCGACCACCCGTGGACAACGTGCCGCACCGGGCTCCCCAACCCCACCGGCTGGCATCTGATTCGATCACCACATCCGGGGTCGATCCGAATAGCGCCCGGCCGTTCCAGGCCTCCATGTGGTTTAACCACCAATCCATCTCCAGTCTCGCCTCCTCTGAGAGAGGTATCTGTTCTGAGTAACTGAGACCTTTCCGGAGATGGCGGCTCTTGAGCCTCTGAAGGGCCCGATAATGAAGGGGGCCCGGGAAGATCGCTTGGATGGAAGAAGCCAGGAGCCCCACTATGCGGGCTAAAGATCTCAAGGACGTCGTCTGCCTGCGCAGGGTGGACCGCAACTCTTTCTTGATTGCCCTGACCTTTGGCATTGGCAGTAAGAGTTGACACGTCACTGAATTGATCGTAAACCCCAGAAATTCGATGGACTGAGAGGGGGTTAACACTGATTTCTGCGGGTTGACAATGAACCCCAAGCCTTGCAATAGGTTGATCGCCCAATTGAGGTGCGTTTGGACCGTTTGAGGGGAGGCCGCCAAAACAATTATGTCGTCCAGGTATATAATGAGGCGGACTCCCCGGGCCCTGAGAGTTTCCACCACTGGTCTCAGGAGCTTCGTGAAGCACCACGGTGCTGATGACAGACCGAACGGGAGGACCTTGTACTCGTAGCATACCTTTCCCCAGACAAACTGCAGGAACCTCCTGTGAGGGGGAAAAATGGGAATGGAGAGGTACGCGTCTTTCAGGTCCAAACGGACCATCCAGTCTCCTTCCTGGAGAAGGTCGCGTAGTAGATGGATCCCTTCCATCTTGAAGTGTCTGTAAACAATCCAAGAGTTGAATTCTTTGAGGTTTAATACCAAGCGGGAACCGCCCCCTTTCTTGTCTACGAGAAAGACAGTGCTCACGAAACCGTGAGGATGGACCTCGGAGGGCGCAATCGCGCCCTTCTGCAGCAAGGAATTGATTTCTGCCGTGATAAAGTTCTGATCTTGTCGGGAAAAACACAGAGGGGGGGGCGGGAGTGTTGCAAAGGGGAGGCGTACATCTCCAGCCTGTACCCCTGTACCGTCTGCAACACCCATGCATCTTGTGAAATTTCGCGCCATTTGTCTAGAAAACATGCCACTCTGCCCCCCAATGTCACCTCCGAGAAGGGAATGAGGCTCACCTGAGTTTCCGGCATCATGCTGGTTGTTGGAGTTTCCTCCAAATCTGCCACCTTTGCGGAACCTGTTTCTGGAACGTCGCGAGGGGTAAAAGTTGGAGGTGTTGGCTGAGTTGTCCTGATAACCTCCTCTTTGTTGACCACGTTGGGTGCCTTGGTTATATCCCCGGCCGAACGAGCGCCCCCGGAAGCATCCGGCCCTGCCAAAAACCGGGCGGAAAGCCCGCTTCAACGATCCCTGGGCCTTGTCAAGCCCACTAAATGTGGCTACAAACTTGGTCAGCTCCTTGAGAAAAGGTTGACCAAACAGGAGGCCTTGGGCTAGCGGACCCGATTCAGACGTAGATAATTCGGCCAGCCTGGGATCCAACTTTAGGAGAATGGACCTGCGTCGTTCCGTTGACAATGCACAATTAGCATTGCCTAACTGGCACACTGCCCGCTGTGCCCAGCCAATTAACTCATCAGGGCTAATTGCAATGGAGGATTCTTTGGCTTTAAAGCCGATCTCGAGAATCTTGGTCAGGGGGCCTATGACGTCCAGTAGTTTATCCTGGCAGGATCGCCAGGACCTGTCCAAACCTTTCTCAGGGTCTTTCGAATACTTTTTTAAGTACGTCAACATGGACGGGTCCACCTCTGGGGTAGCCGCCACCTTATCTGCCAGTTCCGGCCGAGGGCATTCCGACCGCAGTCGTGCCCGTACGTCCGTGTCAAACGCTTGACGTAGATGGGTCTGAACATATTCCGCCACCTCTTGCGGTGGTAGCCAGGAAGATGAGTTAGGGTGGATAATGTCCGCTGGCTCGAACGTGAGCACCTTAGGTGATGTGGACGGACCAGAATGCTTTTCCTTCCTTGCTTTCTTGGAAGGGCGAGGAGATTCTTCCTCGTCCGTGGTAGGGTCAGGTGTGGTGTCTTGACCCTCATCCTCTTGGGAGATCTCAGTAATTGTCGCCTCTCTAGGAGAAGAACGCTCTTGCTCCGCCATCGATCGTGCAAGCTTAGCGAAATCTGCAGCATGGGGATTCACTCTTCCCTTACCCCCAGGTGTAGGACGGGAAGCTGAGGATGGAACCCAGCCTTGTTTCTTTGCGTAAGAGCAAAGATGGCGCTTCAATGGCGCAATCGCCCTCACCAACGCGGAATTGACTGAATGCTGCACATCTGCGTCCAATGCCTCAACGAGGTCATATTCCATAGACCCTGAAGGGTCTTCATCATCATAATAATAATAATCCTCCTCATAGTATTCAGACATAGTTGCCACAGTGAGCAATTAACGACCCTGAGGATTACTTGTGATGTCCGTCAAATTCACAAACAATAGCCCCACACAGGAGATCAGGGGGAGTGGTAACCCCAGGCAAGCCCCCAATACAGTCACCAATGGTGACACCAAATGATAATGTTTAGATGTGGAGGGAGGGAGGGCTTGCACAACAAAACCCCACTCTAGGCAAAGCCTATGCTGAATTATACAGCCCCACTGACTGTAGAAACAGAAGGGCGTCTGGGGAGCCAAAACGAGCCTTTTCCGCCGAAAAACAGCACAAATACGGGTCTTAAGCAGTCAAAACACACTGCTCCGGTGTTCAATTCAAGCCCGACTGATTTTCGCGGGCAAAATGGCCGCCGCGCATGCGCGCTGGCTCAGGCTCGTATAGACAGTAAAAGAGGACTGCGCGTCAGACAGACGCGCGTCCTCGCTCCCCTAATCCTCCCGCTCCACGAACCCGAATGACGTGAGGAGACAAACTCACCGACGGGTTATACGGAAAACGCCCGCAGCGCTTCACACTGCTTTAGTGGAAAGGCAACCGGCATACAACCTCGACGAGGTGAAGACCTCCGTCCACACAACTCGCGCTAACCGCGATCGCGCATCAAAGGCAGCGCCTCATAATAATAAACAACAGCCACAGCATATAAACTGTCAATAAACCAACAATTAATAACAATGAAGATCGCGCATCAAAGGCAGCGCTTCATATAATAAACAACAACTACAGCGTATAAACGTTCAATAAACCAACACTGAAGTAATATCACACTGTAAGAGAATAATATGCATAAGGTACTTAACTGGCTGCGGAGCAGCAAAGAAAGAGGACTCTATGTGCTGACAGGGACCTTATATGGACAAGACTCTATGGTTGTCACGTGGTTTTTATCTCTGTTTTTATTGGCTGCTGTGAGCTTCCTAGTAAAGATTGAGAAGCATAATCGGAGCCTCCGGTCCTGACATAGAATTCTGACATGCAGACTGAAACAGGCACTTTCAATACCAGCAGCAGACTTCCCTGGTGAGCAGTAGCTTTACTACAGTGATCTAATGAGCAACTAGAGTGCTAACATTCTGAATTTATGGCAAATGTGTGACACATCTGAATGCCTTCTTCATTGAATCAAAGTAAAAAACTGACAGTATGCTTACTGAGGAGACTGCAGTAAATGAGGAAATTAGGAAACTTCATAAAAAGTCTCCCAAGATGGCCACCAGAGACAAAAGAGCCCAAATGTAGCACAAATATCACCGAGATGTAGCCCAAGTATAGCCCAATGACAGAAATCCCAGAGTGTTTTAAAGAACAACTAGAGCGCCAACAGTCTTACTTATGACAAAGGTATGGCACACCTGAAGCCATCTTAATTGGAATAAAGTGGTAACATTTAAAACATTTAATTTGCAAAGGAACAAAATGAGGGGGTTCATGTTGCCATAGAAATTATGATTAGTGCTGCAGACAGAAAACTTAGGGCACATTTTGACTTCTCAAATCCTCTTCTATTTCATTAAAAAGTTCTGACATGCAGACTGAAACATGCACTTTGAATACCAGCAGCAGACTTCCCTGGTGAGCAGTAGCTTTGCTACAGTGATCTAATGAGGAACTAGAGTGCTACCATTCAGAATTTATGGCAAATGTGTCACATCTGAATGCCTTCTTGATGGAACCAAAGTAAACAAGCATTGAAAATGCAATAGGTCTCGCCCTCGTTTAAGTTAAAGCAATTCTGTTTGTAATTAGGTGGCTTTTTAGCTTTGCTTTTATTAGTGTTTTTCAAATTTTCATGTACATAACATGCATATATGTATATGTATGCATGCATTTATATTTGTATTTATATAGATATGCAGATTATATATATGTTTATATATGTATGTATATATATATTCAGTGAAAAAACCATAGGTTTCACACACGTTATAGTTAGGAATTAGCATTTAAAAAACCTTAGAAATTCAGTGAAAAAACCATAGGTTTCACACATGTTATAGTTAGCTGGACATTTTACTCGTAAAAAACCAATGAAATTCCCCCGTTATAGTTAGTTCAGCTAACTATAACTCGCGCGCCCGCAATGCACTGCTCATGACGTCACATATTACATCACTCATGACATGGTCAGTGACATCACTCATGACATCACTGATGACATCTCAAATGACATCACTGATGACCTCACTGATGACATCATCCTTGTGATAGAGTGGCAGACCTCCTCTTCCCCTAATAAAACCTTTGATACACACATTCAAAAATAGAGACTAAAATTTACAAAACAATGGACATACCAATAACAGTTACAACAACCTCTTCAGTAATTCTAAGATCCACATACACATCCACTCATTCACCAACAGTCCAATACAGTCACTCATACATGTACTCACTTATCATATGTACTCATACACCTATACATCCTGTTACACAATGCCACTCATCCATAGAGCTACTCACACACATAGTCACTCATGCTAATAAAGAATCAAACATACATTTACTTGCATATACAGTTATACACACACCACCACACTTACTTCTACGGAAACTTACACATACTTAGTCTTTTAAACAATTACTTATAGAAATACATACTTATTCATACAGGAACTCTTTCAATCTCTCACTCTCACATATACTCACATATATAAACCAATAGTCACATATACTAGTTTTAAACATATGTAGTTACTCATAAAGACACTATTGAGACAGTCATTCACTCACTAACACACCCATACACACACTCATCCACCCATGCAGTCCTGCACACATGCTCTGTTCAACACATACAAACAGTGAGTCACTCATTCATGCACCTATGCACTACGTCATACCCCCCACCGAACCATGCAGACACTCATACTGATACTCAAAAAACCAACTAATAACCTATATAGACACCCATGTAGCTACTCTCCAACCCATGCAGCCACTTATACACAAAGTGAGAGACTGATACAGATATTTATATATTTAAACATTACTTACTAAGCCATGTATTCACTATGATACACTTAATCAGTCAGTTACACAATTAATTTTTCAAAAAGAAATCATCCATTTAGACAGTAATATACCCATTTATTCTTCCATCGACCTTGAGATATACATATATAAAACATATTTAATTTTCAGAAAAACACACATTCACTGAATGATGTCATCAGTGATGTCATCAGTGATGTCATTTGAGATGTCATCAGTGATGTCATGAGTGATGTCACTAACCATGTCATGAGTGATGTAATATGTGACGTCATGAGCAGTGCATTGCGGGCGCGCGAGTTATAGTTAGCTGAACTAACTATAACGGGGGAATTTCATTGGTTTTTTACGAGTAAAATGTCCAGCTAACTATAACATGTGTGAAACCTATGGTTTTTTCACTGAATTTCTAAGGTTTTTTAAATGCTAATTCCTAACTATAACGTGTGTGAAACCTATGGTTTTTTCACTGAATTTCTAAGGTTTTTTAAATGCTAATTCCTAACTATAACGTGTGTGAAACCCATGGTTTTTTCAGTGAATTTGCAAGGTTTTTTAAATGCTAATTCCTAACTATAACGTGTGTGAAACCCATGGTTTTTTCAGTGAATTTTCAAGGTTTTTTAAATGCTAAATTTTTTTTTTCTTCTATTTTTTCTAACATATTTTTATTTTAATTTTCTTACCTTTTATAAAGACTATGATTAAATTTTTAAAATTCTTTAATATGTTTTTTTTTATATATTTTTTAAAATAAACATGTAAAATTTATTTGCAGTACTTTTTTTCTATTTTTTTTTTATTTTTTTAGTACGCGTACCGTAAGCTCACGGTAAGCGTACGGTTTACGCAACGTCCGTAATTTTCCTACGCTGCTTGCGTATAGTTACGCAATTTGCGTAGCCGCGCGTACTCCGCGTGGGACGCGTACGCGTGTACGCTACACGCGCACGTTACGCGGAAGTGCCGGGAGTGACTGTTATGCGCATGCGCGCAAGCGCGTGTCTTTTTTACGCGCATGCGCACTTTTGCCGTAAGCGTACCGTAAGCGTACCGTAAGCGTACGGTAGGTCATGTGATCATGAAACACAACTTTTGATTGGTTGAAACTACTTTCAGTTCTAGAACTCTCCTACACCACACCCATTCCCCTCATTTCTGCTTGTGATCCCTTGGGAGAAGGAGCTGGTTTGTCTTTGGGATACGATGGCAGAACAGCAGAGCTCTTCTGAGAGTGAGGCTAGCACTAGCAGCACTGTCTTGAGGCAGAGATCGAGGAAACAAAAGCCCTCTTATGTATGGGATTATTTTACTTTTCCTGAAGGCCAGCAAAAGGTAAATGCACCCTTAGTGACTTGTAAGCTGTGTAAGCGTGTACTTTCTAGAGGTAATCCTAACAGGAAGTATTCCTTTGGGAATCACACCATGAAGAGACACCTCCAGGATGTACACAGAAGGACACATGGTCATCTTTTTGGAGGTAACTCTTCAGAAAGACAAGCCAGTACATCCACAGCAGCTCAGCCTGGACCATCATCTGCAGGGCTGACTCCTTCTTCTGCAGGTCAGGTGAGCCCTTCATCTGTGGGGGGAGAATCTCCTTTTGCTGGCCCTCTGGAAATCACCCCTCGATTTCGGAAGGTTGATATTCGATGCACATTTTGTCAAGATCTAATTTGCTATAGGGAGACCAGTGTTTCCCTAGTGAACAACAAAATAGATCAGCACATTTGTCGCTTTGAATAATTTTCCCATGCTTCCTTTCCTCTGTCCCTGCATGAACACAACGGTTCTTTTAAGAGCCAACCTTATCTTTCATCTTTTTTTTACATATGTTTTTAAAAACTTTTTTTTTTTTTTTTACCGTACGCGTACGGTGCGCGTACTTTTTTTAATTTTTTTAAAAAAACACTAAAAATCAAGTATCACATTACAAGGTCCTTGAGAGACTACAATTATTATTATTGACTTACCATACTCACTCAAAAAAATATTTATTCATTTGTTTTTTTTAAAAATAGCTTTAAAAATGGTTCTAGTTTTCGAAAATTTTCTATATAAATCTGAAAAAAAAGAAAAAAGTATTAATATTTTTAAAACATTTTATAATACAGTACACATATTTACATTTTTTTCCAAAAAATATTTTTGCCTTATTTTTGCTGTTTTCAGAATATATTGCATTTCACTATAAATTGTGAAAGCAATTGCATTCATCATTTTACAGCGGGCAAAAAAAAATAACAATCACAAAGATTGTAATAAAAAAGCCCAGAATCTCTTTTTACTTAAACTTAACATTATAGAAATGCATAATATTCTAAAAAAATATCATCTAATACCAATACTTATTTCTTTAAAATACCATCTGATATGTTTGTTTCAGAAATATAATCACAATATTATATCTCAAATAACTCCAAAATACATCTGATTTCATTTCCTTTAGACCAAATAGTAATTTTAAATTTTTTTTTGGAATAAATTTCCAACGGTAATCCAATAAAATTCTAAAGTTTAATTTGTCCAGATCTCACCGATTCTCTGTAACATTTTGGTTCACGAAAATTTTTTGAATAATTTATTAAGTCCACAATAGAATTGGTTACTTTTCCGCATGGCCAAATAGTAATTTATTAAATCATTTTTGAAAAACATTCCAATGGCAGTCCAATAACATTCCAAAATTTAAAATGTGCAGAAGTTACCGATAATCTCTAAATTATTGGTTTTTCAAAGTTTCATTAAAAATTTAAAAAGTCCACATTACAATTGGTTATCTTTCCATTAGGCCAAATGATAATTTAAAAAATCTTTTTTCTACAAAATTGTAATGGTAATCCAGTAAAATGGTAAAATTATTTTGTCGAGATCTTGCCAAATCTGTCTAAAATGTAGGTTTCAGGAAGATTAGATAGGAATTTGCTAAATCAAAAGGCAAACGTTGTTTGAAAATCAATTGGGAATCATTACACAGTGTCCAGCCTTTTTCACATTTAAGATAAACTGTGTAATGTCCAGAAGTAACAGTAGGTCCATCATGGAAAATTATTGCAACAGTTACAAAAGTTTTTCCTGAAATTGATAATTGCTGTCCTGTAAACTTCTTTATTAAAGTATCCAATTTTGAACCATCAGCTCTACATCGTTGCATCATTAAAATTACATACTGTCCGTATTCCTTTAAAATTAATGTTGAAAACATGTCAGAATTACACTCCCTACATTTCATGCTATGATTAGCATCTTTAACTAATTTTGCAAAAGTGACTGTTTTACTCTCTGGCAATGTCAAATAAATAAATCTTTCATTATCAACAATAGAGCCACATATATTATAACAATTATCACAACTATGTTCCCATTTATAAGAGAGACCAAAAAAAATGTCAATGGGAACTCCTTCTTCTTCCACTACCTGAAGAAAATACATCAAAAATTCATGTGCATCTTGCTGTTCATTTTGAGAAAACTGTGTTCGTCCTGAACATACATCTAAAAGTTTTCTAATTTCAGTAGCACTTTCTATTTGAGTTTTATCTTTACTCAGCTTTTGAAAAAGGAGACTCAGCTCTGAACAGAATCTTTTTCCCTGATTTACTATTATCTGCTCTTGCAAACTTTTCAGATAAAATGCAACATTCAGCACTACATTTGCGTAGCAGTTGACACCAGAGCTATTTTCAAAATGACATCCTACAACCTGTTCTTCATTTTCCTTTTTCTTTTTGCTTGCAATTACATCACTCCTCTTTTTTTTCCTCTTCTCTACATCTTCATTACAGATATTCTCATTTTTTCTTTTACGAGAAACTACACGTTTCTCCAACACAGGATACTGACCTAAATGAGGAGCATAGCTTCTTCTTAATCTATTATACTCCTTTACACAGTTTGTATCAGCACTAACTTTTGAGTCATCAAAGTCTATCATGAATAAACCTGATAATGTTTTCACTCGTGACAAAGCTACATATGCCATACCTTCTTTGAACACAGTTGAACCAATGTTCACAAATGCACAATCTACAGTCAATCCTTGAGACTTGTGAATAGTTACAGCATATGCTAGAGAAAACGGAAACTGCTTCCTACGTACATATAAGTCTTTCACAAGCATAAAACGTACTGTACAACGACAAATATCTTTAACTTCTTCTATCTGATCAAATTTTATTTTTAAACATTCAACTCCTTCTTTTTTCTGGTAATTAATAAAACCCACAACTCTTCCCATCGCTCCATTAACTAAACCTTTTTCAACATCCAAATTTCTCCTTAAAAATACTCTACAGTTCATGCAAACATATAGATTTTTTTCTAATCCAGCTGTTTTGGAGATGTTCTTCTCTAGTGAGTCCAATTTATTTTTCAGTTTGCCTGTTACTGTGACACTAATTCTTCCATCCTCAATTTTGTCCACTGCTTCCAATTTCCTGATCTCTTCCTTTTCCAATTTCAAAAGCTCCTCATTGAATATTGAGCATTCACGTAGAGTTGGCATTAAGCAGATGACACTTTTGTTTTCTGCAATGTTCTTGTATATCTTCTCTGCAACTATTTCTTCCTTTGGAAATAAATTATGTAGCAGCCGACTCTGTAATGTTTTTTTGCCAACTTCTGTGAGTAGTCCAATCCTGATATCTTTCAGAATACTTCCATATTCTTCATCGTTTGCTTGCCTCATATTAGTAGTAAGTTCCTTGTACTCAAAGAAGGACCAAATATTTGTATTTCCGATGCTTCCCAATGACTTCTTCGTGTCTTCATGTGTGACAGTATTAAACACTGGTTGTCCTTTAACTGGAGTAAGTTGCAAAAGATCTCCAAAAACTATGACGTGTTTTCCACCAAATAACATGTCATAGTCTGTCTTCAAAATTTGCTGCATTCTTAAATGCACAAAGGCAAGCATTAAGTTTGATACCATGCTCACCTCATCAATAATGAGAACTTGCATCTTCTTCAATACTCTTGAAACTTCCAAGGATGCTTCTCCAGTTAGCTTGTTGAATTGTATTTTGTTCTCATGCTCCACTGGTAACATTAGCAAATGATGTAAAGTGATTCCTTTTATGTTATATGCTGCTAACCCAGTTGGAGCAGTAACCACACAAGACAAAGTAGAATCCGTTTTTTGCTTTAGGTAGCTTCTGATGACTTTTATTAGGAAACTTTTTCCAGTTCCAGCTTGTCCGCTTACATACATCCTGATTGGATGAAATGATGTGCATGAGCACTCTTTTTTTTCATGTAGAAATCCGTGATCAATTTTGTTTTTGATCTCTTCATAAATTTGTTGCTGCTCTTCGTTCAGTTGTCTTTCCAAATTCTCTAAGTCTATAAATTCTTCTTGAGCTTGATTCATAGCCGTTTCCACTTCATTCATGGCTATTGATGCTTCATTTTCAATGATTGGTTGTCCTAGGGGATCTTGACTGAGTGTTCCTGAACTTTGGCTGTCCTGAGAACTATCTCTAGCGATTTCTGCTGCAATTGTAGTTTCCTGATCAATTTCTTCATTTAACATTTGCAGATAAGTTGAGAATGTACTGCATTGTATGCTGTCTTTGCAAGCATTAAAAGAATCTTCATAGCTCTGGAATTCTCCCAGTAGTTCATCCTCTGTACGCCATGGTTTAAACAACTGTAAAAGAGCCAAGTAGTAAAATTCCTTCTTGTCAGTAGTGTCGCAACTCAGCTTCCGGTGATTTATCAAACTTCCTTTTGTTTGCTTCACCAAACATCCTTCTTCACCAACGACTTTATATTTTCCATTATTGATGTCTTCTGTGGCTTTCCGTGAATAAATGTAGTTCTGCAGCACTTCATAGAGACACATGTTCTCCAGATGTTGACTTCTCTTGGGATAATATGTGTCCAACATGTTTGTTTTCAAAATATCTGTACTTTCTGGGTCATTCTCGGCCAAATATTCAATTTCTCCTACAGATTTCAGTACCCGATTTCTCATTGCTGCAAGGCCTAAACTTGCCCAAATTATTCTTCTTGACTTCGAGTAGAGACTTGCAGAAGATAACCTATCTGAACATTCGTAGGATCCAATTTCTCGATGCGATAACATCTTCAAACTGAAACTGTACAGCTTCTTACTGACAGTCTTCTCGTGAGAAATCTCTTCCCACATTTCCTTCAATTCTGTTTTTTCTGATTTCGTAATGTAAGACGTTACATATCGAGCAACAGCAATGGAATTGTCAGCTACATACTGTATATCCATGTTAGCGTTCCACATGGATAAAATGACTGGGTTGTAGTCATTTATATTTTTTGATTCTTCTTTTCTTTTTAGGTTGTAGGTATTCTTAGGTGATTTTCTTGTGATAGTATGTCTCACAGCTGACATAAAACTGTTGACTCTTCCATTTGAAAGAACAGGTCTAGGAAATCCAAATCGACATTTAGTGTAGTATTTTTCTTTGCTCTTGTATTTCCGTCGACAGTATTTTCCACACCGATGACTTTGGAAACGTAAAACTTGCTCCTTTAACTTGTTCTCTTCTGTGCTTTTTGGTATAGCACATGTTGCATATTCTTCAATGTAAGATAACACTGCTTCATCAGCATCTGTTCCAAACTTTGGGGCATCCTTGATCCACAACAGCATATGAATATGAGGAGCACCTCTTGCCTGGTACTCTTTTCTCCAAAAGAAATCCACTACTTCTCCAAGGGGTGGATTTTTTTTATTGCAGATGAAGGACATCATAGCCTCAAATCTATGATTGAAATATCTGCAAACATTAACCGGATCCAATGAGCACAGTTCTCCTGCTGTCTTGTATTCGAAGTTTTTAATGTTTGAATTGGCCTCTCGTAGAAAATCCAGTAAATCATCCCAAGCGTACTCGGCACAGCTTAGGGTAAGGAACCATGTTGGTGTTCCTAAATTCCGTAACATGCATTTTAGTTCACCATGGCGTCGGTACCAATATTCATTTGTCCCACGCTGACAAGCCATCAGATTGATCAGTTGTGTTTCCAAATGATCATCTCGGTGCTGCACTTTCTCCATAAAATCCTTAGCAGACACATTTTGTAAATGTACTCCACTTTTTAAAATGTGATTTACTGCATAAGACAGTGCAGACAAGTCGCTTTCAAATAAAAGATGGAACAAATAAGGAATACTTTGTCGAAATCTGGGATCTTCTGCATATAGTCTTGTAGTCCGATACTCAGAAGCTGGAATCTGTTCTGGACGTTCATCGTATCGTCCTCCTTTTCCTTTAGGAAACAGCTGGGGAAAACATCGAGCTTCCAAGCTCTCCTCCCATACACTCACGGGAGTTCCTTTTGCTTTCTTCATCTGAAAGAGATCAATATTGTCTCCCATAACTTCTTTCGAATGAAGAGGATGTATGCTAAAATGTTCATAAATTTCTTCTTCCTTTGACTTGTCCACTTTTTCAATTTGTCCAGTTGGTATTTCTGTGTCTTCTTGTAAATCTTCTTCTTCTTCTTCTTCTTCTATATAAATTGATTCATACCATTTGTTATTTTTTTTCAAATACAAATTTGCTCTTTGTACTTTCCGCACATCTACCAGCTCCTGCCAAATCTTCTTATTCTTTGTAGGTACACCATTAACCAGAATAATTAATGGTTCAGTTTCCAAAGTATCCGCATCAATAGTTTCCATATTTTTTTTCAAATCCAAGGGCAAATACACCACTCTACCTTTTAAACCTCTCAGTAAATCTGAAGGAGGTAATTTACCAGTTTTGGGCTCCATACGTACTATGGTCTGGAACGGATGAACACATTGAATGAGTATAGACTCATATGTATTTAATTCAGAAAGTTCAGCAGGAATAGCATCCAATTCTAAATTATTATGTACAGCTCTGGTCGGCATTCTATTTTCCTCTAACTTGTTGTAACAGTATTTACAAATACGCTGATCTTCACCCAATTCAAAACAATTTTCTAGAAATATATATGTGGCAAAATCCTTCCACTTATAATTATCTTCATTTTCACTCTTTCTGTAGAGATCAACATTCCTAGTTTGTTTTCTATAATGAGTTCTGCGGCAACAAATACAAGTAAAATTTGGTCTTTCATTAGAGACTATTGCAAATTTTGTTATGTGATCATTAAATGTGTTACTTACAGAGGGTTCTACATTCTCTTCCACTTCTTCCTCATTTACTGTGTCCTTCTCTGCACTGTTTTGTTCAGGACCAAAGTAACAAAACTGAATTTCATCAACAACCTTCTCTACATCTGATACTGTTCCTCGGAACAGAGCCCTATTCAATTCATTTAACTTTATTGCTGGACTTTTGGCAAAATACAACCGTCTCACAAACTTTCTCATTTCAGTATGATGAACAGCCAGCATCCTAAAATGATGGAAAACACTATTGCACACTTTTCTAGATAGACAAGCCAGAGAATGACCCTGCAAACCAGTATTCTCTCTCACTCTGCATGGATCCAGACTTTGAAGCACCTTAATCTTCTGTTTTACACTTTTTTTACTATATTCTCTTAGAAACTCTCGAAATTTGTCAATAGATTCCTGACGCACAGTGCAAATACTACTACAATTCCAAGTGTACACTGGGGCTTTAGGACGTCTCCCCATTGCCTCATCTGCCATCACTTGTACCTCATCTCTTGGAACCATTATCTCCTTCTCCATTATGCAACCATTTGTTACTTCGTATGAACGACCTCTGGTGTCAACTGCATGCAGCAAACTATTACTTTGAAAATAGCTCTCTTCATTAAAAAAAGGTTCACTACTTGAACTATGCATCCACTTTCCTAAAAACACTTTACAAAAGTTTGTTCTGTTCACTACTCTTTTCCTTTTGCTATGTGATTTCAGTACATTAACCATTTTGTCTAATGTACGCATCCTATTCAAAATTAATATGAATAGTTTCCTTTTTAATTCTAATGCCTTTGCTGCAATGGCTTCAATTTCTTTTTTTCTCTTGTAATATTTTGCCTTTTGCTTATATTTCTTCACATCCTTTATCAAATTGGACATAACTCTTCTCTGAAACATTTTTCTACGTATCTCTTTAAACGCTGTTTTTCTGTTTATGTAAATCTTTTCAGTTGCAGAAGGTATATTTGCATTAACTAAATTCTCAATTTTTTCCTGTTCTGTTCGTTTCGTAACATTCTTTCCAGTACAGACATTTTGTACATTTTTCCTTGTTTTGAATATATTTTTAAGAAATTGTTTTTTCTGCTTACCAGAAGATTTTTTCTTTTTCCCAACATGAGCATCTTCTACTAACTTTGGTCCTCCAGTTGTCTTCAAATATAGTTTTTTTTTTAGCGTTTTTTGAACTCTGGATTTTGTAGGCATCTTAAATTTTGTTCACTGCTCTTCAGCAATACCTGAAAAAAACTAAAAAAAAATTCCTTTATTGTATTTAAATATATTACTACTTTTCTTTTCACAATAGTCACAAAACGAAATTTCTATGCCAATTTGAATGCACACTAACTGCTCTTTTTTTTGGGCAAGTGAAAATCACTTTTACAAACTGTCACATTATGAAACCACTTTTCAGATTTTTTAAAAAGCCCATGTCCAGACTGCTACACTACAGCAAGGGCAACCAGCCTTAGTGATGCTGAATGTATTTGCATTACAGACTGAAACCTGAAAACCCCACTCGCTTGTAAATACTGTGCATGATTATACATGGCAAGCACATGGGTGTGTGCTAAGAGTCTGCTTCTTCCCCCAAAAATTCGCTCCCCCTTTCCATCTAATGCAACTGTGAAATCACCAGAGCAATACGCAATAAATCTCTGCCTATAATTCCTCTCTGCACACAGAGTCATGTTTTCACATTAGTCCCAAAACGAAATTTCTTTGCCAATTTGAAAGCACACTTACTGCTCTTTTTTTTCGGGGCAAGTGAAAATCACTTTTACAGACTGACACATTATGAAACCACTTTTTTTGATTTATTTAAATGCACATGTCCAAACTGTTTTTTCAGACCACCACCATGTGTATTCTCGGTGACTGCCTACACTCCAGCAAGGGCAACCAGCCTTAGTGATGCTGAATGTATTTGCATTACAGACTGAAACCTGAAAACCCCACTCGCTTGTAAATACTGTGCATGATTATACATGGCAAGCACATGGGTGTGTGCTAAGAGTCTGCTTCTTCCCCCAAAAATTCGCTCCCCCTTTCCATCTAATGCAACTGTGAAATCACCAGAGCAATACGCAATAAATCTCTGCCTATAATTCCTCTCTGCACACAGAGTCATGTTTTCACATTAGTCCCAAAACGAAATTTCTTTGCCAATTTGAAAGCACACTTACTGCTCTTTTTTTTTCGGGGCAAGTGAAAATCACTTTTACAGACTGACACATTATGAAACCACTTTTTTTGATTTATTTAAATGCACATGTCCAAACTGTTTTTTCAGACCACCACCATGTGTATTCTCGGTGACTGCCTACACTCCAGCAAGGGCAACCAGCCTTAGTGATGCTGAATGTATTTGCATTACAGACTGAAACCTGAAAACCCCACTCGCTTGTAAATACTGTGCATGATTATACATGGCAAGCACATGGGTGTGTGCTAAGAGTCTGCTTCTTCCCCCAAAAATTCGCTCTCCCTTTCCATCTAATGCAACTGTGAAATCACCAGAGCAATACGCAATAAATCTCTGCCTATAATTCCTCTCTGCACACAGAGTCATGTTTTCACATTAGTCCCAAAACGAAATTTCTTTGCCAATTTGAAAGCACACTTACTGCTCTTTTTTTTTCGGGGCAAGTGAAAATCACTTTTACAGACTGACACATTATGAAACCACTTTTTTTGATTTATTTAAATACACATGTCCAAACTGTTTTTTCAGACCACCACCATGTGTATTCTCGGTGACTGCCTACACTCCAGCAAGGGCAACCAGCCTTAGTGATGCTGAATGTATTTGCATTACAGACTGAAACCTGAAAACCCCACTCACTTGTAAATACTGTGCATGATTATACATGGCAAGCACATGGGTGTGTGCTAAGAGTCTGCTTCTTCCCCCAAAAATTCGCTCTCCCTTTCCATCTAATGCAACTGTGAAATCACCAGAGCAATACGCAATAAATCTCTGCCTATAATTCCTCTCTGCACAAAGAGTCATGTTTTCACATTAGTCCCAAAACGAAATTTCTTTGCCAATTTGAAAGCACACTTACTGCTCTTTTTTTTTCGGAGCAAGTGAAAATCACTTTTACAGACTGACACATTATGAAACCACTTTTTTTGATTTATTTAAATGCACATGTCCAAACTGTTTTTTCAGACCACCACCATGTGTATTCTCGGTGACTGCCTACACTCCAGCAAGGGCAACCAGCCTTAGTGATGCTGAATGTATTTGCATTACTGAGTCCAACCTCAAACCCTTAAACTATTCTTTTTTTTTCCAGTACACCTTAATTTATTGTGAAAACATACTCCATATTATTTTACATGTTCCTCACATTTAAATTTCTCCCAAAACAGAAAATGATAAACGCAACTACAACAAAAACAATTTCCATTTCTATTATTCATTTCTTAAGTTACCACATACATCCCCTCTCAAACTGTAAACTCACCTTTAAAATTAGTTAGTTGTGAAAGAAATGTGACACTCAAACAGCAGATTATCAGAGCCAGGATCTCTGTTGTGTTCACCTCTCTCCTCTCAGCAGAACCAGATAATGGCAAACTTTCCCTCTATTTTTCCACACATATACATGTAAGTTTCAAATCTCAGTGCTTCCCCCTTTTTTTCAAATGTAATCACACATTTCTATTGGTTGAAAACCAACCCTTTTCCAAAAGTACCCTTCCCCCAACTTGACTTCTGCCTAGTACCCTTCCCCCAACTTGACTTCTGCCTGCTACCATAGCAACAGCTCATGGAACACTGCTGTGTTGAGTTAGGTCAGAAGTTCGCCAAACAATGTTTCAATTCCACAGAGCAAGAGTGCTTGACTTTTCAAACCTAACAGCAAATCCATAGTACTGTTCTTTGGTTACACATTTTTTTGTACCAATACAAAACATGCTTCTATTAATTTACACATACAGCCTAGTTTTTATTCTAGAATGGTATGAAACAGCCAATCAGTTCTTTTTGTTTTGAAAAAAATATGTATGCCTCCATTTCCAAACTGTCTTTCTTTTCATATTGCCATTCTACTGAAAGACACCTCCTGAGTGCATCCAGATCTCCTTTGAAGATGTTCACAGTGTGGATTGTAGGGCACAGCTATGTCTTCTGGAGTGAAAAGTTTGCAGAGAAAACAGATATGGTGAGAGACCTTGCTTTGCCAAATGTAGACATTAAATGGATTGGTCAGAGAGGGTTAAAGTGGCACCAATTGATGCCATTGGTGAAATCCTTCATGCAACTCCAACACCCTGACCTCATAATAGTGCACTGTGGTGGCAATGACCTAGGCACTTTGACTGGGGTAGGTCTGGAAATGCTTATGAAGGACACCTTTGCACAACTGTTTTCACTTTTCCCTAAAACTGCCTTTGTGTTTTCCAACATATGCCAAAGGCAAAAATGGAACTGGTCCAATCATTTCTGTCCACAGATTGACAAAGCAAGAAAGCACGTCAACAAATCTGTTTCTGCTTTCCTCCGTGACTATGGTATGGGTGCCATTTACCACAACAACTTGCGTTATGACATGCAAGACATTTATAGAGGAGATGGTGTGCACTTCAATGATGAAGGGAACAGAGTCTTCCTTTTGAACCTTAGACTCTGCATCGGTACTTACTTGTAGGTACCACTAAAAAAATGACTTCATAAACACAACAGCTCTTTTTAGAGCTCCCTAATATCTAAACTCTTAAATCTGCTTTTCATTTATTTATTTTTATTTTTTTTACCGTACGCTTACCGTAAGCTTACCGTACGCGTACCCCGTGATTTTTTTAAAAATCAATAAATGTTTTTTTTGTACTTTTCTGTCCTTCTTTGACCCCCTTACAAATGTTAGGGGGTCTGTAACTCTCCTCATTGCCCCCTTTTCTTGTTTTCACTCTTTTTTTTCAGAGTGAAATACACAAAATGGCGGCCGCCGCTTCCTGGTTTCGGCCGATTCGAATGTTTACTAAGATCTAAGAGCCAATCAGAATCGCGCTCGCGCACGCCACCGTACGCTTACGGTAAGCGTACGGTAAGCGTACCGTAAGCGGGCTCAGATATATATATTGATTTAAAGGCTATTTTCTCAGAATCTACTGAACAGATTTACACCAAACCTACAAAAGGCACTTCCTTGACCTAGGGACTACCTCTCTGCCAAATTTCGAGTAATTCTGTTCAGCCGTTCGGGCTGTAGCTCGTTCTAAAGGTCCTATGGAAAAATGCATGGGAAAAACGCGTTTTGGGACCCCCCTTTTATCTCAGCCCCCGCTTGACGGATCCCCCCGAGACTTTCAGGGTAGGAGCGGAGCGTAGCGCCCCACCTATTTTGAGAAATTCGCGAGGATTCATCGACCGGCGCCAAAGTTATTCAAAATAGAATGTTGCGGATTTCCTATGGAAAAGGGGTCCTAACTATAACTACCTACTGGCGACCGCCAGTAGGTAATATATATACCCATCCATATATTTAAATGCATATGCATATATGTGCATATGTGTGCGTGTAGAGAGAGATAGAGAGAGGTAGAGAGGTAGAGAGTAGAGGATGAGTAATAGAGAGTAGAGAGAGAGTAGTAGAGAGTAGTAGAGAGAGTAGCAGAGAGTGAGTAGGAGAGAGTAGTAGAGTGAGTAGTAGAGAGTGAGCAGTAGAGAGTAGTAGAGAGTGAGTAGTAGAGGGAGTAGTAGAGAGTAGTAGAGAGTGAGTAGTAGAGAGTAGTAGGGAGAGTAGTAGAGAGTGAGTAATAGAGAGTAGTAGAGAGTGAGTAGTATAGAGTAGTAGAGAGTAGTAGAGAGAGAGTAGTAGAGAGTGAGTAGTAGAGAGTGAGTAGTAGAGAGTAGTAGAGAGTGAGTAGTAGAGAGTAGTAGAGAGTGAGTAGTAGAGAGTGATTAGTAGAGAGTAGTGGAGTAGTAGAGAGTGAGTAGTAGAGAGTAGTAGAGAGTGAGTATTAGAGTTAGTAGTAGGGAGTAGTAGAGAGTGAGTAGTAGAGTGAGTAGTAGAGAGCAAGTAGTAGAGAGTGTGTAGTAGAGAGAGAGTAGTAGAGAGTAGTAGAGAGTAGTAGAGAGTGAGTAGTAGAGAGAGTAGTAGAGAGTAGTAGAGAGTGAGTAGTAGAGAGTGAGTAGTAGAGAGTAGTAGAGAGTGAGTAGCAGAGAGTAGTAGAGAGTAGTAGAGAGTGAGTAGCAGAGAGAGTAGTAGAGTGAGTAGTAGAGAGTGAGTAGTAGAGAGAGAGAGTAGTAGAGAGTGAGTGGTAGAGAGTAGTAGAGTGAGTAGTGGAGAGTAGTAGAGAGTAGTAGAGTGAGTAGTAGAGAGTGAGTAGTAGAGAGAGAGAGTAGTAGAGAGTGAGTGGTAGAGAGTAGTAGAGTGAGTAGTGGAGAGTAGTAGAGAGTGAGTAGTAGAGAGAGTCGTAGAGTGAGTAGTAGAGAGAGAGAGTAGTAGAGAGTGAGTGGTAGAGAGTAGTAGAGAGAGTAGTAGAGAGTAGTAGAGTGAGTAGTAGAGAGTGAGTAGTAGAGAGTAGTAGAGAGTGAGTAGCAGAGAGAGTAGTAGAGAGTAGTAGAGTGAGTAGTAGAGAGTGAGTATTAGAGAGAGAGAGTAGTAGGGAGTGAGTGGTAGAGAGTAGTAGAGTAAGTAGTGGAGAGTAGTAGAGAGTGAGTAGTAGAGAGAGTAGTAGAGTGAGTAGTTGAGAGTGAGTAGTAGAGAGTGAGTAGTAGAGAGTAGTAGAGTAGTAGAGAGTGAGTAGTAGAGAGTGAGTAGTAGAGAGTAGTAGAGTGAGTAGTAGAGAGGGAGTAGTAGAGAGAGAGTAGTAGAGAGTAGTAGAGAGTGAGTAGTAGAGTAGTAGAGAGTGAGTGGTAGAGAGTAGTAGAGAGTGAGTAGTAGAGAGTGAGTAGTAGAGAGTAGTAGTAGAGAGTAGTAGAGTACTAGAGAGTAGTAGAAAGTGAGTAGTAGAGAGTGAGTAGTAGAAAGTAGTAGCGAGTGAGTAGTTTATTTTAAAAGGAACACAATGAGGAGGTTCATTTTGCCATAGAAATTATGATTAGTGAGGAAAAAAGAAAAATTAGGGCACATTTTGAGTGACTTCTCAAATCCTCTTCTATTTCATTAAAAAATTCTGCCATGCAGACTGAAACATGCACTTTCAATACCAGCAGCAGACTTCCCTGGTGAGCAGTAGCTTTACTACAGTGATCTAATGAGCAACTAGAGTGCTACCATTCAGAATTTATGGAAAATGTGTGACACATCTGAATGCCTTCTTGATGGAATCAAAGTAAACAAGCATTGACAATGCAATAGGTCTCGCCCTCGTTTAAGTTAAAGCAATTCTGTTTGTAATTAGGGGGCTTTTTAGCTTTGCTTGTATTAGAGTTTTTCAAACTTTCATATACATACCATGCATATGTATGCATATGTGTATATGTTTGCATGGATTTATATTTATATAGATATGCAGATTATATTTATATGTTTATATATGTATATACACAACAACCCATAAAAAAATTTCAAGCAGCAGATGTTGGTATTTTGAAAACTATACTTGCCTTATCTACAGATGATGTAAACAATATAAACACTACTCAGGAAAATCTAACATCCATGGGCATAACTAGCAACCTACCATGTAAAAGCAATTTTAAACCTCCTTCAACATTTATACCACTTATGCCTAAAGACGCTATTGACACTTTCAACGATATAGTAGTAGAAGAATTGAAAACACTACAAATCATGTCATCTCGCAAACAAAGGAGATACAAATATATGGAAGCACAATATGCGAAACTTATGAAAAAATTAAGAAACAATTCTAATTTAATCATCAACAAGGCCGACAAAGGAGGCAATATTGTTATCTGGCCACGTACACTTTACATGGAAGAAGCAAGAAGACATTTGGAAGATACTTTATGTTACAGAAAAAGTTCAGCTATGGATGTGAGGAACTTAAAAGAAAATGTGTTTAAAGAATTAAATCAGTGGAAAAGAGATGGCCTTTTAAGCAAACAAGAATTGGGTTACCTCAAGAATGAATTTCCAATCACACCGACTCTCTATTTTATCCCTAAAATTCATAAGCAGGTAGTGCCGGTTCCAGGGCGACCGATTATTTCGGCTCAAAGGAGCCTTTTGGAACCCGTATCGAAATATGTAGATTATTTTTTGCACGAATCAGTGGAAAATTTACCCTCTTTTATAAAAGATACAGGACATTTTTTATCCAAGTTAAAGGAAGTAAAATGGGAAAATGATTATGTGTTAGTAGTCATGGACATATGTACCCTATATACTAGTATTCATCATACTGATGGATTGAATGCTGTTAAACATTTTTTGGATAAGCGTAGCATTGATTTTTGCAAACACAATGTTATGATATTACGTATGATACAAATATGTTTAGAGAACAATTACTTCCTATTTAATAAGGAGATCTATCAGCAACAGAGAGGAGTTGCCATGGGGGCTTGTTTTTCCCCATCATATGCCTGCCTACATGTTGGATGGTGGGAGGAACAAGTCCTCAGAGGTACCCACAAAACAATTTTTGACACTAATGTGATTGAATTTTGGCGATTTATCGATGAAATTTGTATGATATGGAAGGGTACCGAAGAATCTGTGACCTCCTTCATCAATGTATTAAACCAGAATAATTTGAACCTGAAATTCACTGCTGATATTAATAAATGTTCTGTCCAATTTTTGGACGTGGAAATCTACATCAGGGATAGCGAAATTCAGACCAGGCTACATAGAAAGTTAACAGCAGGGAACTCAATCCTCCATGCCAGTAGTGCTCACCCTGGTCACCTTATAAAAAGTATACCTTACGGTGAATTCCTCCGCATGCGTAGAATCTGTAGTTCTGATGAGGATCTGAAAAAATGTCAAGATGAGGCTGAATTGAGATTTTTAGCTCGAGGCTACCGCTTAAAAGAGTTAATTCAGGCTAAAGATAAGGCGAACAATCGTACTAGAGAAGAATGTTTGAACACAACTGCTACCTCTAAAAAAAAGAGACAAATAAATACGGATGAGGATTTACCGAATAACCAAGGTGGAGTCAGACTTATCACAACTTATAATGTTGAAGAAAAGAAAATAAGGGGTATTATTACAAAACATTGGCCACTTTTGAAAACAGATATAACTTTAGCTCCCTTTATTCCGAGCAATCCTCTCATTACCTTTAGAAGAGCGCCCTCAATGAGAGATGCACTAGTCAAATCTAACCCTGAGGTAATTACTTCCACCACTTGGTTATCCAACAAATCGGGGTTCCACAAATGTATCTCATGCAGGGCTTGTAAGTTTGGCATCAATACCACTGAATACATTAGTATTTTTGAGAAAAATCCCATTAAAATTCAAAGTCTCTTTACTTGCCGCACGGATTATGCAGTATACGTGTTGGAATGCACCTGTAAAATGAAATATGTGGGCAGTACGAAGCTACAGGTGTTTAACCGTATCCTGCAACATTTAAGAGCGATAGTCAATTCCGATGATGCTTATCCGGTAGCTCGTCATTTTAAATTAGTACATAATACAAATTTAAATGACCTATGCTATTATGTAATTGACTCCGTGAAAAAGAATATAAGAGGCGGCAACAGAGAGAAACAACTCAGGCAACTTGAATCCAAATACATTCTTCTCTTGGATACTAGAATTCCGAAAGGATTAAACACGGGAGAGGATTTACATAATTTTTTATGAGAATATCTGTAATAAGAGTAACTGTTTATGAGATATTTTATGATATTTTGGAATGTCTCACTCTTTCCTGTGCATCATTCTATCTGTATTCACTATGGAGTTAACTTATTTTTAAAGATTTCCAAATGCTCTTAACATCATAAATTTTAGAACTGGGGGATCTTATCTGTTTACATATTCGTGATAGTTTTTCTTGAATGTAATGCAATGAATTTCATCCAACTAATAGATCATGTTTACTGATTTAGGAACAGTCATTTTTAGGCATCAAAAGATAATATTTGTAATTTTTAGTCTTTTTTCTCACTTTTTTTAGCACTTATTTTATCAGTGTCGTGATTTGGGATGTTATATAGAATATATTTTTTCTGTATACACTGTTTGCACTTTTTCTCACTGTGAGACAATATTTCAGGCATTTGCACTTTATAGTGACCAGTTACGTCTTAATTTTTGTAACAATATGTATTAGAGCAGTATTCATGCAATAGGGAATTTATCGTGTCACTACGGCACTGATAAAAAAATCAGGGGAGAAATATACAAATCCCAGTATAAAAACCCTATTATGTAGGCCTTTTTCTTTCATTTTAAGGTCCTATATATCAAATGATAAAAAAATCTTTTTAAATGAAATTTTATCATATTATTGGTGATTATATATTTAACTATGATGATGTTTTAGTTATTTATGTATTTATGGATTTTAACAAGTATTTCTAATGTCGAAGTATTTTGTTTAGCTCTACTGCTTTTTTCAACAACAATCGCAATTGTAACTGATTAGAATCCAATCACGACCGGTATATAAACCATGTGCGTCACTGGGGGGTCATGTGATCAAGGCTGTGTGTCAACAGCCGAAACGTTATGCTGACCGTGGAAGAATAAACTAGCACGCTTTATTTACTTGGCACTGTGTGGTCTGTACCTGTTTGACAAGGAAAGAGACATGATTGCTGAAAGTTATATATATATATATATATACACATACATATATATAAATGCATATGCATATATATGCATTATCTACTGGCGGTCGCCAGTAGATAGTTATAGTTAGGACCGTGTTTCCATAGGAAATCCGCAACATTCTATTTGGAATAACTTTGGCGCCGGTTGATGAATCCTCGCGAAATTATCAAAATAGGTGGGGCGCTCCGCTCCGCACCTACCCTGAAAGTCTCGGGGGGATTCGTCAAGCGGGGGCTGAGAAAAAAGGGGGGTCCCAAAACGCGTTTTCCCCATGCAATTTTCCATAGGGACCGTTAGTCCAAGGTACAGCCAGAACGGCTGAACAGAATTACTTGAAATTTGGCAGAGAGGTAGTCCTCAGGTCAGGGAAGTGCCTTTTGCAGGTCTGGTGTCAATCTGTTCAGTAGTTCCTGAGAAAATCAAAAGTAAAATCATATACATATGTGGGCTGAGCCTAACCACACATCTCATCCTGAGATCTGATTGGCTGTCAGCACTTCATCCAAGAAGTGTTGGCAGCCATCTTGGGACCAATATACATGATAGCACCTCATTAACCCCTTCGGTGCTCATGACGGAACGGTTCCGTCATGAGCCACGGTTGAGCTGTGCTCATGACGGAACCGTTCCGTCATGACCACGCCCGCGCAAGATTCCGTCAGCACAGCGGCGGAATCTGCGCAGCATGGAAGGGGTTAAAAAGCATTGCAGTTAATAAAAGGTTTTAAGACTTTAGTTACATTATAAATCATTTGTTGATGGTACCATACTCATTTTAGGAATTGTGGTATGTTCTAAGGTGATTTCACCAAGTGAAAAAGCCTTCTGCTGGAATATCATGATTGAGAGAAAAATATTTTCTCATGCTTTTCCCACAGAGGTTTGGAAGGTGATCTATAAGCTAAACTGAGAGCTTATTTTCTGTAAATTCACATTATCTTTCTCAGTCATGTGAGAATGAAGTCTGACATTCTCAGTAAAACATGTACATCCAACAAGGGCAGAGACTGTCAGTTGATTCCTTTGTGTTCTACTGCAGCTTCCCAGAGTTTTCCAAAGAACAACTAGAGCGCTAACAGTCCTACTTATGATAAACATATGGCACACCTGAAGCCATCTTGCTTGGATTAAAGTGGTAACTCTTAAAGCATTTAATTTAAAAAGGAACAAAATGAGGGGGTTCATTTTTCCATAAAAAGTATGATTAGTGCTGCAGAAAGAAAAATTAGGGCACATTTTGAGTGACTTCTCAAATCCTCTTCTATTTCATTAAAAAATTCTGACATGCAGACTGAAACATGCACTTTCAATACCAACAGCAGTTTTCCCTGGTGAGCAGTAGCTTTACTACAGTGATCTAATGAGCAAAAAGATTGCTAACATTCAGAATGTATGGCAAATGTGTGACACATCTGAATGCCTTCTTGATGGAATCAAAGTAAATAATTGAAAGTATTTCCTACTGAGGAGACTGCAGTAAATGAGGAAATTAGGAAACTTCATAACAAATAAGTCTCCCAAGATGGCCACCAGAGACAAAAGAGCCCAAATGTAGCCCAAATATCACCCAGATGTAGCCAAAATATAGCCCAATGACAGAATGTCCCAGAGTGTTCTTAAAAACAACTAGAGCGCTTACTGTCTTCATTATGACAAAAGTATGGCACACCTGAAGCCATCTTGATTGGAATAAACTGGTAACACTTAAAACATTTAATTTAAAAAGGAACACAATGAGGGGGTTCATTTTGCCATAGGAATTATGATTAATGCTGAAGAAAGAAAATGAGGGCACAATTTGAGTGACTTCTCAAATCCTCTTCTATTTCATTAAAAAATTCTGACATGCAGACTGAAACATGCACTTTTAATACCAGGAGCAGACTTCCACGGTCAACAGTAGTTTTACTACAGTGATCTAATGAGCAACTAGAGTGCTAACATTCAGAATGTATGGCAAATGTGTGACATATCTGAATACCTTCATGATGGAATCAAAGTAAAAAACTGAAAGCATTTCCTACTGAAGAGACTGCAGTACATGAGGAAATTAGGAAACTTCATAACAAATAAATCTCCCAAGATGGCCACCGGAGACAAAAGAGCCCAAATGTAGCCCAAAATCACCCAGATGTAGCCCAAATATAGCCCAATGACAGAAGTGTGCAAAACACTTATTATTTTGTGTTTTTGCAGTGTTATATAGTGCAGACTTGTCAGGTATTGGAGTGCTTTACATGAGCATTGGTTACATCACACAAGAACAAATTCATTTTGGTTGTAGACATGGGGAGACTAAGTGAATTGACCAGAATCACAGAATGTCGAGCTGAAGCAGAAACTCCAACCTGGTTCCCCAGCTGCAAAGTCTGCAGCTCTGGAAGTAACACCACATCCTCTCCCCTAGGTGCAACATTTAATCAAGTGGTCAACTGGATAAAAAAACATAAAGATAACAAATAATTTAAAAGTGCTTTGTCGCTATTTGAAAACTCAGTAAATATGTCCTTATTTTAGTCTTTTGGAGCACTAACCATAATTTTGATGCCAATAAGACCCTCTCATATATGTAATTTCTAAAGGAAATGCTCTAGGTATTACAGTTTTGATTACATCAAGATGACGTCAGGCGTTCCACACTTTTGTAATAAATATAGAATGTTAGCAATCTAGTTGTTCATTAGGATACTGTTGAGAGGCAGAGGTCGGGGGCACGGACTCTGAAAATTGAAGGCAGGTAGGAGGGTGCAAAGGCAACAATTTAACCACACTGAGCAGGCAGGAAGGGCCGTGTCAGCACAACAGACTATGGAGGGCAGTGGAAAGGGGGGCAGGGGCAACAAACCAACAATACAGGACTTGCAAGAGAGGCTGTGGCAATGTAATAGACCATTGTGGGCAGAAGGAAGAGGCAATGGTAGTACAACCATACATGCCAACAGACCCGATTCAGCCAGGAAACGTCCAACGTTTTTAAGCTCAAATGGGCTTTATTTGATCTGTCTCCTGTCTACAATCTCCTCTTTTTCAATGCAACTCAAAGGGAAAAATCAATACCTCAGTTTTTTTTCAAAATCTCCCTCTTACCAAGTGCAAAATGTTCGCAAGTATGGTACATTGGATCATGGAAGGAAATGGGGTAGGGACATGGACTTGGATAACAGAGGACAGGAGGGACATGGAGAGGTGCACCAAACTGACCCTGCTGGGCAGGCATCAGGGTTTGCAGCAGCACAATACACCACACAGGGCATGCGGGATGGGAGTGCAGCACAACAATCCATAGAAAGCAAGAGGGAGGGGACAGGACCATGCACATGGACAACAGAGAACAGAGAACAGAGGGGCAAGAGGCAATGGTAGCTAGCTGACCATAATGGACAGACAGGAGAGAAAGCTGCAGCATAACAGACCATAAAGGGCAGGAGGGACAGATCAGGGGCATTACAATGGAACAGACAAGCCAGGAGGGAGGGAGTAGGGGTCTGCACATGTAAACAGAGGGCTGGGGGCAAGGGGGCAGGGCAGGAGCAGCAAGATAGCCATGGAGGTCAGGCAGGATGGGCACTAGAAGCAAGACACACCATGAAGAGCAACACTGAGACTGTGATGGCATACACACAGACCATGGAGGGAAGGTGGGAGGGGGTCAGGGGCAGCTAACTGACCACACAGGGAAGGTGGGAGGGGCCATGGCAGCACAGAAGACCATGCATGGCAAGTGGGAGGGTTAGTGGCAGCACAATGGCTATGATGGGCAAGAAGGAGGGTGCAGGGGCATGCACAAAGGACGATGGAGGATAGAAGGGAGGGTCAAGACCTGTGCAGAGACAAGAAAGTTCAGGGGAAGGGGCCTCACAACAGACCGCACGGGGCAGGCAGGAGGAGCAGTTGCAGCACAACAGACCAGGGAGGGCAGAAGGGTGTGGCAGTACAATGGACCATGTAGGACAGGAGGAAGAGGATAGGGGCATGGCATGTGGACAGGCAGGGTGGAGGTGGCAGGGACAGGTTACAGTCATCTGACAATGCTAGGCAGGTGGGAGGGGAGTGGCAGCTCAACAGAACACTCAGAGTAGATAGGAGTGGCAGGTCCATGGAACATGGTGGTCAAAAAGGATGGAGCAGGGGCATGGAGAATAGGGGCAGCAAGCTAAGCACAGAGTTTAAGCAGGAGGTCAATGATGGGGCATAGAATTGGGCAATGGAGGGCAGGAGGAGTGGACTGGTACATCATACTAAATTGAGGGCAGTGGCAGCACATCAGACCATGCATGGCAGGAGGGAGGAGGCTAGTCCATGGATTCACACAACAGAGGATAGGGAGGAGGGGGATGGGGCAGCAAGCTAACTGTTCAGAAAAGGCGGGTATTAGGAACTTTATTGTTTTTAAAACGTGTGTCTGTGCGAACCACTTAAAATATGAACAAGTATGCAGCATAATCTCACTTTTATTCAGGAAGAAGAGGATGTTTGTGACTGTGACTCCGGGCTCACTTGGCAGAAACACCCCCTGATCCTCCACCCCCTATCGCAAAATGTAATGCCCGTGAAAAGGGTAGGTGAACACAGTGTTATATAGAACATAGTCCTGAGAGCACGATTGAAAATGAAAACTAGATATAGTGCATGGTATAAACTATACACCAAAAAGTGTGATATAAGATGAACCGGGCGTGAAATATAATATGCAATACATTGTGCGCAATTACAGATTCATTGGAGAGCGCGAGATAGCACAGGCACTAGCGCGTGCTATGCGATATGCGCCTTGGAGTGTAATTTGCACAGGGCAGTGTTGTGTAACCTAACTAGTCTCTAAAGTTGTAATATAAAATATGTGCTGGGGAGTGTAACGTTGCATATGCACTGTGACAAAGATATGGATCCCAGATTGTAATATGTATGGCATAGCACTGTGGAAATATGGATTTTTCTGGTCAGTTATGTCCCCTATCTTGGACCCCAACGGTTCTATGTGCATGTTACAAGTACATGTATGTTCCCTCCAGTTCCAGTTATGAAGACGCAAATACATGTGCGTCCACCGTTAACATGTCCTCTGTTGATCCGCCATGAATGGGCCGGATATTCCATTCCTAAGTATGAAAAGCCACCGGCTTTATATGGTTCACTTATGCCATTTTACAGTCCAGGCAAGTAGGCCCTGATTCTGTCATCAAAACTCTTTTTGCCTTCTGCCTCTGAAAACTCCAGTCTGAGCCTGCATCTGTGACCATGAACTTTGTCTCATTCTCTGCGCGGCTCACGAAGCCTGACATCAGCCTATTCTCTGCCAAGAACTGTATTTCACCTTCGAGTTATCTGCTTCCCCCTCAGCCGATGCATTCCTGTCCAGTAGTTTAAGTAAACATTCTTTCCAGCTACCGAGCAAAAGGCCCGGCTTCTCTGTCTTTATACAAGTAATTCATAGCCTTGTTACTATGGAATATTTCTACCCCCTCGCATTTAGTGTAGACACTTAGACGCTTGTACACGCACGCACAGTCAGTATAGAATAGATTCTGTCCGAGAGTCCTTCTTTTGTGGATAACATAGTTCTTTAAACATAGGATGTTAGATATGATTTGGGATTAGGTTGACTTGACCCCCCAGACTTTTCGTCTCCACATGTAGAGCTAAATGTCAAGTCCCCTTCACCCCCTAGTTGCACGTCAATCACACGTCATGTTGCTGCGCGCGCATCTATGCCAAGTATTATCTTATAGATCCACCTATATATGACATCATAACCAATTATGTTCCTTTTTACTCCTTATTACACCCATTTTTTTGGTTACGCAGATAAATCGTCATTTTCCTTATCAATTGTTACGCCTACTGCATTCGCTTCATTGTAATGTATGATCTATAAAAGTCATTTCATGTCAATAATGTATGTACTTCACTTCCTGAACCTCCGTGGTGATTGAACTTGGAGCAACCGATTATAATCGTTCATTGGAATAAAGCCCATTACGAACCTCTAATACCACGGATTCTGCCTCTCATTTTACTGAGCTGTTTTATTATGTTTCCGTATCAAATTAAGTCCCGGTAAAGGAAAATTATTTACCACATGAATGGCGCCCGAATAGGGACACTTTCTCATCTCACGCGCCGGCGGTGAGTTGCAGGCCCGGTCTCCTGCCACAGCTGGACGGACAATAACGCGTACCAGCAGGATTTCCTGTGTCTCCCTCCGGTCAAGCGGGGGCGACTGAGGCTGCGATCAACACCCAGACGAGGCGGTGAGAAGTGCGAAGTATCCCGACCAGAGCCTAGCTGAGAGAGCAAGATCCGAGGTATACAGAGGCCCACCAGTTCGAAGTCGAGTCCAGTTTCCGACGAGTCGAGTCGAGTCCAGTCCGGTCCAAGTCCAGTTTCCGAGGCCTTCCGTTTCCGAAGCTACCCGGTGAGTACCATTACTGGGGAAGCATTTCTGACGTGCACATAGGTTGTGCCGGTCAAGACGGGTTTGGGTACACAAATCCGGTCTGCACTGTTTTAGCAGTGTATATGTACTGTTTAGCAGTATATCAAGTATTCCGAAGTATCTAGTTATTGTCAAAGAATTATGCTTGGTGATTAGTTATGCAGACGATCATCATTGTCGGTTATTTTAAAGGTTAAAAAAAAAAAATGTTTAATGTTTAAATGTTTAATGTGTTAAACGTCCTGCATATTGTGGTATGAATGGTTGTTCATTATTGTGCTTTTGTACTAAGTGTGTTCAAAATCAAGTATCAGATCAGTTCTCAATATGCCGCTCTTTTCGAAACTAAGACAGATCACTACAAGAAAAGGGGTACTCGAAGAAGCCGTTCCTATTCCTCCTAGGGACACTCCAGGATACTTCATGTATCATAAACATGGCTTAGATGCTATATTATTTCTTGATCTATGGGTAGACTACACCAAGGAATTACCAGAAAGTCAGAGGTGGCCCACAGCGGGAACCTGGGATGCAGAGTGCATCATGAAAGTAGAAGAAGAGTTATGGAAAAGGAAAGTCAGACAGTCACAGAAAGATGCCATTGAATTATGGCGTAAAGAATCACATAGACGAACAGAAAAAGCACGTAGACAGGAAGAGAAGAGTAAAGAGAATTCTAATAAAGTTCAAGAAAATCTATTAATTGAGGAAGGTATCCGAGTGAAATCAGAACAAGTAGACAGACAAAGAAATGCCCTTATGAATGGTATGTATCCCCTTCTGGCCGAAGGATTACCTAAGGCTACTCCAGAAATACCGAAAGACTTGCCAACCCCATTGTTCCCGATAAAGGTACATCCTAAGGGGCATCCTAGAACCGCAGAAGATGTTTTTCTTTCCTCATATTTAGATGACGCAGCTCCCGAGTATGCTAATTCCGCCCCACATAGACCGCATACCAGGGAGATCCAACGCCAAGATCCAGTACCCGTATCTCTACAGCAACGAGTTCCGGCAAGCACATCTGTTTCTACATCTGTTCCCACAGCTACTTCTATAGCTGTGTCCACACCTATAGTTGCTGTGTCACGTTCGACGAATCCTTTCACGTCCGACACCCCAGATGGGGCTACGGGAGGTGCTAGCAACATCTTTTCTACGCCACCCAGAATAAATAAACTTACTTTTCAAGAGTCAGGACATTCACGTACACCCAAACTCATTAATGCCCGTACGCTTAAGGAACTTCTTATAGATTGCAGATATGACCCTGTGCCCGGAAAAGAGGACGAAATGACCCTAGCATCATTGCGTATCAGACGAGCCGCAGTGTACTTAGGGAAATTACCAGGAATGACTGCGCATCTAGATAAAATATACCATTTTGTCCAAACAGGGCGAGATCCAGAATGTATTAACAGAGCTATGGAATACCAGAAAGTGGAAATACAGGGGGAACTGTTACGTTTCCTCATAAATTGTGTGATCAGAAATGAAGACCGATCGGGGGTAGACCCGGAAGCAATGCAAATTCTTACCCGATGGAGCCAGAATATATCAGAAGGTAGACATGATAAACAAAATTGTATAATAGCCATGTGCCGAAAGATCCGTAAAGAAATAGAACGCCTACACGAAGAAAGATTAGCGGTAGATCAGTTCGAACAAAGCGAGGAAGAAGGGTCAGGACTGCCCGTGGGACAGTCGGACACCATAGCCTATGTAGGTAGAAGAAGATCTTGTAATAGTACTAGATGTCTTATTGACCCGATACGTCCGATATGTCCAGACAATAACAGGAATTTCCAAATACCTATAATTAACATCAGGTCTAACGAGTATTCATTCCAAGCCGCCGACAAACTACTCCGAGAACGAAGGGGTTATCATTTTCTCGATTCTATGGATGAACAAGAATTAGCCAGGTCAGCTGTCCATTGGGTTGACAGTCCCGGAAAATACAGTGATGATACAGTAGCACGCACATTTTTCAACCTCACCCCAGATGAACAGCGTTTAGCTGGGATTTATATGATTCAACAACTCATTATACTATATCAGAGTCAGCATTCGGACCCTGGTCCCTTACCTGACATATTGACTGAATTGCTTATGAATAAATGGAGAGGTTCAGGTACTAAATTAATTAAAGAAATTCTAGAATCAAGAAAGCAGTATATTCTTTTTGTATGTTCAGACCGTGTCTCATTACCCGTCAAGGAAAGAACCACGTATTACATGGATAGACAGAATCCCTTACGAGAAGTGCACCCAATAAAGGGCGAGGACAACGAGTTTAAGCGCGTATTTGTATATACGCCCATATCAAAAATAGAATTGTTAGAAATGAAGAAAGTGGTACCCAGTCATGACAAAGACCCAGCGGGTTTTCACCGAGAAATTAAAGACATGTTACTCATGGGAGAGTATACCTATCCCGACATTATGACAATATTAAAGGTATTGATGCCTGCCGGCATTTATGAGAAACTCAGGGAAAAAGAGTGGGAGGTAGGAGACCAAAAGATAGAATGGTCAGTATTAGAAGCAGAAGAAAAGGCCCGAACTGCAGGAGCAGGACTTGGGGATAAAACTAAAGCACTACCAGGTTTATTAGTACAGGTACTGCCACGTTTATTAACTACGAAAAAGGAAGATTGGGGTACAATTTCAGCCTGTAAACAGAAGCAAGATGAAGACACTAGTGATTACTATGCCCGATTTGAAAAATGTTTTGGTATAAATAGTGGCCTAAAGGCAAGTAGCGAATCATACCCGCATCTGTTCGTAACAAAATTAGTAGAAAATGCTCTACCCCAGGTAAAGAATAGAGTATTAAAATTCGAGAGTACCTGGCAAGGTAACACTCCATCACAAATGTTACAAATGTTACAATACCATCACAATAGAATTAGAGAGGAATAAGAACATGAACACAGACGCATGAAAGACACGAAAATGAAAATGCTAGTTTCCCAGACAGTTCCAGCTGAAGGACATAAAAAGGGTATGACACATTCCGATTCAACAGTACCTGTAAAAGGGACATGCAATTATTGTAAAAAGCCAGGTCATTACGTACACAATTGTCCAGTTTTGAAACATAATATCGCCATAGGTAAAACACAAGAAAGATCACGGCCACCTAGACAGGACCAGAATGAACAAGGAGCTCCGCAGCATGCACAGTCCATGCCAGCTCCACCACAGTCTGTGCAGTTTGTGCCAGCTGCACCACCGTTGCCTGTTGCTGCCACACAGACAACAACACGACAAATGTATCAGACCGCCCAGTATGAATATCCTGAGTATCAGCGTTACGCATGAACTAGCCTAGAGAGGGAAGTTGACTTACCCCTTATTGAAATACCTGTAGATCAAGAAGGACCTTATGTACATAGTGAATTATTAGGCCAAGATAGAAAATTTTTACTCGATACAGGGGCAAGTCGAACGACCATAAAACGTAGTGAAGTTCCAGGGGCACCCCTCTCAGGCTCACAGAATATTTCCCTTGGTTTTTCAGGAAAGCCTATTGTTAATGAAGTATCACAGCCTCTCCCACTTACGATAGGACCTTTGACCCGAACTACAGATTTATTACTTACTAAATCATGTCCAGAAAATCTGTTAGGAATAAAAACATTGAAAGCTCTAGGAGCTATAATATGTTGTTCTCCGGAAGGAGTAAGATTGTTTTTACGTGATTTTAAAGGTCACTATGTATCTAGAGACATGGATCCCCGACTGCAGACTTTACCTACACGTCTATGGGCACAAGGCCCTACTGATGTTGGTTGCATGAATATTACACCATATCGAGTCACATTAAAGGCAGGAGTGGTACTACCACGAATGCGACAATACAAGTTACCACCAGATGCTGTAGTGGCTTTACTACAAATCATTGACGAGCTCATTGCCCAAGGAGTGGTTGTAGAAACCGACTCCAATATATGTAATTCACCAATAATTCTGATTCTTAAACGAACAGATCCAAAGGCCCCGTCAGTATATCGATTGGTTATTGATCTGCGCGAATTAAACAAATGCATTGTGCCACAATTTCCTGTGGTCCCAGATATCTCGTCATTACTGACAGCTATTGATTCCGAAGCGACATTCTTTACTATAATCGATCTCAAGAATGCCTTTTTCAGCGTCCCAATAGATCCGGAAAGCCAATATTTGTTCGGATTTAGTTTAAATGGACGTAGCTTTAAATTCTCACGCGCACCTCAAGGATTTACAGAAAGCCCCAGCATCTATAGCCAAGCACTGAAACGAGAACTTGACAGTATCCACATGCCAGTTAACACTGCTCTGCTTCAATATGTCGATGATCTGCTGATCACCGCCCGAAGCGAACCGGAATGTGAAAAAGCATCACTGACAGTTTTACAATTTCTAGCCGAAAAGGGGCACAAGGTGTCCCCTTCTAAGCTGCAATTCTGTGTCCAGCGAGTTATTTATCTTGGACACTCGCTGTCCAAGGAGGGAAGGCAGCTTACACCCGACCGCATTCAGTTAATAGCCAACATGCAAATACCCAAGACACAAAAGGAGGTGCGGGCTTTCATAGGCCTCACTTCATACTGTAGACAGTGGATCCCGCAATACGCATTTCTAGCAAAACCACTCATTCAGTTGACAACACAGGAGGCAGCCACATCGACTGTTCTCCCTTGGACCCAGGAACATACACAAGCTTTTGAAAGCCTAAAGAAAGCTTTATGTCAAGCACCTGTTTTAGCAACGCCATGTTACAGAAAACAGTTTACACTCTTTGTTACAGAACGCGAAGGTACTGCTTTGTCAGTACTCACACAGGAACAAGCAGGAGCACACAAACCATGTGCTTATTTTTCTAGTACATTAGATCCCGTAGCTCAGGCTTTGCCTGCATGCCTAAAATCAGTGGCAGCGACAGCTTTAGCAATCAGACAAAGCGATGCCATAGTGTTAGGACATCCATTGACAGTTCAAGTACCACATGCAGTAGAGGTTCTTGTAAATAGAACGCAAACACAACACTTGACTATAGCACGACTTACAGGGTACGAGCTTACATTGTTTCAGCCACATATAGAAATCAGACGCTGTAACACATTGAATCCTGCCACACTTTTGCCAGTAACCGGAACAGACCCACTAGCTCATGACTGTATTGAAGTTATTACTATAACGACAAAACCCAGACAAGACTTAACCAATGTCCCATTGTCAGATCCAGACCTGACATTGTATGTAGATGGTTCATGTATGAGAACAAGTACAGGAGAATTAGTGGCTGCTTACGCAGTCACAACAGATACTGAAATCATTGAAACTAATCGTATAAATACTTTGTCAGCTCAAGCCGCAGAACTCATCGCTCTGACACAAGCCTGTATTCAAGCCACAAGTAAAAAAGTCAACATATACACTGATTCACGTTATGCATTCGGAGTTGTACATGACTTCGGCGTGCTGTGGCGAGAGAGAGGTTATTTTACTTCCCACGGTGCCCACATTCAGCACGGACCCCTCATTCATGCCTTATTAGATGCAATACATCTACCGACTGCAATATCAATTATGAAATGTAAAGCTCATACGAAGGTTACTGATATCATTTCCCAAGGCAATGATCTAGCCGACAGAACAGCTAAACAGACTGCTCAAACCCAAACATCCGACATGACAAAGACAATAGTCCCGATGCCGACACATTGTATGACAGTTAAAGATCCTACCCTTGACGTAATTGACATACAGACACATGCTACACCAGACGAAATAAAGAAATGGACTGAATTAGGAGGGATCCAAACGGACCAAGGATGGATGATGAAGGAAAAGTCTGTATGGTTCCTTCCTGATTCAATGGTCCAAGTTATAATTAACACTATACATAGTCCAGCACATCTAGGAGAAAAAGCTATGCTAGATAGCATTCAACACATTTGGTTCAATAAACATTTACGAGCAGCAGCCAAACAAAAGGTCCGTACCTGTATGATCTGTTGCCAGTTCAACCCAGGAAAAAGCGTTCCCGTAGAACAGGGTGGATTTCATCCTCCTAATCACCCTTTTGAAGTCCTCCAGATGGATTATATCCAGATGGAACGATGTCGAGGATTCAAATATGTTCTCGTAGTTGTCTGCGCTCTGTCCCGCTGGACGGAGGCATACCCGGTTTCAGATTACACTGCCCCGACTACTGCCAAACAGTTGGTTCGAGAATTCTTCCCACGATACGGTTTACCACGTGTTGTTCACTCAGATAACGGCCAGCCGTTCTCATCCGAACTAATGAAACACGTTTCACTTCTGTTAGGTTATCAGTGGAAATTCCACTGTGTCCGACACCCTGAGGCAGCAGGTCTCGTAGAAAGACATAATCAGATACTGAAAATCAGATTGTCCAAAATATGCAGAGAGAAAGGTGTCGACTGGATAGTAGCGTTACCAGTTGCACTCTTTTACATGAGAATGGTAGCACACTCTCGAACAGGGCTATCCCCGTATGAGGTGATCTTCGGCAGACCACCAAATATGTGGGGGACGCCTGTACCACGCAAAATAACTGATGTTGACTGTAATATGCTGACAGATTACTTGGCTTCCTTGATGTCTGCACTACAATCTTGTCGTTCACAGGTAGCTGCAGCCTTTCCCGACAACACTGAGGTGAAACCCCATGACGTAGTTCCGGGTGATCTCGTATTTGTGAGAAATTTCGACCGAAAGACTCAGCTGGAGCCCAGGTGGAAGACACCCAAGTTGGTTCTGCTCACTACAAGGACAGCCGTGAAGATCGAGGGCCGCAAGGGCTGGATTCATTCAAGTCATATTAAGAAATTTCATGGACTATCCTCGGATATAGACATTGTGCCCTGCACTCCCTCACAGACTGATTCAAAACTTCCTTTGGTTGAAAAGACTAAAACCGAACTCTATAAAGTAAAATTGAGGCCTAGAACGTCAGACAATTTGATTGTTTAAGTCCTCTCCAAGGTGAAGCGGTTGAATTTGTCTCTGACATGTATCCTCTAGACCTGAATCATGGACAGTCGCGAAAAATGATGAAACGACAGGCGTATTGTAAATCACTGCGTAGCCATTGCATAGTGACATTATTAATCTTGTTTTCCTTAAGTGTTTTAATAATTACTGCAAGTATATTGTTGCACATATATTACCCTATTGCCAGAAACGTTTACAATGTTACCGCAGAACATTCTTTTAGTGACTTACCTCCGCATGAATTGTCTTATAGACTTGCGCTGCGCAATAACACTTTCATTAGTATGTTACATCATTCCCATCAGACTAGTAATGCAACTAATTGTTGGGTGTGTGGCCGGCTCCCTCCCTATCAGAATTATGAAGGAGTCTTGCCTTTCTTTCCACATCCGTTTACACATAATGGCTCCTGTGGAGCATGGTTCAGCTTAATCAATTCCATAGACTCAGACACAGCAGTTTATCAAGACCATTGGGTATGGGGAAATCTGAACCTAGTTTTATTCAAAGTCTGTTACCCTGACAAGGAGGGTCGCCCCAAAGGAACAGGAACTGATCTAGAAAATGAAGTATATGGATTAGGTAACTTCACTCCTAATCTCATGGTTCTAAATGTCGAATCCGAAGTTGAACTAGTCTTACCCACCATGTCAGTATTCCCAGCGAAGGGTGAATTGTGTGTAAGAAAGGTTGGTTCCATACATATGGGCCATAGTAAATGCACTACTATAGTAGAATTCAGTGATCAAGGCAAATCTTCATTCAGAGCTTATCGCCACTCCTACTTTATATGTGGTCAGACTGCATATATGCGTCTACCTCTAGATTGGGATGGTACCTGCTACATTGCATTTCTTTTGCCACCTGTTTTCCTAGCTCCTCCTGATTATTATAGAAATATTCATTTAGTACACAATAGAGAGCGGAGAGATCTCCCAATTGTCGATTACACTGAAACAGCATGGGAAAAATACACAGATTTCAATAAAGGCATCTTTCCCTATATAGGTACTGTTACTAATAGTAAGCTGATACGTAGATTAACTAGAACCCTTGAAGCAGTAGTGAATGAAACTATTTCCGCCTTAGGCAATTTAACAGAAGAGCAGTCTGCTATGCGGATTGTTGTGCTTCAAAATCATCTTGTCCTTGACGTCATCCTGGCTGATAGGGGCGGAGCTTGTAGGGTCATCGGATCAAGCTGCTGCGTATTCATACCAGAAAATTCGCCATCTGTATATAAAGCTATAACTCGCCTTCATAAGATTGTAAGCCAGATACACCAGAACCCAGGCACTTGGACTTGGTCCGGTTGGTTTTGGAGTGTATTATCTACCTTTGGATGGAAGGTCCTATCTTTCCTAGGTATTGGCCTTCTCATACTATTCAGTTGCTGTCTATGTCTACAATGTGGACCAGCGATCTGTGGTCTGTGTGCCACATCGTGTATTCCACCACCAAGATCTCATTCGTCACGGAAGAAGAAAGAAGAACAAATGATGTTATATGAACAGATCAATGGATTGATGAAGATTGATATCTCTTGACGGGCAAGTAGGGGACAAGGAGGGAATGTGGAAATATGGATTTTTCTGGTCAGTTATGTCCCCTATCTTGGACCCCAACGGTTCTATGTGCATGTTACAAGTACATGTATGTTCCCTCCAGTTCCAGTTATGAAGACGCAAATACATGTGCGTCCACCGTTAACATGTCCTCTGTTGATCCGCCATGAATGGGCCGGATATTCCATTCCTAAGTATGAAAAGCCACCGGCTTTATATGGTTCACTTATGCCATTTTACAGTCCAGGCAAGTAGGCCCTGATTCTGTCATCAAAACTCTTTTTGCCTTCTGCCTCTGAAAACTCCAGTCTGAGCCTGCATCTGTGACCATGAACTTTGTCTCATTCTCTGCGCGGCTCACGAAGCCTGACATCAGCCTATTCTCTGCCAAGAACTGTATTTCACCTTCGAGTTATCTGCTTCCCCCTCAGCCGATGCATTCCTGTCCAGTAGTTTAAGTAAACATTCTTTCCAGCTACCGAGCAAAAGGCCCGGCTTCTCTGTCTTTATACAAGTAATTCATAGCCTTGTTACTATGGAATATTTCTACCCCCTCGCATTTAGTGTAGACACTTAGACGCTTGTACACGCACCCACAGTCAGTATAGAATAGATTCTGTCCGAGAGTCCTTCTTTTGTGGATAACATAGTTCTTTAAACATAGGATGTTAGATATGATTTGGGATTAGGTTGACTTGACCCCCCAGACTTTTCGTCTCCACATGTAGAGCTAAATGTCAAGTCCCCTTCACCCCCTAGTTGCACGTCAATCACACGTCATGTTGCTGCGCGCGCATCTATGCCAAGTATTATCTTATAGATCCACCTATATATGACATCATAACCAATTATGTTCCTTTTTACTCCTTATTACACCCATTTTTTTGGTTACGCAGATAAATCGTCATTTTCCTTATCAATTGTTACGCCTACTGCATTCGCTTCATTGTAATGTATGATCTATAAAAGTCATTTCATGTCAATAATGTATGTACTTCACTTCCTGAACCTCCGTGGTGATGGAACTTGGAGCAACCGATTATAATCGTTCATTGGAATAAAGCCCATTCCGAACCTCTAATACCACGGATTCTGCCTCTCATTTTACTGAGCTGTTTTATTATGTTTCCGTATCAAATTAAGTCCCGGTAAAGGAAAATTATTTACCACAGCACTGTGCGTTATAACATAGGCATCGAGGAAGGCACGTTAGATGGGGCAATATAACCCGTGCGAAGACAAGTGTGGCATGACATATTCACGGGGTGGTGTTACAGTGCACATGGGCTAGAGAGTGTCATAGCATATGCACTAGCTAGTGGAATACAACACAGAGGTGTGTGGCACTCAGCAGGCAATGGTGGGTGTAACACAGCATTGAGCTCTGCCAGGAGCGCGCTGTGACTCTCAAGTGATGTTCGTCCCCTTTCCAGAGAGTAAAATAAAAAGTATTACACATCCGGCAGTGGATGTGTGTTTTATTAACCGTGAGGGGGGTTTCTTGCATAGTTTTGGTCGAATTTTTGTCGAATCCCCTTTGAATGGCTTGGTGTGCATGTGTATTAAATGTGCCCGTCAATAGCTACCCATGTTTGTATAAATAAACGACAAGGGTGTCTACCGGGATTAGGCACGGTAGGGCATCAGACATGTCAGAGCTTCACTAGTGGTGTAAATACATTCCACGTGGATTCATTCTATGCATAGTCGCCTTTTAATGAATATCACGCAAATCGTCATGGTGATAGGTACGTACGGTTTGTCCAGCATGTCCTAGGTGTGTCTATAAATATATATTTTTAAAAAATAATAAAAAACAGTGGCCGGCCCTGGGGTTTGGGGTCAAATAAATATAATTAGGAGACAGGCCCTGGGGGATGGGGTCATCAGGGCCAATAAATTAGAATAAGAAGGGGAACCACACAGCCCCCCTTCTTAAAAAATTAAAATAAATAAAAGACTGGCATCGTGCCGGAGGCCACGCCCCCTCCTTGCAGCACTCTGCAAATGCGCCCCCTGGCGAATTGTAAGTTGGGGCATTAATTCCTCTTCAATACTGAGGGTCCCTGAGGGCCAACTAGCCCAACAGGCATCTCCAGTATGCGCCAGGGAGCTGCGCTGCAGACAGGTGTTCTGAGGCCAAGCCCCTTTTTACACCTCTCTGCAACGCAGCTCTGTAGCGCTTACTGGAGGTACCTAGTGGTCTAGTTTGACCCTAGGGACCCTTAGAATTCAAGGGGACTTAATCTCTCAAATTAGAACAGCCACAGGGCGCGTTTACACAGTGGTGAAGGGAGGGGACGGGGCCTGAGGTGACGTGTGCAAACACGCACTATGGCACGTTTTAAATTGAGGATATAATTTCCCTTCAATACTGAAGGCCCCTGGGGGCTAACTAGCCCACCAAGTGCTTCCAGTAAGCGCCACTGAGCTGCATTGCAGAGAGGTGGTCCAGGCCGTGCCACTTTTTACACCTCACTGCAACGCAGCTCTGTGGCACTTACTGGAGGTACCTAGTGGGCTAGTTGGACCCTAGGGACCCTCAGGATTCAAATGAACGTAATCTCCCAACTAAAAACGGACACAGGGCGTGTTTACACAGTGGTGAAGGGAGGGGACGGGGCCTGAGTTAACATGTGCAAAAACGCTCTGTGGCCTGTTTTAAGAGGTAGTTTTAATCCCCCTGCCCTATTATATACTAGGGGCTTACAGAGGAGGTCATGATAATCACAGGGGGACCCCAACGCATAATGTTCCCTAGTGTATGTAGGTGTTTTCACTGTATTCTAAGTGTCTTTTAACATAGCACTGGCTCTAGGACTGGTTAGTCAGACTCAGTTACCACCAGTATCCGTCTGAAAAAGTTGAGGGTACAGGATGATTTTGCAACAAGGCTTCTTTCTGCTCTTCTTTTTGTTCTTTCTGCATGTTATCCTTCTTCCTGCACTTTTCTTCGTCTTTGAGGACTTCTGTTGCTTCTTTCTGCACTTCTTTTTTTTCTTTCTGTGCATTTTTTCTTCTTTCTTCACATGTCCTATCTTTGTAGGCATAGTTAGAAATTAGCATTTAAAAAACCTTTGAAATTCACAGAAAAAAACCATAGGTTTCAGGCACATTATAGTTAGGAATTAGCATTTAAAAAACCTCAGAAATTCACTGAAAAAACCATAGGTTTCAGGGGTGTTATAGTTAGCTGGACATTTCACTTGTACAAAACCATTGAAATTCCCCCGTTATAGTTAGTTCAGCTAACTATAACTCGCGCGCCCGCAATGCACTGCTGATGACGTCACATATTACATCACTCATGACATGGTCAGTGACATCACTCATGACATCACTGATGACATCTCAAATGACATCACTGATGACATCACTGATGACATCACTGATGACATCAGCCTTGTGATAGAGTGGCAGACCTCCTCTCACCCTAATATAACCTTTGATACACACATTCAAAAATAGAGACTAAAATTTTCAAAACAATGGGCATACCAATACCAGTTACAACAACCTCTTCAGTAATTCTAAGATCCACATACACATCCACTCATTCACCAACAGTCCTGTACAGTCACTCATACATGTACTCACTCATCACATGTACTCATACACCTATACATCCTGTTACACAATGCCACTCATCCATAGAGTTACTCACACACATAGTCACTCATGCTAATAAAGAATCAAACATACATTTACTTGCATATACCGTTATACACACACCACCACACTTACTTCTACGGAAACTTACACATACTTAGTCTTTTAAACAATCACTTATAGAAACACATACTTATTCATACAGGAACTCTTTCAATCTCTCACTCTCACATACACTCACTTATATACACCAATAGTCACATATACTAGTTTAAAACATATGTAGTTACTCATAAAGACACTATTGAGACAGTCATTCACTCACTAACACACCCATACACACACTCATCCACCCATACACTCCTGCACACATGCTGTCTTCAACACATACAAACAGTGAGTCACTCATTCATGCACCTATGCACTACGTAATACCCCCCACCGAACCATGCAGACACTCAGACTGATACTCAAAAACCCAACTAATAACCTATATAGACACCCATGTAGCTACTCACCAACCCATGCAGCCACTTGTACACAAAGTGAGAGACTGATACAGATATTTACATATTTAAACATTACTCACTAAGCCATGTATTCACTATGATACACTTAATCAGTCAGTTACACAATCAATTTTTCAAAAACAAATCATCCATTTAGACACTTATATACCCATTTATTCTTCCATCGACCTTGAGATATACATATATAAAACATATTTAATTTTCAGAAAAACACACATTCACTGGATGATGTCATCAGTGATGTCATCAGTGATGTCATTTGAGATGTCATCAGTGATGTCATGAGTGATGTCACTGACCATGTCATGAGTGATGTAATATGTGACGTCATCAGCAGTGCATTGCGGGCGCGCGAGTTATAGTTAGCTGAACTAACTATAACGGGGGAATTTCAATGGTTTTGTACAAGTGAAATGTCCAGCTAACTATAACACCCCTGAAACCTATGGTTTTTTCAGTGAATTTCTGAGATTTTTTATATGCTAATTCCTAACTATAACATGCCTGAAACCTATGGTTTTTTCTGTGAATATATATATGTGCATATGTGTGCATGTACAGAGAGGTAGAGAGGTAGAGGTGTATAGGGAGAGAGTAGTAGAGAAAGAGGTAGAGAGGTAGAGAGTAGAGAGCGAGTAATAGAGAGTAGAGAGTGAGTAGTAGAGAGTAGTAGAGAAAGTATCAGAGAGTGAGTAGTAGAGAGTAGTAGAGTGAGTAGTAGAGAGTGAGTATTAGAGAGTGAGTAGTTGAGAGTAGTAGAGAGTGAGTAGTAGAGTGAGTAGTAGAACGTAGTAGAGAGTAGTAGAGAGCGAGTAGTAGAGAGTGAGTAGTAGAGAGTGAGTAGTAGAGAGTAGTAGAGAGTGAGTAGTAGAGAGTGGTAGAGAGAGTAGTAGAGAGTGAGTAGTTGAGAGTGAGTGGTAGAGAGAGAGTAGTAGAGAGTAGTAGAGTAGTAGAGCGTGAGTAGTAGAGAGTGAGTAGTAAAAAATAGTGGAGTAGTAGAGAGTGAGTAGTAGAGAGTAGTAGAGAGTGAGTATTAGAGTGAGTACTAGAGAGTAGTAGAGAGTGAGTAGTAGAGAGTAGTAGAGAGTGAGTAGTAGATAGAGAGTAGTAGAGAGAGAGTAGTAGAGTAGTAGAGCGTGAGTAGTAGAGAGTGAGTAGTAGAGAGTAGTGGAGTAGTAGAGAGTGAGTAGTAGAGAGTAGTAGAGAGCGAGTAGCAGAGAGCAAGTAGTAGAGAGTGTGTAGTAGAGAGTGAGTAGTAGAGAGTGAGTAGTAGAGAGAGTAGTAGAGAGTGAGAAGTAGAGAGAGTAGTAGAGTAGTAGAGAGTGAGTAGTAGAGTGAGTAGTAGAGAGTAGTTGAGTGTGAGTGGTAGAGAATCAGTAGTGGAGAGTGAGCAGTAGAGAGTAGTAGAGAGTGAGTAGTACAGAGTGAGTAGTAGAAAGTAGTACAGAGTGAGTAGTATAGAGTAGTAGAGTGAGTAGTAGAGAATGAGTAGTAGAGAGAGAGTAGTAGAGAGTGAGTAGTAGAGTAGTAGAGAGTGAGTGGTAGAGAGTAGGAGAGAGTAGTAGAGTGAGTAGTAGAGAATAGTATTTAGTGAGTAGTAGAGCGAGTAGTAGAGAGTAGTAGAGTAGTAGAGAATGAGTAGTAGAGTGAGTAGTAGAGAATGAGTAGTAGAGAGAGAGTAGTAGAGAGTGAGTAGTAGAGTAGTAGAGAGTGAGTGGTAGAGAGTAGGAGAGAGTAGTAGAGTGAGTAGTAGAGAATAGTATTTAGTGAGTAGTAGAGCGAGTAGTAGAGAGTAGTAGAGTAGTAGAGAATGAGTAGTAGAGAGTGAGTAGCAGAGAGAGTAGTAGAGAGTAGTAGAGAGTGAGTAGTAGAGAGTGAGTAGTAGAGAGTAGTAGAGAGCGAGTAGTAGAGAGAGAGTAGTGGAGAGTGAGTAGTAGACAGCGAGTAGTAGAGAGTGAGTAGTAGAGAGTGAATAGTAGAGAGTGAGTAGTAGAGAGAGAGTAGTAGAGAGTGAGTAGTAGAGAGTAGTAGAGTGAGTAGTAGAGAGTGAGTAGTAGAGAGTAGTAGAGAGTAGTAGAGAGAGTAGTAGAGAGTGAGTAGTAGAGAGTGAGTAGTAGAGTAGTTGAGAGTGAGTGCTAGAGAGCAGCAGAGAGTAGTAGAGTGAGTAGTAGAGAGTAGTAGAGAGTGAGTAGTAGAGAGTGAATAGTAGAGAGTGAGTAGTAGAGAGAGAGTAGTAGAGAGTGAGTAGTAGAGAGTAGTAGCGAGTGAGTAGTAGAGAGTAGTAGAGAGTGAGTAGTAGAGTAGTAGAGAGTAAGTGGTAGAGAGTAGTAGAAAGTAGTAGAGTGAATAGTAGAGAGTGAGTAGTAGAGAGTGAATAGTAGAGAGTAGTAGAGAGTGATTAGTAGAGAGTAGTAGAGCGTGAGTTGTAGAGAGGTAGTAGAAGAGAGTGAGTAGTAGAGAGTAGTAGAGAGTGAGTAGTAGAGAGTGAGTAGTAGAGTAGTAGAGAGTGAGTAGTTGAGAGTGAGTAGTAGAGAGTGAGTAGTAGAGAGTAGTAGAGTAGTAGAGAGTGAGTAGTAGAGAGTAGTAGAGAGTGAGTAGTAGAGAGTGAGTAGTAGAGAGAGAGTAGTAGAGTAGTAGAGAGTCAGTAGTAGAGTAGTAGAGAGTAGTCAGTCAGTGTTAGTCAATGTCAGTCAATATCAGTCAGTCAGTGTCAGTCAGTCTGTCAGTGTCAGTCAATCAGTGTCAGTCAGTGTCAGTCAATCAGTGTCAGTCAGTCAGTGTCAGTCAATCAGTGTCAGTCAGTCAGTGTCAGTCAGTGTCAATCAGTGTCAGTCAGTGTCAATCAGTCAGTGTCAGTCAGTCAGTGTCAGTCAGTCAGTGTCAGCTAGAGCAGCTCTGCTAACCTGGTTCTCTGGCTCTAAAGCAGCTCTGCTGACCTGGTTCTCTCTCTCTAAAGCAGCTCTGCTGACCTGGTTTCTCTGGCTCTACAGCAGGTCTGCTGACCTGGTTCTCTGGCTCTAGGGCAGCTCTGCTGACCTAGTTCTTATGCTACAGAGCAGCTCTGCTGATCTAGTTCTGTGGCTCTACAACAGCTCTGCAGACCTGGTTCTCTGGCTCTAAAGCAGCTCCGTTGACCCAGTTCTATGGCTCTGAAGCAGTTCTGCTGACATGGTTCACTGGCTCTATAGAAGCTCTGCTGACCTGGTTCTCTCCCTCTAAAGCAGCTCTACTGACCTGGTTTCTCTGGCTCTGCAGCAGCTCTGCTGACCTGGTTCTCTGGCTCTAGAGCAGCTCTGTTGACCTGGTTCTTAGGCTCTAGACCAGCTCTACTGACCTGGTTCTCTGGCTCTAAAGCAGCTCTGCTGACCTGGTTCTATGGCTCTAAAGCAGCTCTGCTGATTTGGTTCTCTGGCTCTAAAGTAGCTCTGCTGACCTGGTTCTCTGGTTCTAAAGCAGCTCTGCTAACCTGGTTCTCTGGCTCTAAAGCAGCTCTGCTGGCCTGGTTCTCTGGCTCTAAAGCAGCTCTGCTGACCTGGTTCTCTCCCTCTAAAGCAGCTCTGCTGACCTGGTTTCTCTGGCTCTACAGCAGCTCTGCTGACCTGGTTCTCTGACTCTAGAGCAGCTCTGCTGACCTAGTTCTTAGGCTCTAGAGCAGCTCTGCTGACCTGGTTCTCTGGCTCTACAGGAGCTCTGCTGACCTGGTTTTCTGCACTCACGACGCACGCACCCGACTTCGCGAAAATATATTTAAAAATAATATAAGTTTCTTATAAGTACAAACTTATTATTTTGATGAATATCTTACATAATCTCTTGCCTTAATATGTATATTAAAGACACATACATATCATTTTGGAACATACATTTTTTTTGCGGGAGTCGCGCACCCAGCACGCCCCAGCACATATATGATGTCACGCGGGACCCGCAAGCGTGCAAACATCTCGTACAGTAATGCGCATGTGTCGCGAATGCGCGGGAGCAGGAGTCGCAGACTGGTCGCATACCAATCGCGCATATCACGTGATATTAAATGTATATGATGTAACTGAAAAACACGCAGCCGTTGCACACCATACACAGATCCTTCATGACTTTTCTAAAATGGCGGCTAGAATGCGCGCACCGTGATGTGTACACTTTGAGTGCGCGACTGCGAAAAAAATTGGATTTTTTTTTAAAGAAAATGATATCAATATATTAAAATAAAAAATGAAAACAAGAAAATTAATCAATATTTCAGTTTTAATTAAAAAATGTTTTTTTGCAATTTTCAGAAAAATATATAATGTTATTTAATGAATAAAATATTTATAACTAAACAGTTAAAAAACTGTAGAAAATCAGTACAACAAATAGATATAACTACTATCACACTTAAAAGTTAGCATTTAAAAAACCTTTGAAATTCACTGAAAAAAAACATAGGTTTCAGAGACGTTATAGTTAGAAATTAGCATTTAAAAAACCTTAAAAATTCACAGAAAAAAACATAGGTTTCAGGGGTGTTATAGTTAGCTGCCCATTTCAATCGTACAAAACCATTGAAATTCCTCCGTTATAGTTAGTTCTGCTAACTATAACTAAAGCGCCCGCAATGCACTGCTGATGATGTCACATATTGCATCATTCATGACATGGTCAGTGACATCACTGATGACATCACTGATGACATCTCAAATGACATCACTGATGACATCATCCACTTGACAATCCGATACACCACATCATACACTAGTATAACCTTTCATCACTCACTGTAAAATACAGAGTACCATATTTGAAACCATTGACACACCAATACCAGTTACTACATACCCACTCACTGATTCCTAAGTCTACACACACAACTACCCATTCAACAACAGAATCATCTATACATGCAGTCATTAATTAATAGAACACTATCAAATGCACTTATACACATATATAGACATTGACACATCAGCAGTCATCTTTGTCGGTTATGCAGTCATCCTACTCACTCATGAAAAAAATGTATCGCACTTAAATTTACTCACTTACACAATTATCCAACGACACCTCATTTATTCAAACACATAGTAACTCATCGTTAATATGTTAAAAAAGCACCATTACAATTATACACTCATTCATATATTTACTCTCACAATCACTGACTCTTACACAAACTTATTTATATACACCAACTCTCACATACAATGCCTTTTATTTTTTTACTTTGTTGAAGATGTAGAACTAAAACATATATTTGCTCACCAACACACAAATAAATACACTCAGTCACCCAAACAACTGTTTCCACATGCACTCTTAAACCCATACACCTAGTCAATCAACCATTCACACATCTATGCATAGAGTTACACACACCCCATCCAACCACACACAAACTCAGTGTCCCATACAAATACTCACCCAACTAATCAATAACTAATATACACACTCATGTAGTTAGTGACCAACTGAGGCAGCATGTTATACAACAACAGAGACAGTGCTGCACACATTCACATAGTTTAGTTACTAATCCATGTATTAAGTGAGACACTTTTAATTACTCACTTAGAAAGACAGTCAGACAGCTACTAAATCCTCCATCCAGACAGTTATATATCCACTCAATCTTCAATACAGATTGGTATATATATAATACATATTTAAATTTCAAACTAAACCACATTCAGTGGATGATGTCATCAGTGATGTCATCAGTGTTGTCATTTGAGATGTCATCAGTGATGTCACTGACCATGTCATGAATGATGCAATATGTGACATCATCAGCAGTGCATTGCGGGCGCGTGAGTTATAGTTAGCAGAACTAACTATAACGGAGGAATTTCTATGGTTTTGTACGAGTGAAATGGGCAGCTAACTATAACACCCCTGAAACCTATGTTTTTTTCTGTGAATATATATATATATATATATATATATATATTCACTGAAAAAACCATAGGTTTCACACACGTTATAGTTAGGAATTAGCAATTAAAAAACCTTACAAATTCACTGAAAAACCCATAGGTTTCACGCACGTTATAGTTAGCTGGAAATTTCACTCGTACAAAACCAATGAAATTCCCCTGTTATAGTTAGTTCAGCTAACTATAACTCGCGCGCCCGCAATCCACTGCTGATGACGTCACATATTACATCACTCATGACATGGTCAGTGACATCACTGATGCCATCACTGATGACATCTCAAATGACATCACTGATGACATCACTGATGACATCATCCTGTGACTTTGTGTTTCTGTAAAATTTAAATATGTTTTATATATTTATAGTGAAAGGCCTGTGGAAGAATGAGTGGCTGTAGAAGTGTGTGAATGGATGTTTTTCTATGTGCGTAATTGACTGGAAAAGTGAGTCATTAAATGTATCTTACTGCAGACTAGTGACTAAACTGTGTGAATGTCTTCATGTTTCTGTCTGTTGGTGTATAAGTGGCTGCATGGTTTTGTGAATAGCTATATGAGTGTCTATATGGGTTATCGATTGGTTGTCTCAGTATCTGTATGGGTGCTTGAGTGTTTGTGTGGATAGGCTGTGTGTGACTCTGTGCATAGATGTGTGAGTGGGTGATTCCATGGGTGCATGGTTTTAACACTGCATCTGTGATGGACTGTATGGTTGAGTGAGTGTATGCATGGGTGTGTTAGGGATTGAATGTATGTCTCAGTGGTACATTTGTGACTAACTACATATGTGAAAGGCAGTATATATGGGTGTAAGAGTATATAAGTGGTTATATGTGAGAGTGTGTGATTGTGAGAGTGGCTGTATGGATGAGTGTTTGCTTGTCTCAATGATTGTATAAGACCGTAAGAATGTGGTACTATTTTTATGAGTAAGTGAACTTGTGTGTGTATAACTGCATAGGTGAGTAAATGGGAGTGTGATTAATTATTTGCATGACTGACTAGGTGTGACAGTACCTCTATGGTTGATTGGTGGTGTGTGAGTGTCTATGTAGGTGCATGAATGCATATGATAGTCTTGTACGGAGTGACTGTAAGTATGAGTGACTGTACATATGAATGAGTGAAGGTGTATGTAAACCTAAGAGTTAATAAGTGGGTATGTAGTTATTGGTATTGGAGTATCTATGGTTTTGAGAATGGACGTCTGAAATTTTGAGTTCGTGTATCATCGGTTAAATTAGGGTGTGAGAAGATGCAGTAATTTATCACATTGATGACGTCATCAGTGATGTCATCAGTGATGTCATTTGAGATGTCATCAGTGATGTCATCAGTGATGTCACTGACCATGTCATGAGTGATGTAATATGTGACGTCATCAGCAGTGGATTGCGGGCGCGCGAGTTATAGTTAGCTGAACTAACTATAACGGAGGAATTTCATTGGTTTTGTACGAGTGAAATTTCCAGCTAACTATAATGTGTGTGAAACCTATGGTTTTTTCAGTGAATTTGCAAGGTTTTTTAAATGCTAATTCCTAACTATAACGTGTGTGAAACCTATGGTTTTTTCAGTGAATTTCAAAGGTTTTTTAAATGCTAATTTATGAATGTTTTATTTTATTTTTTATATATTTCTTTTACAAAAAGTTACATATGTATATAGTTATAGATTACCTGTATCGTTTAATTTGGAATGGTTCAACTTTTTAAAAAAAAAATTTGGATAAAGTTGAACAGCATAGTTAAATGTGCAGGAATTTATATAGTGCAAATCACCAAGCGGTCTCTAAGCGCTTGCTTAGGGAACCCATCCTGGTATTCCCCTGTGAGATAACCCAGCAGGGCATCCGCAAGGTGAAAGCCAGGCATCCCGCCGCGAGGGGCCCATGTGGAGATTAAGCAAGCTATTGCCCAGAGTCGTGTGGATAGGCTGTGTGTGACTCTGTGCATAGATGTTTGAGTGGGTGATTCCATGGGTGCATGGTTTTAACACTGCATCTGTGATGGACTGTATGGTTGAGTGAGTGTATGCATGGGTGTGTTAGGGATTGAATGTATGTCTCAGTGGTACATTTGTGACTAACTACATATGTGAAAGGCAGTATATATGGGTGTAAGAGTATATAAGTGGTTATATGTGAGAGTGTGTGATTGTGAGAGTGGCTGTATGGATGAGTGTTTGCTTGTCTCAATGATTGTATAAGACCGTAAGAATGTGGTACTATTTTTATGAGTAAGTGAACTTGTGTGTGTATAACTGCATAGGTGAGTAAATGGGAGTGTGATTAATTATTTGCATGACTGACTAGGTGTGACAGTACCTCTATGGATGATTGGTGGTGTGTGAGTGTCTATGTAGGTGCATGAATGCATATGATAGTCTTGTACGGAGTGACTGTAAGTATGAGTGACTGTACATATGAATGAGTGAAGGTGTATGTAAACCTAAGAGTTAATAAGTGGGTATGTAGTTATTGGTATTGGAGTATCTATGGTTTTGAGAATGGACGTCTGAAATTTTGAGTTCGTGTATCATCGGTTAAATTAGGGTGTGAGAAGATGCAGTAATTTATCACATTGATGACGTCATCAGTGATGTCATCAGTGATGTCATTTGAGATGTCATCAGTGATGTCATCAGTGATGTCACTGACCATGTCATGAGTGATGTAATATGTGACGTCATCAGCAGTGGATTGCGGGCGCGCGAGTTATAGTTAGCTGAACTAACTATAACGGAGGAATTTCATTGGTTTTGTACGAGTGAAATTTCCAGCTAACTATAATGTGTGTGAAACCTATGGTTTTTTCAGTGAATTTGCAAGGTTTTTTAAATGCTAATTCCTAACTATAACGTGTGTGAAACCTATGGTTTTTTCAGTGAATTTCAAAGGTTTTTTAAATGCTAATTTATGAATGTTTTATTTTATTTTTTATATATTTCTTTTACAAAAAGTTACATATGTATATAGTTATAGATTACCTGTATCGTTTAATTTGGAATGGTTCAACTTTTTTAAAAAAAAATTTGGATAAAGTTGAACAGCATAGTTAAATGTGCAGGAATTTATATAGCGCAAATCACCAAGCGGTCTCTAAGCGCTTGCTTAGGGAACCCATCCTGGTATTCCCCTGTGAGATAACCCAGCAGGGCATCCGCAAGGTGAAAGCCAGGCATCCCGCCGCGAGGGGCCCATGTGGAGATTAAGCAAGCTATTGCCCAGAGTCGCAGAGTGTGAACCCATGAGTCGAGTAGGCACTGGAGCGAGAATTATCGAGTCCATGGACATTTTATGGACTCAAGACCCAGCCGAGCCAGGAATTGAACCCTGGTCCTGGGCTGATCTCTGCTTCCAGGTCTGCCTCCTCTAACCAGTGAGCCACACTTCTCCACATAATAGTTAATATCTTCTATTAACTTATAAACACTATAATTCTTTCTTTTTAAGTATTTTTGCCGTGCGCGCTCGGTGCCCGCACGGTAATTGCTACGTCATCGTACACACTCGGTGCTGTGTGCGTACGTACGTTCTCTAAGTACGCATGCGTACATCGTGCGTACTCCGCGCAGTATTTTCGCGCATGCGCGGGTGCTCCGTACGCGCTCGGTGCGCACACTACGTACGCATGCGTACGTTCTTTGTATACGCATGCGTACGTTCTCCACGTACGCATGCGTACGTCGTGCGTGCTCCGCGCGCTACGTTCGCGGAATTCACGCATGCGCGCGTTCTTTTTACGCGCTCGGAGCGCGCACTACGTACGCATGCGTACGTTCTTTGTGTGCGCATGCGCACCTCGTGCGTGCTCCGCGCGTTACGTTCGCGCATGTGCGCGTACTACAGTGCACTACGTTCGCGCATGCGCGGTTCGTTTGCTCATGCACATGTGGTACTCGTTCGCGTACGTGCGCGTGCTCCGCGCATGCGCTTGTGCTCCGCGCATGCGACGTGCGCGCACGGTGCGCGCACCGCAAGTCATGTGATTAAGAAAGAACACTTTTCATTGGTTCATAGTACTTTCACTTTCAGATTCTTCCAATAACACACCCAGGCAAGTTATGTGATTAAGAAAGAACACTTTTCATTGGTTCAAAGTACTTTCACTTCCAGATTCTTCCAACACCACACCCAGGCAAGTCATGTGATTAGGAAACAACACTTTTTATTGGTTCATGGTACTTTCAGTTCCAGATTCTTCTAATACCACACCCACTATCCTCATTATTACTTCTGATTCCCTGGGAGAAGGAGCTGATCTGTTTTTGTGATACAATGGCAGAGCAGCAGCCATCTTCTAGTAGTGATCAGGAGACTCTTGTGCCACAGAGGCAGAGGAAGCAGAAAGAGTCTTTCATATGGCAGTTTTTCACTTTTCCTGAGGGGCAGAAGAAGGTAATTGCTCCCAAAGTCACCTGCATTATTTGTCAACGGACCTTATCACGTGGAAATGCTAATAAGAAATACTCTTTTAGTATTCACACGATGTTAAGGCACGTTGAAGGAGTACATCCTGTGCATTTTGCTCGAGCTGCTAGTGAAAACTCTCTAGCAGCTCAGCCGAGCACATCCGCAGCAGCTCAGCCGAGCACATCATTGGCAGCTCAACCGAGCACTTCTTCTGCGGTGGCGCCTTCACCTACTTCTGTACCTCTTGATATACGCCCTGCTTTTCGGAGGGTGTATACACGGTGCATTGACTGTCATGCTCTTATTTCTCTTTGTGAAACCAGTATTGATCTCATTGAGAGAAAGATAGAGCAGCACTCATGCACCCTGCCATAGTTTTTTTCATTTTTTACTTTTTCTATTCCTCTGTCCCTACATTAACACAAGGGCTCTTTTTAGAGCCACCTAAAATCTAAACACAAAAACTTATTTTTAAAATCTATTTTTCGTTTGTTTTTTTACTGTGCGCGCACGTTTTTTTTTGTTTTTTTATTAATCGTTTTTTTCACCCTTTGTGATCCTTCAGGGACTCCCTGACAAAGACTAGGGGGTCAGGAAGTCTCTACCCTGCCCCCTTTCCATGTTCTCCATGTTTGTTTTAAATTAAAACACATTTTTAAATGTTTTTGTTAATTGCAAGTAAAATGGATTACATTTCCTAAATTTTGTTTCAAGATCTGAAAAAAAGAAAAAAAGTATTAATATTCAACAATACATTTTCTTAAACAGTACCTGTTTTTTCATATTTAACAAAGCAATTTTTTGCCCTTTTTTTGCTGTTTTCAGAATGTATGGAATTTCACTGAAAATAGTGATATCAATTGTTTTCATCATTTAACAGCGGGCAAAAAAAAAAACAATCTGAAAGATTTTTTAAAAAAAGCCCTGAAACTCTTCTTACTAAAACAGACCTTGATAGAAATGTCACAAATATATTAAAAATACCTTCTAACAACAATAACTATTTGCAATAAATAACGTCTGAAAATCTTGCTGCTTAAGCACGTACACCAAAATAATATCTGTCAAAAAAGTCCACAATTGTTACCTTTACCTTTCCATGAGGCCAAATGGTAATTTTAAAATCCTTTTTAAGTGAAATATCCAATGTTAATCCTATAAAATTGAAATAATGGTTTCTTCAGATGCTGGAATTTGTATCTAAAATTTTGGTTTCAGAAAAATTAAGTAACAATTTGGTAAATCATAAGGCAAACGTTGCTTGAAAATCAATTGAGAATCATTGCACAGTGTCCATCCTTTTTCACATTTCAGATAAACTGTGTAATGACCAGAAGTTATAGAAGGTCCATCATGAAAAATTATTGCAACTGAAACAAAAGTTTTACCTGATATTGATAATTGATTTCCTACAAACTTCTTTAGTAAAGTTTGCAATTTAGTTCCATCTGCTCTACAACGTTGTATCATTAAAATTACATACTGTCCATATTTCTTAAAAAATAACGTTGATAACGTCTGATTTACATTGAGAACATTCCATATTGTGATTAGCATCTTTAACTAATTTACTAAAAGTCACTGATTTACTCTCTGGTAAGGTTAAATATATAGACCTTTCAGAATCAACATTACTGGTGCATGTGTTCATACAGTTTTCACAACAATGTTCCCATTTATATGAGACACCAAATATGTTTTCTATTTCTACCCCTTCATCTTCCAGTACCATAAGCATATACATTAAGAATTCCTGTGCATCTTGCTGGACATTTTGAGTAAACTGTGTACATCCTGAACATACATCTAAAAGATTTCTAACATCAGAAGCACTTTCTATTTTAGTTTTATCATTACTCAGCTTCTCATAAAAGAGACTCAGCAGAGAACAGAATCTTTTTTCATGATTTAGTATTATCTGCTCTTGCAAAATTTCAAGATGAAATACAACATTCAGCACTACATTTGCGTAGCAGTTGACACCAGAGCTATTTTCAAAATGACAACCAACAACCTCTTCGACATTGTCCTTTTTCTTTTTGCTTGGAATCACATCACTCTCCTTTTGTTTTCTCTTCTATACATCCTCATTACAGATATTCTCAATTCTCCTTTTCCGACAAACAACACGTTTTTCAAACACAGGATACTGACCTAAATGAGGAGCGTAGCTTCTTCTTAATCTATTATACTCCTTTACACAGTTTGCATCAGCATTAACTTTTGAGTCATCAAAGTCTATCATGAATAAACCAGATATTTTTTTCACGCGTGACAAAGCAACATATGCCATACCTTCTTTAGAACACTAGATCCAATATTTACAAAAGCACTATCTACAGTTAATCCTTGAGATTTGTGAATAGTTACAGCATATGGTAGAGAAAATGGAAACTGCTTCCTACGTACATATAAGTCTTTCACAAGCAAGAAACGAACTGAACAACGACAAATGTCTTTAACCTCTTCAATCTGATCAAATTTTATTTTTAAAAATTCAATTCCATCTTTTTTCTGGTACTTTACAAAACCCACAACTTTACCCATAGCTCCGTTCACTAAACCTTTTTCTACATCCAAATTACGTCTTAAAATTACTCGACAGTTCATACATACATAAAGATTCTTTTCCAAACCAGCTGTTTTCGATATGTTTTTCTCTAGAGAATCCAATTTACTTGTCAATTTGCTTGTCAATATAATAGTTATTCCTTCATGCTGTATTTTATCCACAGCTTCCAGTTTTATAATCTCTTCATTTTCCAATTTCAAAAGTTCTTGATTGAATATAGAGCATTCATGCAGTGTTGGCATTAAGCAGATTACAGTAGTTTTTTTCAGCAATTTTCTTGTATATTTTCTCTGGAACTATTTGTTCTGTTGGAAACACATTACATAGCAATCGACTCTGTAAAGCTTTTCTGCCATGTTCTGTGAGTAGTCCAATTCTGATATCTTTGAGAATACTTGCATAATCCTCATCATTGGCTTGTCTCATATTGGTAATGAGTTCTTTATACTCAAAGTATGTCCAAATATTCACATTACCTATACTTCCTAACTACTTTTTTGTGTCTTCATGTGTAAGTGTATGGAATACTGGTTGTCCTTTAACTGGAGTGAGCTGCAAAAGAACCCCAAAAACTATGACGTGGTTTCCTCCGAATAACACGTCATAGTCTGTCTTTAGAATTTGCTTCATTCTTAAATGCACAAAGGCAAGCATTAAGTTTGATACCATGCTTACCTCATCAATAATGAGTACTTTCATTTTCTTCAATACTCTTGAAACTTCAAAACATGCTTCTCCTGTTAGCTTGTGGTACTGTATTTTGTTCTCATGCTCTACTGGTAACATTAGCAAACGATGTAAGGTAACTCCTTTTATGTTATACGCTGCTAACCCAGTTGGAGCAGTAACAACACAAGACAAAGTTGAATCAGTTTTGTTCTGTAGGTCGCTTCTAATTACTTTAATTAAGAAACTTTTTCCAGTTCCTGCTTGTCCACTCACATACATTCTGATTGGTTTAAAAGATGTGCATGAGCACTCTTTATTTTCATGTAGTAATCCGTGATCAATTTTTTTTCTGACTTCCTCATAAATTTGTTGTTGTTCATCATTCAGTTGTTGTTCCATATTTGGTAAGTTTATTAAATCTTCCTGAGCTTGATTCATAGCTGTTTCCACTTCAGTCATGGCTATTGCAGCTTCATTTTCTAGCAATTGGTTGTCTTAGAGGATCTTGACTGAACGTCCCAGAACTTTGACTGTCTTGAGAACTGTCTCTAGCTACTTCAGCTGCAATTGTTGCATCTTGTTCAATTTCTTCATTTAACATTTGAACATAAGTTGTGAAAGTACTGCATTCTAAGCTATCTTTGCAAGCATTAAAGGAATCTTCATAGCTCTGAAAATCTCCAAGTAGTTCTTCCTCTGAACGCCATGGTTTAAAGAGCTGTAAAAGTGCCAAGTAGTAAAATTCCTTTTTGTCATTAGTGTCGCAACTCAACTTCCGATGATTAATCAAACTTCCTTTTGTTTGTTTTACCAAACATCCTTCCTCACCAGTGACTTTATATTTTCCATTGTTGATGTCTTCTGTGGCATTCCGTTTATAAATGTAGTTTTGCAGCACTTCATAGAGACACATGTTCTCAAGATGATGACTTCTTTGTGGGTAATATGTGTCCAACATGTTTGTTCTTAAAATGTCTGTACTTTCAGGTTCGTACTCTGCTAAATATTCAATTTCTCTAATAGATTTCAGTAACCGATTTCTCATTCCTGCAAGGCCTAAACTTACCCAAATTATTCTTCTGGATTTGGAGTACAGACTTGCAGATGATAACCTATCTGAGCATTCGTAGGATCCAATTTCTCGATGCGATAACATCTTTAAACTGAAACTGTATAGCTTTTTACTGACAGTCTTCTCATGAAAAACCTCTTCCCTCATTTCTTTCAATTCCGTTTTCTCAGATTTAGTGATGTAAGATTTGACATACCGAGCAACAGCAATAGAATTGTCAGCAACATACTGTATATCCATGTTAGTATTCCACATGGATAAAATGACTGGGTTGTAGTCATCTATATATTTTAACTCTTCTTTTCTTCTTAGGTTGTAGGTATTCTTAGGCGATTTTCTTGTAATAGTATGTCGCACAGCTGACATAAAACTGTTTACTCTTCCTTTTGAAAGAACAGGTCGTGGAAATCCAAATCGACATTTTGTGTAGAATTTATCTTTACTCTTGTACTTTCGTCGACAGTATTTTCCACATCGATGACTTTGGAAACGTAAAACTTGCTCTTTTAAGTTTTTTTCTTCTGTGCTTTTAGGTATAGCACATGTTGCATATCCTTCAATGAAAGATAAAACTGTTTCATCAGCATCTGTTCCAAATTTGGGTGCATCCTTGATCCACAACAGCATATGAATATGTGGAGCACCTCTTGCTTGGTACTCTTTTCTCCAAAAGAAATCCACAACTTCTCCAAGAGGTGGATTTTTTTTATTGCAGATGAAGGACATCATAGCCTCAAATCTATGATTGAAATATCTGCAAACATTAACCGGATCCAATGAGCACAATTCTCCTGCTGTCTTGTACTGGATGTTTTCAATATTTGAATTTTTCTCTCGAAGAAAATCCAGTAAATCATCCCAAGTGTACTCTGCACAGCTTAGGGTAAGGAACCATGTAGGAGTTCCTAAATTCCGTAACATACATTTCAATTCTCCATGGCGTCGGTACCAATATTCATTAGTCCCATGCTGACAAGCCATCAAATTAATCAATTGAGATTCCAAATGATCATCTCGCTGTTGCACTTTGTTCATAAAATCCTTTGCAGACACATTATGTAGATGTACTCCACTTTTCAAATGTGATTTACTGCATAAGATAGTGCAGACAAGTCACTTTCATATAAAAGATGGAACAAATAAGGAATACTTTGACGAAATCTCGGATCTTCTGCATTTAGTCTTGTAGTCCGATACTCAGAAGCAGGAATCTGTACTGGACGTTCATCATATCGTCCACCTTTTCCTGTAGGAAACAGCTGGGGAAAACAACGAGCTTCCAAGCTCTCCTCCCATACACTCACGGGAGTTCCTTGTGCTTTTTTCATCTGAAACAGATCAATAGTGTTTCCCATAACTTCTTTAGAATGAAGAGGATGTATGCTGAAATGTTCATAAATTTCTTCTTCTTTTGACTTATCCACTTTTTCAATTTGCCCAGTTGGGATTCCTGTGTCTGCTAGTAATTCTTCTTCATCTTCATCCATATAAATTGTTTCATGCCATTTATTATTTCTTTTCAAATATAAATGTTCTCTTTGTACTTTTCGTACATCTACCAGCTCCTGCCACATTTTCTTATTCTTTGTTGGTACACCATTAACCAGAATAACTAATGGTTCAGTTTCCAATCTATCTGCATCAATTGTTTCCATATTTTTTTTCAAATCCAATGGCAAATAGACAACTCTTCCTTTTAAACCTCTTTGTAAATCCGAAGGAGGTAATTTACCTGTTTTGGGCTCTATACGCACTATGGTCTGAAACGGATGGACACATTGAATGAGTATAGACTCATACGTATTTAAATAAGAAAGTTCTGCAGGAATATCAACCAATCCTAAATTATTATGTACAGCTGTAGCTGGCATTCTATTTTCTTCTAACTTGTTATAACAGTATTTACAAATACGCTGATCGTCACCCAAATCAAAACAATTTTCCAGAAATATATATGTTGCAAAATCCTTCCACTTATAATTATCTTCATTTTCACTTTTTTATAGAGATCAACATTCCTTGTTTGAATTTTGTAATGGCTTCTCCGGCAACCATTACAAGTAATATTTGGTATTTCATTAGAGATGATAGTACATTTTGTCATTTCATCTTCAAAATTTTCACTAACAGTGAGTTCTACATTCTCTTCCACATTTTCCTCCATAACTGTGTCATTTCCTGCACTTTCTTGCTCTGGACCAAAGTAACAAAACTGAATATCATCAGTAACCTTCACTACATCTGATACAGATCCACGGAACAGAGCATTATTCAACTCATTTAACTTTAGTGCTGGACTTTTCGCAAAATACAATGTTCTCACAAACTTTCTCATTTCAGTATGATGAACAGCCAGCATTCTAAAATGGTGAAAAACACTTTGGCAAACTTTCCTAGATAGACAAGCAAGAGAATGTCCTTGCAAACCAGTATTCTCTCTCACTCTGCATGGGTCTAGTCTTTGAAGCACCTTAATCTTCTGTTTAACACTCTTTTTTCTATATTCTCTTAGAAAGTCACGTAATTTATCAATAGATTCCTGTTGCACAGTGCAAATACTACTACAATTCCAAGTGTACACTGGGGCTTTAGGCCGTCTCCCCATAACCTCATCAGCTAACACTTCTTCATTTCTTGGAACCATTTTCTCCTTTTCCATTATACAACCATCTTTAACTTCATAAGCTCGACCATTGGTGTCAACTGCATGCAACAAACTATTACTTTTAAGATAACTCTCTTCATTAAAAAATGGTTCAGTGCTTGAACTATGCTTCCATTCTCCTAAGAACACTTTACAAAAGTTATTTTTTTCACTACTCTTTTCCTTTTGCTTTGTGACTTCATTGCTTTAACTAATTTTTCTAATCTACGCATCCTGTTCAAAATTAAAATGAATAGTTTTCTTTTTATTTCCAAAGCCTTTGCAACAATTGTATCAATATATTTCTTTTTTTTAATAAAATTTGGTTTTCTTCTTATATTTTTTCACATCCTTTAGCAAATTTAACATCACTCTTCTCTGAAACATTTTTCGACTAATGTTTTTAAAATCTATTTTTTGTGTTAAATCACTCTTTCTTACTTCTGATTCGACATTAGCTTTTAGTATTTTCTGTCGACTCTGTTGTTCTTTTGTACTTGAAACACTATTTGAAGTGGATATATTTTTTAAAATTTTTCTTTGTTTGAAGATATTTTTAAAAAAATCCTTAGTCTGCTTACCAGAAGGCTTTTTCTTTTTTCCAACATGAGGTTCTTCAACTATTTTTTTTTGTCCAGTTTTCTTCAAATGTAGATGTTGTTGCTGTTCTTTTCTCTTTCTTGACTTTATAGGCATCTTTAATTAATTTCACTGTTGTTCAGCAATACCTGAAAGAAACTAAAAAAAAATACCTTTATGTAATTTTAATACATTACGATTTTTTATTTGAGCTTTTCCAATCCTATCATATGAGCTGTCCCTTTCCTACAACTGCAAGTCTGACAGAACAATACCAACACATATTAAATCTCTAACATCAATTCCTGTGTGCACACAGACTCATGGTGTGATTCTAGGCACACAACAATTTTTGTTTGGCAATTTCAAAGAACATTTACTACTGTGGTAGAGTAAGTGATAATTACTATGGCAGCTTGACACACTTTCCTTATATTTTAGAGAGGCAGAAAAGAGCACATGTCCTAACAGGTACTTGAAACCATCAGCATGTGTTACAGGGTGAGTGATTAGAGTAGAGCAAAGGAAATGAGCCTTGGTGACGTTGAATGTGTTAGCATTACACACTGCTATCTAAAATACCACACAGAGCTGAGTAGTAAGCATGGGAGTGCAGGAGAAGCACCTGTCGGTGTGCTAAGAGCGTGCTTCTGGAGACCGATTAGTGTCTGGTGCAAGACAGATCTGCATGGACGCTTGCACAACTGCATGAAGACTGCAGAGATGTATGTAAGAGTACATGTGTGGTAAAGGTTAATTGGAATTTTGAACATGTAAAAACTACCTCACCCATTGCGGGAGTGGAAGTAAAATCTACCATGTTGATTTCAAATGTGTTAGCATTTGCCTCTCATTTGTGAGATAGTGATTTCTGCTCAATGCTATCCATCACAGTTGAAGAAAACAAGCTGGCCCTTTCCTGCGAGTGCAAATCTTACCAAACAACAGCAACACAAATTAAATCTCTGAGAACAATTCCTGTGTGCACACAGACTCATGGTGTGATTCTAGGCACACAACAATTTTTGTTTGGCAATTTCAAAGCACATTTACTACTGTGGTAGAGTAAGTGATAATTACTATGGCAGCCTGACACATTTTCCTTATATTTTAGAGAGGCAGAAAAGAGCACATGTCCTAACAGGTACTTGAGACCATCAGCATGTGTCACAGGGTGAATGATTAGAGTAGAGCAAAGGAAATGAGCCTTGGTAACGTTGAATATATTAGCATTACACACTGCTATCTAAAATACCACACAGAGCTGAGTAGTAAGCATGGGAGTGCAGGAGAAGCACCTGTCTGTGTGCTAAGAGCGTGCTTCTGGAGACCGATTATTGTCTGGTGCAAGACAGATCTGCATGGACGCTTGCACAACTGCATGAAGACTGCAGAGATGTATGTAAGAGTACATGTGTGGTAAAGGTTAATTGGAATTTTCAACATGTAAAAACTACCTCACCCATTGCGGGAGTGGAAGTAAAATCTACCATGTTGATTTCAAATGTGTTAGCATTTGCCTCTCATTTGTGAGATACTGATTTCTGCTCAATGCTATCCATCACAGTTGAAGAAAACAAGCTGGCCCTTTCCTGTGAGTGCAAATCTTACAGAAAAACAGCAACACAAAGTAAATCTCTGAGAACAATTCCTGTGTGCACACAGACTCATGGTGTGATTCTAGGCACAAACCAGTATTCCTGGGTGATACCAGTACACCTTAACTTATGGTGAAGACATACTCCATAATATCTGACATGTTCAAGGCAGTTAAATATCTTCCTTTTCATAAAATGTAAAACACAATTTTAAAAGTGGAAGGAAAATGTACATTGCTAATTTCAAATGTGTTAGCATTTGCCTCTCATTGGTAAGAAAGTGATTTCTGCTGAATGCTAACCATCACAGTTCAAGAAAACAAGCTGCCCCTTTCCTGCGAGTGCAAGGCTAACAGAGCAAGAGCAACTCGGATTAAATCGCTGAGAAGAATTCCTGTGTGCACACAGACTCATGGTGTGATTCTAGGCACAAAACAGTATTCCTGGGTGATACCAGTACACCTTAACTTATGGTGAAGATATACTCCATAATATCTTTCAAGTTCAAGGCACTTAAATATCTTCCTTTACATAAAATGTAAAACACAACTTTAAAAGTGGAAGGAAAATGTACCATGCTAATTTCAAATGTGTTAGCATTTGCCTCTCATTTGTGAGAAAGTGATTTCTGCTGAATGCTAACCATCACAGTTCTTGAAAACAAGCTGCCCCTTTCCTGCGAGTGCAAGGCTAACAGAGCAAGAGCAACACAAATTAAATCTCTGAGAACAATTCCTGTGTGCACACAGACTCATGGTGTGATTCTATGCACAAAACAGTATTCATGGGTGATACCAGTACACCTTAACTTATGGTGAAGACATACTCCATAATATATTTCAAGTTCAAGGCACTTAAATATCTTCCTTTACATAAAATGTAAAACACAACTTTAAAAGTGGAAGGAAAATGTACCATGCTAATTTCAAATGTGTTAGCATCTGCCTCTCATTTGTGAGAAAGTGATTTCTGCTGAATGCTAACCATCACAGTTCTTGAAAACAAGCTGCCCCTTTCCTGCGAGTGCAAGACTAACAGAGCAAGAGCAACACAAATTAAATCTCTGATAAGAATTCGTGTCTGCACACAGACTCATGGTGTGATTTTAGGCACAAAACTGTATTTCTGGGTGATACCAATACACCTTAACTTATGGTGAAGACATACTCCATAATATCTGACATGTTCAAGGCAGTTAAATATCTTCCTTAACATAAAATGTAAAACACAACTTTAAAAGAAGAATCACATTTCTATTATTTTTATCCAAACACACCACATACATCCCCTCTCAAATTCATAACTCACCTTTTAAAAGTAGTTAGTTGAGAAAGAAATGTGCCACTCACACAGACGATTATCAGAGCCAGAATCTCTGAACTGTACACCTCTCAGCAGAACCAGTAAATGGCAATGTTTCCCTCTCTTTTTTCACACATATACATGTTCACAGTGTTTCCCACATTTTTTCAAATGGAATCACACATTTCTATTGGTTGCAAATTTCAACCCTTTCCAAATGATCCCTTCCCCCAACATGACTTCTGCCTGCTACCATAGCAACAGGTCATGGAACACTGGTGTGAGCAGAGAGGTCAGAAGTTCAGCACACAATGTTTCAAATCCAAATAGCAAGAATGCTTGACTTTTCAAACCTAACAGCAAATCCAAACTAATGTTCTGTGGGAACACATTTTTAAGAACCAATACAAAACATGCTTTTAATAATTTAAACATACAGCCTAGTTTTTAGTGTAGAATGGTCTGAAACAGCCAATGATTTCTTTTTATTTAAAAAAAAGTATGTAAGCATCCATTTTACAACTATCTTTCTTTTCATATTGCCATTCTACTGAAAGACACCTTCTGAGTGCATCCAGATCTCCTTGGAAGATGTTCACAGTGTGGATTATAGGTCACAGCTATGTCTTCTGGAGTGAAAAGTTTGCAGAAAAAAGAGGTATTGTGAAAGATCTTTGTAAGATCCCATGTAATAAAACCAGGATCAGATTATAGATGAAGAAAAGTAGTAGTTTATTCCACAGAAGAAGATCCCATCCAACAGTCAGTGAGGCTTTCCTGCAACTGGTAACTTACAGAACTTCCCCACATACAACCTTCCATGACATAGAAGAGATTCTAAGACATCACCTAGCAACCTAGTCCAATGTGAAATGCCACACATCTCCCTCCCTTGAAAGAAACATTGATTTAATTTACTATTAACATAGTTTCTATACACATGAAATTTAAACAATAACGTTAATAAAATCACTCAGATAGCTTGGTCTTTTCCCCACTCTGGAAGATGTCCTAGGGCAATTTAAATCCTCTTCCTCTTCCCCTTTAGGTTGATGAAGAGAAAAACTACCTTTAGAGGACACCTCACTCTTTCTCTGTTCAGACACCCCACTGCACACAAATACTCTACTTAAATTCCAAATCCGATGGTCCTGCGTTTGAATAGCATTGTTAAAAATTTTGATTACCTTGATTGGTTCCATGAATTTACACGAAGAACTACCCAACACACCAGGACGTTTAATTCTGACCCAATCACCTACATTCACTTTAGTTTTCCTAACAGCATGTTTGGCATCAAAATACGCCTTTCTCATTTTAGCTTTTTCTTCTTCAACTTTTGCCATCTGCCCACTATCACACACTCCCTCCTTCCCTTTTGATAAACCATACTTGTTAACCCAATACGGTTCAACACATGTATTAGGCACTCTACCCCTAAACAACAGGAAAGGAGTTTTACCAGTGGTAGCATGTGGAGTCAATCTGTATTCCTCAACCTTGCTAATGACCTCTTTTTTCCAATCAATCCCCACTCCTTTAGCCAAATTGATGGTTTCTTTAATTACTTTGTTGAATCTTTCCACCATTCCATTGGCTTCAGGATGATAAAGAGCAGAAGTTTTGTGGAGAATCCCTCTAGACGATAAAAATTGCTCCATTTCCCTGGAAACCAGTTGAACACCATTGTCAGACAAAATTGACGAAGGCAACCCTTCCCTAGCAAATAAATTCTTAAAACATTCAATCACATTGCCAGTGTTTATGGTTGACAGAAAAAAAACCTCAGGCCATCTCGAGAACATGTCAATAATCACCAGTATGAATACTTGAGAGCCCTTACCTTGTATGGGCCCAACAATATCCACAGCAATCTCTTCCCATGGACCACTAGGACGTTTCCTCAAAACCATAGGTTGTATATGAGTAATCTTATTCTTGTCACTGATGGCACAAGGAACACAGTCCCTTATAATTCTTTCAATCATCTTGTCCATTCCAGGCCACCAATACGACATGCGAAGTCTTCCTTTACTCTTAGACAAACCTGAGTGAGCCATGTGTACTAAATCAATCAACTCCTTCCTGAGACTGGTAGGAGGAATCAATCTGGTCCCACGAAACAACAACTTATTATCAACAGACAATTCATTGCGAACAGCCCAAAACACCTTAGTACCTTCTGATCCATCTTTACTAGAATTGCAACCTTTTTTAAATAAAGACATCACCTCAACCAGGGTTGCATCACTCTCCAATTCCTTCAACCACCTCTCCTCAGAAATGATGTCATGGTCCACCATACAAACAATTTCATCCTCCTCATCATCATGCAAACTTTCTTCCTGTTCACCACAACCAGGTACCAAATGTGACAGAACATCAGCAACGCCATTTTCAACTCCAGGAATATATTTTATTCCAAAGTTATACTCCTGCAAACCAATTATCCATTTGGTTATTCTTCCAGAAACTAAATCCAATCCTTTCTTGCTAAAAATCTCAATTAAAGGTTTATGATCTGTCTGGACCTCAAATTCCAAACCCCACAAGAATTTCTTCAGTTTCCTTATTGCCCAAAAAACAGCTAAAGCCTCCCTTTCCACCACAGAATATCTCATCTCTGGATCCCTGAGACTTCTGGACAAGAACATAATAGTTCTTATACCATCAGGACCACTTTGTTTTAATACAGCTCCAAGCCCCTTCTCGCTAGCATCAGTTACAAGGATTGATCTACTCGTTGGATTAAAACTTCTTAACGAGGGAGCCTGACTGAGTTTCCTCTTGATGGCCACAAATTCTTCTTCACACCGATCTGACCAAACAAACTCCTCACCTTTACGCAACAGTTGTCTCATGTTTACTGTTGCTACTGCAAAACCCACCACAAATTTTGCATAATATTCTATCATCCCTAAAAATTTCATTAATTTCGTTTTATCAGTTGGAGAACACATTTTCATTATGGTATCAACTAACTCAGGCTTAGGTTTTACTCCCTCCCCTGAAATACTGTGACCAAGATAATTGATGGTGTGGGATTTAAATTTGCACTTTTCCCCCTTGACTGTTAAGTTATGTTTGCACAAACTCTTCAGAACCGATTTTAGTCTAATATCATGCTCTGCATCATCTTTAGCAAACACTAAAATATCGTCCTGGTATACACATACCCCTGGAAGACCATTTAACACTTTTTCCATTACACGTTGGAACACCGAAGAAGCCGATACCAAGCCAAACGGCATTCTCTTGAACCTAAATGTACCAAAGGGTGTGATGAAGGATGTATAATCTCGGGACGACTCTTCTAGTTCTATTTGATGGTATGCAGAGGTGAGATCTATCGTGCTAAATACCTTCGCACCATCAAGAAGCGTCAACAACTCAGAAATGTTCGGCAATGGATATCTGTCCACTACCACAGACTTATTAAGCTGCCTCAAGTCTATGCATAAACGCAAATTACCGTTGGGCTTGCGTGCTGCCACGACTGGAGCCAACCATTCCGATCCCTCTATCTCCTCAATGATCCCACAACAACTCAATTTCTCTATTTCTTTCTTCATGTCATCTCTAACGGAAAATGGTACATTTCTTACTTTACAACATACAGGTACTGCATCACTTTTTAGTCGAATCTTAAGTTGGTATCCTTTCAGACAGCCTAGAGTTTCCTTGAACACATTCGGGAACTCTAGTTTTAAATCATGAACATACTTGTCATCCATTCCCTTATCTACAGATTGAACTCTATCTCTTAATTGTATAGAGGGATTTGCATTGGGATCAAGATACACTCCTAGGTCACCCTGATGAATCCAGCTAATTAAGCTATCTCCACGTTTAGAAACATAGATTTTCCCAGATATCAATCTTTCTTTGTATTCTATCAACCCTAGAAAATAACCATGCAGCTTAATAGGTTCTCCACCATACGCTAAAGGAATTATGTCAGGTTTCATCAACGTAATCTTCCCCTTCAGCTTATGATTGTAGAAATCATTTGATACAATGGTTATTTTTGCACCAGAGTCAAATAGCACCCTAGTAGACTCTCCTTCAACCAAGATATTATCATAAGGACAGGTTTTGTTATTACACTTGACTTCCACTTGAACCACAATCTGCCCACAAACATTCTCCTCAGAATTGCATTCCTCAAATTCCCTATGATATATATCAATTTCTTTCACCTTGGGTTTGCGTTTCGTTTTGCAAAAGGCTGTAAAATGCCCCTTCAGCTTGCACTTTGAACATGTTTGATTGAGAGCTGGACATTTCTTGTCATTAGCAAGATGGTCTGCCTTACCACATCTATAGCATTTCCTGTCTGCCCAGGCTTTCCCAGATTTGCTTGTATCAGCTAGACCACTACTATCAGATTTAACTTTTACTACTTCAATCTTAGTCCCTTTTTCTGAATCCTTTTTAATTACTGCAACACATTTTAAAGAATGTTCGATGCGTTTGGCAACTGTTAATACTTCATCCAGGCTTGGCTCATCTCTTAGCCATAATTCCTCCCTAATTTTCTCAATGGAACAACCGAACATGAACTGATCCCTAATACGTTCATCAGTTACATTTTCAAATCTGCACGAGGAAGCTAATTTTCTTAGCTGCGTTATGTAATCTTCAATAGTCTCGTCAGTAGATTGCATCCTTTTTGCGAACTGGTATCTTTCCAGAATCGTGCTGATTTTGGGCAGGTAATGCTTATCTAATTTCTTAATGCAAACTTCATAGTCATTTAACCTACCCGCCTCCTCAGTAGAAAGATCAGGCAAATGGTCAAACACATCCTGACCTTCCGAACCCAAACAGTGTAGTAACAATGCTGATTTCCTTTCTGCGCTCAAAGAGGGACCGCAAACTCTAGCGTACCTCTCAAAAACGACTTTCCACTTTTTCCATTTGATTGGAGGTGAACCAGGACAGGATAGAAAAAATGGAGCCGCAGTAACATTTTGCATGTTAAATGATTGTCACTACGATACCAACACCAAGATATGCTTACAGGACACTAAAGATCTAACCCTTACATTCAAAGCATTTAAAAAAAAAAAAAAAAATCACCATATAAGATATAACATTGAGCACAATTTACATTAAAGTACGAGTTTCTAGGTTCAGATGCTTCCTTATGACTCAAACATTAACCCTGACAATTTATGAGCCCCAAAGTACTTGCACGTTAAATGCGAGTTTCCTCAGAAAAGCGTCTGTGAAAAAAAAATGAAGCTCAAACACTGTCGGGCACCTTGTTATCGACAACACACTGGGTTGCTAAGCAACCTCAAAATGGCCACCACGCACACGTGATTCAGTGTGAGCGTAGTGACGTTCTTGAAAGAAATCCAGAAGGCGTCGATCTGGTGAAAGACAGAGAGTGTCGATGCAACAGAGATCGAGAACTTGGAATGAGGCGAGCAGTGAGCGTCAATGCCGGTGGAAGACAGGTAAGATTCCGTCTCCTTGACGACTTCAATGTTTATGTTTAATTTGAATGAAGACGAAGACTCCCAACAGCCACGTTGAAGCAGTTTAAACAATGCGGTTCCAGGCAGCCACGTTGCATCAATTTAAACGATGCGTTTTCATTCCAAGGCACATTCCTGTAACAGCTACCGGTTCACAAGATGAATTCGCTTCCCCAATTCTCGTTACGATACGTTTTCATTCCAAGGCACATTCCCGTGGCAGCTACCGGTTCACAAAATGAATTCGCTTCCCCAATTCTCGTTACGATACACCACTGCCTCCACAGCGCTATACCACTGGTTCCAATGCTCCGCTGCCACTACCACTTAAACCGCAGTGCAAGTGCAGCTTGTACCGCGAAAATATCACAGTGTAGATGGTGGACCACAGTTGATGTCAATCACGCTTGAGATTCAACCTTCCTTCTAAGTCTACCGGCACAATGAAGAAGTAGATAAACAGGGCATTACGGATCATGAAGAAGGACTTCCAAGGCCACAATCTCACAAAGCGATGAAAGCATAAAGCAGTCTCATAAGCGCTTCACCTCACTGCAAACAATTAGTTCAGATGAAGAAATAGACCCTTAGATCCTTAAGTTCTTTTAGTTGAATTATAAAATTATCCAGCAAAGATTCTTGTTGAGATCTTCTCCTTTGACTTCCTGAGCCGACTACGCCAGTGTAAGATCCCATGTAATAAAACCAGGATCAGATTATAGATGAAGAAAAGTGGTAGTTTATTCCACAGAAGAAGATCCCATCCAACAGTCAGTGAGGCTTTCCTGCAACTGGTAACTTACAGAACTTCCCCACATACAACCTTCCATGACATAGAAGAGATTCTAAGACATCACCTAGCAACCTAGTCCAATGTGAAATGCCACAATCTTGCTTTGCCAAATGTAGACATTAAATGGATTGGTCAGAGAGGGTTAAAGTGGCACCAATTAATGCCTTTGGTGAAAACCTTTCTACATCTCCCACAGCCTAACCTTATTATTGTGCACTGTGGTGGAAATGACCTAGGCACTTTAACTGGCGTAGGTCTGGAAATGCTTATTAAGGACACCTTTGTGCAATTGATGTCACTTTTTCAACAAACTGCCTTTGTATATTCTAATATATGCCAAAGGCAAAAGTGGAACTGGTCCAACCAACATTGTCCGCAGATTGACAAAGCAAGAAAGCACGTCAATAAGTCTGTTTCTGCTTTCCTCAGAGACTATTGTATGGGTTCTATATACCACAACAACTTGCAAGGCATTTATAGAGGAGACGGTGTACATTTCAATGATGAAGGGAACAGAGTATTCCTCTTGAACTTTAGACTCTGCATCGGTACTTACTTGTAGGTACAAAAAAACACTCAATAAACACAACGGCTCTTTTTAGAGCCAACCAACATCAAAATCTTCTTGGGGCGCTCCGCTCAGCTCCTACCCTGAAAGTCTCGGGGTGATTCGTCAAGCGAGGGCTGAGAAAAAAGGGGGGGTACCAAAACGCGTTTTCCCCATGCATTTTCCCATAGGACCTTTAGTCGAAGGTACAGCCCGAACGGCTGAACAGAATTACTTGAAATTTGGCAAAGAGGTAAGTCCTCAGGTCAGGCATGTGCCTTTTGCTTAAATGGTGTAAATCCGTTCAGTAGTTCCTGAGAAAATCAAAAGTAAAATCACATATATATCTGGGCGGAGCCTAACCACACATCTCATCGTGAGATCTGATTGGCTGTCAGCACTTCATCCAAGAAGTGTTGGCAGCCATCTTGGGACCAATATACATGATAGCACCTCATTAAAAAGCATTGCACTTAATAGAAGGTTTTAAGACTTTAGTTACATTATAAATCATTTGTTGATGGTACCATACTCATTTTAGGAATTGTGGTGTGTTAAGGTGATTTTATCATGTGAAAAAGCCTTCTGCTGTGATATCATGAATCATGTTTGAGAGAAAATTATTTTCTCATGCTTTTCCCACAGAGGTTTGGAAGGTGATCTATAAGCTAACTGAGAGCATATTTCTGTAAATTCACATTATCTTTCTCAGTCATGTGAGAATGAAGTCTGACATTCTCAGTAAAACATGTACATCCAACAAGGGCAGAGACTGTCAGTTGATTCCTTTGTGTTCTACTGCAGCTTCCCAGAGTGTTCTAAAGAACAACTAGAGCGCTAACAGTCCTACTTATGACAAACGTATGGCACACCTGAAGCCATCTTGGTTGGAATAAAGTGGTAATTCTTAAAACATTTAATTTAAAAAGGAACAAAATGAGGGGGTTCATTTTGCCATAGAAAGTATGATTAGTGCTGCAGAAAGAAAAATTAGGGCACATTTTGAGTGACTTCTCAAATCCTCTTCTATTTCATTAAAAAATTCTGACATGCAGACTGAAACATGCACTTTCAATACCAGCAGCAGACTTCCCTGGTGAGCAATAGCTTTAGTACAGTGATCTAATAAGCAACTAGAGTGCTAACATTCTGAATTTATGGCAAATTTGTGACACATCTGAATGCCTTCTTGATGGAATCAAAATAAAAAACTGAAAGTATTTCCTACTGAGGAGACTGTAGTAAATGAGGAAATTAGGAAACATCATAACAAATAAGTCTCCCACAATGGCCACCAGAGACAAAAGAGCCCAAATGTAGCCCAAATATCACCCAGATGTAGCCCAAGTACAGCCCAATGACAGAATGTCCCGGAGTGTTCTAACGAACAACTAGAGCGCTAACAGTCTTACTTATGACAAAAGTATGGCACACCTGAAGCCATCTTGAATGGAATAAAGTGGTAACACTTAAAACATTAAATTTACAAAGGAACACAATGAGGGGATTCATTTTGCCATACAAATTATGATTAGTGCCGCAGAAAGAAAAATTAGGGCACATTTTGACTTCTCAAATCCTCTTCTATGTCATAAAAAAATTCTGACATGCAGACTGAAACATGCACTTTGAATACCAGCAGCAGACGTCCCTGGTGAGCAGTAGCTTTACTGCAGTGATCTAATGAGCAACTAAAGTGCTAACATTCAGAATTTATGGCAAATGTGTGACACATCTGAATGCCTTCTTGATGGAACCAAGTAAAAAACTGAAAGTATTTCCTACTGAGGAGACTGCAGTAAATGAGGAAATTAGGAAACTTCATAACAAATAAATCTCCCAAGGTGGCCACCAGAGACAAAAGAGCCCAAATGTAGCCCAAATATCACCCAGATGTAGCCCAAGTATAGCCCAATGACAGAGTGTCCCAGAGTGTTCTAACAAACAACTAGAGCGCTAACAGTCTTACTTATGACAAAGGTATGGTACACATGAAGCCATCTTGATTGGAATAAACTGGTAACACTTAAAATATTTAATTTAAAAAGGAACACAATGAGGGGGTTAATTTTGCCATAGAAATTATGATTAGTGCTGAAGAAAGAAAAATTAGGGCACATTTTGAGTGACTTCTCAAATCCTCTTCTATGTCATAAAACAATTCTGACATGCAGACTGAAACACGCACTTTTAATACCAGCAGCAGATCTCCGTGGTGAGCAGTAGCTTTACTACAGTGATCTAATGAGCAACTAGAGTGAACTGAAAGCATTTCCTACTGAGGAGACTGCAGTAAATGAGGAAATTAGGAAACTTCATAACAAATAAATCTCCCAAGATGGCCACCAGACACAAAAGAGCCTAAATGCAGCACAAATATCACCCGTATGTAGCCCACATGTAGCCCAATGACAGAAGTGTGCAAAACACTTATTTTTTGTGTATTTGCAGTTTTATATAATGCAGACTTGTCAGGTATTGGAATGCTTTACATGAGCATTGGTTACATCACACAAGATCAAATTCATTTTGGTTGTAGACATGGGGAGAAAAAGTGATTTGACCACAATCACAGAATGTTGAGCTGAAGCAGAAATTCCAACCTGGTTCCCCAGTTGCAAAGTCTGCAGCTCTGGAAGTAACACCACATCCTCTCGCCAAGGTGCAACATTTAATCAAGTGGTCAACTGGATAAAAAAACATAAAGATTACAAATAATGTAAAAGTTTTTTGTCGCTATTTGAAAGCTCGGAAAATATGTCCTCATTTTAGTTTTTTAGAGCACTAACCATAATTTTGATGCAAATAAGACCCTCTCATATATGTAATTTCTAAAGGAAATACTCTAGGTATTACAGTTTTGATTACATCAAGATGACGTCAGGCGTTCCACACTTTTGTAATAAATATTGAATGTTAGCAATCTAGTTGTTCATTGGGATACTGTTGAGAGGCAGAGGCCAGGGGCACGGACTCTGAAAATTGAAGGCAGGTAGGAGAGTGCAGAGGCAACAATTTGTCCACACTGGGCAGGCAGGAAGGGCAGTGGCAGCACAACAGACTATGGAGGGCAGTGGAAAGGGGGGCAGGGGCAACAAACCAACAATACAGGACTGGCAAGAGAGGCTGTGGCAATATAATAGACCATTGTGGGCAGAAGGAAGAGGCAGTGGTAGTACAACCATAAATGCCAACAGACCCGATTCAGCCAGGAAACGTCCAATGTTTTTAAGCTCAAATGGGCTTTATTTTATCTGTCTCCTGCCTACAATCTCCTCTTTTTCAATGTAACTCAAAGGGGAAAATCAATACCCCAGTTTTTTTTCAAAATCTCCCTCTTACCAAGTTCAAAATGTTCGCAAGTATGGTACATTGAATCATGGTAGGCAGGAGGAATTGGGGTAGGGACATGGACTCGGATAACAGAGGACAGGAGGGACATGGAGAGGTGTACCAAACTGACCCTACAGGGCAGGCATCAGGGTTTGCAGCAGCACAATACACCACACAGCGCATGCAGGATGGAAGTGCAGCACAACAATCCATAGAAAGCAATAGGGAGGGGACAGGACCATGCACATGGACAACAGAGAACAGATGGGGAAGAGGCAATGGTAGCTAGCTGACCATATTGGACAGACAGGAGAGAAAGCTGCAGCATAACAGACCATAAAGGGCAGGAGGGACAGATCAGGGGCATTACAATGGAACAGTCACGCCAGGAGGGAGGGAATAGGGGGTCTGCACATGGAAACAGAGGGCTGGGGGCAAGGTGGCAGGGCAGGAGCAGCAAGATGACCATGGAGGTCAGGCTGGATGGGCACTGGAAACAAGACACACCATGGAGAGCAACAATGAGACTATGGTGGCATACACACAGACCATGGAGGGAAGGTGGGAGGGGGTCAGGGGCAGCTAGCTGACCACACAGAGAAGGTGGGAGGGGCCATGGCAGCACAGAAGATCATACATGGCAAGCGGGAGGGTTAGTGGCAACACAATGGCTATGATGGGCAAGAAGGAGGGTGCAGGGGCATGCACAAAGGACCATGGAGGATAGAAGGGAGGGTCAGGACCTGGGCACAGACAAGAGAGTTCAGGGGAAGGGGCCTCACAACAGAGAGCGTAGGGCAGGCAGGAGGAGCAGTTGCAGCACAACAGATCAGGGAGGGCAGAAGGGTGTGGCAGTAAAATGGACCATGGAGGACAAGAGGAAGGGGATAGGGGCATGGCATGTTGACAGGCAGGGTGGAGGTGGCAGGGACAGGTTACAGTCATCTGACAATGCTAGGCAGGTGGGAGGGGAGTGGCAGCTCAACAGAACACTCAGAGTAGATAGGAGTGGCAGGTCCATGGAACATAGTGGGCAAAAAGGATGGAGCAGGGGCATGCACAAAGACATCGGAGGGCAGGGGGAAGGAGAATAGGGGCAGCAAGCTAAGCACAGAGGCTAAGCACGAGGTCAATGATGGGCCATAGAATTGGGCAATGGAGGGCTGGAGGAGTGGACTGGTACATCATGCTAAATGGAGGGCAGTGGCAGCACACCAGACCATGCATGGCAGGAGGGAGGAGGCTAGTCCATGGATTCAGACAACAGAGGATAGGGAGGAGCTGGATGGGGCAGCAAGCTAACTGTTCAGAGAAGGTGGGTATTAGGAACTTTATTGTTTTTAAAATGTGTGTCTGTGCGAACTACTTAAAATATGAACAAGTATGCAGCATAATCTCACTTTTATTCAGGAAGAAGAGGACATTTGTGACTGTGACTCCGGGCTCACTTGGCAGAAACACCCCCCTGACCCTCCACCCCCATTGCAAAATGTAATGCCCGTGAAAAGGGTAGGTGGACACAGTGTTATATAGAACATAGTCCTGAGAGCACGATTGAAAATGAAAACTAGATGTAGTATATGGTATAAACTATGCACCAAAAAGTGTGATATAAGATGAACCGGGGCGTGAAATATAATATGCAATACATTGTGCGCAATGACAGATTCATTGGAGAGCGCGAGATAGCACAGGCACTAGCGCGTGCTATGCGATATGCGCCTTGGAGTGTAATATACACAGGGCAGTGTTGTGTAACATAACTAGTCTCTAAAGTTGTAATACAAAATATGTGCTGGAGAGTGTAACGTTGCATATGCACTGTGACAAAGATATGGATCCCAGATTGTAATATGTATGGCATAGCACTGTGCGTTATAACATACACATCGAGGAAGGCATGTTAGATGGGGCAATATAACCCGTGCAAAGGCAAGTGTGCCATGACATATTCACGGGGTTGTGTTACAGTGCACATGGGCTAGAGAGTGTCATAGCATACGCACTAGCTGGTGGAATACAACACAGAGGTGTGAGGCAATCGGCGGGCACTGGTGGGTGTAACACAGCATTGGACTCAGCCAGGAGCATGCTGTGACTCTCAAGTGAGGTTCATCTCCTTTCCAGAGAGTAAAATAAAAAGTATTACACATCCGGCGGTGGATGTGTTTGGTATTAACCGTGAGGGGGGTTTCTTGCATAGTTTGATCGCATTTTTGTCGAATCCCCTTTGTATGGCTTGGTGTGCGTGTATATTAAATGTGCCTGTCAATAGCTACCCATGTTTGTATAAATAAACGACAAGGGTGTCTACTTGGAGAGTACCCACCGGCGGGGGCGCCGGGATTAGGCACGGTAGGGCGTCAGACACGTCAGAGCTTCACTAGCGGTGTAAATACATTCCATGTGGATTCATTCTATGCATAGTCGCCTTTTAATGAATATCACGCAAATCGTCATGGTGATAGGTACATACGGTTTGTCCAGCATGTCCTAGGTATTTCTATAAATATACATATTTTTAAAATAATAATGGGGATGGGGTCCCCGGAGCCATAAGTAGCCTGAGGAGGGGGGCAACGCAGCCCCCTCCTAAAGAATTTAAATTAAAAAAAGGCCATGACCCGGGGGTTGGGGTCCCCGGGGCCGATTAAGCCTTGGGAGGGCCAAATTTATTTTTTTCAACAAAATAAATTAGGGTGCAGGCCCTGGGGGATGGGGTCCCCAGGGCCAGTAAATTAGAAAAAGAAGGGGGGCCACACAGCCCTCCTTCTTAAAAAAATAAAATAAATAAAAGACCGACATCGCGCTGGAGGCCACGCCTCCTCCTTGCAGCACTCTGCAAATGCGCCCCCTGGCCAGTTGTAAGTTTGGGAATGAATTCCCCTTCAATACTGAGGGTCCCTGAGGGCCAACTAGCCCAACAGGTATCTCCAGTGTGTGCCAGGGAGCTGCGTTGCAGACATGTGTTCTGAGGCCACGCCCCTTTTTACACCTCTATGCAACGCAGCTCTGTGGCGCTTACTGGCGGTACCTAGTGGGCTAGTTTGACCCTAGGGACCCTTAGGATTCAAGGGGACTTAATCTCTCAACTTACAATGGCCACAGGGCGCGTTTACACAGTGGTGAAGGGAGGGGACGGGGCCTGAGGTGACGTGTGCAAACACGCCCTGTGGCGCGTTTTAAGTTGGGGAAATAATTCCCTTTCAATCCTGAGGGACCCTGGGGGCCAACTAACCCACCAGGGGCTTCCAGTAAGTGCCACTGCTCTGCGTTGCAGAGAGATGGTGCAGGCCGTGCCCCTTTTTACACCTCTCTGCAATGGCGCTTACTGGACGTACCTAGTGGGCTATTTTGCTCCTAGGGATCCTCAGGATTCAAGGGGACTTAATCTCCCAACTTAAAAAATGGCCACAGGGCATGTTTACACAGTGGGGAAGGAAGGGGACGGGGCCTGAAGTGACGTGTGCAAACACGCCCTATGGCGCATTTTAAGTTGGGGAAGTTGCTGTAGAAGTAAGTGTGGTGGTGTGTGTATAACTGTATATGTAAGTAAATGGATGTTTGATTCTTTATTAGCATGAGTGACTATGTGTGTGAGTAACTCTATGGATGAGTGGCGTTGTGTAACAGGATGTATAGGTGTATGAGTACATATGATGAGTGAGTACATGTATGAGTGACTGTATAGGACTGTTGGTGAATGAGTGGATGTGTATGTGGATCTTAGAATTACTGAATAGGTTGTTGTAACTGATATTGGTATGTCCATTGTTTTGAAAATTTTAGTTTCTATTTTTGAATGTGTGTATCAAAGGTTATATTAGGGGGAGAGGCGGTCTGCCACTCTATCACAAGGATGATGTCATCAGTGATGTCATTTGAGATGTCATCAGTGATGTCATGAGTGATGTCACTGACCATGTCATGAGTGATGTAATATGTGACGTCATCAGCAGTGCATTGCGGGCGCGCGAGTTATAGTTAGCTGAACTAACTATAACGGGGGAATTTCAATGGTTTTGTACGAGTGAAAAGTCCAGCTAACTATAACGTCCCTGAAACCTATGTTTTTTTCAGTGAATATATATATATATATATATATATATATATATATATATATATATATATATATATATTTACATATGTATATATGCAATTTTTTCACACTTATAAGTAGGCAAATGCAACTGTTAAATGCATGGAATAAAATACATAAAACAAAATACAAGCAGATAATAATATGGATGTCCACTGCAAGAAATCAGAAAGATATATACACTAAATACATCAGATGATTACAACCACTGAAGAATTGAATGTGCACACAGACACACTCACACATCACAATGAAAACACCACAGATTATTATAACCACTGGAGACTTGAATGTGCACACAGACACACTCACACATCACAATGATTATAGCCACTGGGGACTTGAATGGATACCCAGACACACTCATGCACCACAATGTCAATAATCAAAAATAACACATCACCTGCTGCAAACACTGCATCTTGGCCCACTCCAGACTGGGGGATTCACAGCGGAGGTCAAAAGACTCATCAAACCGGGAACTGCCACACTGAAGTAGACGCATCTGTCATTCAGGTCAAACAAATCCCAGTTTCCAAGTCAACAAACCCCAGTTTTATAATCTGAAAGCACTAGAAGGTTCCGAGAGGACGTCCTCTACGCCAAGGAAACTTACTGGAGTTGGCCACTCTCCATGCAAGCATTCCAAAGGCAAAAGAGTTCTTACGTACCCGTCTGCGCTCCTACATGTTCCAGTTCCTCATCTAAACGAACCTTACGAAAGACTCTAACAGTACAGAAAACAATCCCCAAAAACAACCTTGAACGTGAATAGCCTAAACAACTTGAGCAATCTGGGGGTCTTCCTTTGTGCAAAGCTCAAGCTAGACAGAGTCAGAATTCAAGATGGCATGAGGGCATGTCAAAGTCAATAGTAAGGAGGTTGGGGGGGCGCTAGAGGGCGCACGGCGAGATGGCCGCCTGTTAAGACGGCTCCGCCTGGTCAAGCCGAAAACGCTGCAGTAAGAGCGTAAAGCGGACTCGGAGCGGCCCGCAAGTGGACGCAACGGCGATCGGAAGCATGGGGCCATGATCGGACCGAGTGATAAGGCGTCATTAGAGTTGCAGCGCCTCACGGGACAGACTTAGTCTCCGACCCGGAGCAGAGAAACAGCGCGAACAAGATGGCGGCGCCCAGGGACTAACGATACACACCGAAGCGAAGACGGTGGCGAGCACGCCCAACAGCAACGAGCAGCGAACGGAGCACCACGCGGCCCCCCCCGAGACTCGCTACTACCGCGCACGGAAACTGAAGGTGCGGAGGGGGACCCATGCCGGCGGGTGAATGCATCACATCAGGCAGCGCTACACGTGGCGGAGTAGGTGAGCGCGGGCAGGGTAACGGTGGAGGTCGACCGGCGGCATGCAGCGGAGGAGCAATGGGCAATACAGAGTTGGCTGCTGGGGCAAGATCGCTGAACAAAAGCAACGAGATGCACGACAGCTTTAACCACTGAGATGCCTGCACCTGACCCTACAAGCAAAGCGTGTGGACAACGAAGGCGCCTTGGGCCCCTGTAGTGCCACGGCGAGGAACTGGAGGGCTGCCACTGACCCACTCGCACTTGGGAAATAGCGGTGGAAGACAGGTTTGAGAGCTGGCTGGAGACGAGGGCTGAGTCCGTGTGCCAGATGTGGTTCTGGTCGATCGCTCAGTCTTGGAGGGAGAACCATAGCGCTTTGAGGGTTGCTGATCGCTAGTGCTCTTGAAGATGGCCTGGCTGCCCGTGTCCTGTCCCCATGTTGCAGCTAGGGCTGCGGTAGCGGATCGCACAGTATGAAACGGTGAGCGGTGCTTGACGTGTTGAGAGATAACCTCGCCGCGGGCCAGAACGCATACACGACAGGACCTGGGGCAAGAGCCCCGGTGATAGGGAGATACTCACCTGGTGGCCGAGCCCGCAGGAGTGGACTGCGATCCCTACACCTGGTGCGGTGCTGCCCTGCGCAGAAGGTTGCAGGACCGACTAAGCTTCAACGACGAGGCAGCATGGGGAAGACGGACAGGGTGCAGACCAAGCTCCAATTTGAGGCAAAAAAAGCGACCAAGGAGGCGACGATGACACAGGCCACTGCAACGAATACTGACCCGGGGATGTCGGAGGGCATGGAGGGGGTGCTGCAAGCCATACAAAGAAGCCTACAAGACATAAACGGCAAGCTAGACACGATCACTCTACGTGTGGACAACATGGCGGCTAAGCTGGACAAACATGGGGAACGGCTGGTAGAGGCGGAAACTCGCATCATGGCGGTGGAAGATGAATCCCATGGCACGACCAAAAAATGCACAGAGATGGAGCGGCTGCTGGACGTTATTAGAGTCAAGGCGGAGGATTTGGAGGCGAGGTCCAGACGAAATAACGTTCGTATCGCGGGATTCCTGAGTCAACAAACACAGGTCGCATGGAAACCTATGTTGAGGAACTACTCCGTAATGTATTTGGCGCGGAGAATCTATCCACAATGTTCGTGGTGGAACGTGCCCACAGATCTCTGGCCCCGCGACCGAAACCGGGAGCCACGCCACGAATAGTATTGGTCCGTGTTCTCAACTATAGAGACCGTGATACTATTTTGAGGTTGGCACGGGAAAAAAAGCAGATCAACTACCAAGGTAATCGGTTGGAGTTTTACCCGGATTTCACGATGGCAGTGCAACTGGCACGGAGAGAATTCGGCGCGGTGAAGGAGAAGTTGCAGAACCTCAAAGTTGAGTACGCAATGCTGTATCCTGCGCGGCTAAAAGTGATCTACGAAGGCCGCTCCACCATCTTACAGTCACCAAAAGCAGCTCAGGACTTCCTCAAAAAGTTGCTAGCCAGGCGCAAAGAGCTACAGCGTACAGAGCAAGAGAATGACCAGGACTAACCGAACACCGTGGGTATGCTAGACCTTGATAATGAAGCGTCATACACTGGTAAGGACTACCTATACATACTCCTCTGGGATGTTATAGACTGGGCCTGATGAGACCCAAACCAACGCACGGCTCAGAGTAAAGTAAGACGCTGGCGGACATGGGCTGCGGGGCGGGGAATCGGACCACTATTGTTGTTATTGCATCTGGGTTAGTGGGACAGAGATCCGTAAACGAGATGTATCGGGGGAACACTGGAAGAGAATAGTTTCAGGGGGCGATCATATATGCACGTCAGAGACCCTGGAATTGCGGGCTGGGATGGGTCTGCGAAATATCCTTATGCTTGACCACATCCATTCCGGTGGATGAAGATGTGTGCTCTAGGTGGATCCCCTACACGGGAGCTCCCCAAACAAAGTTTGAGTTATGTGTTCAATGGATAAGGGGATATGGCTTTGGCATGGTTGGGGTGCTGAAGTGGGAGGTGGGGGGATGCAAGGGAGTTGGGGTTTGTTTGATTACAGGCTGGGGCGCTTGAGATACATTGCTGAATCCAATGAGACTTTTTGGACGTATGTGATTATAAGGCTGTGGGGGTATTGGTACATGGTTGCAAATTCTCAGCTGATTCATTTTACAGAGGTCATAGATGCATCTACACAACTATGACAGCACGACATAAGCCATTGCATTTTCTAACATGGAATGTCAGGGGGCTTAATAATCCCAAAAAAGTTAGACAGATCTTTACATACCTAGACAGACATGGGATAGACATTGCCCTGCTACAAGAAACGCACATAGCACCCAAAACTAAATCAAAGCTGGGGAGCCAATGGGCGGAGGCCACGCACGGATCATCATACTCTTCATACGCCAGGGGGGTGATCATATTGGTAAGGAAGGGGGTACAGTTCACTATTGATACCACGCTCAGGGATGAAACTGGGAGATCGGTCCTCATCACGGGCAGGGTGCGGGGGCAGCGAATCGCCATCCTAAACACGTACGGTCCAAATGTGGACGACCCCGAATTTTACCACAAGATATGGCGCACACTTAGTGAGCTGCCAGACATGCCAGTGCTATGGGGAGGAGATTTCAACCTTGCGCTAAATGACACACTGGATAGATCAGGTACTACACAAGAACCTCATAGAAAGGCATTGAGCAAAGTAAAGGAACTCATGATCGACAGGCACATGTTGGATATCTGGCGGGTCCGGAACCCGTCTGGCACAGAGGCGACGCATGTTTCGGCTGCACATGGCAGTTGGTCTCGCATAGACTATTGGCTGGGATCAGAGGAGATAATACACTGGGTGGATACCGTCAAACACCTCCCCAGAACACTATCGGACCACAGTCCGGTGTTGCTGGCGCTGGTGATCCCGCATTATGCACCGCCGCCATATAGCTGGAGATTCAACGCCAGGGCACTGTTGGATCCGAACTATAAGGAGACTTTGACTCAGGCTATAGAGGAATATTTTGCTATTAATGCCCCCACCACGGAGGATAAAGGCCTATTGTGGGAGGCATTTAAGGCGAATGTTCGGGGCGTTTGCATTGGTACAACCGCTGGCATTCTTAAGGATATCCGGCGTCAGCTTACTATACGAGAGGACAGGCTCAGAGACTTAGAACATGAATATGAATGTACACACGACTTGCGCCTGCTGGGTGAAATTCGTATTATCCTCACGGAGTACCAGACCTATGCAGACGATGAATTAAAATATATTGGCAAGCGACAGGAGGCGCGACGCTATGGTGAAAGTGGCCGACCGAGCAAAAGTTTGGCAGCGAAAATATGTTCCGGCCGGCGGCCACAGGTAGTCAGGGCGGTAAGAGATAGCAGGGGCGAACTGCGGTCTGACATGCCAGGCATCATGGCGGAATTCATGAAAACATATGAAGCTCTCTATGCCTCACAATCTACGGCAACATCGGAAGAGATAATGGAGTATCTGGCGGATGTTGCGATTGCGTGGCTGTCAGATGCACAGAGGGACTACCTATCTGCACCTATAACTGAGGAGGAGGTGACGGAGGTCATCAAATCTCTCCCTAACGGCAAAGCGCCGGGTCCGGATGGATTTACATGCGAGTTCTATAAAACATTCGTAGACCAATTGGTACCACACTTGGTGGACATGTACGGTGAGGCCCATGAACGACAGCGGCTACCGCCGTCCTTGCGAGAAGCCATGATTATGACCCTATTAAAACCGGACAAGGACCCCGAATGCTGTGACTCATACAGGCCATTATCCTTAATAAACGTTGATAATAAAATACTAGCTAAGCTTCTGGCCATGAGGTTACAACCGCTAATGACTAAACTAGTGTTGCCGGAGCAATCGGGATTCATCCCATCTAGGTCCACGGTTCATAACACCAGGACGCTCTTTGCACTGTCGCACTATTTGCTTCCCACTACCAAGGCGGCCGCAGTGCTGCTTGATGCAGCGAAGGCCTTCGATTCCATCGAATGGCCTTATTTGCAAACGATTCTGCAACGCATGGGCTTCCCACAGATTTTCCTGCAGGGGATACAGTTGTTGTACACGGCACCCACCGCCTGTATTAGGGTCAATAACTACATCTCCGACCCAATACGCATAGCACGGGGAACGAGGCAGGGATGCCCGCTGTCGCCCCTGCTCTTTGCGTTAGCATTGGAACCCTTGGCATGTAAAATTAGGCAAAAACATCACTATTCCGCGCTGCAGTTCCCACAAAGACCGCTGCACATATTGTTATATGTAGACGACATGTTACTCTATGTGCGTGACCCTGAGCTCAACCTAAACCCTCTGCTGAGGGAATATATCCGATTCGGACGGCATTCGGGCCTAAAAATAAACTGGTCTAAATCCCTGATCGTACCGCTTACGGACACCACAAATCCGTGCGCTTTGGACTATCCCCTGGAGTGGCAGTCAGACCCGGTTAGATACTTGGGTGTCTGGTACCATCGGGATCCGGAAGTGGTGATTCACACAAACTACGGAAGAACAATTGCGGCATTAGAAGAAAAGGTAGAGCGATGGATTCAGTTGCCCTTGTCCTTGGCGGACCGCTTAGCTGTGGTGAAGATGGTCATCCTGCCGAAATTATTGTATTTATTTAACAATATTCCGATTCAACCCCCGCTCGAGGTGTTCCGTAGGATATCCACCCTAGCTCTTCGCCTAATATGGGCAGGCAGACAGGCTAGGATCGGAATGCGTGCTCCTACACTGCCGTACCCCAAGGGGGGATTTAGGGTCCCTGACTTCCTCCTTTATTACTTATGCGCGCAGGCCCAGCATGCCCATGTGTGGTATCACCCGATTCCCTATTTGACACATGCAGCGATAGAAGAGGGAGATGCGCACCCAATTCCCTTGGACGCCATTCTACCCCACCAAAGACCCCCACTACATAATCGAGATATCAACACTATAGACACGACCACCAAAGCGTGGAACACCATGGGCAGGAAGGCGGGTAAACTGCCACTGTATGCACCGGCGATGCCGATACACTATCACCCGGAGCTATCGGTCACTCGGGAGGAGGTGGGAATGGGACTGCTTAGACAGTTGGGGCTTGTTACCATGGGTGATCTTTACGAAGATGGGGCTTTTAGACCACTTACAGAACTGACATTTATAAGTAATCAAACACTGCTATTCCAATTCACATATCATCGACTACAGGGAGCGCTGAGAGCGCTCTACCCGACACACCCTGAGGAGCCACCGGTGATGGCCACACTGCAACTGCTGATCACGAATGACACGGCCACACGCCTTGTTTCGAGACTATACACTTCACTGCAAGAGGACATAGCGGGAAACACAGATAATGCAATGGGTAAATGGAACAGTGACTTGGAAGAGCCGCTGACGGAGGAGGAATGGACTACAGCCTGCTCCCTCACCGGTATGCTAACACCTAATGGGGGCCTGCGTATGATTCATTACAAATATTTACACCGCACATATTATACCCCAGAAAAACTTTATAAATATGGGCTGCGGGCAGACTCCAGATGTTGTCGCTGTGGGATGGAGGGCGCAGATTTCGCACACTTGGCATGGTACTGCAGCGAGATAGCTGAATACTGGGTGGAGGTAACACAGATAGTGGGGAAAATGGTAGATGCGACAATAGCATGTGACATTAAAACATATCTACTGGGACTGCTCCCGGGGATAAGGGCGAACAAAAGAAAATTCTGTGCGGTGGCATTGTTAATGGCCAAGAGGAGGATATCGCTGTGCTGGGGCGGCAGAAGGGCACCCCAGATTAGGCAATGGATACAGGACCTGACATATTGTAAAGAAACATTACAAACGTACGAGGAGGAGCTTCCGATGGGATCTCGGCCCAGAGACTACTGGCATTACCTGGTGCAGTACTTGCAAGCTTACCCGATTGACTAAATATAGATGTACGCTGGAATTGTAATTACTGAGATCCACAGCCTTGGGACACTCTCGTTCATAATGGATGAAGAATGTTGTTGCGCCACAGTTTGTATGTTGACAATCTGTTGACACTGTATGTCGTTTTATTGGTATTAAAATGTCAATAAAAAAAAATTTAAAAAAAACACCAAGGTTGCAAAAAAAAAAAAGTCAATAGTAAGAACTTCATAATACTTCCCAATGTACAACACAATGCACATTTGTGCACCACTGCCTATACCATCATACACTTCATCTCCCAATGTACAACATAATGCACATTTGAGAACCACTGCATATAACACTGCACACCGAGACCAAGAGGTACATTCCACACTTCCCTCTCTCATGCTTTCAAATGCACATCCCACACATTCAGTCCCTGGCAGGGCTGTAAGAAGCGAACATTCCCTCTTATGCAGCTACAAAGAGGCACAAAAGAAATCTTCAAGGAAAAGTGCACATGCAGGATAAATGATGTTGTACATTCAAGCTAGGATAAAGTTAAACACCAAAAGTCATTTAAAATAATGGTAGGTCATCACATGGTCCCACTACATGGGCGTGCTTTTGGCACAATAGGCACCCCCAGCAGAGTTAGAATAGAAAATTATCCCCAAGCCACTTTCCAGCACCTACCCTGGGGGATGCTCCCAGTGGTGTTAGAATAGAAATTTAGGTCCCCGCCACTGTCTAGTGCCTGCCCTGAAAGACGCCCCCAGTAGAGTTAGAATAGAAAATTAGCCCCCTGGCCACTGTCCAGCACCTACCCTGAGGGACACCCCTAGCGGATTTAGAATAAAAAAATTGCCCCCCAGCCACTGTCCTGCACCTGCCCTGAGGGACACCCCCAGTGGAGTTAAATTAGTAAATTGGCTCCTCAGCCAATGTCCATCATCTATCCTGAGGCATGACCACCCCCAAAACAGCGGAGTTAGTTTCAACAATTAGCCTCCTACTCACGGGCCAGCTTTTACTTTGGTCTACCACCCTAGAGGTGGTTGAGTAAAAAATGTCTCTTAAAACACTGTGAAGTACATGTCTAGAGGGACATGGTTTCTATATTAATAATAATATTCTATTTCCTAATGTCATGTTAGGTACTTGTAAAATACAATTTAGAAACTGTTTACTTTCTTAGTATTTTTATAGCTGTAGTTAATTAGAGCAGCAGAGATACCAGCCAGTTATCTATGAATAAAATAACAATTTGTTTTTATTATTTATAATAGTTATCTATTTCTCAATTGAAAATGAGTGTGTTTGTGTGAACGCAGTACCTACTTGCACTGATAGGTGGCACTGTCTTCAAGGAAAACTGTGCATCTTACAGGAGCTAACTGAGGCATTTGGTCTTGAACAGTGTCAGTTAGCTACAGAGCACCAAATGGTGGTTGGCATCATTTATACTTTTTTCTGAATGAGGTAACCCATTTTTTTGAAGCAAAATATGTTTTAAAAGCATATTTTAACGTTATTCCGAATGTAACAGGATGTTCGTTTATTTAGAGCATTCAAGTTTTACAGTATATGGGGTTCCTGTCAAACAAAGACAGCCATTATGCCACAGGAAACGTCGAAAAGAAATAGTTAACAATAAGGTAGGACTACAGCAGTAAAAGCATAATGCAGTGCGCGCTTTCCAGAAACAAAAGAGTGTAATGTGACAAATATATGTATTTACGCAACTAGCTTACTGTGTTTAACATATCATCATGCTCTACCATTGGAAAATACTTTGAAAAATGTGTATTGTGCATTTTTTAGATTGTGAACACTTTTTCACAATTATTTCCATTTAGCTTTGTAATGGTAAGTAATAGTATGAAGCACAAAAGAACTCCTGGGTCTAGAATAGAAGCAGAAATGGAAGGACCAAAATGAAGAAGAGAAAAAAGAAGAAAGGCCTAGCTCAGAAGGAGTGTTCCTTTTAAAAAGACGAGTTTCCTTACCCACTGTAGGTTACAAAGTTTCATCATTGGGAACCGCCTTGCACTTTGATGCCTAGTTACAGTGAGGGCTACAACCCCCTCCCTGAGATGGAGGAGCTCTGCAAATGTTGTTTAGGGAGGTCTAATAAATACCCTATAATGAGCACAGTGTGGTGTGGTCAGCAGAGCAGTGCCAAAGAAAAAATGTGAGGATATAACTGACTACAGGGTCAGCAAGAATTCTATTAGTGCGTCACTGGGCCAGGATTAAAAATCAGGACACTGCAGGAAAAATTAAACCAGCTTACTCACTTCATTAGTTGAGGTCAACATGTTACTCCCTATCACCCTCGAAAGAGGTGTTGCGGCATTTATCAGGACCTATAGTGATAGTGATTCTGCTATAGTTGTGCTTAAAAACAAAATTAAGAGAAAGGTATAACATGTACTAAACCATTCAGTGGTCCTTTTAAAGTCCAAATAGTGGAGGAAAGGGGATCCACTGGTGGTCGTTCATCCACCCCCACCATTGGAAAAAAACAAAAGATACAGGGACGCTATAGTTCTGAACCTTAGAAATTCACTGAAATCGAAGGTTACAGGGACACCATACTGAGATTCAGATTTAACATACACAAAACCAAAGAAATTAATCTGTCACATAACTCGTGCCCTGTGGCAACGTAACTCGCACCCCGCCAAATTTTGCAGTGACATTATCAATGATGTTATGATATTTGTTTTAACTGAATTTGTAAACGCATGGTTGCCCCAGCAATGGGGTGCCCCAGCGCTTGTTCCAGGTCATATCGCGGAAGGAGTGACGGGGCTGAGCAGTAGGCCAGAAATAGCCATGTCTTCACAGCCTTTCTGAAAGCCCATTGATTCTGGATGGTCCTGAAGGTCACCGGGAGAACATTCCAAAGAGCCAACACCTTAGCTCGAAACGAGCGCCCTCCCGCTCTCGCTTTTCTGACTCAGGGAACACAAGCCAGGTGAAGATCTGTAGAATGCAGCTCACGACGTGGGACGTACAAAAATAATAAATTGGATAGAAAAGGGGGCGCTTGGAAAGTAATGATTCTGTGTGCAATGCAAAGTGTCTTAAAGTGGATTCTCTTATCCACAGGGAGCCAGTGAAATTTGTGAATGAATTTAGAAACTGAGCAGAGTTTAGGGAGTGTGAATAAGCATTTTGAGCCCTCTGAAGTAGCTTGATCCCTGTTTTATTAGCGCCCAGATACAGAGAGGTGCAATAGTCCATTCTAGAGAGTATAGTGGACTGGATAATGATCTGGTGTGTCTGTGAGTCAAAGAACCCAAGCATAGGCTTAAGTCCTCGTAAAAGTCCAAGTCAGACACCACTACTGATTTCATTTGAACTTTGAATGACAATGCACTATCTACCAAGACACCCAGATTTATTACAGTCTCCATGGGCAAAGGGGTAGACCCTAACGAGGTATGCCACCAATGATCGCCCCATATATGGGTATCTCTTCCTAAAAGAAGAATCTCCAAAATGTTAGCATTTAGCAGCAGACAGCTGGCTGCATCCACTCCACAACGACCACCATATCATCATGGAATTTGATCAGACTCTGGTTAGAGTTGTTGGAGAAGGAGATCATGAGCTTAGAATCATCAGCATAGGATTCTAATGAAAGCTCCCTGTGTTTTGCAATCACCGCAAGAGGCTGTATATAAATGTTAAATAGCGTGGAGTCAGAGCCGATCCCTGGGGTACTCAATGACGTATGGTGTGCACCTCAAAGCAATAAGGGGAAGCAAAAACCTGAAATGATCTCTCGGAGAGAAATGACATGAACCATATATGGGTATCTCTTCCTAAAAGAATTGCTTGGACAAGCTTTGCAGCAGGGTGCTGTCCACACTATCCACCTGACAACAGACATGTGGACCAGTTGACAAGCAACTGATTACATATGCATCACTGCACACTGGATCTCTTTTGTGGGGCTAGAGAAATAATATCTGCAGGAGTTGACACTGTTGAGATTTTTAATGCTGCTCAGAAGCATGTGACAGTAGCGATGTTCGCAATGGAGAAATCCCATACAGCTACAAACATTCTGGAAGACTTTAACAAGGTCTTTGAATGGCTGTGACCATGAGGGCTTAAAATTGGAGTTGTTGCCACGAACAATGGCAGTAAGATAATTAAAGCCATGGCCAATGGTAGTTATTTCAGAGTCCTGTGTTTGGCGCACTGCATCAACATCATTGTACAGGACTTTCTGAAAACGAAGGCCAGGTAGCAACTTACTGTCCACCTGCAGAAGAATTAGCACTCATTTCAGCCATTCATTTAAAGCCCGGAGACAGCTGAGGGTCATTCAGCGTGAATATAGAATGCCTGTTAAAGCACTTATACAGGAGGTGCCAACATGCTAGAAATCCACTTACTAAATGCTTGAAAGCCTCTTTGAGCAGTACAGACCTATTAATGAATATGTAATGCAAAGAGGAGATGCAACTGTAAAAGGCATGATCATTGAGATGGACCAATGGGGCCTAGTCAAATGCCTGGCAGAGGTGCTGCTTTTTTTTAGGTGTCCACACGGGAAGTCAGCAAAGAAGACAGTACCATGGGCCAAGCTATCCCATTGTTGCACATGCGACAGGAAGAGCTAAAGGATGTTCCTGCAATGTACGCAGGCGTGGAGGAAAAAAAAGATGTGTATGACTTTGTGGATAGCTTAACCATTCGCTTGTCTGATCGAGAAAGGACTCGTAGAATAGAGACTTCCTCAAAAGCAATCCGCTCCTTTAACTCACTAACAAGTTATTAAAATTGTTTTGTGTTAAACTAATGCGCACCACATGAATACGCGGGTTAGTGAAGCTTGCTTATGTGTTTACTAACGTTGATAACATGAACAAAGGACTAAAAATGCTTTAAACTGGAAATCTTTACAGCGCATGCATCAACTGCATCTACGCAGTATGACAAGCTATCGTTTGGAGGGATATTCTTGCACATGAGCAGAAGACACTAAAATGGAGTCCTGAAGACTCGCGTGCATGGCATCTGCTTAGCTTAAACAAAAACGAACTATTTTACTAATGCGGGTAAAGTATTAATAAGTAAAGGGGAATAGAGTAGAGGTGGGTGGTATACACTGTGACCACTTTATTTGTGAAATTAATATTTGTCTTTCTGACTTTGTCACTAGTGCGTATTTGGGCCTCTCTTGTATAACTGAAGTAAGCTGAGTAAAAGAAAGACTGCGCTTGTCCACTGAAAGTTAACCCGGAATGATGACTTGGATGTTGAACGGGAGACAAGGTCGCAAGTGATTTACCATGAGAACGGATGGTGAAAAGTTCAACGACGTGGACTCACATTCAGACTGTATAAAAATTGTTCCAAATAAAATGTGAATGCGTGTGTGAACTGAAAATTGTGAATAAAAATTAAGGGAGTGGGTTTACGAACAATAGGTGAACTGACTCAGATGACATGTAAGCATGGTGTGATGATCTTTTCCCCTTGCCTTGCCAATTAAATCACATAATTTTACGATATTGAAACTTTAGTGGGTGGTACATGAAGAACGAAAGGTATAATTAAGATAGCTTTAGTTAGTTAGTTAGCAGAGCTCGGGATGCTGTCTGTGTAGGGGGAGATGCTGTTGCTGAGAGAGATGCTGTGAAATGCTGAAGAAGAAGCTGAATGCAGAACCTTCGATCCTAATTTAATTGGGTTAGATAAGATCGTGGAACAATCTTGAGGAGGAAGAGAGTGTCAGAGAGGGGTGCGGCACAACCGTCGGTGTTCTAGAGAGTTCAACTATCCTGTCCTGAATCCCGTCCTGAAGTTTTTGTCTCCTGACCTGTCCCGGGGACCCTTACCAGCCCTTTGGCCAGGGGGTTGGTCTTCACACCATTCTTGGTAATTATTATTTCATGTTATTTGCAGATGTTCTTTTCTCTCTGTCCTCTCCCTTTCTGAGCATTGATCATGGTATGAGTCCGTAGTATGAGTTTGATGATTAATCAATTGAATTTTCTCTCCTATGAATGGTGGTGACTGTACTGTATTTTTGAAGTGGTTCAGATGCATTTAATTTAAAGATTTAAAACTTTCCTGAGTGTGTGGTTATTTACTTTAAGGTATAGAAAGTTAGAATTATGTTAATTATCACCATCAACTAGTTCAACTAATGGTCCATTGACCAGAGGATAGAACTTTTTGATCATTGATTAGTTAGTTAGGAGTAAGAAATAACTAATCCTCAAAAATTTGAAAATTATAAACTTGACTCCAGCGGTTTACTCAATTTGTGTGTTTATGGCCCCAGGTGAGTATGTGGTAGTGAAGTATCTGTTGTTAGTACGCCACTGGATCAGTTTTCTGGTAACAGAGTTATGGTTATTATTGACTAGTTTGGTGATAAATATTGATTATTGATTTATGTTTAACAGAAGTTAGTGTCTTGTTTTATGTTGTCCAGAAATCCCGGGAAAATGAATAGCGGGTAGTGACAGAAGCCACACTGCAGTGAGGTTACTCGTCTGTTGGGATAATACTGAGAAGCTACGTAGGGCTGGCAGTATTAAACTAGTGACAATTTCGTATAAAAGTAGAGTGAATGATAGCAGAGGGTTCGCTGGTGAAACTTTGGTCTTATTTCCCAGTAGAAGTAACACTGAAGGAGTAACAGGTTCTCCCAAGCTTGAATGAAGGGTAAACAGGGGTTTTACTCGCAGTAGAAGAGGAGTAATTCTGAATCTCCAGAATAACTATCTTTTGTTTAGTGGAACAGACAGAGTAGCGAATGTTTTTAGGTTGTTACTAACAAAGTTTTATTTTAAGAAAAGTTGAAGAAATAAGTTTTTGTTTTACCTTGTGAAGGGAGGGTCAGTCGCCGGAGTTGTGCTGACGTAACAGAGAGCCGCACTGGGATTGGTTGAAACAGCGGACGTGAGACAGAAGCAGATTCTAAAGGAGGGGTCAGCAGTGAGGAGCAATACTAACGCCACAAAAGGCCACGCTGGCATTGGTCAGACCATGAGCGTGAGCCGGAGTCTAATTGGTTGATTGATAGAAGCTGCGCTAGGATTGGACGGGAACATTTGTATGTTGGGTTCCGATTTGACGGCTGTTGTGAGTCGCATCAATAGTAGAGTTCAAGGGTTTGCGGAATATTCTTTAATATATTGTTCATCCAGAATGTATGGAGAGAAGAGAAAATGTTGTTAATAAAGAAAATTAAGATTTTCTTTTAAAAAGATAAGCCGATGTTGACTAGAGAGGGAATTCTTATTCCTACACCGAAAACACCTGCTTCCTTTATGATGATGGAAAGAGGATATCATACTTGTGTATGGTTGGAGAATTGGATGAAATATACAAAAGGTGATGGAGTTTTAGCTATTCCCAAACATGGTACGTTTAATGGGAGAATTCTTCAGAATTTGAGAACGAGAATGAATGATTTGGAACGATGACCTGGAAGAATGGGAGACTGAGTCATATGAACAAGAGAAATGCAGAGGCTGTAAGAGATATAGGGGATTCTTTCCCAGATATCTGCATGAATCACACGAAGGTCAGATGAAGCAATGGAGAAGAGCTATGGTATCAGAAGATTTATACCCAGTGTTAATGGCTGAGGAACAGTTGGGAAGCAAGTGTAAGGAGAAAACAAAACACATGAATGTGACAGGATCTGGTGAAACCAATGACGAATTGTTGGAGAAAATTCTAACTAAAAATCCTCCACCGTATCAAGAGGACCCAGTAGAGACACCCCAATTGCACCGGTAATGGGAACACCCTTAATTCCTCAAATTTTACATGATACATCAGTTAATAGGGTGCTTCAAGATAATGAGAGAGAAGCCTTAAGTAAAACTAGGGAGGAAGTAGTACAGAAAATAAGTCAATTGAATTTAAATACTGAAGCTTTGACAGTACCAGTGACTATAGGTCCTGTTATCCTATTATATGGAGATAAAATGAGTTGTCCAAAACCCCAAGCTATAACAATTCCTTTGAGTAATCCCAGAAAAGAGGTAATAATATCTGATGATCAGGCCAGTGAGTGTGATTCAGTCATTTTATTAATGGACCTTCCAATAAGGGAACCTTTAACTGAAACCCCGAAAAGAGTTACACCTGAAAATTTGAAAGAAAGAGGGTCAGAGGTACCTTTAGGAACTAGAGGCTCGACAGCAGCCACTCCAGAAGATTTGGAAAGATGGGCACAGGGAGAAAAACAAAGCTCAACACCAAAGATCTTAGATATTTACAGATTGAAAGTGGAATTGGAAGAGATGATAGCTGGAAATGTGGGAATAGAAAGGTTGAACCTTTACAATGAGGAGGAGTTGTTGTTTATATGTAGGAGTATAACTAGAAATGCAAAATTGCTTCATGAAAGATTGACAGAGGTTGCTTCAGAGATTGGAGAGGATATAGGGAGATCAAAATTATTACAGAAACCATATTGAGTGGAGTTTACTGACAAAGATTTGGAAAATCTGAATGGGTCTGGTAAAAGACTACAGATAAAAGAGTTAATGAACATTTTGCAGAAGTGGGGAGACATTGACAAGTGGAGGACTAGGTGGACAAGAAAAAAGGAGGAAGCACAAGCAAAAGCAAAAGAAGCATTGTCTGCATTCTTATTAAAAGAATCAGTAAAGGCATAGAGATTGTGTCCCATGAGAGAGGTTCCTGGTGGTGGATATGTTCATTTTCCGTGGAGCAGACAGGATATGTTGCCATTTACAAATTATTTTCCTAGGTTAAGAGAGAAACCCGTTGAATAGTATAAACAGGTTTAAAGATTTGTGAAAGTTTTGAAGGTTTTGTTGACGGATCTGCATGGTTTGTTTGATATTGTGGTATTTGCTGACTTATGGACAGAGTGTAAGATCACAGTTAATTAGCCAACTGAGGAGTATGCTAGAGACCCAAAAACAGGAGCACCCTCAGAGGAGGTGATTAAGAAATATCACCAGGTAATTACATTTCTGAAAGGGAAAATCCCTCCAAAAGAAACAGATTGGGTAAAGATAGACAGAAGAACTCAAGAGCCAAATGAGTCTATACATGCATATTATGAGCGGTTACTGCAAGTGATTAAGCAGCATAGTGGTTTTGAAAACATTGGTGATAAAGATATGGGACATTTTGTGTATCGGTTTGTGTATGGTCTGAAACCAGAGATTAGTCAGATGATTCAGCAGCATATGTTGTGCTGGCAGAGCAAGACGAATGATGAGATTTTAAAATATGCCAAGTATTGCGGAGATGACATTGAGGCAAGGCGTAGAAAGCTAAAAGAGAAAATTATGTGGGCACAAGTGAAATTGGCAGAACAGCAGGAAAATAAATTAAATACCCAGACTGATAATCAGGTGAAAGAGCAGAATCAGAATGATCAAGCGGTGAATGGTGGTAAAGTAAGAGGATGAATGAAAAGAGAGGAAGCGAAAAAGAAGTTTCCTTGTCATGCTTGCGGAAAGCTTGGACATTGGAAGAATGAGCGTAAGAATATTCAGAATAATAATGGGTCAAACCAAAATTTATATTCACAGACGCAGAATGAGGTGATTAAGAATCAGCCGCAGCAGGTAGTTTTTCCACAGTATCAGCTGCCACCAGCTCTTATGCCAAACGTTGTGAACACTCAAAAATACAGTGCAGACACTGGATTTCACGGAGGAAGTGGTAGGAAAAATTCAGTGGTTACACAATATTTTTTACAGAATGATAATGACGAAGCGGATTATGTGCAATGACGGTGCCTGAGAGGGAAGGAAGAGGAGTGCGTGCTTGGCGCATCCTTGCCGGTAGATCAGTCAGGTCCATTTATTGATGGGAAAGTGGAAGGTAATGACATCACTTTTCTATTGGATACTGGTGCTACCCAGTCTACTGTGAGAACAGCAGACATCCCAAACCTACCCCTCTCTGGAGAAACTATCCAAGTTGTAGGAGTGTCAAATCAACAAATTAGAACCCCAATCACAAAACTGATGGAGGTACATATTGGAAATTTTAAAGACAGGCATCGGTTTGTAGTTTGCGATTCCAGTCCTGTAAACCTGTTGGGAAGAGATCCATTGTGCAAAATGAACTGCACAATCTACTGTACACCAGATGGTGTTGCTTTCCAAACCCCTGATGAAGACGTTGTATACAAAATGATGCTAGCTAAGCAAGGTACTGAAGTAGATGAGATGTTTTCATTGATAACTGAAAATGAATTGCCAGAATAATTAACCCCTTCAGTGCCACGCCCTTTCCCCCTCCTGTGCCGGGCGTTTCATTAGTGGGTGGGGTTCATGACGAGATAGTCTTGTCATGGGCACAGCGCGACCGTGCTCCATGACGAGACTATCTCGTCATGGGCACAGAAGAGGTTAAGAACGACAGTGAATCCAGAAGTGTGGGATTGTACAGGAAAAGATATAGGGCTGATGTCAAATGTAGATCCAGTGAAAGTGACAGTGAAAGAAGGTGCAGTTTATCCAAACACCTGACAGTACAACATGAGTCCAGAAGTGAAAGCAGGAATTGCTCCAGAAATTGACCGAATGATAAAACAAGGCATTTTAAAAGAAAAAAAGGGTAGTCCTTGTAATTCGCCAATAATGGGACTTAAAAAGCCTAGTGGAAAATACAGGATAGTACAGGATTTGAGAAAGATTAACAAAATTGTAGTGCCTTGTTGTGCAGTAGTGTCAAACCCAGCAGTGATTCTTTATCAGATACCCTGGAATGCAAGTTGGTTTACTATAATTGATTTATTCCAAGCCTTTTTCTCTATTCCTTTGCACCCAGACAGCCAATATTTATTTGCCTTTAGGTTCAAAGACCATGTCTTGGCATAGTGCAGAGTTCCTCAAGGCTATACAGACAGTCCTTCAATTTTTGATCAAATCCTGAAAAAGTGTCTAGAAACATTGGTCATGCCCAGAAATTCAGTCCTGGTTCAATACATTGATGACCTACTGGTGGCATCAAAATCACGAGAAGATTGCGTCACTGACACAATTGCATTACTGAACCATTTGGCCGAAGGAGGACACAAGGTGTCTCCAGAAAAATTGCAATTTTGTCAGCAAGAAGTTAAATATTTAGGCCACAAAATAGAAAGAGGAGGCAGAGAAGTTACCCCAGACAGAATAAAGATAATCAAACAAATGCAACTACCTCAGACACAAAGGGAGATGAGAATGCTTCTTGGAGTAGTTGGGTATTGTAGGCAGTGGATAATCGAGTTTTCCCTGCTGGCAAGAACATTGATTCAGTTGACTCGTAAAAGAGCAAAGGATCAGTTTGTCTGGAATGATGAGTGCGTGGAAGCGTTAGTGAAATTGCAAAATTGTCTGTGTGAGGCCCCTGCCTTATGCATGCCTGATTATACGAAAGAATTTGCACTGTTCTGTTGTGAGAGAGAAAAATGTGCACTTTCAGTTCTGATGCAAAGGCATGGATTAAGCCGACGTCCAGTAGCATATTTCTCTGCTATTCTGGATCCTGTGGCTTCAGCTTTACCTGGCTGCTTAAAAGCAGTCGCTGCTACTTGTATGAGTCTGGAGCAAAGTGAATCGATTGTGATGGGACATCCAGTCAAAGTTTACGTCCCACATTCAGTTGAGGTTCTTTTAACAAGAACTCGAACACAGCACCTTACCCCTAGTTGGATGACTAAATACGAAAGAGTGATTCTGGGAGGAGAAAATGTGACAGTAATAGGATGTACAATAATGAATCCTTCCACATTATTGCCAGACCCATGTTGTGAAGAAGTGAAAGATGAGGTGGATCATGATTGTCTGGATGTGATTGAAATGTGTACCAAGCCCCGTCCCGACATAAAAGAAGTGCCCCTGAAAGAACCAGATAATGAGCTATTTGTAGATGGGTCATGCATGAGAATAGAGGGAGGAGGACTCAGTGCAGCTTATATTGTATGTAAAAGATCAGAGGTCATTGAAGCATCCTGTTTACCGGGAGTCAAGTCTGCACAAGAAGCCGAATTGGTGGCCTTAACAAAGGCATGCAAAATTGGGACAAATTGGAGAATAACCATATTTACGGAAAGTCAACATGGTTTCGGGGTTGTGCACGCCTTTGGCCAGCTCTGGATGCAGAAGGGATTTCTGACTTCTTCAGGATCTCCCATAAGAAATGGCAAAAATGTAAAGGATTTGTTGGAAGCAATAAAATTGCCAAAGAAATAGCAGTGGTCAAGTGTGCTGCTCACCAGTCAGGAAATGACTGTGTGGCGGCAGGTAACAGATACACTGACCAAATTGCTCAATATTGTGCAAGAAATAACATGTCACTTAACAGAAAAATTGAAACAAGGGAAATCAGCAGCCAACTTCTGTTTTTCTCAGCTCTAGAAACATGGGATGAAGTTAGACAGTTGCAGGATGAAGTTGAGGCAAATGAAAAGGAACTCTGGATAAAGTCAGGTTGTGAAAGAAGGACAGAAGATGATGTATGGGTGTTCACCGATGGCAGACCAGTCATGCCAGACTGTTTACTCTCTCAAATGGCAAGAATGTATCATGGGGACACACATGTTGGTTGGGACGCAATGATTAGGCTATTCAGACAGAATTGGTACAATCCAAAGTTCAGGGTAGTCGCAGAGAGACTTTGCCAAAGATGCTTGATCTGTCAACAGTTAAATCCAGGCAGGAAGCCAGTGGTCAGTTGGGGAAAAATTGGAAAGGCAGAAGGACCATTCACAAGACTGCAGCTTGACTTCATAGAGTTGCCTACAAGCGACGGAATGAAGTACGTTCTTGTCATAGTGTGTTTGTTTTCCCGATGGTAGAGGCATATCCCACTAGGAGAAATGACTGTTTAACAGTTGCTAAATTGCTGTTAAGAGAATTGATTCCTCGTTTTGGTTTCCCAGTCACTTTGGAATCAGATAGAGGACCTCATTTTAATAATGACATAATTTGATTAATCTGTGAAGCATTCAATATTGAACAAAAACTGCACTGTGCATACCGTCCAGAGGCTTCTGGAGTGGTTGAGCAACTAAATGGCACAATCAAGTCAGGGTTAAGGAAAGTGTGTGCATCAACATCACTGAAATGGCCAGATGCATTGCCTCTTGAGTGGATGGGACTCCAAACTATTCCTGACAGAAAAACAGGATTGAATCCACATGAAATACTCATGGAAAGGGCAATGAGACAATCATTTATACCTGGACATAAATTGATGAATATAACTGATGATCTGGTATTGGACTATTGTAAAGGATTGGCTGACCTAGTGTGTTCTGTCTCTCACCAGGTTGGAGAAGACGCAGTTGCCAGGCAGCCAACACAGGCGCATGGTTTGAATCCTGGAGACTGGGTGGTAGTGAAGAAACACGCCAGAAAGTCGTGCCTGGCACCCAGGTGGGATAAACCACGTCAAGTCATACTGGTCACTGCCACGGCAGTGAAGTGTGCAGGTTTACCCAACTGGATACATGCCAGTCATACCAAAAGAGTTCCAGGCCCTACAGAAGAAGAACAGCAACTCATTGAACCAGTAGAGACAGCTGAAGGTTGTGAGGTTGGAGAATCTAGAGTGATAGATTTGAAAGTGATAGACGAGGAACAACCGAGCACAAGTCAGGAGGGATGGACACCAGTGATCGACATACCTGAAGTTGTTATTCAAACAACAAGAAGAACCAGATTAGAGAGACAGGAAAGTAGTGAGGATCAGATAGGTGTAGAAGAACGACGCACTCAGGAAGAAGTGACAAAAGCTACTCGAGGCCCTGAGCAGGACCAGACAGGGAAAGGAGAATATACTCAGTCAAAAACAAACCGAACTATTTAATGACCTGAGCAGGGACAGACAGGAAAAGAAGAACACATTCAGGCAACTGAAGAACAAATTGAAGTAAGACCTGAACAGGACCAAGTTTGGGCAGAAGAAGAAAAAAATCATTTTGAAATAAGACCTGAACAGGATCAAATAGCGGAAGAAGAACAGGTTCAGGCGGATGAAATAACAACAATAAGACCTGCACAGGAACAGGTAGAGAGTGATTCAGAAGAAGAAGAACAGATTGTGCCTAGACACACTGAAAATAAAAGAACTTTAGAACAAGACGAAGAGGGTGAACGTGCAGTTCAGGTTAAAAGGGTCAGAAAGGGTGATAACTGACCGAGTGGAGTGAAAAGTCTGAGATACTATCTGAGAAAAACCAACGAAAGACCAGAGCAAGTGAATGAGGTTACTAGTCAAACTCAGTCTAAACAGTCAACTGTGAGAAATACGCGAAGAAGCCAACGACTGAGAATTTTAAACAATAAATACAAGGCCCCTGAGTGGAACTATGTAATATTAGAAGAATTTGAGAATTGAGACTTGAGTAAGGAATCAGACTAAGTAGATGCTGCACAGATTGATGAAAGAAAATTGAGACCACCTTAAAAACAAGAGTGAATTTTCAAGTGAAAGAAAGAGGAGAAAATATCTTCTCAAATTAAAATGGCAAAAAATTAAGTCATTGAGCAACCGAAACGAAGTTTAACGCGAAGATGTTGTAGGGCTTGCATATGTAGTATTTTATTAATGATCTAAGTATGGCTATTTCTAACAGTGGCAGTGCCTTTATTGATGATAACAAATAAGAAGAAGGATACAGTTACTAATGAGAAAGCAGCTACAATAAAAGGAGATAGAGTAGAATAAGAAGCAGCAGATGAGACAGATTTTCATCACTCAGTATTAGATAATGACTCGTCTTTAAATGTTTTTACAAAATTGTTATTTCAATATGTAGACACAATGGAGATTAGTGATTGTTATGTCTGTATGAAATTACCAGCGTCAGTATCAGAGGGAGTCACATATCACCATTTACCTTTAACATATAGTATATCATGTAGTGTTCTTGCAAGTCTATTCTATGCAATGGGAAAACTTCAGTATTATTATTCAAACTTAGATGTAGTATTTCCAGAGCTTCCTATTTGAAAGAATATGAAACAGTACTTAGTAGTCAAGATGCACAGTTCATGGGTGAATATTTCTTAATAATGAAATCAATAGATATAGTCAAGGCACACAAGAATAATGTAACATGTATACTACACGAAGAAGAGAAAGTGTTTTGGAAATTAGTAAAGGGAAGGAGACAGGGTTTTCAAAAGAAAGCTGCTGAACAGAAAACCCATGTACCACCATGAGCTGGGATAGAGGAAATTTATGCAACTGGCAAAGCTCATGCTGCGATGTCCCTGGACTTTGTGAAGAAAGGGAAAACCGATCTCCATAGGTTAAAGAAAGATTATAATAATGTATTTAGTGGTTCCAGTGAATGTGAACATAACTTCCTAATTTTGGGAGGTTGGGGAGTAAAAGGGGGAACTGATCCGGTACTTCCTGGGGTTTACTACGTGTGTGGGAATAATGCTTATTATAAGTTGCCTGCACAGTGGTATGGAAGCTGTTACTTTGGGAAAGTATGTCCGAAAATGTATCACTGGAAACAATGAAAACACTAATGGACTAACACGAAGAAAGAGAGCTAGTTTTTCAGAAATAGTAGGTGATATATTTTAGTGCATTGATACCTTCAGTGGGAGTCATTCTGAATTCACAGAGAATTTGTAAATTGTCGACAGTAGTTTATTGTCTCTCGACTGATACTGCTGGGGGTTTCTTGATGATAAATACAGAAATGGCTGCAATTAGGTCTATGGTTTTCCAAAATCGACTTGCGCTTGATATTTTATTAGCAAAAGAGGGCGGAGTCTGTAGAATGCTGAAAGTTCAACATTGTTGCACTATCTCCTGATAAAACTAAGGAAATTAGAGGGTATATTAGGAATATTACAACATTTCATGAAGATTTGAAACCACTGGAGGTTGACAGTGTATGGGAGAGACTAACAAAGAGAATTTCTTCAATAGGGACTTGTTTTTCTGATTTAGGGAAAAGTATTTTAGGTCAAATAATTCTTCTAATAGTTGGTATACCGATAATGGTTTTAGCAATAACGATTTGGTGTAAATGTTGCAGAACCAAAGGAAAGGGAAGAAAATATTAAGTGAATGGGAAAGGAAAGAAAAGAAAGAGGGAATATGAGGAGACACAAATGGAGGAGATGAAAGGAAGGATATACCAAAAGATGAAAGATTTAGAAAACAAAGATTAAATTAAAAAAGAGAAGGAGGAGAATGAGAAATGCTGAAAGTTGGCATCTGAGAAGGGATGGGTAATTTTGTGATGGCTCAAAATGCCATCAGAGAAGGAATTGATGGAGCAAGGACACATAGAATAGAGACTTGCTCGAAAGCAATCCGCTCCTTTAACTCACTAACAAGTTATTACAATTGTTTTGTGTTGAACTAATGCGCACCACATGAATTTGCGGGTTAGTGAAGCTTGCTTATGTGTTTACTAACGTTGATAACATGAACGAAGGACTAAAAATGCTTTAAATGGGAAATCTTTACCGCACATGCATCAACTGCATCTACGCATGGAGGGAAATTCTTGCGCATGAGCAGAAGACACTAAAATGGAGTCTTGAAGACTGGCTTGCATAGCATCTGCTTAGCTTAAATGAAAACAAGCTATTTTACTAATGCTAATGCGGGAAAGTATTAATAAGTAAAGGGGAATAGAGTAGAGGTGGGTGGTATACAATGCGACCACTTTATTTGTGAAATTAATATTTGTCTTTCTGACTTTGTCACTAGTGCATATTTGGGCCTCCTTTGTATAACTGAAGTAAGCTGAATAAAAGAAAGACGCGCATGTCCACTGAAAGTTAACCCGGAATGATGACTTGAATGTTGAACGGGAGCCAAGGTCGCAAGTGATGTACCCTGCGAACGGATGGTGAAAAGTTAAAAGATGTAGACTCGCATTTAGACTGTATTAAAATTGTTGCAAAGAAAATCTGAATGTGTGTGTGAACTGAAAACTGTGAATAAAAATTAAGGGTGTGCGTTTGCGAACAATAGATGAACTGACTTAGATGACATGTAAGCATGGTGTGATGATCTTCCCCCCTTGCCTGACCAATTAGATCTCATATTTTTACTTTAGTGGGTGGTACATGAAGAACGAAAGGTATAATTAAGATAGCTTTAGTTAGTTAGCAGAGCTCGGGATGCTGTCTGTGTAGCGGAAGATGCTGTTGCTGGGGGAGATGCTGATGAAGAAGCCGAATGCAGAACCTTCGATCCTAATTTAATTGTGTTAGATAAGAAGATCGCAGAAGAATCTCGAGGAGGAAGAGAGTGTCAGAGAGGGGTGCAGCGCAACCGTTGGTATTCTAGAGAGGTCAACTATCCTGTCCTGAAGTCTTTGTCTCCTGACCTATCCCGGGTACCCTTACCAGCCCTTTGGCCAGGGGGTTGGTCTTCACATCATTCTTGGTAATTATAATTGCAAGTTATTTGCAGACGTTCTTTTCTCTCTGTCCTCTCCCTTTCTGAGCATTGATCATTGTATGAGTCCGTAGTATGAGTTTGATGATTAATCAATTGAATTTTCTCTCCTATGAATGATGGTGACTGTATTGTATTTTTGAAGTGGTTCACTTGCATTTAATTTAGATAAAGATTTAAAACTTTCCTTAGTCCGTGGTTATTTACTTTAAGGTGTAGAAAGTTACAATTATGTTAATTATCATCATCAACTAATTCAACTAATGGTCCATTGACCTGAAGAAATAACTTTTTGATCAGTAAAAGGTTAGTTAGGAGTAAGAAATACCTAATCCTAAAAAAATGTGAAAATTATAAACTTGACTCCTGCGGTTTACTCAATTTGTGTGTTTATGGGCCCAGGTGAGTATATGGTAGTGGAGTATCTGTTGTTAGTACGCCACTGGATCAGTCTGCTAATACAAGGGTGCAAAGAGACATTGTGTCCTCCAAACATTACATCTGTGCCACATTTCTTGATCCCCGGGACAAAACATTACAGCCCACTTTCATTCCTTTTTCAGAAGGGGATGTTAGAAAAATACAAAACATGGATAGGTGAGCAAGGCAGTGAGCTAGAAAAAGAACAAGAAGGAATTAGAGGCCCACTGGTCCAGGGCACACGTCCTTTGGTGCAGCCTTCAAGTTCAGAGCCTGAGGGCAGTGCTGTTGGCTCACAGCAGTCAAAACCAACAACAAGAGCACCATCAACACCACCAAGACCAGGAGCATCAGCCCCCAAGTCGGTAACTGAGTGGTTTCTACTGGCAGGGCTTAAGTCCAGCGCAGAGGCGAAGGAAAAATAGGTCGAGCAAAGTGGACCACCAGCATTGAACATTGAGCAAATGGCTCAGGCCTATCTGGATGATGCAACAGAAGACTACCTTGATCAAAACCCATTGGTGTATTGGTATGGGAAGAGGCGCCAATGGCCAGTGCTCAGCAGTCTCGCAATAAACCATCTGGCTTGCCCTGTAGCCATTGTCTCTGCTGAGTGAGTTTTCAGTGCTGCTAGTGATGTTGTCACAGTGAGATGGACCAGTCTCTCACCCCCAAAACGTGGAGAGATTATCCATGATCAAAATGAATCAGCACTTTATACCACCGGATTATACCATACGTGAAGTACCACAGGAGGTAGATGACGGAGACTCGGGTTATAGAAGTAGTGTATTTGATGACCTACTTCTGGGCGAACCACCAGAGTTTGAGGACAAGCTCTACTTTCTTGGCTACTAGGCTTTCTTTCTTTGGCACCCAAAAACAAAACAAAATACTTCTAGGGAACATTTACTTCATTATTTGTGTGTGTCTGACTGTCTGATTGACCAATTCATTTCCACCGACTTACTCTTAGACACATTTTTATTGCCAGATTGGAGTTGCAACTTCGTGCAGTCAGTGATGAAGTTGGACTCCCGACTTGCCCTCCAAAGCCATTTCCCTCAAGCCAGATATTGGACGGAGAATACAAACAAATGTGTGCCTGCCTCCAACCCTGGGCCATGACTATCTATGCTTTCCTACCCTAGAGGGACTGCCCACTCACATGCGACATTTATAATTCGATTTACACTGGCAATTCTCTGCTTCATGAACAAATGGAGGATCTACATTTTGTAATGTACCACCCATAGATCACGGTGAGCACACCGGATGAACAGGTAAATGCTGGCATGCATTGCACGCTGAAAGATTGTTGTTTGTTGTGATGTGAACTTGTGATATGTCATCATCACGTGTGTTGCGACTGAGAAGAGATGATTCATGTGCTGGCAGGCAGTGTAACACTGGGTGTTTGTTTGTTACAATTAATGTGTAAGGGATGAATTCTAGATTTGCAATGTTCGTTGCCTACCGGCTGTTGATCAAGAGTTTAAAATTTTACCCTGAAGGTTATTTTTTTTGCTTCCTCTTTGAAAGATAGGATAGCAAGATTACTTCCCCAGGTCCAACTCCACTCTACACAGTCAATACTGCTTTGTTTTTTTAAAATTGTTTTATGCTTTATATTTATACTACTCAAAGACTCAGACCTGACCAGTCCCTTAGATAATGGAAAGTTTACAAACACAAATCTAGTCTACACAAAAAGTGACTCACTCTTCCTCTTCTTGTTGTTCAATAAGAAAATTGTACTACTACAGGCCGATCTATTGCATTTTGAGTCGGGACTCAGGGCACTGTTGGTACTGAGTTGGACACCATAATCAGGAGGATCAGAGATGATGGAATGATTCATGGCGTGTGTGGGAATGTAGGATCTGCTTTTATGGTTACCCCCACTTTTTGCCTGGTACTATGCTGTTTCTGAATAGCCTGACTAGGATCCTGCTAATCAGTACTCAGTCTCTCTGCTTTCTCCCCTAAATTGTTATGGTAAGTACTTAGGTACATCCCAGATTGGATACTGGGGTAACCTTATAAGTCCCTAGTATATGGTACTAAAAAACACAGGGCTTAAGTACCCCAGGGGTCCCCCATGGGCTAAAGCATGTATTATGCCACCCATGGGAGACCACTCGATTTGTAACTACAGGCCTGCCATTGCAGCCTGTGTAAGCTGGTGCTAGCACCACTTTCGAAAGATAAAGGTTTACCTATATCTAGGGTCACTGCACTTAAAACCCATAAGTCACCACTACAGCAGGCCTTTCCAATCCTAAAGGCAGGATGCTCAGTTCTAAGTGTGAGGGTACTCTTGTATGAGCAGAATGTCCCTATAGCTTTCTGAGTCCATTGTCCCGGGTTGTAAGTGAAGCAGCCATATAACATATAGAGGGGCACTGCATCATTACACGATGACCATCTCGTAACTGGCTGAATCGAACCCTAACGTGTTTGGTATCAAACATGTTAGAATCATACCCCCACACCCTAAACGGTGTGGGAAGTATGATTCCAAGCACTGTAAAGGATCTCCATTAGGTCCTCAGTGCTCCCGGTACCAGTCTTCTAGACCCAGACAGCACAACATGGCTGCCTCCGACCAGAGACACGATTCTGCCCTCCTACTGCTGAGCGAAGCAGGAGAAGGGAGAACAATAGGTATCCTATCACAGGGAGGTGTGACCATCTACTAGACAGGGTTTAGTGTATTGGGGTCGGGTGGGAGCGCTTGTCAGCACTACTCAGTCTGCTTGAGGGGCACACTTGGTGCCCTCCTTGCATAGTCTAGTTCAAATCAGCTCAGAGAGCCATTGCCTCCCGCACTGGCATGAAACTGGACAAAGGACATGGGAGTATCCTCCCTACTGTCCAACCCCTTCCCTGGGAGGGAACCATGAATCATCCCAACATTTTCCTTAGGGTACTTAAGGGCTTACCTGAGGGTGGGTAAATCGATTTGTTGTGGGACACGATTCATTTAATAAACATCACTTCAACTTCGACCATCTGGGCACTCTGAACTTCGCACTGGACATCAAGCCTGCACCCGGGAAGACTCCTGCTGCCCCTGATCTCTTTGCCCTGCTTGTCTACTGCAACATCTGTGCCTGTGCTCCATACAGGAAACTTTTCAAGGCCTGTGGGCATCCAAGACACCTGAAGGAATCTCCCTTGAAGTGAAGGAGTCACTTCCCTGCATCTGCAGGCACTGCAACTAAACTGACTGGTCTGCTGATCCTGGGCTCCCACGGACTCCGAAAGGCTCAGCAACACAGGTGGTGGTTCTTCACATTCCTCGAGGCCGGCCCTGTCCTCTCACCAAGTTTGAGGCTAGTATCCCTCATTGGAGCTGCAGGAACCGAACCCCTGTGCACCATGTGGAAGTGCTATTGCAAAGGCTTGGTGGCTCCTTTCAATCAAGATCTTCAGGTTCCAAGTAGCCCCAACCTCAAGCATCTCCAGTGACCAGAATCTTTGACCATACTGCATTTCTTGCACCGTGGGCCTGCTTCTTTGGTAAGCTGCTCGAGGTCCTCTTGCGACTCCAGTGCCTCTGACCTGCGAATCCTGTCGAGGCTCACATTTGAATTCTTTGGGCTCCTCTGATTGCTCAGGGCTTGCTCTGACTCCCCTGCTTGTGGCAAGTCTCCTGGACCTTGCTGGTCCCTACATTGCACCTTCTTCAACTTCCATGTTGGGTGCAGTTGCAAAGGATTGTTGGTGCTCCTGCTGGACAAGACCCCTCAACTCTCTACATACAACGTGGGGCAGCTTGTGTACGGCTCCTGGACTTCCACAGCATTGCCTAGTCCAAACAGCTGCAGTTTCATCGGTGGGCATTCCTCTTCCGTGCCTCCTGGTCACTCCTGAGTGACATAGACTCTGTCCCCTCTGCTTGCAAGTTCTTCACATCTTGAATCCACCTTTGGGTCCCATTGAACACTTCCACCTTCTCTAGCAGCGGCATCTTTCTGAAGTCCTCCATTGGGTTCATTAGCGGTTTCCGATACCACTTCACACCTATGCACCCGGCTTCCCTGGTGCAGGTATCCTGCTTTCTAAAGTATCCACAGGTGGGGTGGCTCTCCAACCTCCTGTCTTTCACAGGGTTTCTTCAAGGTCCACTGGGAAGGGTTCTCTTTCTTTAAAATTGCAACTGCGACATACACGCTGATTTGTACGGAAAACGTGGTCGGTTTCCCACTCTGCACATGACCTCTGTGGGGCTCCTAGATACTCCCCTTGGGTGGTTCCTTGGGTCCCTGGCACTTCTACGTCCTCTGATTATATCCTTGACTCAAGTCGTGGTTCGCATACCACAATTTTATTATATGGTTTAGTCCCCCTCCTGTATTCTGTGCTACTTACGTGTTTCTATTGCAAAGTATTGTGTGCACTGCGTATATCTCCGGGTAGGAGATATCTGTATGTGTGAGTGTCTTATAATAAATACATATATTTATAAATACCTTGTGTGGTTCTTTTTCAATTAATATTTACCTAAAAGATTGTGTTCTGGTAAAACACGCTGCTTTACACTCCTTCTGGACTAAGCTCGAAGGCTGCTCTCCACAGCTACCACTTAGAGAGCTTTCTAAGGTTGTCTAAGACCTCTAAAATCACCATAAGGGTTGTCTGGATCAGTGTATGGTGTCCACATAAGTGTACATCATATACTGAGCTAGCCTCTCACATTGGTGGCAGTGGTAGAATTCAAGCCTGCATAGTTTTACCTGATAATCTTGGTGTTGATTAAGTGAAAAACCAATACCAGACACATATAATACAAGTAGGCTGTCCGGTTTTAGGTTTAAACATATAACTGATAAAACCCCACCGAAAGAGAAATAGTTCTCACCAGTGAAAACATATAAACACTGAAAAAACACCTGCACAACCACAAACTAAATGCCATTCAAAGAAAGGAAAAAGAGAGTGAAAGTCATTTTTTTTCTTCATGAAGGGGCCAATACAATGTAACTTTGTTATACAAGCTAGCAGTAAGAAAGTCTGGGCTAACATTATTCTGCTTGAGTTTTGTTAAGGGATGCCACTAAAATAGTTTCTTCTTCCTTTTGTTTTTTTCAGTTTTGTGGCCTTTGGTATAAAGATGCAGGGTTTAGAAGCATGTTTTAGGTCTTCTTTAATTATTTGTTAAACTGTAGAGAATCAGGAAATAACAACATATTTGAAAATTTTGGCTGCGTTTGATTCTTTCACTGAAAGCTAAAATGGATGGTTTCATAAGAATCTTTCCTAATATGCGTCATCACATTTACCCACAGAGAATAGGTAAAAACCCTTGAATACATCAGCCCCCAGTTTCTAGTGAGTCAGTATTGATAGTAGGATAATTACTAACACCTCAGGTTTTAAACATTCAATGCAAGGTATAGTGACAAGTATATGTGAAAAGAGTGCTATCACCAAGCATCTGGGATAGTGGTGAAATCATGACACCAGACTTTTGGAAAACATGGAACGCAGTGTCACTTGGAATGCTCTGCATAAAAGGTTCTTTCCAAGTTCAACAAAGATTGGAGTGATATTGTTTGTATTTGCAGTGATTCAGCTACGTATATGAAAAGGTTGTGTGATGACCTGTCAAAATTGATACCTGAGCAGAAGTGCTTCCCTGTAAGAGATCCTTGCCACTTGTTAGATGGTATACAATCTTCAGAGTTAATGAGGAATGCTATTGACTTTTCAGTCCATTCTGGTTCACTGTTTTCTTATGCACAAGAACTAAAATGCAAATATTTATCATTTCATTCTTTGTGTGGCATCAAAGAAAGAGTCATCCCAACTGTGTCCCTTAGCTGATGGTTCTCAGTCCAAGGGGCTATGAATGCTATATTTTCCATGTGGCAACCGTTTACAGAATTTTTGCTGAGTGATGATGCCAAAGGCAAGAAATGTGAGGCTCTTTGGTCACATATTGATAGTGATGTGAAAAAAAGTACTCTACTGCATTCTTAGATTTTGACAGGAAAACATAACTGCTGTAGTGGACATAATAAAAAACTAGAGTCTGAAAACACCCTTGTCTGCCAAGCGTTCAGCATAATTAGTGTAGATGTTAAACATCTCCTTGAGAGTAGGCAGGGCGACACCTTTAGTGACTTTGGCACTGCAACATGTTCCATGTTAGAGTGCTTGCCACTTGGTAAGCAAAGCAATGGTGAAGAGCAATTCAGGAACTTTTATTTTACAATGTATGAGAAATGGCTTGCAATGATGCATAGAAATGGCCCTTCAGCACAAATGGCATTTGAAGTCAATGAAACCTCACTGTGGTACTCTGTTTTAGATCCCTTCCGTAAAGGGGAGTTTCCTCCGTAGTTTCAAAAGTGCTGCTTCATTTTTGACCGCTTCAATAACTCTGAGGGAATAAGCGCCCAGATCAGCGCAAAAGTTGCAGAACCTGCCCTGAGAATCGCAATCTTCAAGTGAACCAGTATTGGCATGGAAAGCTAGGTCAGTGGCCAGAGTTAAATTGTGTACTGGCTGTTTTGGCATTGCCCATCTCAAGTGCCAATGTTGAGAGGGTCTTTTCACAGAAGTTTACATGGGCAGGAAAGAGCGAGTGCACATGATCAAAGACTCACAGAAGGAGTATTGTATGATGTACTGCAATAAGTCTAATTTGCAAAAATCTATTTGGACCGCATATCAAGTCAAGCCAAGGACATTTGTATCGCGCACACATCACTCACAGGAGTCTCATGGCGCTTGCAGACGGCTCTGACAAAAGAGGACTAAGATCTAATTTTCAAAAAGCCCGGTCTTCAACTTTTTGCGGAAGCAGCTGTGTTCAGAAATACTGCACAGGTGTGAGGGCATTTTGTTCCAGGATGCCGGTGCCAAAAAAGAAAAGGATCAGCCCCCTTGCCTAGCAGTTTGAATTCTGAGGGGGGTCAGCAATGCCTCATTGCTGGATCGAAGCATTCTGGGCGGCTGATACCAGCGTAGTTTTTGCGACCAGTATTTTGGACCATTTCCATACATATGCTTATGAGTTAAGCATAGGATTTTAAAAAGAGTTCGCTTTTTCACTGGAAGCCAATGAAGAATATTTAGACAGGAGACGGAGGAGGATCTTTGTGGGAGATCAAGGACTAACCTGGCAGCAGTATTCTGCAGAACCTGGAGCCTATTTAAAAGGTTTTCATTTATTGAAAGCCATAAGGCGTTTCTGTAGTCCATTCTGTTTATAATCAATCCCTGTATCAGTGGTTTCCGCGCCTCAGTAGGAATCCATTTAAAAACCTTCCGCAGACTGCGCATAACGCCAAAACAGGTGCCAATGACATGGTTTGTATGGCCTTTCATGGACAAACAATTGTCCATGTAAAAACCAAGATTACGGACCATGTTCTTTGGGGCGGGACATGGGCCTAACCTAGAAGGCCACCAGTCGTGCGTCCAATGGTCCATAGCCTTGCCAAAGAGCATGAACTCTGACTTACCCCCGTTGAGCTGGAGATGGTTGGACCTCATCCATTTGTCAACATGAGTCAAACAGTTCTTGAAACGCTGCTTGGGGTCAGTGGGATCTGGGCCTAAAGTGATCATAATCTGAGTGTTATCTGCATAGGATATGACATCAAAACCATATGTTCTGATCATCTTAGCCAATGGAGTCATGTACAGATTGAAAAGCGTAGGGCTCAAGATAGAGCCCTGCGGGACTCCCATCTTAACCGGTCTCTCACATGAAATGGTATTACCCATCTGAACAGTTGTTACACGTTCAGATAGGTAGCTGATAAACACCCATCTCCCACAGCCGTTGTTCAAGAATCTTATGGGAGATGGTGTCAAAGGCGGCAGACAGATCAAGCAGGACGAGGATGACTGACTGATGTTTGTCTAAAGCCAGTCTGATGTTATCAGTAACCTCGACCAGAGCGGTCTCCGTGCTATGTGCCGTTCTGAAACTGAGAGAGATCTAAGAGTCCATAGCTTTCAAGATGGTTTACAAGCTGTTGATTTACAAGGGACTCCAACATTTTCCAGAAATAGGGGAGTAAAGAGATGGAACGGTAATTTAAAAGTAGTTTGGGGTCAGCCATCGGTTTCTTTAAAATCGGCCTTATTCTGGCTGCTTCCCAGATTGTAGGAAAGTCAGCTTCCAAAAATGACTTATTAAATAGGTCAATCAATCTTTCCAAAACTGTTGGAGCAATGATAGAGAAAAATTTGAGAGGGACGGGATCGCAGGAGAGCCCGACTTTATCTAATGCATGACCAAGGTGACAGACTTACAGTCACATTTTACAAACTCGTTTAGGATGCATGGAGGGTCGGGTAAGGGGCAAGGCAGTTCTTCAGGGTAAGTACTATTATGTGAGGATATAAGAGACTGATAAATTACTGTAATTATTTCCTCCAAAAATTTGAATAGTGAATCAGTCCAATTTTGAGTAACAGGCACTGTAGGCTGATTACTAGGGATTGTGAATTCTTTTAAGGTATGGTAAAGTTCCCTAGAAGAATGTTCTGCCTTATTTATCCGGTCTATAAGGAAAGTTTTTTTTGCCAATTTTATTTCATTCATGTAGCCATGATGCAGTTTCTTATAGCTTTCGCGATCAGTTAGATTTTTACTTCTACGCCATTGTCTTTCAGCGGTTCTACATAAACTTTTTGTTGTTTTTAGTTGGTCAGTAAACCAGTAGCGGTCTAGTCTTAATCTTGACGTTACTAAAAGGGGCGATTTTTTCTAATGCAGCCAAAATAGCTTGGTCAAGTTGTAGTGCCACTTGATTTAAGCTGGCTTCTGGATCTGTCAGATCTGGGCAGAAGTGTTTAAAAAAAAAAGGGGCAGGGTAACTTTGCGCCATGGCCTCCGCAATACGAATTAGCTTTCCAAGTTAGTTTTAGCTGTAATAATAGGGATAGCGAATTTCAGTAAGTAATGATCTGTCCATAATAGCGGCGTGGGGGATTCATACACTATACTTACACTGTCTATATACCATGCGCTATCAGTGTAGAAAGTAAGCAATAATAAAAGCAAAACGTTCCATAAACACCGGAAAAACACTGTTTCTGTAGTTTTTAATGGCGCGAAAATGTGTAACCACTGAGTTTTATGGTATTGAAATCACCTGAAAACACTGAAAAAACCCCACCAGAATTTCCCAAAAATAGAAACTGAAAACAGGAAAGTCTAAATACAAGCTTAAAATAAGTAAGTTGTACTGAACTTAGGGTTGGGTAGTTAAGGGTCTAGCAGAACCCTTTCTCCAACCTCAGAGAGTTTAGTTCCCACTAGGTTAGGTAGGTGCAACACGTCATTACACCTAGTATGTCTTCTAAAGGAGAAGCCAGTGGCTCTCTGCCTTCCAAATCCAGTGACCTCACGTTCCAGGAACTGAGGGTCCTGTGATCCTCTAGGGAGCTTAAGACAGGGAAAGGCCCTAATACTCAACGCCTCCTAGAGGTGTTCCTGTTGGATGACCTGCAAAAAATTAGTGGGTCAGATGAACAGGACAGAAGATGGGTCAGGAGGGAGCCCCCTTGTTGACCTTAATTCTGACCCTGCCCTGGAGAACTCAGATCCCCCAGAAGGTGCCCCTAGAAGTGGGTCTCCCTTTGTTCCTCCTGGGAGGGTTCAGAGTAGACCAAGGAGATCTAGATCCTCCTCTAGAGAACCCAATGCACATTCTATAAGGACCGCCAATCTAATAGGAGGGACAACTCTTTTGACAGGGAGTACCAACTGTTTGAACTTGAGAAAACTAGGCTTAGGCTCAGTCAAGATCAGAGTCCCTTGAAATCCAGAAAGCTAGGATGAAATCGGGACTAGAGCCCATTGGTGGCAGCAACAGTTTCCCTAGAACCAGAGAGACTTATTTTGATCATAGGAACCTGAACGAGATAGTGCCTCCTTAGCAGGAGGGGGATGACATCCATAAATGGATAACTGCTTTGGAGAGGGCCTGTAAAGTGCAGAGGGTCCCTCAAGAGCAGTGGGCAGCTATCTTGTGGCTCTCCTTTGCAAACAAAGGTAGAGATAAGCTCCTCACTGTTAGGGAAGAGGATCCTGACAATTACTCAGTACTGAACAGTGCTCTCATAGATGGGTTTGGCTTAACCACTGAACAGTATAGGATTAAGTTCAGAGACACCCAGAAGGCACACACCCAGGACTGTGTAGATTTTGTGGACATTGGGAAACGCTTCGTTTCGCACGGGGGACCAGTGAAGCAGCAGCCAGCCCCAGCAATCATCGCACCTGGAGCCTGAGGGGCTGAGCGAACACCTGTGGCCCCGCCCCCTGATTCCGGGGAAACTATCTGTGGCTCGCGCCTCCCGCTTCGCGGGAGACGCTTCGTTTCGCACGGGGGACCAGTGAAGCAGCAGCCAGCGCCAGCAATCATCGCACCTGGAGCCTGAGGGGCTGAGCGAATAGCTGTGGCCCCGCCCCTTGATACCAGGGAAACTTTATCTGTGGCTCGCGCCACCCGCTTCGCGGGAGACGCTTCGTTTCGCACGGGGGACCAGTGAAGCAGCAGCCAGTGCCAGAAATCATCGCACCTGGAGCCTGAGGGGCTGAGCGAACACCTGTGGCCCCACCCCCTGATACCGGGGAAACTTTATCTGTGGCTCGCGCCTCCCGCTTCGCGGGAGATGCTTCGTTTCGCACGGGGGACCAGTGAAGCAGCAGCCAGCGCCAGCAATCATCGCACCTGGAGCCTGAGGGGCTGAGCGAACACCTGTGGCCCCGCCCCCTGATACCGGGGAAACTTCATCTGTGGCTCGCACCTCCCGCTTCGCGGAAAACGCTTCGTTTCGCATGGGGGACCAGTGAAGCAGCAGCCAGCGCCAGCAATCATCGCACCTGGAGCCTGAGGGGCTGAGCGAACACCTGTGGCCCCGCCCCCTGCTACCGGGGAAACTTTATCTGTGGCTCGCGCCTCCCGCTTCGCGGGAGACGCTTCGTTTCGCACGGGGGACCAGTGAAGCAGCAGCCAGCGCCAGCAATCATCGCACCTGGAGCCTGAGGGGCTGAGCGAACACCTGTGGCCCCGCCCCCTGATACCGGGGAAACTTTATCTGTGGCTCGCGCCTCCCGCTTCGCGGGAGACGCTTCATTTCACACGGGGGACCAGTGAAGCAGCAACCAGCGCCAGCAATCATCGCACCTGGAGCATGAGGGGCTGAGCGAACACCTGTGGCCCCGCCCCCTGATACCGGGGAAACTTTATCTGTGGCTCGTGCCTCCCGCAACGCGGGGCGCGCGCGGGCGGTGCAGGGCTAAGCCCGGGCAAAGGGCGGGCCGTCTGTGGCCGTCAGGGGCCAGGCCGGGCCAACTCTCTTTGTTGTACAGAGCAAGGTCCAGGAATGGGTAAGCGGAAAATACTTATTACTCAGGATCAGGGGGGAGCCAAAGCTAAAGTCCCCAGAAAGTCTGGTACCATTATTTCATATTTAACCTCAGCTGTGGGGGGTACTAACTTCAGAAATTGCTCAAGCTGAGAGGGAACTTGGACTTGATTCCGTTGAGGACCAACTTACTGGCCCCTCGCAGCCTAAAGGGAAAAACTCCGTTCCATTGGAGCCGGTTGTGGTCATAGGTCCTCCAACTCAGACATTGGAACCACTTGGTGTTGCCAGCGTAGCTCCGGCCACCACCCTATCTATGACTACTCCCCAACCCTCGCTCCATCAGGCCCCTGTTAAAAAAAGGCTATCAAAACCTCACTCAAAGGGCACAAAGAGAGTGAGTAAAAAGCAAAATAAGCGGGATCCCATATCCATATGTACCTTACCGGAGGGTAGCCCTGTGACTATGGATTCTTTTTACTCCTCTATCCGGGTCCTGGTGGAGAAAATTTTTTCTAGTCGGCTTGAAGAGTCTCTTACCAGTATGGCAAAAGACATTGTTGACACTTTGAATTTGTGTGTTGCCAGCCTCCTAGAGAAATGTGCCCAAATTGATTTGACCCTTTCAGCCTTAAATAAGATCAGCACCCCTCCGCAAAACAGTACCTCACTTACATTGGCTTACCCACCAATAGAAGGTCCAAAAAGTAGTTTAGTGGGGGGCCCCCCTAGGATTTTGCCTCCAGTTGTGCCCCCTAAGTTGAAGTTGAGTACCAAATTAACAACTCTAGAAGCAGTAGATTCGGAGGGGCACCTGAATAGGTAGTCTGGGCTTGTAGACCAACCTAGGCCCCAGGATAAACCCAATAGTGGTCATAATCCATGTAGTATATTAACTCAACCCTGTATTAACCTTCCCCCTGAGGCTGACCCATTGGTGGTTATTTTGGTCAACGTACCGCCATTACCACTCGGTAAGGTTGAAACAACCGAAGCTTTAGTGTCAGTCAGCAAGAAATGGTGTGATCAGAATTGTTCAGGTTATGCTAATATCTCGCGTCATACTTTAACAGCCAGGCGGGTTGGTTGGATCGGAGGTACCCAGAAAAAAATTAAAGGGGATTGTGTAGTGGTTAACTTCAATAACCCCTACGTTGTAACACGTATGTTATGGGATGCCTCAGATCTGGACGGGGAGGTTGGCAATATAAGGGCTGTTCCTTTAAGCTTTTTTTACCCACCCCCCCCCCCCCGCCAGATTCTTCAGACCCCGTGGGAGTTATCGCCCTGCATCACGATCAGAGAACACTGTAGCACCTGTGTTTTGCCCCGCATCTAGTGAAGAGGCCGCGCCCTGGTGCTTCCCTAAAGTTTCAGGTCAGGTTAATCCCAGAAATAATTGGAGAGACAAGTCTACAGATGTTATTGCTACATCTAACAGGTTTTCACCCTTGTTCCAGTTAGATTTAAATGACTGACTAGACCCTACAGCCTCCAAATCCAGAAGTATTGTAAAGGAAAGTGTTAATACTGTGGACCCTGGAGTTTTTATTAGGCTCATGAGCTGGAACATAGCTGGGCTACGTTCTAAACAAGAAGATGTAAACTGGTTAAAGTATGTGGCAGGTTTTGATATCATTGCTTTACAGGAGACCTGGGCTAGGAACAACAACCTGTGGATTGATGGATTTAAATCTTATTTCCAGCCTGCCTCACCATCTGTAGCAGGCAGAGCAAAGGGAGGGTTGTTGTTCCTTTTTTCCATAAAACCCAAGGCTAAGATATCTCAGATAGACACTGCCTCACAAAACTGCCTAATTGTGGAATTCATTACTGAGTCCCAATCCAAAATACTGTTTATTCATTTTTATAACGCAGGGGATTGTGTACCTGAGAATGAGCACCTTAGTTTTTTTAGCAAAATTCTTAGATTTGTATAATGCTCGTCAAACCACTTTTGTACAAATTATTTTTATGGGTGATTTTAATATTCATCTCTGTGATTTTAACTGTAAGATTGCTGACCCTTTTGGTCCCCCCCACATTTTGAACATTCGATCAAGGGTGAGGCCCTTGAAGAACTTCTCTCATCGGCAGATCTCTTTGAGCCTTGTTTTCTATCTAAGGGTGAAAGGGCAGCGACGTATGAAGCAAGGGCTTGTGAATCAATTATTGATTACATCTTCCTATCCCCTGCGCTCTTAAGGTGGGTTCATAGATATAATGTTTTTCGTTCCCCTTTTAGTGATCACAACCCTGTGATCCTAGAACTAGATAAGGCTTTCTGCCCCAAGGAGGCCCCATTGGCCCCTGTTCCCTCTATTACCCTGGCTTCCAGAGAACAAGGTAGGAAAGTAAAGTGGGCTAAAGTAGTTCCGGAGGATTTTATGGAGAGCCTAATTGCGAAAACTAGTTTTGAGTTTAGGCAGTGTATGGACCCTTTTACATCGGGTGGTGAGATAATAGCTGCTTTTGATTTAATCTGTAAGCAGATCTCCTTAGACCTAACCATCACTAGCAAACCGCGTTGTCTACAGGGAATCAAGTGGTTTGATGCTAGTTGTTCTAGGGCCCATCAAAGCTTATTAACTGCCCTAAAAAAGTTACCCCGTGATAAGGCCCTAATAGCTACCCTTAGGAAAGAGTACAAATCCATAATCCAGTGCCGGAAAAACGAACTAAAGAAGGAGGCCTGGGACACCTTAACTTCGGTTGAGGTTCTTAAGGATAGCGCAAAATTCTGGAGTATAGTGAACAGCCCATTTTTAACAGGGAATGATAACGCCCCTCTCGATATTAACATCCTAGAGGGGGAGTGGCTGATTCAATTCGAAGGAATTTATGCGAGTAATTTGGTCCCTGATCCTTTTAAGGTCCCTGAAACCTTCTTCCCCCTTAACCAGTTGAAATTTAATAAGAATGATGTGGGGAAGGCTATAAAAGACTCTGCTTCCAATAAGGCCCCAGGACCAGATGGTGTCCCATTGGATATCTATAAAGGGGACATAGAGCTTTGGAGCACTATTTTAACTAATGTTTTTAATGATAGCGTCAAGAACGGGTTTCCGGTGTCTTGGTCCAAATCAAACATTATTCCGGTTTTTAAAAAGGGGGATAGGGGTGACCCGAGTTGTTACCGGACCATTTCTTTAATTGACTCAGCGGTCAAAATTTTGGGTAAAGGGATCTTGAACAAAATCTCAGATTGGGTAACGGAGAAGGGGATTCTATCAGAGATTCAATATGGTTTTTGATCAGGTAGAGGTACCATGGACCAGTGCCTCAACCTGTACCTGTTAATTAATAAATATACTAAAGCCACTAAAGGATCCCTTTATCTGGCATTCATGGATTTATCCACAGCTTTTGATCTGGTGAACAGAGCAAAGCTGTGGATGATCCTGTTGGACCTGGGGATAGACCCTTGTTTGGTGCATTTTTTAGCGGAACTGCACCAAGACTTGTACGCTGCAGTGAGGGTCTCCCATGAGGGCAAATGCACACGTCACTTTAAATCGGGTAGAGGGGTACGCCAAGGTTGCATCCTGGCCCCCCTGCTCTTTACCCTATATATTAATAGATTAGATCTAACCCTAGGTAAGGCCAGTTTGGACACTCCGCGTATAGGGAACTGTAGCTTACCTGCTCTTCTATACGCGGATGATGCTGTCCTCCTGTACCCCGCTGGGATTAAAGAGATTATTGAACTCCTTCGGGGACTTCATGAGCTCACTGGACCTTGTGGTGAATAGCTCTAAATTGCATGTGATGTCCTTGGGTATCCAGAAACATAAAGTGAAAAAACATTATTGTAAAGGTGTGGAGGTAACTAGAGTTAAGGTATTTACTTACCTGGGAGTTATATTCGACGATAGATGCTCGTGGGTCCCTCAGCTTATAGCTAAAAAGAATATTGTAGGTAGATCATCTTCCTTTATATTAAGTTTTGCCTGACGTTTGGGTGGTAAACCATGTGACGCTGTTCTTGCCATCTACAGGGCGAAATGTTTAGCTATAGCGGTTTATGGTGCTGCTATTTGGGGCTATAAAAAAGCGGAGGGGATCCAGTTGGCAGAAAACAAATTGTTTCGCTCAATTCTCTCTATCCCCCAATCATCTCCAACTTTTTCAATACACCAAGAACTGGGGATGGGTTTTGTCTCGGATCATATCAGTTTGGCTCCCTTAACATTCTGGTTGAAAACATGGTTGAATCCTGAACTTTCCCTTAACAGATTGATCTTAAAAGATTGCACTAGTTTAGATAGAATGGCTGATATCCCTTGGCTCTTGTATATCAAGAAAATGTTTTATAAGCTAGGGCGTCCTGAGATTTATGAGAACCCAGAAACAATTACTAAGGGGGATATTGGCTGGGTTAAAGTTCAGTTTTTAAACTTAAGGTCGCAAGAGCGGGAGGAAGAGGAGCTTACAAAAACCTCGGTTAGGGCTCATTTTTTATTAATAACCTCTCCCCAGATTGAGCCCTACCTTAAGCTGGTCAGGAACCACTATCATCGTTGGTTGTTGACCAGATTTGTTTTAGGGAGCTTTCAAGGATGGAGTAAACCCGTAGATGCTGCTTTGTGTAACTGTGATGGTTGCTCACTCCAAGACACTGTGCACTTTATCTTTTTCTGTAAACATTATGTTGAAAGCAGAAAGAAGTACATCATACCATTGTTGCAAGGGAGAAGCTTTTATCAAGTAAAACCTGCTTTGATGTACTTGCAATTATTAAATTGCCCTTGGATCATTTTTAATAATCGCTAACTTTTTAGTTGCTGCAGCTCGGGCACGGAAAAAATGTGATCTACAACTTACCTCATGATCTTAGTGATATATGTATTTGTTGGGATGAATTTTTATTATATTGTCTTTGTGTCTAATTAATTATCTGTAGAATTGTGATGTACTTTTGTGATTTTAATTAATCGATTAAAGTGGTTTTGACTGACTGACTGACTGACTGACTGGACATTGCTATTAAGGCTCTGGAAGCCTGGCTTAATGGAAGCAAGGTACATGACTACCAAGGAATGTACAATTTGATTTTGAGGGAGCAGGTCTTTAATAATTGTCAGAACCAGCTTTTGCACCAGTAACTGGTGGACTCTGATCTGACCTCTCCCCAAGAATTGGGAAGGAAGGCAAACAAATGGGTTCACACCAGGGTTAAGCAAAAAAACCATTGTAATGGAGGTGACCAGGATAAGCAAGATTCTTCTAAATCCCAGGATAAGGGTGGGGACAAGGCTAAAGATAAGAAAGAGTCTTCCCAAGGGCACCAAAAACCTGCATTTGGGGGTGAGTCCCAAAATTCCAAGGTAAGAAAAAAGAAACGGTGTTACATCTGTAAAGTGAAGACCCATTGGACAAAAGATGCAGATTGTCCGAAGGCCAAGGAACCTACTCCTACTACCTCTGCCTTTAAGGCACCTGCTCCCTCTAGCACATGTACAGGTGGTAGTACAGTACACAAGGCATTAGCTGGGTTAACCTTGGGTACTGAGATGGGTTCTGACTTAGTTAGAACTCCAGCTCAGGCTGTTTTAGTCTGTGATGGTGGCATGGATCTTGCCACCTTACTAATAAGCCCCAATAACTTGGACAAGTGCAAGCAACGGCCTTTAATCAATGGGAAGGAGGCAATGGCTTATAGGGACACAGCGGCCAGTGTCACTATGGTGTCATAGATACTTCCGTATCCTGAGCAGATCATATTTGAACAGATGTATCAAGTAACCAACGCTAGCAATGTCAGGACTGATCATTCCTTCGCAGTTGTGAATCTCAGCTGGGGATTGGTAACTGGACCTAAGAGGGTTGTGGTATCTCCAGACCTACCAGTAGATTGTTTGTTGGGCAATGATCTAGAGACGTCAGCCTGGTCTGAAGTGGAGTTCAGGACTCATGCATAGATGATGGACATTTCTGCCAGTGTGTTTTCAGTCACTAGGGCTCAGGCCAAACAGCTCACCACTGAAAAAGCACTGGACCCTGGAAAAATGGACAGGTGCTTTCCAAGAGAAGGAGCAGAAAGGGTAAGGAATTGCCCCCCTCATAAACTCTCAGTGAAGATCAGCTTCCTGAGGGAGATGATCTTAGCCCCTGTAAAGGCATTGTCCCAGAGGAGTTCAGGCCTGACCAGGCAGTGCTTTGTGGCAGGGTCCCTTCCAGGTCAGATTTGAGTTTGGAGCAGTAGTCCTGCCCCTCTTTTGAACCCCTCAGACAGCAAGCTGCTGCTGAGGAAGCAGGGAATATCAGTGGGTCCCATAGGATCTATTGGGAGGATATACTTCTATACTCTGAGGGCAGAGACCCCAAGCCAGGTGCCACGAGGAAGTTGGTAATACCCCAGAAGTTCAGAGGTTTCCTACTCTCCCTGGTACGATATTCCTCTTGCAGGACACTTAGGGCAAAGCAAGACTTGGGACAGGCTTGTCCCTCACTTTAACTGGCTCCATATGCCCGAAGACAGAAAGGAGTTTTGTCGCTCCTGTCCTACTTGCCAAGCCAGTGGTAAGTCAGGTGGCACCACAAAGGCCCCCTTAATTCCACTTCCAGTGGTTGGGATCCCCTGTGAGAGGGTAAGGATTAACATTGTTGGACCCTTGAACCCAACAACTGAATCTGGGCACAGTTATATACTAGTGGTGGTGGACCATGCCACTAGGTACCCAGAAGCTATTTCCCCTTTGGACCACCACAGCTCCTGTGGTGGCTAGGGCCCTCATGGGAATATTTTCCAGAGTGGGCTTCCCTAAGGGGTCTTAACTGATAGAAGTACCAACTCCATGCCAAGTTACATCACTGCAATGTGGGAAGTGTGGAGTAAACTATTAGTTTATCACAGCCTACCATCCACAATACAATGGGCTTATTGAAAGGTTCAACAAGACCCTCAAGGGTATTATCATCGGATTCCCAGGCAAGCTTAGGCGAGAATGGGATGTCTTATTACCCTGCCTTCTCTTTGCCTACAGAGAGGTTCCTCAGAAGGGGGTTTACTATAGCCCATTTAAGCTTCTGTTTGGACATCCCGTTAGGGGTCACTTGTGCTAGTGAAGGAAGGTTGGGGGAAACCTCTCAAACCTCCTAAACAGGACATTACAGACTATGTCCTTGGTCTGCGTTCACGCATGGCTTAGTACATGAAGAAGGCCAGCAAAACCTGGGGGCCAGCCAAGAACTTTTAAAAGCTTGGCATGACCAAAAGGCTGTCTTGACTGTTTACCAGCCAGGCCAGAAAGTATGGGTGTTGGAGCCTGTGGCTCCAGAAGCTCTCCAAGACAGGTGGAGTGGTTCCTACACCATCCTTGAACAAAAAAGTGAGGTCACCTACTTGGTGGTCCAAGGTACTCCAAGAAGTCCTCATATGGTACTTCATGTGAACCGCCTGAAACTTTTTGTTGACAGGGCTGGCATGGGCTTGCTAATTGCAACTGATGAGGGACTGGGGGAAGAGAGTGACCATCTCTCTGATCTCGTCACTCAGAACCCTGATGATGGCTCAGTAGATGGAGTAGCCTTGGCAGGCAGCCTCGCTGATCAACAGCAGACTGATTTCAGGCAAGTCCTCAATCAGTACAGACACCTGTTTTCCCTGACACCCAGTCAAATCACCTGGTGTACCCATGAAGAGGAAACACACAACAGTCTGCCTGTGAAGAATCAAATCTACAGACAGCCTGACTATGTCAGGGACTGCATCAGGACAGAGGTATAAAATAGGCTGGAATTGGGGGTATTGTGCATTCCGACAGCCCCTGGGTTAGTCCTTGTACCAAACCCTGACACCAAGGGTGGAAAAAGAGAGATGAGGTTTTGTGTGGACTACAGAGGCCTAAATGCAGTCACTAGGACTGATGCTCATCCAATTCCCAGGGCAGATGAACTCAGATGCTTTGGCCTCAGCCAAGTTTTTGAGCACATTTGACCTGACAGCTGGCTACTGGCAAATCAGACTAGCTGAAGATGTCAAGCCAAAATCAGCATTCTCAAACCCTAGTGGGCATTATCAATTTATTGTGATGCTCTTTGGTCTGAAGAATGCACCTGACACATTTCAGAGGCTGGTGAAAAAAGTCTTAACCGGTCTGGAAGCCTATAGTGCAGCATATCTAGATGGTATAGCCATCTTCAGCTCCACCTGGGAGGATAACCTGGCCAACCTCAGAAATGTTCTTGAGGCAAAAGGCAGACCTCACTATCAAGGCCACTAAGTGCCAGATAAGTCTGAGCAATGTTTTGTTTTTATGTAAAACTTTTTATTAACACACATCAGTTCACCAAGTACATCACACAGAACGCTGCAAGTCAGGCAACATGGGTACAGTAGGTACATTCAGGAAGGCTGAGCAATGTTGTATTCTTGGGCCACATAGTAGGTAGAGGCCAGGTACAATCATTAGAAGGCATAATCCAGACCATTGTGGACTGGGTTGCTCCCACTACCCAGACTCAGGTGAGAGCTTTCTTGGGCCTGACTGGGTACTACAAAAGATTTGTGAAAAGATATGTGTCCATTGTTACTCCTCTAAATGATCTGACATCAAAAAGAATGCCCAAGAAAATTCAGTGGACAGTAAGCCGTCAAAAGGCATTTGATGATCCAAAGCAGGCCATGTGCACTGCTCCCATACTGCAAAGTCCTGACTACTCCAAAACGTGCATTGTCCAGACAAATTCATCTGAGATAGAGGTAGGAGCTATGTTATCACAACTTATTGCAGAGGGCCAGGTTCAACCAGTAGCTTTGATCAGCAGAAGGTTGACCCCCAGTGAGAAACATTGGTCAGTCATTGAGAGGGAGGCCCTTATTCTGGTCTGGACCTTGAAGAAGCTGAGGCCATACCTGTTTGGCACTCACTTCATTGTTCAGACAGATCACACGCCACTCTTATGGCTTGAACAGATGAAGGGTACAACCCCCAAACTTTTGAGGTCATCCATTTCCCTACAGGGGATGGACTATACAGTGGAACATAGACATGGGAGTTATGTTATGTTAATTATGAATTTCTAAAGCGCACGTACACCAGCAGGTCTCTTGGCGCTAAGGTTTGAGTAGGAGAAATCGACACCGGAAGCAGTCTAATTATGAGCTAGAGTAAAAAGCCAAGTCTTTAGCAGCTTTCTAAATTGCAGATAGTCTTCTTCAAGTCTCAGGGAAGTTGGCAGGGAGTTCCACAATTTCGGGTCAAGTACAGAAAACCGTGACCCTCCGGTGCGTTTGTGTCTGAATCTAGGTACTACCAAAAGATTTATATTCATGGATCTGAAGGTGCGCTGAGAGCATTATTTAACGACTCGAAGATATGAATTTGAGACACAGCCCATGTATGGCTTTGAATAGGAAACATTCAGTTTTAAACAGAGATCGCTGATCCACCGGCAGCCAGTGGAGCTCTTTCAGCAGCGGTCTAACATGGCACCGTCTAACTTGTTGGTAGATGATTCAGGCTGCTTGATTCTGAATCATCTGCAAACGATGCTTCTGATTTTGAGGGAGGCCGAGGTATATCGCGTTCCCATAATCAATTTTGGAAAGTATCAAGGGGATAATGATTTGGATGCTAGCTTCTCTGCTGAAAAATCTTCTAATCTTTCGCAATTTCCGAAGTTGGACAATGCAAGCAGATGTGACTGAGCCAATCTGCGAAATCATTGAGAGGTCCGCATATGCCCAGACTCGGATCACGGGCTTAGGATGCGCGCCATCTAACTCCAGAGGCCAGTGTGCGGGAGTCCAAAACAGAATTTTTTTTTGGAGGGGGGGGGGAATGATGATTTCGTTTTTTTCCAAATTCGATTTTAATTGATTGCTGTTCATACAATTCTTGATAAACAGCATGAGTTCCTAACAAATTCCTTTGATTTACGTGACTCTTCAATGGTAAAAATTAGCGGCATATCATCAGCATAGTTATATATTTTAATCCCCATCTGACGAAGTCTGGCAATGAGTGGCCATTTATAAACATTGAAGAGAATCGGGGAAAGAGAGGAACCCTGTGGGACACCACAGTTCATATTTACCACGTTGGACTTGTAGGGTGAGAGCCATACAGATTGCTTGTGACCCTCTAAAAAGGATCTGAACCAACCCAAGGCAGTGCCTCAGAGACCATGCCAACACAGATGGACTCCACAGATATTTCCAGTTAGAAAATGAATACTCAAGAGGGCAAGGTTAGTCTCATCTCCTTATGAGGGGGGGGGGGTTTATAGGAAATCAGGACCCCAGTCTCTCCGCTTTCTCCCCTAAATTTTTATGGTAAGTACTTAGGCACATACTGTAGGAGAGTAGGATCTGCTTCTTATGGATAGCCCCATTTTTTGCTGAGGTTTCACTGTTTTAGTCTGGCTGGGACCATGCTATTCAGGGCCCCAGTCTAGCTGCTTCCTCTCTAAATTGATTATATGTACTTTAGGTAGACTCCAGATTGAATTCTGGTGCACCCTTATAAGTCCCTAGTATATGGTATACTATGTACCCAGGGCATAGGTACCCTAGAGGCCTACCAGGGGCTGCAGCATGTATTGTGCCACCCCTGGGAAGCCATTTAAAATGACACAACAGGTCTGCTACAGCAGCCTGTGTAAGGTGGTGTATGCACCCCTTACTGAGATATAGGTTACCTATATCTCTCCATATCACTGCACCTGTAAATCCATCAGTCACCCCTATGGCAGGCCTTAACAATCCTGAAGGCAGGGTGCTGGGTTTCATGTGAGAGGGTGCCCATGCATGAGCAGAGCTCCTCTGCAGCTTTCGGAACTTTTATTCCTGGGTTGATTGTGATGCAGCCAACCATATATACTTTAGTGCATTATAACCTCGCGGTAAATGCTAATTTTGGAATGACTGCATGGAAAAATGTTGTGTTTGGTGTCAAACACCTTGGAATTATACCCCCACACCAGTAACTGGTGTGGGAGGTATGATTCTACCCTACTAAAGGGAAAAACATGACAGCACCGGTATACCCGGTACCAGCTTAACAGACCCTGGCATCGCAAAATGGATGCTGCCAGCCACAGACACGAGTCTGCCCTCCTGCTGCTGGATGAAACTCCGGCAGGGGAGGCCTGGACAATAGGTTTCCTGTCACAGGGAGGTGTAACCACCTCTCAGACAGGCTTTAGTGTATAGAAGCTGGGTGGGTGCACTCCAAGAGTGCTGTGATGTCTGCACTGGGGGCAGTGGGGGCTCTGTGCATAGTCCAGCTCAAACCGGTTGCAGGGGCTACCAGCCCCTGCTCTGGCGCGAAACTGGACAAAGGAAATGGGTGTAGCCACCCCTCTTTACTGACCCTCCCATAGGTGGGTCACCAGAGTTTGTCCCACCACTTCTTTGGGTATAAAGTAGGAACCCCTGACTACAGGACTTTAGATTTACCTGGACGAAACTCTTCTACAGATTTACTAGAACTTCTACTATCTACACGACGTTGGATGACTGAAGAATCTCCCTTGGAGTAAAGGAGTTACTACCCTGCAAGGCAGGCACCAAAGACGCATCTGTCCGGTTTGCATCGACGCTGCTCCCAAAGGACACTGATGATTTTGCAACACAGGAGGTGGGTTTCCAAGCTTCCCCGAGGCCGATCCGTGCTCTCAGCAACTCTGAGATCCAAAGCCCACGTGGGAACTGTGCAACCCGAACCCCTGGACACAGTGACCATTTGAAGCAGCATATGCTTCTTGGCTTTCCCGGAGGCTGTGCTTTGGGCTACTTGTAGTCCAGACCCCAAGCAGTGATTCCACTGAAGATTGCTGGCCTACACTCCTCGAATGACCCGTGGGCTGGTCTCTAGTGATTCCCTCTCGAGGTCCCTTCGCGATCCCTTGTCCGTCGACTTGTGGGTCCCTGAGAAGGGTACTTTTACTTTCAACTGGCTTTCCTGGTTTCTCCAGACGTCCCCTGACTCTCCATTGCTTGGAGAGTCCATAGGACTTTGCTGGTCCACACCAAAGCCGTTTTCTTCTTACTGCGTGGGTTGCAGTTAGCAATGCTTGTTGGTCTCCAATCCAGAAACTGACCCCCCCGGCACTCGACATCCTTTGTGGGACAGCTCGCCTGCAGGCTGTGGTCGTCGGCGACGCTTCCTGGTCCCCGTGGCAGTCAAGCTTCACCTCTTCGCACCTGAAACACCTGACATCGGTGGGCATTCGTCTATCGTGCCCCTGGTCACTGGAAAGTGACCCAGACTCTGTCCCCTCTGCTTTCAGGCTCTTCACATCTTCGATCCAGGCTTGGATCACACCGGACACTTCTCCTTTCCACAGCAGCAGCACTTTACAGCACATCGCCATTGAAATCAACAGCGATTCCCAACACCATTTGATACCTATGCACCCGGCTTCCCTAGGTGAGGTAACACGAGTACTCTGGTGCTCCCGTGGGTGCTGGCCCTAGAACCCCCTAAGTCTAAAGGGGTTTGCTCAAAGTCCTCTTCTAAGTGTCCTTATTCTTTAAAATGTCACCCGCGACTTTCCTATTGAATAGTACGGGGCTCACGGCTGTGTTCTCACACTGCACATGTCCCCCGTGGGTCTCCTGTGTCACTGCCTTCGGTGGTTCCTTGGGGTCCCAGCGATTCTACGAGCTCTAGGCACTGTGTATGGTCAAGTCGTGGTTCTTATACCACTTTCTTAACCGCGGCGCGAATTCTCCCACATGCGGGAGAATTGAGTGGGCGGGGCCACGTCAGCCAACGGATGTGCGCAGCACCAGCGAGGTAGTGCTCGCGACAGCCGTTGGCCGACGCTAGCACGGAACAGGTTAATATATGGTTTGGTCTCCCCCTGGGGCCCATTGTATATTGTGCTATTTACTGTCGTTTAATAACTGTGTTATTGTGTGCCTTGCTCTCTAACTTCATAAAGAGGTTAGTAGAGAGTGTTTAGAAATAAACACATATAATATATATATATATTATCTACTGGCGGTCGCCAGTAGATAGTTATAGTTAGGACCGAGTTTCCATAGGAAATCTCAAAATTCTATTTTGAATAACTTTGGCGCCGATTGACGAATCCTCGCGAAATTTTCAAAACTAATGGGGCGCTCCGCTCCGCTCCTACTCTGAAAGTCTCGGGGTGATTCGTCAAGCGGAGGCCGAGAAAAAGGGGGGGGTCCCAAAACGCGTTTTCCCCATGGATTTTTCCATAGGGACTTTAGTCGCAGCTACAGCCCGAACGGCTGAACAGAATTACGTGAAATTTGGCAGAGAGGTAGCCGTAAGGTCCATGAAGTGCCTTTTGCAGGTTTGGTATAAATCTTTTCAGTATTTCCAGAGAAAATAGCATTTAAATCAATATATATAACTGTACGCGCGCAGCGTGCGCGCTGGGTGCGCGCACCTTGCCGTGCGCGAGCGCAAATCTGATTGGTTGTTAGATCTTAGTAAACATTCGAATCGGTCGAAACCAGGAAGTGTCGGCCGCCATTTTGTCTCTTGCACTCTGAGGGGGTGAAAAACAAATGTGGAGAACGTGAAAAGGGGGCAGGGTGGACAGTTCCTGACCCCCTAGCCGTGGTCAGGGGGTCCCAGAAGGACCCCCAAGCGCCCAAAATTTTATTTATTTTTTTCGGAAAATCGCCGAGTGCGCGCACCCTGTGCGCACCACCCAAACGGAAAAAATTCTGCGAAGTTCGCGCAGCGTGCGCGCACTCCGCGGGTTTTCTAAAAAAAAAAAAATTATTTGGCCCTTGGGGGCGAAGCGCCCCGTGTGCGCACGGCACGAACTGCGTAAAGTGGGCGTGCGGTGCGCGAAGCGCACCGCGTGCACACCGCGAGCGCACGGTGCGCGAAGCGCACCGTGCGCGCGACGCGAAAAAGTTTTGTTTAAAAATATATATTAATAAATAAATAACTTAGCATTTAAAAAACGTACAAATTCACTGAAAAAACCATAGGTTTCACACACGTTATAGTTAGGAATTAGCATTTAAAAAACCTTGAAAATTCACTTAAAAAACCATAGGTTTCACACATGTTATAGTTAGCTGGGCATTTCCCTTGTAAAAAACCAATGAAATTCCCCCGTTATAGTTACTGCAGGCAACTATAACTCACGCGACCGCAATCCTCTGCTGATGACGTCAGATTTTACATCACTGATGACATATGTGTCTTTCTGAAAAATAAATATTTGTAATATATATATAGCTAAAGATTAATGGAAGAAGACATGGGTAAATAAGTGTCTAAATACAGTGTTGTAATATCTGACGTCATCAGCAGAGGATTGCGGTCGCGTGAGTTATAGTTGCCTGCAGTAACTATAACGGGGGAATTTCATTGGTTTTTTACGAGGGAAATGCCCAGCTAACTATAACATGTGTGAAACCTATGGTTTTTTAAGTGAATTTGCAAGGTTTTTTAAATGCTAATTCCTAACTATAACGTGTGTGAAACCTATGGTTTTTTCAGTGAATATATATATATATATATATATACACACACACACACCTTGTGTGGTTCTCCTTTCATTTATTTATTCAAGAGGTTAGAATCTGGTAAACCAAGCTGTTTTACACTCCTTCAAGACTTAGCCCGAAGGCTGCTCTCCATAGCTACCACTAGGATAGCTTTCAATAAAGGTTGTCTAAAACCTATTCATCAATAAGGGTTGTTTGTACTGGTACAAGGTGCCCACTATAACTAGTGGATAGCATATACCAGGCCAACTTCTCACACATCCCAGATTAGATACTGGGGTACCCTCATAAGTCCCTAGTACATGGTACTAAGGTACCCAGGGCATAGGTACGCCAGGGGTCCCCCATGGGCTGAAGCATGTATTATACCACCCATAGAAGACCACTGAATTTGCAACTACAAGCCTGCCATTGCAGCCTGTGTAAGCTGGTGCTAGCACCACTTACGAAAGATATAGGTTTCCCTTTATCTAGGGTCACTGCACTTAAAACCTACGTCACCCCTAAAGCAGGCATTTCCAATCCTGAAGGCAGGGTGCTCGATTGTAAGTGTGAGGGTGCCCCTGCATGAACAGGACACCCCTACAGCCTTCGGAGTCCATTCTCCCGGGTTGTGAGACAGCCATATAACATACAGAGGGGCACCGTGTTATTATGCGATGACCATCTCAAAACTGGCTGTAACAAACCCTTCTGTGTTTGGTATCAAACATATTGGAATCATACCCTGTAAAGGCCCTCTGTTAGGTCCTCAGGGCTCCAGGTACCAGTCTTCTAGACCCGGACAGAACAACATGGCTGCTGCCGACCAGAAAGACGATTCTGCCCTCCTGCTGTTGAGTCAAGCTCGAGCAGGGCAAGGCAGAACAATAGGTATCCTGTCACAGGGAGGTGTGACCACCTCCCAGACAAGGCATGGTGTATTGGGGCCAGGTGAGAGCGCTTGCCAGCCCACTCAGTCTGCTTGCAGGGCACATTTTGTGCCCTCCTTGCGTAGTCCAGTTCAAACCAGCTCAGGGAGACTGCTCCAGCTCTGGGGCAACACTGGACAAAGGATATGGGAGTCCCTTCCTCACTGTCCAACCCCTCCCCTGGGGCACCACGAATCGTCCCAAACCTTTCCTTAGGGTACTTAAGGGCTACCCAGAGGGTGGGTCAATAGATTCGTCGCGGGACACGATTCCTTTCAGACACCACTTTCAACGTCTGGGCACTCTGGGCATCAAGGCTGCAACCGGGAAGACTCCTGCTGTCCCTGATCTCTTTGCCCTGCTAATCTACTGCAACGTCCATTCCTGTGCTCCACACAGTAAACCTTCCAAGGCCTGTGGGCATTGAAGACACATGAAGGAATCTCTCTTGAAGTGAAGGAGTCCCTTCCATGCATCTGCAGGCACTGCAACTAAGCTGACTGGTCTGCTGATCCTAGGCTCCCACAGACGAGAGGCTCAGCACTTCAGGTGGTGCTTCTTCACATCCCTCCAGGCCTACCGTCCTCTCACCAAGTTTGAGCCCAGTATCCCTTGTCAAAGCCGCAGGAACTGAACCCTTGTGCACAGAGCTGACTTGTCATTGCAAAGGCTTATTGGCTTCTTTCCATCAAGATCTTCGGGCTTCAAGTAACCCCAACCTCAAGTTTCTCCAGTGACCAGAATGTTAGACCACACCGCATTGCTTGCACAGTGGGCCTGCTTTTTTGGTAAGCTGCTCAAGGTCCTCTCACGACACCAGTAAGAAGAATGCGGTAGTGTTCCCACACTGCACACGACCTCCGTGGGGCTCCTAGATACTCGCCTTAGGTGGTACCTTAGGTCCACGGCAATTCTCCGTCCTCTGGATATATCCTTAAGTCGTAGTTCGCATAACACTATTTTAGTATATGGTTTAGTATCCCCCTGGGCACCACTGTGTATTCTGTGCTACTTAAGTGCTTCTATTGCAAAGTATTATGTGCATTGTGTACTGTCTGGGTGTTTAGGTCAGTGCATGGGTAGTGCCTGAGTAAGAGTAATGCCTGGGTTATGTTGAGACTAAGTTATGAACAGTTGAAGACACCGCTCTTTACTTAGCCATAGCATATACAGCGGGAGTTGAGTAACTAATGGTGGCCTCATCTATCTTCAACTCCGTAAAGAAAGTTTCATGAAGAAGAGTCTGACCTTGATGGGCTCACAGTAGTTTTCACGCACAATAGCTTATGTACCCCTACACACCCATCATCATCAATCGCCTTCTTCCGAGGCCCACTTCCTACTCATGGTATTTCGCCAGTGTCAGCCATGATTGGCCTATCAGCTGCATGGTTACAATAGTAGTTCCTGGAGAAGTGTGGCTCAATGATTAGAGCGGCAGACCCTGATGCAGAGGTCTAGCCCGGGACCAGGGTTCAATTCCCCGCCTCGGCGGGTCTTGGGCTAAAAAATTCCACGGACCTGATAATTCTCGCCTCGGTGCCATTCCAATCATGGAGTCCCACTCTGCAACTCTGGGCAATAGCTTGCTTAATCTCCACAACGGCCCCCACAACGCTAAGGATGCCTGACATTCACCTTGGGGGTGCCCAGGAGTGGACGCCTCACAGGGAAAGCCAGGATGGGTTCCACAGCGGTATTCGTACAAGCGCCTTGAGACCCTTGCGGGTGAGTAGTGCGCTATACAAGTATCAATTTACATTTTTACACTCCTTCTGGACTAAGCCTGAAGGCTGCTCTCCACAGCTACCACTTAGAGAGCTTTCTAAGGTTGTCTAAGACCACTAAAATCACCATAAGGGTTGTCTGGATCAGGCCAAGGTGTCCAATTACATAAGTGTACATCATATACTGAGCCAGCCTCTCACAGCGTGGGCGTGAGCATGATTACTTCGCAAACTGCCACAAGAAGATGGAAGTTTTCCAATTCACTGAAACCAACCAATTTGGATGGTGATGACTTTGAAGTGGCCTAAAGGTAAACAACTGCAAAAACAACAATTGATGGACAGAATGCAGAACAATGTCCTACATTCTCCCCAGTACAGAGATCTGGGCCTAAATCCATCGTTTTTTTGCTCACCATGCCATTCCAGTTTGGACCCAGCCATATGCAAATCAGTCTTGACCCTGTCCCTCATGGGAACAGTCCAGCCCGAAATGCCAAGCCAGGTCCTCCCTGGACTGGAAACAAGCATCCTAGGACCGGTTTCGGGGTTTCACCCCTCCTCAGCCAGGATAGCTTGATTCCAGTGGCATGGAGAGCACGGGACTCACGTCTGAGCATACCCGTCCCACTCGGGGTGACAAATGCAAAAACAACAATTGATGGACAGAATGCAGAACAATGTCATACATTCTCCCCAGTACAGAGATCTGGGCCTAAATCCATCGTTTTTTTTCTCACCATGCCATTCCAGTTTGGACCCAGCCATATGCAAATCAGTCTTGACCCTGTGCCTCATGGGAACAGTCCAGCCCGAACTGCCAAGCCAGGTCCTCCCTGGACTGGAAACAAGCATCCTAGGACCGGTTTCAGGGTTTCAGCCCTCTTCAGCCAGGATAGCTTGATTCCAGTGGCATGGAGAGCACGGGACTCACGTCTGAGCATACCCGTCCCACTCGGGGTGACAAATGCAAAAACAACAATTGATGGACAGAATGCAGAACAATGTCATACATTCTAAAGGTAACAGCACCAGACCTACACAAGTCTGTGTAGTGGTGGTAGTGAGTGATGTGACTGACAGCGGTGCGTTGATTTTCTTATCGATTGCGAAAATGCTACGTTGTTGTGTGTGTTCACTGCTCAGTGCTGTCTGGCTCAAATCCATAATTTATTCCAAAGCCAAGTGGTGTTTGGGTGGGGCCTGTTGTTGAGGTAACTGCTGGAGACAGACATTTGCACATGCTGCCGCTCAGTCTTCTCTTCTTGTTGCAGTCCTCCTTATGCAGTTTAACTTTTTTCCTTAACTCTTCAATGCCATTGTTGCTTTTCAATCTACAGGCCCTGGCCCCCTTTACCCTCGGCCACACTGGAAAAATAATGTAACATACTGACACTTACCTTATCGAACCTCATCCGCCAGGCAACCAAGATTGACTGACAGTCCAAGAGGAATGCAGACGCAAATCCCAATTTGGCAATACAGTATCTTTTTTTTCTCTTTAATCATTACAATTTGTGCGTTATTTAGGTTTGTGTACTTGACTTCTACAGATATTTTAATTTAATATCTTTCAAAGCTCAATACAACAGTTACAGAACATAATGTAACTTGGGTCTCTGGGGGCAGACTGACAATTTGATTTGGTTTACCTGTACTATTACTCATCATCATGTCTGCATTTCCTTTTTTTCCCATAACATATTTATGATAGTTGGATGCCAAGATGAATGCTGTCCTTGTGTAGTGTTTGTCTTTGTCAAACCTTTCTCTTAAATCCCACTTCCCATCCATTCATCGAACCTCTAACCCTCTTCCCCCAGGCTGTGTGATTTATTGAGGTGTGACTAAATTAAATATACACCCTTGGGGGGCAGCCTAGCGCGCAACCAAGATGGCCGCGTAGGTGCGAGGCTCCCGAGGACCTCCGCGACCTCCTACAACTATCCTGAAATTATCCTGTCCCAGATGAGGGGACTGTGTTGGTGAGCCTGAGCTGAGGTGGCACCCGTTTTCCGCTTCCAAATCGGACCTCGGACACCGGCGTGAGCACCGATAGAGGTTTGAGGCCTTCTCCTCGCCGAACCCCGGATTTGAGCTGTGGGGCGATCCGGAGACAAAGTGAACAACAGCGGCGGACAGGGCTTGGCGACTCGCGTACTCCGCACTTTCACTTTCGCACCCCCCTTGCTGTCTCTGCGAGGTTGGGTCGCGGGGCCTTGTGTGTTGGTGTGGCCTCGCTGGGAGATCCTGCCTGCCCGCCGGCTGTGATCCACCCCGCGGATCTGAGGTGGCCCCCCCCGGAGCCCGTGACCCGGTTTGCTGCTCTTCACGACGTGGCTGGTGCGACCAGGAGACTGGGACCATGGCCACGAAACAAGATGGTGACCGGGCAAAGATAAAATCGACCCGGCGTGGCGCAGCCCATCAGTCCAACAGCATGGACCGCTATACCCTCCAGAAGGGATCTCCCGAGGTGCCACGCAGGTCCCCTGAGGGCCCTACTGATGCTCCTGATCTGCCCACGGATCTGACTCTGCGGGATGTCATGGGCGCCATCGCCGAGATGAAGGCCTCGGTGGGCCAGCGCTTCGATACACTGGCGCAGAAGATCGACTCGGTCCTCGTGGATGTTGGCCTGGTAAGGGCCGATCTTTCCAAAACCAACGACCGAGTCGATTCTTTGGCCCACACCGCATCGGGCCTTGCGACAGATGTGGCGGCCCTGCAAACGGAGGTGCGCCGGCTTAGTCGGGCGAGTGCGCTGATGGATCGCCGCCTGGAGGACTCCGAGAGTCGGGCCCGGAGGAACAACATCCGCATCATCGGGGTGCCTGAGGGACGTGAGGAGGCGGCGGCGGACCTCTTCGTGGAAGACCTGATTGTTACCCATCTCCAGCCACGGGGGCTGAGTAAATTTTTCACGGTGGAGAGGGCCCACAGGGTTCCCGGGGGAAGGCCTAAGGTCGGAGCCCCTCCGAGACCTCTCATTGCCCGGATTTTCAATTTTCGGGACAGAGACGCTATCCTGCAATCCTCCAGACTACAGGGACCGGTCAGACTTGAAAATATGGACGTTAATTTTTATCCTGATTTCACCCCAGCGGTCCAGAAGCAGAGACTGAGCTTCCTCGGTGTCAAGCGCCGTCTTCGGGATCTAAACCTCAAATACGCCATGCTTTTCCCAGCTAAGCTGCGAGTGGAGGTGGATGGTCGCACGCACTTTTTTGATCGTCCCGAAGCGGCCGGGGACTGGCTGGATACTCTGTCTGGGGATCGGGATCGGGGGGCGGAGCGGTGGGGGGAGAGGACTCGCCAGATCAGAACTGAGGGACTAATATTAGGCCTCGCTCGGGACGAACTTGATGCCACTTTTGACCATGCGTCTGTTCGTGTAAGTTCCCCTCCTATGGAGGTTGTGTGTGGGGTCTCTTGGGGGTTCTCCCTCCTCCTCTGGGGGTCTAGTTAGTTTAACTATCTATGGGGCGACAGGCACACTGCACGTTGGGGGGGCTGTTAGGGCTCATGCAGGGGTGCAGGGAGGGGGGAGCTTTGTTGGGGTGGGTGGGCAGGGATGGGGTGTTGTTCATTTTTATCACAAGGCAAACTTATTTTTGTGTTGGTTCTAAGGTGCTCTCAGGGGGACGAATGATGGCTTCTGTGTATGATGGGGGGTAGGGTTATTAACTTTGTTGTCTTGGAACGTTAATGGACTGGGGGACAGGATCAAACGAGGTGTGGTCCTGCAGTTTCTGAAGCGACTCTCGCCCGATGTAGTCTTTCTGCAGGAGACACACCTTATTGGCAATTCCTTCTGTGCCATGAATCGGCGTGGCTACCGCCTTGTGGCCCACTCGGGCTTCACGTCAGGCTCAAGGGGTGTTGGCATCATGGTAAAGAACTCGCTCCCGTTGGAATTTGATTTGGTGCTACACGATGATAGGGGACGTTACACTGTCTTGGTGGGTAGAATGGAGGGCAAAGTGGTTGTTTTTGTGTCAGTATACGTCCCACCGGGGCTGCAGTCGACCACCTTTGCAGACTTGGGGCGCCTCCTCCTTGGCCTACCGGAGGGGCTTCTGGTGGTGGGGGGGGACTTCAATGCGGTGGTTTCTGGGACTGTGGATCGTCACCCCCCTAGGGACCTCCCCCGGGCACAGGCGTGGCTATCCGGCCTCTTGGATACCCTGGGATTGGTGGACTGCTGGGGCTTAAAGCATCCCACGCAGCTGCAGTACACTTTCCACTCGGGGGCCCATGATAGTCTCTCACGGCTTGATTATGTCCTTGTCCCGGTGGCCTATGTCGGGAGGGTGGGAGAGGTGCGCCATTTGGCACGGGGTATCTCGGATCACTCCCCGCTCCTGTTACACTTCGATGTCTTTCCGAGGGGTGAGGGTAGGGTAGTCCCAATCAATTCCTGGTACCTGCGCGACCCCACCATTCGCGCTGACTTGATTAAATCCCTGCAGCGATATTTTGATGAGAATGTGGGGTCTGTGCCTTCGGCTATCTCCCTGTGGGAGGCCTTCAAGACAGTTCTCAGAGGAGAGGCTCTATCCCTTATTTCCCACGCCCGGAGGCGCGAGCGGGAGGAGGTGACCCGGGTGGAGGCTGACATAGCCGAATTGGAGGGTAATCTAGAAGGTGGGGTGACGGATGCTGCACTACATGTCCTCCAACTCAAGCAGGCGGCCTATAGGGCCCTCGTCACGGAGGCGGCCAGGGGCCTCAGTAGAGAGCAACAGGGGCGACTGTATGATGTGGGTGATAAGGCTGGTAAACTGATAGCGTGGTTGGACAAAAAGGAGAGAGCGAATCGTGTGGTCCCGCTGATTGAGAAAACGGATGGTGTGTGTGTAACTGAGCCAGAAGAAATTGTCTCCTGTTTCGCGGATTATTTCCGCGAGGTGTATTCCCCGGTCTCTTCCTGCTCTGAAGAGGATTCCCGTGCCCTGCTTAGGGATATCGCGCTGCCTTCCCTTTCGGAGGAGGACAGGGTGTCGCTGGACGCCGCTCCCACCTCCGACGAAATCGCCCTCGCCATACGTTCGGTCGCTTCTGGCAAGGCCGTGGGCCCGAATGGTATCCCTATCGAGTTGTACAAGTTGCGACTGGATACGCTGGCGCCCCACCTCCGCGCAATGTTCCTGGAGGCCCACTCGCTGGGCTCCCTCCCGCTGGACCAGCGTCTGGCTACAATCGTGGTGATCCACAAGGAAGGGAGACCTCGGGACCGGGTTACATCCTATCGGCCTATCTCGCTACTGAATGCGGAGCCCAAAATTCTCGCCAAGGTACTGGCCAATCGGCTGGTCGGCGTGGTGGGCGATCTGGTTCATCAGGACCAGTCCGGCTTTATTCCCCATCGCAACACGGCCCTTAACCTGCGGCGTTTGCATGGGGTGCTCGCACGTGTCCCATTCATACGTGAACCTGCCATTTTGGCGTCCTTGGACGCCACCATGGCGTTTGATACGCTTGAGTGGCCATACATCTGGGCGATGCTTGCGAAGTTTGGATTTGGCCCAGGGTTCATCAGTTGGGTCAAATTGTTGTATTCGGGCCCATTGGCGCAGGTGGTGGTGAACGGAAGAGTATCGGCCCCGTTCGAGCTGGGCCGGGGCACGCGACAGGGCTGCCCCTTGTCGCCGCTCCTGTTTGCGCTTGCCTTGGAGCCCCTGGCGGAGTGGCTGCGGTGGCATCCCTCTATCCGCGGTCTCCGCTGGACCCCTGAGTATGAGGACCGCGTGTCCCTATACGCTGATGACATCCTCTTGTACCTAGCCTCCCCACGTAAATCACTGATAGTACTGGTCGATGTTTTACATTCATTCGGTCGCAACTCCGGCCTTGTCATCAACTGGGCTAAATCATGCGTGTATGTGCTCTCTGGGGAGGCTCCCATCCCCCGCGGGGCTGTCCGATCCAGATCGCCTCGCGGGGGTTCAGGTACCTGGGGGTCTTCATCACTCTGGACCCGGAGGCCCGCTACGAACGGAACTTGCTTCCCCCCCTCCAGCGCCTGAAGGAGGACGTCGCGCGTTGGCGGCGCCTGCCGCTTTCGCCGCTCGGCCGGGCGGCATTGTTCAAGATGATGTCGTTGCCACGCTTCCTGTACGCTTTGCAGAACACTATGGACTTAGTCCCGGCGCGCTACTTCCGTGAGGTGGAGAGTCTGCAGCGCCGCCTGTTCTGGGACGGGAGGCCGCGTATTGCCCTGGCGAAGTTGACGCTCCCATGGTATGACGGGGGGATTGCCCTGCCTGATATTAAACGGTACTATTGGGCCTCCCAGCTAGCTGCAATTAACCATGGCCTATACGGGCCCGCCTTAAACCCGGCATTTGAAATGGACAAGATGCTATTGCCAGGTGGCGATTATAATCGGGCGCTCTATTCGAGCGCGCCCGACGCTCGTCTGACGGGCCCCACGCGTGTCATGGTACAAGTGTGGCACGCGGCCAATGCAGCTATGGGGTGGAGGGAGCGTTTGACCCGGGCGTCACCACTATACGCGTCTGACCGGTGGGGCTCCCTGTGGACCTCTAAGGGCTTTGAGAAGTGGGACATAATCGGCATTAGTAAAGTGGGGGATTTCTGGACGAGGGGAGGATTTAAAACGTTCGAGATGCTGCAGACGGAATTTCAGTTGCAGGGCAGTGAATACTTTCGGTATTTGCAGGTCCGTCATGCGCTGGACTCCGTCTTTTCGTACGTTGCCTCCATCCCGGAATACTCCCCCCTGGAGGACAGAATGCTGGATGGGCACGTCCCGGACAGCACGATCTCCTTGATATACAAAAAGCTTATTAACGACCGCTCAGGCCTGTTAACTGCCCTTCGTGCGGCCTGGGTTGCCGACGGGCTGGAGTTGGACGACGAGGACTGGACCTCTGCGGTGGCCTCCCCAAAGGAGGTGGCCATACCGGCTTGCCTTCGCTTCGTCCAGCTCAAGATACTCCACCGGGTCTACATGACGGGGCCAAAGCTTCTGCGTATGGGCTATGCTGAAGATGGGTTGTGTAAGCGTGGGTGTGGTGCTTTGGGGACCTTTCTGCATATCTTGTGGGAATGCCCGGAGGTGGAGCGATTCTGGCGTGGTGTGCATGAGGTCTTGCGAGTGGTTACACATGTGGCGCTGCTGCCTGAAGCGAGGAGATGCCTGTTGAATGTGTGGGAACCAACTGATTACTCGGCGCCGCAGACGTGGTGGGTGACTCTGGGATATATGATAGCCAAGCGTGACATTTCTCAGCAGTGGGGATCCCAGAGGCCCCAGACGGTGTCGGCCTGGAAAGAACACATGGACTGGTGCATGTTTCGAGAAAAGGTGGTGTATGTGGCGAGGGGTAAGCCAGGGACATGGGTGAAAGTATGGGGCCCCTGGAACGCCTACCGCGGGGGTATCTGTGCACCACCGTTGCTGCCTGATACCTCTCCAGCCCCGTCCCCTTAGCCGACTCCTTTCTCCGGTACCGGGCATTGGGTTCCCCCAGTCCTCGCTCTGTTCTCTTCCCCCTCTTTAGATTCCTGTGGATAGTTGGGACCCCCCCTCTAGGGGAGCACGTGCTGCTATTTCCGATTGTGGGTTGCCTTGTGGGTGTGGTTTTTCTTGTTGTTCTTAATTTAAAATGAAACCGTATAGTGGGGCCTGGCTATTGTGGCTTTTGACGTTGTTACCTCCTGAGTATGCTCCTCTGCAATGCCACGTGTTTCATAAATGTATGTCTTATGCTCCTATCATTGCTAGCGGCCGGCCGGAAGGTTGTAGGCCCATACTTGTATATTCTTGAGACTTGTAATAAACGGTTTAAAAAAAAATAAAAAAAATATATACACCATTAATTGAACACAAATTTGGTGGCGTGGATGTTGTGAATGCAACACAATCTCAAGGCAGGCCGAGGATCTTCTTCTGCTCTAAGTATAGCCCACATTGGCAATCTTATATATATTAGACCGCACAGTATTCAATATTTTTATTTTTTTCAGAGGAAATTTAATTGCCAGCATCATCATCCTTCCAGCACTAAAGGTTACGCCTGTCCACTTCATACCTCGAGTCGACTTCAGTTTCTAACTTTCACTAGGTCACCATTCTGATTATTTTTTTATATTGGTATTGCTTGTCATGTTTTCTCATTAGACAGTAATCATACTCTAGTCTCCCTCTGGTGACTCAATTTTTTTGCAAAGCTTGCATATATAAAACGGCATCAACTAAGTTTTTATTTCAACTTAATTAGTTCCCTGTGAAGAATATTGCTCATCCTACAGTTTGAGTTTGTCTAGGATGGAGTTGAACCTTGCTTCTGGATCTGGTGCTTTCACTAGTATTCGATGACTAGTCTGCAAGCATGCTGCTACAGTGTCCACTACCACCACCATGGCACCTAGGGAAACCGTGCAGCCATTGCTTCGCCTAATCACAGGTAAGAGAAGAACTGTGGGGGATTCATTGTTGAGCTAGAATAATCAATACACTAGGGAAAGTCACATACCCAGACCCCCACTGAGTCCTTAGGGGGTTAATATAGTTGCAGACTGCAGAGACTAGGAGGAGAGAGCAGTAGGACAAGTGAGGGTACCACATACCTATCTGTTGATGGGTTACATCGCCAGATTTTGAAAACATGGCTGCAGACCTGCACGGTAAAGGAAACAGTGCAAAGTAAAAAAGTAACCCTCCAAAAAAAGATATAAATCGTATGTAAATAAAAATTATTTCCCTAACAAATAAACTAGAAAGCCCAAAACACCTGGCTCACCCCTCTCCCTAATCCATGTCCAAAGTAAAGAAAGTCCAATTGCCCAAACAAATGCACATAAATAAAAAAAAGCCAAAACCCCTAGGATTTCCCCAACTCCCACATTCCCACCCTCTCCTCAACAAGTCCCACCCATCAAACAAAAGATTTTAAAAAAAGGGACAAGAGAGACCTAGCAATGGGCTAGGAGCTTTCTCTCCAATCAGTCGAACCGCTCCTCTATCCTGGCTTCCAGGTGTACCATCTCCTGGAGTATGAGGCGCTGAAAGGCTCTATGGAGTCTATAGAGGGGAGCAGCAGTGGTTGATGAATGGCGGCAGGCGGCTGCCTGACTACAGCGCCGAACAACTGGGGCCTGGATGGGGCCCAGGGCATTGGAGGCTGCAGCTGGATTGGCAGGAGTAGCTATATCAAGAAAGAAAAAAGACAAACTGTAACCAATACTCCTAGAAAAACAGTTACACATAAAATGATATAGTGGCACAGTAGCACTAGCAGTACATACCATTTGCTGGTATACCCTCAAATCCTCAGCACATTCTTTTTTGATGCGATTACACTTCCAGGCATTAAGCACTATGGCGCATACAAGTATTATTCTCTCGTTTAGCTAAATTAATGCAAGCTCAGCTTGCGCCCTAGACAGACATACGCGTGCCGACTCGATGTCTTCAACTGTTCATAACTTAGTCTCAACATAACCCAGGCATTACTCTTACTCCGGCACTAACCATACACTGACCTAAACACCCAGACAGTACACAATGCACATAATACTTTGCAATAGAAACACTTAAGTAGCACAGAATACACAGGGGTGCCCAGGGGGATACTAAACCATATACTAAAATAGTGTTATGCAAACTATGACTTAAGGATTCAATCACTCAGGCACTACCCTTGCACTCATGCAATCCATAAAGCACTACCCATACTCTCATTCAATCACTCAGGCACTACCCTTGCACTCAGCCATTTACTCCGGCACTACCAATGCACTTATCCAATCACCCAGGCAGTACCCAGGCACTACCCATGCAATCACCCAGGCACTACTCTAACTCAACCACTCAGTCAGGCACTATCTATGCACTCATCCATTCCCTCAGGCACTACCCATGCACTCATACAATCACCTAGGCAGTACACCTGCACTTTTTTTTTTGGGGGGGGGGGTGTTTTTGACTTTTAAACTGCAGAGCCCAACATAACTGGCTAAAAAAAAAAAAAAGAAAGAAAGACAAGATGGTCAAACTCTCCCCCCCCCCAAAAAAAAATCAACACTTGTGTTTTTTTTACAAGTTAATTATGCCATGATGTAGATAGCTGATTAGGATCAGCCTGGGCAGCTTGCTCCCTCTTTTCACACGCCATCACTTCTCTGGCCAATTGAGTAGGATGCTTGGTTTCTAGGTGCTTTTTCATTGATGACGTCCCACAAGAACATTTTTTGTCTCGTCCTCATGAAAGCACTTTGTGGCACAGAGAACACGTAACTGACTGCATTTACTTTCTACTCCTCCACTGGCACGGTGAAAAATGCCCACACTATACTCTTTCTTCACAGGCTCCTCAACTTCCTCTTGATCGTCCAGTTCTTCTCCTGGATGAATGGATGCCTTTGCAATAAAGCAAGTTAAAACCCCCCAAAAATAAGAAGTTGGAAGAGCCTACAAAATGAAGTCCTGACAGGCAGACACACCCAAAATAAGAGGAACAAAACAGGTGTTGGATCCTCCCTCTCACAGAATGAAAAGCTTTTGAACCAATCAAAAACTTTCTTTCCATGTCACATGGATTCCCGTACTGGACACACACCCATCGCACCTATGTTGCGCACCCGTAAGATCTGCTACACCTAATTCTAAACTATAAATGGCGGTTTATAAATTGCTTTTTAAAGAATGTTAGTGGAAGTCTTTAAACAAAACCGATGTTCAAAGTTTCCACAGTGATATTGCACACTTTTTAAAATTACACTTAAGTCGCAATCCCGGAAATTCATGCCGGCAGGGTTAGCGACTCCTAAGCGAACGGGTCACATAGATAAAAATGTGCTCTAAATGTGTTAAAGATATTTTACAACTACACTAATACTATTTTGTGTATTCAGTAATAACGCTCTCTTAAAAATATATCATATTTCGGACTAAAAACATATTTTACACTTACATTAATATAACGAATTCGTGGACCAAACTTGTAGACTCGTGACAGATGCAAGATACTGTTGCGTCCAAAAACATCTGTTTAAAACATTTCATTTTTTTTATAACTTCAGTAAAACTAATTTTTTTCACTCATAATAAACCTCTTCCTCTAAAATATATATTATTTTGTTGTAAATATGTATTTTACACTTGCATTCATATACCAGATTCGCTCACCAAGCACATAGATTTGAGAACGGAGCACAACCCTTTTTTTTGTATTAAAACAAAAAAGGACATTTATTATAATCAAACAACAATACATATTATATACTATTAAAAGTAATCATACAAAACTTAAGTAAATGAAATTACTCCAGAATATTAAAAACAATTTTTGTTTTTCTATTCATAATTCTGTCATATAATAACATACTCTACAACATGACTAATGGAGCAATATTTCGATTTACTAAAAATTGCAATCATTCAAATAAATACACTATAAATCTTTAATAGGCTATGATATATATTTTAAAAAAGCGCTTTTTAATTTTAAAAGAAGAAATTATAAATCTATGCAAACGTTTAGAGAGAAAACTTAAAAAAACACTTAAACATTTTTTAATAAAAAGAAACCATAGAGAAAAAAAACTCTGAACAACCATAGGTTTCAGGGAGATTATACTTGGGGATTCGCATATAGAAAACCTTAGAAATTCACTGAAAAAAACGACAGGTTTCAGGGACGTTATAGTTAGGAATTTGCATTTAAAAAACCCAGAAATTCACTGAAAAAAAACAGAGGCTTCAAGAACGTTATAGTTGGGAATTAACATTTAAAAAACCTTAGATATTCACTGAAAAAAAGCACAGATTTCAGGAATGCTATAGTTAGGCTGACATTTCACTCGTACAAAACCAGAGAAATTCAGCCGCTATAGTCAGCTGAGCTAACTATAACTTACGCCTGCACAATGCACTGCTGATGATGTCACATATTACATCACACATGACATGGTCAGTGACATCACTGATGACCTCTCAAATTACATCACTGATGACATCATCTAGTGACTAAGACACAGACCAGCAGTGTATTGAGGGGGACACGAGTTATAGCTAGCTCAGCCAGCTAGACCGTCTGAATTTCTCTGGTTGTGTACGAGTGAAATGTTAGCCTATCTATAACGTCCCTGAAACCTGTGCTTTTTTCAGTGAATAAAGGTTTTTTAAATGCAAATTCCCAACTAGAACATCCTTGAAACCTCTGTTTTTTCCAGTGTGTGTATATATATATATATATATATATATATATTTATTTTTTTTTCCACTGGAAAAAACAAAGGGATCAGGGACATTTTAGTTCAGAATTATATATATTTTTTTTAAAACCTTAGAAATTTACTGAAATCAAAGGTTACAATGAGATAGTTAGATTGAGATTTTACATACACAAAACCATAGAAATTCAGCAGTTCTAGTTATCTAAAATAACCATAACCCCTGCTCTATGGTTACAGTAACTCGCGCCCCCACCATGCAGTTTGCTCATCAATTTCTCTAAAAATGTTGTGGTGACATTATCAATGTCATCAAAGATGTCATGAGGGATGGAATATGTGGAGTAATTAGCAGTGCATTGCAAGTGTGCGGGTTTATAGTTACCTTAGGGCACGAATTATAGTTACTTGAGGTAACTATAACTTTTGAATTTCAATTGTTTTGTGTGTGTAAAATCTGCACTTAACTATAACATCCCTATAACCTTTGGGTTTTTTCAGTGAATTTTAAAGGTTTTTAATGCTATTTCTAACTATAATGTACCTGTACCCTTTTGTTTTTTGAGTCCATTTCATCAGTTTTCTTTCAATATAAATTGTACTACAACTTGACCCGTGGGTTCAATTTGCTAATATACATTTTCACAAGTTTATAAATACATTTTATTCACACATTCATTGTATATATAAATTTGAAAATTAAAAATTTCAAAATTAAGCTAACTTATGTAGTCTTTCTAAAAATGAAGTGCACCAAGATTTTCTTTTTTTAAATTCCCTTTATGGATCTGCAAATGTGTCCGAATTTTTGAACAAATGAGGGGACTGACTATTCTATTGCACACATTCAATACTAAAACACATTTAATACAAACATATGCTACTCCAATGTCTATAAGTGTATCACTGTGTGGGTGTGTGAGTGACTGTGTGGGAGTGGCTGTGAGTAGGTGTGTGAGTGGATTTGTGGGTATGTGACTGGCTGTGAGTAGGTGTATGGTTGCATGAGTGGGTGTGTGAGTGGCTTTTGTGGGTATGAGTGGCTGTACAGGTGTGTGACTGGCTGTGTAAGTGTGTAGGTCTGTGAGTGGGTGTTTTTTTGTCACCATATGTGGATCTACCCGAATCCATGAGGATTCCTGGCAGATATGGGAGTGTGAGTGGTTGTTTACAAGGTTGTGTCTGTGAGTAGGTGCATTTTTTTTCAGTTTTTTTAATTCAGGTCTGGATCTGCCCATATCCATGACGATCCGGGTGGATCGGCAGAGCATCCTGCGCTAAAAGAAATACTGTTTTGGACAATTTCTTGCCCATGAGGGGTCCCTCACAGACCCCTAAATCAGTCAGATGTGGTCGAGTACCTCTACTCTGACCCCTTCTATCACTCTTACATGTTAATTTCCTCCTTGGGAACCGTGTCCACATGCATAAAATATTTTACCTTCTGTCGACAGAATAAGTGCTTTCTTTACACCAGACCAGGCGGTTCAGCCATTTATCCCCCCCCCCCCCCCCCCCCCCCGGGAACAGTGTCCCAATGCACAAAATGGTAGCCGCAACTATCCTCTCGGTTTGTGGCCAGCCAATCAAGGAACTGCTATTGGTGTGCGAATCTGTTAATCCACGTCTCTAGATATACTTAAATCTTTTTACTTTAATAACTCCAAAAGTACAGAACAAATTTACATCAAATTTTAAAAGTACTGCTTCCGGACCAGGCTCTGACTTTCTGCCAAATTTGGTGTAGTTCTGTTAAGCAGTTCAGGCCTTAGTCGTGTCCAAAATCCCTGTGGGAAAATTTTCAGACCAACCCTTTTTCTCAGCCCCTCTTGATTGATCACTTCAAAAAAGGGAGGGCAGGGTTGTGTGCGCGTGTGCTTTTTTATTAATGGTGGCGATATGGTTAGATCCGTATCCATAAGTAAGAGTGTCGTTGTTTTAATAACACTGACATCGTTCAACAAATCTTCATGACATTTATTTTTAAAAAAAAAAATACATCCAGTTTGGGCCCATCATAGCAAGTTTTGTGCAGATCTGTCAAGCAGGGGCCAAAAAAAGAAAATTCCCGGTAGGATTCTTTGTTCTCCGATAAAAAATAAAAAATTAAAGCTTAAGGGGACTGCACCAAACTTGGCAAGAAGGGAGAAATTTACTCAAAGAAAATGCTTTTCTTGGTTTGGTCTAAATATGTCAAGCATTTCAGAACTTAACGGCTGGCAATGAAATCGGGTGAAAATGGTGCAGCTGCCTCTGTAGAATCCTGGGATTTTGTCCTCACATCCTGAAAGACTATGTTTAAAATAAAATTAAAAAGAAGCACTTTAGGGTGCAGGGTGAGCACACCCTATACCCCAGGCTCATGTGTGTAGGTGGGGGTCCTCTATTGTAGTAATATATGGGGCGGGTGGAAATCAGATTTTTTCACTAGCTCTGTGGATTCCCGGCAGCTCTCAAGCAAGTCACCCTTTGTGCTGTGGCTCCATTCTGGGATGCAGGCATAGGTCCTTAAAGCTTGCCCAAGGCTTGACCGATAACCATTTCTGACCCATCCCTAATGCATATGGCCGATGGCTGGGTGCAGTGAAGGGTGTGGTGTAGGACCTGACCGAGGCCCAGAGCAACAGCCCTGCCCAGCAGCCCTGAATGCCTGCAAAGGATAGAGCACAGGGCCAGGCCCATAACGCCACTGCACACAGCAGGTGTTGGATGTCCACCAAGGATAAGATGTAGGGCCTGCATGGAGGCCAGGCACAAGGCCTGGGAGAAGGCCAGTCTCTGCGCCCCACACCACCTGTGCACAGGCAAACGCTCGGTCACCAGTGGAGGGTAGGGTGCATGTTCTGCCAGCCAAGTCCAGGCATATCCCCCCCCCCAATCAGCCTGTACTCCTCACGGAGTGGTCAGATGCCAGGCCTGACCAGAGACCAGGCCACGTGCCTAACTCTTGCTGCTTATAGTATTAGGAACTCATATTTGGTGTTTAAAACATGGTAAAATATATATACACACACTGTTGATTGTGGTGTTTTAACTGACTGTTTTTCATTCGTATAATATCACTTACATACTTATATTACTTGGAAGAGTCTCTTACTCATGGCGCATGCTTGTAGTAAGATAAGATATGAAGTGTTAATTTAACAACAGCGGTGTGTGTGGTTTGTGGTGTATAGGGTGCATTAATGGAGAAATTACAAGGATCAATATTTATATTTTTAATTAATCGCATCAATAGCATAAATGAGACACCAAGTAAATTATGTTGTTTTTAAAAGTAGTTTTGTAAAGATGAAGTTACCAGAGTATAAGCATCATTAAATGAGGTCATCTGCAATCTCGAAAATTATATCATTTGAGATGTACCCAATTTTATATTGCATATCAACGAACAGCATAGCATATGCCATAGAAAAAAAAACATGAGGAAAGTAACAGGCTATTTATTATCATTGCTGAGGGGTAGGCACAACCTACTGGAGGCTTCACCTCTTGTGAGCCAAGGCTTCCTCCCTAAACACAACAATGGAAATAAAAAGCATATCTGCAGCTATATTAGATTTGTTACTGACTACATCTCAAACATTCAGTACTTCCAAAGGCCCCAACTTAACATGATTGGCTGTGCCCAGAATCCCACCAGCCTCTCAGCAGCACTGCTCTTGCATGACCCTTCACTACCGCTTTGTTCGCCATAAGTTGGCAGGGTATGCTCAGACGTGAGTCCCTTGCTCACTTTGCCACTGGATTCAAGCAAGCCTGGCTGAAGACGGCTGAAATGCCAGAAACCGGTCCTAGGAAGCTTGTTTCCGGTCCAGGGAAGGCATGGCTTGGCAGTTCGGGCTGGACTGTTCCCATGAGGCACAGGGTCAGACTGATTTGCATATGGCCATGTCTGAACTGGGGTGGCAGAGTGGGCTAAAGAACGGTGATGGATCAAACCCAGATCTGTTGACTGGGTGTGAGTGTTTGATTGGTTCTGATACTCCGTCCATCACCACCCCCTTTTTGACCCTTCACTAGCCATGTGAAGAAAGGATTTTTGTACTCACTCTGGCCCATTGTCCACTCATGGGCGCAGGTTTGACAGAAGGCTAACTATTCCCCGCCATCGAGAAGCAGCCGCATGACAGTCAGTTATCTACTTCACATTTATCAGCTTTTTAAAGGTACTGGCTAAAGTTTGACAAAGTATCTGCTTTGCTGTACCCTCAGATCCATTGGCATGACATGTAATACACCCTGACACAGTCAAAAATATTTTTGACAAAAGTGGTAAATTACTGGATCTTCCAAAGCCTATATTTTCTTTCTAGCATGTGACAGAGACATAAGAAGTTATGAATGTATCTGACACAGCTCCCAAACTGCAGGAATTTTGGAGACACACACCTGGAAAGTCTGACTTCACTTAAGCCCAATTGGGGTTTGAGGAGAAGACACACAAATTATATGTTACAGACAGCTGTCTGATGGAAGGCCATAATATACCATTTGTCTCTCATGCAATAGATCTTCTTTCCTCCCGATCGCCATACCACTATTTTTTACAGATGGCTATCCCGTGGAATGTCATAATATACAAAATCATGGGGTGCGGGTGGGGCGAGGGGGTTGACGATTGATCAAGCAGTACTTTAATCCCAACACAAACATTTTTAAATGTTATCAAAATGGAGTGGACTACACTGTGTTTTATTGGCAAACCTCAATAGGTGCAGGAGTACACATCTACTCTGTAGTGCAACTTTAAACAGTGCCGCACCAACAAATCACATGCACGGAATAACGCTGATATAAGCAATCTTTTTATATCGTCTTGCGAGGATCACAAAATGTGCCTGATGACTTGATCAGTTGGTCATGAAACATTGAAAATAAAATCCTTTTGTTAGCCCATTTAAGGTAACCATGTGTTGTTTTATGGGGATGAGCACTTATTTATATTTTACTTGGAAAATAAAAAGGTACAAAATAAATTGGCTCAGGTACATAGGAATTCTGCTTTTCTGCTGGTTCCACATCTCATTATAGGACCCCAGCCTCCCCTTGTCGTTAACCTGCTTGATCACACTGGTTGCAATCACTTCATTGCATTTCATTACCCAAAGATTTCCTGTCTCCATTTTGTACTTCAAGACGGTCTTCCCACAATGCACAACTTTGAACCCCACAGGATGAATTTCTTGTGCAAACTCTAACCTACAAATTGTATTCCGATCATAAATCGATACCCCCCCCCCCCAATATTATCATATTGAATACATATTTCAGTGTCATCTGCAGAGCCAGACCTTTCTGAGGCAGTCCCTTTGAAATGTTGAAGGCAATGCATGCATGCATCTGTAGCCCTTGCCATCATAGTACTCTACTAAATCAATCTTTATACCAAGAGTTAACTTTGCAAGCACACCATTTCCTAGATTAGACACAGAGCCATTTACCCGACTGTGACGCTCACCGAAGCAACATGCCATGACATTTTGTATTCTTTGTTGAACAGTGTCCAGGGTGGTTCTAAAATCCATGGAGATGCCCTCCATTAAAGAGAAGAAAAAACGTTTATTAATCTGGCTGGACACCCTTTGGTGAATCCATGCAGTCTTGAAGCCTACAACTCCATGGTTCCACAAATTTCATACTTCCACGTTTTTCCACATTAATTTCTTAAGACTATACCTGCCTCTCTTTATGGAGTACAACCATGGCTCTTCTACTGTATCCTGGCAGCTGTCAGTAACACTGCCAGATTCTTATGGGTGACTCCCATTTTGCCCTGTATCATTATTTATCACTGGTTGGATTGCTCCTTCCATACTCTTTCATCTGTAAGTTGGCTACTATTCATGTTTCCCCTGCACCACTTATTAAAACATGCATATATACACACCATTGTTTTACTTTGTGAATAACATTTCAAGGAAGGTGCAACCTTTCTATTTGTGAAATGCATTATATCATCTAGCAAGTTTTATATAAAATTGGTTCACTCCTTCCATATAGTACGTTGGTTTCATGCTTTCTATAAACATTGCTAATCCTAGCAGAGACAATGCTTGCAGGTTGTCTCCACAAGTCAGTTTTAAGAACCATGTCTGAGACACAAGATGTTCAAAGAATTTACAAACGCACTTAGCAGATAAATCATCATAAAGAAGATCATTTTAAGTTAGGCTTCAAATTATTTCCATAATTGCTCCACCAATAGGACTGCTTCCAGACACATACATAGAACGCAGACAGGGAGGATCCCACTATAGAACTGTCTTCATAACCGAGGCAGATATGGAGTCACAACATTGGTGAGTTGAGGAGGACATTCATCTATTTCATCCGATGCTAAATGATCAGAACATTCTTTCCACTTGTAAAGCTATTTTCCATCCAATCTCCATAGAAAACACATCTTGGTGACTTTGTAACAATTCTTGACATTAGTACGACAGCAACCAATTTTTATTATCCATTTTTATGAAAGGAAAGTCACAGTTTTTCCCACAATCATATTACATCTCCCCTTGACTCTCTCCTCGACAATAAAATAGTTACATAGGTGGATACATTACAATACTTAACACTGATTAGTACTGCATGTATTAAACCTTAAGACCAATAGATTACCTCTCTTAAGACAAACTGCCAAGCTCCACCTCTCAACCAGACTTTCAAATTCTTCTCTTTAAATTACACAAACTCCTGAACCACTTTCCCCACTACCTGCAAGTGTATCTTACCCTGACTGCTATAGACTGTGCATTGCATCTTTGAAACCCTGAACATGCTCATGCTGCACATAACACAAAATGAAATAAATTAACAGCTGACCTGGTACTCTAGATTGGTCTATCATCTCAATAATCTCATATTAAAGTGGGGAAAAGGCCCAGTCCCAGCCTAAATAGGAACTGATAAGATTGCAAAACATTTCCCTTTTATCTACCACTAACTGAAATCAACCTTATTTCCTATTTCCAGTGCTTGGAATCGGTCTGCTAAGTAAATTCATATCTCCACTCCTTCGAACACATACCTTAAAAAGTAAATCTTACAGGTCCAATAAAAGTCACCTCCTTCTAATGATGTACCCTAGATCGAAAGAACAGACTTACATTTAAAAATGTAAGTTTAAATAGTAGCAGTGAGTGTTTGACATTTAACATCTGACAAAGGAGCCTTCTGTGAAAGTATCTGAAGATTGGTCTATACACTGCACTATAAAAGAACCTTACTAATAGAGGGACTAACAATTCGCTACTTCAGGCCAAGAGCACCATTTTTGGATCTAGGTAAAGTCTATCGACTATAAAATCTCTGAGGAGTTAATGCTTATGAAAATATATTGATCGAAAGAACAAAGAGCAAACTTACAGTGCAGCTGCTTCATGGTGTTTACTAAGATTTATTAACTGAAGAAGGATCATTGAGCAGTTTAGACCCATCGAAAGAATGGCATCTAAAACTATGAAGAAGGGTCAACAGTTCTGTTGATTATTCAGGTGGTCTCTTCTAAAGTTCCAACCATCTGTTTGATACAGACAAAACAACTGGCTCATTCCAGGAGCCACGGAACAAACCAAATAGCAATTCATCTTGATTACTACTGACACAAATCAAATTGTAGTCTGTAATCTCGAGCTGACTGGGCCAAACCTTAACATCCTTTGCTCTAGTCACACACAACATTCGCTGTGCAATTATTAACTGATCCCTGGAGTTTTTATTGGCCCTCAGACTAGTTCTCATTCACAGGGGTGCCAAAGAGTTGATTGGCATAAGCTCAATTCCTAGAAGATAGAATGACCATCATCTCTCTCCCTTTCCCACCTATTCTCCCCCTGCCTCCCCCACTAATTTCTCCTTGTTTTGAGGAAAACATGAAACAACCCTGTTGTACGTAACAAGGACCTTGGCGTGACAGAACTTAGTAGAATGAGACTGTGGAAGCCATACATTCATTCAACACAGTAAGATTGTACTGGTTTCTGGAAGCAGACAGGGTCCAAAGAATCCTAATTCAACATTTCCCAGATGTGCTCAATTAAAGCAGTAGGATCTTCATACACTCACATACCTAGACTGCTTCAATATACTTGTAGTGTTTTAAGTAATTATATAAAGATAAGGAAAAACATACCATTCAGTTTTACACTTAAAAGACGTGGGTCATATACACAGTTTTAAAATACCGATAAAAATAGCTGCACAAATATTATAATGCACCCCACCTGCTACGTCTGTAGAGACTATGCCAGGCAGTGCTTTAAAAACATTAAATAATTCTCCCAGTATTACACACACCTGAGACACACTGAACCGAGCGCATTAACCTTGCTCCCATCTGCTTCTTTGGATGATCTCGTGATTTGCAGTGTCAGAAAAATACCTTTGCTCAACAGAATACGACTGGTGCAGAGAGAGGTTTTGCAATTAAAATAAATGTAAACCTTTTCACACCATGCACGTTCAGAAGGGCAATTCCAATGACTACTGTCATTACCCAGAAGGTTAGAGAACGCAAGTCTTTAGGACAGGAGAAATGCCACATAGCAACGGTTTGTGATGGAAGCAGCTTTCTTTTTCAGAATGTGCCTTGGCATTCTCCTGCTGATGAGACACATGGGTCCCATTCTTGCAGATCTTCAGATCTGAAAAGTCCACAGCTCCAACAAGGTTGGCAGAAGATATGGTCATCCATCTAAGGGCTTTCCCAAGTAGACCAAAGTCACTTCAGTGTTGCCATAAACAGCAGATACTGCTGGGTACAAACAGGTCTTTGGCAATCCACGAAAAGCTACACCCAGGAACTCATAGCCACGCTCGAAGGCCAAGGTCTTGTCGTCCATGTCCAAGATAACCCTTATTCGTTCACCTATCTGGGGAAAAGAATGAAACAAAGGAATACATCAGATAGTACATAAGTAAATTGTAAAGTTGAACAAAACTATAATACATTTATGTAGTTTACATGCATGAAAGTAAAGCATTCAGCTATAAACTGGCACTATATGTACTGTGATGAATTTAAGGTACTAATTTAAATGACATACAGCTAGAAAACAAAAACTTGAGAAAGTGCGGATGGGAATGAACCCTGCATTGCAATCAAAAACATTAGCATTAAAATAAGACACAGAACAGCGAATTACTACCTAGCTATTAGTGGTATGATGGGCATGTTAAGCATTAGGAGCAAAACTCCATCATTGTCAAAACAAAGCAAAAACAGCAATGTTAACAATGAGAAATTGTGACAGATCTTGAACGTGATTTCATGTTCCTTAAATTTAGCAATTACTATGCAAGGAAACATTTGTAGTCATTAGATTCATGAGTATTTTGATCAGAAAGGCATACATGGGGAAAAGGGGGGGGGGGAAGAATACAAGATTACTTCAAAAGATGGTCTGAATGTAATGCATGGCTACTGTAGTCTGGAAAATAGGGCGAGGCAAATTTGTAACCAAAAGCAACTTTTCAGAAAATGTGGTCCACAGCAGTCTTTTCAGTTCAAGGACCAGGTGAAGGGTTTGGTGTACAAGCAGAAGTATGGATATACTTCTGAATGTGGAAGGTAGGTAGGTTTTTAGACTCCAAGAAGTAAGGGTACTATGGGCGCCTACTAAGACATACACTGAAGAAGACAAATTTACCTCAAGGATAGACACTTAAGAGTAGAGTGGCACTAAAATGGTGTTGGCAGAGGTGACAAAAAAACCAGAAGCTGGAAGTGTTCAAAGTGGGTTTGACAGGATGATAGCAATCAGAAACATCTACCAAAAGAACAATTTACCAAATATCTCCTCTTATTAAAAAGGTGAATATTACCTTTATGGGGACACAGTTTGCCTTAATCTGTGGCAGGACCAATAAACTGAGAGTTACGGGTCAGTACTGGAGAGAGAGAGAGAGAGAGAGAGAGAGAGTGCGAGAGTGAGAGAGAGAGAGAGAGTGTGTGTGTGTGTGTGTGTACACACACACACACACACACACACACACACACACATGTAGAACACACGCTGGGAGGACCAGCTCGGTCCTCATAGTGTGGGTTAACCATGTCAGAACTAGACAAACAGATTTGTGAGGACCGGTTCATTGTGAGAACCCGTCCCTGGAGTGTGTTTAGATACTTTCTAGAAGTGCATTAAAAGACTAAAAGCACTGTTATATTTGCCTCGGCTCGCTTTATAACCTACCCTACAATCAAAGCGCAAATGGAGGTAGAATAGTAATTACACACTTCACTATGGTCAATGGCCAGTCCTCATAATAAGAGGTATGTTATGGTGTAGGTGTGTGCGTGTGTGTATCTCACTCTGCAAGGACTGGAGCAGTACTCATAGCGTAAATAGACCCGGAAAGAAGCAGACAGACAAACACCATCTTTGCGAGGACTGGTACATTAGGAGGACCGCCCCAGTAGTGCGTTTAAAGAGCTTGTGAGGGAGTGTATCAAAAAACTAAAAGTGCAGTTATATTTGCCTTGGTACATTTTATAACCTCCCTTACTATCAAAGCGCGCGTGGAGTTAGAATAGTAAATACACACTTCATTACGGTCAATGGTCAGTCCTCATAATAATCGGTATCTTATGGCCGAAGCATCAGCAGAAGGGAATTAATTATGGGAACCTGCCTACAGAATTGGACTAAAGGGAGTCACCATAAAGGTAACCATTTTAATTTTCTATAGTGGCCCTTTACTACACAACTGGTGGGTATATCCCACTGCAAATGGCACAGGAAAGGGCAGCATTGAGGAGCTTATTCCTAGACAAAAAGGTTTCATAGAAGTTCGTGGTCACATTTTCTATCACTCTGTGAGGAAGCATCTAGAGCAAATGCTAAACAGAGGATTTATTGTTTATCCCACGTTGTCACCAGACTATTTCTCAGACAGGTGCATGCCTAAAAAAATATCCCAGTGCTACCATAGTCCCGATACCGAATGGAGGCTGCACTTCATGCTGACAAGTAATGGATGATGCACGATTGTGACCTTTAAATCTGATTGGCCAGCATCATTTCCCACTCAAAGATCACAAATATGTGGTCTGATGAATTCTGAAGCTAGTCAGTAGCCAATGAGTGGCTGGCCGGTTTGGTTGCAATATTAGTGGTTCTGCTGGGTGTGTTGCTGTCAATTATTCGAGTCAGGAAGGTTTTATATCCATTGAATCACTTCTATGGGGTTGCCTGGTTTCTTGGAGATAGAGCATGGGCTGAACTTTTGCTGTCGATTCAGATGCAGAATTTGAGGACTGTCACAGGACAATTTTACCTATATAATTTACTAAAAAAATAAAAATACAAAAAAATCATACAGCTCGCAAGCATGGCGGGGTCTGAGGGCCAATGTCAAGGTAACTGCGAGGACTTAGGTGGAGGTCAGAGCAATTTTTGCTTGATGATCTTTGCTGTGTATTATCTTGATCATCTATGGTGGATGGGGTACGAATGGTGCCGATCCTGTATGCAGATGGATTTTGAAGGGGCTAACTGGATTGGAGTAGTGTTGTTCCAGTTTGGATTCCATCACTCTTCACATGTTTGCTGCTGGGGAAGACTGAAGGAGGGAAAATGTAAAAGACACAGACACTTGGACAGAGAAGAATGTTCTTCTCCTGCATGGATTTGTCTAAGAGGGGTAGAGTGGGAATGTGCTGCTTGGGGTGCAGACTTTCCCATGCACTTGTCTATTGCTATTTACATCTTATCTTGTTAAGGTTTGAGATGCTTTTTACCATCCTCCTCTTTGATGACTGACAGTTCACCTTATGCACATCTCTTGTGCACTTGGTAACGGTCACAGCAGGTTGGAGGGCTGATAATGCACAGTGGGGCATACACATAAAAGGAACTCATTGTGCTGTACAGAGATGTAATTAGGATGGCAGCCTTACCTCCCTTCTAAGCCTACAAGGTCCTTCAGCCCGGTCTTCTACTAAAGACTCTCATACATCCCTTTAAATTCACTCATCTCGGTGTTCCCTTGAGGAACCACAGACTGCATCACATAGGAGAGTGGTGTGACAGTCACCCAGACGCATCACCCTCTCTTTTCTGGATACTGTTGTACCACAGGACAACATTACAACCCAAGATATACACTTATTTCACAATGATACAAACAAACTTTAAATTCAGTAAAAATAAGCATTTCCTGAACCCACATGTGACACTACTTAACAGTATATATTTGGCACAGCCCCTTGCACTATCATACACACATCTTGGCTCCAAGTCATACAGCTTGCAATGTTTGTACAACCTGAGCAGCACATACATATCAAATTAACGCCTATCTCACATGAATATTGCACATTAGACAACCCCCACAGCAACGCAGCTATATCCTCAACACACCTATATTCTCTCAACAATATAGATCTAAACCACCCAGAAGAAATACCTTCACCTTATCATACCCACATACACATGTAACAAAGCCAGATAATGGGCAAAGATCCCTTAAAACATAACAGCCACCTCAAGCAGAGCAATGGACTATGGTAACCCAAGAGGAAAAGTGTATATTTCTCCACACAGAACGATACAAAGATCAAGATGGCCATTATCCAATACAATCTATCTGTGCAAAACACACTAGTAGTAGCCAGATTGGCTGTTATTCAATAAACGCACCTCTAAACAATACGAAACAAACAAATGCAACAAAAACATACCACTCCGGACGCCTGATGAATTGTCATCCAAACTATGAGCAGGTACAATCTCCTGTATGCATCATGGCCGAGATTGGTGAAAACCCTAGTCTGGCCATTATTCATTAGGGACGACATTCCAAACATGGCATTAAAACGTCTGTGCTTATGATGTTTTTTTTTTTGCTAGGGGAATGTAAATGCACTGTAGGTAAACCAGTCTACATGAAATGCGCTGCTGTACTCCAGGGGGATCCCAAAAAAACCAATCACTGTTTACAACAGTGCCCAGCCGTGGCCACAAAGTGAACGCGGCTTGAAGCATTTGAAATCCGAAACCGAACAGCCATATTGAGCATAGCTCCCACTATGAACAGCAGACTCTGAATGTTTTAATGGAGCCATCACATTAACGGCCTCACCGGCACCACCCCGCTGTGTGCGGCCGCCCGTAACACTGTCCACATGTCACTTGAATTTCTAAAATGACCAAGATATGAGCTGAAAAGCATATCTAGGTCTGGATTGCAGTAGGAAAGGAAAATAAACCACCCTGTAAATGAGAGAGATTAGTTTACAATAACAAAACAAAAAACAAAAAACAGGCACGCCAATTAAGTAGATACAAAAATAGTTGTATTACACTTGATTAACAATTAGAGGGGTATATCTCTGGTATTTAGCACAAAACTATAAATGTTCATTATTGAGAACATCTTATAGCCCCACACATGCAGGGGAGAGAAAAAAAAAGGAATAAAGAATGGATTATAACCATATGGTATCCATGGCCATCCAAGTTGATCCTTTGGGACTGGATCCTTCCCTCACTTTTAAAAATATAATTTTGTTGGTGAACTTGCTTTGTACACTATTTTCAGTGGCAAGGGGATAGTGTAGCACTCAACTATTATTTGAAAAATGTTCTCGCATTATTAAGAATTTGATTCTAGTTGTGATTTGTACAAGTATACAAGAGAACAATGGAGACAGATGGTGGAAAACACTTCGGCATCTTAAAAGAAATAAGAGAGTGATTTCATACAAAGCTCATTCAAATGTAGACAAAAAGGAGTAGCGCTGGCAGGTAAATATGCCAGTTCAAATTTAAACTGTTAAAATCATAAAAAGGTCAGCAGAAAAACAGGAAATGTAGATTGAACACAAAGAGGTGATGGTAACCACCGGATGGACAGTATTCCTGTGCACTGAAGTTACGGGACAAAACAGTTGTCTACAGTACTTCAAGACTCTCCATTTGGAAGACTGGCGAGTTCTATACAAGTACATTTTTCCAGCAAAACCAGCTAACATCCATTTCCCAGTATGGATTGGGCATTAACAAAGTTAAAGACCTGGAAATGTAGTGCACTGTATTGGAATCTCACCTGGTACTTTGGTGCATTGTTGCACTGCGGGAAGCTACCATTCACCTCTCCGTTGTGAAGCAGGTTATTATCCACCAGATTCCATCCCCAGCTCTGGTCATCACTTCCCAGTAATGCAACATAACCTTGACACTGCATAGGAGCACGTTTGGTTGCGATTCCAATTACAGCAACTGTGCCCAGGGGCCCTTCCCACCAAACTTCCCAGGCATGGCGCCCTTCGCTGAAGCCAATCTTGGTCCGTGCACCATCAGTGCTCTGTGCAATGGGGTTCCGATGTAACGTGAAGCCATTTTTCTTTATGTAAACATTTCGGGAACAGTCACTGGGGCTAAAGCCATGTTGGAAGGCCCGGATCTGAAAAAGAACAAAAGTTAGATTGAGAAAGAAAACAACAGGCAAAACAATGGGCGATGCAAGAACAGACACAGCAAGGTATCATGAACCAGTAATACCAATTATTATATTGGAGGCCACTATCTCCTGCAAACCACACTTAAAAGACCCAAACAAACTCTAATGCTGCCCAACTCTAAAAGAATCATTTACATCTAATATACATGTGCTTGTTTGGAAGCTATGAAGATTCGTATGCAGGAATCACCCAAACAGCAGCCATCATACAAAGAGGGTAAAAAGCATATATATGTAAGTTGCAGCAAAACTAAGAAATTTGCACACAGTCAGAGACGTAGGTTAAATGTATCCATTAGCTGATGTTTTAGAAGAAGAAAATAAAATTAAAATGATGTATCTATTAATCTGTTCCTCCACTAAATGCACACTCCTACACCTAAACTCAGGAATACTGAGATTCATTTACTGACAAATGCCCAAGAGTGACCAACAAACAGACGAATGGTAAAGGCACCGAAGGCGTTATAGGTATTTAGTTAGTTTTAAGTTGGGTTGCTCTATTATGACTGTGTGACGGCTAAAGGAAGATCACCAGACACATTCTTATGGTTATAATCGATACCAAAAGTGGGCAGTTAGCCACACGTTTGCTTATAAAGTACTAGAGTGTTAATACAAATGAGGATTTTTTTTTTATATATAGCCACTGTGCTCTTCTGCCTTCCCAAAATACTGTGAGAATTATATAGTCACTTTTTGCTTAGACCTGCAGACATCTGACCTGTGACACTCCCAGCTGCTGAACAATGCACAAATTAAGATACAAAAAATAAATTAGAATGTATAACATATACGTACACCCACAGCACTGGAATATGAGATCTCTAGATTTTGTGATTTTAGTCTTCTGTTACGATCAGGACTTTGAAAGAAATGAAAAAGTAGTCTGACCAATCCAATTTGAGATAGTAAGAGATTTGTATACAGGGATTCTTTATGAAAATCAGATGTACTGTAATTTTTGTTATTGCTGTTAGGGAAGGTGCAAAGTTGTAGTAGGTTGTTGTCCAATAGGAAGGATTTGAGAAGGAATGTGTGAAAGTCTGTCTTTTTTCCCAGTGGAGTTTGAAATGCCCAGCCAAGTCTGATCTCAAAAAGGTGGTCAATTGATCTGTGCTTCAAACGAGGAACCAATAAACTGCTTTTGCTTCTAGACAGGCGATGCAAGATGCTCAGCTTTGGGTGAGAGACTGATACTAGATCGGTGTGGTTTGGCGTTGGTAAGCTCCAGCCATATACCCCTTAATATGCCCAAATGTACGCTGCAAGTAACCACTGAGCTCAACTTGCACATATATACGATGAATAAACAATAGGGTAATGGAATTCTTAATGAAAAGGCAGAAGGAACAGTCGTGAAGAAGAAAGGCACCGGACGAGAGCTCACACTGGCAGATGACAGCACCAGCCATATTGGGCCTAGAATTCTGGGACATCCTTATGACACAGTGGGACCAATGTGGCTGCAGTGGCACAATCTAATGTGGTCTCTCCTACTGGTCTGTAATGGTGGAGGAGTACTGCTGGGAAAATGTGTACCCTGACTGGCCAAATGGTATTGTGATATGCCTACTACACTATTAGAGCAAAACGACTTTAAATAACAATGTTTGACAGCTCAAAGAATACAAGAGAGGCTACATAAAGGCACTTCCTTGATTACATAGAGTGGGATAAGGTCTGCCCTTTTCTTTGTTGACATACTGGCAGCCTTTCTAGCTACTTCTAAGAAGTACTTTGAAAATGTGCTGAAAGTAGATTTGAAAATACTTGAGAACGTCATGCACGACTGCCAGTGATTATGTGTAGTTGCACTCATCTCATTCCATCCTGAGCACATAATAGTCTCAGACCCTATTAATCATGGAAGAGAATGATCGTGCTGATGACAGCAAAGTGACCTACTAACTGTGCTGCAGAGAATCATAACAAGAGATGAGAGGAACCTCTACTGAATACGAGTTGGTGGAGAGTTATATCCCAGATAAAGTACTCCACAGTTTAGTAAGACTTCTTTTCAACAGGCTAGGAGACTTATTTTTATAGCTAGTTGATGTAATTTACACAGGGCTCATAACAGTACTCTGCTTTCTTTTGCAGTTTTGTTTCCATGAAGTCTGACACAAGCAAACTGTAACACAACCTTTGATTATGTTGGAATAAGAGGAGTATAAAAAGAGTAACAAAATCACCGAGATGCCCGAGCTCCAGCGAAGTGATGATGTATGTGTCAAAAACTCAAAATCCAGTCCCACTCAGAGAGCTTGATGGTCAGCCTCCCAGATCTACAAAATAACACTGAACCTAACTTTTACAGATGAACTAAAGCAGGTTAAAAAGATAAATGGAATCCCATGTTTGGGATAGATGGTCAACAGATCTACCGATACCCCTCACCGACAGTGAATGACAGTGTTCGCACGTGTCCGGGAAGTGGCCAGCAAAGTTTGTTTCAAATGTATACAATTTCATTACCTACACCATACATACATGACCCCCCTCAGATGTGCACGCTTCCATGAGATGCGCTCCTCAGAATGTCCCCGCTGTGGGGCTGAACCAGCTGCATTCAATCACGTGGCGTGAGATTGCCCTCGGCTCTACTGGTCAGGAGAGCTAGAGACACTTTGATTGGCGACTGGCCTTCAGATCTGTAAACAATTAAGCACTGTCTCCTAGAGGGTCCTACCGACCGCTAAGGCGAAGACCAGAACTCAATGTAAATTTGCGAACTTGGGACTGGTGCTTGCTAGGCATCACATAGTGATACACTGGACACAGCCCTAGACTGCCCAGATGGACAGCAGATATGTGTAAATGGGGGGTGGCCGAGGAGCGACGCCTCTGTATAGTCAACACAGACGAGAATGCCGAAAAAGATTTGGAGACATGGGGAATATTGCTGGAGAAGCTGGGGACTATCGGGCAGATGGCTGTAGGAGCCGACACCCACTCACAGACTGGGACCCCCTGGCACACCGACGGGGGAACCCCAACAACCCGTATAAGACCAACTGACATGGGAGTTTTCGGTTTTTAGGTCGAACCTAGCGCAGCGCGCATGTGCTGCTCTAGGAAAACCACTTCTTGGAATCACTCTGGGCTTCCCACACGCTTGAGCGTGTGTTTTTTTTGTGTGCATTATTTTCACTGATCTTTGCGTGTGTCTTTCTAAAAACAGACCACGCAATTGGGCAAAGGCGTCTGCATGTATCCGCCCACGGCTTGCGGTTACGAGCAGGGGCGCGCTGTGTGCCATCTGTTCGGTTTCGGATTTCAAATGCTTCAAGCCGCGTTCACTTTGTGGCCACGGCTGGGCACTGTTGTAAACAGTGACTGTTTTTTTTGGGATCCCCCTGGAGTACAGCAGCGCAGTTCATGTAGACTGGTTTACCTACAGTGCATTTACATTCCCCTAGCAAAAAAAAAACATCATAAGCACAGACGTTTTAATGCTTGTTTTGAGTTGGCAAGGGAGCTAATTGGTTTTTGCAGGGAGAGGAGATCTGTGGTCGTACTTTGATGGTGAGCTGGTCGCCCCTACGACGCCACCCAGCTACACACTGCAGGAGATACATAGGGCAAGGTCTCTGTACTTCGCTACCAGATACACTAAAGATCATTCAGAGGGGGAGTTGGGATGGATCTAGCTGTAAAAATCACATTGGTCCCTGCTGTTAGAAGATATATGAGAAGTCCTGCTCTGCCAACCACTGCCCAGTTTTTCTTTCTTCTTTTTAATGGTTACGTGTTTGATAACTGCATCGCTGTTACTTATTTACCTAAAAATAGTGATATGCACCTCTTTTAGCATTTTGACTGCAATACATGCTCTAGCAAGCACTTTCCACACGTTTGCAAATACAATTATGTAATGCATATATGATGTATATGCTCGTACTGTATACTGCTGCTATGTGTATTCCAAATTAAAGACAAGTCGTTTTTTTTTTTTTTTTTTTTTTTAACATGGAAATGGAATCCACAATGAATGCCACTGCCAAAGACATAAAAGTGATTGGTGACAGGTACATTCCAATGAGGCGGCCTTTAGATTAATGAATGGGCACGACGGTGGAAGAAATGTAATGAACTTATGCTTTAGTCTCTCGAGAACCGAGAGAACTCAGACAATGATTGAAGACTGATCATGATAAAATAACATTGGATTAAGAAGCGTGAAACAAACTGCAGAAAGAGTGGAAAAGCACATTTTTGAATGGAGTTATTTTGGGTATGTTCTCAAAGAAAAAGAATAGACTCAGTAAACACCGTATTCTGTACCAAGACAATAGAAGTTACAAACATAATTTATATAAAATATACTTGTAGGTTCATTAGAAGACATCACATTAGAATCATTACAAACCTAAAATAAACTGAACATCTAAAAGCAATTATAAAAATAGAAAAAGCAATATTTAAAAAAGGCATAGTGGCTCCAGATAAACTGTTTCATAACTTGATGCACAGAGTCGTTATGCCACATGTTTATTTTTGAACAATGCATACAAAAAGATTAGGCGTGGGGAGACAAAAGCTTCACAACAAATAAAATCAAAGCCAGGTGTATCAAAGACATGAATAAGACAATAACTACCCAGGTGAGCGAAAGTAGTTTGCATCAGAAACCTAAACTAAAAAAAAATCATATTTACAAACTAATGTTATTTCAACATAGGTTACTTCAGCACTTTAGCCCCGATACTCCAACTCCAGTGGAGATACTTAGTGACTGCACTCACAATTGACTCTTTAGTCTTGGCACGCAAAATCCTGAGTGCCACCTGGCACTGTCTGACTCCAAGAAAAAGAAGAAGACTATACAATTAACATTGCCAGAACATACAGATCAGGAGCGCTGAGAACTTCGCCAGGAATACATCCAAGAGGACTATTGACTAAGCTGGCCTTGTCGATCTTAAAAGATAAGATTCTGACTCAAGCAAGACGATCGGATTGTAGTGACTTTCATGAAAATCAAATACAACTCTTTGAAGACCAGTAACAAAAAACACTTAACAAAAGGAGGCCACTACAAGAGGACTCAAAACAAATCAAATATAGCTGGGCTTTCCCCCGTTGCAATGGATTTTGGGCATGATGGAAGACGAAGTTCAGAGTTCACTGAAGGACACAGTCACACATAAAATAGAATTGGAGAAGACAGGAAAGAATTCAAAGTAGTAGGCGCTTAGAGAGCATAAGCTGCTGAAACGGTTGACTGAATGTGAGCGATAGGGGTTTGGTATGAGTTTGAGGAAAATGTTACATTTGTGGTTCAATTGGTGATTAACACTTCACTCTGGTTTCAATAGTAATTGGTGGCTGCACAATTGGGAATTATATGTTGGGCCAAGGGCATCAGTGGCAGTGTTGGCTGTGGGTGTGACCTCAAACACACCGGGTGCGTTTCAATTCCCTACTCAGTTCATGTGCCTGTGAATACTGGGAAAGGAGTGGTTCAGAGGAGAAGGGCTGCAACCAGATCAGAGAACTAAAACAGAAACCATACACTACCCTTAATAGTACTAATCTAAGTGGTCGTGAACAAAGATTACACAAACTAGATGGATGATAGGATTAGTACCATGGAATGAAAAACGGCTGAACAACCCCATATTATTTTTTCATAAGAGACCCACCCAGCCTCTAGAAACATACATTTAATGGATCAGAAATAATTCCTAATTCGGTTCCATGCATCAAAAAGAGCAAAAAAGCAGAAGGTGTGATTTTAGAATTAAATTGGAATTTGCAATTTGAGCCATTGGAAGTGATAAAAGCCAAAAAGGAGGGTCGATATCTAATAATGTGTTATGCCAATTTGTATAGCACACTAATCACCTGTGATGGACGCTTATATCGTGAGGAGCTGCTGGACCTTTCAAGTGCAATAGCTTTGCTTGAAGATCTAGATTTCCTAAAACAGGAAATATAGAAAAGGAAAAGTCTGGAGCAACCCATCGCAGTAACAGAAGTGGAGAAATGAATTAAAGACCTTCAGCTCAATAAGGCTCCGATGCCTGGCGGACTCACCAAGTCCATCCATATTAGCTCGCAAACGGTTATACTATTTACTTCATTAACAAAAATGATAAACCTAATGGGTCTTACTGGCCTATCTTACTTCTAAACACTAGAAAATATTTACTATGGTCCTCGCCAATCGTTTAGAGCTCCTAATGTCATATTGGATGCAAAAGAAATAGATGAACCTGTGACAACATAAGAAGTGTGTTACACTGGACTTAAAAATTATGCAAAAAGCGTGGCCCTTGGTTATCCTTACGTTTGACGCTGAAAACGCATTTGATACTGTAACTTGGCCCCTTCTCAAACTGGTACTAGGTTTGGGACCCACTATGCACAAAGTCATGTGGGCCAACAATTCCTCATCACGGCACAGATGTTGATAAATGGAGGGGGACTGTCTACTTTCCAAATGTTCAAAGTATGAGACAGGTTTGTGCCATGTCCCTAAGTTTTCATTCCCCTATTTATTAAAGTTAGAAAACCTTAGGGCACTGTGGGGATGCAGTTTGGTGGAATGACAGATAAAATACACCTATTTGTAGATGATGTTCTGCTAGCACTGGGCGCCCCTGTGCAATCTATTATGTAGGTACTAGAGGTTGTGGAACAATATTCACTCATATCTAAACTCAAACTACATTTAGGAACTTTGAATTGGTGAGCGTCTAGCTTGAACCAGTGATCAGAGAGTGGATGGTGGAGCTAGCTCCTTTAAGCTGGGAAAAGGCAAAGTTAAATATTTTGGTGTAACCGTAACTCAATCAGAAAAGAGTTACAAAGAGCCATTTACCTGCATCTGATATCAAAGATTAGGGAAGCTATACACACAGCAACTGCTCTTTATCTCCAGGCAGGGCAGACTGGCAAGCAAAACAAGCATTGGCATAGCCAATAGGTCGCGCCTTTGGGACTTATAAGTGTTTAGCCATGCAACAGTTGCATAACTAAATACTTATAAGGTCCCAAAAGCGAGACCTATTGGCTATGCCAAGCGGCCGTACAAGTGATCGGGATCGCGATCAAATATCAAAGCGGTCGTGCAAGTGAAAGTAATCGCGGTAAAGCGTGACGCACGCGCCCGCGCACATGCACTGTACCTCTAGGCTGGCCTGGTAGCACTTTTTGGAGCCCTCTCAATAAGTCTCACCAGACCAGCGCATGCGCTGGGTCAGGCGAGACCTAAAAAATGATACTGTCCCCAGGCCTCTGCATTTCTCCCAGGCTCGCACACCAGTTATTCTGAAACAAGTGAGAAGCGTTTAGACGGTCACGGGAGCTTACTGAGAAACAATGGGAACATATGGAGTTGGCATCAGTGCAAGCCCATTTATTATGAAGCTTACTGCATCATCTAAAACAACACATGCCAGCAGTAACATATGTTTTGGAGGCTCACTTGACTAATGATGGCTATTTCTGGACAGTTTAAGATCACTACTTTCCATTTACGCCAATTTACAGTTACCAGGATTTTGGTCTGGGTCATAAGGACGAGCTATTTTTGAAATGGGAAGAAGGAAATTGTAGAATGTCGAGAGATCTTTTTAGCAGGGTGGAATTAAATCTTTTGAGACCTACAAAAATAAAAATAAAATGTTTCACTATCAATCTGAAAGATTGCGATACTGGCAGCTGAATGATTGGGCGCTTTTCCAAAAGAATAGCGTGGCAGCCTGAGAGATTTAATAGAGTTTAAAAGATGGTTTACTTTTTTGCACTAATTATGGCCACATGTCTAATATACATTCTGGATTGTCTGAGAAAAACAATGCTCTGATCAGCCTTACATGACCAAATATGATACCATATTGGGTAAACTTGTTCCATTACATCAACGACAGAGGCTTTGTCAGGATATTCCAAAGACCATCCACATTATTCAGAATAGTGAAACAATACAAGAAAATGTATAATTTGTATATGACCCAAAGAAAACTGAAAAAGTATGAAATAACAGATGTGATAAGATCTCTATCACATTTGTGACAAAGTACCACTCTGCTAAACTCTAAATCATGCTCTTAGTTTGAAGCACAAGTTTCATGGCCTTTGACATTGTGTGTGCGGGAGAAATGAACTGAACACATGTTTCTATTGGAATCTGATATATACCCAAGAATTAAGCTGTTTTCTTATCATTGGCTGAGGGGTTGTGCATATTAAAAATACTTTTTTTTAAATTTGGAGGGGGTTACTGAATTCATTAGTTCGCGAATTATAGGAACTTTAACCGCCTTACAAGTTCCTTTCCTATCGAGTTGGGGAACTATTTATCCTAGTGGTAAGATACTGGTATAGAGTTCAGAGCAGAAGCCACTTCCCATTAATGTGATAGTGATGGTGACAGTCCTGTGTGAGGACAGATATGAAAGTTGAATTAGAGATCGCAGATCTACAGATTGGGGGGGGGGAGCTTTGAGGTAAGTTTAGATTGGTAAATAAGTTGAGGAAAGGTGATTCAGCGGTGATTGTTTGAGGTAGATTGATCTTGAAATGAAATTGGGATTTGTAACGAGCACTAATACCAGAAGGTGTCTAGGTGCGGCTGCTCAGATCTGAGAAGTGAGCCTGCACGGGAGAAACAAAAGAGATAGCCACTACATGTTAAACAGCAAGGTTTTTAGGGATTTGCGAAAAACCATGAGGTTGTTTTCTGTCTTCAGGAGTATTGGGAGCGAGTTCCACAGCTTTACTGTCCTGCCACGAAGTTTCTCCCTCCCCAGGTTGCCAGTTTGACTTTGGGGACTACAAGATTGGCGGAGGTAGCAGACCGGAGCTCCCTGCCAGGGAGATACCACTGAAATTTGTCAGGAAAGCCGGTCCGAGTCCATGGAGTGCCTTGAAGGCAGTGCAGAGGGCCTTGAATTCGATCCTTCTCTTTTACTGGTAGCCAGTGCAAGGAAGGTAGAGCATGAGCTACTGATTGATGTTTGGGGATATCGAGCAGCAGACGGGCTGCTGCATTTTATTTAGGAGATGGGTACGTATGTTCAGGAATACTCCGTTGCAATAATCCAGTGTGGACAGTATGAGTGCTGTCACCACCGCTTTCTGGATCTCTAGTGGAATGAAGGGAAGGATCTTTCTGATAGTTTTAATCAAAAAGAAGCATGAGAAGGTGATGGCGTTTATTTGCCCCTCGAAGGATAGTTCGGACTCAAAAAAGGCTCCGAGGTTTTTCACTTTATTGGTCCGAGTGGGAATTTCACCCATTTCCTGTGCCCACAATTTGTGACCCCAGAAAGAGGCATCTTGGATTGTGTTTATGAGGTCTTGCTCTACGGGCTGTCGTAACAGGTGTTATGCTATCTGATCACAGATTATTCAGGTGTGTGGAGTGCATTAGTGGCAATGCATGTGGAGCAATGCCAGCAAATGTAACGGGTTTGAAGGATTAGGGATGCAATGACTAGGAAGGGAAAACTGGTAGCATGGAGTGGCTTGCAAGCTTTAAAAATATGTCCTGCACTCCAGCTTCAATTTGATATCAAGCAATTAATTTCTAACTTTATACTCTGGTCAGTAGTAAGTGGCTGTAATGAAGACTGCCGCAAGTAATCGCATCTCCTGTGAATTATGTCTATGTCTGCGTCTGTATAGGAGTAGTTGTGCTTCAAATTCTGATCCAGACTACCTTTCTGTATGCCGGCATTAGGTGGTCTTATCTCATTCCCAGAAATTCAGTTTGAGGATGTGGTGGGAGTGAAAGAGGGTAGAAAGTGGAGTCCTAGTGAGTGGAGGTGGTAGGCACGGTATAAGTGGTTCATCTCCCATACATGACAAAAGCTTTTAGGCCCTTCATAGTATGAGACCAACGAGGTGTTGCTGCATGCAACCTGGACAGATTTGATGAGAAACTTTCTGTTTTAGGAGTGGTGGTTATAAGTTCACCCAAGAAAAATTGAGGCTATTTATCTCAAGAAGCAGATTTGGTGTGCAACAATCGAATTAAGCAGCTATGGGGTCTCACTCAGTGCAGAGACAGAATGCAGGAGTAAGGCGTTGCATTCGGGGTAAATGATTAGATCAGATGACATGACATTTGGATGACAGCACACCGACGTATAAAATCACCAATGATGCAGCATAAGTGTGGAAAACTTCATAAGCACAAATAACATTTAGAGGCAAAACACACATTTGTGTAAAAATTAAATTTAGGAGCACAAACAGTTGGGTGCAAAACCCCCCTTGCTATAAAGACAACAAACGTGTAGATCATATTTAAATTCACAACCAATGAGTACAGAGAGAAAGTCAGTAGGAAGATGCCACATAGGGTGTCAAAAGCACTCATCAGGATGACATTGCATTTTAAGTGAAAAATAATTTCTGGGTGCTCTGGTACAAACAGCAGAGTTGTGGTTTCCCATTTGGGTGCAAAATCGTATTAATGTGCAAAAGCGCTCTAACGGCCACATCAGCTGGTGTGCGGGACCCAGTGTAAAGCACAAATGTGCCTCTACTACAGAATATGTGTACGAGCATTTCACTATGCAAGCGCTGCAATGGGAATCACTCTTTATGGAGGTAAACTAGCAAACTAGAGACTGAAATACTCCTCTCACCTGAACAAAACAAGCATTGAAAATGCAATAGGTCTCGCCTTGAAGTTAAAGCCATTTGCTTTGCTAATGGTATTGTATAGCAAAGCAAATGGCTTTAACTTAATGAAAGGCCTATATTAATGCTGCCCTGCAAGCTGCAAGGGTGTACAGTGTGCCCCTCCATTAATAATACATGTAAGCTAATGAATGAATATAATGCTGCCCTGCAGGCTGTGCTGCAGTACACACTGCTTCTTCATCAATATAAATGTTAAACTAATGGATGAATGATTATTAATGCTGCTCTGCAAGCGTGTACAGTGGGCCCTTCCATTAATATTCCATTTAAACTTATGCATGGATGAATATCGAAGCTGCCCATCAGCTGCAGAGGACACTGGGCCTCCTCATCAGTAATAAAAGTTAAACAGTTCAATTAATATTAATGTTGCACTGCAGGATACATTGGATGAACGACTAGGACAGGGTGCGTCATCGTTAATATGGAAAGCTAATCAATGATTATTACATGTTCTCGTGCGTCCAGCCAATGAAAGCTATTGTAATCAATGCATATTAACCCTGATGTGCAGGACGCTCCACTCCTTCATGAATAAAGCAGGCTTAACCGTGAATATTTCTACGCTCTTCGGGCTGCACTGGCCGGCGTGGCGCCCCATCGTGATAGAGGGCCGTGAATATTCGAGTGACCAATGAGGATTAATGCTGCACTGGGGCGGTATGCCCATTCACTATTAATAAAGTCAGATGCATCAATCGATAATTATATGATGGCTGCACAGGGAGGGTATTATTAATGAATAACAAAACAATGCATATCAAATCATCTCTTTGGGATGCAAAGGGACAGTAGTGTGCCCAGGCAGTAAACGAAAAGCTGTGCTAATCAGTGGATATAAATGCAGCCCTGCAGGGCACACAGAAGGACGTGGTCATTAATAATATTTTAGACAGAACAATTAACTGTCTTTACACACTTGTGTCTCGTGGCCATTTTCCGATATCCCCACATCCAAGTCCTTATAGTCCAATCCCTCTCGCCTACCATGTTCAAGTCATTCTCCTGGCCTCATCTTTAGCCCTCTGCAGCTCCATGACCGCGGCTTGGTCGTTTGCGCATTGGTACATGGTTGGAGGTGTGTAGTATCTCCGTCCTGTTTGTTGCCTTTGCTCACCCAAGCTCTGGTGGGGGACTAAATCCACTTACTCCAGGCTGGTGTGTTGACTATATCCTCCCTCTCAATTGTCGACAGCATTGCCACCATACAGCCGGCCCCCCATCTGGTGCATCATCTATATTATTCCTCTTCTTAGCTTGTGTGTATTAAACACCGCTCGAAAAGATGTGCCACATCTGCCCTTTCTCCTCCAACCTGTCAGTGTGCGGTCTTTCACTTTTTCCCATTCGCCAACATGGTGTATTGTCCATGCCTACCTCTACCCTAGCAATTGTGTTGTAGATATCCTCCCTACACCCTGGCTGGTCGTTAATCTCCAACCGCTTAGCTTGTGTTTCTATGAACAATCCCCTGTCTGGTGTGTGTCCTGTATCATCGCCAAAACCCACTTAGGATGATGGTACTCTGTATATACTTCTCAGTTCTCCCCATGTAGTGTACAGTCTGTTTATCAACAAATTGAAACTCTTCCCGAAAACATTACGTCATACTGTATTCTACAGAACAATTGTGTGTTTTATGTCGTTTCATGTTTCTGATCAGTGTTTACACTTTGTACCTGTACGTCTTTAATTTAAAAATTAAATTAGCGGCACGTCTCTCAGGAAGTGTGTATTGTTTGTTGGAAACGTACCGGCACTTCTCAGTAATAAACAAGCACTTGGGAATAGTGAGAACTTGCACTTTTACATTTCAAACATTTTCTTATACATTCACGGAATGTTTACACATGTGTCAATATTAGTTCATACAGATAGGGCGCAAACCTACATAAACAGTGCGCCAGACTCGCATACCTTGCTTGATTGTAATCTCTTCCCCTCCCACCTTGCCTCCCTCAAACCCGTCTGCGGCCAGTTTGTCCTGTTTCTACTCGAGAGTTAAGACTCTCCTTCTCTTCTGCCTAGAATATTAGTGTTGGTCATTCCACGCCCACTACCGGTACGCCATCACCTCATCTGGTGTATTTGCATAAGTTCTGGACCCCTAAGCTCTAATGCTATGTTTATCCGCTAACTCTGCAATGTACCGTCTCTACTCAACTCCCCATCATCATTTAGACCCACACTCCACCAGCTCTCTAAAATAAAGTGGTTCGTCATTTCCTATGCTCTTGAAACACGTATTCCCCCTTATATACATCCCTCAATCACATTCATTGTCAACGGTAAAATAATGTATGTGGCCTGTCCCCTTGCATTCCCTGGCCGGCTCACGGGTAGATGAAAGCTCATTCCCAATCTCACAAATGCCACTTCCCAGCACTAACTTGTCGCTTGTCTGTGCCTCTATTCTCCTTCTTTTCTTCTCCCTGAAGAAAGAGAGAATAACAGAAGTTTCAATCAGGCGCTGCTACAGCGGATGTAGAATCAAGAAGCGAGCGGCGCGCACATACTCACGGCTCCAAAGCATTTGCCATAATTCCCTCTCCCCATCAGCGGCCCACAATGCCACAGTGCAGCGACCTGCGCTTTCCAGACGCATAACTCTATGGTCATGTCAATTCCGAATGAGAAAAGGGATATCGCCAGAAACACTGATTTAACCACTGACTCAATGTTGATATATAGACATAGGAAAAGCACTATCATTTTATTGGAATGTGCATATTAAAGTAGCTTAGCATCGGCGGCCACCTCAATTTGAAATTATTCTTCTGAAATCAACTTATCCGCAGTCGGCAAACAACCTTAAAACGTTTATACGAGGGGATAGTTACAAACTACATTTTGGTATCAAGATAGAAGTTATACCCAATGCAAAACACTAAATAATTTAATAAAACTGCAGGTAATATTTGTTTCTAAAATTTGGTTATAGTTGCTTATTCCAACTTGTCCGTCATGTTCTACAGTTAATGTACTAACGCTTGGCTTTGTTGGACACAGTCACACAGTTTCATACGGTCTCTGCCTACACGTCGTACATGTGAAGGCAAGCTTTACAAAGTGCATACAGGCTTCGGTAGTTTTGTGTATGCAGCTCTAGATTCAAGCCTTCAACTAAAGCAATGAATCCCGGAACATGCATGGACCAAAAGGGGTGTGGCCTGACAAACAAACAAGCAGTGCTGCGAGACCTAACAAGGCAGAGCAACGTGGTCCCGAAAGTGCAAGAGGACCGCGCTGCAGCCGATCTCTTGTCTTTATGGGGCCATATGTTTGAAACACATGGCCCCATAAAGATAAGCCTTTACTACAAACGTAAAGCAACCGAGCCAGTCCAACTGGGACGACTCTAAAAGAGAAAAGTGTACGTCACTAGACGCTCTTTTCCAATGGCTGGCCACCGTTTAGCATAAACGGTAACGCCAGCCAATGGAAAAGAGGGACGGAACTAGAGAAATCTACACTAACTCATTAAATCTCGCCAGCGAGACTGCGCATCTCTGCGCAGTTTACGCCAGGCGAGACCTAATAACAACAGCACTTTCTTCAGGCAGTGGCTGGAGAGGCCTGGATGAAAGGAACCACTCTGCTTATATAACATCAGCTCGGACACACAGCCAAATGCCACATGTCTGTAAACAGAACTAAAAGGGAACGATAGACCTTTTGAAACACCTTTATGATAATGGCAGCAGGCAAGCCCAACTTGAGCTACCTGCTTAAATTTGTTGAATAGCTCGGTATTTGAAAAAAAAAACACACACAGGTCTCACCTTTCTGAAGTAAATAAAGTTTTGCTGCCACTCATACAGCTAGATGGTGGTTATGCGCAAGCAGCTTCTTTTCAATGAAGTACCAAAAGGCCAAATAACAATAGCCAGTAGGCCAAGTAACTGGCAAACGCGGAGCTATACAAATATTTCACAACATAATTATATTTGGCCTTGCAGGAAAGCAAGTCAACCGCAGAGCCAAAGTACTAATTTGCATACTTCATACACATTCCTGCTAAAATGGTGACTCTAGCTCTACTTTAACGGCATCATTAGCATATTCCCCCTTCTGCTCAGCACATAGATGCGGTCTGGTGTAATCTACGCGAGCTGCATGTTCGTTCCCAGTGTCATAAGGAAAGTAAATTGACATAACACTACAATATATGGTGATCGATCCATGTAAAGCCAGTAAATCATGCCGCTATACCGACCGAGATGCACAAAGAATAAAGTGTGGAATATTCACGGTTCTACGTTATATTACTAAAAACACTTATTTTGTATGCTATCTCCGGGGTGTCCGTGCCATCAGTTAGCATGGCTGTCAACGGCTATACTGACCACTCTTCTTCCTCCCGATTACGTAATCGCTCAAACCCCTAGGAACCGATTACGTACTCGCTCAAGACCCTAGGAAGGACTTCCCTTATGCAGTGGTCATTTTTAGTGATGTCGGATTTACAGCGTCTAGGCCCATACTAAACCCACCACTGCACGCTTCACTAATTAGCCGTCAGGAGCAGGGAGATTGCACAAATTCCAAGCTCATGAAACGTCGGTCTTTCACAGCCTCCCCATCCCAATTCATTGAGTAAACGACCACGGACTGTCCGATTTTTCCGGCCAAGTGGCTCCTAACACCGCACCTTGCTCTTGTACGTGTCCAGTCCGCATAGCACGTCTCCCCGCAGACCCTCCTCGCCTAGACACCGAGCACATAGGCCCCGCCACACCTCCCCGTTCTCGTCGCCGTGCAGCAGCCGGTACCACAGTCGGCACACCAGGGAGCATGAGCATAAATCCGATAGACCAAGGTAGGAGAAGACCAGCTCCAAAGCTCGTGGAGGCAGCGGTGCGGATGGTGCTGGAGGCTCCGGTGCTGCCTCCGCCATCACCGGCCGGGAGGAAGACCAGCACCACCGGTAACCTGTCCCTGGGCTCCCTGAACTGACATACAGTCAACGCCTACGATTGGGCGGTACCTCTGTCCGCCCACTCCTAATAATGACCAATGAGAGAACCATTTCCCTCTTCCCAAACAGAAGACGGACTACTGAGATTCGCCTCTGCTGGGTTTATCAATACACAATTCTAGTCCTTCGTCGTTAACGTGCGCGTCTACGTCTACTTGCTGAGAATGCACGAACTACTTCCTCTCTGAAGTGAACACGCATGCGCGCTGGTACGGTGCTCTGCCTGCATCTCCTGGGGAGACGAGAAGAGCTCGTCTTACTCCGCAATTTGTGCAGATTTACAGGTTGGTGCCGAGGCACATGTAATTGTAGTCAAACAACCAACGACCATACCAATCCTTTTGTATTGAGAAGTTTTCCCGTTTCATGTCCTAGGTCCTAGGATTACAGGAACATCAAAGGTACGCTATCCTCGAGGAACCCGATCAATAACTTTTGCTTCACGTGCAGCATTTTGCTTTCTGGGATTAGTGAAACATTTGACGTTCCCGACGTTGTCTTTGTAGTGATGACTGCATTTAATGTAGAGAAACCGAAGTTTATTCTTCATCCATGCACACTCCTTGCTCCAACTGACAAACCTCCCACTTCATTTCACCCATCCATAACCCACGCGCCTACTAATAGGGGTAGAAAGTGAAATGAACATAGCGGTTCTAATGAATAATAATTTATAACAACTTATCATACACTACATCTCCTCCCATCGTTATAAAAGTTACAACATCATGAAATCTTTACATTTCGAAGGCATTCCCACATTGCGTGATGGTCGACCACTAAGTCTGTTCTGCACATTATCTGCTTGTCTCGGAACATCCTCCACCATGTCATAGGGGTCTTGTGAATTAGTGGGTTCATTGACAGGGCATTAAAGACATGAATGTGAATCAATCTCATTAGGCAAGTCTTCTAGACTAGGATTGGCACTGTCTCTAATCGTAGACTGGTGTATGTTGTCAGCCATAATAGGAGTGACGCGAAAAGCACGCAACATTTTCCACCTTCCTCCTCCATTTTATAATCTATTGGCTGACCCAGATGTTCTGACCACACCTAAAGGCTCTCCAAATTTTCTTCCACCTGTTTTTGTCTTAGGATGCTTGATTTTACGATGTCGCCTATAGTTATGTTAGTTCTATTTACTGTCCTTCACTGGTCAGAATATTTTTTTCATTTTGGGCTGCTTTTCTGCAACTACCTAATGTAACCTGTCCTTTTTATTTTTAGTGTTTTCTGTTGTGACTGGATTACTTAAAAAAAAAAAGTGAACTCAATTTAGTTATGGGTGTATACCCCTTAGCAATTCAAATGGAGTGGCGCCTTACCATTATGTGGATTAGTGTGATACATCCACAAGCAGGTTCGTCATGCCTCTTTTCTGGAATCTTGCCTCTTAAAGCCAATTGAATGGTTTTGCTTGGCACGTTCAACCTGCCCATTGGCTTAAGGATGGTATAAGGACAATTTGTGATTGATTCCGGAGGCCCTCAAAAATGCAAACACTTCATCAGACACAAACTGTGATCCATTGTAACTTACAATCTGGTGGGAAAACCTCTCTCTCGCGAAGACTGTTTTCAGGAAGTTTAAAACATTGCTAGTGGTAGTATTATCCATTAACTTAAATTCAATCCATTTGCTGTATTAATCAATGCAAACTATGGCGTACCTCATATCCATCGAAAATCTGTGCTTTGGTCCTATGAAATCTATTCCCACCCTCTGCCAGGGTCAATCAGGAAAAGGTATAGATTTAAAGGGTATGTATGTGTGCATATGGATTTATCTGTGTCTTAACATATTCTGCAGTTTTGCACCAATCCCTCAACATTACGATCCATGAAGGGCCACCAATATTCCACCTTTGATCTTTACGTCATTCCGGTATGTGCCTAGCAGCAATACCTTTAGCACCCTCTGTAACTCCCTAGTAAATGGTACCCCTGATACCTAGGTCCTGAGGTACTAAAGTGGGTCCTTAAGGGATGCAGCACAAATTCTGCCACCCTAAAGGACCCCTCACCAATGTCATGAAAAACTGCCACTGCAGGCTGGATGTCCCAGTGCAGACAAAAGTGAAAACACGACATGATACATATCCCTGGGTGCCATGTCTCCTCACACTGCATGTAATATTTGTAAGTCACCCCTACAGCATACCTTACAGCCCTACGGCAGAGTGCCTTATATTACATGCAAGGGCATATCTGCATGAGCAGATCTGGCCCTGTGCTGGTCAGTTCCAATACTGCCAGTATGAGTGAACAAGAAATCCATTTTAAAACGTGCTGGGCACTGGTGAAAACACGTTCCCCAGCTACATGATCGCTTCACTGAAAAGAGGGATGTTTGGTATCAGACATCTATTAATAAACTGGCACCAATGCCAGTGTCGGATTTAGTAATACATGCACCCAGAGGGCACCTTAGAAGTGCCTCCTGATAATCTACCAGCCCTTGGTACTGACTGACAAATCGACTTTTGTCAACCCGCGACCAGAACTAAGTGTTTGACCTCCCTTAAGTGGGAGGGCCTTTGCCCCTGGGAGGCCAGAAATCAGGCCTGCGTGGGCAGGGGGTGTTTTCACACCCCCCACCACAGGATGACCTGCAGATTACCATTCCAAGGCAGGGGAGCTTCAAAGCGCCTACTGCTTTTTGGTATGTTAGTCTGGTTTCTCTCACAGGAAAAGAAGCTGACCCGCCTTGTTGAGACTTTTGGCACCTAGACAGGCAGCGGAATTATCTAGTCAGATAAGCGTGTCCAACCTCAGGCTAGTGCCCCCCCCAAAGGTGGGCAACCTGAAGTGGAGGTGACTTTTCAAAATTAGCCATATTGGTGATGGCAAAGTCAGGAATTCTGGGGCAGGGCTATGAACACCTTCCCCAGGAAGTGGTCATATAGGGGGAGTAGTGACCTTAAGGGTAAATAGCCCATTGGCTACTACCCTACACTCCCCTCGCACCCTTAATTCAGTATTTGGGGAACCCTGGCACTAGAGAATCAGATCCTGATGACCTAAAGAAGAAGATGGACCGAAGTGCAGTGAAAAGCAAGAACTGTGGAAGAAGCAAATGACTTGACGCCAAACCTGCTTGCCTGTCAGCTGTTACCGACAATTACACCAAAGTCGACTCATTCTGCAAGCTGCTGTGCCTCCAAAAGCCTGGGAGGACTGCCAGCACTTCTGCCAAGACTCAGGAACTCCTGTGGAGCAGCGGATTTGCTATCCTGCAGGCACCCAAAGGGACCTGAGAGGACTCCGTACCGCCAAAACCCGAGACCAGAAAGCACCACTGCACCCGTACCTCCTAGCCCAAGCTGTAGTAGGCCAACAGTATCAGTGTGGTCCCCCGGCCCTCCAGAGAAAAAGCCTACCCTGGACTTTACCACTGTGGACTTTCCGCCGCCGCCTGCATCCTCTGTATGCAGGCCCACTCTACTGCAAGTGCTCCCGGTGATGAAAATCCCATGCCTGAAGACAACTCTGCACCCGTTTCTCCTGGCCTGTGGAGAAGAGGACCAAAGGTGTTCCCATGTCCACAAGCATCGTGAGACCTGTACCCTCCTTGTGGTTCAGACCGACTGGCTACCCAGTCCAAGCCTGTATCCACTTTTTGACCGGACAAATCCCCATAGGATAATATTGGGCACCCGAAGCTAAAAAGCACCTCTGCACCCGGCTGCCCCAGTGCCGCTCGAGGTGCCTTGTGGGTGTTGCATTGGAATTTGCCCCTTTCTCACCTTAAGTCCAGGAGATTGGTCCCATAAGTCTCTGTACTGTAGATGACTGCCGTACTTGTTTTTCCTCCCATAGGATAACATTTCAGCTTCTGAAAAATGCACGAATTGTCGACTTTTTAAATGCAGAAGGATTCTCCTTGAAAACGCTCTTACCTGATTGTATTGATTCTAGTGCCTAAACCTATACATGTTATTTTTATAAATTGGTGTGGATTTCCTTATTGAGTTGTGAGCATCATTTATTGACTATTGTGTGTGTGTTTACAGATATCTAACCTAAATCTGTGATTACCCTAAGGCTGCCTGACCACAGTACCTCCTAGAAGAACGCCCTAGGATTGCTAGAGCAAGCACCTGTCCACTGGTAAGGGAATACCTGAACTCTTTGCATGGTATACTTCTTTTTGTTTTTCCATATATAGAGCCAGTTTCCTACAATCTTCCAGGCAGGGCATGCTTATTTTTTCTTTACACTGTGTTCTACTCCAGAAGGCTGATGTCCGCCAGGCACAGAGACTTCACAATTCATTATGCTTCTGTTTTGGGGTCTTCAGTTAGAGGCAACAAGGGCACTACCTGAAATGAGGGCCATCACGCTTAAGAAAGAATGTGTCTGCTGTGCAGAAGGGAAATTGAACAGCCACAGTGAATCTCTACAAACTGGTTCCTCGACATTAATTGTGGGATCAAAATGATCTGTGTGAAAAATGTGTATAAACAGTGGACGCTACTTGTTTCCAGTTTCAAATTCTTCAGTGACCAGAGAAGGAGTACTCTGCAAAGTACTCAAAGGATTGCTGAGATCTTGGTCTGGTATATTTGATAGCCAGCCTCCCAGAAATGAGTGCATCACCATAAGGTTGCCCATCTTGCTCTGGTCTCTCATAGCTCAACCTGCTAAGAGAGGGGAAGGAATGTTTGGCCTACAGGAAGAACCTGCCTGAGGAGGAGAACCTAGCTGATCTGCCTTGAGTGTGGGCCAGCCCGGTAAAAAGCAGACTGAAGTTGGAGTATAACCAGTACTGCCATGAGTCTGGATGGTGCCTCCTAGCCTTTGTATACGTTTCAACATCAAACCAAGTGAACAAAATAATGTTAAGGCCACATTAGGTGTCAGCCAACACACCCATTAGATACCTTCTAGAGCTGACTCTACTGCAAAGGTCTACAAACTTTTTTGAAGTCGGGCCCTCCTCCAAAAGTATAAGGCAAAGATTTGGGTGGACAAAACTGATTGCAGGGAGTCGGGAACTATGAGATTATTTAAAGTGTGCTTTTCTGTAGCTCATACTACACACTAATTACGAGACTTATGAAACCGCAAATGCATTAAAAAAAAACAGAATTGACCAGAAACACTTCTCCCCATAATTGGAGTTCTGTGATCCCCTTACACTCTTGGCCCCAAAGCAACAGAGCCTGCTGCACTAATGATAGCTGTGGCCCTAGGAAGCAGGCTATTTCATCTTCTTCTTTCACCACCTTCCCACCATGCAGGACCATCACTCAAGTCCTGAAACAGACTGTCTCTCCCTTTCTGAAAAAAATGAGCTCCTCGATGTTGCCTACTGTTTGGGGGCAATGTGCCCCTTGTCCTAATGCTAGAAAGCAAAATGAGCCTCCATGGCCGCTTTTTAAACTAAGACATTCATCATTGTGATGCAGTGACTCCTAGGCCCTAGAGCAACTGCACTTGCTTCACTAATGCTTGCTACTGCCTTGTGAAGCACGCTGTCTCCTCTGCCCATTGTTAACAGCAAAGGCTCCCATCCAGTACCCTCTCTCTCCTCTTCCATCTCTCTGATGCCCAAACTAAGGTGTGTCTCTGCATACACTTTCCAAACCCAACAGCCTTTGCTCCGAAGACCAAACCAGCACTTTGTAGTGTAGTTCCTATTTCCCATATAGGCTCTGCGCATTGGAATAATATACACTATAATTGTGTCGTAGGACAGAGGTCATTATGCCTCTATCGAGTACATTAAACTTAATTACTTTGTGTGCCAGCTAACTCAGAGGCCACTAGAAACTCCTTGAATAAACAAGAAGGAAGTAATTTCTTCCAACCGCATAAACATGACGACTTTGTTTCCCTTAGAATCGGAACATATCTCAGAATCGTGGAAACAACAGATAACAGTTTCACTCAGTCAATTGTGCATTCTTAGTTTCTTCAGAGTTACACAGAAATAGATAGACGGGCATTTCAATAAAAAGGATTTATTGAACAGTCTTGTTTCTCGTGTAAGAGATATGAGCTGTTACAATCGCAAGACAGTATGCGAGATATAATACGCACAGCGTAAGCAGTAAGAAGAAATAATACTGCAACAGCATTGTCTTCTAGCTGTGACATATATTCATATACACATACATGAATAACATAGGCTAAAAAGTGGATACTCGTTTGATGCTTCTAAATAGTTCTACCCCAGTGTACCTAACCTAAGTGTAGTACAAGGTAAGAAGTAGGTGCTGTATTCTATAGTATGGTATGCTATAGTTTTCCATATGCTAAGATTCCCTCTAGTTTCTAGTCAGCTCCATACCTTAGAATGAGAGAGGTGGGAATCTCTTTCCGGGTCTCAATCTCTAACACCCCGCGAAGGGAGTCAGAACACTTGAAGCTGGATTCTCTGCAGGCAGGGATGACAGCGTCTGGTCAGTGCGTCAGGCGGGGACTCAAATTCTTCCTAACTTGCCGTGGCGAGCCGTATCGAGCTGTGCAGCCGAGCCGTGGGTTGCCATGGTAAGGGAAGGTATATTTATACCTGGAAAGTGCTTAGGAATGTTAGCATTGACGTAAAGTCGGGCAGAGGAAGACGTCATGAATGAACCCCCAAGGAATAGTAGTTCATGCATAATAGATGAGTTCTTGGAGAAATCAATAATCCTAGCTAGGGAAAGTCCCAAAGGCTTAAGTGTCTGGTTTCTAAGAACTCGTTGTGACGTTGGGATGGACGGATGTAGGTGACCATGCCTGTATTTGAATAGCATGGCTAATGCCTAAATAAAGACTGGTATTCTATGCCTAAATAAGGGTAATGCGAATTGTGCCTATATAAGGACATGATTTAGGAAAACCTATATATGGACGTCTAAATCGAAACACAACACCCACTCCACTTTCGAATGAATGATAATCCTAAATGCTAAACATGAAATTCTAAACATTTAAAACTGAGTACCACATGTTGCTAAAAACTTTTGTAAAAGCATACTAAAATAAGACTTTGTTAAAAACCTTTTGCTAGACATGAAATGCTAAGGTGCTGTACATATTAAAGCAATGTTTCATTCTAAGCATATGTTTACAGTGAATGCTAAATGAATGAACATAAATGTATACATATGATGAAATGGCTCACGATTACAGAAGAAAAGGTGAAAGCCATTTCATGTCATGTTACATAAATGAAATTGTTGTGAATAAAGGTGACAATGTGTCCCTGGAAGTGTTCAAAGAAGTCTGTTTTCTATTAATAGTTCTACTTTAAGCATATTACTTTGCCATAAAAAGAAAAATACAAATTTAGAAGAAAAAATAAATTGTATGTAAAAGTTCCAAGGTTTTGTCTTTGTTTTGAAAAATGAAGGCCAAATTTGTAGCTTTCCCGGTACACTGCGAGCCGAATCAAAAGTCAGTGTAAGGGGCTGGCGAAAACATGAAATCCTCTTTTCCTGTAGACAAAAGATCATCGAACGATGTCGGTGATAGTTGGAATACCTCGTTTAGAAGATTAACTGCACATAGATGTGAAGCATCGCCAGTAGCAATGTTCGTTTCCGATGTTACCTGTGTGTCTGTTGATCCATCTCGTACCTCAGCAGTAGCATGTTGCGTCTGTGAGATCTCAATGAATGCCGTCATTAGGATTAGTATCCTCTGGGGACAACACAGAGCATGGACCGTTATCGGGTCCAGCAGAGTATCGATATCCGTTGGCATGACTGATGGGAGTGTTAGACAGATGTCTAGCACGCATTCTTCACCGCAAAGCAGGCAGCGTAGAACAGATAAGATGCAATCTTGCCAGATTGGTCTTAATGACAGAAACCATGTGATATTTAATTCTCGTAGACGAGGTAAGCCCAAAAGTTGTACTATGCGCTCACGACACTTCCTTTCCAGGAGAGCTTTCTCCAAGGTGTTGGGAATGACGATGGTGGATTGGCTTGCCATAGCGTAGTAGTAGGAAGAAAAACAGGATTCCTGCAACGAGTGCTAGAATTAGCGGCAGACAACTAAACATGAGTGCACGAATTTTGGAATGATTCCGAGGACAGCTTGAAAAGGTGTTAACATTCCTGAACATATGGTCTTAAATACATGCACAATACCGCTCGTATCAGACATGTTTAAGATACGTCCCAACATTTCTGTGAAATGTGTAGGGCAGTTTGTACGTAACAGAGCCTGTATCTCAGCCGAAGTCCTTGCAATTTGTAAATCTTAGGTTTCTTTGGCCGAGGTCAAAGGCGCGGTCTGTTGTAAAAGAATGGCTTTCATTCTGCTTAAAGTATCAATTCGTATAGAAGAGATGTTCAGTGAAGGCCATAAAGGCGACTGCCTGACTGTGTCTATTTGGAGGAACAAAACTTGCATACAGCAAGTGACCCTGGAGCCAACCGTTACTAGATATAGGATACCTGGCAACATGACACAACACCTCTATCACTCAACATGAGGTAACTCCCATTTGAAAGTTGGCCAAACGTTGGATTAATCACAGCTGCTGGTGAACCTTGCAGGTGGCAGGATAAATTTGCAGTAGAACCGCTACAGGCCCCGTGTAAACTAATATCCCGAGATATGAGTGAACCGCTCAGTGCATTTTCACAGTGTGTACTGCTAATAAACACTTCACGCCCCCCACTCCAACATCTGTGGGTGTAAGGTAAATGCCAGGATGTCTTGATGTATTCTTTACCCAACCTTTCATATTTGCCTGCTTGCATTTGTTTGAGACAATACTGAAAATGGAAAGTTGTTACAGGCAGAGTTATTTTGCCATGAATGATCCATTCGGTAGCTGGTTTTTCTGCTACTGTAAATGGCAATTTTTCCAGTTTTTCAATGCTCAGCACTATACTTTGCTTCTCTTTGTGCCAGTTCGATCTGTTTGTCAGTGAGACTGTATTCTGAAACCAGAGACGACGTGTTGATGAAACTCCAAGGCACATAGCCTGCACGCAAGTTTTGTAGCGTCCAGCCTTATAACAGAATAGAACACAATTGAGACTGGCCTTGTCGCAACAAGACCAAATCTTGTTCCACAATGTCTATAGCAGAAGATACAATGTTGCCCAGTGAATATATCCTGGATGTCAGAGTCGTTAACCCATTGTCGACCACAGCGAGAGATTTCTCTAAATTAATACGGTCAATTTCTCGTATTCTTTCTGCGGCGTCGGCTTGGGTAATCTTCCATATTTCATTATAAGCAGCATTCATGCCGGCATATATGAAACGTTTTTGACACGGTTTTCTTGGACCTAGCAAGAAATCCCTACGGTCTGCACCTTCTTTAAGTAAAGATAAGTGTTGTTTCACATCCTCTAGTGTAGATTTCTGTAGCCAATCAAGGCATAATTTTCCTACACTGTATGTTGTTTCTACCCCTGGATGCTGTCTTTGAACATAACGGGGGTCTGGCCTATTGATTGTAAAACCCTGTATTCTGTTCAGGAATCTTTCTTGACAGATGTTAGTGTCTATGGGCCGGAGCAACCATTTTTCCCATTCAGGATCTGTTGTTTTGTTAAATTGTATGTACGTCGACCTCCCCCTGTGTAGTGCTATTACTTGTAGGTGTAGGTATGGACGGTGTGTTCATGTCTTTGATCTTGGCTAACCCAAGGCAAGACGTTTGTTAGACAGTGTCATTCAAAAACGATATTTGCTGTGGGATGATGCAGGCTCTAAACAAAGCTTCTATCCCCTGTACTTGCCAATCTTTTGTACCCCAGACAGATTTTGTGTCAGTTGTGTCTTTCCAAAAGTCGAAACCCTGTCTAGACAGTTGGGCAGTAAAGGCTGCAGAATAAATCTGTTTTGAATTAGTTAACATATTTCTCGTTCCTGTTTTGTTCACATTTTTAAAGTAAAATGTTTCCGGATTGGATGTATTGTACCCTGAAAAATATGGAAACTTAATTGTAAACGTTTTTGAGCTACCCCTTGGTGGTGTAGGACAATGTTCCCATTGGTTATACATAAATACATTTCTAGGTGTTTCAGATCTATGCAAGAAATGATGACCATAGTGGTTGTAACAATAAAGCTGTTCATAGTCTGTTGAACCCTCTAAGTATTCATGGTTAGAGAATGCAGCAGACCTTTCTAGACCAGACATCATGTTATTAACAGTCTCAAAGTCCCAATCATCAGAATAGGTACTGGAGGTAATAAAGTCACTTAATGAAATCTTAAATAAGTGTGGAATCTTCAAAAGTTCAGACGGGCCAAATATATCATAATCCGTTTTGTCCCAAACTGTACCATCTTGTCAGCAGTGAACATCGCAGCCGTTCCTATACAAGTCTCTTGCTTCACGATGGGATGATTTGTGTGGTTTCAAAAGAAAGTTTAAATTTTTACTTTCTGTGTCCAAGTGAATATATCTTCCATTTATCAGCATGCTCAGAGTCTTTATTAAAGCTAGCCAAAGCAGAAAGAAAAGTATTCCAGAAATAATCCATGGTTCAATCAATGGTGAAACCAGATAAGTCTTTTCCAGGAGATGAAAAAAGTCTTGTGCTCGTTCTTTGAAAGTTCTTTTGGCTGGCGTTGTTTCCGGTTCGCTTGGATCCTCAGAAAACGTATCACAGTTAATGAAATAGCCAGAGGCAGTTCTGTCAATGATTGAAATTGCATCAGGATTCGTTGAAATCGCTGGCACCATGATGTCTGATCATGTGTTACGTTGGTGTAGACAGGTGTTTCAGGACGAACTGTTATTTGGGTTTCCAGAGGAATGAGTTCCATAGCATTGTTGCTTAGTCCTTCTTTTCTTACTGCTGAATTCTCGATGGTGATGAGTCTTTCAGTCTGAACCTCTTGAATGGTAGCTTGAGGAGTGCTTCTGCTACTTGGTCGCAGCCCACTACTGCTTAGTATTGGCCACAAAGTGTGGTTTGATGAGGTCGATTGACACAAATCGTTTCTCCTTTTTCCAGCAAGGGGCGGCAGAAGTACTGTTCTTGTTCTTTGGATGGCTAGGACAGGTACTGGTTGTCTGTAAGAAGGCCGAAATTCCTTCATGTCCGCGATCTTCTCTCTGACTAGATCCCAAGCTTTGGGATCCAGACAGGCCTTACTGGCACGGCTGGATTTTCCCCAGTGGTGGTTGGCTTCAGGAACACGTTTGCTTTGTTTCGATCTTAGTTCATTTAAGTCCTATAAAACAGCCAAACGATCTTTGTTATCAAATGGTTTATTTTCCACCACTGTGCCTTTACATTCGGGAGCTGGAACCCACATTCTTGTCCCAAATAGGAGCTCATATGGAGTGACCCCCCAGAGAACTTCTTGGCAAATTGTTTAGTGAGCGTTGGACCCCACAAAGATGTTTGACCCACCCATCACCCAAACCTAATACCCTAGCTGTTATAGACTGCTTTATGTCCCGGTTTTTCCTTTCCACAACGGAATTTCCCTCAGGATGGAATGGAGAGGAGTACTGCAATGCTACACCCAAACTGGCCATGGCTTCTTTGTAAGCCGGAGAGCTAAACGCAGGGCCCTGGTCAGAATGTTGTGTGTCAATTGTGTATGTGACGACAAAGACTCGCAAATCTTTTATAACAGTTTGAGCGTCAGCCGAGCGCTGAGGCCACATCCATAGGAACCTTGAACTAGTGTTTTTGGGATTGCATTTGTCCAAACGGACGCTTGCACATAGATAGTCTAATGCTGTCTGACAATGGTGTCTGTACTGGGCACGCTACTTCGCAGTCTGGTGGCGTTCTGCACTGCAATCTCTATTGCAGTCTATGCAGTTATTGATGAAGATGTGAATCAGTGTATTCATTCCAGGCCACCAGTACATCTCTTTTAATATGGTTTAAGAGATCCCCTGATGTGACAGACTCTCTCCCAGATGTGCTTCATAAATCAAAGCTGCTCTACGTTCCATGTTTGGAATTACCCTATCCCCCACTCCAGGGATTCGAGCAAACGGAACATTGTTCGCATCAATTATATATGAGTGGAAATTATTTAGGTAACGCTGCACCACTGCCTTTGCTTGAAGCATTGACAGCTAATAATATCTCCCTGTCTATTCTCGTTTTTGAACGAGTGATCGCAGCTACGGAAGCAGTTTGCACAGCCCCCTTCGCGGCTTCGTCAGCCAATGAATTCCCCGCAACCTGAACGCCATCACGTTGATGACTCAGCGTGTGTATCACATGAGTGTTTTTGTAGTCCATTTCGCAACTGAACTACTTGTTCCCAAAGCGTTTTATGCTTCATTGTGCCACCTTTTGCATCTTTGAAACCATTTTGAAGCCAATTCTGTAAATATTAATTGTATGATTGAACACAGTAAAAAGAATCACACACTATAAGTGTGGGGAATTCGCGATCTGTATTTTCAAGTGCCAATTTGAATGCTTGTAGTTCAGCTCGCTGAGTTGTACAATCTCCTAGAGATTGTGTTTTAGTGACCATTGGTCGGAATTTACCATCGCGCATGCGACCTTTAACGATTGCGCATGCTGCACTTTAAGCTTGCTTACTTTTCGTAGCGGGTTGTGCTGATCCGTCAGTATAAATTATAAATTCATACTGCTCAAGAGGGAGAATCTCAATAGGCAGAGTGCATTCATGTTCATATTGCAGGAATGCTTGTGTTTTTAAATAAGGATCAAAAACATATTCAACATCCGTTGCAGCAAGAGAATTAACCCATTGTATCCATCTTGTATGTAAAGCTTTTGCATGTGGAATGGTTAATGGTGGTTGGACTGTGAAAGTCCGCATGACATATTGGACTAACTGTCTGTACATTTTTATTAACTCTTTAAGTTGAGGGAGTAATTCATTGTTTGACATCTCTTCGATGTCAGGAGGAGGTGTGTAGTCGGCTAAAATCGGCCATGTTGCTCCTGGTCTACCTAGTGGACCAAGCCTGGTAATGTGATTTTAATGTTTTAGGGCGCCTTTAAACCAGAGATTATGCTCCTGGTATGTTTTTAAATAAGGATCAAAAACATATTCAACCTCCGTTGCAGCAAGAGAATTAACCCATTGTATCCATCTTGGATGTAAAGCTTTTGCATGTGGAATGGTTAATGGTGGTTGGACTGTGAAAGTCCGCATGACATATTGGACTAACTGTCTGTACATTTTTATTAACTCTTTAAGTTGAGGGAGTAATTCATTTTTTGACATCTCTTCGATGTCAGGATGAGGTGTTTAGTCGGCTAAAATCGGCCATGTTGCTCCTGGTCTACCTAGTGGACCAAGCCTGGTAATGTGATTGTAATGTTTTAGGGCGCCTTTAAACCAGAGATTATGCTCCTGCTATGTGAGTGGAATATCAACATCCTCGAAAGGAATATATTCCTCAGGTGGTTCATCTTCTTTATAGAAGTGAAACACTTTTGTTAGTGGATTTGATTCTGGGAATACTATCCATGAATAGAATACCTCTGTCTGAAAAGATTCATGTGCCTCTATCACAAAAACTGCTCTACCACCTCTTGGTGTTAGGCCGTGTTTTATAAGTTTTAGAGTGATGGCTGTCCTTAAGTTTGGATGGATGTTTATAACACCCTCATCGGTTTCATTTAAACCTGTAAGATTAAAAGCTGTTACGACTTGGTCAGTCGCAGCCTCACCGGTCACAGTATTATTATCCCCGTTTTGGGACATTGTTTTTTAAAAATGTAGAACAAGTTTCAAGGAAACAAAGATAAGGTGCACAATATTTTGGAACACTGTATCCTTCAACGTTGAACAAACCAAAGAGCTAATGCATAGGATTTTTCGTCCTACTCAGCTATGGCGGATATTAACCCTACCCACTCCAGACATCTTATGGAGAATGTGAGTAGGGGTCTCTGAGAAAAGCACGACTGAGTTACTTCAGTATCTAGCATTCAATTAGTGCCTTACTAAACACGTTGGGCGCCATGAGGTATAGTTCCTATTTCCCTTATAGGCTCTGCGCATTGGAATAATATACACTGTAGTTGTGGTATAGGACTGAGGTCAGTCTGCCTCTATCGAGTACATTAAACTTAATTACTTTGTGTGCCAGCTACTCAGAGGCCACTAGAAACTCCTTGAATAAACAAGAAGGGAGTAGCTTCTGGCAACCGCATAAACATGACAACTTTGTTTCCCTTAGAATCGGAACATGTCTCAGAATCGTGGAAACAACAGATAACAGTTTCACTCAGTCAATCGTGCATGCTTAGTTTCTTCAGAGTTACACAGAAATAGATAGACGGGCGTTTCAATAAAAAGGATTTATTGAACAGTCTTGTTTCTCGTGTAAGAGATATGAGCTATTACAATCGCAAGAGAGTATGCGAGATATAATATGCACAGCGTAAGCAGTGAGAAGAAATAATACTGCAACAGCATTGTCTTCTAGCTGTGACATATATTCATATACACATACATAAATAACATAGGCTAAAAAGTGGATACTCGTTTGATGCTTCTAAATAGTTCTACCCCAGTGTACCTAACCTAAGTGTAGTACAAGGTAAGAAGTAGGTGCTGTATTCTATAGTATGGTATGCTATAGTTTTGCATATCAACAAACAATACAGTGCAAAGAGGGGGGTCTAAGGGAAAAATTTAATGACCACCACAAGACTTATTCCCCATAACATATATCAAAAAACAGTATGAAATCTTGGGGTCAATGGACAAACTATTAAACGAAGTATGTAAGTACTATTCAAAAATGTAACAACCTTACAGATAAAGACCAGGAACTAGGTTTTTCCTCTGGGAGGAGATTCCCAAATGATGAAGCATGTCACCTATGGTGAGTGAGGGAATTCGTCCTCTAAAGGGATATGCCCACAGTTTTATTTCTGTGAGGTATAGTCATTGGTCTTTATCTGTAAGGTTGTTACATTATTGAATAGTACTTACATACTTCGTTTAATAGTTTGTCCATTGACCCCAAGATTTCATACTGTTTTTTGATAGTTTTGCATATGCCAAGAGTCCCTCTAGGTTCTAGTCAGCTCCATACCTTAGAATGAGAGAGGTGGGAATCTCTTTCCGGGTCTCAAACTCTAACACCCTGCGAAGGGAGTCAGAACACTGGAAGCTGGATTCTCTGCGAGCAGGGATGACAGCGTCTTGTCAGTGCGTCAGGCGGGGACTCGAATTCTTACGAACTTGCCGTGGCAAACCGTATCGAGCTGTGCAGCTGAGCCGTGGTTTGCCATTGTAAGGGAAGGTATATTTATACCTGGAAAGTGCTTAGGAATGTCAGCATTGATGTAAAGTCGGGCAGAGGAAGACGTCATGAATGATCCCCTAAGGAATAGTAGTTCATGCATAATAGATGAGTTCTTGGAGAAATCACTAATCCTAGCTAGGGAAAGTCCCAAAGGCTTAAGGGTCTGGTTTCTAAGAACTCGTTGGGATGGACGGATGTAGGTGACCATGCCTGTATTTGGATAGCATGGCTAATGCCTAAATAAGGACTGGGATTCTATGCCTAAATAAGGGCAATGCGAATTGTGCCTATATAAGGACATGATTTAGGAAAACCTATATACGGACGTCTAAATCGAAACACAACAACTTGCACAGCAGGTATGCACTGGCCCTCTAATGGAAGAAAGGAAAGATAGTAAAACAGTCATTCTGCAACTGCAGCACCAATGATCCGTACAGCTCTGCGAAGCAGGTTGTCTACTCTGCCTACTCCCTAGGAACATCTCTCCTAGGTATGATGCATGAAGCAAGCTTTCTGAACCTTGGTGTTTCTTGGGCCCCGTTAATTGGATCCTGTTCTATGTGAAGCAGGGGTGACCTGTGCCCCGATTCTTGCAAGGAACATTGCCCCCACACCTTTCATTGTACGGCAGAGGTGCAGGCTCCTGTGCTGTGAAGCAGAGGGAGAGATAGAGAAGAAACATGCCTTCTCATCGGGGTGCCTACTATGTGAAAGAAATGTAAGTGTGTGCAATTGGTTAGTCACCAAATATAAAGGCTGCTTAGGAGCCAGTGTAGACTGGAGTCACTTGAAGCTTCATGGTGACAAATAGTTATTCTTTGTGAGAGGTAATATAAGGGTGTGGAGTTCTGGCATATGTCCTTTTAATGGGCATCTACAAAAATGTTTGCACTAGATAAGGACTCATGATTACAAAACTGTGTATTTTTAAAACACTTGTTTTATCTTAAAACCTACATTTTGTGCCAGCCTGTTTTACACTGTGTGATATAATTTTAAAACGATGACCGTCGCAGTGCTTTTTGTCACAGGCTAGGGTCTTGTAACACTATAAATAAACAAGTCACTATTCCTCACTGCACCAATCAGGATTTAATTATGTGACTCTCTGGTCACACAGCACAGACATCTGTAGTGATCATATTCACCAAGTGAGGTTTCACAAGTGAAAAAAATAAGTTTCCCAATGATTATTTTCACTTGCATTTATTTTTTAGGGCTCGCGCCCTGCGTTGCAATGCGTAGCACTGCTCGCGCAGGCGAGAGCCCTTTTGTAGGGGGTTTAGAAACGGAGCCTGGAATCGCACACGCTCGTGCGTGTGCTTTTCCTTTTGGCATCCGCGATTGGCCTTTGAGTGCGTGTTTTTCTCAAAGACGGCACGCAATAGGCCAAAGGCGGATGCATTGCTCCGCCCATGGCCTATTGGTGTCTATTACGCGCACCAAAGGCCATGTGGTTTCAATTATCGTGCCCAGACACGGGCGCGACAATTGAAAGCGCATGTTCACTGTGGCGCGCGCGCGCACACCACTCACGGGATTGTTCTGTTTTTGGATCTGTTTCCCAGGGAAGCAAGTCGGGCCGGCCTCTTCTCCGTCGCCAACAGGCTCCGTTCAGCAGGCGCTCCGGGCCGTCAGGGGTCCGATGGGTCAGAGTGTGCCGGGACCTTCTAGTCGTCAATCGGAGACCACATCAGCTCCACTCCAGGCCCCATAACTCAGCAGCAGGGTGGGCGACGCTGCGAAGGGGGGGGGGAACTCCTTCACTTTCACTTGCCTTCATCGTAGCGCCCCTTTCCACTCTGCAACTTTGGCCGTGCCTTCTTAGGCCACCGCTGCTCGCTCTGCCAGCCACCGGAATCCATCACTAGGCCCTGCATAGGCCGCCCTGGACTTTTCTCCCAGGACCCATCAGAGGTGGGGGACCCGGTCACTGGCATTGCCTTAGCAGTTGATCAGTTTCCCCAAAGCCGTCAGTCTATTGTGGGGAAGCTCACGGCTGATTCTCAGCTCGGTAACTGCTAGCACGTAGGTGACGGGCTCAGATCGGCTGCCATCTTAGGTCGGCCACAGCTCAGCCCCAGCTTGCCTTCGCTGTTATCCTTGTTACTTGCAAATATCAGGGCCGGCACGGTGGATGCACTCCCTGAGGCCAAACGGAAATGGGCTGACTCACTGGGACATACGCTCACAGATAAAACCTGGGAATGTTGTTGTGCTCAAGTAAAGAGCACTCCTTTATACTACAGACACAAGGTAATACAATTTAAATACTTGCATAAATACTACTAGTATACCCTCGAGCGCATAGCTAGATTCGTTGTGGGGGAGGGGAGTAAATGTGTGAGGTGTGGAACTCAGTTGGCTGATTTCTTGCATGTGGTGTGGGCCTGTCCGTGCATACGTTGTACTGGCAGGAATTCATCCAAAGTGTGGCAGATGGGTGTCGACGGCTTGCAACTATTTGTTTATGCAGGCTAAGAGGCTCGGCGTCATCCAATGGATGCTAACGTGGATACTACTGTCAAAATATTGACTTCGTAATGCAGCGTATTGCCAGGATATGACTGACCAATTTGCAGAGACGACACCCCCCTCAGCCCGTCCCAACACTTGTTACTATTATCCATTGTAATGGGACTTAATTAACGTGCCATTTAATTATTGATAGTCTGAATTGGCCATACTGGGACTCAAATTATCAACCTGCAGGTGTCCGATGCGAGCATTTAACTCGTTGAGCCCCCTTGCTACTTGGTGTTTCACTGACCCACCCCCCTCACCCATGCCCCCCCTGCACAGTGCTCCAATTTCTTGCCTCTGTGTGTAGTTCTCATTTTCATACGTTTTATTGGTTATCATTAAAAATCTCTGCTTATTTATGGCCAAGCTCTGAGAACAAGGGATATATAGAAACTCCTGGCAAGGCGCTAAGAAGGCTTCGCCATATTCTACTCGAACATGAGCAGCACACAGCGGAAAATTGTTTTGAACAGTACTAACAAACTAAGGATTAAGAAATGGACCGGGAAATAAATGTTCATTATAATCCGCTTAATTCTGTTTTAACTGCAGCAGTTGTCACCTCAGGTCACACTTGGAAATTATTAGCAGCCGCGAACTAAATGCAAATTACCATATACTATTAAAAATACATAATCACCTTGTACAGCTGCTAAAATAGTTAAATACTGCGATAATAGACAAGCTGATAGTGCTTTTCCTAAAGTCATCTGCCTGATTTGTTATTTTTATTTTTGGCGTAGTCAGACATTAATTTCACTAGGGGTAAGTTTTGCATGGGTATTAGAGAAATTGAGCATGGCGCAGACTTGCATAGTATTTTTAAATTTTTGTGCCACATTCAGAGAGTGCATTATGCTGCACTTTGGTGCATGCATGGCAGACTCATTACGTTTTAAGCAAATTGTTATTCCCCTCTGTAAACTGATAGTTTTTCATGCACAGTACTGTGACAGTGGCACTGGGAGAGCTCTGCATCGGAGTCACACAAAACACATTTTCACTCCACCAAGGACCAAACTATTGGCTTTGTCAGTGCTTGTTATGGAAGGGGATGTCCTGGTCTCCCGCTCACAGCTCTTACTTCGGGCCTCCCCCCTGGTACTTGTCTAAACAATGCAGGTGATGTCACAGGGACTTTTTAAGCTAGAGTAATATTGTGTAGATCGGAATTATTTGGCTGTATTACATGTTATTTATATTTTTTGTCTGATTTTCGTGCAACATTGGCAAGCAGCACACACACTCAAGGACACAAATTCATGCATAATTGATATCCTCAATGTGTGCCACAGCCCTTATTGGATATTACATTTGTAAATAAGGGAACAACCGTCGTCAGGTCAGCAGAGATAAACAAGCATTTGCAATGCAATAAGTGTCGCATTACTAAAGGTTTGAGCTATTGGCGTTCCAATTAATGCAACGTAATTAGCTCAAATTTTAAGTAATGCGAGACCTATTGCATTGCAAATGCTTGTCATTTAAGGTGTGTGCGTGTTATTCCAGATGCAGTTAACTGAAGATGAAAAAAATAACAAAATGCAGAATATTTTGTTTTCACCCCCCGCCACCACAGCCCTTTGCATCAACCCCCAGTCTGCACTGCTAAAGGCCACGTCATGGCTTCCTTTCTGGACTGTGTCCCACTCACAAGGACCTACTAGTACCACTGTCAATCCACAGCAGTTGGACAGTATGATGGTGAACAGAGAGCATGCCATGGAAGGTGATGCAACTGTGCTGTCGTAGTTTTAGTGCGAGTGTGAATGATGAAAGACACACCAAAGTAAACATACAAATCGCACTTGACCGTCTATCTGCCTGTCTTGTAGGTCTTCTAAGTTAAAGTAATAGAACAGTTATCAGCACTCCAAAAAAGACATCATGGAATGTCTATTAAGAACCGAATTCAAAACAACTCTGGTTTTGTCTGTTGTATGTTGTAGGTCGCTGAAATGATTTTTTGCATATCCCCACATTCTGTTCTCGGCTGGGGACCAGGACTCTGCTCAGACACTCATGTTCAATTGCAAGTTGCAGGGACCTGTTTTGGACTCCTGCGTGGGCTTAAACCTTTGCTAGGTTTCTTCAATCCTTTCACTCGTCAAGTCATCATCCAGGCCATCATGTCTAGGTTAGACTATGCCAGCACTCTTTACCTGGAAGTTAACAAGGCTGAAATTCTACGACTGCAGCAGGTTCAAAATGCGGCTGCTAGAACTCTCCTTGGCCTTCCTAGAACTTGTTCCACGACTTACACCATCCGCCGACTCCATTGGTTGCCGGTGGCTAGGCGCGTCGAGTTCAAGTCCCTCTGCATTGCCTTCAAAATTATGAATCTCTCCTCCCCTAGCATTCTGGCAAACCTGCTCTTACCCTTTCCACCTACTCGCTAACTTCGATCTATGGGCCAGCATCTGGCGGTTGTCCCTCGGGTGGGGAAAGTGCGTGCACGTTCCTTCCGTACTCTGGCGGCTAAACATTGGGATTCTCTACCGGTGCACATCTGCAGTATGAACAATTACCTGGCTTTTCGCAAGGCCATTAAAACTCACCTTATCTCTCTGCCTTAGGATCTGCCCTCTTTCTGCAGCCTCCCAATTTCCTGCCGGTCAGCGCTGGGACGCCCCTTTGTTGGGGCAGCTATGCGCTATATAAAATCCCGTAACATAACATAACAAGTCTAAAAAGTTGCCAGGTCAGTGTGTTTAAAGGTTACCTACCCTCACCTCTCTAGGATCTACCATTGTGCGCACCCTAGAATATAATTGAAGTGCTCATGTTGGCTGCCAATGTGCCAATCAATCAATCAATCAATCACAGCATTTATATAGCGCGCTACTCACCCGGAGGGTCTCAAGGCGCTTGGGGAGGGGGGGGGGTCCGCTACTGCACGAACAGCCAGGTCTTGAGCTGCTTCCTGAAGGCGAGGTGGTCTTGGGTCAGGCGGAGGTGGGTCGGGAGGGAGTTCCACGTCTTGGCGGCGAGGTAGGAGAAGGATCTTCCTCCTGTGGTGGCTTTTCGGATGCGGGGGATGGCGGCGAGGGCGTGGTTGGTTGATCGAAGCTGGCGTGTGGGAGTGTAGAAGTTGAGGCGGCTGTTGAGGTATCTTGGGCCTTGGTTGTGTAGGGCTTTGTGTGCGTGGGTGAGGAGTCGGAACGGGATTCCCTTGTTGACCGGGAGCCAGTGCAGGTCTCTCAGGTGTCCGGAAATGTGGCTGTGTCGGGGGATGTCCAGGATGAGTCTTGCTGAGGCGTTCTGGATTCGCTGGAGTCTCTTCTGGAGTCTGGCAGTGGTTCCGGCGTAGAGGGAGTTGCCGTAGTCCAGTCGGCTGGTGACGAGGGCCTGGGTGACCGTCTTCCTGGTCTCGGTGGGGATCCACCGGAAGATCTTACGTAGCATGCGCAGGATGTTGAAGCATGACGAGGAGACGGCATTGGCTTGTCTGGTCATGGAGAGGGAGGAGTCCAGGATGAAGCCCAGGTTGCGTGCGTGGTCTGTTGGTTTGGGTGCGCTGCCCAGGGCGGGCGGCCACCAGAAGTCGTCCCAAGCGGAGGGCGAAGATCCCAGGATGAGGACTTCCGTCTTGTCTGAGTTCAGTTTCAGGCGGCTGTTCTTCATCCACTCAGCTACGTCTTTCATCCCCTCGTGTAGGCTGGCTCTGGCGGTGGCGGGGTCGTTGGTGAGGGAGAGGATCAGCTGGGTGTCGTCGGCGTAAGAGATGATGTTGAGGTTGTGTTGGCGTGCGATGGCCGCAAGGGGGCTCATGTAGACATTGAAGAGGGTGGGGCTGAGCGAGGAGCCTTGAGGAACGCCGCAGATGACTTCGGTGGCTTCTGATCTGAAGGGGGGGAGGCGGACTCTCTGAGTCCTTCCGGCGAGGAAGGAGATGATCCATTCTAGTGCCTTCTCTTGGATTCCGACGTTGCTGAGGCGCTGCTCTAGGGTGCGGTGGCAGACAGTGTCGAAAGCCGCGGAAAGGTCCAGGAGGATGAGGGCAGCTGTTTCCCCGTTGTCGAGCAGGGCTCGGATGTCATCAGTGGCAGCGATGAGGGTGGTCTCGGTGCTGTGGTTGGCCCGGAAGCCGGACTGCGAGTGGTCGAGGGATCCATTCGTCTCGAGGAAGGCGGCCAGCTGCTTGTTGACGGTCTTCTCGATGACTTTGGCCGGAAACGGGAGGAGCGAGATGGGGCGGTAGTTTTTGAGTTCGGTGGGGTCCGCTGATGGTTTCTTCAGTAGAGCGCTGAGTTCGGCATGCTTCCAGCTCTCCGGGAAGGTCGCTGTGTCGAAGGAGGTGTTGATGATGTCCCGCAGGTGGGGTGCGATGACGGAGTCGGCCTTGTTGAAGACATGGTGAGGGCAGGGGTCGGTTGGAGATCCGGAGTGGATGGAGTTCATCGTGCGTAGGGTTTCCTCGGTGTTGATCGGGGTCCAGGTGCGGAGGGTGGTGGTGGGGGGTGCAGGTGCTGTCGTGGGGTGCGTCGGCTCTGTGCTGAAGCTGTTGTGTATGTCCGCGATCTTGTTGTGGAAGTAGGAGGCGAGGGAGTTGCAGAGGTCTTGTGATAGGGTGATGTCGTTGTTTCCGGCGCTGGGGTTGAAGAGCTCTTTGACGATGTTGAAGAGTTCCTTGCTGTTGTGGGCGTTGTTGTCCAGTCGTTCCTTGAATGCGGTTTTCTTGGTGGTGTGGATCAGTTGGTGGTGTTTTCGAGTGGCGAGCTTGAGGGAGGTCATGTTGTCTGGTGTTGGGTCTCTGCGCCAGGCTCTCTCGAGGGCACGGCAGTTCCTCTTGGAGTTCTTGAGTTCGTCGGTGAACCATGGTGCTTTCTTACTGCCGGGTCTGCTGGGCGGGGTCCTTAGTGGGGCGAGGTCGTCTGCGCAGTTGCTGATCCACTTCGTGAGGTTGTTGGCGGCCTGGCTGGGGTTCGCTGAGCTGGAGGGGGGGTCCTGGCTCAAGGAAGCGGCGAGCTGGTCGGCTGTGATCTTGTTCCATCTTCTGCATGCAACCTGTTGCTGGTGGTGGTGTATCGTGTTCTTTCTGTAGCTGAAGTGGACGCAGCTGTGGTCCGTCCAGTGGAGTCCGGTGGCGTGGCTGAAGGAGATGTCCTTGCTGGAGGAGAAGACGGGGTCGAGTGTGTGTCCGGCGTAGTGGGTGGGGGTGGTCACTAGCTGCTTGAGACCGAGGGTGGCGAGGTTGTCCAGCAGGGTGGTGGTGTTGCGGTCGTTGTTGTTCTCCAGGTGGAAGTTGAGGTCCCCGAGGAGGATGTAGTCAGCGGAGGGGAGAGCGTGCGGGCTGATGAAGGCGGCGATGTCTTCGCTGAATTGTGTGCGTGGTCCCGGGGGTCTGTAGATGAGGGTGCCTCTGAGGGTGGTCTTGGGGTCGGTGTGGATCTGGAAGTGCAGGTGTTCGGCGGTTGTGAGGGTGTCGTCGGAGTAGCTCGTGATGCGGATGGTGTTCCTGTGGATGATGGCGATGCCTCCTCCGGTCTGGTTGCCGCGGTCCCTCCGGATGATCTTGTAACCGTCTGGGATGGCGATGGCGATGTCGGGCGCTGAGGAGGCGTTCATCCAGGTTTCCGCGAGGAAGGCGACATCTGGTGATGTTGTGTCGAGGAGGTTCCAGAGCTCCACGGCGTGTCTGTGGACGGAGCGGGTGTTGAGCAGGATGCACTTCAGGTGGTTGCTGCTGGTTCTCGGATTGGTGGGTGCGGGTGCGGTGCAGGTCCGGATGCAGGAGAACTTGCAGGAGTGGCAGCTGAAGGGTCCGTGGGTGCGCCTCGGGGTGGCACGGTAGCATCCAGGGATCCCGCCGGTGTTGAGTGCGATGAGTTCGGTGGCGTCGTAGGTCAGTCGGGTCGTCTTGCGTCGGTGGGGGCCAGGGGTCCTGGCACTGGGCGCGGTCCAGGCGCGGACGGGCGCAGACGGGCTTACCTTTGGCGCGCCTTCGGCGCACAATCGGCGCCACATTCCTACTCTGCCAATTTAGGGCGAATGTGAACTGAGGCTGACAGTCAAGATCATGACACCTGGAGGCAGCAGTAGTCTTCATACGCCAAGATGGCTCTTTCGAACATTAATTTGGAAATCTTTTTGATCAGTTATAGGATGGGCAATCACTTAGCAAATGTTTCATGGCACAGGAAAATAATTTTATTTGAACCACCATAAAAAGCAGCGTAGGTTTGTGCCGTTAACAAATGCAATTTACAGATTCAGGACATTGCGGGGTATAACTAACTTGCCCACTTTAACGGGTAGCAATGAACTTGCACTTCCATGTTTACTTTTACCTACACAGGGAGTCATAGTCATGTAATGATTGCAATTGAGTATGTTACTGTATTTTCTAAAACACAAGTTTAATTTCTATAAGCATCAAATATTCCTACTCCAATGTGTACTAATCTTGCATTTACAAATGTCAACTAAGCTCTGCTGGAAGCATAACAAGTGGGCCAATTATTCGCTGCTACACAGGATTTCTCGGTACCTCAGTGTGGGCGATCAATAAGCTGGTTACCCCAGAGCAACATCTAATTCAGTCGGGTGAAGGGCAGGTGGGAAGAGAAACTGATGGACACTTTAACCCATGCAAGAGTCATCCCACAGGGGAGAAGTAGCCCTCCTCAAACAGAACATTACAATTCAGGTGTGCCACTCTGATATTTAGTCATCATGGACCAGACTTGCATCTCTGCAAAGGCACTGGTTCTTCTGAAGGTTGTGTATCAGAGTTGTGGGAGACCGCCTCTGGACAAAGGGATCTCTTCTGTCGTAAACTGTACATGCCTGCATTTGAACTAAGGCCATGGATGCCAAATGATCCTGAGCTGAGGAATATGATGCCACAATAGATGAAAGCTGCAACAGTCCAGAAGAGAAACTGAGTGCCAAAAAAGCAATTTCAAGTCACTGCAACTGCTGAGTAAAGAAAGTGGGGAATGCCATATCCCATGTGGGCGCTATATCTGTGTTGCATGGGGATCCTATTAATTTGGTCACAATAGATGATTTTCTGAGCTCCAGAAATGCAAGTACTTAAATTGCAGCTCTAGAATAGTCAAATACCATAGACACACTGAACTTCAGTTTATTTTTCCATTAAAAATACTAAAATAAATCCGAACCATTGATTTGGAGAACATCCAAGCAGACTTCCTGTGCCACCAGGACAGGTCTTTCTCCCTGTTTCCCATCACAGACTACATCTCACTTTCAGCTTTTGCAGGAGACGAATATGCTGTGTAAATGTTATACTCTTTAGCCACATCTTTGACCCCCCATCTCCACACTCACTACCCCTGCCCCCATCAAAATTAGTTGTACAGTCCTCAAATTTATTTTCAACTGCTGCAAGTAAATGAAGACAGCATGGAAACGTACCAGTTGTGCTTCTAGGCTATCATCATTTCAAGTGTTCCCCCAGGAATACAACCACAGACACACAGGGGGTGCACCACCCAATTTGAAAACCTCTGCTCTATTGCGATATTAGGCCTTATGATATAAAACAGCCAAGACTGTTCCAAAGGGATGCTTCTTCTTGGTGAGGAACCTTGGGGTCCTGCTGGACATGCACTGTTCTCACTTAGTGGCTGTTCTCAAGAGTCAGAGAGATGGATGAGATAGGGCTGCTGGACCACACTATTGGGAGCTGCGAGCAGAATCGTTCAACTATTCTGTTACCAGCTGCTGCACACTTGTGTGTTCCAAGTTCCCAATCCACCCCGTAACTGTGTCTTCCTCTGCTAAAACTTCAGTGGGTATTTAACCCAGTGGTGCTGGATTTCCCAAAATAATTTAAATAGATCAACGTATATGGACTGGTCTGCGGGTCACAAAAGCATTGATTCAGCTTGTTTACATTAAACTTAAACCTATACTAGATTTACGTTAGAATATTTGTGTTTAGAAAACTGGATTTCCAACCTTGGAGCTGTGGAGCTTATTAACATTTCTTGTGTGTATTATTACTATGTGGCATGTGTGTAATATACCTCTCTTTACAAAGAAACACCCCAGGCTAGACCGTACTTATTGTGTGTGTTGTTTGACTCTTTGAGTTCTGAGTCTCTACCCACAGAACACCTCTCTGAGAAGCATTTGAGTGCTCGCTTCCTTCAGAGTAAAGTGCAGAAACAGTGTACTTGGTGCCCAATTTGCAGTGCCATAGTCAGTCGGTCAATCCCGGGACTTGAGTGGTGAAAGGCCCCAACCCCCAGAGTTGTTGCCCAGGAACCCCTACTATTCCAGTGGCCCCTGAACTGGTTCTGGTAAGAGCCCATTACCCTTTTCAGACCAAGCAAGTGATGGTTATCTAAGTGGAATGGCTGGTTTGTGTTAGTGTATTGAGTCCAAGATTTCTAATCCAAATGTACAAACAGCGGTGTGTCATCAGTCTACATCTGAAAGTGAATGTTGAATTCCCTAGTGATCACTAAAAGTGGGCTATCGGAGATTTAGAAGAAGATGACTTGATCATTGGGGGACTACATAGGAGAATGTGGAGCGTCAGAGGGATTTACTTATTTATTTATTGCTTTGTGAATTCCCAAGAGCATAGAGGTATTCTAGCCAAGGACTTTTAAGATGACTAGGGCATAGGTTTACCGAACATTTCAGCCTTCAGCCATAAAATTAGCCTTAAACAATTTTTTTAAGAATGCTCTTGCACTATCTCCTCTAAAACTCCGGTAGTAAACTCTCCACTTGCCTTGAAAAAGCATCTCAAAGTGTTCTTCAGTCAATTTTCTCCTAACTCTATCATTCTCTAGATCAGCTGGTGCTCAGAATCATGGTGACCACTTGAGAAATATTGGTAAATACAGCCCTTTGGAACTTTCTGATTCAGAGCCATAATGCTGGGACTCTGACTGTCTATTGAGAGTGAGCTCAGTGGAGGATGTATCAAAAATTGAGAGGGACTGGGAGCTAGGTTAGAAAGAGGTCCTGTACACAGGCTACCGAGTGGGACTGTGGATCAGCAAGGTGTACAGTTACTAACTGGACGTGTGGGGAAGGGGAAAGGGAGGTCTTTCTTCGTGATGCCCTCACACACCCCAGAGGATGTCATGCTTCATCAATGGGCCTTGCTCCTCATCGGGCTGGCGCTGCAATGCCTGACGGGCTCCCGTAAACGAGGCTCTTTGTCGGAGGTCTTTTGAAGAAGCCATAGGGTGCGTGCGGGTGTGAGGGCTGGGTAGTGCGCAGGTAGGTGCGATAAAAAAGGTCAGGAGCAGTTCTACTCTGGTCAAGTTTATTGGTTTAGGTAGCTTGAGCCTTTATTAAAAGACGGTGTGTGGGCCCTTACGTGGATCTGATGTTCCTCAAGGAATGCTAAGGTGCAAATAGGTCAACATGTTTCGTGCCTCTTAAGCCCCTAACGGGTCTAATGGCACTTCGTCAGGACCAAAAAACTAAAATGTGAGTGGTGCACTACCGTCTGGTTCTGCTAAATTGGTGGCTAGTAACCAGATCTGGCAGGGAATACCCTAGTAGACTTGTACTGGGGTGATAAATAGACCTGGATAGAAAGGGGAGAAACGGAAAATGGGACAACCAAGTGATAATTAAAAAAAAGTTTATAAACTAGGAGAGCAACAAAGATTACAAGCATATGGTTAAAATTACTGTCGGACATGAAAAGGGCACTATGGTGGGTTATAGTGCGTTAGTTACAAAGCACAGTGCCTAATAGGTGGAGTGCGGGCGCTAATAGAATATTGTGTGTTCTAAGAACGCTGGCAACTAAACCATAATGGGCATGTGGCCCTGGTCAGCGAGTACGGGAGGTAAACCGCGTTGCCCTCGTAGGGGTGAAAAAACTGTAGAGGCCCATGGTGGTACACACAGAGTGACATGCGGGGTCATGCTAGCGGTTGCCCACCGGTGATAGCATAAGTGAGCATATGAGAGTCAAGGTCCCCTGTCAGAACTAATGGCGGACATGACAAGCATCCGTGCTTGGGTCTCGGAGATGCCAAGACCGTCGTGCTACAGGGCCATGCTGCGCTTCTTGGTCAGCTTATGCATATTGAGTCACTGGTTAACGCCATAACGCCAAGAGTTGCGCGTTTGGTTCGCCATAGTGAAGTGATCTGGTAGCGCCATGGTGGGGACTAATATAGTGCAGCAACGTTGCCAGGTGGTGTAAGCCGTTGACGCCGTGGTTAGTGCTACCAAAGCGTACATTAAATGAGTGCACGTGGCCGGCTATAGAGTAGAAGCTGGAGAATGCACCGGTTCGGTTATCTAAGATAGTTGTCGCCAAGTGCTCAAGTGATTTCCAGAAAAAGCGCCTGAAGGTAAACAGACCCAAGCTCCCTGCCTAGGGCTTGTTATGAAAACATTGTAGCAGCGTACAAGCTAGCGTGCACGAGGTATCACTATGTCGGCTAAAAGGAACAACTCGCGCCAAAGTAGCCATGAGAAAAGTCAAGGCAAAAAACAAAAATCACCAAGGCGCCAATACTGGTATGCAAACAACATTACTGTAGGTACTCACCCCTAGAGTCCAAGCCTAGGGCCGATGTGGCAGGCAGAGCACGTCGTTGCTCTGTAGCTGCAGGAAATAATGGGTGTCAGTGCCCTATTGTGTCAGAGGTCTTGCGCTTACCAGAAAGGCTGGACCCTCCGTGTCTCCAAATACTTACAGTGGGATGCTGGCGAATTGCTGTTGTCCTACCCTGTGCTCCGGGCCCCGTAGCACTTGCTTCCGGGTGCTAGCTTTTTATAGGGACGTGGGGAGCGTGAACATGCTAGTGTGTAAACCGCGGCGGCCATCTTGGGTGAGGATCGCGGTAACTTTATTGAGACGATCCTGACTAGCCACGGGGACAATAGTGAGGCTAAGTTCTAGGTGAGCCAAACAATTGTGGGCCAGTTGTAGGAAGTCTGGTAAGGCAGGAGTGCTGGAGTATTGGAAAGCACGATCCTTGGCAGTGTATAAAAGTGTCAACATCACCCGGATAATGGGATAGTTGGAACTAGTGACGATGATGTAGTCACGTCAGATGGGGCTCCTAGTGGCTGGGTACTGTTGGTAATGTGCCTGTCTGGGTAGTAGGGCGGGGATCAAGGAGATGCGGGGGTAAAGGTGAAACCCCAGAGTGCTATAAGGGTTTTTTTTTGGTCCACCCTAATGGTTCAATTCAGCCCAAGGAATGTCATCGTTGAGGCCCCTGGTGTGTCCCCCCAGTTTAAAAACCCAGCATTGTTCTTTCCTAAACATTGCTTCTGTAGTGATGTTTGGGAAAGCTTCAAGTACGATCCATTGCAGATCCTTGTTTGTGTGGTTCTGTTCTACGTAGTTAGCGCACATTTTGGTGGTGGTCTTTTTGCATCGGAAATTACTCCTGTGTCCAGTGATTCTTGTTTTTACAGGGCGGGTGGTCATACCTATATACTGCATGTACATGGGCACGTGATCAAGTATACACAGTTGCATGTGTTGCAGTTGGTGTGTTTGTTCTGCGTCCATGTCCAATTACTGGTCAGTTGAATGGACTTGGTAGCTCGTGTGAGGGGGCAGACAATACATTGTCCACACGGGTAGTGTCCTGTCACTGGTGGAAGACTCCAAAGTGTGTTAGTGACTGGCTGAGTAGTCTGTTTGGGTCTAGTATTCACATTTCAAATTCAAATTTAGCTTTATTCGATTTTAGTCATTTATAATCACAAAAGCATACATATTCATAAAAAAGTGGATAAAAGCATTTGATAAAATGCATTAGTTAAAATACATTATCTGTCATAAAGTGCAAAAAGTGCTTTCAAGTATAGGTGAGTTAGCCTGCAGAGTAATGCATTCCAGGCTTTGATCATAGTAAACATTATGCATTTACACTTTTTCTAGCTCTCAGTGCATTTTTCAGAAAACCAGACATGGCACATACAGATAATATATTTTCACAAAGAGCAACTGCTGATATCTATTTCCAAAGGTTTGTTCAATAGATTCCCGGAATCAATTTTTGAATTAGTCCCGATTAGTCCTATGTAACAGATGTTATCCTAAGACATAACCATTCTTGATGTTAGGATATCCACAGATATTGGAGAAGACGCCTCACTCACTAATAGTGACATGCTTCATCATAGGTGTCTTTCCACACCTAGGTAAGATGGTACTACCTGGGCGGACTCAACCAAAAGATGTTATGGGAGTTCTTATATAAATATTTTCTGGTTATGCAGGGAACCAGTTTGGTAATACATTTAAAAATACCTTCAGGTATACCCCAATGCTTTGCTTTATTCGTGGGGTACCTGGGGTATCACATAAAAAAACGTAAGTTTTGATGGGGTTATTTTGAACTATTTGTTTCAAATGTATCCACTTTCTGATGGCAACATGAACCCTTTCGGGTCTGGGGCCTTCTTCAGGGCTATACTGTCTATTTTGTGGTTTCCCTGACTATTGTTTAACGGTGTACTTCATGTAAACAATGACTAAAATGAGGCCTATTGCACTCACCTATTTTTTGTATTCCAGTAGATTATCTGTAAAAAGAAAAAACAAATGTTTACACATATTAGTATTCTAGGTTGAACTCCACCAATTCGTGACATCTGTGAATGTTTATGCTACTGTGATCAATTTCAATATACCAAGGGTTCTGCGTCATAAAGTGTCGACCCCTACGTGGTATTTCTATGTGTCTTATTACACCCGCGTTGCTTTAATATAACTCGATTACAAATTACTGCTTCCAAACAGTCTTTTCTGATCTCTGTAATAGTTCTTTATATACCATCTTTTGACAGCGTGATTAATTACTGTGGACGCCCAACTATCAATTTTTAGTTAAGGCGTTCCGTGTGATGTTTTTTGGGGTAGCATGCTTGGTGATGTTAAATTTCACCTCCCTTTCATGTACATGCTCCTTTTTCTAATGTTATTCAAGGTGTTAAGCAGGGGATCCTTAGATACACTGGCCTCACCTACTGGTTAGTGCTATTTTGCACCATGCGGGTCTCGTGACTTAAGGTGCCGTCCTGTAGTCACACACTAGAGAAAGAAAATAATTATAAACATAAAAATCTGTAGAGGCCATATGCTATTCTCTTGTCTATTTAGGCCGATCTTTTTTTTGAATTCCAAGTCTAGTTAGTATTACTTTATGGTGTAGAAACAGAGTCACACGAATTGTAAGCTATGTGTTCTTTTATCATGGTGATTAGTATATTTCCCTTCTGTCCGGTCTTGCGGATCCGTATTTTGTATGGATTGATATTTTGATTATACAGAACTCGAGATCCTCGGACACACTATTAATCGTTTGTAGCCTCTGGTGCCTCCTAATTCTTACAACAGCCACTAGATTTTTAGAAAAAGGTTGCATCACTGTATTTCTACGTCCACTACGGACCATAACGGGTGCATCTCAGTTGTTTCTTATAAAAAAAATTGGGGCACTAACATTCTATTAAAAATAATGTTAGTAACGGGTAACATCCTTGTGAAAAATCGACTCCCTTTGAAATACCCTACAACTCCCACAAATCCCAAAAGTACGTCGTCCACGGTGACTGCTGAACAGAACGTCACACGCACCCCTAAACGCGTCCTATCAGTGGACGCGTTAGATACAGAGCCTACCGCAACGTCGCGGAGGAAATGAAATACTTAAACCACTGCCCGACCACCGGATCGGTACGGCGGTGGGCAGTGAACAACCTAGGTGGAGACACGGTGACCGATCTTTGATGAAGTAAGCCGGGTGGGAGTATTTTGTGCGTGTTCTTTTAAAAAATAGAGAATGGGTGTCATGGATACGGATGGCGGTATAAAAGGACGTAGTATGAGTGGCACAGAACAACGCGCACAAATGTCTGAAAGTTCTTTGACGCATGATACAGCCCTATTCAGAAGAAATAGAGCTGCAATGTCTGTTTTATATTTACGAGCATGGAAGTATAGAGCAGTGGGGAGATTTATACAAACTGCTATACAGGACTGAGAGAGCTCAGTAGAATGAGGCAGTACCCACTACCGGAATTACCATAACAACTGAGATGCACCCGTTATGGTCCATAGTAGAAACAGTGATGCGACCTTTTTCTAAAAATCTAGTGGATGTTGTAAGAATTAGGAGGCACCAGAGGCTACAAACGATTAATAGAGTGTCCGAGGTTCTCGAGTTCTGTATAATCAAAATATCAATCCATAAAAAATACGGATCCGCGAGACCGGACAGAAGGGAAATATACTAATCACCATGATAAAAGAACACATAGCTTACAATTCGTGTGACTCTGTTTCTACACCATAAAGTAATACTAACTAGACTTGGAATTCAAAAAAAAGATCGGCCTAAATAGACAAGAGAATAGCATATGGCCTCTACGGATTTTTATGTTTATAATTATTTCCTTTCTCTAGTGTGTGACTACAAGACGGCACCTTAAGTCACGAGACCCGCATTGTGCAAAATAGCACTAACCAGTAGGTGAGGCCAGTGTATCTAAGGACCCCCTGCTTAACACCTTGAATAACATTAGCAAAAGGAACATGTACATGAAAGGGAGGTGAAATTTAACAACACTAAGCATGCCACCCCAAAAAACACCCCACGGAACCCCTTATCTAAAAATTGTAAGTTGGGCATCCACAGTAATTAATCACGCTGTCAAAAGATGGTATGTAAAGAACTATTGCAGAGATCAGATAAGACTGTTTGGAAGCAGTAATTTGTAATCAAGTTATATTAAAGCAACACAGGTGTAATAAGACACGTAGAAATACTACGTAGGGGTCGACACTTTATGACGCAGAACCCTTGGTATATTGAAATTGATCACAGTAGCATAAACATTCACAGATGTCACGAATTGGTGGAGTTCAACATAGAATACTAATATGTGTATACATTTGTTTTTCCTTTTCCCAGATAATCTACTGGAATACAAAAGATAGGTGAGTGCAATAGGCCTCATTTAATCATTGTTTTCATGAAGTACACCGTTAAACAATAGTCAGGGAAACCACAAAATGGACAGTATAGCCCTGAAGAAGGCCCCAGACCCGAAAGGGCTCATGGTGTGGGCCGAAACATGATGGCATCAGAAAGTGGGTACATTTGAAAACAAATAGTTCAAAATAACCCCATCAAAACGTACGTTTTTTTTGTGATACACCAGGTACCCCACGAATAAAGCAAAGCATTGGGGTATATCTGAAGGTATTTTTAAATTGATTACCAAACTGGTCCCCTGCATAACCAGAAAAAAATTATATAAGTACTCCCATAACATCTTTTGGTTTAGTCCGCCCAGGTAGTACCATCTTACCTGGGTGTGGAAAGACGCCTATGATGAAGCATGTCACTATTAGTGAGTGAGGCGTCTTCTCCAATATCTGTGGATATCCTAACATCTAGAATGGTTATGTCTTAGGATAACATCTGTTACATAGGACTAATCGGGACTAATTAAAAAATTGATTCAGGGAATCTATTGAACAAACCTTTGGAAATAGATATCAGCAGTTGCTCTTTGTGAAAATATATATACTAGGGAGATTGCAACTGTACTGCTTCTCTCACTCTCTCTAGTGATATAACATACAGATAATACACTGTCTAAAAATTGTAAATATAAAAATGCTGGTTTACATTGTCTCTAACCTGCCTGTTTTAGCAAGGGGAGAATCCATCTTGTTCTTTCTCTTGCATAAAATGTACAGAACAGTGTCACATGAATAGTAGATTGTGGTGACACGTTATCACAGGGGCAAGGAGAAAGCTCTCTAGTCCAATAGTTTATTCCTGGATAACTAACCAGACGATGAAAAGTGTTCAACCTAAAACAAGTTAAAAGATATCTATCATATCCCTCAGTGCATCATATGAGATACGGTTGGATGTCATACGTAGTCAAAGTCAAATAGTGTTGTACTACAGTCCCCTTATTCCTCTCCTGGGTGGCTCTGAGTGACTCTAAATGGGACAAACAAGTTAATTTGAGCTCCATCCTAGGGGTAGAACTCATTTTCTCTGGAGTAAAATAATAATCTGAATGCCCTATGTCACTCAGAAATTCTTTAACATAATTCAGCCACATTACCTTATTAGCATAGTCCAAATTCATAGAATCCCTTAATATCTGTCTATTTAGACCTGTGCTGCTACTGGTCCATATGCAATGCCACAACAGGACAGGTTGCATTTTTATAATATCCGAGACATAAGGGATGCCCAGCTCACTGCGGCAGTTAAAAACCGGGGAGCTTTCTGGTACAACTAAAATGAACCGTAAAAAGCATTTTCTACACGTTGGATCATAGAGACATCATAAAAGCCCCAAACTCCCGCCCCATATATCGCAATGCTTATGCATTTAGATTGAAAAATTTTGAGAAAAATACCAGGGGGCCTTTTTCCCATTTTCTTGGTAAAATTAACGAGAGCAGCAGTTGACTTCATAAATAATAGACTCCTCCTTTTCACCGCTGGGCCCCAGGAGCCCGTATTTGCAAATAAAACACCAAGATAAGAAAAAGTGTTAGTGGAGTCTACCCTTTTGTCCCCCATATGGAGGCTATTACATTTCCTTCTCCCTCTCCCACAGGTCATTATAAATGTTTTTTTAGCATTTAATTTCAGTCCTAGCTTATCCATAAAACATGAATATGAAATGAGTGCTTTACGCAAACCTAGTTGCGTGCGGGCCATAAGTACCACATCATCAGCGTAGAGGAGGGAAACTATTGGCCTTTTGTTGACATACGGGGGGTCCTGCGCCGTTCCTTCAAGCTCCTGCTCTAATGTGTTAGTATATAGAGTAAAGAGGAACGGCGCAAGCACAGAGCCTTGTCGCACCCCCCATCCATGGTGAATGGTGCGGTACATTCTCCGTAAGAGCCGTAGCGCACCTTGGCGGTAGCCCCGGAATATAATTCTTTTAGAAACTGTATCAAAACCGGATCGACCTTCAGAGTAGATGGAATACTCCACAATTTATTATGTTTCACACAGTCAAATGCGGCAGTTAAGTCTACAAACACTACATAAAGTTTCCCACCCTTTGCCTGTGTGTACTTTCCAATTAAAATGTTTAAGTTCAAGACTTGCTCATTTGTCCCCAGCCCTTGTCTAAAGCCATATTGCACATTGCTTATTATGTTATTTTCATCAGCCCAGGATTGTAGTTTATTCAAGACAACTCTTCCCATAACCTTCATTAAAGAATCGAGAAGGGATATCGGGCGATAACATGCCGGGTTTTCACGATCTCCTTTTTTAAAAATCGGAACAATTACTGACTCTGACCATGTTTTCATGAAGCCCCTTGCGCAACTGGCTTGTAAAATCCTAGTTATCAAAGGTGACCAGAGTATTGGGGTGGATTTAAATAAATTCGATGGGAAGCCCTTCAGGTCCAGGGGCCTTACCACCTCTACTTGCGTTTAATGCCTCAGTCACTTCATCAAGAGAGATTTGTAATTCAATGGGAATAAAAGTAGTGGAATTTTCCACCAAAGGAGCTGATAAATCAGGATTGATTTCCTCCTGTCCCTCAATGCTGTAGACCTTTGAGAAGAAATCTATCCATGTCTTTTCGTCTATTGCGACCGCAATTGTCGCAACATTCTTAGTTTTATAAAATGGCACATTTACTGCCCGCCAGATCAAGGAACAATCTTTACTCAATGAAGCATCGTGAAGTGCCGTCCAAGCTTGATTTTTTAATTCCTTCTTTCGTATTTTTCGCGCTGAGTTATAGGACTTTCTACACTCCCTAGGGTCTAGTATTAATGAGTAGGTCTTTGATATTGGAGGTACGTTTGAATGCGAAACTTGGTTTCTGCAGGGAGAGTTCTCCCATCTGAAGTATTCTCCAGTGTTTGTTAATCACCCTTTTCAGCATGTTGGATTCAGAGGTGGTAACACATGTGATGAGGTCATTGTCAGGTTTAGCATGTGTTTCCAAGAGCATCAGCCTATGTGTATTACGGGCTCGTTTCTGGGCATTGTTTATAGTGCAAAGAGGGTATTGTCTTTTGGTTAAGTGCGGTACTTAATTCTGACGCTTGTCTTTTGTAGTCATCTACATTGCTGCAGTTTCTGCGAATACGCAAAAACTGGCCATGGCCATATGGCAGATTTTTTCTCAGGGCCTTTGGGTGGAAGCTGTGGTAGAGGAGCGGACAATGGCTGTCAGTTGGTTTTTATATGTAACGGTCTCGAGTTTGTCCGGTTTTTTGATGATCATTAAGTCAAGAAAAGGGAGTTCCTGCTCAGAGATGTTGGCAGTGAACTTTAGATAGAGGTTGAGGCTATTGATCCATGTAAGGAAGGCGGGAATCTCATTGATCTGGCCCTTCCAGAAGACTAAAATGTCGTCGATGTAACGACGCCACAGTTGGACATTCTCTGAAAAGGGTTTGGAGTCCGTGAGCACGTGCCTAGCCTCGAATTCCGAGGCATGCCAGACTCGGGGCAAAAGTACTACCCATGGACGTGCCCTGGATCTGGTGGAAGAGGAGGTCCTCGAACTGAAAGAAATTTTCAGTTAATGCGATGTGCGCGCATTCCATGATGAAGCTGATGGGGGTAGGGGAGGACCAGGTGTTGCTGTGCAGTATCTCTTCCACAACCTCAAGAGTGTTCTGTTGAGGTATGTTGGTGTAGAGGGCCTCTACATCTATTGTCAGTAGGATATTGGGTTGCGTGCCCTCTTGGTTGGTCGCCTCCATTAATTTGAGATCGTCTCTGGTGTCTTGTAATAAGGTGGGTGTAGTGCGGACCAACTGTTGAAAGAAGTGGTCACCGAATTTTGACAGGGATTCCAAGATTGACCTTATGCCCGAGACGATTGGTCTTCCAGGGGGAGGTGAGACCCCTTTGTGAATTTTTGTCAGCGTGTAGAAATAGGGCAGCCCTGGATTCTGGTTGATCAGGAAATCGGCCTCATTTTTGGTTATCCAACCTTGGTTGAGTGCCGCTGTAACCATGGAGTTGATGCGTGTGAGTAGACGCGGGGTAGGATCTTGTCTGAGTGGGGTGTAGTACCTATGGTTATTGAGCTGGCGTAGGCATTCAGTGCGATAGTCAGTTGTGGCCATAATAACAATCGCTACACCTTTGTCAGCCTCCTTGATGGTGATGGTAGGGTCGTTGGCTAAGGTTTTAATAGCCTCAGCTTCTATTTTGGAGGTGTTGAAAAACGTGGGGTGTGACCGTTTGTCTGATATTTCTTTCAGGATAGCTCTCTCAAAGGTGAGCACCTCTGGTGGAACCATGCTAGAATTCGGCGTGAAGGTAGAGGGTTTTCGTAAGCCCGAATCAGTAGGTGTAGATTCGGGTTGGTTCCCAAAGTAAGCTTTGAGGCGGATTTTCCTGAATAGGTTTTGAACTTCGCAATTGGTGCGGAAGTGGTCAATCTTAGGAGTAGGGACGAAGCCCAAGCCTTGTTTGAGTACGGTGGTTTCTGCGGTGGAAAAAGGGCGGTCTGAGAGGTTCACGATCAGTTTCTCTTCTCCTGATGGCTCCTCAGTTCCATGTGCATTTGTTGTTCCTGGTCTTGCCATTGCACTTGTTTGGGTTGGTTCTGCATTCCTCTTCTTTTTCTGCCGCGCCCTCTGCCCCAGCCTCTGCCTAAAATAGGTTGTGGTTGGAAGGGGGCAAATAGTGGAGGAGGCCCTTGTGGATAGTTGGGGTATTGCCACATCTGGGGTCCTTGAAAAGGTATAGCACCTTGATAGGGTGGCGGGCCATAACCGTACATTGTGTTCGGAGGCGGTCTTTGTTGTTGGCTAGATTGGCATTCACTGCGACTATTGGAGCTGGAGTTGCTTCCTGAGGAGAAAGTTCTTCTGCGGGAATTATTGCTGTCCTCCGAGGAGTTGTCATCTCCCGGGGGTTTGTAGTCCTCCTTGAGGTAAGGATAGATTTTTTCCTTACTAAACCGTGTTATGTCCTTTTGGAGTTTGGCAACGTTTTTGCCGCATTAAGTAGTCCTTATTATCGTTGATTTCTCTTTTGATCGGTGCCAATTTGGCTTTGAAGGCTGCTTTGGTAATGCTTCCTTTTAAAGCCCCTTCTGCAATGGTTATGTTCATTATAAGTTCATCAGCCAGTCTTTTGGCGGTCTTGATATTGAGGACCAGGAGATTTCTGGTACACTTCCAAGCCACAAGCGACCATTCTTCCTTGAACTGTTTATCCTCAAGAAATATCCTTGGTGTGTTGTTGACTATAAGTCCGTTGGGGGCTATGTTGGCATGTAGGTATTCAATCATTATGGCCCCATGCATGATGATCTTCAACAATTGGCGCTTCATGTTAGTAATTGAGGTCCAATCTTCGTTGGAGCTGCTATTGGCCGCTCCTCCCTCATGATCGAGTATTGATGGTGCTCTCAGTATTTCGGAGACACAGTCGTCTCCGAAAGACAAACCTTGGTTGTGTTCTATAGTGAAAGGAGAGGGATTGCCGCTGTAGGGTTATGGGCAATATATGTCCCACGGCTGAGCCGCCGTGCTTAATATATCAAAAATTGAGAGGGACTGGGAGCTAGGTTAGAAAGAGGTCCTGTACACAGCCTCCTGAGTGGGACTGTGGATCAGCAAGGTGTACAGTTCCTAACTGGAAGGGTAAAGGGAGGTCTTCCTTCGTGATGCCCTCACACACCCCAGAGGATGTCATGCTTCATCATTGGGCCTTGCTCCTCGTCGGGCCGGCGCTGCAATGCCTATCGGGCTCCCGTAAACGGGGCTCTTTGTCGGAGGTCTTTTGAAGAAGCCGTAGGGTGCGTGCGGGTGTGAGGGCTGGGTAGTGCACAGGTAGGTGTGATATAAAAGGTCAGGAGCAGTCCTACTCTGGTCAAGTTTATTGGTTTAGGTAGCTTGAGCCTTTATTAAAAGACGGTGTGTGGGCCCTTACGTGGATCTGATGTTCCTCAAGGGATGCTAAGGTGCAAATAGGTCAACATGTGTGCCTTTTAAGCCCCTAACGGGTCTAATGACACTTCATCAGGACCAAAAAACTGAAATGTGAGTGGTGCACTACCGTCTGGTTCTGCTAAATTGGTGGCTAGTAACCAGATCTGGCAGGGAATACCCTAGAAGACTTGTACTGGGGTGATATGTAGACCTGGATGGAAAGGGGAGAAAGGGAAAATGGGACAACCAAGTGATAAAAACAAGTTTATAAACTAGGAGAGCAACAAAGATTACAAGCATATGGTTAAAATTACAATCGGACATGAAAAGAGCACTATGGTGGGTTATAGTGTGTTAGTTACGAAGCACAGTGCCTGATAGGTGGAGTGTGGGCGCTCATAGAATATTGTGTGTCCTAAGAACGCTGGTAACTAAACAATAATGGGCATGTGGCCCTGGTCAGCGAGTACGAGCGGTAAACCGCTTTGCCCTCCTAGGGGTGAAAAACTGTAGAGGCCCATGGTGGTACGCACTGAGTGAAATGTGGGGTCATGCTAGCGGTTGCCCACCGGTGATGGCATAAGTGAGCATATGGGAGTCAAGGTCACCCGTCGGAACTAATGGTGGACATGACATGAGTCCGTGCTTGGGTCTCGGAGATGCCAAGACCGTCGTGCTACAGGGCCATGGTGCGCTTATTGGCCAGATTGTGCATATTGAGTCATTGGTTAACGCCAAGAGGTGCGAGTTTGGTTCGCCGTAGCGAGCTGATCTGGTAGCGCCATTGCGTGGACTAATATAGTGCGGCAACATTACCTGGTGGTGTAAGCCGTTGACGCCGTGGTTAGTGCTACCAAAGCGTACATTAAATGAGTGCACATGTCCGGCTATAAAGTAGAAGCTGGAGCATGCACCGGTTCGGTTATCTAAGTTAGTTGTCGCCAAGTGCTCAAGTGATTTCCAGAAAAAGCGCCTGAAGGTAAACAGACCTAAGTTCCCTGCCTAGGGCTTGTTATGAAAACATTGTAGCAGCGTACAAGCTAGCGTGCACGTGGTATCGCTATGTCGGCTAAAAGGACCAACTCGAGCCAAAGTAGCCATGATAAAGGTCAAGGCAAAAAACAAAAATCACCAAGGCGCCAATACTGGTATGCAAACAACATTACTGTAGGTACTCACCCCTAGATTCCAAGCCTAGGGTCGACAGGGCAGGCAGAGCACGTCGTTGCTCTGTAGCTGCAGGAAATAATGGGTGTAAGTGCCCTATTGTGTCAGAGGTCTTGCGCTTACCAGAAAGGCTGGACCCTCCGTGTCTCCAAATACTTACAGTGGGATGCTGGTGACTGCTGTTGTCCTACCCTGTGCTCCGGGCCCCGTAGCACTTGCTTCCGGGTGCTAGCTTTTTATTGGGACGTGGGGAGCGTGAACATGCTAGTATGTAAACCGCGGCGGCCATCCTGGGTGAGGATCGCAGTAACTTTATTGAGACGATCCTGACTGGCCACGGGGACAATAGTGAGGCCAAGTTCTAGGTGAGCCAAACAATTGTGGGCCAGTTGTAGGAAGTCTGGTAAGGCAGGAGTGCTGGAGTATTGGAAAGCACGATCCTTGGCAGTGTATGAAAGTGTCTTCATCACCTGGATAATGGGATAGTTGGAACTAGTGACTAAGATGTAGTCACTGCCGATGGGGCTCCTAGTGGCTGGATAATGTGGGTAATGTGCCTGTCTGGGTAGTAGGGCGGGGATCAAGAAGATGCGGGGGTAAAGGTGAAACCCCAGAGTGCTATAAGGGGGGTTTTTTGGTCCACCCTAATGGTTCAACTCAGCCCAAGGAATGTCATTGTTGAGGCCCCTGGTGTGTCCCCCCCAGTTTAAAAACCCAGCATTGTTCTTTCCTAAACAGCGCTTCTGTAGTGATGTTTGGGAAAGCTTCAAGTATGGTCCATTGCAGATCCTTGGGTGTGTGAGGGCATCACGAAGAAAGACCTCCCTTTCCCCTTCCCCACACGTCCAGTTAGGAACTGTACACCTTGCTGATCCTCAGTGGAGGATGGTCACCCTACCTCTTTGAGTCGTTAATGTGAACTTCTTGAGTATAGTATTCTTATGATCGTTGGGATCTTAGTCCCTCCAATGTACTCCACCTCTTTTATTCCTCTGATTCTCTATTTGTACTCTGTCTAAGCTATGCTGTGTTGATGTAAAGCATTATGACGCTCTAGGACCTGGTGTGCGCTATACAAAAACCTACATAAATAAATAATGGTTCAGATGCACTTTTCATTGAAAAGGCATTTTTCGATTTGCTTATAGCTTTGGTCCCTGTGAAAGGCTTTACACAAAATTTGGCAGTTTACGTGCTTAGTCAGTTAAGCGTTCACATTCCAAACTCCCAGTCTCGGACGTCAGGAATGCAATCATTTAATCAGACACAGTTGCAGGAGCCATCCAGTGCAGGGTGTTCTCTAACTAAAACATGAATCCTTGTGCACCCAACCTAGTGATTGTCGTACCCTTTTACCTCAGCCTATTGGTTATTCTCATATTACATTACTGGTTACTTTCCTACGTTGGTTTATATTTTCATGTGAGACATTTAGTCGTGTTTAGAATAAAATAAATTTTCCTTTGAAAGTTAAACTGTTGTAGAGGATAGGCAGGATGGCGACTGCCTGAGTCAGCCGCGTAGCGGCTCCCTGACCTAAATATAGCAAGGCAGCAACATGGATTAAGATTGAGAGCCTTCTTATGTTTTATATCCCAGAGATGCTAATGGGTACAGTCATACCACCGATCTTTACATTTTACACACACCTCGCTGCCCTAACTGCTGCAGGATCTCCATGTGTCAGGCTGAATTGCTCCGGGTATTAAGGCAGCTGCTGTCTGAGGTTGTGGGCTGTGGTGTACGTGGAGACTACCGAGGGTGCCTGCTGCTTCTCTTCCAGCAAGAAATGGGTCTGAAGATTACCGGTGGGGGAAACCAAAGAGGAAAGGCTCAGACCGCAGCCGCCCCCCTTCCAAAGTGCGGGACGCCGGAGGAGTTCCATCGTAGTGCTGAGGCCAGAGTAAAGACGACAGGACAGACGAGGAGGAATTGCCAGAAGCTTCCTGCTACTGTCTCCACAACCCGGATGGAGACTGTGGGAGAGAGGAAGGGCAAAGGTGGGGTTGCACCCCAGCAGCATCCGATCGGCTCATCTGTTCTTGAGCTGCTGCACGCCTATACTTGGGGTGGCATCGCTCCTCCAGTCCAGTCCAGCATGAGGAAGTCCAGCCACAAGCAGTGGCTCAGGAAGTGGAGAATCCAAGGAGTACAAGTGGAATCAGAGTTGAAGACACCTCAGTCCAGAATGAACAGAATGGTCCGGCTGCGACTGAAAAGGTAACTGCACCCTCACCTAACTCTAATAACGTTGTTGATGGAGGAAGTTATTCTCATCACAGAGCCCGGAGATCGAGGTGCCAGGTGAGGGTACAGACTTGTCTGGCTCGGCAGGAGCCCAGCCTTCAGGGCAGGTGGGGGGGGGCTGATGGTTACAATGAGGCCAATGCATCGGAGAACCCCCAGGAAATTCCACAGTCAAAGGCACACCTTAACGGCTTAAATCCCAGCTAGCAAAACTTTGAGTCCAATAATGGTTTTTTTCTCTGTCTGATGAGGTATGGTCGGCAGACTGCTCACTAACAGAATCTAGCGAGGATAAAAATATATCAGAAATGAGCAAAGCTGCCCTGATGGTCACAGCCCGTAAGTTACCTAGACATTCAGAACAACTCGATCCGCATAAGAAGGATCTAAAGTCGGATTACTCAGCTACGGAGTATTTGCTTGGCACCACAACAACTTCCTCTCCAAATACACCAACCCCAATACCTTTAACCTTGGATACCATCCTACAATGTATACTCTCTCACCTTGAGGAGACCAGACAGGATAGTCCGTGGTCACAGACAGCCATGCAAAAGCTTCAAGGTTCAGTAAGGAAAGTGGCGAAGGCATGCAGTGAAATTGGCAGGTGGGTGTCTAATTTTGAAACTAGAGCTGAGGCTCTTGAGAGTGACCTGGCTGGTACCCGAGCACAGACGTCAGCTCATGAGGCGCAACTGGGTGATATTCAGTGGAAATTGGAGGACCAAGAAAACCTCAAATATCAAAAAAGATGAGAGGAACCCCTATAAGCAACCAGGGGATTAGGGTACTACTGATAGGTAGAAGGAAAGTTCCCTTGGCAGAAAAGATAAATTAGGAGACTGGGTTAAGTCCTGTTCACAGCCACAAGTTCGAGCCCATATGTTAGAACATAAACCTCAACTAAAATGAAACCATAACAGTCATTGTATTTCATATATAGAAAATTACTAGAATTTTATTAAACGCACAGTACAACACAATTAAAAAATAGACATAAACCTGTCTATAATCATAAAATAGAATTCATATACCGCGTGTTTCACATACATTTGATAACAACCTATTCCATTTGTGGAATGAAGTCACAATATTCCAGCAGACAAATAACAGAGAGACAAAGACAGACAGTATATTTTGTCTTTAAGTAACACATCCGTTATCACAAATTTTTTCAGTAGCTCATCCTAAACTCTTTTAATTTTTCCGTCTCATTAGGAGAACCTTTTCCCACGGATTGTATTAATTTCAGCGTTGACGCGTTTCGATGGCTCTATTCAATATTTCATGTTTATCAAGACCCAAAATATGTCTCTCCTATTATTTTTGGCACTGGTTGGTTACCGTTATGTCTCACTCCTGTTGGTAAATTACATTGTATTAATTACTTCATTTGGGACAGTCAATTATTTACATCTTTACCCATCTTTAAAAAACATTCATTGTAGAACATTTCTAGTAAAATGTTCCCCTTTGATTAAAACATCAATTAATTATACTTCCTTATTGTACATTCCTGTTATATATTTGTACACAACAATTTAGCATAATTTCTTTTGCATCTATACTGTTCTATCAAATGGGCTCCATAATAATAAATGTCTCATACTTATACTGGGCCTCTCATCGTGCTGGGACACACCTCCTCGTCTGATTTCATTTGCCACGTATTCTGAGTGTCCTTCATATGAAAGCAAAAGAAGAAAGGAAATCCGGGGAGGGACAATTACCTTATTTCATATCCTTAGTGAATGTTCGGAGCAGTCCAATATTTCAGTACGGGACTGTGGATAAATAATACACATAAATAAAGATGACCAGCATGAACCACTATATATATAATTTTTCCACAAATTATTTAAAAAATTCATTTTTTAATATGATGGAAGGGAAGACTGATTGACATACAATTGCTCCACAGATCTTCCTTAACAAGGAAATGGCTATAAACTCAATAAACCTGAAGAACTAAGGATATGAAATAAGGGAATTGTCCCTCCCCAGATTTCCTTTCTTCTTTTGCTTTCATATGAAGGATACTCCGAATACGTGGTGTGTCCCGGCAGGATGAGGGGCCCAGTATGAGTATGAGACATTTAATATTATGGAGCCCATTTGATAGAACAGTATAGATGCAAAAGAAATTATGCTAAATTGTTGTGTACAAATATATAACAGGAATGTACAATATGGAAGTATAATGAATTGATGTTTTAATCAAGGGGGGACATTTTACTAGAAATGATCTACAATGAATGTTTTTTAAAGGTGGGTAAAGATGTAAATAATTGACCGTCCCAAATGAAGTAATTAATACAATGTAATTTACCAACAGGAGTGAGACATAACGGTAACCAACCAGTTCCAAAAATAATAGGAGAAACATATTTTGGGTCTTGATAAAGATGGAATATTGAATAGAGCCATCAAAATGCATCGACGCTGAAATTAATACAATCCGTGGGAAAAGGTTCTCCTAATGAGACAGAAAAATAAAAGAGCTTAGGATGAGCTACTGAAAAAATGTGTGAGAACGGATGTGTTACTTAATGACAAAATATACTGTCTGTCTTTGTCTCTCTGTTATTTGTCTGTTGGAATATTGTGACTTCATTCCACAAATGGAATAGGTTGTTATCAAAAGTATGTGAAACACGCGGTATATGAATTCTGTTTTATGATTATAGACAGGTTTAGGTCTATTTTTTAATTGTGTTGTACTGTGCTTTTAATAACATTCAAGTAATTTTTTATATATGAAATACAATGACTGTTATGGTTTCATTTTAGTTGAGGTTTATGTTCTAACACATGGGCTCGAACTTGTGGCTGTGAACAGGACTTAACCCAGTCTCCTAATTTATCTTTTCTGCCAAGGGAACTTTCCTTCTACGGACCAAGAAAACCACCAACGCCGCTACAATTTTCGGATTCTTGTAGTTCCGGAGGGCAAGGAGGGATCCCATACCCGTTCACATGTGGGAGACATGTTGGCTAAAGCATTCCCAGACTTGGAAGGCTGGAGCTGGTATATGGAAATACAGAGGGCCCACTGGGTGCCATTTAATTCAAAGCAACCAGTTAGTTCAGATATGAAGCCTCATGCTATTCTTGTCTATTTCAGCAACTTTCTTTTGCGACAACCTGAAGCTAAACCGAGGGGGGGGGGGGATTTTTCTTTTTTTGTCAGGTCCGGATTTCTGCCACTTTACAGTTGAGAGACACTGGTGTCTTCGCCAGATGATTAAATCATTTCAAGATAAGGGGGCACAAGCCTTTTTGTTAAATCCGGCTCTCCTCAAAGTGATTTAGGGGTATCAAACCAGGTTCTTCACCTCAGCGATTAAGGCAAAGGAGTATTTAGAGGGGTGGGGGTCCAAATCTTAACCCCTTCCCTGCGGGGGGTAATTCCCCCACGGTGCGGGGGAGGGCCGCGAATCCGCTGTGCTCGTGACGAGCTCAGCTCGTCATGACTCACAGTGGTGACCCCGGCGACCGATTAATTCTCCCGCACAGGTGGGGAATTAATCGCGCGTGGGCGCGCCGTGGCAGTTATGACGAGCTCAGCTCCACTGTGACTCATGACGAGATGAGCTCGTCATGAGCACGGAAGGGGCTAATAAAGATATGAGCGTGGTAGTGGCCGTTGGGGGATATAGCAATAATATTTAAGGGATATATTTTTGCATCTGTACCCCCTTTCCCTTGGGGGTTCTCTTTTCTTTTTCTCTTCGTTTCTCCTTTGGCTGTCACGGCTGCTGCCACAATGAGACGAATGAGTTATGGTTGGAATGCCGGTCAGGGAGCTCTCTTTCATCACCACAGACTGATCGTCAGTCTGGTAGCTTATCAGTGTTGGGTGGGTGGGGGATAAGAAATCACTGCTTAGAGGGAAGAGTATGAGTGGGGAGGCGTGGGGTTGGGTGTGCGTGTGGGAGAGGGGCTCACTGGGTGTAGGGCACAAAAAAGGGGTGGGAAAACTGGAGAGAGAGCATATTAAGGCATATGAGAGGTTTCAACTGGGAGAGGCAACCAAGAGTATAAAGAATGGCAATCTCTTCTATGTTGTGAATGGGTAAGAAAAACATATGCTCAATCAACGTGGGGGGCCTAAATGATAAGATCAAACGTGCCGCGGTTCTAAGGTCCCAAGGGCTGACATAATTTGTCAACAGGTACAAATATCCCACGGGGGAAGTGGGTGTACCCTGCTGATTAGAGGCTACACCATAGCAGCGTACTCCACTCAAACCTACACTATAAGGGGGGTTGCTATTCATATCAGAAACAGTGTTGGTCCTGCAACACAAGTATTGGAGGATAAGTGGGGCAGATGGACGATTGTGTGCTGCCCATCGGGCTGGCAGTATGCACTATTTATGGATCAAACCAGGATGTCCCTAAGTTATTCAATGATCTAGAGGTTCAACTGGCATCCTGTCCAGAATCGTTAGTAATCTGTGGGGATCTGAATATAAATCAGGAAGTTAGCAGGGACAAAGTACATAAATACTAGGGTTGGAAGCCATAAGTGTATAGGGCCTTGGCTGCTCTAAAAGCCAGTTACGATTTAATCGATGTTTGGGCAGCTAAGAATCCCACTAACCTAGGATTTACATACTTCTCATGCCCCCATAAGAAGTATGTTAGGTTAGACTATTGTCTGGTTTCTTCCTCTGTGCTTACTGCAGTGGGAATCAAGAAGCTACCTAAATTATTGTCTGATCACAACCCCTTAATCACAGATATGATAATTCAAGTGGATGCCCAGGCCCGGTCCAAGTGGACATTTGATAGAAAATTGCTATCCAACAATTCATTTATTCAACACATTAGGCATTGGGCGGTACAGTACTTTGACACAAACCAATACAGTACCTCACGTGGAATGGTTTGGGACATTTTAAAGCTGGCTTAAGGGGTGAGATCATTTGCTTCGTGGGGAAGAACAGGAAACAGCAAAAGGATGAGATGAATGGCCTGATTAGAACGTTAGCTGTTTTAGAAAAGGAGCACGCCAGAACCAAGTGGTGACTGAATCAGCATTGCGGCAAGAAATAGTGGTGCCAAAAGCTGAAATCTGTAGTTATTATAGTGTAGGGTCGCCGAAGGATTGCAGGCGCATAAAAGTGAAAGTTATGAGTATGGAGAATCTGTGGGGAAGCTGTTAGCGCTCCGCACAAGGCAGAAGCTTGCCAGGAATAATATCTCCGGCATTAAAGGGCTGGATGGACGGTATGTTATAGGCTCAAAGGATATCATTAATGTATTTGAAAGCTTCTATCAGAACCTATATCTGCAGGACAACCTCAGCCCCTCTTCTATTAATGGGATTGAAAAAATTATGGGGGACCCATGAGGGGTTGATGATGAGATGAGACAGAGGTCGGAAGCAGATATTACACTGGAGGAAGTTTTAAATGCTCTACATTCTATGGGCTCAGGAAAAGCGGCAGGACCTGATAGAATTCCTCTGGAGCTATATAAAGTACTACAGGTGGAGATAACTCCCCTTCTTTTGGACCTGTTCTTAGGTGTAAAGCAAAGCAGGGTCCCCCCTGGAGTCGTGGCAAGGAACAGAGATAGACATTTTCTTACAAAAGGATAAGCCCACAGACCATCCTGCGTCATATTGCCCTATATCCCTTATTAATTCAGATTCCAAGCTATACTTTAAAAAAAAGTGGAACTCGTTTAGGTAGGATCGTAGCTCACCTTGTTTCTCCATGACAGCATGACTTTATACCTGGTAGAGCCACTACCGACCATATCAGGCGTGCCATAGCTTTATTGGATATAGCAGAGGTAGCAAGAGACAGGATGGCTGTGATCCTCCTGGACGCAGAAAAGGCCTTTGACCGAGTGTCATGGCAGTATTTATGGGGAATTTTGGATCAAAAGGGGTGCGGTCCAGGCTTTTTTAACGGCCATACGTTCAATGTATTTTAAACCTAATGCCAGGTTACAGATAATGGGCCAGGAATCAGGTTGTATTCAGGTTGCCAGGGGGACACGGCAGGGTTGCCCCAGCTCTCCAATTTTATTTGCCCTATATATCGATCCATTTATTCAGCAAATCTTCCAAAGTTAGATAAGAAAGCCAATATCCGTTAACGGTTTTGATACCAAAGTAAGGGCATACGCCGATGACATTGCTATATTGACTTCGGATCCGAAAGCCGCGATATCAGAAATAGAAAGTTTGGCTGGGGAATATGGCCTGAAATCAAGCTATTTACTGAATGCAGGGAAATCGGATTGTTTTTAACTCCAGTACTCCTCTTTCAGATCCTGCAGGCAGGACGCAGCAGTTTATCTCAGGGTCATGATTAGAAGTAGGGTTAGCTCTATATGGTCAATAAATCTGAGTCCCATGCTTAAGAAGATTAGTACGGATTTAAGACGCATGGATAGGCTTCAATAATAGGAAGGTGTAATATTCTCAAAATGATTATTCTCCCCAATATTTTGTATTTGTTTCAATCCATCCCCCTTGAGATTGAAAGTTTTTTTCTAAAGAAATTAGAATCTATCTTTAATTTTATTTGGAGATGTAAGAAAAGCCAACGATCTTTAAAATTACTAACAATGCTGAAAGAACGTGGAGGGTGGGCGGCTCCTAATCTTGGATAGTATTATTATGCAGCCTTTTTACAACACATGGTGGTGTTGTTTACATCAGAAAATACTGGTTTAAGTATCGGGGACCAGGAGCCTGGCTTTGCGATCCTCACTATATACGAACTGGCTATTGGCAGATCAGCATGTGGCATGCTTCTCTGACAGGTTTAGGCCAGTTACTACAAAAAATTTTTTTCCAAGTGTGTAATAGCAACTGCCAAGATGTCTAGTTAAGTGGTCAAACTTTTGCAGATACAAAGGTATAATAGATGTACATCTCTGTGGCGATCCCCTTTGTTTCCTGTAATGATTTTTGATGTGATGGGTAGGCAAAGGGAACAACAAGGAATAATCAAGATAGGGGAGCTATATATATGGCCAACCAAATAAGTTCATTTACAGACCTGCAGTAGGGTTATAGAGTAGCTGCAGGGTCTCATTTTAATTATACACAGATTACAACGTTTTTACCTCAATTTAAGATTGAAAAGTTCTCATTAGACAAAATCCCACTCTTGAAAGCTGTTATCTATCCACAGTCCAGGGTAAAACTCATTTATAAAATCCTAGTGCATATACTTCCTGATGACTTAGAGAAGGTAGAAGCCAAATGGTCAGGAAACTGGGGTATGGAGATGCAGATTTATATCAGCCGATTGCACTAGGTAGCGAAATTTTCTTCTCAGCTAACCTAAAATCCCAGCACTAGCACACCATTTTTTATCTTTACTTTACTCCGGCAAAGTTCCTTAGCTGGGGCAAAAGGGAGGAGGAGAAATACCCCAGATGTGCTCAAGAGTCAGCTGACTAGATACATATGTTTTTATAGTTGTGGTAAATTGCTACCTTTAAAAGAAGGAATCTAGGACTTCCTGCATGACGTGTTGGGGAGAAGGGTTTGTATAATTCCACTTATGATGCTCCTGGGTTATGACAAATAAAGTTATATTCGATATAAGCCATATTAACTTTATTTTTATTGTGGTTGCTGTAGTACGGCTGCTTGTAGCTACAGGGTGCAAGGATGCAGAGCCCCCTACCTACCAGGCCTGGTTGGCCCGTTTACTTGCAATATATAGCCTTAAAAGAACTTTGTAGGCACCCCAGTAATAGAGGCTGCAATATTTGGTCTTTTATGAGCAAGAGGCTTACAAGGTATAGAGGCTGGCGGAATTGGCTTGCTCTGGATGTCTGAGAGAGGGTTTGCCGGGCTTGTAGCTCTGTTAGGATCTTTGTGAACAAGGCTGTAAGATAATTCTGCCAGTTATTATATAAGGCTCCCCACCATTCGTTCTTACCCACTTTCTTATTATATTTTATCTGTTTGCATTCCCGTGTTTTTATATGAATATGACATTTATATGAAATTCATACCCAATTTATTAAATCTACCATATATCAACTGTTAAATTGTAAAACTTGTTGTTAATTATGTTGCTGCTCTCTTCCCAAATAAAAATATTTATAAAAAAATAAAAAGTGTTGGCTGGAGTGGTAGCCCTATTGAATTTTATTATGGTCTCCACTGAGTCCTGAGATTCCAGCCCACTTAATTTCCTGAGTAAGTCTTGGACTGCTGTGTTTTGCTAGCCTGGAAGTCAGTTGATAATTGGGTGTATTTGATTCTCAGTTTTGTGTCCAATAGAAGCTTGGCCCCAGAGCATGAGAGGTTAAAGACCCCAACTGTCACAGTGGGAGCCCATAGCCATGTCTGCTCTGTGGTCCAGAATCCGGTTCCAAGGAAGCTAGCTTATGAAGTGATAGGGATGTTTTAAAGTGTTATGATCTTCAAATAAGAAGTTGTGATTGAAGGAACTTTCGTAATATGTGCTGCACTGTCATAGTGTGTTTATATATATTGCTCCCTGTTCATTTTAAATTTCGTGTGCTTGGAGGCTGCTTAAATTGTGAAGTCTTCTTATTCTCCCATTCACCCCCCTATCTTGTTTTAAGGACAGTACTATATTCTACGATGGAGAATTACTTTTTACTACAGGAAATGGAAAGGCTTCATCAACAAGTGTACAAGATGACAGGCCGTTAGTAAAATGGCCAATACTTATATTTCACGACTGTATGTGATGATTATGAGTGCTGGGGGCGTTGCTACTGGTAGTAGTGTCACCACACAAACTATAAACACTAAACCAAAATTCCCACCAACCATTGGGAGGGCTGTGGTGGAGGAAGGGAAATGAAAACAATATCTTGAGTGTCCTTAGTAATATCAGTTTTTGTGTTTGCATATGGGGCTTTCTTTGGCAGGTTTCTATTGAAATAGTCATTTTATTGGATTTTTGGAGCCATGAAATGGAAGACAAGGTGCTTTAGACTGGGGAGCAAGGAGACCCCATAGAGCCAGCCTGAAAGTTGTTGTTAAACTGTGTGAAGTTCAACCAGCAGGCCCGAAGCCTGTCGCCAAAGTGCAGGGATTATGGGTTCTTTTTCTTCACTCACCTCTTTGCTTCACCTGTACAGTCGGTGCTCGTCCCTTGTCTGTTACTAACCACGCCATGTTCCTTCTGGACAGTACGCAATGGACAAAGCAAACACAAACGCACAAAAAATCCACTCTGGAGCTCAGCAAGGAGTGAACACTTCCCTGACCAGCCACAACATACATTGCAGCGCCTCAGATTAGGAGCATGTTGTAAAGCATGCGAGCTCTGGCTGTAAGCGGAGCTCAAGCAAGCCCCCTACGCAGTGCGGCTATAAGAAATAGCCTGTTTGGCATTATTTTGGAATGGAATTGTTGATGGCATGCTGCCATGATTTTATTTTCTTTCACATTGATGCAAATTGCATTCACTGGGCGACATAGTCTATTAACATTATGAGTTATTTAGTTGAGCACATTTAAGGTTAAATTACTGTGAAACTGTTGCTCGAAAGAGAGGTGACTGACTGAGCCAAATGATGCCTTTATGTAAAAACTGGAATAGAAACTAAACGTTGAAATGTGTCCTTGTGAAGTAAAGGCAGTTCCGTTGGAGCATTGTACCTGCCAGAAATGACTTATAAAGGGATGCTTTTTATGACTACGCTTGGCAGACTGTAATGGCTAAAGTGTGACATAACGCGGTTTTGTGACAAGAAATCATATTTGCGAGTTTGCAGTAAAATAAGCCCCCCCCCCAGCACATGGCAGAGTTACTGGAAAGTAGAAACCCCCCCTTTGTATAATTTCAAAGTCCGGCTTAAGTAGCTTGCCAACTGGTCAAGGGTTGTGACTGTGATTTGTCTCAATACCCAAAACACAGTGTTCAAGATGGATACTGTTGTTTTGTAAACAGACCCATTTGTATAATGCCTTTTAAAAAAAGAGATCAATAAACGTGTATCTCAATAACATGAAATTCTGAATTTAGTTGCAGCTCTTTTGTTTGTTTCTGGGAACACACTCATTGATTTAAACAGATTTTACTAGAGTGTGCTCAAACTCTGCCAATCGCCGATTGCATAACAAATGTTTTAATTCAGAGATGCACAAAGCATGTTGTGTCCTATCAAATACTGCTGAATGTGTATATCCATTTGTGTCTTGACAGGTCTTCCCCTGACATGCCATGGCAGTGAAGTGGCAGAATGGACATGCAAATTCAATACTGTGTTTGAGTGTGAGCAGTGATGGGCTGGTTGCCTCTGGAGCAGAGGCAGGGGAACTTACCATTTGGAGCGATCAAGGTGTCCCACAGGATCAACTGAAATTTGACAGTGGGGCAGATGTGACCTGTGTGGCTTTTTCTCCCACCTGCCCTAGTAGGCTGTATACCTCTCATGGTGAAACTGTCAGTGTTCTGGATATCCGCTCACTTAAGGAACCTGTAGAGCGCTTCGGGGTGAGCGAGGACGAGATCAACTGCATTTCTGTTAATGATAATGAAAGTCTCTTGGCTGCTGCAGATGATTCGGGGACAATAACAGTAATTGATTTAGAAGGGAAGAAAGTCAGTCGATCCCTTCGGAAGCATTCAAATATTTGCTCAGCTGTCGCCTTCCGGCCTGGAAGACCCCAGGGTATGGTGTCCTGTGGCCTTGACATGCAGGTTAGTAAATTGAAAGCCTTAGAAGTGCTTGAATATGAAAACGTTTCACCAACCTAGATTGATGTTTTTGAAGAATCTATTATCTGAGGGTTTGTTTCATTCGATTATAATAGTATTTAGAACTGTGGCTATTATTCAGAGTTTAAGGCTAAGTTTAAAGAGTGGATTTGTTCTACCCAGTATTTTGTGGCTATTCATACTATTGTTAGCTGAAAGTTCATGATTCGAGGTCTCATTAAGAAAACTATCCCTTCAGGTTTTTTCTATGGGCCGCAGTCATTGTTTGCTCGGTGCCAATGTTTTGGATATCGCCATGTACCACAGGTTTCCAGGGCACCCGGCGCTATTATATTCCAACTGGGTAACATGTTACACCCTTTATCAACTTGGCTTTCTTGTTCTAGGAAGGTTGATATATTTTGGCTTATTACAGGGTAAAGGATTTTGAACTTAGGTGCTCTATAGTGCAGATAGTTACATAATGTCCAGTCACTAATATATATATCCTTAAATAGTATATATCTCACTTTACTCTAAAGCAGTAAAAATAAAGATTCACACAAAAATAAATAAAAGCAAGTAGCACTTTCTGCAGTTATGCTACACCCCAAACACTATTATAGCCTGTACGTAGTAATGTGGTGTATTTCAAATTAAATGCGGACCTATTGATGGTTTTAGTGCTTGAAGAAGGGATAGGTGTCCTTCGCAGCCTCTGTGAATTCTTGGGTTTCCTACAAGGCGTATTTAGTCCAGTTAGGCAATAGGGCAGATGTATTAGAAGCCAGACAGAATGATATGATGTATCAAGTATAGTATGATACATCCCTACTCTGCCTTGGTTATTTTTGTAGCCCCCTTGCAGTGCTTGACAGGATTGCACCTCAGTGTTTTTCGGAAGTAGTCCATCAGTGTAGGAGGCTAGCAGAACAAATGGTACACTAGTCTGTTTGATTATAATACCTTGGTATAGAAAGGTAAAAACACAATGGAGCTCACTCAACCAATCTTATCAAAGCTGTTAATATTGAAACACCCAACTCTGGTCTTACTGAATCCTCCAGAAAGACTAGGTCAGGAGTGCACCACGCAAGCCGAAGATTGAGTTTGACCCTTCTGACTTTACTCTTCTGCTCACAACAATCCTTGGTTTGTAGTTTAAATGCTGATGCTAATTTGAAACTTACATTTCATAAAAGCTACATAAAACTTACGTCAGAATAAGTTTTGGCAAGTTATGCCTCAGCTAACACAAAACAGCTTTTAGGATAAATTATATAGGGGACACATCACAAATGAAATACATGGATAACAGGTGTTAGCATAATTATGAATGAGCATTGTTTCTTCTTGAAAGGATGAAAGATTGAGCAGGGCCATATGGATTGCAGTCTTCAAGTCTCTTGACTGCAACTAGTGTATTAACACATCAAACTTGATAGCCAGAAAAACATGTTTCATAGCAATGGAATTTTCACCCGGGCCCGTGGAGTGACACTGTCACTGTCCCTTGATGTGGGTGATTCTTGGAAAGGGGAAAGGATGTTGAAAGGGGGTGAGGCCTAGAAGAAAAGTATCATGGACAGTCAGGATTGAAGAAAGTGTGGGGGGGGGGGGGGGGTAAGGAAAGGTCAGAAATGAATGTGAGATAATAAGCAATGTGAGTACGAGGATGATGGAGAGAAATGGAGGAAGAAAGAAGGAAAGTAAGCAGGAAACAAGAGGAAGAAATAGAAAAGAAATTGCAAAGCAGGGGCAAGCGATTATAGAAGGATAGGGAAGAAGGAATTAAAGTTGAGGAGAAGAAGCAATTATAAGTAAATAAGGAGAGAGAAGCAACTGGCATAGTGGCTAAATTTCCTAATTTTCAGGTTGAGAATAACCAATTGCTTACCATTACTTACCATTGTTTAGCTTTTTGTCATTCCTATGTACTTGCCTCTTTTTCTATGGCTTGCCTTATCCTTCCTGTATTTGTCAATCCTCTGGAGCACTGCCTCTTTACTTGTGTCCTTCCACAGCTGACCTTTAGAGAACTACATTTTTCTTTTTGCTTAAGAATGTCCCATTACTTACCGGTAATATTCATTACCCCAACTAAGGTCCTCCTCGTCCCAGTCATTACAGCCAAAGTGCAAAAAGTCCAAGGAACCAAGGAGCCCAAAGACCACCAATGGGCAAATGAAAAACAGCTCCCCCGCCTGACGCCAAATGGAAACCCACAGGCGAAAATCCAGAGCGGACCGGAGCCAACACCACAAATCAAGGCAGGCTCAAGCGCAATGACCCCCAGTGCTGAAAAAAGCAACATGCAACCATAGCCATATCCAGCAGCTGACCACCTCACCACAACATGCAAATTGCCCCCAAACAACAGAGTGCTCCCAAATGGGAGCTGACGGAGCAACGATTCCTGCACTGGCTCCAGACATAATGGGTAGGCCACAGGGATCGAAGTCCTGCCACTGCAGCACAAGGCCTAGAAAGAGTAGCAGTGAAAAACTGCACCAACACCACCAAGTCCCCCAGGCCATAAAGACAGAAGCTGCTGGGAAGTCCACAGCTCTTGAGAATTCCAGGGGGCACCCATCTAGGACTGAAAAAGTGTTCAACCCAAGATGCACCATGTACAGCAATCCAGAAGGATCCCAACGAAGCCTGACCCAGCTCATAAAACGACAGTAGGAGCAGTCGGGGAGGGATAGCATGAGGCCAGAAAAACCCTGAGGAACATCGACTGATGGGCACAAGACGCACTGTCCCACACGCCAAAAGCAGAGGCAGCGGGAGACAAAACAGCCAGAAAAAGACTGAAGCACAAAAAGACCGGAATACACAGGACAATGTCAACACCCAAGCATACTCCAGGATGTCCCAGACAATGCCATGCAGAGCAATCCAAGAAAGGAGAGCAGGGAAACTTCCCTGCATAGACATCCAGTCAGGGGAGTTGACCATATACACCTCAACATCCCACAACCATCTTACCCGGTTTGAGGTGCACCAACAGCAACCAGGACTAGCCCAAGAAGAAGAACCTGAAAGCTAAACACCCTTAAGCCTACAGCACCAGGTATTTCAGGGGTCTTCCATCTAGGAACTAACCAGGGCCGACCCTGCATGACTTCTGAGATCAGACGAGAACAGGTGAATTGGGGTGGCATGGCCGGCAGCCGGCAAGCCAAGCAGGAAGTGAGCCGTGCTAAGAGCATAACTACCACAGGAGGCCCGTAATGAAGCGACAAATGCACATGCAACGTGTAATGATGATCCAACAGGATCACCACACAACAAAACTTGGAAAGCTTCAAGACGGGCTGCCATCTCCCCCACAGTGGCGCACCGTCCAAGCCAAGCACATGTACGGGGAAACAACAGACACTGCTGATGAAATGAGAATTGTTGGCAGACAAAGCATAAAAGGACAAACACTACAAAAACCAGCACATTCTCTTACCTGTCAACGTACAGGAAAACAAGCAGACATGGAGGAGGGTGGGAGGGGCCTTTATTCTATTGAATAAAAAAAAAATACTAGTGTGTTAGAGTGCCTGTCGGGAGGCAGGACCGCCTCATATTGTAATGACTGGGATGAGGAGGACCTATGAGGCGTTAATATCACAACTGTGTGTTTTTTTTCCAGCCATCTCCCTTGTGTGCTTCTCTCACCACTCCCCGTTTCTCATCTGTGTGCTCTTCTCCTCCGGCACTGCTCTGTCATCTGTGTGCACCTCTCCCCCTACCCTGCAATCTTTTTTTCTCTCTATCTCGCCTGTGTGCATCTGTGGTGTTCTCTCCTTCTTGTGCTTCTCGTCTCCACCCTATGTGTGGTGCTTTCTCCCTCCACCACCCGCTTCTCCGGTGCCCCCAGTACCTGCAGTCATGTTTTTTAAGTGTAGTAAAGAAATGCCTCTTTTTGAATGACCACCCCCAAAACTTTGGACTAATGCTGCTGATGTTTCGACTCTGAGGGGGCACTGAGGACTGCTAACTAGACCTCAGTGCCAGTGTTCTTACCCTTCACAAAGTGTATGTTCAATTCAGGCCTCGAAAAATCTACTCGTCCTCTCACTATGGCGAGTCGGATTTGATCAGGTCGAGCTATTTATAGGACCTAGTCCGTTCAGGTGAGTGAACTTATACTGGAAAGGAACAGGTGTTCTGTTAATTCAGAAAGAGAATGAACAATGAAGGCGCATTTAAATCTTGTTTTTATCTTGACTCATTTGCTGTCTGTTCAAGGACAGAGGTCAAATGTCTGTTTGTCTTTTTGCTAATTGCTGCTTATATTATCCTGGAAAATGATGTTTACTTTTCTTTCTCTTATTACAGTTAGAGGTTTTTGTCAAGTGATCATATTTGACAATCCTTGTGAGACAAAAGGCCGGCTGACTGTCAGTTTTTTTTAACAACTTGTAAATGAATAGCAAAAATATATCAAAATATATCGGGAATTAGAAACACATTTCTTTTGTAATTCAGAATTGTGATGCAAACAAAGATTTAAATAGGAGCAAAACAAATCAGAACACTTTACTTGGTGATGTGCAAATGACAAATATTTGCAGAAACTCGATTTCTATACACTGTACACTATATAGATTTATCAGTAAAACCACATGTCAGTGGGACATTTTGTGGCCATTTCAATGAAAAATCTGCTGATTGCATTAGGTATGTATGTATTTATTAAAAGTGATAGTTTTTAAACATGATTTGAGAAACATTCCTGCCCCCCTCCCTGATGATAACTCTGTTAATGAACTAAGAGGCAAGTCAGCGGTCATATGTATGCTATATGTGGCTACATTTGTATTATATATGGAGCAAACGTTTAGTCTATTAAATCAAACAAATTGTCTTTTTTGTACAGCAGACCTGCTGAACTCTAAATTTGAAGGGGATCTCATATGTGATAAAGACGAAACAGATGGCACAGTAAATTAAAATATTTGCCCAGAGTTACATCATTTGAAACCAGTTTATGGGTCAAAATCATTATAATTAGGTTGATTAGATAATTTAGGTTACTAGACCTGCAGGTCTAGTAATATTTTTATGATTTTTTAAGGCCTGCAGTTAGGTACTGCCAATTGCCATAAGTTAACTTACTAATAAGTCTTTACTATATGTCTCAAGGATACCCAGGCCCTGTAAGTTAAAGTGTCCACCCAAGGCTTCAGCATTGATCGTGCCACCCTGAATGTGACAAAATACAAAATGGCTACCAGCCTGCTGCTCCAGCCTGGAAAAGAAGTTTTAAACTGCGTAATCAACTTTGCCATTTAAACCAATTTGCAAAGCCCACACTTCCCTTAAACAAACCAATAAATAAATATATTATATATATATATATTTGTAAGTCCAACCTCTTATGTTGAACAGACGATAAAAGGAATGGTGTTGCAATACGCAGGTGTCATGAGAAAGGCTTTGTAGGAGCCGAAACGCGTCTGACGCTTTTGTGATTTTATGTTTGCCAGAAGATTTAAATATATATATCTACACACACATCCCCTAAGGAAGGCCTATCAAACCCTAAACCAGGAAGCTGTATATTCTTGAGTGAGGCATATATATTTCTTATGCCCTAACGGTAAAACTGTCAAATTGTAATTTTAACAAGGAAAGACTAGTAGCCCCATTGGCCAGTGCCGGGTTGCAGGCTTACATCTCAGGCCTGTTAACTTCTTGATGGGACTACTAAAAATAGTACTTCAAAGTATCAGTTTAATCTTGTCATTAAACCAGATTTGATGCCCAAGTCGAATTTAATGTCCCTTTTAAGTAAAGGCAACTTTTGGAAAGATTGCCACTTCTTTTTTTTTCTGTGGCCACTCACAGTTGCTGCACACCAGACAGTCTTCTGCCCTTTTGGGGAGTCGTGTGAATGACTCCCCAGCCATAGTACAATAGAGCCCTGCCGCAGAGGGAGGTGTTATCTCCCTTTCCCAGAAAGTCACACGTGGTGTTGGCCCAAAAGGAAAGCTTCAAAGGGGAAACCTCCTTTGATGGGCAAATGACAACCACACTCAAAATGGTGCTCCTTTGTTCAGGTAGACGGGATGGCGGCGAGAGCGGAGAGGGGGAACCAGTTGCCAAACCTTTTTGATCCGTGGGCGTGTAACCCATAGGTTGCCACACCACTAGGGTGGGCTACCAAGCTCTTTACATCGAGCGAGTGTTCAGACATTTTGAGAGTGGGCAGAATAGTGCACTGTGGGATTGGTAGATGCCACACATAGGCAGAAGCCGTCATAAGGCAGGAGGAATTCTAGTAGCCCATTGGCTAGTGACTGCATGATCCCCCAAGGGTATGTTCTCTGCATAAATATGCCATGGCTAGCACCCTGAACCTTAGATCACATAGTGACTGGAGAAAGGACCGAAGAAGAACTGCCCTGCTGACTCATGAATCTGGCAACAGAGGCTGCACCGACCGCTGAACTGCACCTGCTGCTCCTTGGGATAGCACAGAGAGGACTGTGCCTGTGATGCCTGGCTCCTGGAAAAGATGCTCCTGAGCCCTAGACAATCGCCTGACTCCCGGTTCTAGCACCATGACCATAAAAGCTGAAGTAGTCCGTTATGACTCGTTGTTAGCCACTTCCATCGAATCTTTGCTACCCTCCAACGTGCAGCCAAGAAGGCTGCTTTTCGGCACTCAAAAGTTGCACCCAAGTCTGATGGACTCTGGAGAGTTATCAGAGTGCAGATTAGTCACTCAAGACAGACACTAACCTTCGCAAAAGGATACTGCTGGAACTGCTGGAACCGTAGACCAGTAGCCCAGTTGTGACTGGAGATCTGCTGGCTTGAGGAGGACTTCAAGGGACACCGACCCCTATGGCCAAACTTGCACCACCTCAGTGGTGGACTGAGGAGTAACCCCAGGATGACCACTGTCGACCACACAGCACCCAAACAATCTTTTTAGCATCTTCTGCAAACTGTATCCTCAGCATCAGGACCACTCTATTGAAGTCTATAGGGATCATTGTGTAAAGCGTGGAACTGGACTTGAGACTGCTTCGGTGACCAGGTAACTGTCCAAATACTCCTTATTGCCCTCCCCTGACCATCCCCCTGTTGGCATTGGTCGCCCAGTCTGGTTCGGAGTAGTCAAACACAACTCTTTAAAACTTTTCAAAAGCTTCCAAACTTTACGGTTACCAGTGCTTGATTGCACTTTGAACTAAAAAGCTGAGATTTACGTTTTACTTCAAAATGTATATCTCTGGAACCCTTTGGGGGATTTTGCTCCATTTGGTGCTAAAAAATTATACAATACAATTTATTTTTATGAATTGGTGTCAGATTTCTTTTGTGTATTGTGAATATCTTATTCTGTTGTGTGATGCTTCTAAATGCTTTACACTAGTGTCTTTGTTTAAGTCCTGTTGCTCAAAGCCGCGGCAACAAGTGTTGAGCAAGAGGTTTTACAGACGAGTCTGACTGAACCCAAGACTGTTTTCTGGGTGTATTACACTGGGGGTCCCACATTCACACCATATATACACCACTGGCTTCTCATTGGTTCATAGCAGTGGAATCCAGAACTTGTGTTTAGTTGTCCCAGACGATTAATAAGTTGGTAACCATTGAAAATCCACCAAGTCAACACTGAAGAAAAAGTTTTAAATTTTTTGCCAAGTTCTGTGCTCCTAAGCACCATTTTTCAGGAGTTTACCGACTTGCAGTAGAGTTCATAAAAGTTTGAAAAAGTTACAAAAGGGTAGGCAAAAGGTTTTGCTGAGTCTCCAAAGAAGGGAAATTGACTAGGTCACCCTACCCACACTCAAGATCTACGACCTGAGGGTGCTGTGAAGGGACAGAAAGATCAGCTTGAGTGTCCCTGCTAAAAGGGTGGACCTGGAGAAGGCCCTCAGAGCCAAAAAAAGAAGCCAGGAGAGCCCAAGCACAACTGGCAGAGGAGATTACCCCTGACAATGGGGATGAGGAGGTTGGCAGAGACCTCTTTGAAGATGAGGGGGGCAGTAAGAGTTTGGCCCCCATAAGTCGTTCAAGACATGCCTCCAAATCTGAGAGTGAGAAGAGCTCCATTTTAGTTAGGCGGCCCAAGACCTAGAGGCCTAACTTAGTCTCCTGGAGCTCCAAGAAAGGAGACTGACCCTAGAAGAATGAAGAATGGCCCTGAAGGAGAGATGGGCCAAGCTGGGACTGAAGTCCCAAAGACATGGTGGCATCAACAAAGACACGTAGATAACTGCAGGGGGTGCCTATGACCCTAGGTTGCCCAAGGGTATTGTGACAAAGCTTATTGACGGGAGGGCATAGACAAATGGCTAGCATCTTAATTGAAGGCTCCCAGGACGAGAAGGGTTGGTGCAGACCATTCGTTATCCTTATTGTGGGTACTAGTTCCAACAGAGGGGAAGGATAGGGTACTGGTACTGGAATATGTGGCAGTAATATTCACACTTGAAGGAGGCACTCACTGAGCTGTTTGGTCTAACCCCTGAAGAATACAGATAACATTTAGAAATGCACACAAGGCCTCAACTCTGACATTTGGCGCCCTCCTTGCATACTCCGGTATGAGCCAGTTCAGGGAGCCCTTGGCTCCTGCTCTGTGCCTAAACTGGACAAAGGAAATTAGGGTAACCTCCCCTCTGTCCAGCCTCTCCTCTGGGAGGAACCCTGAGGCGTCCTAACCCCTTTCCTATGGTATTTAAGGGTTTACCTGTGGGTGAGTCCTCAGATTCGTCATGGGAAAAGACTCAATCCTGAAACCACGTCACTCTTTGACCATCTGGACACTTGGTCTTCGCTGAACTTCGTCTGGAACTGTGACTGCATCACAGAAGACTCCTCCAGCTCCTCGTCTCGCTGTTCTGCAAGTCTTCTTCGTCTGTGCTTCTTCCAGGATCTTCAATAGACCTGTGGGCATCAAGGACACACGAAGTAATCTCCCTTGGAGTGAAGGAGTCACTCCCCTGCACCTGCAGGCACCGCAGCAAAGCCGACATGTCTGCTGCTCCTGACATCCCATGGACTTCAAAAGACTCAGCAAAACAGGTGCTAGTTCTGCAACTCCCTCGAGGCCTGACCTGTCCTCTCTGCAATTTTGAGGCCAGGATCTCTTGTCAGAACCGCTGGAACCGAACCCTTGTGCACCATGTCAATTTGACGTTCCCAAGGCTTGTTGGCTCTGCACTTCAGAGATCTTCGGGCTCCAAGAAGTTCCAGCCGCCAGCATCTCTTCCTGCTAAGTACAGTGTCCTCACTGCATCCTCTGCTGTTGAGGGCCTTCATCTTTGGTGAGCTGCTTGAGGTCCTCTTGCCACTCCTGTGCCTTCGGCCTGTGGGTCCTCTTGGGGTATTCTCCTGCTCCAGTGGGCTCCCCTGCTTGCTTGGGCCTGCTCAGACTTACCTGCTTGTGGTGAGTCCCTTGGACCTTGCTGGTCCCAACGTTGCTCCTTCTTCACGTTCCACGCCTGTTGTAGCTGCCAAGGCTTTTTGGTGCTCCCGTCGGACACTGACCCCCTGGTTCTTGACTTCTGACTTGGGACAGCTTGTGCATGGCTCCTGGTCTTCCTCAGAATCACCTGGTCCCCACAGCTGCAGCGACAAGGACACCGTCCGCTCTTCCGAACCATGCAACATCGGTGGGCATTGCTGTTATGTGCCTCCTGGTCACCTCCGAGTGGCATAGACTCTGTCCCCTCTGCTTGCAGGTTCTTCACTTCAAGAATCCACCCTTGGATTCCACCGGACTCTTGCAAAGTCTTCTCCAGTGGCATCTTTCTTGAAGTCCTCTATTGTGGTCTACTTTGGTTTCCAACATTGCTTCGCACCTATGCACCCGGCTTCCCTGGTGTAGGTATCGACTGGGAAGGGTCCTTCTTCTTCAAAACTGCAACTGCGACTTTCCCGTTGACTTCTATTGGACACGTGGCTATGTTTCCACTCTGCACAGTTTCTGAGTGCTTACCTTGGGTGGCGCCTTGTGTCCTCACCTCCTCTGAGTCTCCTGGTCCAAGTCCCGACTTTGGTCGCCATTCGCATTCCACTTTTTTAGTATATGGTTTAGGCTTCCCCCTCGAGACGACTGTATTTTGTGCTTACTTACCTGTTTGCAATTGAAGTATTATTGTGTATTTGTGTTTATATCTCCGGATAGGAGATATACCAATGTATTAGTGAGTGCTGTGTAATAAACAGACATTTTTATATATACACTGAGTGGTTCTTTTTCGTTCAACTCACACTGCATGATTAGAGCTGGTAAAACAAGCTTCTTTACACTCCTTCAATTTAACGCTGAAGGCTGCTCTCCACAGCTACCACTTAGAGAGCTTTCTACGGTGTCTAAGAGCACTAAGCGCACCATAAGGGTTGTCTGAATTAGTGCAAGGTACATCACCTAAATAAGTGTGCACCATATACTATGCCAGCCTCCTACAATAATATTTAGCGCGTCAACAGAGTGATTAAAGGTAGAATTGAGTTGTCCAACAGCAATGGCATTCATTGGGAGGATGAGTTAAGGAGGATGATTGGTGCGTACAGAATTACCACCTGTGAATCTACTGAGCATAGCCCGTTTGAATTAATGAGAGGTAGATCCCCACGTACGAAAGATAACATGAGGTGGTTATGGGGCACAAATGGGGTTGTGTGGTCTCCAAGTAGTGTGAGAAGGCACATGGAGTCTGGACATGTGAAGTGCAAATGAAGATATGACTCCTTACATGAAGCAAAGAAAGTAGACCTTAAGGTGGGAGACAATGTGAAAGTGAAAAAGGGAACACTGGTACGTAAAAGGTGAGAGCAGATACTCAGGACCACCTGGAGTGATTAAGATCTTATGCAATTCAGCCCTTCTCAGTGATGGGAAGGTTTTGCATGCAAAGAGGTTGTCTTTATTCAAAGGGAAGAGTCCTAGCTCAACATCTTTAAACATGAAGGGTTATACTAGATCAAAAATATATGATTGGGTAGATGATTTACATGGGGGATGAATTAATGAGAGGTAGATCCCCACGTACGAAAGATAACATGAGGTGGTTATGGGGCACAAATGGGGTTGTGTGGTCTCCAAGTAGTGTGAGAAGGCACATGGAGTCTGGACATGTGAAGTGCAAATGAAGATATGACTCCTTACATGAAGCAAAGAAAGTAGACCTTAAGGTGGGAGACAATGTGAAAGTGAAAAAGGGAACACTGGTACGTAAAAGGTGAGAGCAGATACTCAGGACCACCTGGAGTGATTAAGATCTTATGCAATTCAGCCCTTCTCAGTGATGGAAAGGTTTTGCATGCAAAGAGGTTGTCTTTATTCAAAGGGAAGAGTCCTAGCTCAACATCTTTAAACATGAAGGGTTATACTAGATCAAAAATATATGATTGGGTAGATGATTTACATGGGGGATGTAAGCCTACTGTTAGTGACATTTGCATCCCTACCCCTGTTATTAATTTCTCCCCAAATTCATCTCCACAAAAACAACATAGGGGAGGAGAGGCTGGTGCTAAATATGGTACTGACAGGAAATGTCGTGTTCAAAAGACAAGTAAGTCAGGCAGAGTCTGTATGACGCCCAAACATTTCAAGGATTCTGTGGTAATGTGAACCTGTTGTATTTCAATATTTTTTTTACCAGTGTTGGGTGTTGGTGTATGTTTATTTTCCTTTTCTTTTATATTTTGCTTCTTCATATTGTATTTTTATTTCTATTCTTTATTTTGTTACCAATTGTAGGTTGTAGTTTTTTTTTTTTTTTTAAAAGGGGGAGGATGTGTTAGGGCGAGCTCGAGAGCATTGCCAGTGCATTGTGCTGAGCTCGAGGGTAAGCTTGGGGATGGAATGTGCTTGTGTTGTGAAAGAATGTTGGAGCAGAACGTTAGGGAAGCATTACGGGGAAGAGGGGTTGTAGGCGAGGTCATCCGGCGTGAGGCTCCCTTTTGTACGTTGCCCTTGCCTGTGTGAGGGGTTCCGAGATGTGAATAAATCCTGGAAATTGAGCTCAGTGTTCCGTGGTGTATTTACATAAGAAGCCTCATCCTGCATTATGGCTGCCTGTTCCTTGTCGGTTGCCCTTGAAGTGATGAGATCGGAGGCAGGCAAGGTAGAATTCAAAGGCGTTTATTCTTAGAGAAGAAAGGACCCACGACCGGGAGAGTCCGACCCCTGCAGATCTCCACTGCAACTGAACTGTTTCTGGGAGACCTGCAGTTGCCGTTCCGCCACCGAGCGATAGTTGAATCACAACATGTTTGCATTACAAGTGTCAGCCTCAAGGAGACTTTATGTGCATCCCTCACGAGAAGCCAGGCAACCAATATATCACAACATTTTCCCCTTCAACGAGCAAAAGAAAGAAGTAAGAAAAAGGAAAAATAAATTCTATGTCAGGACCGGAGGCGAGGATTATGCTCTACTTTCTTTACTTCCAAGGTAGCAGCCATTTTAAAGTCAATAACAACAACAACAAATTTTCCCATGGTACATTGAGAATGACAACAAAACAATAGAGTGTCCACATCTAGTGTCCCTTGTTCATCATCCAATCACGGCTCCCTTAGGTACAGACAGTCCTCTCTCTCTCTGTTTAACCTCCTCTTTCTTTGCTGCTGCAGCCTGAGTTAAGTCATATTTCTTTGTGCTTGTAACCTTTTCATAATTTAGATACTGCCTCTATCACAATGTGCATGCTATGTTCTCTTTGGCATGAACGTATAACTGTTTATATTAGGGGCGTTGTATCTGCCTTTTAGTTGCTGCGCGTACGAGGAACGTTCTTCCTACCTCGCTTCGGGCGCTCTGGTGCCTGCGCGCGCTTCACTTCGTGCCGCTACTGCCTTCGGTGCTTGTGGTGTTGTTTCTGGGTATTCCGGTGTTTATCGTGTGGCGGGTGAGCCGCTACTCGGCTGACTCGCGCTCCGGCCGCGGGAGTGTTCCTCCCTAGCGGGCGTCTTTTGGTGCGGCTTGCGGTGTCACGTTACACCGCTGAGGGGCGCGTTCTCGCGTTGCGGACGCTGCTCGCGTTCCGAGGATTCTGCGCATTCCGCGCTTGAATCTCGGAACGCGAAGCAGCTCAAGAGCCTCTGCCTGACCCGACACCGTTTCAACACGGTCGGTAGAATTGCCTGTGGGCATTAAACACATTTACGCCCCCACACATTACTGAAGGTCAGTGACCAGTTCTTTAAGACTGTGGTGGAGTGTGCACCCAGTCGTGGGGGTCAGTATCCTAGGCATTCCTGAACGCTCTTCTGAGTCTGTATTTGTGGGATAAACCCTGCTGGGACCTTGGGAACAGGCTGCCCACTTTATTTCTGCACCAGGGCTGTCAGGTCCCACGGCAAAGTGCCTGCACGCAAGTTCGCTTGCCCTACCTTTGGCTGACACCCAGCCTCCTTCACGGAGTTCACCTCCTTTGCGACTCTCACTCATTACGTGGTGTATATTGGGATCTGTACCCTTAGGCCTCTAGCTCCCATCTACATTATGGAGTCTTATGACGACCCTACTTACCTGGATGACCAGGACGAACAGTGGGAGGAAGACCCGCTGGCGGTGCTGCAGTGGGACGATGACTTCTACGACACCGTAGACTCCTCCATTTATATAGCTGTGGAGCAGGCCATGGCTCCATTGGAAGATCGCCTCTCTCGGAGGATTGAGCTAGCGCCTGCGACAGACTAGCCAGAGCGTCCCAGGCTCTCCCTGCTCCTCTTCCTTCGCCAGCGCCCAACGACGATTCTCTTCCACCCCCCGCTAAGTGGGCTAATGAGACTGGGGTGGATGTTGACGCCTTCGCCCGCCTCAAGCAGGCGTTCCTGGCCAACAGAACCCTCCCTGCTGCGTCTACCCCGGGAGTCTCGGGTCTTGGGTCTGATGACGGTGCTGGGCCATCTCGTACTAGCGGTTTGTTGCAACCAGGGCCCGGCGCTTCGGATTCCGGCGCCGCTTCTCACAACCTCTGCGCGGATATGCTCGACCCGGAAGATATTCTGCACCCTCGGTCCTCTGACTGGGCACCCTGTGACAAGGTCGCCCAGTATGTGGCTAGCCGCATCCGTAGACCTCTGGAGGCCTCAGTTCGTAACTGCCTTAGGGCAGAATGCCCGCGCCCGACGTTGGACGACAAGGTTGCGGCAACCCCAGAAATCGATTCGAGAATGGCGACGTTTTTACAGAAGTTTATCAAGGATCCCAATTGACAGATCGTGGCGGGCTTGCCAAGATAAACTGTTGGACATTCTCGGGCCTATCACCAAAATCCTTGACATGGCCGAAGAAGCTAAGGCATCGGGGGCCCTGATATCCCCTGACAATCTCTCCTTTTGGGCCCAACGGGTGGTCATCTTCTTGGGGAACGCAAACTGCGCGCTGTCAACGGAGAGGCGCAGATCTCTGCTGATTAAGGTGGATCCCAAACTGGGGGATTTGGCAGATTCCGAGGCGGGCCCCGTTGCTCAGGGCGGCCTCTTTGGAGAGCCCTTCATGAAGGAGCTAGGACGCTTTGTGAACACCTTCACAACTTTGGACAGAGCGCAGTCCTCCATCCGCAAAGTATTTCGCCCGCGGGTTTTCAGAGGGACCGGTCGAGGTAGGGGCCGCTCGTCCGGCCGCCCAAATCAGCAGAGAGGAGGCTCCAACCAGTCTTCGTATCAAGATCAGGCCAGATTCGGGAACTTCTACCCGACGAGGGGACGACGAGGGAAGAACCGTGGCGGCAGAGGCGGTGGCGTCTCCAGTTCTTCCGGTAAGTGTTCTCCCTTCTTACCAACTAAAAGTGGGGGGCCGACTGGTGCATTTTTTCCAGGCTTGGACTTCTGTCACAGGCGACTCGTGGGTACTCCAAACTGTCAGGGGATTTCATATCGAGTTCCACGGGAGCCCGCTGCAGAAGACTCCGCCGCGTCCCCTAGTCTTCTCGGTAGAGGACTCTGCCTTAGTAGATCGAGAGGTCCAGGCGCTTTTGCTCAAGGGGGCGGTGCTGCGATCTACTCTTCATGCGCACGGTTTCCTCAGCAATCTCTTTCTGGTAGACAAGGCGGACGGTGTGCAAAGGCCCGTGATCAATCTCCGGGAGTTCAACGAGTGGTTAGTCTACCGCTACTTCAAGATGGAAGGAATCCATCTTCTTCTCGATCTTCTCGGGCCCAATGATTGGCTGGTGCGCTTAGACCTAAAAGATGCGTATTTGACCGTCCCAGTCTTTCCTCCCCACCGGAGGTTCCTACAGTTTCTTTGGAGGGACGAAGTCTACGAGTTCTCAACCCTTCCTTTCGGTCTATCCTCGGCGCCTTGGTGCTTCACCAAGGTTTTGCGCCCGGTAATCGAACACCTACGCGCGGCCGGCATGCGACTCATAGTGTACCTGGACGACATTTTGCTGATGGCACAATGTCCCGAGACCCTTTCTCGTCAGCTGCAGACAGCGGTGAATTTACTCCAGAGCTTGGGCTTCATAATCAACGAGACGAAGTAAACGCTCGTTCCTTACCAAAGGGTGGTTTTCCTAGGGTTCTCCATCGATTCGGTAGCCGCTACGCTAAGCCTTCCTTCCAGGAAGATGACGAAAATCCGCCACGAATTGAGGACGGCGCTTGCTCAGCATCAACTCTCCCTCAGGCAGATAGCTCGCTTGGTGGGCCTGCTCTCGGCCTCCATCCAAGCCATTTTTCCGGGCCCTCTCCATTACAGAGCCTTACAGCGTCTCAAGGCGCAACACCTTCGGAGAGGCCTGTCCTATTCGCGGAAAGTACCTTTGTCGGCGGAGGCCAGAGAGGAGATCCAGTGGTGGCTTTCCAACATGGAGGCTTGGAATGGACGGGCGATTTTCGGTTCAGCGTCAGATATTATTATCGAGTCCGACGCCAGCAGATCAGGCTGGGGCGCGCCGTGTGGCGACTTCGCTACCGGCGGTGTGTGGTCGCCCATGGAGCAACAGTTGCACATCAACTGTCTGGAACTCCTGGCGGGGTCGTTTGCGATCCAGTGCTGGACCAAGGACTCAATTCGGTCTTGTGTGCTCCTCAAGATGGACAATATATCAGCCGTCCGGTATATAAACCATCTTGGGGGGACGCGCTCCAGGGCACTTTCAGACATGTCGGCAAATTTCTGGAAGTACTGCCTGGATCACCAGGTTTCGGTAACAGCAGAGTATCTCCCGGGCAGAGACAACCAAGTGGCAGATTTTCAGTCCCGACATCTCCACGACAGCAGTCTCTGGAGGTTGCATCCGGGGGTTTTCGCAGATCTCCAATCCCTCTGGGGTCCCTTCTCAGTGGACCTCTTCGCCTCCCGACTGGACTTCCAGCTTCCCCGGTTTTTCAGCTGGAGACCGGATCCCCTCGCAGCGCAGACGGATGCGTTTCTTCAGGACTGGCAGACCGAGAGCGGTTATGCCTTTCCCCCATTTGCCATGATCACGAGAGTCTCCGCCCAAGTGCGTCGTCAGGTAGCGAATGTGGTCCTTGTCACCCCGATTTGGAGGTCTCAAGCCTGGTTTCCAATTTTTCTGGAACTTTCCTGGGATTTTCCAATCCCACTCCCCCTATTTCCAACGCTTCTGCTCAGTCCAGACAGAGTTCCTCACCCGTTGATACAGCAGGGCTCCCTCGCCCTCATGGCTTGGAGGATTTCAGGGGATGCTGGGCGATCCCAGGCCTTTCGAGAACGGCTGAGAACCTCATGTCAAAGGCCTTGTCTGACAGCACGATTAAGCGGTACCGTTCCACTTGGCGACGTTGGTGTGTGCGACGAGGTTTCAATCCCGTGGCAACCGATGTGATGTCCATCTTGAATTTTTTGGCCTCTCTGGCGGAGGAGGGTTTGGCTTATAGAACCATCAATACCTTCCGTTCGGCCATTTCGGCGGGCCACAACATACTGGATGTCTCTCCGGTGGGTGAGCATCCCCTGGTTTGTCGCCTCCTTCAAGGCATCCGGCTCTCACTGCCCCCGGAACCGCGGTACTCCCAACTGTGGGACGTTAACAGAGTGTTGAATTTGTTTTTATCCTGGCAACCGAATAGGTTCCTCTCGAGGAAGGAGCTATTGGCAAAGCTAGCGATGCTTCTCTGCCTGATTTCCTGCAGAAGGGTTTCTGACGTCAGGGCCCTTGATGTCACTAGTCAAATCTTTTCCCCTGAGGGGGTTACTTTTACCATCCATAGACGGACAAAGTGCGGCACGCGTTCTATATCCTATCCAGCTTTTCCAGATTCCCCGAAACTATGCGTGGTATCCTGCCTCAAGGCATATGAGTAAATGTCGGAGGAGTTTCGTCCTCCGGGGGAGCGGCAATTGCTCCTTGCGCTTTGGAAGCCTCACAAGGCGGTCTCTTCCCCCACCATCGCCCGTTGGGTACGGTGGGTCATGCAGGAAGCAGGCATCGACCTGCGTATTTTTGGCGCACACTCGGCAAGAGGTGCGATGGCCTCTAAAGCTTTTACCCTGGGCGCTCATCTGGAAGACATTCTGAATGCTGCGGACTGGTCTTCCGAATCCACCTTCAAACGGTTTTATTTTAAACCGATCCTTGAAATGTCTCATTTGGTGGTGAGCAAGCTTTAAACGAGCATAATCCTCGCCTCCTGTCCTGACATAGAATGAAAAATTTCCTAGCTATCGTAACGGAAAGTTTCAATTCTATTAAGGACTCGGAGGCGAGGATTATCCCACCCAGGGTACAAAGTTTGTTCTCCTTTGACTCCTTCCCTCCCCGCACTGGAGTAAGTAAAGTGTTTGTGGGTTAAATTTTAAGAGGTCTGATGTTTGTATTTTCTGTACTGTTGACCTTGTTTGCCTTGCAGGCTAAACCTTAGACACGACTTCCGCTTATATTCTCTTTTCCGTTTCAGGAGATCCTGGAAAGCAAGACTCCTGAGGTTCCATACTGGCTGGCCTACAGCAACGAAAGAGGAGGTTAAACAGAGAGAGAGGGCTGTCTGTACCTAAGGGAGCCGTGATTGGATGATGAACAAGGGACACTCTAGCTGTGGACACTCTATTGTTTTTTTGTAATTCCCAATGTACCATGGGAATATTTGTTGTTGTTGACTTTAAAATGGCTGCTACCTTGGAAGTAAAGAAAGTAGAGCATAATCCTCGCCTCCGAGTCCTTAATAGAATTGAAACTTTCCGTTACGATAGCTAGGAAATTTTTCATTGTCATGCAATAGAGAAATTTGCACTATACAACAATGAATATGCAAGTGTAACAAACGAGTGTCTTGCAGCCTACAAGGTAAATATGAAGTTATTCCAATATATAATCTTTGAGTTTGCAGGGTAATTTCCTAGACCAAATATTTTCTCTGATGACTGTTACATCACCCAAGGAAGTCTCGGGGGACAAAACATCTTGAAGTGTACTGGAATCACCTTCAGACATTGTTGAACCTGCAACAGAATTACAGTATCTTGTAACCAACTATAAGATTGACTCCGATCAGCATTAAAAGCAGAATGCTTCTTAATAATGTCTGCTTGTGAACCAGTGACAAGGACCAAACTCCTCTTGTTCCAGCAACCCCTGTTTTCTAAAAGGGCAGAACCCTTGCTTACCTGACTGACAAGTGCAGATGAAGAGTACCTGGAAATCCCTTTCATTACCCATTTGGGATTTTTGATTAGAAACCAATCACCCACTTTTAAAGGCTCATTTTTAAAATGCTTATCAGTGTCAAAATGAGACCTCATAGCATTTTGATTAGCCTCAATCCTGGATCTAATTGAATCCAGAGATTCAATTTCTTGACAACTCTTGCTGGAAAGTCAATTGGGACACTAATTGGAGTGCACCTTCCTTCCTCTGAGCAAAGTTAAAGGTGCAAGCCCAGTGGTATTGTCGGTGTGATATTGTATGACCAAATCTTGTTCTTTAATAACTCTTGAACATCCAAACCTGAAGATACTGCAGTCTGTACCCCCTCTTTGACAATTCTGGTCCTCCTCTCAACTAGGCCATTGGAAGAATGTGACTGAAGAGCCACTTTGAGGTGTTGAACATCACTGTGCTCTATCTAAAACCTTAGACATCCTTTGAGAGTAAAGGTACTAACCTGGCAGATGCCTTATTACTTCCCCCACCATTAAGAATGTACATTCCTTGTCCCCAAGATGAAGTGATGAGATAAGAGGCAGGCAAGGTGTTTATTCTTGGAGAAGAAGGCCCCCACGACCGGGAGCGTCCGACCCCTGCAGATCTCCACCGCAACTGAACTGTTGCTCGGAGACCCGCAGTTGCCGTTCCGCCTCGGAGTGTGGAATGATAGTTGAATCACAGCATGTTTGCATTACAAGTGTCAGCCTCGAGGAGACTGCATGCGCCTCCCTCAGGAGAAGGGAGGCAACCAACCCTGTTGTTGTTCCTGCCTTCTGGTCTTTGGAAAGCCTCGCTGAACCGGCATGGTCTTTCAAGAACTTTTAATTCCAGCTTTCTCATTTAGAGGCGATGACATGGCTGCTGTGCTTTTGGACTGGTTCTCCCCGGCTGCCGACAGGTCACTCCCTAGGTGGAGTTGATTCTCTCGGGTTATTGTTGTAATGGTTTGTATTATGTTTTAGAATGCTTTAAAGAATGTTTGTTTGGAACGTTCGCTCGTGCATGTTGTGCGTGGTGGTGCTGTATGCTGTGTTCAATGTACAACAACGGTTGCAGATCGAACTCCAGACCAGCGACACGCTTCATGCTGTGGGTGAAGAGACTAAGGAATATCGAACTACTGGTAAAGAAACAACGTATTCTGAAGTGTTTATTCAACATACCACATTTGGTGACGATTTGGGAACTACTTCTTCACCCACCGCCGACCAATCCCACGCAGTCCGGTCATCTCGTCACAGCACTGGAACTAGGTCTGGTACCACAAGGCTGACGGTTCGTGGGCGCTCTGACATGGAAACGCAAAACCTGGGACTGCGACGACCCATGGTGGGGACGCGAACATACTCTGTGTCCGTGGTTGCTGAGGGAGTCCAAGGCTTCAGACTACAGGTGTGAAAGGTCTAGGAGGGCTGTGCGGTGAGTGGAGTCCTCGTGCTTCTGTGCATGCTCTAACTTAAGCGGCTCGTGCAGGTGCTCGCGTCACGCTTCTGTGCACGCTCCGGCTCTGGCACTGACTGGAGGGTTCTCGCGCAGGCGCGTGTTACCAGCCGGCAGGATTCTGGACGTGTGCATGCACAGTCAATCAGTGGCATTTCTTGGAGGGATTAGAGCGCAGGCAGAAGGGCACGCGGACAAGACGTGGCTCGCTCTGTCACATTGTGCATCGGCGTGCTGGGACGTAACAGCTGAAAACCTTATCAGCTGTCAAAGGACCAAAGAAGTGGCACTCATTAATGGTGAAGCTGCTGGTTATAAGTAAGGCACCTTGTTTCGCTTTGTCTTCTGGCAATTTTCATTGGATTTCTGTGTTTGTGCTGTCATTTTGTGGGGGTTAAGAAGAATTTTGGTTTTTGTGGCACATGGATTATCATCATGTGAAATTAATTTTCAATAAAAAAAAAACAATGTCAACCCCTGATCAGATCACACAACCACCTCCGTTTCTGGGGAAACCTGGGAAGCCTACAATGTTGTGGTCTGAATGGTCCAGGCTATTTGAAAACCATCTAGTAGACATTGATGCAACAGAGTATACGCCTGCCCGTAAGTTTGCATTGTTGTTTGGAAGCCTGGGTCAAGCTGTGCAGCATATTTTTTGATAGTCTTCCCCCGATACCTCCACCTGCGGGGCAATCGGGGGACAGACAGTGAAATATCTATATGGAAGCGATAGACAGATTAAAAAACACAATTTTACGACACACCAAACATAATGTTGGAGAGACATAATTTTTACAAACGTAAACAGTTGGAGGAAGAGAAAGTAGAATACATTTTACATCTTCGTTCTGTGCTTGACTCTGGTCAGACTGCGGCACTGGTATTACTTGATCTTAGTGCTGCGTTTGATACGGTCTCGCACAGGATCCCACTTCAACGTCTCAGAGAGGCGGGTGTTACGGACACTGCACTCGACTGGTTCCGCTCTTTCCTTGCTGATCGGACCTTCAAGGTTGCTACCCCGCCTTTTGAGTCCAAGTCCTATCCGCTGGAGCTGGGTGTGCCTCAGGGCTCGTCGTTGAGTCCCACATTACTCAACCTTTATGTGAGACCGCTAGCGGCTGTCGTCAAACATTGGGGCATGACTATGGTCTCTTATACTGACGACACGCAGCTGGCGGTTGCCCTGAGTGGGGACTCCGACCTCGACGCCCCCAGATTCCGGGATGGACTCCTGGGGGCAGCTAGCTGGCTGAATGCCAACTGTCTTCAGCTTAATGCTAAAAAAACTGAGGTCATGATTGTGGGCAAGCGGACGGATCTTTGGGGTGACATGTGGTGGCCTCCTGAGCTGGGTGTAACTCCTATTCCAGTTGCAGAGGTAAAAAACTTGGGGGTGTGGTTAGATCCTGCCCTCAGTTTTAGTGGCCACACAAAAAAAGTGGCGGCCACCTGTTTCGGCATTTTACAAGGGTTGAGACCTATCTTGAGGTTCTTTGATGCTCCTACCAAACAGTTGGTCATACAGGCATCCATACTATCTCGGCTTGACTACGCCAGTTCGCTCCTGTTGGGGGCCAACCAGGCTGAAATTGCCCGGATGCAACGTGTCCAGAACGCCGCAGCAAGAGCCCTGGTAGGTTTACCGAGGTTCTGCTCTGCGGAAAGTACCATCCGTTCTCTGCACTGGCTGCCCATGGCACAGAGGATCCATTTTAAGACCTTGTGTCTTTCTTTTAAGATCCTCAAGTGGGCCTCTCCCCATATTCTTGATAATCTTTTGGTGCCTTACGTGCCCTCGCGCTCTTTGAGATCCCTGGGTCAAAACTTGGTGGTGGTCTCACGGTTCAGGCTATGCAGGGCCGGTGGCCGGTCCTTCCGGGTTTTGGCTGCAAAATTGTGGAATTCTCTTCCGTCCCACATTCGTGAAATGGATGAGCTTTTGAAGTTTAGAAGGGCTATTAAAACGCATTTGTTCCCTCATTCATCTTAGTACTTTGATCTGCGCGCTTCTGCCCTTGTACAGCTGTGTTGTGTTTGGGACCTCTCTCTAAGCGCCGGGACGCCCCTTGGCTGGGGCAGCTGTGCGCCGTAGAAGTGTTATTAACATAACATAACATCCAAAATTCATTTGGTTTCTACTCAGGAGGAGGTTTTTGATGAGGGATTGTATGCATTAGGCGCTAAAGACAAGTTACAAAAGCTGTTACAAAAAAGGGCCAACATTTTTGTTATAGGTGTGACTCTTAATTTCATTTCAGTAACTCTCCGAGATGTCCTGCTTTGGGTAAACGTTGTACATATTGCAAAAAGATTGCTCATTTCCAAAAAGTATACAGAGCTCAGAAAAAAATGACAAAGGTGGGCAGCGTGGACATGGAAGTGGATCTGTGTTCAGAATCTCTAAACAACGTGTTGTTAAGTTTGGATTATGAGGTGGAGGCTGTTGAGATAAAAGGTCCTTTGTGCTCAGCTGTCATTGATGGAGTTGACCTGCAGGTTACGGCGGATTCAGGTTCACCCATAACAATCCTATGTGATTCTACATTCTATGAAAAGTGGCGCAAAGACATTCAGCAAAACTGATGTAAACCCCAAAGCCTTCGGAGAGAAGGACATTGACATGGTGGGGTTCTTTATGGGCAAGGTTCAAGTTATGGGGCGGGAAATTTGCACTAAGGTGTATGTGGCCATCATAGGAAAGAACATAGTAGGATGGAAGGATTTAGCAAGAATGGATCTGTATTTGGTACCAGGAGATGACAATCCTGTCGGGGTAAAGGAAATGTCATGTGCAATGTGAATGCGTCTGGCATAGACACTAAGGAGCTATTATCTGAGTTCCGTTCTTTGTTCAGTGATCAGGTGGGTCTGGTGAAAGGAGTGGAACATAAAATTAAGTTGTTGTCTGAAGCACAACCAGTTGTACACAAGGTACGTCCTGTACTTTTGAGTGTGAGAGAGGAGTTGAGAACCATGTTGGAGGGGTTATGTACTCAGGGAATTATACAACCCACTGAGTCATCACAATGGGTCGCACCCATCGTGGTAGCTCGCAAGAAAACAGGAGAGATCAGGGTGTGTGCAGACCTCAGGGGTCCAAACAAGAACATAGTGGTAGACTGCCCTCCCCTTCCCAGGATTCACAAAATTTTGGCAAATTTAGGGGGGGCCTGATGGTTTTCCTTAATTGATCTGAAGTCAGCCTACCATCCGGTTCCGTTGGCAAAGGAATCTCAAGAACTTACAACTTTTGTAAGTCATTTTGGGGCATATAAGTTCTTGAGACTTCCATTTGGCCTGGCGTTGGCAGCCAGCGTCTTTCAGAGACTGATGGACATGTTATTTAAGAACACAAAGGGAGTGCAAGCTTACTTGGACTATATTTTGATTTTTGCAAAGAGTTTTAAGAAGCACAATAAGCTAATGAAGAAGGTGTTGTCCATTCTGGGTGAAAGAGGCATGACAGTGAAGGAGGATAAATGCAAGTTTGGAGTGAGAGAGCAGGATTACCTGGGTCACAGGGTGTCAGAGGCTGGCATAAAACCCACATTTTCAGTGATCAGAGTGATAAAAGATCTGAAGGCTCCCTGTGATAAAGATACTCTTCGCTCCTTTTTAGAGCTAGCGGAGTATTATGCTACATTCGCGGTTAATTCTGCCCAGGCTGTGGAACCTTTATGAGCTCTACTTAGGAAAGGTCAAATATTTGTGTGGTCAGGGGAACTTGAGGAGGTTTTTGCAAGAGTGAAGGAGCTAATTGTTTCTGCCCAGGCTCTACATGCTTTTCAGGGATGATTATACTTCAGTCATAATGGTAGACGCTAGTTTGAGAAGTTTGGGGGCTGTGCTCAGCCAGTGGGTCGATGGCAAGGAACAGACGGTTGCATTCGCCTCTAGATCTCTTAGCTGTTCGAGAGCCATTATAGTACCGTTGAGGATAGGCATTGGTGTGTGTCTGGGTGGCTCGCAAATTTGAAATCTACACAGATCACTATCCTCTAACCTTCATTTTTAGTAGAGTCAATGGTAACAACATGTCAGCCAGGCTGACCAGGTTGGTATCGAAGTTACAGGAGTATAACTTTGAAATGAGGCACGTTCCGGGGGGGAAACATTTTGTGCAGATTGTTTATCTAGAATGTCAATGGAGAAGGATGAGGAGGAGGTTTGGTTGAGAAGGATGTGGAATGTGTGGCTGTGGTGGATGTGGTTGAGGACTGGGGCTCGTCCATTTCAGAAAGTGAATTGAGGGACGCTACCAAGAGGCATAATATATTGTCCAAGGTTTTGAAGTATTCCTCTCAGAAATGGCCTGTAACTAGGAGTTTGTCTGGGAACTTTAGAAATTTTGCTCAGGTGTCAGATGAACTTTCAGTGAAAGATAACATTGTCATGAGAGGAGATGGATTCATTACTCCAGTGGGTTTGCGTAATGTCATCATAAAGGTAGTTCATCAAGGTCACATGGGAGCTACCAAGACAAGTATGAGGTTAAAACAGCACTATTGGTGGCCTGCCATAGACTCTTAGGTCAGGAACTTGGTAGATAACTGCGAGGAGTGTTTGTTGTCTGACAAACACTGGAAGACTACTCACACCCCTTTACATCCAACTCAGTTCCCGGAATCTGCTTGTGAAAATATGGGTCTAGATTTCTCTGGGCCATACAATGTGTTACCAATTGAAATGAAATGTTTAATTTTGGTGTGGACTACTGTTGAAAATGGATGTATTACAAATTTGGGGAAACACCGGGTACTGATAAGGCAATAGCATTTTTGAAAACTGTATTTTTGTTAGAGGGGGCTACTAGAACTACCCTCACAGATAACGTAACACAGTATTTGTCAGAAAAAATGTGCAAATATTTGAATATGCAAGATATAAAACGTTGCAAGGTGGCATTGTATTCTCTGCCCTCAAAGGGACTTGTGGAGTGGGGTAATAAGGTCCTGAAGGAAGGGATTCAGTCCGCTATAGCTGAGACTAAGGAATAAAGAACTACTTATAAAGATACTACGAATTCTGAAGTGTTTATTCAACATACCACAGTTATTCATCCATATTCAATGTCAAACCTGTAAGGGACAGATTTCAGCTGCATAGCTACAGCCACGCTGGTTGAAGTTTCCGCTCACTGCGTCTCTCTTTATATCTAATGTAAGTACGCCATCTGCTGGCATAACAATCTACTCCACTGCACTTATTCTTGCGTTTTGTTTGTCACCAAAGCGTGGATTCCAATACTTGCTTTTTCACTTAGTACCTCCCTGCCTTTTACCTCTACGGGCTGCTGCATCCGCTGTTTCTCAATGTGAGTATGTTTACATTTGGAGCCTCCTCATATTTTTTTCGATCTCACGACGGGTGTTATGGATGCAGTGGCTCTACCTGCTGCTTTCCTTGAACTTCCTGGGCCACCCACATTAGGTTCGAGCAGATGGGTCAAACGTTTTGAAATGCATCTGGTGGCCAGTGATGGCACCAAGCACAGTCAGAAGTGCAAACAAGCTTTGTTGTATTACTATCTGGGAGCGGGAGGTAGACGATGTGATAGTACAGTCCCTGTTATAAATCCTGTTGAGACAGAAGACTGAGATATTTACACTGAGTCCAAGAGAGGAATGGAGAAGTATTTTGACACTGGTATTAGTATCATTATGGGACAGCACTACTTTTCTTATAGATACAAGGTTCCTAGTGACTGTTTAGTTGGATGTCGCAAAATTATGCATGCTAGTATCAACATGTGCATTTTCCAACATGGATCAAATGATTTGTGAGCAGGTTGTCATGCACAGGACATGTACCAAAACATCAAGAACAGTTGTTGTGCCTAAAAAAAAATTAAAGCCATGACAAATAGTACTGTTCAGAGCACCGAGTGCTTAGGTAACCCGAAGAACAATACAGTGAGGTGAATTGTATGCATACTAACACACTAATGAAACGTGACAGGGTCAAACCCAGGGGTACAGTTAAACTTGAATTCAATCGTGTTGAGTGTTTTCGATGTGGACCTGGCAAGCACATAAGATCTTATAAGAACTGCCCTGCAATAGATAAGGAATGCCACAAATGCGGCAAGAGAGATCATTTTTCAAAGGTATGTCGAGCAGGTGGCTGTCCCAGAAAGGTCCTTGTAATAAAGAGTATGAGAATGAGTCTGAAAATTGAGGAGAACATGGAAGATCTCGTCTTGCTGGTGGCAATCCTTCACAAGTGTAATTTTGTGATCAACCAGGGTTACTGTACAAATCAATCAACATGATGTAACAATTTTAGTAGTTCACGAATCACTATTATTTTCGAAGATTAATTAATCAGTCTACCAAACAAAGGCATGTTGCAGGCCAGTTGCATCACTCCTGGCGCTTATGGAGGCCACAAAATCCACTTGGAAGGGGCATTCAAGGCTCACGGTTCATTTGAAGGAAACAAACAAGTGGTAGTGGGAAACCATCCTCTACCCCACTTACACGAAATGGTGGCGACTTTAAGTAATGCAAGGTATTATGGAGGTTGGACTTTACTGCTGCATACCACCAAGTTTCTCTGCACAAGGTGAATACGAAGTTTGGGGAATCCTAAGGATTTTTTCTTGGTGCCCTCAAACATCCAAAAGGATGTCATGCTTCAACATCGGGTGTGCTTTCCATAGGGCCGGCACTGCAATGTCCTACAGGCCCCGCGAAGGATCACTTTGGTGGAGATTGTTTTGTTTTTAGCTGTTTTGATGATAAATGTCTATTTGAGGGTGTTTTAGTGTGTGGGGTGGAGTGAATGTGTACAGTGGAGTGCAGAGAGATTAAAACAGTCTAAAGAATACCAAACTGAGCTTTAATGTGGTAGTTCCCTTGGCAGGATAAAAAAACAATAATTGAACTGGGGCTATTGCAAGGGCCCAATGTACCCAAAATAGCCTCAATCACTGGGTGTGGTCCTGTAGTCAGTCAGCCTTCACCTCGGACACCATCAACCTCAACGGCAAAGTTCCACACTGATCCTCAATCCGTCCCAGTCTGTTCAACGCCTACATGACCCCACTCTCCAGCATTATCCACGCCCACGAAATCAACATCATATCATATGGTGAGGACACACCATGACTGACCAAGTGAACGTAGTCTCCGTCTCCAAGTTCCACACACTAAAGATGCTAAAAAGAATCTTTAAATGGCTCCCAATCATCTCTTGCAGAATCATTACACAAGCTCTCATCACCAGCAAACTGGACTACAGCAACACAGTTTATGCTGAAATCAATACTCAACTGATCAGAAGACTCCACATCATACAAACTCAGCGGCCAGGCTCAACCTACCACCCCACAATCGCATCACCTTGCATCTCGAAGAGTTCCATTGACTCCCAATCAACAAGCTAGCACGCTTCAAACTCCTCCTGCACAGATCCAAAGATACACAACATTAACCACACATACCTTAACAACCGCATAAACTTCCAATTAATTACTAAACCCCTCCACTCACTCAGACTCCTAATCACACATACGCCTCTGCATATACAGAGTCAGACCTGTCCCTGCTTTTGATAGCCTCCTCCTCAGTTCATGAATTCCGTAAGAAACTGTAGACCTAACTATTTATCTAGCCCCGACCCTTGCTTGGCCCATGCAGCTCCTGCTTGCACGCCAGGATACCCTTCGGTTTGAGTTATCCACCCATTTATATTTGCCTCTAAATTGTTAGGGTAGTGCAGTGGTGTGCCCCAGTTGCATTTGGGTGCCATGTGCATGTTTTGGTAGGGGTGTGGCCTCGTACCTACTGGGGGCAGGGGTTTTGTTCATCAGGTGTAAAGTGATCTGAATAGATAGGGTATTGCTGTGGAGTGCCCAATATGTTTGCTTGCTGATGTGCCCTGTGCGGTTAGGTTGTGGCCCTGTGTCTGTGGTGGCAGGAGTATTGTCCTCCAGGTTTAGGGTGACGTTAGGGTCTATGTAATGCTGCAGTAGGTCCTGGTTGTATTCTTAGTGTTATGCCTTAGCCTGTATGATATCCTGTTGGTTGTCATGTGGAGGGTGTTTTTGTACATGGAGTCTTGTGAAGTGAGAGTGTTCAGGATTAGTGTATAGCCTTGAAATATATATTGGTACCTATGCTGGGTCGTGTGTGTTGTGAAAGGAGCTAGATGTGTGGCATCCTGTGTTTCCACATTTCCTGCTTTAGTGAGCTAAGTGCATTTTGTGTTATATCAGTGTTTCACCTCCTCAGGTTCCACCAATGAATGTTAGTCCAGGCATACTAGACCTGGAAGCCGAGCAAGATGCATATAGCTCCTGGTGGAGCTAGTGCCTCCAACCTAGTACATTAAGTAAATTCCAGAAACCTACATCCGGCTCTGTGTGATTTCCTACACCACCTGATAACCTGGATTACAAACGTCTGCCAAACCGAAATGGTCTGTCTTCTTTGTTACGCACAACTGCAAATCGATATTTAAAAAGGCTGATGCTTGGTGTATAGGAATTCACTAATCTTCTGATTGAGTGTCAGGCCACAGTGTACAAGCCTTTGTAGAACACTACAGACTCAGAGATGATGCGCCCTCTGCATGCAGGCATACACCAAAATGTCATTGCTGATGTTGATGATTGCAGTAACCATGGAGAGGACCTCCTAGATTGTGTTCTGGAACACTTCAACCGCACTGAAGATCCTGAAGTTGAGTCGCTTGTATCATTAGGGGTCAATGTGTGTGGAGACTGTTGCGATATTTCTAGACTTTTGATCAAGATGGAGCTGGTGGTATCTGGAGTTAAGCTCAACCATGGAGAACGAGCATGCTCCATTGATGTTGTCATTGGTCAAGATGAGATGTGGCTCTTATTTGATAGCTATGTTTGGAGTGCATGTGTCCATGCATATGTGTACCTCTTCAGGTTGCTTGGCTTTGTGACTGACTACGATGAGTTAAAACAGAGTAGGCCTTCAACTCGTTTGAGGTCAGCCTCTTCAAGTGTGCCTACTTGGACTTCGTCTTTGGACCTAAGATGGATCTCTGTGTGGCAGTTCCAGTAGCTTAAATGAGTGATCAACGTGCAACTGCACGTCTTGCCAAGTAGACAGCGAACCCCTTGGAAGAGCCCATCAAATTCTTTCAGTAAGTTGTTTAGCATGCACACTATAAGTGCAGTATACTAGGCAAAGCCTTTCGGCTGTCTTGCTACTTTGCAATATCCTTAGGTTAGTGCGACGTAGTTGACTTTCCTTTTTGAGTTCGGGTTGGCTTGGCAAGAGGATTGGCAGACTTTGGCAAAGTGGTTTAACTGTACACCCATGGAATCTTTCTTACCATGCACAAGGATGTGGAATGTTTCCTCTGCATTGTCTGAGGGACAGCTTTGCAGTGGTTGGGGCGCTGTTTTGAGGCAAGCAACTTCCTTGGTGATTTAATTCAATGGTTCTACCTTAACAGGTTAGTGCAGCGCTGTCTCAATCTTTGAGGTTCTGGAACAGCAAATTTATTGTGTCAGAGTGTTAAAACTTGTCTGGTTCCTTAGACTATTTCTTCATAGTGTTGTTGCTGAACACCCTTGAAAAAACAATTCCCTGATTTCTTCTGTTTCATCATGTAGCATCATGTAGCAGCTAGTTATTTCAGTCTGGCATGAAAAACGTTTATAGTCTCTTCTGTGCCCTGCTTGACTTCATGTAACAAGAACCTCTCGTATTCTGGACTCACTAGAAAGGTCAAGTTTTCATCTAGAGCATTTACCATTGTGTTGTGGGTGAAGGGGGGCCCTGCTTAGAGGAAGGTAGGATCCTTCTCCATGGTTACCCCCTTTTTGACTTGTACTAAGCTGTATTCTGACTATTCTGACTGGGATCCTGCTAATCAGAACCCCAATCTATCTGTTTTCTCCCTAAATTGGTAAGTTCAGTACTGAGGTACATCCCAGATTGGATACTGGGGTACCCTTGGCAGTCCCTAGTATATGCTACCCATGTACCCAGGGCATAGGTACCCCAGAAGTCCCCCATGGGCTGAAGCGTGTATTTTGCCACCCCTGGGAGACCATGCTAAATGGAACTACAGGCCTGTGATTGCAGCCTGTGTAAGTTGGTGCATGCACCACTTACTAAAGATATATATTTACTATATCCAAGGGTCACTGCATTTAAAACCCATACGTCACCCCTATAGCAGGCCTTTGCAATCCTGTTTCTAAGTGAGATGGTACCCCTGCATGAGCAGGATACCCTGCAGCTTACGGAGTCCATTCTCCCACTCTGTCAGTGAAGCAGCCATATACTATATAGAGGGGCACCGCGTAATCGCGCGATGACCATCTAAAAAACGGCTGCAATGAATCCTCTCATGTTTGGTATCAAACATGTTGGAATAATACCCCCACACCGTAAACGGTGTGGGAGGTATTATTCCAAACACTGGAAGAGCCCTCCTTTAGGTTCTCAGTGTTCCTGGTACCAGCTTTCAAGTTCCGGACAGCACAAAATGGTTGCATGCCAACTATTTCTGCCTTCCTGCTACTGAGCCAAGATGGAGCAATAGGCATCCTGTCACAGGGAGGTGTGACCACCTCCCAGACAGGATTTAGTTATTAGGGCTGGGTGGGTGCGCTTGCCAGCGCCAGAAAGTTTGCATGAGGGGCACATTTGGTGTCCCTGTGCATATTCCAGTTCAAACCAGTCGTGGGAGCTGCTGGCTCCCGCTCTGGCACGAAACTGGACAAAGGACATGGGAGTAACCCCCCCCCCCCCCTGTCCAGACTCTCCCCAGGGAGGCTCCCCTGAATCGTCCCAACCCTTTCCCTAGGGTACTTAAGGGCTTACCTGGGTGTAGGTCCCTAGATTTGTCATGGGATAAGATTCAGAACTGAAACCACTGCACTTCTACCGTCTGGGCACTCTGGACTTCGTTTAGGCCCCTGACTTCGTCTCCCTTTCAGTCTGCTGCATCTTCTGTGCCTGTGCACCATACAGGATCTGTGCAGGACCTGAGGAGCATCCAAGACACTTGAAGGAATCTGCCTTGAAGTGAAGGAGTCACTATCCTGCATTCGCAGGCACCTCAACACTGCTGACCGGTCTGCTGATCCCAAGCTCCTACAGACTCCGAAGGGTTCAACAACACAGCTAGTGGTTTTCTACGTCCCTCGATGCCTGAGCTGTCCTCTCACCGAGTTTGAGGTCAGAATCCCTTGTGGGGGCTGCGTTAACCGAACCCTTGTACAACCTGTACTTTGCAAGTGCAAATGCTTGTTGGCAACTTTGCGACAAGCGCATTGGGCTCCAAGTAGCCCCAACCTCCGGCAATTTCTTCCACCATGATCTTCAGCCACACCGCCTTGTGGGCTCCGTGGCCTGCTCTTTTTGGTGAGCTGCTCGAGATCCTCGCGCGACTCCTGTGCCTTCGGCCTGTGGGTCCATTTGAGGGTCACCTTTGTTTTCCTTGGGCTAACCTGAATGCTCGGGCCTGCCCTGACTCCCCTGCTTGTGGTGAGTCACCTGGACCTTGCTGGTCCCAACCGTGCACCTTCTTGACTTCCCTTCCTGGGTTGCATTTGCCAAGGCTTGTTGGTGCCTCACCAAGACACCGACCGCTCAGCACTCGACCTCCTTCGTGGAACAGCTCGTATCTGGGTCCTGGTTTTCCTCAGCTTCGCCTAGTCCTCGCAGCTGCAGAGTCAAGGTCATCGTCCTCCTTCTTGCAGCACCCAGCATCAGAGGGCATTTGTCTTCCAGGGCTCCTGGTCACTTCTGAGTGACATAGACTCTGTCCCCTCTGCTTTCAGGTACTCCTTCAAGAAACCACGTTTGGATTCCCACAGAGACTTTCTCCTCTTCCAGCAGTGGCACTTTCCTGAAGTCCTCCATTTGGTTCGACTGCAGTTTCCGAAGCCACTTCACACCTATGCACCCGGCTTCCCTGGGATGGCTAACTTGGATACCACGGTATCCACAGGTGGGGTGGCTCTCCAACCTTCTGTCTTCCACTGGGTTTCTTCAGGGTCCACTGGGAAGGGTCCCTAATCTTTAAAAATCCTACTGCGACTTGCCCATAGACTTGTACGGAGCACGCAGTCATGTTCACACACCGCACAAGCTCTCCGTGGGGTCCCTTTCTACTTGCCTTGGGTGGTTCTGTGGGTTGCCAGCAATTCTACGTTCTCTCAACATTGTCCTGACTCGAGTCGTGGTTATTATACCACTTTCTTAGTATATGGTTTGGTCCCCCCCCCCTAGGGCCCACTGTGTATCAGTGCTATTTACTGTGATTTCTTTGCTAAAGTATTGTGTGCTTTGTGTCTATCTCCGTGTGGGAGATACTGTAACATACTAGATAGTGTTAAATAATAAATATATATTTTTATAAATACTTTGTGTGGTTCTTTTTCATTTAATCTATATTATAAGATTGCATACTGGTAAAATAAGCTGCTTTACACTCCTTCAAGACTAAGCCTGAAGACTGCTCGCCACAGCTACCACTTAGAGAGCTTTCTAAGGCTGTCTAAGACCTCTTAAATCACCATAAGGGTTGTCTGGACTGGTGCAAGGTGTGCACTTAAATTAGTGGACATCATATACCAGGCCAGCTTCTCACACTGCTTTAGCAATGGTACGAGACAGCTTGAACATATCTTCTACAGCTAGGTGTAGGAATAGTGGTCTTTTTCATTCGTCTATGACTTCTTTGGCAGCAAAGTGCATTTCCTACCTTTTCACCCTTAGTTTCCATTTGAGTGCTGGAGGTGATGGTGACCAAGATTACTCTATATGGGGCTTTGTCTACAATTAATGCTGTGCACCTGACACTCCAGGGCAGATAAATCCCACTGCTGGTGATACTTTGCACTTTGTCCCCTTAGCACCTTAAGTCCTAAAGGGGACCCCTGGGATTGGATTGCAAATAGCTGTATGCAGTATATGTTTCCTTCTCCATAGGAAGGCATTACCCGTAAAAACGCATATATGTGATATTTTTACTTACCTGCAAAAACTGATAAACTGCAAAGTACTTCCTCAATAGCAAAGTTCTTGGTGTTAAAATAAATATAAAAATAACTGTTATTTTTCTAAAATTGGTCTCTGGTTTTTTCTTGTGTGTGTGCCTCATTTATTGACGCTGTGTGTTCAACAAATGTTTAACACTATCCCATGATAAGCCTAATAAGCCTAAACTACTTGCCCACACTTCCACATACAAGAGCATTTGGGATTATTAATTTAAGCCCTGTAAGCCAATAAGAGACGTCTAGACTTTCTACATAGTATACCTCATTTTTGTACACTACATAAAAAGCGAGCTTTGCTCATTGGTGGATCAGCGGTGGGTTGCAGACTTTGCATTTGCTGGTACCACTCGGTCAGTGGATGATTCCATGAAGAAATCCACAATTGACTTTAGTCAAAAACTATTTTGGGCATTTTTTCAAATTGTAATTTTTCCAAACCTTTCTAATCTGAACTGGTAGGGCCTTGTATTGAGTCCCCTAGTCCTTGGTATTAGAATTTTTAAAAGTGTACTAGTCAGTTAGGCCTAAAAATTGGTTTAGAATTTTTGTTGATTTTCTAAAAAGGTCCCAACTTTACTAGAAATGACTTTCACTAGGCGATTTTTCAGGAGCTCGACCTGACCCCTTATCTGCAGCTTAAAACACAGCGGTTAAGGATTCTCTGAAAAAACTATAAAATAAAAATAGGCTCAAACTCTTCAAAAGTCAATCTCCACGTTCTTCTTGCAGCGTTTGATGCTACCCATCTTGCAGATGACACTGACAACCTCATAGATGAGGTCAGTGAAAATGAGTCTGGGGACATTATTACTGGGGGTAGCCACCCCAGACTAACTAGAGAAGGTGATAGGCAAACCCCTAACACTGTACCTAAAGTGTCTGCCCCTACTGGGAGTAGGTCAGGGCACTCAGTACAGTAAGAAGAGCTTGATGAAGAGGACTTATTCCTTGTGAGAATAGCCAAAAGAGCTGCCCTTGAGGCCAAAATCCTACTCATAGACAGAGAAAGGACTGAGATGGGTTTAGGATCCATAGGTGGTCGCAGTCATGTACATAGGGAGAGAGAGGAAACTTTTGATCCCAAAATCCCCGAAGGGATTATCCATAAATATGTTTAGCCCCTTCGCTGCTAGGCCTTTTCCCTCCCAGCGCTAAGCCTTTTTTTGGCTATTTGGGGTAGTTCGCGCTTAGGCCCCTGTAACTTTTTGACCACATAAGGTATCCACGCCAAATTTGCGTCCTTTTCTTCCAACATCATGGGTATTCTAAAGGTACCCAGGGTTTGTGGATTCCCCTGGAGGGGTCCCAGAAATTAGCCACAATAAAGCAAAATGTGTTTTTTTTTTTTTTTTGGGTAACAATGGGAAAAACGTGCTGCAGATGAAAGCGTCTGGGTTTTTCCCTGCAAATGGTATCAAAAAAGGGTTTGTGGGGCTGAAATCACCATTTTCCCAGCTTTTAGGGAATGACAGACTTTTGTCAGAAAACCAAAATATTGTACACAGTTTTGGCATTTTTCTGGGACATGGACTATTTTTGCTATTTTTTGTGCTTTCAACCTCCTTCCAGTTAATGGTAGAAATGGGTATGAAAGCAATAATGGATCCTGGACAGCTATACATTTTTGAAAAGTAGACACATTTCAGAATTCAGCAAGGGGTCATTTGTGTAGATCCTTCAAGGTCTCTTTATAGAAACTAACAGTTAAATATAGGAAAAATTGAAAATTAGTTGAAAAAACCAGCTTTTAGTGTCAACGTTTTCACCTGTAACTTCTTCTAAGTATGACAGCTCTTTGAAAGCAATATACCGTTACATCTGCAAGACGTTACTGGTTGTGGGGATATATAGGACTTATTGGTTCACCAAGAGCCCGACGAACCTAGAGACAAAAACTGAGCAGCAATTCCTATGGAAAAATGTATACATAGAAAAGTTGGTATGAAAGACACCTATGTATTTCTGAAATGGGAACAAAATATAAAGTTTAGAAACAGTAGATATTTGCACATTTATGAAATTGGGAACACTCCTACTAGCATGAGAATTATCTGTCATTTTTCAAAATGACTTCTTTTGTACACATTGTCTTTCATTTGGAAGGCAGAAACGCATTGAAAGTCAATAGGTAATAACAGTTGCTTTACAAATCTGAATTACCCCAAGTCTCCCGATAAAAATGGTACCTCACTTGTCTGGGTAGGCATAGTGCCCATGACCGGAAACGGCTCAAAACGCAATGTGAACACACCACATTTTCACAATGAAAAATTACCCTTTTTTTGCAAAGTGCATAGCTGTAGTTTTTTAACCCTAGCTCTGCCGGCACCTAGGGAAACCTGGCAAACCTATACATTTTTTAAAACCAGACACCCAGGGGAATCCAGGATGGGGTGACTCGACTGCCTCCCTCCCAGAATCCCTTGCAAACCTAAAAAATTGTCCAAAAAAACACATTTTCCTCACATTTCTGTGGTGGAAAGTTCTGGAATCTGTGTGGATCCACAAATTTACACTGACACCGCGTTCCCCAAAGTCTTCCGAGAATAATGGTACCTCACTTGCGTGGGTAGGCCTAGTGCCCGCAACATGAAACGGCCCAAAATGCTAGTGAACACTCCTCAATTTCACAGTGAACAAGCATTGAAAATGCAATAGGTCTCGCCTGTTATTAAGTTAAAGCCATTTGCTTTGCTATACAATAGCATTAGCAAAGCAAATGGCTTTAACTTAATCAAAGGCGAGACCTATTGCATTTTCAATGCTTTTTTTTTTTTTTACTATCCTGCCAGAGATTGTGGTCTATTTTCCTTGATTACATTTGGGCCTATAGAACACATCCTGCACAACTGTGTGTCATGAGTATGCAGACCACATCCGTTTCTTATTGATTCCCTATGTAAGGCAGCAGCAGCGAGACATCTCAAAGTCTTTGTAAAAGATAAACTATACACCATCAAAGCTCAAAAAGAAGTGAACAGCCTGCACACTTTCTAATAAAAATAAACAAAGCCAGTACGTTTTCCATCCGGGCTGGTTCCATATGCAAGCCTGTCCTCGAACGGATGAGTTAATTGCCTGGGTTAAGTAGAAATGCATGCCAAAGTTAGGAATTTTGGGGCGTGCACGGTTAACCTTTGAGGACTGGCAAAGTATTTATTTATTTATTTATGTTTGTTGCATATTTATATAGCGCGAACTCGACCCGAAGGTTTGTAGAGCGCCTGGTTACACTTAGCAGTGTGTCCCCGCGCTATCAAGGATTGCAGCAGCACCTACTCAACAAAACCAAAAGGCAGATGGTTAGCCCTTGGGGAAGAGAAGCGTCTTCAGCTCCTTCCGAAAAATCAGTTCTGATGATTCTGCCCGTAGTCGGGGGGGGAGGGTGTTCCATCTACGGGCAGTTAAGGAGCGGAACGATCTCCCTCCCATCCTAGCCTTCTTTATTCTGGGGATCGAGAGGAGTCCAGCATCAAGGGAGCGCAACTGTCGAGCAGGAATATAAGGAAGGAGCAGGTTGCGCAAGAAGCCCGGGCATTTCCCCTGAACTATCCTGTGGGCAATGCATAGGGCCTTGAAATCAACACGTTCCTTAATAGGAAGCCAGTGTAATTTCTCCAAGGCTTTTTTCGAAGGAGCTCTTCTTGGTAGCCGGAGTACCAAGCGAGCAGCGGCATTTTGGATAGTCTGGAGTCTTCGATGGCAGCTTGCATTTGCTCCCAGATAAAGGACATTCCCATAGTCCAACCTCGAGGTGACTAGGGCATGTACCAAGGTTTTCCTAGCAGATTCCGGGAGCAAATCGAGCGTCTTTCTCAATTTACGAAGGATAGCAAAGCAGGTGCCAGAGACACATCGGGAGTGGTAGTCAAAAGTCAGTTTTGAATCAATCCAAAAGCCTAAATTCTTCACCTGATCCCTTGGGATCGGCAGAGGTCCCAAGGCCTGCGGCCACCAGGCCGAGGTCCAAACTGAGGGAGATCTGCCGACGATAAGTACCTCTGTCTTGTCACCGTTTAGGCGGAGGCAATTGCTGGCCATCCAGACTGAAAGGTCTTGAAGACAGGATGTAAACTTTCTAGCAGCCTGCTCAGCTGGCTGGGTCAGAGCAACAACCAACTGAGTATCATCGGCATATGTTACTACCTCAACCCCATACTGTTCAGCAATGAGCGCCACAGGTGTAACATATAAGTTGAACAGGGTGGGGCTGAGGCTAGAACCTTGAGGGACTCCCTGCCTGAGATCAAAGACATCTGATCTGTTGCCCCCTTGCTCCACATAGAAACTGCGGTCAGTCAGGAATGATTCTAGCCATAGCCACGCTTTTCCCGTCACTCCCCCTCTCTTCAGACACTGTAGCAAGGTGTGGTGCGCCACAGTGTCGAAGGCGGCACTGAGATCGAGAAGTATCAGTGCTGCTACTTGCCCTTCATCCACATGTTTCCTCAGCGCCTCTGTAGAAAAAAGTAGGGCTGACTCCGTGGAGTGGTGAGCACGAAAGCCGGACTGGCTAGTGTGTAAGAGGCCATTCACCTCTATATGTGCTGTGAGTTGTTGGTTGGACAATTTTTCGGCTAGTTTGGAAAAGAAGGGTAGTAGGGAGATCGGGCGTAGGTTGTTAAGCTGAATGGCACTAGCTTGAGGTTTTTTTTTTAGGGGTAGCACGACTGCTTGTTTCCACCCAGGCGGAACCTTGCCTGAGTCGAAGGATAGGGAGAGTATGTGTCTAACATAGGGGGCTAAGAAACTCATAGAACTAGCCAATATTCTGGCCGGTGCAGGATCCCTGGGGGAGCCTGATTTAATTCCCCTCGCTACTGTCATCAGAAGTTCCTCCTCTGGAACATGGAACTGGCTGATGCAGCCTTCCTTCTCTTCCCCCCATCTGACTTCCTCGTGGGGGGGGAGCCTATTGGAGCCAGTTCTGGCATCACAAGAAAAGGTGGAATAAATGTCCAACACCTTTTTTTGGAAGAACTCAGCGATTTTGTTACAGGCTTGCGCAGAGGCGCCCGCCTGTTCATCCGTGGAGGCTAGTGTTGAGATCTCTTTATAGATCATGAATAGCTCCTTGGTAGAGCATTTAGCCCTGTCGATGCGATCGGTATAGAACGCTGCCTTGGTTTTCCTGATCAAGGCATGATAGTTCTTGAGGCAGACTTTATACCGCGTTCCTGCTTCTAATAGGTAGGCCCTTCTCCAGGCTCGCTCTACCCGTTTGCAAGCAGCTTTGGCTTCTTTTAGTTCCGTATTAAACCAAGGTGCTGATTTTGTTAATCGCACCGGGCCCTTATTAGACCAGGGAGCTGCTGAATTCAGAGCAAGTGTAATGTGTCCATCCAAAGTTACGCAAGCCTCATTAAGTGTAGTGCCCAACACAGTGGGGGGACCTTCCAGGATAAAACTGTCCCTGAACCTGTCGTGAGAAAATTTAGCCCATTTCCTTTGTCTTCTCCTGTTGCAAGTGATTTGGCTCTGATTATTATGAGCCCTCATATGGAACCAGAATGGGACAAGGAAGTGGTCTGTCCATATCAATGGTATGGGGGATTCTTGCTTAATGTTATCCCAATTACTGAAAATGGGATCCAGCTGATGCCCTAGGCGATGTGTGGGAAGAGTAGAGCATAGTTCTAGCTGCATAGTATGCAGCTCTTGCCGCATTTCTTGTGCTGCTGTGTTATTAACATCTTCAAAATGAAGATTGAAGTCACCTAGCAGGAGATATTTATTAAAGCGCATGGCTGAGGAGATGGTATTATGTACAAAACTGTCAGTGAAGGCCTTACTGGCACCAGGAGGTCTGTACACTAATAGACCCTTGATAACCGTGTTGGTGTCAATCAGGATGGTGAAGGCTCCTGTTTCACTGTCTGCAATATTAGCGGACTCTAGGGTGCATTTAACACTCTCCCTGTAGATTATTGCGATGCCCCCCCCCTCTCCCGCTGGGTCTGTCCTGCCTACAGATTTTATAACCGTAGGGAAGAGCCTCCGCTAATTCAGGATCCGAGTCCTCATTAAGCCAGGTCTCTGTTAGAAACAACATATCCCATTTATGAGCACCGTATTTACATTACACATTCAGGCACAGGGAATTTGATTGATTTGCCCAGAATCACAGTATGTGGACGCGACCCCGAGGCTCTAACCCTGGTTTCCAGCACCAAAGTCGGCAGTGTAGCCGACGGACCACATCCTCTCCCAAGTATTCATTGGTAGTCAAGTAGCTCACATTATCGGTTCTTCACAGATGAAACCCCTCAGAGAAAATACGTCAGCGTGATAATTATTCACGATCCAAACTTTAATCTAGGCCTTCACCTTTCACACAGTTATCCCCACTGCCAGCTGCTACGGTATTACTCAGGGCACGGCCGTGAAGCGGTGTGCCTTTAACTGTAACCGTTTAATCTGCCGCTCAGACATTAACTCAGTAGCTGGAAGCGTTAGTGCGCGAACAGCAAAAACACAACTCAGAAACAAACCGCGGAGGGATTTTCGAGCTGTGCACTCTGCAGCTCATGCACTAACTCGTGGAATTACAGAGACCGCGCTCCATCTGTGAGTCTCCAAACAGCATTGGTACCACAACTAACCCCCGTTTCTCGCTTATATCAAAAGTAATGCCCTCAGAAGAGCACAGTATCTGCCCGCTAACTCACAGAAGCGCACCCACTCAATGAAGGTGACGGGCACGCTGCTCTAAGTCACAGAGGATGTGGCGCAGCGGCCGGAGCTGCCAACTCGGGAGCTGGGGATCTGGGTTTGTGTCTCGGCGTCGGCTCAACATCCTGTGACTCTAGGCAAATCACTCATTCTCCCTGTGCCAATGAACAGCGCCTGGATATCCTCACGGGTTGTGAGCAGTGCTATATACATCTCCCACTTTTTTTAAGTAGGGGGTTATCTTCCTTTGAGGTGGCAAGTGAACTGACACCGGACCAGAGGCGGGGGGGGGGGGCACTGTACCCTTATTATTGCTGTATTTCACAGTTCACACAGGTGAATCAGTTTACAGATAGAAACATTCCCCAAGAGAGTTTACTAATCTTACAGCCCCCACCCCTCCCTCAAAGCTATTTATCGAGTGACCCCCCCCCCCCACACACACACACACTCACAGAGAACAAAGCAGAAACCGGTGGGTATGCCTGTTTGGTGACACTTTGGGCCACTGAATACAACCAGAATGTAAAGTGGTCACTCGAAACACTACTTTGGCAGCAAAATTCAAACATGTCTCAAGGGCATTCAACAATCATAAATGGATTTTGACCCCATGAGGAAGGATCCCAGGAAAGGGAACAGAATGGGGGAAAGGGAAAAGACAGATGTGCACATAAAGACCGGGTGAAGGATTATGTTTGAGCGCATTTTGATTTTTAAATGTGCCACAACTGAAGGAGAGGTTTAAGGGTGCCTGACTGCTCGCTGGGTAATGCAGTGTGAAATTTAAATGGGTAATAAACGTTGTTTCCAGCTGTTCCCCACCAACTGTCTGGCTGCTCCTTCATTGGCAGTTATTCATTAGACTGTCTCGGAACATCTTTCTGCTGTGGTGCGTTGTCTGCCTGGGGGCTCTCTCTCTCTGCTAAAGACCGATGTAGGTGCCATCTGATCCTCGGCGCCACCCATCGTACGCCTTGCTCCTTCAGAAACTCCTCCTGACAATTTGATGGGTCAAAGTCTGTCTTCTGTTTCCCAGCCGGTGCTGCCCATTAACGGAGCCCTCCTCTGCGATTTTTTGTTATATTATGATAGATAAGTGTCATCTTTTCTTTCCTCGGTTGCCCATTAACTTCCGCGTAGTTCACTGCAAGATTCACTGTTGTCACCGTGTGCTGCGGGCATGTAGTTCAGCCTCACAGAACTCCCGTCCGCTGTTTGGTTGCTGGTTCTGAGGGCAATGATTGATGGGTGACACTACACATCCCCCTGCACCTTCCCTGCGGTGTCCCCCTTTACCGGTCGAGCAATGCAGACAACAAACAAAGTCTGGAAGCTTCTCCCCCGAGGGGCGCAGAGAATTGGGCGAAAACCCACAAACTGATTTAATGTTCTCCTAAAAAGTGGCTGTTTTAGCCCCGCGTGTTGGTTATCCTCTGCCGTCACCCCCTGGGGAGCACCAGTGAGACAGGCGGCCCGGAGTCAGCAGGGGGCGGTGGTGGGAAGTGGGTGAGTCAACAAATGAAGTAATATCTACGGAAACGGCTTTTATGTATTATCTCCGACCTCGTCCTGCCAAGTAAGCTCTCCACTGGAATGGGGCAACAGAGGTAGCGGCAGGGCCCCAAGAAAAGGCAAGCTCTCCGCTTTGGTAAAGGCAGTTGCGTGTTTATAATTGCATCGCGATGCAAAAATAAACACGCGGCTGCCTTTGGCAAAGGCGAATGATGACTAGAAAGTGCGTAGCTGCTAATTAGGAGACACTGTCTCCTGCCGCAAGTAAAAGATTACACACCTCTAATTTACCAATCTCTTCAAAATAAAAACTTAAAAATTGCCAATGTTCACAAATGTTAACGACCTGTTGACTACTGTCTCCGTTCTGCCCCCAGGGCGAAGACCATTTTCCATTTTGATTCTGGGGCCGACTCAGCTACTGTCAGAAACGATAACTCATATACCATCTGCGAGATCGCATCAGCTGTTGTTTGTCACTAGCCACAGGGTACTGTGTATGTCTTAGTGACACTTCTCAAGCACTTCAGCGAGATGCCGCCATTGCCGCCGGCCCAGCCCTACAGCCAGCACTGCACTTGGCACTGCGGAACGCACTGAGACCTACACGGACAGACAAATAAAGCTAACACACTGCACTTCGATTGACCCAGCCAGCCAGACATGCAAGAAGTAGAACAAGGGTGTATGTGAGAAGCCGTCGATTCCCATCCCTCACTCTAACTCATCCAAGCAGTGAGATGCGGTCATATCTGTCTAAAAAACACAAGCAATGTAAACTTGTAAATATAACAAGCGCTCGCCAGGCAGCCACGGTTTATTTTTGCATCGCTCTTTCAAAAGTGAAAGTGAGATGCAAAAATAAACACGCGGCAGAGCTTGTCTTTATGGGGCCATGTGTTTAAACACATGGCCCCATAAAGATAAGAAATCCTTTGCGACTTGAACGGAAAGCAGGGTGAGCCCGTCCAAGTGGGACAGCAGAAAAAGCCAAAGGGAAGTAAAACACACATCTCTTTTCCAATGACTGCCCACCGTTTAGCATAAACAATGACGCCAGCCAATGGAAAAGAGGGGCGGGACTTAAAGCCCTTTACTGATAGTCCTCAAAAACATTAAAACTCGCAGAGCGAGCTCCGCATGTGCACAGCAACGCTAGGCGAGACCTAAAAAAGGGACCTTTTTTGGCAAAGTGCCTAGCTGTAGTTTTTGAACCCTATCTCTGCTGGCACCTAGGGAAACCTAGCAAACCTATACATTTTTGAAAACTAGATACCCAGTGGAATACAGGATGGGGTGACTTGACTGCCTCTCGCCAGGTTCTGCTACCTAGAATCCCTTGCAAACCTAAAAAATTGCCCAAAAAAACACATTTTCCTCACATTTCTTTGGTGGAAAGTTCTAGAATTTGTGTGGATCCACAAATTTCCACCCACCCCGCGTTCCCCAAAGTCTTCCGGGAAAAATTGTACCTCACTTGTGTGGGTAGGCCTAGTGTCCGCGACAGGAAACCGCACAAAATGCAACGTGGACACAACACAATTTCGACAGTGAAAAATGACCCTTTTTTGGCAAAGTGCCTAGCTGTAGTTTTTTAACCCTAGCTTTGCCAGCACCTAGAGAAACCTACCAAACCCACGCATTTCTGAAAACTAGACACCCGGGCGATTCCAGGGAGGTACGGCTTGCGTGGATCCCCCAACGTTTCCTTACCCAGAATCCCCTGCAAACCTCAAATTTAGCTGAAGAAATCACTTTTTTCGCACATGTTTGTGTGGGAAACTTGTGACATCACCAGGCTGACATAAATTTCCTACCACCCAGCAATCCCCCGGGTCTCCCGGGTCTCCCGATAAAAATGGTGCCTCACTCGTGTGGGAGGCCCAAGTACCCGCGAGAGGCAAGGGCCCAAAACTTAGTGAGGCGACATCAAAATTGCCTATCTCAAAACAACCTGGTTTTCCAAGGGGGGTCACCTGGGTTTTTGGCCCCGTGCTCGGTGGCCGTCTAGAGAAACCTACCAAACCCACTCATTTCAAAAATCTAGACACCCAGGGTATTTCAGGGAGGTATGGCTTGTGTGGATCCCCCAACTGTTCCTTACCCAGAATCCCCTGCAAACCTCAATTGTAGCTGAAAAAATCACTTTTTTGACACAATTTTGTGGCATCACTGGGCTGACACAAATTTCCTACGACCCAGCGTTTCCCCGGGTCTCCCAATAAAAATGGTGCCTCGCTCATGTGGGAGGCCCAAGTACCCGCGACAGGCAAGGGCCCAAATAGTATTGAGGCAACATCAAAATTGCCTATCACCAAACAACCTGGCTTTGCAAGGGGGGTCACCTGGGTTTTTGGCCCTGTGCTCGGCGGCCATCTAGGGAAACCTAACGAACCCACACACTTCTGAAAACTAAGACACCCAGGGATTCCCGGGAGGTATTGCTTGCATGAATCCCCCAACGATTCCTTACCCAGAATCCCCTGCAAACCTCAATTTTAGCTGAAACAAATCACAGATTGGGGGCAGAAAGACTAATTTTTGTGGGGCGGGGTGGGGCCATTGGTATGCCCATTTTTGGCAGCCCCCACCCTAATTCAGATTTGCCCCAAAATATCCCTGGCGTGTAGTGGGCTTCTTGCCCCCCCCCACCTGGGGGGGCAGATTGGGGGCTACTGCCCCCATCTGCCCCCCAGCGGGGGAAGAAAGGCTGTAATGGTGGCAGGGGGGTGGGGGCATTGGCGTGCCCGTTTCGGGCAGCCCCACCCTAAAAGAATTTGCGTGAAACAAATCCCTTGCGTCAAGTGGGCTTTCTGCCCCCCCATCTGCCTCCCAGGGGGGGGGGCAGAAAGGCTGTAATGGTGGCGAGGGGGTGGGGACATTGGCGTGCCCATTTCAGGAAGCCCCCACCCTAAAAAAAAATGCACCCAAAAAAATCCCTGGCGTTTAGTGGGCTTTCTGCCAGGGGGGGCAGAAAGACTGAATTTAGCCCATTTCTTTATGGGGGGAGCGAAGGCCCTTGCCCAACGGGCCGCTCCCCCCTCCCTGGTGTCTGGTGGGTGGATCCCTGCTTGGAGATCGCCCTTCTGGGGTGATTCCCAAGCAGGGATCTACTGGGGAGGGGTACCATGGAAAGGGGAGATTCTCCCCTTTCCAATGATACCCCTCGCCAGGGGGGAGCATCAAAGGGGTTAGGGTGATGGCATTACCCAATGGTTTACTGCCTTTGAGAGGGTTTGTAAAATGAGGAGGTTATACTAGAGATACTAGGGCTCTTTGCTCTGGGAGTTTCTCAGGAAAGTGCAGGGATAGACTTGTCCTTGTTTGTCAGCTGACGAGACAAGTAAGTGTCGATAATTAATTCCTGGCTCTGCTGTAGAGCCTGCCTTTGGGCCGACTCAGCGCCTCCCGGATTTTCTGAAAGCCAGAGCGACCCCCTCCCAACTTCAATAATTCTATGAAGCCATGCGCCTGATATTTGGGTGGCCCGACCCCTCCAGCGTGCCTTTAGGCCTCACGGGGTCAGAGAGGACCCCATCTTGTTCTGCGCTGGCAGCTCCAGCGGACCTCCATAGATCCAACCCTGGTTCTGGACTGGTGCCAGTTGTTCCAACTCAACCTTTCCTGATGCCCGTCCCGAGGCCATCACTGCTGGCGCCGCCATCCACATTGTGATTAGCGACTCCGATACAGAGCAGGATTGGCGTCGACCGACTCCGGTGCCGACAGGAGCCTTGCCTCCTAGATTGGAGCCTGAGCCCCATTCCCATGGGTTAGGACTCGAGGAAGAATGGGTGGGGTCACTGGACCCTGGAAAATACAATCCATATGAGGAATAACCTAGCATGGACTGGTGTGAGGAACTGGGTAAGCCTCTCCAGATATTTGTATACTTTCTTCGGCTATCATGGCTTCGGATGAGGAAGCCTTATATGCAGTGGTGGAGCAGAGGGCAGCTGAGGTCCTTGACCTTCAGTAGCCCTTGGTGGCCGTCAAGACTAACATCTTGTCAGAGATGCTGTAGTCCTGAGTCGTCACGTCCAAACTGCTACATCCGTTCAATGATGCCCTCACTGACATCCTTTTGTGGACTTGGTCCGAACTCAACCCAGGGGCTCCTGTTAATAGGACGATTGCCTGCTGCCACCGCCCCGCTCCAGGGGACCCAAACTCCCTCACCCTACCCCAGAGGTCAGTTGTCCAGCCTCAACATCCTATGGCTCATTCCCTACTGCCCATCTGGATAGGGAATTCCAGAGGCTGGACTCCTTGGGGACGAAGATGTTTTCTTCTGTTAGCCAGGAGTTGTGATCAGTGAACACTGCATGCCTATTGGGCCGTTACATAAAACCTGTCGGACACGGTTGCGCAAGTGCTGCCACAGGTCCCCGAGGAGGCCTGGGCTGTACTCTCTCAGGCTGTTGCAGATGGGAGGGACGCAGCAAATTATGCTATCCGCTGTGGACTTGACACGGCCAACTCACTGGGCAGAGCGGTTTCATCAACAGTGGCCCTGAGGAGCCAAGCCTTCTTGAGGACAACTGCCATTTTAGGGGATGTCCAGGCATCCCTTATGGACATGCCCATCGATGGCACCTGTCTATTTTGCGACAAAGCGGTTTCGGCTCTGGAGCGCTTCAAGGACAGTCAGGCTACAGCCAAGTCCTTGGGCCTTTCTATGGCCCCACGTCACCCCTAATCTGCCTTTTGTTGCTACGGAAGGGGCTTCCAACCTTGCCAGTTCCCTCCCAGCCACGAGTTGCACAATCTCTGTAGCCTCTGCATGCCCCAAAGGACGCGGTGCCCACAGACCTTGTGGGTCGGGTAGCCATCACCCCCCCTCCCCCGGCAGCTGAAGCCTCCAAACCCCCCTAATCTGCCCCTTACCATCACAGCCATCCAGTTGGTGGCAGGATTCACCATCACCTGCCCCACTGGCAGTCCATTACATACTGGGGATGCTACAAGGGTTGTGTATAGCTTAGCAGTATGGGTTGCACAAGGCGCTCAGGCAACATCTTGATTGTCTGGAACAGGAGATCAAATTCCTAGAAGACACACTTGGGGACACTCATGACACAGGGACAATAGCAGAGATTTGCTGACTGCTCTCGTAGCATGCAGAGGTAGCGGAAAGAAAACAATAATATTGGGGTAGATATAGATATAAGGCGTTTGCCTATGGGGAGAGTGAACGACCGAGGAGGTCACTGGCTCTGCTGACGCGATGTCCTTGATCTGGCTCTGATGTGGCAGAGATCGAATGCACAGCAGGGGACGCCACCAAATGACTAACCATATTCTAGACACATTTGCCACATGTAGGAGCCTGGCATAGTATATGATGCATACTTATTCAAGTGTTGCACCCTGCATTAATCCAGGCAACCCTTACGGCGATTTTAGTGGTCTTTGCTAACCATAGAAAGCTCTCAAAGTAGTAGCTGGGGGGAGCAGCCTTCAGGTCTAACTTGTAGGAATGGAAAGCAGTCTGTTTTACCAACTTAATCTGTAATGTTAAGTTAGATGAAAAGAGACCACACAGTGTTTAGCAAAAATAAGTGTATTACAACACATTATCACATTGGTATAGCTCCTACCCAGAGATATCAACACAATACACAAGAGTACTTCAAAAGCTATCCTGTAAGTAGCATAGAATCCAGTGGTCTTCAGGGGCAGACCATACCATATACTAAGAAAGTGGAATGCGAACTGCAGCAGAGGATTGGACTTGGGCCAGAAGACCCAGAGGAACTGGGGACACAATGAACCACCCAAGGTAAGTACCCAGAAACCCCACAAAGGCTATGTGCAGAGTGGAAACACAATTGTATGTCCAATTGAAGTCAATGAGAAGTCACAGTTGCAGTTTTGAAGAAAGACCCTTCCCAGAGGACTCCAAAGAAACCCTTTGGAAGACAGAAGTTTGGAGAGCCACCCCACCCGTGGATGCACCGGGAACCAGGTTACCTACACCAGGGAAGCTGGATACATAGGGGTGAAGTGATGTCATAACCTGCCGTAGACAACAATGGACAACCTCAAAGAAGATGTCTCTGGAGAATACTGTGAAGGAGTCCGGTGGAATCCAAGAGTGGATTCTGGAAGTGAAAAACCTGCAAGCAAAGTGGACAAAGTCTATGCCACTCGAATTGACTAGGAGGCACAGAAGAGCAATGCCCACGAATGTTGGGAGGTTCTGTAGAGTCAACGGTGATCTTGTCGAAGCAGCTGTGAGCACAAGCTGTCCCACGTTGGAAGTCAGTGACTAGGTGGTCGGAGTCCGGCGGGAGCACCAACAAGGCTTGGTAGCCGCAGCTAGCACAGAAGAGGAAAAAGGAGCAACGTTGAGACCAGCAAGGTCCAAAGGACTCACCAACAGCAGTAGAGTCAGAGCAGGCCCAGAGCAAGCAGAAGATCCCACTGAAGCAGTAGAAGCCCTCGGGAGGACCCACAAGCCAAAGACACAAGAGTCGCAAGAGGACCTTGAACAGCTCAGCAAAGATAAAGGCCCGTGGTGCAGAGGATACGGTGAGTACGCTGATCTTGGAGGAAAGAGATGCTGAAGTCTGGAGCTTCTTGTAGCCCGAAGATCTCTGGAGTGTAGAGCCAACTTGCCTTGGCAACGGCAAGTCAACACAGTGCACATGGATTTGGTCCCAGCGATTCCATCGAGGAATACTGGCCTCAAAATTGCAAAGTGGACAGGTCAGGCTTAGAGGGAGCTGCAGAACCACCACCTGTGTTGCTGAGCCTCGGGAAGTCAGTAGGACGACAGGAACAGCAGATGGTCAGCTTCACTGCTGTGCCTGCAGATGCAGGGGAGTGAGTCCTTCACTCCAAGGTAGATTTCCTCAGGTGTCCTTGATGCCCACAAGTGTCGAAGAACCTAGATGAAACACGGACAACAAAGAAGACTTGAAGAACAGCGAGACCAGGAGCAGCAGTAGTCTTCCTTGGTGCAATCTCGGTTCCAGTCGAAGTCCAACGAAGTCCAAGTGTCCATACTGGTGAAGAGCAATGTAGTTTTAGGGTTGAGTCTAGTCCCATGACGAATCTAAGGACCCACCCACAGGTAAGCCCTTAAGTACCCTAAGGAAAGGGTTTGAACAACTCGGGGGTCCCTCCTACAGGAGGGGCTGGACAGAGGGGAGGATACTCCCATGTCTTTTGTCCAGTTTCCTGCCAGAGCAGGAGCCAAGGGCTCCCTGAACTGGCTCAAACTGGAGTATGCATCGAGTGCACCAAATGTGTTCTTCAAGGCAGTCTGGTGGCTCTGGCAAGCACACCCCACCCCAGCCCAATACACGAAGTCCTGTCTGCGAGGGAGTCACACCTCCCTGCGACAAGAAACCTTTTGTTCTACCTTCCCCTGCTCGAGCTTGGCTTGGCTTGCTCGGGCAGAATCAGGTCTGTGGTCGGTAACAGCAGTAGCTTACTTCCAGATCCTGAAAGCCTGTTACCGGGAGTACAGGGAGGTTCCCTGAGGAGCCCCCCAATACAAGAGATCATATTTTTAACACTGCAATCCGTGTTGAGGTATGATTCCAAAGCATTTAATTCCAACCATGAACGGGTTCGGTGCAGCCACTATATAGTTAGACATCTCGTAATGACTGATGTCCACTAGATGTATAAAAATGGCTGACCGCACTTACAAAGTCTGTAGAATTGACTCTGGCGTTTCAAGGGGTATCCTGCTCATGCAGGGGCACCCTCACACATATAACCAAGCACCCTGCCCTAAGGACTGAAGAGCCTGCCTTAGGGGTGACTTGTAGGTTTTAAGGATAGTGACCTCAGATATAAGGAAACATATCTGTCTGTCGCGAGAGGTGCAAGCACTAACTCACACAGGCTGCAATGGCAGACCCGTAGTCACAGTTTAAGTGGTCTTCCATGGGTGGCACAATACATGCTGCAGCCAGTGGGAGAGAGCACAGTTTCTGGGGACCTGATTAGCAGGATCCCAGCAGAGTAGGTCAGAAGCATACTGACACCGAGCAAAAAGTGGGGGTAACCATAAAAGCAGATCCTACTTTCCTACACCATGTATTACGCAGCTCTCTATACATCACAGTTTCATACCTCCCCATCTCTGGTAGCTGAATAAATATGTAGCAGACATGCGATTGCATGGCTGGTTGATGGTCAGAGAGAATATCTGAATTACGCATAGCCATTATGGGTCTCCAGAATGGCAAGATGCCAGGACCCAATGGCTTTCCAGCTGAAGTACATAAAAGGTATTTTAACCTACTATGTCTGCATCTCCTAGAGGTATAGAACGAAGCACATTGTCAACTTATACTACCCCCCCCCCCCCCTTATTAGAGATACATCCAGAATTACACTGCCGAAGCCTGACAAACCAGCACTCATATGTGACTCTTACAGACCACTTTTTCTCCTCAACTGTGATACAGAAATACTGGCCAAACTCATCCCTAATCGCCTCACACTGCTGATGCTGGACCTGGTTCGACTGGGTTCATGCCTGGCCGATCCACGTCTCACAAATAAAATACTGTTTTCGCACTGCTAACGAACATGGACCCTGTCCTTGCCACCGCAGCTGTATCCTAGACGTTACTAAATCATTTGATTCATTAGAATGGGAATACCTCTTCATGATCCTAGAGACCATGTGTTAGATCTCATGCTTCCTGCACCCTTAGCTGGAGTACTTAAGCCTTCATATGCCTGTTCTGTAAAAGGCAAAACACTTTTTAGAGGATCCCTTACTTGTCAGGAAAGGCAGAGTTTATACACGCTCCCTGGGTTTAAATTCAGATCAGCCCAGGGAACCGGTGCTTGGCTTTCGGTATCTGAACCTGACACCACGCCCCTTCGCTTTCCTAGTCCCTGTACTCTCTCCTTCCTCACCTGATTCCTGTTCCCCAGACTTTAGCTGCGTTTGTGAGGCTTGGATGAACTCCTTTACTTCTGAAACTCCGGGTTGGAGTGTCTTTTCATAGGAGTCTCTACCGCGTCCTGTCTTTTGATCGAGAAAGCGGTGGTAAGACTCCCTTTTAGTTCTTGGGGACTGTGGCTTTTTGTACTTGCGCAGTGCGCGTCTAACTGGCAATCGATTTACACGCGCGAGGCGCGTTTCTTTGAAGTCTGCTTTTGATACGCGAGTTGCGCGTATGACTAATTTCAGTTGTTTGATACATTGGTTCTTTTACGCGCAGAGCGCGTTTAACGTCTTGCTGGATACTCTGTTATTATACGCGCGGTGCGCGTTGATGAACTGTTTGTTTGTTGCTTCTGAATACACAGTATCCTTCGCACGCTGAGCTCATTTGTTGACCTAGCTATTACAAGACAAGCGAGAGACACATTTTTTCCTTTCTCTTAAAACAGACTGTGACATTCAGTTAATCAGAGAGACTCCCAGGCAATCCTTTGAGTTTTTTGGGGGGATTCTGTTTATCACTTTCCACTGGCTCCTGACTGATTTCCCCCTCTCTTGACTCCTGACTGATTTCCCCCTGTTTTGACAAATATTCAAGTACAGTGTTCATTGCCAGTTGAAGAGCAGTTGTTTCTTTTGACCAATCAGCGGAGTTACAATTCTACAAAACCCCTGGAGATGTCCAGCTGGTAAGGGATTGTCTTGCTTTTAGAGAACAGGCGTTGTATTCTGTGAGGTGGGAGGGGACTTATTTCATAGTTGTTTGTCTTTCCCTTTCCACAGGTTATCGCCTCTCCTGCTTTCTGTCCTATCCTGAGTACTGATGTAACCAGCTGGGGGATTGAGAGTAGTCAAACCTGAGTCTCTCTCCCCACATCTCCTGGAGTCAGCTTATTGGTATAAAGGGAATTACTGCTTTGTCCAAGTGCTGGCTTGGGGAGTGTGGGGAGCTTCTCATCGCTCCCGTGGCCTGGGCCCTGCATCTTGTTCAGGTTAATTGTATCGGCAACAGAAAGCCAAGCCCAAGAAGTAAGGCCACCCGAGCGATGATGAATACTGAGGGAGCTAGTTCTTCAATAGATGCTGCTCTCCAAAGACCCTCTGTAGAAGAGCTGGCAAGTGTCATATTAGATCTTCAAAATGAGGTTGGGAGGCTTCGGGTGGAAAACGAGCGCTTACACACTGAGTTAGCTCAAGCTAGACTCCCATCTACACCTACTGTTAACATTGAGGAGACAGGTCAACAAAATAAACGCGGATATATCCAGCCGGCTCGTTTTACAGTTCCGTCTCCCACGACAAGTTCTACACCTTCGAACCCCCAATCTGTTCACGTACCAATCCATACACATAATCCAGTGCCTTTAGCGGTCCCTGAGAGGTTTCATGGTGACAGCGAGAAGTACAGTGTTTTTATAAATCAATGCCACCTTCATTTTTTGTGTAAGGCTTCTTCGTTTCATGATGACGCGGCCAAGGTGGCTTTTGTAATTTCCTATTTAGGAGGTAATGCGGCTAAAGTGGGCTGTTCCCCTTGTGGAAAATAACGATCCTCTTTTATATGATTTTACGTTGTTTAAGGAAAAAATGCGAAGTCTGTTTGCAAAACACACATATGTTCAGGCTAGTGATAATGAGTTGTTGAATTTAAAACAAGGCTCTAAGGAGCTTCTCACATATCTCACTGAATTCAACAGACTGGTGGTAGAAACTCAATGGCCTGAAGAGGACTTCCCTGTTTTATAGGGGACTGAATGATGATTTAAAAGACCTCCTTTCCCAAATAGTAGACCCTCCTGAAGATTTTCATGCTTTCATAGAATTAGTGGTGAAATTAAACCACAGATTAAATGAAAGAAAAGGAGAAAAATCACGGAGCAATGTGGCTCGATTCTTAGTGGTTAGAGGGGAAAAGAAAGAAAGCAGAGATAGCAAAGATACCAGTGAGCCTATGCAAATAGGGGGTATGAGAGCTCCTTTAACTCGTGAGGAAAAGGACAAAAGAAGAAAAAATAATCTGTCTTTACTGTGGCAAAGGAGGTCATTATGCTAGAGCTTGTCCAGCAAAATCTAGCAGCTCCCTCAAGGCAGCCGCTATCGGTCCATGTACTTCTTCACGTCCGGAAAACTAAAGAACTTGAAGAAAACAGTGACCGATTCTTCAAGTTGTCGAACTTTGCAGGTCTCCCACAATCAAGCAAGTATAGCCGCCCCAGTGGCGAGACATTTTACCTTGTCAGTTACTCTAATTGTTTCTATTCAGCGTCGAAAGGCATTGTCTATACTTTTAGAATCTGGAGCAACAGGGAATTTCTTGGCCATACGTCTTGCTCAGTCGTTAGGGATTCCTTTTTTACTTAAGGCAAAACCAGAGCCAATGCGGGCCGTGGATGGCACAGAATTATCGTCCGGCCTAATTACTTATCACACCCCTGCCTTGACCATGGTATGCAGTAACGGGCATTCTGAGTCAATTGTGTTTGACTTGATTGACACACCTAATTTTGGGGCGATCCTGGGGATTCCCTGGTTGCAGGTTCACAACCCTCACATTGATTGGAATACACGCAGAGTGACTCTGAAATCTCCCCATTGTCTGTTACAATGTTCTAATGAAGCTAAAGAGTGGGACAGTCCATTGTGTTGTGCAGTAGATACCGTCGGTGACAACCTACAGGTTCCCTACCAGTATAAAGAATATCAAAAGGTGTTTGATGAAGTTAAGGCTACCGCTCTCCCTCCTCACAGAAGTTACGATTGTCGTATTGATCTAATTCCGGGGGTAGATCTACCTGTGAGTCGAGTCTATGCCTTGACCGAACCAGAGACTAAATATTTACAAAAGTATTTAGCTGAGATGTTGGAAAAAGGTTTCATTAGACATTCTACTTCTCCAGTGTCATTGCCCATCTTCTTCATTCCTAAGTGAGAAGGGGGCTTAAGAGCTTCTCTAGACTACCTTGCCTTAAACAAGGTGACTATTAAAAACAAGTACTCTCTCCCTCTTATCTCCGTACTTTTAGATCAAGTGCGAGGAGCCAAGATTTTTACTAAATTAGACCTGCGAGGGGCCTATCATCTGATAAGAGTGAAGAAAGGTGACGAATAGAAGACAGCATTTAGGGCTAAATTCGGATTGTTTGAATACTGTGTAATGCCTTTCGGTCCCTGCAATGCCCCTGCGGCGTTCCAGTTTTTTATCAATGACATACTAAGGGAATTTCTTGATTTATTTGTGATCGTCTAGAACGGTTGAAGGACAATCCGTTGTTTGCTAAGTTGAACAAAAGTACCTTTCATATCAATAGGGTAGAGTTTTTAGGATTTGTCATCTCTCCCGAGGGTATTCATATGGACCCCAAGAAGATTGAAGCCTTGGTCAAGTGGCCCAGTCCTACTAATGTAAAAGTGGTACAGTCGTTCATTGGCTTTGCCAACTTCTATAGACGATTCATCGACCATTTTGCAGATCTTATCTCACCCATTACTCGGCTGCTCTGTAAAGGAACCACCTTTGTTTGGTCTCCCGAAGCAGAACAGTCCTTCTTGCAGCTGAAAGAAAGATTCACCTCAGCACCGATTGTTTGTCATGCGGACAACACACAACCATATTATGTAGAGGCAGATGCCTCGCAAAATGCGGTAGGGGGGTGTTATCTCAACGTGACTCTACCACTGGTTGTTTACACCCCGTGGCATATTTCTCTAAGACACTGCTACCGGCAGAACAGAATTATACCATTGGGGAAAGAGAGCTCTTAGCGATAAAACTCTCCTTTCAATAATGGAGGCATTACCTTTTGGGATCCCCTCATACCGTTAGTTGTTTGTCTTTCCCTTTCCACAGGTTATCGCCTCTCCTGCTTTCTGTCCTATCCTGAGTACTGAGGTAACCAGCTGGGGGATTGAGAGTAGTCAAACCTGAGTCTCTCTCCCCACATCTCCTGGAGTTAGCTTATTGGTATAAAGGGAATAACTGCTTTGTCCAAGTGCTGGCTTGGGGAGTGTGAGGAGCTTCTCGTCGCTCCCATGGCCTGGGCCCTGCATCTTGTTCAGGTTTGTTGTATCGGCAACACCATGAGGATGCCACCAGGATTCATGACATGGATAAAGCTACTATACATAGCTTCATTGGCCCACCTTCACATAAATAAGGTTAATTCCCAACCCTACCATATCTCTCAAGGATCCTGCCAGCATTGCCCCCATCCTCTGCTGTAGCTATGGAACCACTGATGGCTAAACTCAGACAAAATTATAGAGCACATGCACTAAACTATCATGACAGACACTTACTCATATTTCTGTACGCTGATGACATGACTCTGCAACTCCAAAATGCTGAGGCGAGCCTTAACCGTTTCATAGGAGCCTAAATGAGATGTGAAATGCTGGCGGGCATTGCGATAAACTGGGAGAAATCCCAGAGTGTTCCTCTAATGAACACAACTAGAATACACAGTGAATTATCTGGACATCCACATCAATCGAGATCAACAAATAGTAATTTGGAAAAACTGTGGGGTGGCACTGACTCAGATTACAGATAATATCATGTGGTGGCTTGCTCTTCCAATATCCTTAGCAGGGTGCGTTAGCCTTCTAAAAATGCCCCGAATGCTGTATACCTAACATCCCACTACAACTCAACAAAGCATTCTTCTGCACGTTAAAAACACAGTTATGGGGATAGGTGTGGTCGGGGAAGGGAGCAAGGGTGGCTTGGGACATGCTTATTTTGCCATATCATTTGGGAAGTTTCGAGCCACCGGATCATGAACTGTATTATCTTAGTGCACAGGCCCACTTTGTGCATTACTGGCACCATCCTGTCCAGCAAAAGGCACTTGGATAAAACCTCCATAGCTGCTCACATTGTTGGGGCGTGGGACGACCTGCGTAAAAAAGCAGCGCATGACATCCTGTTCTTATCTAACGCTGCATTTGCGCTGCCGCCCGTTGATACCCGGCAGCAGAAGAGCCAAAGGCCCAGTCGCAGTTAGATTCCCTAGATATCATGAGATGAGGTGATCTTTACCAAAATGGTACATTCGTACGCTGGAAGTCTTTTGCAGGACATACCACCAGCCACATTGAACATATTTCTTTATTGCGTTTAAGAGGGTCCTGCAGATTGCCATGCCCCGAGTTCCCCTCTGAGCCGGCGTCATTTCCAGCATTAGATACATAGCGCACTAAAGCTATCCCTACACACCTAGTCTCCAGACTCCATTGCCTAATGCTCAAGACACTGCCAGATGCAGTGTGCTTGGCTAGGACTGGATGGGAAGCAGAAACCAGAGTGGAACTTACTCCAAGAACTTGGAAGTTCTGCTGCACTCAAACCAGCATGATAACTGCTAGTAGCAGATTATGAATTATTCACTTTAAATTCTCGACTAGAGCCAATCCAAAAGCTCTATACTGCTATGGACTGTGGCGAACTCAGAGTGGAGCACCAAAGGGGAGATTCCTGCATCTGGCATGGAACTGCCCTACTTTACCAACATAATAAACTTCTTACAGCAAATGTAAGGATGCAGCATCCCATTCGACCCCAGAGTGGCCTTACTGTGCTGGACTGAGAAAATCATCGCAACTCAGAAGAAACGTACAGCTCAAGCACTATTCCTGGCCAAGCGGCAAGTAGCCTGTTAATGGGGTGAGGCTACTGCCCAAAGCTCAATTAATGGATTCAAAATATGACTTGCTGGATTGAGCCTCTTGAAATATACGTAGAACCCCTCCCCCGGTCCTCGATCTAGAGACACATGGGCCCAGTTCAGGCACTACCTTTACGCAGCAAATACCAGAACTGAGGGCAACACAGATGGTCCTGGATGAAACCCACTCTTCTCGAACAACAAGACAGTGAACATTAAATGGACTAAGGCTGATATCATGTACAAAACGGAGGAGAGTGGGGACAGCGCACAGCTTAAGACCATTTCAATGTTCTATAGTCAGGACAGAAGAGGACCTATCGCAATATTGCACTGTCTGGTAGCTTAGTGGACTAGTGTATCCATTGTAGAGGCCAGTGTTTGAGCTCATGGTCGCAGGTTCAAATCCTGGCAGATCCACTCAGCCTTCCATCCTTCTGAGGTCGATAAAATGAGTACCATTGAGTTGGGTAACAATAAACATCTGTTATTCAGCGCCAAGATACACTTATGGGTGAATGAGCGCTTTACAAATTTAGGTCATGTTATGTTACTGTCACAAACAGAGCAAAAGACACACAATTGGATTTAGGCCCAATCTCTGTACCTGGGTGAATGTATGACATTGTTCTGCATTCTGTCCATCAATTGTTCTTTTTGCATTTATCGCCCCGAGTGGGACGGGTATGCCCAGACGTGGGTCCCGTGCTCCCCATGCCATTGGAGTCAAGCGGTCCTGGCTGATGAGGGGTGAAACCCAGAAACCGGTCCTAGGATGCTTGTTTCCAGTCCAGGGAGGACCTGGCCTGGCAGTTCGGACTGGACTGTTCCCATTGGGTGCAGGGTCAAGACTGATTTGCACATGGCTGGGTTCAAACTGGAGTGGCATGGGGAGCAAATAAATTATGGATTTAGGCCTAGATCTTTGTACTGGGGTGAATTTATGACATTGTTCTGCATTCTGTCCATCAATTGTTCTTTTTGCATTTATCACCCCGAGTGGGATAGGTATGCCCAGACGTGGGTCCTGTGCTCTCCATGCCACTGGAGTCGAGCTATCCTGGCTGATGAGGGGTGAAACCCTGAAACCGGTCCCAGGACGCTTGTTTTCAGTCCAGGGAGGACCTGGCCAGGAAATTCAGGCTGGACTGTTCCCATTAGGTGCAGGGTCAAGACTGATGTGCATATGGCTGGGTTCAAACTGGAATGGCATGGGGAGCAAAAAAAACGATGGATTTAGGCCTAGATCTTTGTACTGGGGTGAATGTATGACATTGTTCTGTATTCTGTCCATCAATTGTTCTTTTTGCACTGTGACAAACAGAGGCACAACCAGGCGTTGGACTATTGGTCATTGCATGGCCAGAATAAAGATACTACAACTCTTTCCCCATCTAAACTGATAGATTTTTGTCAGTAAGAATTTGCAACTGTTGGAGTTTCATTATGATTGTTGTTTATTGCAATGTTGTATTATGAAAATTGATTAATAAGCTATAATAATAAAAAAGAAATAGAAGCTAAGGGCAAAAACGTAATTTCATCTGCCAGCCCTGCACTTCGCTCTGGGGCACAGAAAAATATTTTATGGGCCACTCGAGATATTACAGATTTTGTTGCTTGTGCTAAGGGTCCCTGTGGGTTCTTCAGATTGTTCAGCTTTGTTAAATCCCTTCCTGCACTACCCTTCCTATATGCTGCTGGTTTTCTATCTAGTATTGGTAGATCATGCCAATATTCTTTCAAGAAAATTGTTGATATAACTACCTCAGGTACAATTGAGGTGGTACCCAAGGCATAGAGAGAAATGGGATGCTCCTCTTCGTAGTTTTTGGTCCTAAAGAAGGATGGGGCCTGTGGCCATTTTTCTAAAGAAAGGCAAAAATTAAATTGATGAGTTGCTCAAGGCAGTTGGCATTGGAATCTGAGGATTGGATTGTGTCCATGGACCTGCAGGACAGGTACTATTATCTTCCAATCTTGCTCTCCCACAAGAAGTATCTCAGTTTTGTGGTGCAGTCAAAACTTTTCATTTCTCTATCCTGTCTTTCGGCTTTGCATCCGACCATCAGGACAAAGGTCCGCAACTGGCTGATGAATTCAGGTTCACCACAGCTGATCTCACACCAGCTACGCTTGATGGTCAAATTTTGTCGCCCTTGGGTTTTCCATCTCCAGTTTTTGCAGAGCATTCTATAAATAGAAGGGTATTCTAAACACTGTGACTTTGAAGGCTTTTAAGCTTGCGCAACGAGTCTGGCACATTCAGGCTGTTGTCCTAATATTTCAAACAAAAGCACTTGTTCAGGCCTTGATGGTTCTGAGGCTTCTTATGGTTGTGCATCTTGTTTGTGCCTTATGACCATTGGCCCATGTGAGACCTGAGTGTAATCTGCATTTCAGTGGGCTCAGAACTAAGGAGGGTTCTCAGTTCACACCCGCATCTCTAATGATATGGCTCTGGGCAATCAGCCTACTGCATGTCATGTTGGCATCTGACATCCACCATTATTCTCCTTGTCTCTGTTTTGGTTGGGCTGTGGAGGTCACCTGGATGTGGTGAAGATGAGGGGTCTGTAGTCTCAGACGGAGCAGCTCAATCTTCTAAACCTTCTGGAGTTGCATGCCATCATGCTGGCCCTGAAAGCCTTTTTGCCCTCCATACAGGGAAAGACAAGTCAGGTGATGACTGACGAAACCACTGCCCGGTGATACTGCAAGAAGCAAGGCAAAGTGCGTTCTTGTGCCCTCTGTCTGGATACTTTAGGGGGGATTTTGGAAAGATCTGCAGTCCCAAGAGTAAGGCAGGGTGTTTCACCTGTACCTACACACTTTATACCTTCATACATAGAGAGTGAGCAGAATCCGTCAGAACTGGTAGATGTCATTCCAGCTGCTTGCTTTTCCTCCACCTAGTCTGTGTTCAGGCCTTTGGGTTACATTTGTCAACTAGTATAAATAGAAACAATTGTCCACCCAGCAAATGAGCCTGTGTAATGCTCTGTTTTATGTCTTGTTTTTAGCACTGATACAGATTACTTATTACTGACTGCCCTTTCTTCATTGCCGAATGGGCCCTCTTTCTGGCCACCAGTTGTGATGCGTTTTTAGCCTCTTCAACCTGAGACTCTGAACTCAGAAGACCATGTATTTCATTGTCCTCATTTCTGTATGTTGCATTAGAGTGCTACACACGTTGTCAGTCCAGCCTCATTGTACCATTTTTTTCTTGACAAGCTAGTGCTTTGGACTTGTGCATTGTTTATTCTGAAAGTGGTGTCACCTTTCCATGTGGAGCCATCCATCCCTCTCCGTTTGTTCTTCTCTCTGCCACATCCTTCTAAGAAGGATTAAAACCTACTCTAGTTCTGTCCTAAGCAGGCCCTTTTTAACTAAATTCTTGTAAGACGGAGGAGTACCAGGTGGACGATACGTTCTTTGGTGGGTTCGCTTTTGTGAAGTCAGAGAATGTGATCCAGAAGCAGGCGTTATCACGATCGATTAATAGTCATTTGCACCAAATCTGTGTCATTCTGAGATCCTTATGTCTCATTACACAATGGCGAAAGCTGTGACTATAGCCCTGGAGCAATGTTTCTTTTGTAGACATCTGCCAGGCAGCCACCTGGGCATTCGTCCATACTTTCACCAGGCATTTCTGTCTTGACTTTCAAGTCTGCAGGCAGAGTCATTTTGCCCACTCGATCCTGCAGTATGTCCTGGTGTAAAGTCAACTCCTCTGACTCACCTGCTTGCTGAGGCATTGCTTTGGGATTGATTCGGCAGGTGAGGAATCTGTGGCTAGAAGTGTCCATCAGAAGAATAAGTTACTTAAACCATCTATAATGGTCTTTCTCATAGATACTCTGTCTAACTGTAGATTTCTCCCGCCTTCCCTCCTTCCTGTTCTTTGTGGATTAATAAGGTTCCAAGTTAAATTTGCAAAATGAGAGCCCATTTCACTTTCTCAACCACTCTCAGCATGTGTAGGTTTGGGCACAATGTACAAACTAACATTAGCACTTTGGGTGGCACCTATATGTGGCTCTGTCGTCGTATCCAGAGGCAGGACAGAGTTCCGTCGGAGGCCAATCACACCACCTCCTAGCACATAGGAACTAAATCCTAGTCTAGGTGGCCATTGGAGAGTGTCTCAAGCTGAGAAATAAAAAGATCACAAGGTGAGGAATCTGCGGTTAGATAAAGTACCTACCAGAAAAATCGTTACTTTGAGAGCTGCATTCCAAACTATATGCTGACACGGTGCTTATTTCTATATATTGCAGACTTCTTTTAATGACTGTGGTGGGTCGCAGCATTTTGACAATAAAACAAACTTGTTTCGTGCTTGTAAGTAGGAGAGCTCAGTTTGAGATCAAGCTTATCATTGAGGCAATGATGTGCTGATTAAAGCATTTGCTCAGAACTAAAGTTGGACTTTCAGAGACCGTTAAGCATTTAATTTATAATCAAATGTGTGAGAACACGTCAATCTGCCCAAAACATCTTTTTCAACTACGAGTTTAGATTACCCAAAACCAGTCCAGGTAGCATATCTACTTGGGATGCTAAAACCATACTGGCCATGACAAAGCTGTTAGAATGTCTCTTGTAGTATATTTAAACAGAAGCACACAGATCCAGAAACACGTGCACACATACATGCAGACAGCTCACCACACCTTCCAGCATCTATGCACTCAAAAGCCAGTAACCTAATGAGAATGCTTGCGACACTTCATCAGTCATACCCAAAGATCAAAACTGTGATTGCAACATAAGATGCTGAAAAAGTATTCAACTCTGTGCAAAGCTCATTTGGATGGAAATACTGAAGAGGATGTGAATGTAGGACGATATTTTCATTTCATGATCCAGTTGCTGTTCACTACCAACACGAGGACTAAGACTGTTAGATCTATCTATCTCTGCGATCTGTAAACCGCAACAGCTACTCAATGAGTGTCCCAGTGCTAAAAGCAGGGTAAGATCCTGGCTGGTCTGGGATAAGAATGCAAGTCCAAAGATCCACGTTTTATGAGGGCGCTTAAAGGTCTGAATATCCACTGTGGCCCAAAGCTGCTGCGGTGTGGTGTTCCAGTCCCTAACTGCAAGGTAGGAGTGGGAGCTACCGCCCCCTTGTTTTCCTTTTGGTTTTGGGAAACACAATAAAGAACTAGAGGAATTAAGTAATCTGGATAGATGGTAATGGATAATTCTTTTTGACAGGTATTGAGAGCCAGATTGATAAAAAGCTCTATGTGTGAGGACTAATCCTTTAAACCTCACCAGGTCCTTGGTCGGCAGCCAATAAAGTTCTTTCAGAAAGGGGAGGAGATGAGTCCTCCTAGAGAGTTTCAGCAGAAGTCGTTGTGCAGCGTTTTGAACCAGCAGCAATCTCTTCAGGAGGAAGCTGGCAGGCCGAAATAAAGTGAGTTGGCATAATCCAACCCTGAGGTGATCACTGCCCGAATCATTGTTCTTGCCTTAGAGCAGCCTGGACAGGCTGGACACTGCCTCAGGGAGAGGAGTCCAGGGGTGACGAAACAGGCAGCATGTCTGACGCTGAGCACGGGCCGAGCGCGGACATTCTTGCCTTTAGCGCACCGGCTGCGCGTCTGCACACCGGCCCTTTTTATAAAGCAGGTAAGCATGTGAAGATGGCCCAGAACGTTGACCACTAACCGGCTCAAAATGGAGGCCAGAGCAGAGATAAAGATCAAAAGAGGCCCCCCTCTTCCCACCTAAAAAAACTGTGCAAAAATGCTGTGTGAGCTAAAGCGCGCCTAAATACAGCTCCCCTAAAACTTACACACAAAAAACGGATCTGTTTAGTGCAGATAGATGATGGACATAGAACGAGTCTTTAGTGCAAATTAGCAAAGTTCAACAGCTTTTCAGTATTTCAACATCCACTGTTATTAAAAGCGTATTAAAACACATAAAAATTCCTTTAAAAGACTTTCTGTGCGTAGACCCACGCCACAAAGGATTGTATCAGTTTACCGGCGTACGTGCACCAGCTCTCTTTATAAACCCAATCAACCATGGGAAGATGTTCCAGAATCCAGACCGCTAATTATTATCATGATTATTATTTAACCAGCTCAAAATGGCGGAAGGGGCGGTGATATCTGGTGTATTTAAATGATGCCATTGTACCAGTCTTTGATGCCCACGTAGTCCAATTATTATTCCCATTGACACAAGAACCATTGGTGCCACTGAGGCAAGAAAATAATATATTTAGAAGTATTTCCTTTTATGGCCACGCTAGCATTCTGAACTTGTGTAACAAAAATACATCACCGTATAATATGAACTGGTGAGAGATCCCCCAACAACTGCATCATGACATAGTGACGTTTGAGGGGTACTCCAGACTCTCTATTACTTCAAGGAGCACAGATGAGCACAATTGGCCTTCCAGTAGAATTAGGACAGAACCAAATGTCTGGTCATCACCATTGGCAGAAGCATTTACATGTTTACCAAGAATAAATATGGTGCAGCAATTAATAGACTAAAAACACTATTTTAAAAAATATACCAAGTCGTTCTTTATATATGATAGGCTGTGTCTTCTAAAGATGGTAATCTTAGATTTGTACACCTGAATATTTTATTGCAGCTTCCTACAAAGTTCTTCAGAGTTAGGTAGTCATACACTTGACTAGTCTGGGCAGGTGTGTAACACACGTTGAAATAGGAGATGTTTCTTCATTGTCTTCTTGTTCTCCTTTGAATGGAAAGGACTGAGGGCACCCGATCTTGAGGTAGTTTGTCTCATAAGCTAGGTTGCTGTTCTCTGTTTTCAGTAGGTATTTATTACGGTACGTTCTATACATTTTCTTGTAGCTCTGGAACGGTATTAGTGGACACAAGATGGTGAAACTAGAGATCAATATGTGGAATATGGCTAGGTCATCCTGGAGGTCATTGGCTGAGCAGTCTGGTTTGGTGAGAGTATACCCCTCTTACATGGTGTGGCTTTTCCAGAAGTGTCTGTCACCCCGAGAAGGGTTACAAACGTATTCAAGGTGCTACATGTCCAAGCATTGGGAGTATTTTCAGTGAAAATAGATTCAAATTACTTCAAGAACTTAAAAACTGGCGAGATCTCAGTGTACTTGGTGTGTTTGTGAAATACAGAATCAAATTTGACATGTCCATGCTACTTTCTGAGTTCTCTATCGAACCTAAAACATTCCATCTACTAGAGGTTGCTATAATTAAGCTTTGTAGGGGCCATATTGTGTTGTATGTATAATGGGAAGCAACATACAGTGTTGCCAAAGCGGGGAGTGGCAAGAATGGATCAGAAGAGGGCACTTCGGCAGCCTTAACATGTTATATCTGTGTAAGCTTATGTCTGTCTGTGTTACCTATAAACTTGTAGACAAGACATGTCAAATACCAAAGAAATTAAAATTGATAGAACCAGACAGATCATGGGTACGGGATAAAAATGTAATGGAAGAAGCACACGCCAACTCCCTTGTGTGTTCATGTTCCAAGATTCACTGTTACCTATATAAGGCTAATGACCTGATCAAGAGTAAATCTCCAGAAGGATCCCAGCTTGAATTTCGCTGGACCCCTAGGCAATGATAATCCTCCCAAGTACAATGCCCATTTTGTGGAGGTGACTCTAGAGACGGCCAGGTGTAGAATTGCACTAAACTGACTAAGTCTGCAGCATCAGACTAGAAGAATAGCTCTCTTACTTGTCCAACTGCTGCAAGCTGGAGGTCGAATTTATCAAAAGCAGGTACGAGACGTATGGTGAGGGATAAGGGAGTTGTGTAGGGTGCTGTTATTGTTTATAGTACTGTTCCTTCTGTTACAGTGTTTGCTTGGAGGAGGGGGAAAGGGAAGCTTGTTATCCAGGAAATTCAGGATTCCCTTCTAATTGCCATGTCTGTTGTTAAAAGAGTCATCAGTGAATGTCAAATCTGGGCATGGGTTTTGGGCACTGAGTAACTTGACTGTGCAACCCAACTTTTATCTGGCCCTGCTTGTGCAATTTTAGTCAGAGCTAAGTAGCACCGTCTGTCGTTTGCACTCCTCTGATTTTTACAATGCATTTGTGTGCAGTTGCTAATGAATCCATTTTGGTCTGTAGCATTGGAATCCATGACAAGTCTAATGTTGCTTTGTTGTTGTAGAAACATATTTAAATGCCGCTTTCACTTCTATTTCAAGGTTATGCTGTGGAACCTGAATAAAACTCGTCCACAGTTTTTGCTGAATCTACAACACCTCACCGAAGAGGAGGAGGAAGAAGAGATGGGACAACAACTCGATGGTGGAAAGCTCTTCAATCCTCCCTTGGCCCATTCACTCAGTGTGGCAAACTGTGGCAACATCTTTGCATGCGGGTCTGAGGATGGTAGAATCCGCGTATTCAGGGTAACTGGTCCAAAGTTTGAGCTAGAGGTTGGGTTTAGAGGTCACAGTAAAGGGGTATCACAAGTCCAGTTCTTAAACTTCTTGCCTGCCCCATGGTGCCTGCTCTCTGGAGGAAATGATGGTAAAGTACTGCTTTGGGACATGAGTTGTGTAATAGCAAAAGATCATCCGAATACATTGAGGTATGGCCACAGTAGGAAGATCCGGAGGAGTCCTTTATCCAAAAAGGAAGATAAAGCCAGAGCTGAAGGTGGCAGCGCGGAAGAACATTTCCACATGTCTCCAAAGCTGTGTGTGGAGCATGGGGAGAAGGTTAACTGGATCACTGGTGCAGAGATAAAGGGCTCCAAGCTGGTATTGGTGGCGGATCAGAGTAGCTCTGTATCGGTGTACCCCCTGACATTTTCCTAAAGTGGATTGGGAGTAGCCTCTGAAGTTGCATGTACTGCAAGCATTTGCGCCTCAGAATTTATAAAAGAGTAATAAAAAATTAATTGGTGCAGAGGCGTTTGCAATATATTTTCATTGCTTAGATATTTGAGTTTACGTTTGCTTCAGACTTTCAGTAAAATGAACAAGTGCAGTTTGGACAAGTGAAAGGGAAAATCAGGGTTAAACATGGGATTTAAGCATGTTCTGTTTGTTCATTCTCAATACACGAAATGTTTTTCTTGTGATGGTGGGATTGTTCGGTTTTTCTCAAAGTTAACGCTCTTAGTTAAAGCACCAAAGATCAAATCCACTCAACATTAACTCATTTATTTGAAGTAATATAGAGTTTTTGGTATATTTAAAACCCTTTGCTAGGAGATGTGTATGCATAAATCCGCAAGGATGCTATTTTCTGTAAAAGGGCTAGTGGAAGCATTTGCCCTGTCAGATTACTTTTACAGGCCTGTTAGAGCATAGCCTTTCAAATAATAAAGTGCCACACCAACTTGACTGTTCAAATAGTCTGTGAGAAGTTGGCCTGGTATATGATTTCCACTAGTTAAAGTGAGCACATTGAACCAGTCCAAACAACCCTTATGGTGATTTAAGAGGTCAAAGATAACCTTAGAAGGCTATCCAAGTAGTAGCTGTGGAGAGCAGCCTTCAGGCTTAGTCTTGAAGGAATGTTAAGGAGCTTATTTTACCAGAATGAAAACCTATTGTATTGGTTAATTGAAAGGAGAACCACTCAGTAGTTAAAAGAATATATATTTATTATTACAACACCTTAATTACCTCAGAGTATCTGCTACATGCAAATAAACACAAAGCACACAATACTATACCACAGAACCAATCGTAAGTAGCACTAATACACAGTGGGCTCCTGGGGGAGACCAAACCATATACTGAAATAGTGGTATAAGAACCACAACTCGAGTCAGGACAGTGTCTAGCGAGTGTAGCATCGCTGGGACCCCAAGGAACCACCCAAGGTGAGTAAGTAGGGACCCCACAGAGGACGGGTGCAGTGTGAGAACACGACCGCGTGCTACGTGGAATTCAATGGGAGAGTCGCGGTTGCAGTTTTACAGTTTAAGGACCCTTCCCAGTGGATTACGAGGAAACTCTTTGGAACATAGAAGGTTGAAGACTCACCCCACTGGTGAATACCGAAGTACCAGATTTACCTATTCCATGGAAGCCGGGTGCATAGGGCTGAAGTGGCTTCGGAAACCGCTGTCGTTCTCAGTGGGAGTTTACAAAGAAATGCCGCTGGTGGAAAGAAGAAAAGTCCCAGGTGGAACCCACAGGTGGATTCTTGATGAAAGGAACCTGAAAGCAGAGGGGACAGAGTCTGGGTCACTCAGGAGTGACCAGGGGCTCAGTAGACGAATGCCCACCGATGTTGGGTGCTTCAGGTGCATAGAAGGAGACCTTGACTCTACAGCTGCAGGGACCAAGAGACGTCGAGGATGACCAGGAGCCGCATACGAGCTGTCCCACGTAGGATGTTGAGTGCTGAGGGGTCGTTGTCCAGCTGGAGCACCAACAAGCCTTGGCAGTGCAACCCACAAAGGAGGTCAGGAAAGGTTACAGTCTGGCCCGGCAAGGACCCGAGGACTCACCACAGCAAGGGGAGTCAGTGCAAGCCTGGAGCAACCAGGGGAGCCCAAGAAAAACAGTGTTGTCCCTCAAATGGACCCACAAGCCGAAGGCACAGGAGTTGCAAGGGGACCTCTAGTAGTTTCACAAATTAACAGCTTGCAGGGCACAGAGTGCAAGGAGGCCGAAGTCCTTTGTACGAAATGTGCGCAGAGGTTGGGGCTATCGACAGTCCAATGCATGAAGTTGGGGAACGCCAACAAGCATATGCACTTGCAAAAGTATGTGGTGCACAGGGGTTCAGGTTATGCGGTCCCCATGAGGGACACTGGCCTCAAACTTGGTGAGAGGGCAGCTCAACCTCAAGGAACTTATGAACCCACCTCCTGTGTTGCTGGAGCCTTCGGAGTCCGCAGGACCTAAGGATCAGCAGACCGGTCAGTAGTGTTACGGTGCCTGCAAACGCAGGGAAGTGACTCTTTCACCCCAAGGGAGATACTTCAGTTGTCCTTGATGCTCCACAGGTCCTGCACAGAGCCTGTATGGTGCACGTGCACAGATGATACTTTGGAGGGAAAGGGAGACGAAGTCGGGCTTAGGCGAAGTCCAGAGTGTTCAGACTGTCGAAAGTCAGTGGTTTATTGTTCAGAATCTTGTCCACGTCAAATCTAGGGTCCTACAGCCTTGTAAGCCCTTTTGTACCCGCGGGAGAGGGTTGGACAGCTTCAGGGGACCTTCCCAGGAGAGGGTCAGGACAGAGGGGAGGTTACTCCCATGTCCTTTGTCCAGTTTCGTGCCAGAGCAGGAGCCAACGGCTCCCAGGACTGGTTTGAACTGGACTATGCACAGGGACACCAAATGTGCCCCTCGTGCAGACTTTAAGGCTCTTTGGAAGTGCACCCACCCACCTCCAATACACTAAATCTTCTCTTGGAGGTGGTCACACCTCCCTGTGACAGGATGCCTATTGTGCTGCCTTCCTCTGCTTGAGCGTGGCTCAGCAGCAGGAGGGCAGAAATGTGTCTCTGGTTGGCAGCAACCATTTTGTGCTGCCTGGGTTGAGAAGTCTGGTACCAGGGACCCACAAAGCTTGCTTCCGAGGGGTGGAATCATACCTCCCACACCGATTACCGGAGTGTATGTATGATTCCAAGGTGTTTGATACCAAACACAACAACATGGTTTGGTGCAGCCATTTCCGAGAGTGCATTGTACGCAAGCATATAATGCACCTCTACCTATATGTCTGGCTGCGTCACCGACTACCCGGGAGAATGTTCTCCGAAGGCTGCAGGGGTGCTCTGCTCATGCAGGGGCACCCTCTCACGTAAAACCCAGCACCCTGCCTTCAGGATTGTCAAGGCCTGGTATAGGGGTGACTTATAGGTTTTAAGTGTAGTGACCTATAGATATAGTAAACCTATATCTAAAGTAATTGGTGCATGCACCATCTTACACAGGCTGCAATGGCAGACCTGTAGTTACCTTTTGCATGGCCTCTCATGGGTGGCATAAAACATGCTTCAGCTATGGGAGGCCTCTGGGGTACCTATGTCCTGGGTACATGTGTACCTTATACTAGGGACTTATACGGTTACCCCAGTATCAAATCTGGAGTGTACCTACGTCCATGACATAACATTGTAATGAGAAAGCAGATTGACTGGGGTCCTGATTAGCAGGATCCCAGTCAGACTAGTCAAAGACAGTGTAACATCAAGCAAAAAGTGGGGGTAACCATAAGAAGCAGATCCTACTTTCCTACATAGTCTCAGTAGCACTTTTCATTATTTTACCTTGATCGCACATAAGCCTTGCAACTTTAGTCTTGCATCTGTAGCAGACACTGGAATCGTGAACAATTTGTAAAGGTTATTGTCCTATGGCATCTGTCATAATGGAGAAATAACTACAGGCCACAATGACTGGTAACATCCTTTTCTCATGGCCTTGTTAGCCTAATTGTATTTGCCAGTTCCACTTACATCATGCCAACATGAACCATATATTTTTGATCATCTAAAAATGATGGTAGTGTTAGTGATATTGTGTGCAGAAAGTGCTCACAATCTGCTTATTGCTCCAATACACTAACTGACAGAGAAAGTAACTTATACCAAGCATAAGGTTCTATTCAACCCCCTGCATGCAGAGCTGTGATCTTTTTAATTGTCTCTGGTACTGATGATGCTTTAGAGAAGAATGTGCTTTGTCTCAAAAATAGCTTTGGTTATTATTGCCTGTGATATCTTGTTCTGCACCATGGTATTCACATCCAGTTTATAAAAGTTAGAATATCTGCTCATATGCGAGGTCCTGAACACATTTCACTAAATACATGTTTATCAAAATTAAACAACACATCTAGAAAGATGTCAGTTGGGCACAATTCCCTCTTTTTTTATACATTTTTTAAATATATCGTAACAGATAATTTAAAAATAAATAGCTCCTTTGCCGTAAGACACCACTGCAATATAATCTGAACGAAAAAATAAAACCAGGAAATTGTGTCTTATTACTTAACTATGCAGAGCTGTGAAAAACATGACCATTACACTTCACAAATTCTAACAGAATTCCCAAAGCCATTGTGCCTAGCAGAGAGGTGGGCAAAACATTTGTTTTCCTTCTGGTGGGAAATACTCCAAACACTTTCTGCTTTTATTCAAGGCTTTTTTGACCAGAACGTTTTAAAACAAGGTGTCAAGTTTAAAATCTGGATTATATCTAGTCTTTAGAGCGTTCAAGGAATAAATAAATTGTTTCTTAGAAAGTTACTGGAGAAAGTACTGTCTCGTTCCTTTGAATTGATCAGTGCATTAGTGGGAATAGCTCATATTCTTAAGGACTCTGTTAAAGTTTGCTCCATCAGCTGTGTTCTTGAGCTATTGAGAGCGAGAACCTGTTGTGTGAGCCATGGATCATCTTGAAGGCAGCATTATATAAACAGTGTCTGGACTCTCTTGGGTTGCGTTGCATCAAGATCTGCCAGGTGAAAGCACTCCCAGATGTTTCTCCTCTATTGAGCCCTCTATCCCTGGACCACCCCACAAGAAAGAAACACCCTTGTTCCTTGGTTTAGCCTTCAGGGAAGTAAGACTTCAGAAGTTAAATGTGGGTGCATTGCCAAAAACTTCAGAATGAAACATTTCCTAACATTCATAACAGAAAAGTTCAATTCTATTAATGACACAGAGGTGAGGATTATGCCACACTTATTCAATCATCAGCCATTTGAGTATGTATAACAAATACTTCACTTCCCATACCACTTAGGGAAAAAAAGAAAAATATATTGTCCAATCAGAGTATGGGATATCCCTTATGAGCCTCCATCCATCTATGCTTGTCCTCTTTCTCCCTGTGACCAAAGTCGCCAATGGACAACTTCACTCCTGTTTGGATGACTGATCCTGCAAGAATCAACGGCTCAAGATTGAGTCAGAAGGGTCTCACAGGGGAACCAACAAGGCAATACAATGCAGCAATAATTCCCAATATTTGGAAGAGACAGCCTCTGCTAGGAACTTGTCCACATTTACCTCAATAGACTTGAAACTTTCTGTTACGAATACTAGGACACTTTTCATTCTGTCAGGACTCAGAGGTGAGGATTATGCCAGTTTAAAGCTTATCTACCACCTGAGCTGCAATGGAGGGAACTGGCTAGAAAGGTCAAATCCGGAGACCATTCCACAGTATTCATGATATCCTCCAAGCGAGCCCCAAGAGTGAATGCCTTGGACACCATAGCTCCTCTGGTAGAATGAGCTCTGAACACCTTAATATCGATACCTGCCTTCTGCATGGCTCATTAAATCTGCCTTGCAAGGATAGGGGAAGAAACTGCCTTATGTGGTTTAGGAAGGGCAATCATAACTGTCGTTCCCCATGGGGATGGAGCTAATTGGTCATGGTCTCATACACCTTGGCGCAGTGAACCACACATAACTGGAGAATCCGCGAAAGCCAGGTATGAAATGAGTCTGGAGTCGCACGTCATGCGTCATGACACATGAAAGGTAACCCTAGCGGAAGTAAATGTCCTTAATGTAACATCCAGGGCCCGGACAGCTGAGACCTGTCTGCTGGACACCAAACACAACAAAGTGACCAGTTTTGTTGACAACTGTTTCCGAGAAAGGTACTTGTTAGGAGGCTAAGAAATGAAAAGGATCAACACTTTGTTAACATCCCAAAGAACTGAATATCTCGACTCCGAAGGGAGAGACAATCTGATGCCTCAAAGAAGTTTCCGAACTAAAGGATGTTCTTCCACTGAATTACCACGCATGGGCATGTCCTGAGGAACTCGCTGACCAAAAGGCGTTGCGTGACCTATAGGCTATCCCTTCTACTGCCAAGAAGTTCAAGATGTGGACACCATCCGTCTCCACAGGATTCAAATCCCGTTGCTGACACCAACCCAAACATTGAGACCAAGCCGATCAGTAGTGCTTGATCTTACCCAGCCCAGGCTCGGAGATCCACAATTTTATGTGAAAGCCCTGGGACTTGCCATCGCGACCTGTAATCCTCAAAGCCATAAGCAGGAAGGCCCCGTTGCTCATCAATGGGCAGGGACCACTGAAGTGATCCCTGAGGAGATACTGATCTAGGGGTGGACACATTGGAAAATCCCAATAAAGTTCCATCAGAACCGGAAACCAAACTTGCAACTTACATATGGGGTCACTACCACCAGATCCGCCAGCTGTCAGTGCTGTAAGTCTCATTTTCATGGCAAAAGGAGGAAAGGCATAGCCAGTCTCCTTTGACTAATCTTGGAGAAATGCGTTGGTTGATATTACACCGGGATCCAGTCTTTAACTGAAGTACCAGGGAAGTTGATGATCCTGGCAGAATGTAAAAAGGTCTCTCATGAAAGGACTCGATCGCTCTGAGGGTGCTTGAAACATGCCCGCAAGCAATTTCCACATGCTCGTATGCTGGAGCTGGTGTGACTGCCAATCCCCAACTAGGTTGGCTGAGCCCAGGAGATGTTCTGCCACCACAAACATGTGGTGGTCGAAGCAGTATTCCCAGAAATTCTTTGCAAGATCTGACAGAGCTCTGGAGTTCGTGCCCCCCAGATGATTGATGTAGCGCACCACCGCTACCTTGTCCATCTTGAAGAGCTCACAGCATTGGGTGCGTTCCTTGATCTAGCACCTTACCACGAAGGAGCCCGCCATCAGTTCCAGACAGTTGATGTGCAGGGCTTGCTCTGTGGCGCACTATCCGCCTCCGATGGTGGTCTCTCCACAACTTGCGCCCCAGCTAGTGCCACTGGCGTCAGATTCTATCATCAGGTCTCATTGAGAAATGAAAATTGCGCAGGCCTCCATGTGCGTGAGGGGACACATTGGTAGTACATGAGGCTGCGGTGCAGGTGTGATGCCTTCAGCTGCTGTAGGGCCCTGAAGTGGACAGGACCGGGATTAATCGGCTGAATGGAGAATGTCAAGAAGCAGAGTACCCTGGCAATATGCCGGAGAAAGGTGGAGGGTTTTGACAAAGGCCTGTGCACTTTGTGATATATTTTGGCCCTATTCCTGGACGAAAACTCAGTGGTCTCCACAGAACTGATCATAAAACCCAGGAAGGTAAGGGATTGGGAAGGAGTAAGAGCCGACGCTTGGGTTCTGCAGACAGTTTAGCATTTCTGTAGGAATCTGACTTTTTATGCAGTATACCAAAACTGAGTAAGAGACGACATTTTGCTATTTAGAATGAAAGAGAGAGTCTGAAGGAGGTCCACCACCGTCCGCAGGTGCATTGACAGTGTATGTGGGCACTGATTCAAGAGGAGCATGTCGTCCAGATTCACAATCATGCGAATCCCAGATGTCCTCAGATATTCTACCAATGGCTTGAGCACCATGGTGAAACACCAAGGGGCGAAAGATAGGCCGAAGGGAAGGGAGTTGAACTTGAAGGTCTGAGCTTTCCATTGGAAGTGCAGAAACTGATGATGTGGCAGGAATATTGGGATTGTCAGGTAAGCATCCTATACATCCAGATGTACCAGCCAATCGTTGGGCCTGAGGGGGTCTTGGAGGAGATGAATGCCCTCCATCTTGAAATGGCGACAAACCCGCCATTGGTTGTAGTCTCAGAAATTGATCTCCAGGCGCTGTCCTCCATCTCTCTTTTCCACGATGAACAAATTGCTGAGAAAGCCCAAGGGATGGTGCATGGACAGAGATATGGCCGCTTTGGAAAGGAGTTATCCGATCTCCACCTGAATAAGGGCTGCCTCCCTCTCCAAGAAGTGGATAGGTCGAGGTGGGAGACGGTGAAAAGGGGATCCATAGAAATTTATATGGAAAGTGCCCCATGGTCTCCCCCATTTTTTGCCTGGTAGTCGATGCAATTTTGACTGAAGTGCACTGGGTTCCTGCTAACCTGGTCCCTAGTCCCAATGCTCTATCCCTAAAACAAGGTAACTGTAGTTGGTCCCCAATTGGCAAGACCTTTAGCACCTCTGTAAGTTTCTAGTAAATGGTACCCTTGATACCTAGGGCATGGGTACTAAAAAGAGTCCCTAAGAGCTGCAGAATGTATTGTGCCACCCTATGGGATCTACCACCAAACTCATGCAGACTGCCATTGCAGGCTGCGTGAAATTGTGCAGACCAATGTGAAAACACAACATGGCACACGCCATGTGTGCCATACCCACAGACACTGCATACAATATATATGAGTCACACCTACAGCAGACTTTCTAGCTCTAAGGGAGGGTGCACTATATTACGTGTGAGGACATATCACACGAGCAGATATTCCCCTGTGCTGTCTAGTTCAATTGCTAGATAATACAATTGAACAGATAAGCCATCTTCAGTAGATGTACTGGGCACTGGTCATTACGAGTTTCCCATCTACATGATGGCTTCACTGAAACTATGGTGTTTGGTATCAAACACCTTGTTTTAATGAATCCATACTAATGCTAGTAGTGGCGTTTTTAAAACATGCACCCAGAGGGCACATTAGAGGTGCTCCATGAACACCTGAAGGACTGGGTTATTCTTAAGACCCAGCGGTGCCAGGGAACAACACCTGAAACCTTCGTGGGTTACCTGTTCTGGCGTAACAAACACAGAGACACGGGACACTTCCAGCGACGTCAGAGATCAGCGTTTATTTACTGCAGGGATACAGAAGTCACAAGAAGTACACAACGTGTAGGTTCTCGGAGACTGCTTCAAATTCGTAGAAGTGGATCGCTCTTTTTATACAGGTTTTTGCCATAGCACAGTATGGCGAACAAAGGTTACTACTCAGTTCCCACAATAAACTTCAAAAGGGTCGTGTTCATGTTTCAGGAGACCGGAACATAATTACAACAGTCTTGCCGGTTCTCAACTGTAAAAACATATTCCCTCCGCAATAAACACATTCCATCCTAACCATAAACACATTAAGAGGAAGGACGAAAAACAGATGCAAGGAAAGGACAAGAATACACAACAGGTTAGAAAAGAGTGTCAGGGGCAATAAAGGAAACTCGATAGAAGGGTCAAAGACCTTGTGTCTAATGTATGCGTGGCTGAAACAATAGACCGGAGCGGCAAGATGAGCCTTGAGCGGGGCCATCTGCCTTACTAGTGTCATTTCCCCCATCGTAAAAGTCACCTCAAAGAAACACGTGTCCTTCGTGCAAGCTTGAAAGTCCCAGGGTCACGAAGCGGACAAAAACCCGTTCGCTGGCTACCTGAGGGCAAGAAACAAAATGGATGCCGTATCTAAAATGGAACCCGAGGGTTCGGATGAACAAACCCAAAAATGAGACGAACCATACGTGGCTGCATAGCGAAACTACGTACACCCACTATACTCGTCATTTGCGGTTCGGGGATACCAAACTCATCCATATTCGTCATTACTCAAAAAGTGCCGTCCCGTCTCATACGGAACCTCAGACGCTCCTTTTGCCCTCATGTAGGCAAGCACTAGTCAAGATCGGAATCTATATCAATATTCATCAGATCGTTCAGCTGCTGTTGGAACATCATCCTATTCATCAACGTCTCCTTGGTAACAGATGGCCGCCTTATACACGTCGCAGCACATAAGCCACATAAGGCAGGACCACACTGTACACAAAGACAACACGTGAACAGAATCGTTACAACAGCCCCTACGATCATTAGAATCTTCCAACCCCAGGTTGACATCAGGCCCCAAAACCATCCCAGGAGCGTCCAATTACCTTCGTCCACGTGTATGGACTCGGAAATCTTGTGCAACTTCGAGATGGCTTGGTAAACAGTTGGAGCATTGTCAGGAATAAATATGCAACAACTCGAGTGGATAATTTTACACACACCCCCTCTATCTGCAAGAACAACGTCTAGAACCATACGGTTCTGCAACGTCATGAGTCTATCCGCCTGTAGTTCAGCTGTTAGATTACCAAGGGCATTTGCAGTAATATTAGCAGTCGACTCTACCACACGGGTCAACTGTCTTAGGTTCCTACTATTAACCATAGGTCCCCAAAACGGCAAGAAACCCTTAAAGAAGTCTCCTGCTTCTTGACCAGCAGTGTCCTCTTTGCTAATAACGCCTCTCACGACTCTAGTTTTGTGATAGTCCGAAGCAACTGTGAAAGTCGGAGGTAAAAGATTCGCAATATAACAGGTACCCGAAAAGTCACGGGGTAACCATGTATACGCGCGTTCATAACATACAAAATAGGTGCCCTTAGCAGTCAGAAAAACAGGGGAGGAGAGCATCGGTAGGACATACGTATCAGTGCAAGCACTGTTCCCAAGTTGTGCTCTTGGATTTCGACCCAAACCTTTCAAGCAGAAATTACCAAGGTGCGGTACAATCCATATTGGGGACGAGCTCTTAAGCTGTCTATCACCCACTGACGTACTATACTCAGTCTCACTCAGATCCTTATAGGCCTGCACTTCTTCATCTGGAATGAGTGATGCATCAAAAATATCTCTATCCAGATCTGCTATGGCTATCGCCAAAGGCTTGTGGTACGGCCCAGGACCAAAATTGACAGACCGTGGCTCTCGACTGGGGTAGGAATCTAGTGCACTACGGAACATAGTTTGGAATGCTCGAGCTGAACCCTGGGAGCTGTATGGAAGGACCAAATACGGAATACCCCTATCCATGGTGTGTGGCATTAACCCACATACCCAACAATTGGTAGTATTCACCACCAACTGATGCTGATGTAGAAGTTGAACAAAGGAATTATTCATGAATTCCGCGCGCCTAACCTGCTCATGTTGAGGCAAAGGATGAAAGGAATGTGGGGAGACAGTGGTGAGGGAACTTAGGTTAGGAGAAAAGGTAGGCGAAACAGAAGGCAAGAACAACGGCACTCCGAAATACACTCCACCCACCAATAACATAGATAAGGCCAGAAACAGTAGAAACACCTGAAACAAAAAACATTTTGTTCGTACAACCCTCCATAATTCTGATCTCTGTGCCAACACCCTTTCTTCTTCCAACAGCTTAGAGAATGCCATCCTCTACAAACCGTCCGTGACGTACTTGACGCACTTCGTTCTGAGTAGCAATTATCAATCCCCAGGAGTTCCCAGAGATCGACAAAAGTAACCAACCTAGCGTCAGAAACCTGCTAAACAGAAAGGAGTACCCGCACGGCCCTACGGTGACCCGGATGGCGAGGTTTCCACGAAACGTTCAAATTTATTACAAGTCTCTTAGCAGTGGAAAAGCACAAACAACTCAAAAAGAAAGGATGTAATCGTTCATAATATTCGTAACGTCAAAAACCACTGTACTGTTATTTTTTATTAGTCCTTGAACGAAGAAAGTATCGACTTCTTCCAGGTCGAGTTTGCTCTACAAACAATTGTTCAGCTGACGCAACAGTGTTCGATGAAGTGGACAACGAGTCAGACCTTGGGTTCTCTACTACTGATGACTCCACATGTGGATCTGGCAGTGACGAATCCTCCTCCACAAGTTGAGCATCACTAAATGGCACAAAGTGCAAAGGAGTCTCAGTTTCTGAGGCCGAAATCCCAGTCCTCACCCAACCGTCAGTTGGTAAGGGGATCGGTACCTTCTTTGTGTGGCTGGCATGCACCCAGTTTTTCCGACCCTCCAGTCGAACCGCTGTCCTCGTCGTCAATAAGACTTGATAGGGTCCGACGAATCTTGGCTCCAAGTTACGCTTTCGACCAAAATTTCGGGTAACCACCCAGTCTCCTGGCCGGAGCTGGTGTCCAGGACCCTCTGTCTGCGCCGGTAGAGCTTCAAGGACCTGTTGATGGATTAACCGTAGTTTAGTGGTCAAATCATGCAAGTAATCAATTAACATTGGATACTCAAGACTATCAAAAGCCCTAGGCCTCGGGACTCCCCAAATATTCGCAGGGCGACCGAACACAATCTCATATGGGCTAAGCCCTACTCGAGAGTGTACGGTTGCTCTGGTCGATAGGAGAGCCAGAGGCAAGGCATCAGGCCATGACAGACCAGTCGTAGCTTGAACCTTAGCGAGTTTCAGCTTCAGGGTACCATTGTACCCTTCAACCAAACCCGCTGCCTGAGGATGATTAGCACTGTGGAATTTCTGTCGAATTCCCAGGCCCTTACACACACTCTGCATTACACTTCCCACAAACTCACTCCCATTATCCGACCATACAATCCGGGGCATTCCGTACCGAGGAAAGTATTCCTTCAGCAGGATTTTTGCTGTGGACAGGGCAGTGTTATCCTTAAGAGGATAGGCCTCAATCCATCTGGAGAACGCGCAAACCACAACCAAAACATACTTCAGGTTATTGCATCTCTCCATATGGATAAAGTCCAGCTGGATAACCTCAAAGGGACAAGCAGGAGGAGCAAAATGACCAGGAGGAGTGGGGGTGCCTTTTCCGGGATTATGCATCAAACACACCATACAATTCTTAACCACTCTTTCGGCACATTTAGCAATACCCTCATTCCTCCATACAGGAGACAAGAACTTACATATTCCTTTCGCACTAATATGTGACAACCCATGAGCCATCGTCACGACAGCTAATACGTACGCATCTGGTAACATCCACCTCTGACATTCCGTCAGGTCAACCCAACATCCATGCATATCCAATTTCCCTGTACTTTCTTTCCACTTGGTCTTTTCAGCTTCAGTAGCCTCGTTCTGAATTGCTTTCACACTCTCAACGGTATTTTCACACATACCAGTCTCCGTCGGCCACCTTACTGAACTCGTAACATACATTCGAGTCGCAATATTCTTAGCCGTTTCCTTAGCGATTTCATCCGCAAATGCATTACCACGACCAACATCATCCGTCACTTTTCGATGTGCACTGCATTTAACAATCGCCACTTGTTTAGGCAACGTAAGTGCATCCAAAAGATCATTCACGAGATGCCCGTGTTGGATCTTCGTACCATGCGATGTCATAAATCCTCTTTCTCTCCACAATCTTCCAAAGTTATGCGCAACACCAAATGCATACTGACTGTCAGTAAACACATTCACTCGCTTTCCCTTCGACAGAACACACGCTCTTGTCAATGCAATTAACTCTGCCGCTTGCGCGGAATTCTGATTCAATCTCGCAGTTTCCACAACCGTGCTCAACGTCACCACAGCATACGCAGTCGTCACATCGCCATTCGGCAATTTGAAGCACGAACCATCCACATACAAAGTACCATCGGGATCTGCCAAGGGAGTGTTTTTCAGGTCCACACGACCTTTTGTTTCTTCTTCAGTCCGTAAATAACAATCATGTGGCAGCACATCATCTGATTCCATATTAATCGGCAACAATGTCGCCGGATTCAGTACATTACAACGTTTGATCTGTATATGACTTGCCAAAAGGGTCAGCTCGTACCCAGACAACCTTGCACTCGTCAGATGTTGAGTCTTTGTCCGATTCAAGAGCGTATCAACTGCATGCGGAACCATTACTATGAGCATATTATCCATAACAAGACCTGCGGACTGCCGAATAGACGCCGCTGCTGCCGCTGTCGCCCTCAAGCAACTCGGCAATGCTCTAGCTACCGGGTCTAAGGTCGAGGAAAAATATGCACACGGACGCTGCTTATCACCAAATTGTTGCGTTAAAACACTCAACGCACAACCGTCCCTCTCATGGACGTATAATGTGAATGGCTTGCTGTAATCAGGAGTACCTAACACAGGAGCCGAACACAACGCATCACGTAGTTCAGAAAAACTTTTCTGACATTCCTCCGTCCAAGGCAAAGGAGTCGAAACGTCCTTGCACGTGAGGGCTACCAATGGCTTCGCTAACAGTGAAAAGTTCGGAATCCACTGTCTGCAGTATGACGTGATACCTAGAAAGGCACGCACATCTCTCTGAGTTGTTGGCACAGTCATTCGAGCAATTGCTGCAATTCGTTCAGGGGTCAACCTTCTTCCCGCCTTTGACAATAAGTGACCGAGATAGGTAACTTCTTGACAACAATATTGCAGTTTGGAAGGTGACACTTTATGATGTAAAGCACAGAGATGCTGTAACAGAGACACTGTAGCGGCTCTACAGAGCTGTTCAGTGTCAGCAGCGACCAATAGATCATCAACATACTGAATCAAGGCTGCACCAGCCGGTAACACAAACGCATCAAGTTGACTCTTAAGAGCTTGGCTGTAAATTGATGGACTCTCACAGTAGCCCTGTGGTGCGCGCTTGAATCTGAAGCTGCGACCACCTAATGAGAAACCGAACAAATCTCTGCTTTCCTCAGCAATCGGAATGCTAAAGAACGCATTCTTCAGATCGATCACCGAGAACCATGATGCAGTGGCTGGAATCAGAGTCAGTAAAGCTGTAATGTCTGGCACCACAGGAAACTGAGGAACAACGACTTTATTCACCTCCCGTAAGTCGATAACTAGACGGTACACAGGAGGTTTGGAGGGATCCGTTCGTTTCAGAATAGGCAACACGGGACTATTGCACACATTACCCCGTGTCTCCTCAATAACATCTTTACCGATCAGATCGTAAATGATCGCTAACAGTGCCCTTTCACCATCAAGGGAAATACGATACTGAGGTATACGTGGCAAACGCGCACCAACTTTCAGTTGAACAACATAAGGTGGTATATCCAACAGGCCCACGTCATTGGGACCTGTCGCCCACAAGGAGTCCGGAAGAGCTTTCAATGCCGCCGGGAGCTTGTCGATCGATAAATACATAGGGGAAATCACGCTCTTACCCAACGTAAGCTCCACACCCGTAGGAGAACAGTACAAAGTCGCATGTAACCTTTTCAACAAATCTAAGCCCAAAAGATTCTCACCACAACCAGTAGTCAAAATCAAGGGAGCTTCTAGCTCATGAGACCCAATTGTAAGGGGCAAAGGGCTAGAAACTGGATTGCTAACGGGGGCGCCAGAGAATCCAACGGAAACATTCGTTAAGCCAGACAAAGGCGCGCCAGGGAGTTTCGAATGCATGATGGAACTTTTTGCTGCACCAGTGTCCAACAGAAAAGGCTCAACGACGCCCAAAGTGGCTACTGCAACATAAGGCCCTCTCTGATCAACCGGAACTGATACTTCTCCCTTCCTTTGTCCATGGCTGTCCTAGTAGATACCATCCGCATCAACATCACACTCAACGTAGCAATCATCCACATGATACTGTGCAGACCGACCGGACGATGGTTCGCGCCGATCGAAACAATTGTGCGAGTCCGAAGACGTGGCAAAGCGGTCGGCCTGATTCTGGGTAACTCCGCGACCTCTACCACGGGAAGCCTGTTGAGGACCACTACGTCCTCCTCGAGCCGACACACCATTGGTCCGATCACGGAGAACCGGACAATCGAACTTCAGATGGCCCTCCCCACGACAATATGCGCATTGATTATATCCCAGCACAAAGCGAGGTGCGAGCGAAACATTTCGCGTCTGCGATCTGGAGAACTGTGGTTGTGATCTGTTTAGCTGCTGTGTATCACTAAAATTCGAACGCGGAGGATAGGCTTGCTGCAACAAGACCTTAGTTTTAAGATCCTTCGTTTTCTTATCTGCGCGCTCACTTTCCTCCTTTTCTCTATTTTCGTAATATTGGGCCGTAGCCAATATTTGGGCAGTGGTAGAAACAGCCCACGAACTCTCAGAATTCTTCAACTTGTTGCTAAGGTCGGGCAACAAGTTCGATACAAACTTATCAACGAACAGCCGCTGACCACCCTCAGAACCCATGTCCTGACCGCTATGATCAACAAACGCTTCCTCAAATCTCGTAAAGAAATCAGAAACACTTTCCTCCCTCTTTTGTTTGCACGCTGATAATTTGTCCCAATTGACGCGCATCGCTGGCATAAGTGTTTTCATGAGGGTAATTATCCTCTGAGGCAAAGCCACAATAATCTGTTCAGGTTTAGCCCCACCGACCTGCCGGGCATCTGCCGCTGTAAGGGCAGCCCAGTCACCGCCTAGCTCGGCTACGTGATTCTCGTGACGAATTTTCGCCCAAATCGGCTGAGGCACCACATTGCCAAACAACATGTCAATATCGGCTAGGTTCATGACAGTAGCATCCACCAATTGGGACAGCTCCTTGTAATAACCCGCAGGATTCTTACGGGGATCAGGCAAGGATTGCTTCACTTGTAAAACTTCCGATCGTTTCCAAGGGAGGTGTATCCACACTCTCTGGAAATGGCCTGGGACAGGAGGGTTAGCAGCCTGATCACCTGGCATCCATACCGGGGGAACTTCCCGCATGGGATATTGACCAGGTTGTGCCATCCATTCCGCAGTCGCGTCCTTAAACAACGCACGAGGTTGCACCGTACATCGAAAGGATAACAAGCGTTCTAGGGCCTCTCGAACTTTGTCACCCACAATTACACCCGTGGCAAACCGAAACTGCAGCTCGGAAACCTCAGGTGGTATATCATCAGCTGTATCATCGTCCCACTCCTCTTTCAATGACTTACACAATTCTTCGAACACAAATCGTTGCGTGGGCACATTAAACTGGGAAAACGTTTCAAACACTACACGTGGGGTGTATTTAACAGGGTTACGAATCCATCTACGTGCCGTTTTCACCAACGATTCACGTTCTCTACCATCAGGAAGCTGACTGCGTCTTTGAGCGACATCTGAAAGAGTCGAGCCAAGTATCGGCCCAAAAAGCGGAGAATAAAGAGAAGCAACAGCAGTCATGAGACGACTACGAACAGAAGGAGAAGAGGAAGAAGATGCAGGCGTAGCAACAATAGGGGTGGAAACAGTGGAAGTAGACGCAGCAGCAGGAACAACAGGAATGACAGGCTGAGGAGGGACTTGGAAAGGCGCAGTAGGGAGAGAAGCCGGGACAAGAGGACGTACGATCTGTGGCCCAAGAGGATTCGGGAGTACGGGAGGAACGGCGGGCTGACCAGCAGCCGCCAAAACAGCGGGTTGAGGAAGAGGTGGACGAACGGGACCCATAACATCGGGAGCATAGGGAGGTGGTGATTTCATCAGATAAGACAAGAGCGAATCCTCCACCGCTTCTTCACCTGTCTTGTCAATATTAGAAGGTAGCACCGGATAACATTTATCCACTGCCATATGGTGAAGCCGAGCACTAACTTCCTGCTCTTTCTCATCTTTGTCTAACTGATATTGTTCTGCATTGCGCATCACCGTGATAACACCTTCTCTTTTATTTTTCTTATTCTGTTTGATTTCTTTCTGCTTGGCCTCTTTCCGCCATAACCGGAAGGAATCAAACATGGCCGGCCTAGCCTTCTTCTTAAATAATTTAGCTTCCAAATTATCTAAAACGGTAGTCTCGAAACTACCATGAGATGGCCAACTAAGGACGCCATCATTTTTAGTGTAGCGAACCCAATATTCATTATATACAATAGGACCCACGCCATGACGACTATAGAGCTCGTAAATTGGAGTTCCAACCGGAGGTATCGGACATGAATCCTCCAGCCGGGAATCCATGCTGCAACATTTGAGAAACCCAAACAAAGTACTACGGCCAGGCATCGTGCACACTAACCGAGTATACAAACTTCAAGGGCTATCGAGTTACGATGTCCTCGCAAAAATTGCAAGACCCTCGGTTTTTGGCAATTGCAATCGTCAAATAAAAACCCAACAACTAAGAACCACGAATGCTATGGAACCATGCAAACAACAAAGCAACACTGGGAGCGACCCACAAATACTTAACTGAGAGAACAATGGCGTCACCAGGAAGGCCCGTCTATCGTCTCGCCGTACAAAGGACTACGCCAGGCGCCAAAACAGGTCGACAGTCAGGGCATCGGTCCGTCGCAGCCGTCAGGAGGCGGGGATCTTCGCGGGAAGAGGCGTCGGGCCACTTATTTCGACAACTGGATCGATGAAGCGGGGTGCACCTTCCCTCGGCGATTTCACACGAAGTTCCTCACGATCGTCGGGCTTTGGACCGGTACCGTTGATGTCGCCCCACGTTGGGCGCCAACTGAAGGACTGGGTTATTCTTAAGACCCAGCGGTGCCAGGGAACAACACCTGAAACCTTCGTGGGTTACCTGTTCTGGCGTAACAAACACAGAGACACGGGACACTTCCAGCGACGTCAGAGATCAGCGTTTATTTACTGCAGGGATACAGAAGTCACAAGAAGTACACAACGTGTAGGTTCTCGGAGACTGCTTCAAATTCGTAGAAGTGGATCGCTCTTTTTATACAGGTTTTTGCCATAGCACAGTATGGCGAACAAAGGTTACTACTCAGTTCCCACAATAAACTTCAAAAGGGTCGTGTTCATGTTTCAGGAGACCGGAACATAATTACAACAGTCTTGCCGGTTCTCAACTGTAAAAACATATTCCCTCCGCAATAAACACATTCCATCCTAACCATAAACACATTAAGAGGAAGGACGAAAAACAGATGCAAGGAAAGGACAAGAATACACAACAGGTTAGAAAAGAGTGTCAGGGGCAATAAAGGAAACTCGATAGAAGGGTCAAAGACCTCGTGTCTAATGTATGCGTGGCTGAAACAATAGACCGGAGCGGCAAGATGAGCCTTGAGCGGGGCCATCTGCCTTACTCGTGTCATTTCCCCCATCGTAAAAGTCACCTCAAAGAAACACGTGTCCTTCGTGCAAGCTTGAAAGTCCCAGGGTCACGAAGCGGACAAAAACCCGTTCGCTGGCTACCTGAGGGCAAGAAACAAAATGGATGCCGTATCTAAAATGGAACCCGAGGGTTCGGATGAACAAACCCAAAAATGAGACGAACCATACGTGGCTGCATAGCGAAACTACGTACACCCACTATACTCGTCATTTGCGGTTCGGGGATACCAAACTCATCCATATTCGTCATTACTCAAAAAGTGCCGTCCCGTCTCATACGGAACCTCACACCTACCAGCCTCTTAGTGTGCTGGCTGACTGGTATTCGACAGCCTGTAACCACAGTCGTGTTTCTGACCCCCTTCTACTGACAGTCCATGCTCTTTGAGGCCAAAAACAATGCTGTGGAGGCAGGTTTTCACACCTCCTCCAGCAGGATGGCTAGTGAATCTGCATACCAAGGCTAGTGACTTCACAGTCCTTGCCACCCTTGACATGTGACCCCGGGTTCCCTCAGAGCTGGGAGATGCCACCCTCTGCCTTGAAGCCTATTTGGCATCAGGTCAAGCGGGATATTAGCTATTCAAGGAGGCGTTGTGCACTACCAGGCCAGGCCCTAAGGTAGGGTGCCTGTTGTGCCTCACGAAAGAATGGTTGCACCATTTTGATTTTGGTGTAAATAGGAATTCTGTGAAAGGGTTATGGCCACTCACCCACAGGCAGTTGTCATATAGAGGGTGTGGTGACCCCAATGGTAAGTAGCTCTTTGGCTGCTACCCTTTCACTCCCCTAAATTGAGTATTTCAATGGCCCCTGACACAGGAACTTAGATTCACCTGACAAGAAAAGAAGAAGGACCAAGAAGAGCCGAAGAAGCGAGAACTGCTGACTTCTGGTGGACTTTTGTACCAGTCCCTGCTTGTCTACCTGCTCCTGTACCAACAACATGACTTGTCCTGCAGCTTTGCACCCTCCAAAAGCTTTGGAGGGCCTCTAGCACTTCACCAAATGGTCAACATCTCCCTTGAAGTGTTTGAGCCACTTCCCTGCAACCTGCAGGCATCGTCCGCAATGTCCAGTTCACTGTTCTGCTGACCTCTGGGTCCAACAGCGCAGCAGCTGCCCAGGAGGACGTCACTGTGCTCCAAGAAGGTCAGATCCATCTCCCCACCAAGTGAGAAGATGCCAGAGCCAACCGGAGTCGCCCTGCACCAAATCCGGGGGTACCGGACCTCTTGCAGCAACCAAAGCTAATTTGCGTCCAATCCGGTGGAAAGACCGAGCAGCCAACAGAGACGTCAGCACCAGAGAGGCCAGCCCCGAGAGTGGCGCAACTCTCCTGTTTTGTTGCCCTTTGCAGATCTAACCGAGAATTTTTAGTACCTTTAATGCACGGGCAGCAGCCGACCAAAACCTTCTGCACCCAAGCTCTCTGGCTCAGGTCCTCAACAACCAACGGTGCTTCCCTGCTCTCAGGACCCCCATGAAGCGAGCCCCCCCTTTGGGAACTCCTGGATTTGGCCCTAACTTCCCCTCTGCAGCGTGTTTGTAGGTGGACCCCTTCTTTTTTGATGGTGTAGTGCAAGGCTATTAACCCGTGAAGCACCTCTGCACCCGGACACTACAGGTCAGGTGAACTCGAACTGCTGGTGGCACTTTGGACCTTGGCCCCCTAGCACCTTAAGTCCTGAAGGTGACCACCGAGATTCGTTTGCAAATACCTGTATGCAGTACGTTTCTTTCTCCATAGGAAAGCATTACCACGTAAAAACTCATAAGTGTGATATTTTTACTTACCTGCAAAAATTGATAAATTGCAAAGAGCATACTTAATAGTGAAGTTCTTGGTCTTAAAATAAATATAAAAATATCTGTTATTTTTCTAAAATTGGTTTCGAGTTTCTTCTTGAGTATGTGCCTCATGTAGTGACTCTTTGTGTTCAACAAATGCTTAACACTACTCTGATAAGTCTAAACTGCTCACCCACAGTACCACAAAAGAGCATATGGGTTTAGCCAATAAGGGCTGTCTGGACTTTCTACATAGTATACCTTGTTTTGGTATACTACATAAAAAGCCAGCTTCCTACAGAAATGTTGAGCTGTCTGCAGAACCCAAGAGTCGGCAGTAAGAGTGTTCCAAGCGCTCGCGAAACGTCCCAATCAACTTCCCAAGCGCTTGTAGGGAATGAGATGTAAACTCACCGTGTGCGTTGGCAGAGGCCCCTCATCCGCTGGAATTGCCTCGTGATCCTCTGTGGCGAGATACACCTTGACTGGATAGAAACCCCTGAAAAGGGCAGGGGTCCTGCCATTGCCCCTTTTTGAAGGGTTGACTTCTAATGGGGACTTGGGAGTGAGGAGGGCTGGCCAAGCGCCCCCTTCCATGGCTGGCCCTTGAGAAAACCTGAGGGGTGAAAATGTTTTATGGAGGATTGTGCCTAATCTAGATAATTGAAAGTAGAGATAGTCTGCCCTACGCCACCTGTCCCGCTTCTGAGGTCACTAGGTCCCCTAACTTGGGGTCTATTTTGATCAGCAGAGACTTGCTCCTCTCAGTAGAGATTTCGCAGTTTGCATTGCCCAGGAATATTACACCATTTTAAGCCCGTCCAGAGAGTACCTCGGGAGATATGAGTGCCCTGGATGCCTTAGCATCCTCTGCCATGTCCAGAATTTTGGACAGTGACCCAGTCAAATCCAGCAGCTTGTCGTGGCATGACTGCCAGGAGCAGTCAATACCCTTCTTTGGGTCTCTAACTTATTTGGCCAGAAAGTGGACATTCTGGGATCCATCTTGGGTGTAGCCCCGACTTGACCATCCAGTGAGGAGCGGGGGCATTCCACCTGCACGCTTATTGCGAATCTCTTGGTCTAGGGGCTTCAGTAGCTCTGGTCCATGTATCTTGGGCCTGTGGACGCTTTTGTGGGTTCTCAGAATAGACCTGGGGGCACTAGGCCTATCGGAACACCAATACAGCCTTTAGTGCTTATATGGACAACCAGGTCCCCGCGCTCTGTTTGTCTGGGGCGCCATCTTGGGTTGGTGTGGGAAGCACTCTGCAGCCATTTGCTGGCACCGACACGTGATCGGGCTAGAGGCTGTATCCACAGCGCATATTTAAGGTGGGTGTGAGAGAACTTTGTTCTTAATATCGCCTGCACCTAGCGCTACCTGGCAGACGCTGCTATTATTTTAATTGCCCTCGTTCTGTCGTTTATTTTATATATAATTTGACTCACTTTGACCCTGCTTTGAATTAGTTCAGAACTGCGTAAAATAGTCTCTTGTCGCCCCTACCTGTGCTTCTGCTCCCGGACCGCATCCTTGCACAATAAAACTTGGCTGCTTTCACCGCCATTTCGGCGGCCCGGTCCCCGCGCTCTGTTTGTCTGGGGCGCCATCTTGGGTTGGTGTGGGAAGCACTCTGCAGCCATTTGCTGGCACCGTCACGTGATCGGGCTAGAGCGCTACTTTATTGGTTGGTCATGACGCGCAGCGTGTACGCGCATCGGGGACGCCATAGTGACGCCGGAGTCACGCCAGAGTCCAGCCCGTCTGCGCCCGTCTGCGCCCGTCTGCGCCCGTCTGCGCCCGTCTGCGCCCGTCTGCGCCCGTCTGCGCTGAGGACGCGCTGGGCGGCTGGACTCTGGACTTGAATGGGGTTGCTGCCTCCTCACGGAGATATACGCATCAGGAGATGCTACGCCTGAAACCTTGCTACATGAGATGTTCGCACATCTTTGAACCAGACGATTTTCTTCGTCCTCTACTATGTGATTGTCACTATACGTGTCCCGCTTCCTCCCCCTTTTACCCCCCATGTAATCCCCCTGTCGTTAATAGCCCCAGGACAGTGGGAGTAGAAGGCATATTGATCAATAGTCGCTCCTTGGTCAAAAATAAAATAATGTTTAGAGAGATGGTCTTGGATAGAAAGCCGGCATTAGTGTTTATCACTGAAACTTGGGCTAAAGATTCATCTGGCCCTGATCTGATTGAAGCGGTCCCGGAAGGATACTGCCTGGCCAGATTAGATAGACAGGGACGAATGGGAGGGGGGATAGCCATTCTTTATCAAGATCACCTGCAATGTCACACAGTGCCTATACCTGATCTTCAGGATGGCGTTCAGGCTCTCTTTTTTGTGATAAAGGAAGGGCGTTGCCCTCTTTTCAATGGAATGCTATTGTATCGACCTCCTGGCCCGAGGACCAACTTCTTGTGTAATCTTCTTCAGTACTTGGAGCCCTACTTTGGTCGAGAAAATCTTTCCATTCTTGGGGATTTCAATTACCATTTAGAAAGGCTTGATCTTACAGATACTTCGTGTCTTATTGATGCCCTGGCGTCTTGTGGACTCACGCAGCGAGTCCGCGGGGCTACCCATCGTGCAGGCCATATTCTAGATGGTATCTTCTCTAACGACCATCGTTTGATCGTTAAGGATCCGGTACATCTGTCTTGGTCCGATCATCTTCCGGTCCCATTCCTGTTGGAATGCCCTCAGATGGATGGTAGCAAAATAGGGAAACACACTATGGGAACTGGCAGAAATTTTAGAAACATCAGTGCTGATTCCCTTATTCCTTGGGCTGGTAGTCTCTCTACCGCGGGCTTGGATAGTGTCCAGACCGCGGTCGGCCATTTTGAACGGGTTATTACTGAGGCCTTGAATGAACTGGCTCCATTACAGACCCGTCGTCGAGCCAGGAAGAGACCCTCTGCCCCTTGGTACTCGGAATCCCTTAGACTTCTCAGGCAAGAAGTGAGGAGGATGGAGAGGCTCTGGCATGCTAGTTGGGATCTTAAGAATAAGGAAGCTCATAGGCTCCTGGTCAGGAAATATAAGGCTGAGATAGTGGAGGCCAAACAAAACTATTTCGTGGCCATGACAACTTCCCTTTCCTCGCCGAAGGAGCTCTTCAGAATTGTTGACTCTTTGGTCAACCTACAAACATCTGATCCAGTCATCCCCTCGCAAGATTTGTGTGACAAAATTGCTTCCTTTTTTCACACAAAAATACAAGATATCCATCTAGCTCTCGAGATACAAAAAGCTTCGATCAGTGGGCCCTCCGTTTTGGCTGAGGGGGACAGGACCACATCTGAAATCTCTCCATTGAGTATTCTCGACTCCTTCCCCCCGCTGGTCCTACAAGAACTGGAGTTCTTGCTCGACAAAACTAATTCTGGCTCCCCCTTAGATATCTGCCCTTTGAAGATCATCAAGCAGTGTAGGGAATCTCTCTTACCGCCTCTACTAGAAATTATGAATCGATGTATGAGAGATGGCATCTTCCCCTTGGAGTGGAAGAGTGCAGTAGTTAAACCTCTGCTAAAGAAAGCTTCCCTTGATCCGGAGGTCCTAAAAAACTTCCGTCCGATCTCCCTGCTTCCAGCCCCTGCGAAGATGCTTGAGGCACATCTTAACAAGCATCTCGCTGCCTTTGTGGAAGGCTCGGGCTGCTTGGACTTTTCCCAACACGGATTCAGGAGGGAATACAGTACTGAGTCGGCCCTCACCATTGTGCTTGATAAGATCCGCACTAGAGTAGATGGGGGCCAGACCACCCTCCTGGTCCTGTTAGATCTAACCGCAGCCTTCAACACCCTCTCCCCCTCAATACTTATACACCGTCTGAGGGAGGTGGGGGTGAGGGACGCAGCTCTAGATCTGATGACCTCCTTCCTTAATGGAAGGGAACAAAGAGTCAAGTTGGGAGAGTTCCTATCTCCATCCCGACCGGTGCTTTGTGGGGTCCCGCAGGGGTCGGCTCTTAGTCCGACCCTATTCAACATCTACGTGACCCCACTGGCCAGATTAATTAGAACTTTCGGGATGGAGGTAGTCTCTTATGCAGATGATACCCAGATCCTCGTCTCTCTCTCCCATTCAGATGTACCAACTGCCTCCAATTTTAGATCTTGTATGGAGGCAGTTGGTCAGTGGATGGTTCAAAATTCGCTTAAGCTGAATGGGGAGAAGACTGAGGTGATGGTGTTTGGAGGGAATCAGAACACCTGGTCAGCCAGCTGGTGGCCTGATTCGCTGGGAGTATGCCCTTCCCCCACGATATCTGCTAGGAATCTTGGGGTGATGATAGATCCTGCCCTGAATATGAGCGGACAGGTCAGTAGAACCATCTCTACCTGTTGGGGCTTAATTCACACCCTGCGAAGAATCAGGAAGTATCTTTCCCTACAGTCCAGAAAGCAAATAGCTGTTGCTCTCATCGGCTCACGACTGGACTACTGTAATGCGCTGTATGCAGGGCTTAATAGGAGCCTACTACAGCGCCTGCAGGTAGTCCAGAACGCCGCCGCTAGATTTGTTCTGGATGTCCCCAGACGCTCCTTGGCCACTCTGGCTAGGAGAACACTGCACTGGCTACCGGTAGAATACCGAATACGGTTTAAAGTTTTATGTATGACTTACAGAGCCATTGCAAGGAATAATGACGTGAGTTGGTTCTATCATCTCCCACTATATTCCTGGAAGGGACTTGCGTTCCTCCAGGAAATTGCTCCTGACAGTCCCCCGTATACGAAGAGCCAAGTGGGGTGGTAGGGCTTTTTCCACTCTGGCTCCTAAATGGTGGAATGATCTTTCTTTGGATCTCAGGTCGTTGCCTTCCCTACAGAGATTCCGAAGCGCCCTCAAAACTTGCCTCTTCCTGCAAGCCTATGTGTAAGGTGGTACACTGATATTTTTATCTCTTTTTAATAGGCGCCTTGATACCTGCGGGTTATTGTCTTGCGCAATAAAAATTCTCAATCAATCAATCAATCAATGATCACTGCCTGAGTCGGTTTCCGTGCACTTATTTGCAGCACCGCAGTAAGAAACAAAATCAACAATACAGACTCACATAGGGTGGGGAGCGTTGTGACTCCAAGCAGTATGGAGCAAACCCTACACTAAACGGAAGCGTGTTCAAATAATGCTCGGCTGGGATGGGAAAACTGAAAACATCCTCTGATTTGCGCAGGCATTGAGAGAAGAGGCCAAGTCAGGCTAGGACAAGGTTGTGTGCCCTCTAGCATCTGGATTACTGCTGCACGTCCGCCCTGCGTCTCTGCAGAGGCAGCACAAATAAGGAAAACACTGAACGGCTGCAAAGGAGCTTCAAAACATTCCTGCGGCTGCGACAAACATAAAACAAATGCCATACAGTAATAACCATAATAGAATACAGTAATGCGCAATATGATTTAACGGGGGACTGTGGTCCCGATACTTATGTCGTCTGCAACAGCGAAGAAAGAGGACGAGCGTAGGCGGACAAGGCTCATAAGGGATATCTTGTACTCTGATTGCACAATGGAGTTTTCTTTTCCCCAAGTGTAATGGGAAATTAAGTATTCGTTGAACATATTCAAAATGGCTACTGATTGAATAAAATGAAGAAAGTGTGGCATAATCCTCGCCTTTGGGTCCTGACATAGAAATAGTTAGTGGAGATATGTTCAGTGCAGCGTTGTTGCTATTGCGTGGTGATCTTTTTCAGTAATGAAATTTCTGATGGATCGGATAACTATTTAAAGGTTCAGTTAATAGGTTCTTTCTATGGATTTATAAGATAATCAAAGTTCAAGAATAAGAAAAGCTTCACAGGAGAGTCAGTCATTGGATATAAGGAGAATACATGTTACGCAAGCCTCTATGTTTTCACGTGGAGATAAGGAAAACAAGTGACATAAGCTTACTTACAACTTTTATAAGAAAGGAGAGAAAAATAAAGTATGTTAATTCATGCTTTTAAAAATTATTCAGTTAAGAAAAAAGTGTGCTTTCTGCAGAAGAAAGAACATTAATGTTGGAAACAGATGGTGATCATTTCGGAGGAAAGAGAAAGTACTGATTCAAAGACTTGTGGATTGTAAAAATTACTAAAATTTGAAGGCGGTTGACTTGAGGAATGAGAATTTATTTTATGGAGGTAAATCGATTTTAAATAGCTCCTGAAAACAGCAGGATTCAAAGGGCTAGTCGAAGGTTCAAATAAAAGCTGTTAGTATTCTCTTGTATGTTGTGGAATTTTTCAAGAATTAGATTTATTCCATGTAACATGTAATGGGAAAATCACAGATTAGAGCAATGGTTGAATAGAGACAAATCCAAATTATGTCTGCACCGGTTCCCAGGATGATACAGGTTACTAGCTCTTGACACCACCAGTGACTGTGACTTTGCAGAATATAGTCATACTGGAAGCTGTGGGACAGAGAGTGAGTTTGCCTCAGAGCTAAGACAGGTGCGATTGAAAAAACAATTCCTTCTACAGTATCTACCTCTGCCTCAGGTAAGAGGGTCAACTCCCTTTTTCTCCACTTCCGGTGACCCCCTTGCTACTTCTGAAGGTGATAGAACAGCATCACAAGGGCAACATTGAGAGAGTCCTCAGACCAATGTGGCACCAATGCTTCAATGTTTAGAGGTTAAGAATACTCTGGGCTGATGTAGAACTATTTCCAAATGTGACAAATTTCGATGTGGGGTGGAGGCTTACAGTTAATCTCTTCAATGGAAGCTGGTTTGCTGTCTTGTAAGACCTGGAGAAGAGTCCTTCCTCCTAAAGATTTGCCAAGACCTGTAGTGGATGCAGTGTTTGCCATTGAGATCTTAAAAGAGGCTACAACAGTGCAGCCCCCGGCTTCCTCAACATCTCCACAAAGAGCACAGCCTTCCCAAAAACCGACAGAAGCTCCAATTCAGCAGCTGTGTACCAGCGTTTTAACTTCTGTGCAGCCTTTTGGAGCAGCCTTCTCCAGTACGGGTCCAGTGCAATCTGCAGTCTAATCTCCATTTATTCCTGGTGGTACACTAGTTACAGTGCACTGTCCTACCAGAGCAGAGTTCCTATCTAAAGGTTCTCACAGGAGAAATCAGAATACTGAACTTGAAGAACTCACTTGCGGCAGACAGTGAATTTCCTTTCACAAAGAGAGCAGAAACCCCATGCTCTACCCACAATATAATTCTGACCTGGATTCTTACTCCATTACCTTTACTGATTGGTGTGCATTGTCTCCAGTGTTTTTGAAAAATTTCAAAAAGTTTGCCTATTGATGACCTCATGTTGTGCCATGAACTTATTAGCAGAGCTGCATTGAAACCACAAATTGTGCAGTTGAAAGATCCTCTCATTTGTGAGACCATTCAAACAACACCATAAACACGTTCAATTGTTCTTTTGCTTCCTGGTCTTATAGCCTATGATAAAGAATTGTAATCAGTTTTTAGTTCTATTTAGAAAAGAAGCTGAGTCCTGCCATCTCTGACCCAGAGTTCTTGAACAAAAATCCTACAGCCGATTCAATGAAAAAATACTGCGTAGCAGTCTCTTCTGCCATTTCCAGATAAGGATGTCAGGAAGTGGGATAGAATGTGTTCAAACATCTGCTAGTATTGTCACTGCTGCAAGTTAAAGTACCCTCCTCAGCCGTTCTGATTGGTTCCTGTGAGATTCCATAAACCAATTTGGTATCTTGTTAGAGAGAGGTATTCCAAGAGATTGTCAAGGAAATAATTATCCCTTCTGATAATCTTATTGGAATGTACTTCAGAACCTTTCAAGGGCTATCTTTCTGGTGCTTCTCGTGACTGAGGTGGACTTCTTTAAATCCACAAACTCAGGAGAAGACTCTAGAATTGCTACCCACGAGTACTCCGTTGTTTGTTTCTGCTGTAGATTAGGACATTCATACTGTAATAGCCGAGTTATACCTTAACGTCTGTAGGCTTCCAAAGGAAGTAAGATTCTAGCGAACAGGGGCGTGGATGGAAGGAGATGAATCGTGCAGTGTTGGATCAGCTAGTTTAGGAAAAACAGACAGATTGGATGTGTGCTTTGGATCTGTATATGCCTATTTGCAGTTACCAGTCTGCACATGACTCCGGAGTTTCCTGTGCTTCAGAGTTGGCAGCAAACATCTCCAATACAACATATTGTCATTTGAATTCAAAGTGGCTCCTGCAGAATTCCCAAACCTCACAGCAGTGGTTCCATCTTTTCCTTGTCCAAAGTATGTCTTCATACACTATTAACTAGACCATTGTTGATCATAGCGGCATCTTATCTGAGGCTTTTGTAAATATCCAGTTGATAGTAGACCGTCTTCATGATCTAGGGCTTCACATCAACATGAAAAAGTCAACGCTGAGGTGGAAGGGTGTGAACTGGTGACATGGAGTGAGGATGCATTTATTACCTGGCCAGCCATCCTACTGCAACTACATTTTTACTGATCTGGACACCATAAATGAACTAGTGTGGGGTGTGTGGCCGCAGCCTAGGAGAGCTCCCTGCAGGCTGCCCCAACATCATCTGTGCAACGGTCAGAGTGTCAAACAGGAGTGCATGGAGAGCCGCAATGTCCCCTTACCTTCCTGCCAGCAGCGGAGTCCCCCCTCGGAGGTCAGGGGGCTCTTGTTGATGACTACACAGACTTTACCCGCAGTGGCCCTGTGACACAAAATGGCAGCTGCGGCGTGGTGTGACTCGGCCTGCACCGGCGGCCACGCTCAGTCGCGACGTGGCAACTCAGTGTTTGGGTCGACAGGGGTTGTCCAAATGCGTCACATTGGATGAGTGTACTGGGTCCCTGGGGGGGGGGGGGGGGCACCGTGTGCAGTAGTGGCACGTCTGTGGCACTGTCAAGCCCGGGATTACATCTGCAACGATCCTGAGAGGTGGGCAGGTTTCAGGTGAACAATGTGTCAGTAGCTATGTTCCTGGATTCCACCATGGAGGTACAGTGGTGCTGGGCCTCCTTCACCAAAGTGAAAAGGGCATTCCGGGAAGCAAATTTTCGCTATATAGTACTGTTTCCGGCTCGGCTCAAACTCATGATGGACCACAATACGTTCTTGTTTGACACCCTTGCGGCTGCTTAAGAATGGCTAGAAACACTTAGGGCAGGTACGGATGGCGCTACCTGGCATAGACCACCTTGGCCCCATAGGAAGAGGCGCAGACGTTGTAGTAATCGGAAGGTGGTTGGACTCTCAGAAGCTCAAGCATCCAGGAGGTGCTTGAAACTGCAAACTGCTTCGCTGCATTGAGATAATCTGACTCTAGCGGAGGAACATCTGGGTCAAGACCAACCGGTACAGACTCACGGTGAGCGAGATGTTGGTCCAATCCCACTAGTGATCACTCCACGCTTGGTGGATGACCTTTAGGTTGCTGCACTCTGGTATAGGCGTGTTGGTTACATGATCATCTAGCCACTCATGCATGGCAATCAGAATGGTTTTATTCCACAGTGCCAAACCTCATGGAACATCCGCTGATTGTTTTGCTTCCTGGATGAAACACCAGAGGAATATGCCCTGGCGTCCTGCCCTTTTGGTAGATTTGCACAAGGCCTTCGATATGCTGGGCTGGTCCTATTTACAGGAGGTGATGAAGAGAATAAACCTGGGTCCACGATAGGGCCGGTAGGTTGCCCATTTGTATGCAGATGCACTGGCTTGTGTGAGATTGAGAGGTGGAATCTTGAAGTCTTTTGGGGTGTTTCAGGGAACGTGCCAGGGATGCCCCCTTTCCCCAATGCTTTTTGCATTGGCAGTGGAACTTTTGCCAGTATATTGAGGGTGGAGGACATCCCCTAGGGGATACCGTTGCGCAAGGAAATGCACATAGTGTCCTGACATGCTGATTTATCTGCGACATCCTGACTTGGGTATACAGTGGTGCATGTCCATGTTTGAGGATCTGGGTGGAGTCTTGGTCTTACAACCAACTGGGAGAAAACATATGCCTTCCCCTTGTTCCTAGGCTGGGTTGATGCTCCCCATTCTGTAATGGACCAACACATCCAGTGGGCACCGACTCAGCGGAAGTACTTGGCTGTTTGTGTGTTTCATGGTGAGGAGGACACAAAGGAAGCTAACCCGGGGGCTGCGCTGTGGGGACTTATGGGCAATGAAAAATTCTGGTGGTCTCTTAAACTTTCCACTATAGTGAGTTCCTCTCGCCAAGAGGGTGGTCCTTCCACGAGTCCTGTATTACTTTACTAATCTCCCAATCTGGACACAGCAGGGTTTTCCTTGATGTTGTGTTCCAGGAGCTAGTTTGGGATGGTGGGTGGAATTGTGTGTCCCTTGCCACCTTGAGTAGGCCTATTAGAAGCGGGGGCGTTGGTTTTCCTGACATGGAATTGTGCTTCCTGTCAGCACAGTTGCAGTGGCAGGCTAGCGGGTAAGGGTTCTTAGGGGATTTGCTGAACAACAGGGTAGGGCTGCCCTTGGATGTTGGGACGGACTACAAGGGGAGCTCCGCCATTGCGACTCTTGACCTGTGCGATGAGGTGTTGGAGGGCTTTGGTGACGATATTGTATCATCCGGTGCTTTATGCCCCGGGGATCCCGCTGGTGGGACTTCCTACCTTCAGTGTGGGGTTCTTCATAGAGCACAAAACGGACCAGTAGCTTGGGGTGGTATAGAAACTGTAGGAGACTGCTATGCCGAGGGCACGCTGGGCACACTGGAGTCCATGATGGAGAAGGATGGCCTCCCTGCTGCTCAGTTCCTCACATATGGGGTGGTGAGTGTGGCCATGCGGAGCCTATGAGCTGGGGATCATGTGGAACCCCGGACTCATGATTTCCTGCAGGTACTTCTGACCTTTGGCAGTGGGCTCAAGTTGGTCTCGTGGCTCTACAAATCAGGACAGAGAGTGGAAGCTGGCTATGGAGCTAGTCCCCAAGGTTTTGCATAATACTTGATTTAAATACACACAGCATAATTACATGTATACCAACTATCAGACTCCCCACAGAATAAATGTTATGCACCAGATGGACCGCATGCAGTGCCCTAGATATACCCTGAGAGCGCTGGGTTTCTACACCTCGTTTGGGAATGCTCTATGATCAGGTAATTCTAAAACGCAGTGATCACTGATGTGGAGCACACGCTGGGTAGGAGGAATGTTGGCGCTATGGCTGTATTCTCGGCATCTATCTGCGGAAAAGACAGCGGAGAGTGGAGGACAGGTTTCTCGACCTAGCCATAGTCTTGGCAAAATGGGAAATTACACTACATTGGAGGACTCTGGAATTGTGGCCCAGACAGAGGCCGCAGCTCTGCAGAGTGAGGAGAGACTGGGAGTGCGGAGACAGGTAATTGCGGGGCTTTGAGTGGTAGTGCAAGAGACTTTTCTGGCTAATGCAGAAGAGATCCTAGCCCCTGATCATGATAGCGTGTGAGGGTCTAAGTGAGACATGTCGTAGAGTAGGGTCTCACTATCTCTACCCACACTGTTCGGACTTTTACAACGTATGCTCAGCCATTAGATGACACTGACCTACCCCCAACCCTCCCCAGGTTCCATGAGACGTCTTCTTTTCTTTTGTCTACCCTTTCTGCTGAATCTAGTGCACACATGGATTGGGGTTTATGTTTATACCTGCCAAGTGTTGAGTCAAGGGTTTGTTTTCTTTTACTTTTCTTCATTGTGTATATGTGAGCTTCCTCCTCTGTGGGGTCGGGCTTTCATATTCCCCCATCTGGGGCATGGTAGGAGTAATTCGGATTGTTTGTGATGTAATGGGTAACTGCCCCACTACACAGCGATTTATAGCTCTGATGGGAACAGTCGACGCCACATGACTACCTCGCAACTGTTGATTTATGCATACTTATTATGGGGCCTGCCTACCCTGACCTGATTTTGTGTTTACAGAAATGCCCAAAAAGTAATATTTAAAAAAAATAAACAAACGTGATGCTGTACAATCCCTGTACTAGGCTGGGTGATTGGTGAGCCTTGTGGTAGGTGGGGGGAGAATTGCTGAGGCACAGGCCCACTAGTCTTCTCGTTCCAGATGACTTTTTGGCCACCTTGAGGTGCATAGCTAGCTTGCTGCAGACGTTCTTCATTTCCAAACCTATCAGCTGTGACTGGGGCCTTGTAGGGACTCTGGGATATACTAAGCATCTGCGACCTGTGAAGCGGCCATGTACTGGGTTGCGTTCACAAACGAAGAGTAGTGGGCTACTGAGAGAGGGCTGGAGAGCTGAGTGAGACCCAGGCCCACTGAGATGGCCGCTTGAACTGCTGATCCTCCCCTGGGCATCTGAGAAGAACTTTCAGATGCTTTTTGCTTCACCTTCTCCCTTGTTCCCTTCTAATTCCCAACCTGCCTGAAAGGGCACATGTATTAGAGTGCTGAAAAGTGTGAGACATAATTTGCCGACGCCCCTTGATATGGTTGAGGCATTGCTCCATGCAAATGAATGAACAGAACACAATGGATGTACTGCCTGGACCACCATCCTCCGTTCTCGTTGGATGAACCATGTTAGGTCGTCTATGGAAATTTATTGCTGTGCATGTGAGCAACGGGTCCGTCTGGCCTGGGAGATTCCTCAGTTGCTGTGCACTGTGGTAGCTTACTCTTGTGCTCCTTCTCTTACCTCCTCTGAACTAGTGATGGACAAGGAGGTGTCTGAGGAGGGGGAAATGTGAGCACAGAATGTTGTTCCACTTCTCTCTGCCACTAATTATTATAATAATCCCCACACTCCATTGATAACGGGGAAGTCAAGACCATCAAAACTCATTGCTCCCTTGTCAGTTACATACCCGCCCCACCTCAGGTGCTGCTGTGAATCTCTCTGTTAAGATGCTGACATCTATGCTAGACAACAAGATAGACTAGATTCTTCAAGTCGTACTAGACACTTGTGTGGCCACGGAGAACACGATAGATGCAGTAGCTATGGGGGCCAATTTAATGATGTTTAATTAATTAAAACAGAGGTGTCGCCTATGTGTGAGAAAATTAAATTGATGGAGAGAATCTGTTACTTTGAGTACAAAGCCTCTGTCAAATTTGTTCACAGGGCCTTCTTTCTCTACCTCAACCAAGGGCCCAGCCTCAGCCAATGATAGCTGGATTCCTCTGTTCTAGATGTCATGACCTCATCCTTCGATGAGCATAGCACCTGGGCCCCGTTGGCTTTGAAACAACCACAGTTTTGATTTTCCCGGGCTACTCTCAAGCTTTGCACCATTTACTCAACTTTTTCCAGACAGTTGAAGGTTCCTGAGATGTCTCATTGAGAAATATATACTACCACCAAATTAAAGGTTTTGTCACCCTTTTTCTAGGGCCTAGTCTTCACTTTTTATGAACCAAGAGACTAAGTTTGTAAGGTTCCTCATCAAAAGCAGACCGAGTATTGATGGCACAAATTGAGATCTTGCAAATGCAGCAGAAGGGTCAGAAGACCTACCCCCTCACAGACTGGAGGGTGGAATGGCAGTGGTTTAAAAGCGTCTGAAGAGTGGCCTGGATATGCCAGTCTCATAAAACATTCCCGGGTGACTGTATAATAGTGAACTTCAATAATCATGCGGACGCTGGCTCAATTTTTCGAGCACTGGGGGAAAAAGGTGCAACAATGGACTGTATCTCTGTTCTTCCTTTGGGCTTTTTCTACCCGCCACCTAACCCTGAAGTTCTGGTTAGGAGAGGTTGGTACCTGATCCAGAAAAAATCATGCCGCTAGCCAATCAATCTCCCTGTTTTTACTGATACCACCACTCTTCAACAAAGCAACAGTTTTTTTTACTCCTGAGTGAGCTGGTAGACCCTGATTGACTGTGCCCTTTCCTTAGTGCTGACGTTTCAAACCTGGTGCCTGAGACCTCTAGTCAAGACACCATTGGGGTTCTCAGTTGGAATATAGCTGGGGTTCAGAGCACGCTCTCCGATGCTGCATGGCTAAGCATGCTGAAGAATTTCGACTTTATCTGTCTATAGGAAATGTGGGATGCAGAGGGCCGCTTACTTTTAGATGGTTTCGCCTCATATTCAGTTTTAGCTATCCTGTTCTGCCAGTGGACACGCTAGTGTCGGCCTTACCACCTTAGTAAAATTAGATCATAACTGTAAAGTAGAGGTTCTGAAGCCTAACTAAAAGACCATTTTGAGCACCCTTTTATTATTTCCAAATAAGATTTGATTACTTATTAATTTTTGTAACGCAGTTACATTGAATTAAGAGCCAGATGTTGTTGTCAGTCTTAAAGCATTTATTGATGCTTTTTATCAGTCAGAAACCCATTTTACTGTAATTCTGGTAGCTGGGGATTTTAACTTGCATCCCTGTTACTCTTGTTTAATGTTTAGAGATCCTGATTTTGAGCATCCATCTGATAAACAGGCGAGTTTTGAACTCTCTCGCCAAGGTGATGTCGCTAATAGCCTAATCTCCAAGTTCAGTCTAATGAATTTAATGGCTATTAATCAGGATAATCAGAGTGAGAGAATACCTACATGTAAGGGGGGCACAGTCCTGTTATTGATTACATTCTTGTTTCTTCCTGTTTTTTTCTTCACTCTTAGAATTTAAGGTCTTAAGACACAACCTGAGCAATCATAACCAACTAATAGTCTTATTCCATTAGGACAAGAAATCCTTGGGAGTAGGGCCCCTATATAAGGAGCCCATCACTTTGGCTAATCAGGGCCGTAGTGTGAGGTGGGCTTCCATCGTTCCTTCAGTTTTTGTCCAAAATTTGATTTATACATGTCAAGCTGATTTGAACTCTTGCTTGTCTGAAGAAGAGTCACCCCAGAGTATTCTGAAGTAATTGTTTAATATTAGTAGTTTCATTAAATCCGCGCTTTGTAAAATTGCCCCATCCCCTGTAATTTATGCAGAAAGATGGTTTGATGGACAGTGTTCTAAAACTCATAAGGACCTCTGGAACCTTCTACATGCGAGACCTCGCTGCCAAGAGAAGGTGAAAAGGACCAGGACTGCTTTTAGAACGGCCTGTAAGGACCATAAAGCCCAGCTTATAGAGGAGTGATGGGACAAGTTATTAATTGCCAGTCGGCAGCGCGATAGTTCTCCTTTTTGGAGTGTCGTTAACATGCCTCTTTTTAGCATTGATCATCTCTCCAACCAGGCCTTTACTACCCCATCCCAGGCTTGGGTTGATCACTTTAAGGCCATTTATAGCCTAGATGAGGATCCTGAGGCATTGAAGGATCTGAGGACTGACCAGCACATTGTTTTTCAGCTATGTGAGGTAAATGCTGCCATCTCTCAGTTACCATCAAACAAAGCACCAGGGCCAGATAGGGTACCAGGAGATCTTTTTAAAACCTGTATAGATTTGTGGGCCCCTCTGTTGACATTACATTTAAACTCTACTACTACTGGACCTCTCCCATTAACCTGGTCTCAATCACTAATAGTCCCTGTCTATACAAAGGGCAACAGGTCAGACCCCGCCTGCTTGAGGTCTATCTCCTTGATAGACTCAGAGGTAAAAATAATTGGCTGGTTTTGATTAAATCACCTCTTGGATTGGGCTGAGGAGAGAGGATTTTTATTTGACCTACAGTGCCGGTTCCATTCCGGCCAGAACACTATAGAGCAAACTCTGAACCTCTATCTGTTAATCTGTAAATACACTAAGGCCAAGAATGGGGCAATCCATCTGGCCTTTATGGACCTCAGCTCTACCTTTGATAGAGTTAATTGCTCTAAGCTGTGGTCCATGATGGCTCATATGGATATTGATCCTGTTTTAATCAATTTTTTGCACAACCTGCACAAAGATCTTTCAGCCAGTGTCTGGTTTGGCTCCAACGGGGAGTGTACTGAGCACTATAAATTACGGCGTGGCGTTCGGCAAGGCTGTATCTTAGTACCTTTTTTATTTATTTTTATATCAGTGAAATAGAGCAAACCTTGATAGTTCTGGGTGTGAATGTCCCTAAAGTGGGAGGCCGCCCTCTACTGGCCCTGCTTTATGCAGACGATACAGTTTTACTCGCCCGAACAGCTAAAGGCTTACAAAAACTTCTTAATCTTTGCATTCGTTATATAAACCGTCTTCATCTGACGACTTTTCAAAGTCTCATGTCATGAAGTTTGGTCCACTTAGCACGAAAACAATGGAATACTTAATAGATGGCCATCATATTAGCCAGGTCGATAAGTTCAGATATTTGGGGGTTCAGTTGGACTCGGGGCTTAATTGGTATTAGTTTATAACCCAGAACGTTTTGTTTTTTAATAGAGCGATATTCAGTATAGGAGATTTTTCCTGCCGGCTCAGGTGCACTCATATACAAGCAAACCTGGAAATCTACAGGGCCAAGTGCACCCCATTAGTGAGCTATGGCAGTGGAATATGGGGATACGGTCGGGTCGTCTCAATCCAGGTAGCAGAAAATAAATTCTTAAGGGGTCTTCTGGGAGTACCACAAAGTGTACCGTATAAAATTGTCCATGAAGAACTGGACTTAGACTACATTATTGATCAGCTCTGTCTCTGTCCTCCAAAACTCTGGCTTTCTATCTGGTTAAAAGAGGAACTTGGTTTTAGCAGACTAATCCTGCAGGATTGATTAAAATTGGATAAATCTTCCCTGATACCGTGGCTGGCGTATGTTGCGCATAATATGAGGACTTTAAGGAGGCCCGACTTGTATGATAATCCTTCTAGTATAACTCGCTCTGATGGCAAATAGGTAGAAACTGCCCTTAGAGACAAGTTGTTTGCAGACCGTGAGGATTCAGCATTAATGAAACACTCGATTTGACATGCAATCCTAGTGAAAACTGTCAGCAACATAGAACCCTACTTAACCTGGAACATGACATGTCACCAATGGAGCCTGTTGATTTATTTTAGGTTGAACTTATTCCCTCGATTAGTTGCTTTTAATTCTGCATGCCTGTTTTACGAACTCGGACTTGCCCTTCTATAACTGTGACAACACTTGGATTAACGACACATTGCTTGTTGTTATGATCTACCCAAAATATAATAATTTGCGGCACAAGTTTATACGTCCAATTTTAAAACATTTGAATTTTACTCAAGTTACGCCTGCTTTATTGGACTTACAGCTGCTAGATGTCCCTACAGTTTGCTTTTTTCTTGTACATTTTTTCACTGGGGTTTTAAAATAAGCATGAGCATGTGGATGACAATTTGTGTACCAATTTAAATGATTTGACTTTTAGGATTTTATCTTTAAAATCGAGTACAAATTATGATAATGATGGTCATTGCTCCCTTGTCAGTTGCATACTCGCCCCACCTCAGGTGCCGCTGTGAATCTCTCTGTGAAGACGCTAACATCTATGCTAGACAACAACAAGATGGCAAAGATTCTACAAGTCATACTAGACACTTGTGTGGCCATGGAGAACACAATAGATGCATTAGCTATGGGTGTCAATTTAATGATGATTAACTAATTAAAACATAGGTGTCGCCTATGTGTGAGAAAATTAACTTGATGAAGAGAATCTGATACTTTGAGTACAAAGCCTCCATCAGATGTGTTCACATGGCTTGATGTCTCTACCTCGACCAACGACCAAGCATCAACCAATGATAGCTAGATTTCTCCGTTCTAGATGTCATGACCTCATTCTTCGATGAGCATAGCACCTGGGCCCCGTTGGCTTTGAAACAGTTGTGCCGCCCCGCCTTCAGCCCTTGCTAACCACCCCACCCATTGCCTCCAGTGGACGCCCCGCTGGCCAAGACATGTCAGTTGGCAAAGGCGACGCATGAAACCTACAAAAGGGGGTGGTCTACGATGGGTTCCTCAGTTTCCCTGTGATTAAACCCGCACTTGCCTGAATTCCAGTGACTGCGTCGGAGAGAGGAAACGTCCTTGGCGTTCTTCTCCCGACGTCTTCAATATTCTTGTCTTCCGGGTTACTGCTCCTCTTCTGGGGCTTGTTGCAGTGTCGGCGTTCCCTTGCCGGCCAGCCTTGTTACTTCTCTAACAAACAGCCTTCTCTAATGCTGTTTGTCCTGTACCTGAAAAGGAAATACATACAAAGAGAAGTATTTGAAGAACCGTTGTTCTCAGCCTACGGTAGTATACCAAATATATAATTATATTCACAAAAAAATACTCTAACGGACCTAGAGAGGGATCCAAAAAACTAAAGGAAAGAGGAAAGTGAAAACTCCTGAAATAAAGGTTGTGCCTAATCCAACCATGGTCGTGGGGGAGATAAGTATTTCTTTAGGTTACCCTCACACACCCTAGTGGTGTCATGCTTCATCATCGGGTCACCCAGACCCCTAGAAGTCCGGGTGGGCTCGACCACAGTGTTGGGAGTGCTTTTAATATGTTAAAGACAGAGGGGGTTAACTAAATAAAATACCTCAGGCAGATCCCCAGTTTCCCTTTATTTTTGGGTCTGTCTGGGTAATTAAAATAGATAAAAGTGGGTCTTATAGGAGTGTTATGGTCCTAGGACCCTAGTGCCGACATGTTTCAGTCCAAAAAAGGGGCCAAAAAATGGTCCAGGACTTTCTTCAGGGCAAGGATGTAACTCCCCTATGTGAGTGAAATTACTGGGATGGGGTGTCCCTATCCTATCAGTATGGTGGGGGCAGAGTAGCTGCTCCACGTGATATTACGTAAGAGTGGGTGTGTGTCAACTGCCAGGCTCCATCTGAAAAGGAAGGTAGAGACAAACAACATATAAAGTGAATGTGTTGTATGCCTGTGTATTTATATATCATAAATGTATTTTTAAACAAACTCGTAGATAGGTTTTTGGAATCACCTGGACCAATATATTTACGTTCTGTGTGCACTAGAGACTGGAGACACTTGGTGCACGCTATTTTCAAGTACAGACATCACGCTGATATCGCTAGCATGCGAATAGAATCGCCACTCGCACAGAATGCCTGTCACATATACAATGATATGTTACAGTGAATTGATCTTGAGTGGCACAAAAAGAGGACACTCCTCTTAATAGAAGCATGCGCACGAACCCATGCATGTCCTCCTGCGGTTATCACTACACCGCGAAAGGGGAAATGAACACGGCGGAAATCATACTGCTGATATCTTTATATGTTGTTTGTCTCTACCTTCCTTTTCAGATGGAGCCTGGCAGTTGACACACACCCACTCTTACATAATATCACGTGGAGCAGCTACTCTGCCCCCACTATACTGATAGGATAGGGACACCCCATCCCAGTAATTTCACTCACATAGGGGAGTTACATCCTTGCCCTGAAGAAAGTCCTGGACCATTTTTTGGCCCCTTTTTTGGACTGAAACATGTCGGCACTAGGGTCCTAGGACCATAACACTCCTATAAGACCCACTTTTATCTATTTTAATTACCCAGACAGACCCAAAAATAAAGGGAAACTGGGGATCTGCCTGAGGTATTTTATTTAGTTAACCCCCTCTGTCTTTAACATATTAAAAGCACTCCCAACACTGTGGTCGAGCCCACCCGGACTTCTAGGGGTCTGGGTGACCCGATGATGAAGCATGACACCACTAGGGTGTGTGAGGGTAACCTAAAGAAATACTTATCTCCCCCACGACCATGGTTGGATTAGGCACAACCTTTATTTCAGGAGTTTTCACTTTCCTCTTTCCTTTAGTTTTTTGGATCCCTCTCTAGGTCCGTTAGAGTATTTTTTTGTGAATATAGTTACTTGTAGGGAGGATATACTCTACACAATTTTGCCTCTCATACCCTTTAAGTCATTGGAACTTCCCAGTGCCTTGTTGTGTTATAGATACCAAATATATAAGCCTTGTGTGAAAAAGATATACTTATCTGATTCTGCTTTTCTTCAGCAGTGCGGAGTAAATGCTCTGCTCTGATTTATTGCTGCTTCTTCTCTCATGCTGCAAAATAAGAGAAAGGTATTAGTTACTTATTTTTTAATTGCTTGGTTGAATCTATCCTGACCCAGCACGTTTTCTGTGCAACATTTTTTTTTCTTCTTTTATCCTGTCTGGAAAAATACATTTTTTGTTTTTTTCCTAGTTTTTCAGGATAGTATATGTTTTATGGGTCTAATGAATCGAGATGTGGTGTCTGTTAAGGTTGGTATATTTCACACTTATCATTGTTTAATGCTTAAATTCTGCAGTCCTAATGATTAATTTGCACAATTCTACCTTTTAGATACACTGTATCAGTCTCAAGTTCTAGTTGTTCATATCTTCCTTGTACTACCATCAGAATGTTCAATAGGTATATTTCTACATTAGCCACACGTTCTATATAGCACTCTCGTAGTTCTAGGGTCATACTTAACTTTTTGTACTTTTCACGTTAGAAAACACATGCAACATCACACCGGATGGACCATTGGATTCTACTCCTTCTCCTTTTCGTTGTTTTGTTTTTCCTTCTTCCCCACCTTTTCTTCTTTTGCTTTGACCTTGTTGAGCGAAGCAGGTGGGTGAGAGAAGTGGGGATTCAGCATCTGTTCCTTCCACTTTGCCCCTGCGGAAACCCCAGTTGAGCCTCACAGAAACAGCCACTGTTTTGATTTTCCCGTGCTACTCTCAAGCTTTGCACCATTTACTCACCTTTTCCAGACAGATGAAGGTACCTGAGAGGTCTCAATGTGAAACATTTACTGCCATCAAATTCAAGGTTTGGCCTACCCTTCACTTTTGGTGAACCAAGAGACTGAGTTTGTAAGGTTCCTCATCAAAAGCAGACCGAGTATTGATGGCACAAATTGAGATCTTACAAATGCAGCAGAAGGGTCAGAAGGCCTACCCCCTCACAGACTTGAGGGAGCAATGGCAGTGGTTTAAAAGGGTCTGAAGGGTGGCCTGGATAGGCCAGTTTCATAAAACATTCCCGGGTGACTGTATAATAGTGAACTTCAATAATCATGCGGACGCTGGCTCAATTTTTCGAGCACTGGGGGAAAAAGGTGCAGCAATGGACTGTATCTCTGTTCTTCCTTTGGGCTTTTTCTACCCGCGACCTAACCCTGAAGTTCTGGTTAGGAAAGGTTGGTACCTGATCCAGAAAAAATCATGCCGCTAGCCAATCAATCTCCCTGTTTTTACTGATACCACCACTCTTCAACAAAGCAACCGTTTTTTTACTCCTGAGTGAGCTGGTAGACCCTGATTGACTGTGCCCTTTCCTTAGTGCTGACATTTCAAACCTGGTGCCTGAGACCTCTAGTCAAGACACCATTGGTGTTCTCAGTTGGAATATAGCTGGGGTTCAGAGCACGCTCTCAGATGCTGCATGGCTAAGCATGCTGAAGAATTTCGACTTTATCTGTCTATAGGAAATGTGGGATGCAGAGGGCCGCTTACTTTTAGATGGTTTCGCCTCATATTCAGTTTCAGCATCCTGTTCTACCAGTGGACACGCTAGTGTCGGCACCAATTGAGATCTTGCAAATGCAGCAGGAGGGTCAGAAGACCTACCCCCTCACAGACTTGAGGGTAGAATGGCAGTAGTTGCTCATCTAAATGCCACTTGCTCTGACCCATCTATCTCATAGACACTTCTAGTCGCATATTCCTTACCTTAGAATTATCCCCAGGCGTCAGGCTGTATCTGGAAATGTTTCACAAGCAGTACCCCTGCACGCTTGTACGTGGCGTTTTTTGGCTCCGCAAATCATTGTCTGCACTGGAAGTGGTGTGCACCATGCCTATATAGGCTCCACCCCAGCACGCTGACATCAGTTCTTTTCTTTCTGCACCAGCCAACACAGATCCAGTAAGAGATACTCCTGGTCAGTTTTTGACTAACTTATATGGACTTTATATCAAAGTGTTTTTAGGTTTTTTCCTCCTGGTGTGGCAGGTATATCCTCTAAAAAGGCCGCCTTCAAGCCCTGTGGTGCCGGTCAACGCTTGATATCTGTAATGGACCCGCAGCATGAATGCCTCTGATGCTTCGGGCGTGACCACGACCTGAACACCTTCCTCTAATTCCAATGCCATGCACCTGAAGGCCTTGTGCGACGCTGGGACGATCCAGATCCTGGTTGAGAGGAAGGTCCCGGAAATGGTAAGTTCCTCCAGAAGTAGAAGAAGACCAAGCATGGTTCAACTTCACCTGGTTCATCGGCCGACTAGACGAGAGAGCGTCATTCGAGGCCTGGCTTTGTGGTTGAACAAGCACCTGAGCTTATTCCCTGAGTTTCCGGGAGCCCTAGTGACCCCCGCCGAATTGAAAGACATTTATGAGGCTATGCACCTCATATTTGGGCGACCTTTCCCTCCGGCACGCCTTCGGGTCCGCTGGTTTTGGAAGGTCCGCTACCGGATCCACGCCGGCGGCTCAGGTCCCAGCACCAGTTGGGCCCCAGGGATTCACAGATGGATCTGGTTCTGCCCTGTCATGCCATGTCGACCTTCCCCAGTGCCGGTCCCAAGGACAATGCTCCCAGCACCGCCTTCCCCAATTACGTCCCTGACACGGAGGGTCATCACCCAACGCCACCTGTGGCGCTGACTGGATGAATGCCTTCTAGGCCAGAGCCTGGGCCCTATTCTTATGGGCTAGGACTCTAGGAGGAATGGGAGGAGTTACTGGATCCTGCAAAATGCAGCCCTATGATACCAACATGGACTGGTGTGAGGATTTGGCAGACACCAGCAGACAGAATACATCTCCAGATTCCGGCATTCTCTCCAATGTTGCTACAGAGCTGGGAGCTTCCTTCGCAATGTTGGTGAGGAGAGCGGCTGAAGTCCTGGACCTTAGCTTGCCCGCGGTGGCAGTCAAGACTAATTTATTGGTGGAAGTGCTTCAGCCGGCAGTGTCCCCTTTAGAACTGCTTCTCCCATTTAACAAAGCAGTTACTGATGTCTTGCTTGGGACTTGGTCCAAGCCCAACACAGAGACTCCTGTGAACAGGACAATTGCCCAGTGCCCCGCTTGAGGGGACCCTAAATTCCTCATAGGACACCATATCCTGGAGAGCTTGGTGGTCCAAGTCTCCACTTACCACGTAAATCCTGGCGCTTTCCCAACCGCACTGCCGGATTGGGAATCCCATGAGGCTGGACAACTTAGGCAAGAAAGTCTGGCATTGGGGTCGGAGAACACCGCATGCCTTTAGGGAGGCTGTTCCCATGCTCTGTGGGCTACAGTTGAGCAGCTGCTGCCAACAGTCACAGAGGATGCCCAGGCCATGCTCTCCCAGGCTGTTGCAGACAGGGGGGATGCATCCAAGTGCCACATTAGATGTGAACTGGACACCACTGACTCACTAGGCAGAATAGTTTTGTCACAGTTCCTGCAGCACCATGCCTAGTTGAAGACTACTGCCTTTTTTGGGGATGTCCAAACATCACTTATGGACATGCCCCTTGCAAACATTTGTCTCTTTGGAGACAAGGCGGATTCGGTGCTGGAGCTCTTTAAGGACATGCAGGCTACAGCCAGGTCCTTTCTATCTTTCTATGGCCCCACATCACCCTCAATCTGCCTTTCGCTCCTGTCGTGGCTATGGGAGAGACTTCCAGCCGCACCAGTTCCCTCCCAGACACCGAGCCGTGCATGCTCCCTAGCCTCTGCATGGCTGAGGGCACTGGTACCCACATATCTAGTGGGTCAGGTAGCCAGTGGTCTTGTCAATCCAGCCCCCCCCCCCCCCGCCGCAGCTGCAGCCTCCAAACCCTCCTAATCTACCCCATTACCAGCAGGTTATATCCTGCCCTACTGGCAGTCCCTAACATCAGACAGGTGGGTTTTGCAAATTGTCTGAAGGGGCTACTCCCTCCCCTTCATGACTACCCCTCCTTCCATGCCACAATCTCACGACCGGCTGATGGAGGATCATATATCCCTTCTCCACAAGAAGGTCACTGCTCTCTTGGCCAAGGAAGCCATAGAGAGGGTGCCGGTGTCAGAAGTGGGTTGTGGTTGTTATTTTCCCTTTTTTCTGGTCCCCAAAAAGGATTGAGGCCTTCGTCCTAGACCTGCCAACCCTCAACTACTTCCTCAAGAAGAAGAAGTTCAAATTGCTCACTTTAGCACAGGTCCTGTCTTTCCTGGTCCCAGGAGACTGGATGGTAGCTTTGGACTTGCAGGACACTTATTTCCACTTTTCTGTCATGCCTGGCCACTGTTTGTTACCTATGGTTCTCTGTGGGCCACAAGCACTTCAGTTCACAGTACTCCCTTTGGGCCTTACCAGCGTCCCTCGCTTGTTTCCTTAGGTGATTGGAGTGTTTGCAGCTCATCTGCGGAGATCAGGGGTGCAGTCTTCCCCTATCTCGATGACAGGCTGTTGTAGGCGGGCTTGCTCCAGGCTATCGTCTCCCACCTCCAGACTACAGCGAATCTCCTGCAGTTGCTAGGGTTCACTATCAACATGGCAAAGTCATACCTGAATCCCTCTCAGACGCTCCCTTTTATTGGAGCTGTTCTGGACACAATGCAGTTTTGGGCTTATCTTCCAGAGCGACGAGTCCAGGATATTCAGGCTATGATACCCATATTTTAGCCTCTGTCCTGGATTTCGGTGAGGCAGACCCGGAGGCTGTTGGGACTCATGGCCCCCTGCAACCTGCTGGTAACTTGTATAATGGCGTATACAGGCACTGTATTGGGACCTGAAGTTTCAATGGGCACAACATCAGGAGAAGCTTTCCGACTTTGTCCAGATCACAGAGTGAGTGGCGAAAAATCTGCAGTTGTGACTGACGAACTGCGATTGAGAAAGAGGCAGACCCCTCTCCCTTCCCCAACCAGATCTCACAGTAGTGACAGATGCATCACTTCTGGGATGGGCTATGCATCTGGGAGAGGTGGAGATCAGAGGACGCAAGATGAGCAGATGGAGGTTCAGAAATGTTTGGATTGATTTGCACCCCCTGCTGAGTGAATTTTCCCTTTTCTCACCTGTTTACCAATGGTAAAAGATTTATTCAAGACCCTAAATGTGGAATTTGTAGGTAAGATATTATCTGACCATTCTGCTGTTGCTGTCTACAACTATCGACAGGCCACTAACTGGTAGATCATCATGGAGGTCACAGCTTTTAAATAGAATGCTGGCTTAGTGGGAGATTCAGTAATTGAATGGGAGGCCTTTAAGGTGGTTATTAGAGGGATGTGCAGTGTATGTGGAGTTACAGCAACATTGATGAAGGCGCCAACAACTCGAGATGGTACTAGTAGGCAAGGATAAAAGGGAGGGTTGCAGTACAAAACTCTTTAGAGTTAAGAGAAAATTATCTATTTTCTGGAAGAGAATGCTTTGTTTAGACTATTGTACATATTGTGCCACAATGCATGAGAAATGGGATAAGTCAGGCCGCATGCTGGTACAATAGCTCTCTAAATAAAAAAAAAAGCATGCATTGATCAATGATATCTTTGCTGAATAGTATTCTTCAGTAGATCTGTGTCTGTTAGAGAGAACTGTGCTTACGGCTTTGACGCCAGATTGGAGGGAAGACTGGAATTCGTCACCCGTCTTCCTACTGCACTGAAGTTTATGCCCGGTGGGTAAAATACAGGGACAAATATGATCCCTTCACCTGAGTTCTATGCCACTTAGATAAATTGCTGTCACCTCTTAGATTATTGGCCATAGCCCCATCTTTTGTCCGCCTTAACCTGAGTTGGTTTTCTTCCTGAGCTGCAGCACATCACCCATTTTTTCTAGACTAGATCATGTAATCCTGAAGAGTCTTGGATGTCTGCATTGACTTCTCTGGATATCCTCAGATCATTTGATAAGCTGAACTAGGATTCCTCCATGAAGTTTTGAAGGCAATACATTTTTGGGCTTCAGATAATGCGATGGGTTATACTCCCATATTCTAAACCCAACAGTGATATTGTGCACGGGTCGAGTAATCTCTGGCAGTTGGCACTGTACCTGAAATGATTGCCCCCATCCAGTCTGTTATTTAATTTGGCTCTGGCACCCTGGGCATGTCAAGTCCAAGGTTTGAAAGGGGACAGCAGAAAGCTGCTTGGCACGTTACATCTTGCATTCTATGCTGATGATTTCCTGCCATATTTGGGAGACCCCTGAAGAACCTGGCTCTCACAATCTGTTTATTTGAGACCTTTTCCAGCTTGTCCCTCATAAAGGTTCATTGAAATAAATCTTTTCTATTTCTTTTGAGAAAAGGCAATACAAATGCCATTGTATGCCCCTGACACACAACTACTTTAGGTCCCATATACATTCAGTCATTTAGGAATTAGGATTTACCACCAAAGTGGGGACTGTATGATGGCAATTTGAAGAGCGCTATTCCAGCATTATACATTATAGGTATTTTGGAGGTGTCTGTCCCTTTCAGTGATGGGACGGATTGTACTTCAAAAGGTGGTGGGGCTTCTTCCCTGCTTCTTGCATTACTTGGTCAGTCTCCCAGCAGGACCACCAGCGAGTTTCTTCAAGACACTTCACTCTCCATTTGTCACATTGATATGGGCTAGCAGAAGGCCAAGGATTGCATTTGGGAAAACTCACACTGTTACTGTTTGAGGGTGGAATGGAAAACCTAATTAAAAAATATATATTATTTTGGAAGCACAGCTGCAGTGGGTAGTATGGTGGCTAACAAGGGAAATAGGCAGAGAGAATAGGTTCCTGACTCAGTCACGGGCTCAAGACCCCTTAGCCTTTGCTTTTTTGGGCAGGCAATACAAGTGCAATGCACTTGTTATCTTGTGTGCATGGGTCATCACTGGTAGAAGAGATTTATTGGGGAAACTGGTGGGTAGATGACGTAGGCCAAAGGGGTATCCTTGTACTGCTCAGTTTTAGGTTGCATAATCAACATGGTTCTGATACAGACCGACAGGTCCCCACTTGCCCTTCACTGATGTCAATATTGACTTCATCGCACCGCAGGCTCTCGCATACACCGATTACATCCTACTCAACTTTCACCTGGACAACCCCAATGACCAGAACCCCGCATCCCTTCTGGAGAACCTCATCACCATCGGACTCAAGCAGCTAGTCACCTCTCTGACCCATGCAGCAGGATACACACTTGACCTCATCTTCTCCGCCAGGGAAAACATCACCTACAGCCACACCTCCAAACTCCTCTGGACCAACCACCACTGCTGGAACTTCGCCTTCACCAAACCCTCACTGGCCCTCCCCCACCGCAGCTGGAACAAGGTCACCGAAGAACATCTCACTGCCTCCCTCAGTACTACCACACCGCTGACATCCACCGACGCTAATGCCTCAGAACGCAACCTCCACCAATGGATCCCCATCTGCTCTGTCACTCTGGCACCCCTCAATAAGCCCCCAGCAAGCAACACTCCAAGAAAGGCTGTTGGTTCACTCCTGCCCACTGAGATTCCAACCGCAGCTGTAGACGACTGGAGAAGAGATGGAGGAACAACAAAACCCTGGAAGCTCACGCAACCTTCAAAGCCTCCGTCACCGCACACCACCTCCTCCTCAAAACCACAGAGAAAACGGACCTCCTAGACAGAATCAATGCCTTAGCACACAACAGCAAAGAATTCTTCACCATCGTCAAGGAGCTTGCCAGGCCCAACAGCGAGACCACAGACATCCCACCCTCACAAGACCTCTGCAACAAATTCGGCAACTTCTTCTACCGCAAGATCAGGCAGATCTATGACAGCTTTGACACCCAAGACCCTCCCACCATGCCCAACATCACCGCACCCAACCATGCCACACTCCAAGAGATCCTGCTCAACTGGTTCCCGCTCACCACAGATGACACACTCAAGACCATGAAGAGCATCCACTCTGGAGCCCCTTCGGACCCATGCACTCACCTCATCTTCCATAGAGCAGCCACCTCCATCGCCCACAAGCTACGCCTCACCATCAACTGCTCCATCAAGATGCCGCCTTCCGCGATGGCTGGAAACACACAGAGATAAACCCCCTGCTCAAGAAGTCATCTGCTGACCCGCCAGACCTCAAGAACTTCAGACCCATCTCCCCTTCCCAGCCAAGGTCACAGAGTAGGCCATCAACGCCCAACTCAAGTTTATCAACCACGTCCTGGACACCTCTCTATCCGGCTTCCGAAACAAACACAGTACTGAGACCACCCTCCCCACCACCACCGACAACATTCGAGCCCTCCTCGGTGGGGGTGAAACAGCAGCCCTCATCCTTCTGGACCTCTTGGCCACCTTCTACACCGCACCCCAATCATGAGACTACACAGTGCCAGCATCGCAACAAGGCCTTAGCCTAGAACCACTCCTTCCTCACCAGTCGACGACAGCGAATCAGACTACCACTGTTTCTCTCAGATCACACAGAGATTAGGTGTGGAGAGCCCCAGGGCTCCTCCCTAAACCCCACCCTCTTCAATGTCTACATGGCCTCGCTCACAGCCATCGTCAGGAACCATGAACTCAACATTGTCTCCTACACCGACAACGCCCAGCTGAGCCTCCCCCCTCACCAATGAACCCACAGCCACCAGAAACAACTTCCACAGTCGGATGAAGGTCGTCACCATCTGGATGAAAGACCGTTGCCTCAAACTCAACTAAGACAAGACCGAAGTCCTCATTCTGGGACCCACCCACCTTAGCTTCAGACGACTCCTGTTGACCCGCCGCACTAGGAACGCCCCACTTCCATGGACCACACACAAAACTATGGCATCATACTGGACTCCGCGCTCACAATGAACTGCCAGATCAATGATGTATCCTCATCATGCTTTTTCACGCTTCGCCTGCTTTGAAAGACATTCAGACGGATTCCCACCAAATTCAGAAAGACAGTCACCCATGCACTCATCAGCAGCAGCAGACTCGACTACGGCAATGCACTCTACGCCAGCGTCAACCAGAAGCTCCTCAGGAAACTACGGAACATTCAAAACGCATCAGCCAGACTGGTCCTCACTCAACATTCCCCGCAGCAGCCACAACACCGAACACCTTTGAGAACTCCATTGGCTTCCAGTCAACAAAAGAATCTCCTTCAAGCTCCTCACACATGCCTACAAAGCCCTCCGCGACCCAGGACCAACATACCTGAACCACCACCTCTCGCCCCCACCAGACACCTTCGCTCCACCCATCTGGCCCTGGCCACTGTCCCACGGATCCGCAAGACCAGAACCAGAGGAAGATCCTTCTCCTACCTCGCCATCAAGACCTGGAACACCCTGCCTCTCCACCTCAGGCAATCCCCGTCGCCGACACAATTCAGGAAGGATCTAAAGACCTGGCTCTTTTGTCGTGTAGTTCCTATATTACCTATACAGGATTCTGTGCACCCCCGTTAGCCTGTCTGTTTAAGATAGCTCATAGTGACACTATAATCTCCTTTTATCAAGGAGAGAACAGATTCTGGCAACCTCAGAATATGACAACCCTGATCCCTCAGAATCGTGGAAACAATATACTACCTTTCGCTCAGTCACTCGTGCTCACTTCGTTTGTCTCAGAGATACACAGAATAAACATACTGGGAGTTTGTCAATAAAGATTTATTGAACAGTTGTTATCCTAATGTAGAATAGATGAGCTGCAACAACCATTAGACAGTAGTAGAGATATATGATTAGAAGCACTAAGAAAGTAAATGGATGGTACAGTTCTACCATTTTGCAATAATCATGAATACATACAAGTATATAGAACACATGATAAAAAGTGCATACTCCCATGATGCCTCCCTACCTAGATGTACGTAAATGTACGTACATCGGTGTAGGTGTTATGCCAAGAATCCCTCTGGGATTTAGTCAACCCCATTACCTGAAAATGAGAGAATATGGGACCCCGTCCTGGTCTCGAGTTGGACACCCCACTAAGGCTGTTAGACCACTGCGAGCTGGAGTGTCTGCATGCAGGAACCTCAGCGTCTCTGGTCAGAGTGTCAGCCAGGAAGTCTCAGTCTCCTCTGTCTGTCTAAGCAAGACATGATGTATATATAACCATAATTCTCCCCAGGGGTTCCAACCTTGCTGTGTTACTGTGTCGGTCTAAAGGATGACGTTGGGCCTGAACTTTATACAGAGATATACATATAGATGTTAGTCCTGATGTCAGTCCTGCTGTGCTTCCATGATGTCTCATGCATAATGTAGGAGATTCGAACTAAGGGGAAACCCGCGTCCTGATGCAGTGTGGTATCTAGGTAAAAGGTCAGTCCCTATGAACCGTTATGTATGTAATGTAGGGAAGAATATAGGTGAAAGGTTGCAACGTTACCTGCGCCCATATAGAGTACCTATGTGGAATATAACACCCACTCCTCTTCCGACTGGACGACATATGTAACTTATTACTGTACTACTAGGCTAACTAGATATTGGTACGCACAAAGTTTATAAAAACATCTCTTTAGCCAAAATTTTTAAATCTAAAAACTTCAAAATGTTAAAAGAAAATGTTTGCAAGTTATAGCTTCTAAAAGTGTCCGTAGTTATAGTCCGAACCTCTATAAGCATTAGAAAGCCATGTATGCCCAACAAATGAAAGGAATGTCAATGTCCATTTTGTCTTTGAGTTCCAAATTTGAGCTTGTTTAAAAAAGGGCTAATTTCTTCCAGCACACGACGAGCCAAATGAATCAATTGTGTATGTGTCCTGGCTGGTAGATGCAACATTTTTGCTGCTTGCTTCCGCAGTAGACGGCCCCTGTAGCACCTTGCAGAGTATGTCAATTGAGCACAGATGATGTTCCAGACTGTCCGCAGCCGGTGCTGGGGCAGCCTGTGCCCCGTCCAAATCCTGGAAATCAGTGGAGGAGCCGGTGTTAATACCAACAGGTGCAGTTACTACCTGCGGTGGCTCAAGGAATGCTGCCATCAACATTGTAATACGCTGATGACACTGCAGAACATCGGCCGTTATCGGGTCCAGTAGAGTATTCACGTCCAGTTGCGCACATGATGGGAGTGTCAAACAAAGGTCTAACACACATTCTTCTCCGCAAAACAGGCATCGGAGGACAGGTAAGATGCAATCCATCTCGTCGAAATGACAAGAACCAAAATGCACTTCGTTCTCTTAGGCGAGGCATGCCTAGATGCTGTACCATGCGGTCACGGTATTTACACTCCAGGAGTGTTTTTTTCCATCTCCTTGGTGACTGGGACATCCATTGCGTAGCAAATAGAAAACAATCAGGAGACCTTCTATTAGGAACAGGATTAGCGGAAGTCCTCCAAAGATGCTTCCGAATACGGAGTGTATGAAGTTTGGTATAACTCCAATTACCATCTGAAAGGTGCCTAGAAGTCCAGAACCTATGGTCTTACATAGGTGTACCATGCCTGCCGTATCAAACATGTTAAAGATACGATTTGCAAATTCTGCGAAATGGAAAGGGCAGTTTGTATGGATAAGCGCCTGTATCTCTGCCGAAGACCTTGCGATCTGGAGATCAACAGTCTCTCGAGCGGAGGTTAAGGGCACAAACTTCTGTAAAAGCATGGCTTTCATTCTGGTTAGAGTATCAAACCGTATTAAAGAAACATTCAGTGAAGGCCATAACGGCGCCTCCCTGACTGTATGTGTCGGTGGAAACAATACTTGCATACAACAATTAACGCTAGAGCTCACGGTTACCAGATATGCAATGCCCGGGAGTATTCCGCAACATTCCGCAGCAGCCTTGATTGTTCAGCATCAAGTAACTCCCATTTGAAAGTAGCCCGAATTCTGGAGTAATCACTGCAGCTGGGGCACCCCTCAGATGACAGGACAAGTTCGCTACAGAACCATTGCAAGCTCCGTGCAGGATTATATCCTGACATATGAGTGATCAACTTAAAGAGTTCTCACAGTTTGTACCGCTTAGAAACACTTCTCTATCCCCACTCCGGCATCGAAATCTGTATGGTAATTCCCAAGATTCCTTAATGTTTTCCTTACCCATTGTTTCATATTTGCCTGCCTGCTTTTGTTCAAGGCAATACTGAAACTGATAAGTAGTGACCGGTAGAGTTATGTGGCCATGGATTAGCCATTCTGTGGGTGGTTACTCTGCCTCTGTAAATGGTAATCTATCCAGTTTTTCTATACGCAGCATTGTATATTTTGCTCCCCCTTGTGCCATTTCTATCTGTTTATCTGTTAGATTGTATTCAGAAAACAGAGACGTGCTGTTGATAAAATGCCAAGGCACATGGCCTGCACGCAAAGATTGCAGCGTCCAGCTTAACAACATAATATAACGTAATTAAGATTGCCCGTGTTGTAATATGGCCAAATCTTGTTCTAGTATGTCTATCGCAGAAGATACAATGTTGCCTAAGGAATATATCCTGGAGGTCAATGTAGTTAACCCATTGTCTACCACTGCTAGAGATTTTTCTAGATTTATACGGTCTATCTCAGGTAATCTCTCAGCGGCCTCTTGTTGGGATATTTTCCATATTTCATTGTAGGCAGCATAAATCAAACGTTTCTGACGTAGCTCCCTGGGACCTAGTAAAAAATCCCTAATATCCACATCCTGTGACAGTAAGGATAAGTGTTGTTCCACCTGTATGAGTGTTGAGGTTTTTAGCCATTCAAGGCATAACTTCCCAAAACTGTAGGATGTCACTACCCCTGGATGTTCTCTCTGTACATAACGGGGCTCTTGCCTATGGGCACTGAGCGCTTCGGTTTTGCCCATGAATCTCTCCTGACAACTATTGGTGTCTGTCGGCCAAATCAACCATTTCTTCCAATCAGGGTCTTATCTATTGTATTGTATAATGTCATTGATTGTAATCCCTTTCTGTGATGTTTCTTTACCCTCGGTGTGTGATGGATTTGGCAGCCGAGGTGTGTTCAAGTCTTTGTTCTTGGCTAGTCCAAGGCAAGACGTCTGTTGGCACTGTCTCGTTCAAAAACATGATCTGTTAGGGAATAAGGCATGCTCTAAATAAAGCTTCTGTTCTCTGACCTTGCCATTTTCTAGTACCCCAGACTGATTTTAAGTCTATGGTGTCTTTCCATAAGTCGTAACCTTGTTCAGACAACTGGGCAATAAAGGATGCAGAGTAAATCTGTTTGGACTTCGTTAACATATACTTCTGTGCTGATTTGGTGCAACCTTATAATAATAAGAGACTGGGTCAGACATATTAAACCGTGAAAAATATGGAAACTTTTGTGTAGATGTTTTTGAACTGCCTTTCGGCGGTGTTGGACAATGTTCCCACTGGTGGTATGTGAACACATTTCTAGGATTAGAAGATTTATGCAAAAAATGATGCCCATAATGTTGAAAACAATACATTGTTTCGAAATCTGATGTGCTTTCCAATGTTTCACTATTACAAAATGCAGCAGATTTTTCTAAATCAGATAACATGTTATTTACAGTTTCGAAATTCCAATCATCAGAAAATGTACTTCAGGTAATGATATCACTTAATGATATTTTAAATAAATGTGGAATTTTTAAAAGTTCGGTCGTATCAAATATATAAAAATCAACCTTCTCCCAAACTATACCATCAGGTATAGGAACTGATGTAATGTTCACTAATGACAAGTCTCTTTGTTCTGGATGAGATGATTGGTGTGGTTTCAAAATTAAATTCACCTTTTGGGCTGCAGAGCTTTTTCGAAGGTATTTTCCAATAATAAGAATGCTAAAAACTATTACTAAGCCTACCCAAAAAGAAAGAAAAGTATCCCGGTGATTACCCATAGTTCTACCTAAGGTGACACCAGGTAAGTCTTTTTAAGAACATTCCGATAGTCTTGCGTGGTTTTTGGGCTGGCATCGTTTCCGGTTCACTTGGATCCAAAGAAAATGTATCAAAGTTTATAAAGTAGCCAGAAGCAGTTCGCTCAATTGTTGGTATTGCATCAGGATTTGTTAAAGTCGTAGTTTTCTCATGTTGAGGCATGTTGATGTAAACATCCATATTTGGTCGTATTGCAATTTGCTGTTCATTGTGGTTCTGAATTTGAACTTCAGGTTCAAGAGGAACAAGTTCCATAGCATTATTGCATAGTCCATCATTCCGTGCTGGAGACCCTTTGAACGTGATGAGTCTTTCCGTTTGAACTTCTTGAATTGTAGCAAGAGGAGGGCGTCTGCTACTTTGGAGTCCACGTGGCCTACTACTCAGTATCGGCCACAGAGTGTGGTTTGATTAGGTCGATTGAGACAAATTTTTTCTCCTTTTTTCCGGCAAGAGGCGGTAGAAGTACAGTTCTTGTTCCTCCAACTGCTAGAACCTGTACTGGCTTTCTGTAGGATGGCCCAAATTCTTTCTTGTTTGCTTTTTTCTCACTGACCAGTTCCCCGACTTTTGAGATCCAGACAGGTCTTGCTGTGACTGATTTGACTTCCCCAGTGGTGGTCTGCTTCAGGTGGAAATTACTTTGTTGTGTCCTGGATTCTTTTAGATCCTGTAAAACAGCCAAACGATCATGGATGTCAGAAGGTTTTTCATCCGCTACTGCGCCTTCACAATCAAGATCAGGTACCCACATTCTTGTCCCAAATAGGATCTCACATGGAGTGACTCCCCCTAGAGAACTTATTGGCATGTTGTTCAAAGCTCGCTACACTCCATACAGATGTTTTACCCAGGTCTCACCCATGCCTAATACTCTTGCTGTTAAAGACTGCTTTAAGTCTCGGTTTTTCCTCTCCAGGACTGAATTTCCCTCGGGATGATCCGGAGAGGAGTACCGCAATGCTACACCCAATCCTCGCATGGCCTCCTTGTAAGCCCGAGAGCTAAACGCAGGGCCCTGGTCAGAATGTAATGTGCCAGTTGCGTATGTCCCTATAAAAACTTTCACATCTTTTATAACAGTTCGAGCGTCAGCTGAGCGCTGGGGCCACACCCATAAGAATCTTGAGCAGGAATCCACTGCAACCATGATATACCTGTAAGCCCCATCTCTTTGTAAGGGGCCGCAGAGGTTCCATCCATCAATTGTGTGTCTTTTGCTTTCTCGCCCTAAGTGCACCAGGTATGCCCAGACATGGGTCCTGGGCTCACTGTGCCACTGGAATCAAGCTATATACAGGGTCAAGAATGATTTGCATATGGCCAGGTTTAAACTGGGGTGGCATGGTTCGCAAAAGAATGATGGATTTAACCCAGATCTCTTGACTGGGGGTGAATGTTTTGATTTGTTCTGCATTCCATCCATCAATTGTGTGTCTTTTGCTTTCTCGCCCTAAGTGCACCAGGTATGCCCAGACGTGGGTCCTGGGCTCACTGTGCCACTGGAATCAAGCTATATCACAGGGTCAAGACAGATTTGCATATGGCCAGGTCTAAACTGGGGTGGCATGGTGAGCAAAAGAATGATGGATTTAACCCATATCTCTTGACTGGGGGTGAATGTTTTGATTTGTTCTGCATTCCATCCATCAATTGTGTGTCTTTTGCTTTCTCGCCCAAAGTGCGCCAGGTATGCCCAGACGTGGGTCCTGGGCTCACTGTGCCACTGGAATCAAGCTATCACAGGGTCAAGACTGATTTGCATATGGCCAGGTGTTAGACCTGGCATCTTTGGCGTGGTTACCCCTGACTTTTTGCCTCTACCTCCTGTGTTTTTTGATGCGATGCTGGATTTCGTTTTTGCTGGTTTAGATGCTTTGGGCACTTTGCCACTGCTGATCAGTGTCAAAGTGCAAGTGCTCCCTTGGTAAATTGTTATATTGATTGGTTATCCATGATTGGCATATTTGTTTCACCTGTTAGCCCCTAGTAAAGTGCACTGCGTGTGCCAGGGCTGGTGATTCAAATGCTACTAGTGGGCTGCAGCACTGATTGTGCCACCCACAGGAGTAGCGCTAAAATGATGTCTTATGCCTGCTTGCAGTGCCTATGTGCAGTCCAGGACTGCCATGTCGACCTGGCCAGTGCACCCACTGACCAGACCTTATCCTTCCCTTTCTGTACATGTCAGGCATCCCTATGGTGGCCCTAGGTACCCCCCTGGGCTGGGTGCAGTGTATCTGAAAGGTAGGGCATGTACTGAGGTGTGTAACATGCCCTGGTAGTGAATTACAGCCATTTTCGTTTTTCACTGCTGAGAGGCTATCTTGCCCATAGGATAGAATGGGGAAGGCTGTTTACATGCCTATCTTCCCATAAGGGCAAGATAGAAAATCCAAGTTTGGTATCTCTGTGTTCAGAATTTAATTATACATCTTTTTAGCAAGATGGTTTTTAAATTCACTGTGTGAGAATAGCACTTTTTAGAAAGTAGCTATTCTCCTGTTTAACCTTCCTGTGTGCCTGTGTGCTGGTTGGCTGACTGGTGTCATGTGATGGGCTAGGTGGCTCCAGGAGCCTGGATGAGTCAGCAGCAGGGTGAATAGGGAGATCTGCTTTAGATGGGTGGGAGGAGTAGTCCCTGGGTTTGAATAGGGCTGCCCCTGACAAACACAATGCTGGCTCCACCCCCTGCTGGCCAAGCTGAGGACTCTGCCTCTGCTGGCACAAAGAAAGCTCCACCTCCTGCTGAGTGTCTAACGACCCTGCCCCTCACTCTGAAAGGAACCAGGTGCTCCAGAGCAGAGCACACCCAGGAACCGGTTTGAGCAGGGGAATCACCCACTGGAACAAAGAGAGACAAAGACTTGGAGGGGTATAAGAAGAGGACCCCAGGCACCTAAAACTTTAGATCACTTTGGAACTAAGAAGAAACCTCTGCCAAGGAGAAAGCTGAAAAGGACTGAAGAGGAGAAGACTGCCTGCTTGCTGTTTTGCTTTGCTGCCAAGGAGAGGGGAAGGACTTTGCTGTGTCCCCTTCTTTTGATTCTGATCTCCAAGGGCCTGAGAAGAGCTGGCTCCCTGTTAAGAAGTCCCAGGAACAAAAGGACTTCACCACCAGCTCCCCTGGAACTCTGCTGAAGGAGTTCTGGTCTGCCTTGGAGTGCTTGCCCAGTCTTGGGGCCTCAGGAGGTCGTTGTGCTGTGTTTTGGGAGCTGGGAAGCAGAAGCATGAAAAGAGTAACTGGTACCCAACGCATCATCCGATTGCGTGTCGCAAGAACGAGAGTGCGTGGAAAATCACCATCGCAACACGCAGGGTCCCCGCATCACCGAGTGTGTCGAGCATCGTCCCGAAGCGTGAAGATTCCTGACATTGCGAGGGTCGTCGCAGAACCAGTTTGCGAGCCGCACCACCACCGGTGCGTGAAAGTCTCCAGTCATCGTGTGTGTCGACGCAGAGTCCCGTTCCGTGGCGCATCGAGAGTTGCGGCCCCGGAAGTCAACGCTGCGCCGCGCATCGTGCCACATCGAAGCGTGTCGCATCGAACCTGTGCGTGAAGCTTCCCCCTAAGAAACCTACGCAACGAAGGCCAAAGTCATCGCATCCTCCCCTTACAGATCGGAGCCGGCGCATCCACCTCTGCTGCGTGAAGCAGGGCTGCTGCAAAGCCTCCCCAGGATCTCAGGAGTATCGCATCGCCTTTGCCATCTTCCTTGTGATAGCTTTTGGGAACCTTATCGCAACTACAGGTACTGTTGGGCACGAGAGTGTCGCATTTTGTGCATTAAGAGTCGCATTGTGCAAGACACTGACTTTTACATCCTGGAGTACTGTCTGCAAACTCTTGAACTATCTTTAAAGTAACCTTTTTGAATTGTATGTTGGTTTGTCTGTAGTATTTGGTCTTGTGAAGTTTTTAGTAAAGATACCTTATTTTTCTAAAACTGGTGTGGAGTAAATCTGTGGTGTTTTCACTGTGTTACTGTGAGTGTTGGTACAAATACTTTACACATTGCCTTTGATAGCCTAGACTGCTCAGGCCAAGCTACCTAGAGGGTGAGCAGGGGTTATCTTAACAGTGTATCCCCCTTTCCCTGACTAGAAGCAAGGGTCCCTACTTGGACAGTGGTACCTACCCTGCCAACTAGAGACCCCCAGATCTAACATTGGTGGTCAGCGGTGAGGATTGAACTTGCATTTGTACTTGACCCACAGTAATTGGTGTACATCACTAGGAGTGCAGACCAATAGACAACCACATACTGTATTATTTTTTTATTCTATTTTTGAGTAACTCTTCAAGAGCATCATGTCTCAGGTGGCAACAAGTGAGAGGGCAGAATTGGAGTTTTCCATTGCGGATTTATATTCATACAAAGTTGAAGATCTCAAGCAATTCTGCAAAGACCGTGGTTGCTCTTTTAAAAGCGGAGCTAGAAAGGATGTGCTACAAAGAGTCCTGAAGGCCTGGTGGGAGGCCCAAGAGGAAAGTGATGCAAATGAAGAGGATGGTTTTGTTCCCCAAGATCTGCCTGTGGGCAGACCAGTCTCAAGGGCTGGCAGCTCCCATTCCAGTAGGGGGCTCACTCCAGAGGAGTTGGAGGAGAATCAAAGGGTGAGAAACCATGAATTGGAAATAATGAAAATGAAAATGAAGCAATCAGACAAGGCGGCGGAGGAGAGCAAGAATGCCCATGCCTTGGAGGAGAAGAAGTTGCTTCTGGCTCATGAAGTGAGCATGAGAGAACTGGACATCAAGGCCAAGCAGGTGGAGTCCGGTTCGAATGGTGGCAGCGCACAGCCAGTGCAGGGGGGTAAAGTATATATCCCCAAGGATTTAGTGCAGAATTACAATAGGAGTGAGGATATCTATGCCTGGTTTACATCATATGAAATAGCATTGAGAATGAATGGTGTGCCTGAACAGCATTGGGGGGCGGGCCTGTGGAAACATTTTGAGGCTTCTGGGAGGAGTGCTCTAGAGCCCTTAGAATTAGCAGGTGCCATGACCTATCCCAATATGAAGGAGGCCCTATGTCTCAGGTATGGACTTACTCCAGAGCAGTATAGACTGCAGTTTAGGAACTCCAAGAAGAAAGAGTCTGAGACTTGGATGGAGTGTGTGAATCTGTACTCGCGGGAACTGGAGGGTTGGATGAAGGGCAGCAAGGTAACTGATTATAAGGGGTTGTTGCATTTAATTAGTTGGGAGCACTTGAGTAGTCTATGTGTTCCAGAGCTGCGCCAGCATCTTTTAGACAGCAAGCTGACGGACCCCATTGAGCTTGCTAAGGAGGCGGACCGCTGGACCAGTACCAGGGTCCACAGAGGAATTGTGGGTACCATTGCCAAAGGTGGGCAGGGTCCCCAGCAGAAGAGTGGGGGGACAAGGGTAACCAAAAGGAGTTCTCACAAGGTCCCCAAAACAGTTCCCAGGGTAACCAGTCCCAGCCCCCCAAGTCAAAACCCAAACCAACCTGGCCCCCTAAGGGCAGGTCGGATAACAAGGGTCCCATTAGGTGTTATCACTGTCAGGAATTGGGTCACAAGTCTCCTGTGTGTCCCAAGAAATCCCAGGCACCCTCTGGTGTTCCAACCCGGGGTATAGCTAGTGTAGCTTTTGGTGGGGATTTAATTTCTAGCGATTTGGAGGGATTAGCAGTTATGTCCCTTGTCTCTTTAGGAGACACAGAGATGGTCCAGGAAACCCCTGTCCCTGATAACACTAAGAAGTACAGGCAGTGGGTGACCATCAATGGGAAGAGGGTGGAGGCTCTCAGGGACACTGGAGCCAGTGTGACCACGGTCAGGTGTCAGTGGGTCCCTGAGGAGCTGATCATTCCCGATGTACTTCACCCTGTAGTGTCAGCTGACAACTCTGTGCGCCTCTGCAAGGTAGCACATGTTCCCTTTGAGTGGGGGGGGGGGTCTCAGGTCCTCTCAGAGTTGTTGTGAGTCCATCCATGCCAGTAGACTGTCTGCTAGGTAATGACCTGGAGAGTTCCCCATGGAAGGAGGTGGAACGCCAGGCTCATTTGGAGATGTTGGGTTTGCCTGAGTGGGTCTGTGTGACCACCCGGTCCATGGCAGCCAGACAGGGTTGCGAAGCAGACCTGGAGCCTGAAACAGTGGCCCAGGTCCCTGCCAGAAAGAGGAAGGGCAAGGGGCGTGGTGCGTCCACCCCCACTGTTCCCACGGTCCAGGAAGGAGCAGAACCTGCGGGGGAGGCCCTGGAGCCTACAGGGGAACAGGTAGCTGAGCTGGGAGACATACCTGAGCTGACCCATTGGCAGCAAGAGGGTGGTCCCTCCAGAGAGGAGTTCTGCCGAGCGCAGAAGGCATGCCCTACTCTTGAAGGTCTGCGGCACCAGGCTGCAGACCAGGCAGCAGGTGTTGATCCGAAGAACTTCTTTCTCTACTGGGAGAATGACTTGTTGTACAGTGAGCCTAGGTTTGCTGAGCCCAGTGGATCACGTACCCTGATGGTACCCGCAGGGTTCAGAGACTTCCTACTGGGTCTGGCTCACGACGTGCCGCTTGCAGGACATCTCGGGCAGGACAAGACCCGACAAAGGCTTGCCACCCACTTTTACTGGCCCGGGATGAAGACGGACGTCACTTCCTTTTGTAAATCATGCCCGACTTGCCAGGCAAGTGGCAAGGCTGGAGGAAAATGCAAAGACCCTCTCCAGCCTTTTCCTGTAGTGAGCACCCCTTTCGAGCGGGTGGGAATAGATATTGTGGGGCCACTGGACCCCAGGACCGTCTTAGGCAACAGGTTCATCCTGGTCCTGGTGGATCATGCCACCCGGTACCCGGAGGCTATCCCTCTCAGGACAACCACAGCCCCGGTGGTGGGCCGTGCGTTGATGGGGATCTTTTCCCGTGTGGGTTTCCCCAAAGAGGTGGTATCTGACCGGGGTACCAACTTCATCTCTAGGTATATGAAATCTCTGTGGGAGGAGTGTGGGGTAACTTATAAGTTCACCACTCCTTACCACCCTCAAGGAAATGGGTTGGTTGAAAGGTTCAACCGGACCCTGAAAGGCATGATCATGGGGCTGACAGAGCCCATGAGACGGAAGTGGGGCGTCTTTTTGCCATGCCTATTATTTGCCTACAGGGAGGTACCACAAAAGTCTCTAGGGTTCAGTCCCTTTGAGCTTTTGTACGGGCACCCTGTTAGAGGACCTCTCAGTCTGGTGAAGGAGGGTTGGGAGAAATCCCCTGGGAAAACCCCCCAGGATGTGTTCAGCTATGTGCTGGCCATCCGCAACCAGACACAGCGCTTCCGGGCCCTCGCTCAGGCGAACCTGGAAGCCAGCCAGGATGAGATGAAGAGGTGGTATGACCAGCATACCACTCTGGTGGAATTTCAACCTGGGCAGATGGTGTGGGTGATGGTGCCAGTGGAGCCTTGCGCGCTCCAAGACAAGTGGACTGGGCCATATGAGGTGGTGGAGCGCAAGAGTGAAGTGACCTACCTGATCAACTTGCGGTCTCCCAGGAACCCCATGAGGGTCCTACACGTGAACCGCCTCAAACCCCATTTTGAGAGGTCTGAAATCACAATGCTACTTGCTACAGATGCAGGGATGGAGGAGGATAGCGATCCTCTTCCTGACCTCCTGGAAGCTAAGGAGCAAGATGGGTCAGTGGATGGAGTGGTCCTCTCGCCCACCCTGACCCCAGAACAGCAGAGGGACTGTCGCCATGTGTTGGGTCAGTTTGCATCTCTGTTCTCCCTGACCCCCGGTATCACCAACTGGTGTGTCCATGATGTGGACACGGGAGATAGCATGCCTGTGAAACAGAAGTTTTACCGGGTGGCTGACAAGGTCAGGGCCAGCATCAAGAAGGAGGTTTCTAAGATGTTGGAGCTAGGGGTGATTGATCCCTCCAGCAGCCCCTGGGCTAGCCCAGTGGTACTTGTACCGAAAGCTGCGGCGCCAGGTGCCACTCCAGAACTTAGGTTTTGTGTGGACTACCGTGGGCTCAATGCGGTCACGAAGACTGACGCACACCCCATCCCCAGAGCTGATGAGCTTGTGGATCGGTTGGGAGCCAACTACCTCAGTACGTTTGATTTAACTTCTGGGTACTGGCAGATTGCCTTAACTGATGGGGCCAAGGAGAGGTCTGCGTTTTCAACACCAGAGGGGCACTTCCAGTTCCGTGTCATGCCCTTTGGGTTGAAGAACGCCCCTGCCACATTCCAGAGACTGGTCAACCAGGTATTGTCCGGGCTGGAGCAATTCAGCGCCGCATATCTGGACGACATTGCTGTGTTCAGCTCCACTTGGGAAGAACACTTGCAACACCTCTGCGCAGTGTTGAAGGCTCTGCATAGTGCAGGCCTCACTATCAAGGCCAGTAAGTGCCAGATAGGGCAGGGTTCATTGGTGTATTTGGGACACCAAGTAGGAAGCGGCCAGGTGGCGCCCCTACAAGCCAAGATAGATACCATCCAGGCCTGGGAACCCCCCAAGACCCAGACAGCGGTGAGAGCCTTCTTAGGACTCACCGGGTACTATCGCCGTTTTGTCAAGGGGTATGGCACCATTGTGGCTCCCTTGACAGAACTAACTTCCAAGAAGTTACCGAAGAAAGTGATTTGGACCAGTGCCTGCCAAGAAGCTTTTGATGCCCTGAAGGAGGCCATGTGTACAGCACCTGTACTCAAGGCGCCTGACTTCTCCAAGGAATTCATAGTGCAGACAGACGCTTCTGAGCATGGAGTGGGAGCGGTGCTCTCACAACTAAATGATGAGGACTTGGACCAACCTGTAGCTTTCATTAGCAGGAGGCTACTTCCCAGGGAACAGAGGTGGAGTGCGATTGAAAGGGAAGCTTTTGCTGTGGTCTGGGCGCTGGAGAAGCTGAGACCCTACTTGTTTGGACTCACTTCCGGGTTCAGACGGACCACAGGCCCCTCAGATGGTTGATGCAGATGAGGGGTGAGAATCCTAAGCTGTTGAGGTGGACCATTTCCCTACAGGGGATGGACTTTACGGTGGAACACCGCCCCGGTACAGAACACGCCAACGCTGATGGTCTGTCCAGGTTTTTCCGCCTTAGCGATGAGAACTCCCAAGAGGGTGGGTAGTTCTCCCCACTTTCAGCTGGAGGGGACACGTGTTAGACCTGGCATCTTTGGCGTGGTTACCCCTGACTTTTTGCCTCTACCTCCTGTGTTTTTTGATGCTATGCTGGATTTCGTTTTTGCTGGTTTAGATGCTTTGGGCACTTTGCCACTGCTGATCAGTGTCAAAGTGCAAGTGCTCCCTTGGTAAATTGTTATATTGATTGGTTATCCATGATTGGCATATTTGTTTCACCTGTTAGCCCCTAGTAAAGTGCACTGCGTGTGCCAGGGCTGGTGATTCAAATGCTACTAGTGGGCTGCAGCACTGATTGTGCCACCCACAGGAGTAGCGCTAAAATGATGTCTTAGGCCTGCTTGCAGTGCCTATGTGCAGTCCAAGACTGCCATGTCGACCTGGCCAGTGCACCCACTGACCAGGCCTTATCCTTCCCTTTCTGTACATGTCAGGCATCCCTATGGTGGCCCTAGGTACCCCCCTGGGCTGGGTGCAGTGTATCTGAAAGGTAGGGCATGTACTGAGGTGTGTAACATGCCCTGGTAGTGAATTACAGCCATTTTCGTTTTTCACTGCTGAGAGGCTATCTTGCCCATAGGATAGAATGGGGAAGGCTGTTTACATGCCTATCTTCCCATAAGGGCAAGATAGAAAATCCAAGTTTGGTATCTCTGTGTTCAGAATTTAATTATACATCTTTTTAGCAAGATGGTTTTTAAATTCACTGTGTGAGAATAGCACTTTTTAGAAAGTAGCTATTCTCCTGTTTAACCTTCCTGTGTGCCTGTGTGCTGGTTGGCTGACTGGTGTCATGTGATGGGCTAGGTGGCTCCAGGAGCCTGGATGAGTCAGCAGCAGGGTGAATAGGGAGATCTGCTTTAGATGGGTGGGAGGAGTAGTCCCTGGGTTTGAATAGGGCTGCCCCTGACAAACACAATGCTGGCTCCACCCCCTGCTGGCCAGGCTGAGGACTCTGCCTCTGCTGGCACAAAGAAGGCTCCACCTCCTGCTGAGCGTCTAACGACCCTGCCCCTCACTCTGAAAGGAACCAGGTGCTCCAGAGCAGAGCACACCCAGGAACCGGTTTGAGCAGGGGAATCACCCACTGGAACAAAGAGAGACAAAGACTTGGAGGGGTATAAGAAGAGGACCCCAGACACCTAAAACTTTAGATCACTTTGGAACTAAGAAGAAACCTCTGCCAAGGAGAAAGCTGAAAAGGACTGAAGAGGAGAAGACTGCCTGCTTGCTGTTTTGCTTTGCTGCCAAGGAGAGGGGAAGGACTTTGCTGTGTCCCCTTCTTTTGATTCTGATCTCCAAGGGCCTGAGAAAAGCTGGCTCCCTGTTAAGAAGTCCCAGGAACAAAAGGACTTCACCACCAGCTCCCCTGGAACTCTGCTGAAGGAGTTCTGGCCTGCCTTGGAGTGCTTGCCCAGTCTTGGGGCCTCAGGAGGTCGTTTTGCTGTGTTTTGGGAGCTGGGAAGCAGAAGCGTGAAAAGAGTAACTGGTACCCAACGCATCATCCGATTGCGTGTCGCAAGAACGAGAGTGCGTGGAAAATTTCATCGCGGCACCATCGCAACACGCAGGGTCCCCGCATCACCGAGTGCGTCGAGCATCGTCCCGAAGCGTGAAGATTCCTGACATTGCGAGGGTCGTCGCAGAACCAGTTTGCGAGCCGCACCACCACCGGTGCGTGAAAGTCTCCAGTCATCGTGTGCGTCGACGCAGAGTCCCGTTCCGTGGCGCATCGAGAGTTGCGGCGCCGGAAGTCAACGCTGCGCCGCGCATCGTGCCACATCGAAGCGTGTCGCATCGAACCTGTGCGTGAAGCTTCCCCCTAAGAAACCTACGCAACGAAGGCCAAAGTCATCGCATCCTCCCCTTACAGATCGGAGCCGGCGCATCCACCTCTGCTGCGTGAAGCAGGGCTGCTGCAAAGCCTCCCCAGGATCTCAGGAGTATCGCATCGCCTTTGCCATCTTCCTTGTGATAGCTTTTGGGAACCTTATCGCAACTACAGGTACTGTTGGGCACGAGAGTGTCGCATTTTGTGCATTAAGAGTCGCATTGTGCAAGACACTGACTTTTACATCCTGGAGTACTGTCTGCAAACTCTTGAACTATCTTTAAAGTAAGCTTTTTGAATTGTATGTTGGTTTGTCTGTAGTATTTGGTCTTGTGAAGTTTTTAGTAAAGATACCTTATTTTTCTAAAACTGGTGTGGAGTAAATCTGTGGTGTTTTCACTGTGTTACTGTGAGTGTTGGTACAAATACTTTACACATTGCCTTTGATAGCCTAGACTGCTCAGGCCAAGCTACCTAGAGGGTGAGCAGGGGTTATCTTAACAGTGTATCCCCCTTTCCCTGACTAGAAGCAAGGGTCCCTACTTGGACAGTGGTACCTACCCTGCCAACTAGAGACCCCCAGATCTAACACCAGGTCTAAACTGAGGTGGCATGGTGAGCAAAAGAATGATGGATTTAACCCAGATCTCTTGACTGGGGGTGAATGTTTTGATTTGTTCTGCATTCCATCCATCAATTGTGTGTCTTTTGCAGTGGTCCAAGTAAACACACGCTAGTGCTTTGTCAGATATTAATAATGGTGTCTGCACTGGACGTGTTACGGTGAAATCTTTCGTCTGCTGGCAGATGTCGCATTTCAAGACATAGTCTTTAGTCTGTTTTGTTAATCCAGGCCACCAATATCGTTGTTTCAACAAATAAACGGTCGCCGTAACTCCTGCTTGTGCAGAACCTATCCCTTTGTGTGCTGCTAGAATTAAACCCAATCTACGATCCATGTTTGGAATCCCCCACTCCAGGAATCTGAGCAAATGGAATGTTATTGGCATCTAACTTGTATGAGTATTTGAGTAGAAACTTTGTTGGTAATGCTTTGCTGTTTTTGCGTGAAGCAATGACTGCCACCATAATCTCACAGTCTATTCTCGTTTTTAAATGAGTGATTGCAGCTACAGAAGCTGTGCGTACAGCCTCCTTTGCGGCTTCATCAGCCAATGAATTCCCTTCAATGTGAACGCCATCTCGCTGATGACTCAGTGTATGTATCAAGTGAGCCCTCGGTAGTTCGGTTTTCAACTCCACTACCTGTTCCCATAGCATTTTGTGCTTAATTGTGCCACCTTTTGCATCTTTGAACCAGTTTTGAACTCAGTGCTGCAAATATTCATTATATGACTGCACACAATAAAAGGAATTGCACACAATTAGTGTGGGGAATTCACGATCCATATTTACCAGTGCCAGTATCAAGGTTTTTAATTCTGCCAGCTGTGCCGAGCAGTCTCCTAGAGACTGCGTTTTCGGGCAACTTGGATGGAACTTTCCATCCTGCATGCGACCTTTAACTAATGCACATGCCGCGCTGTATTGTTGCTTACATCCTATGGAGGGTAGAGCAGATCCGTCAGTGTAAATTATATATTCATACTGATCTAGAGGCAATATTTCATTCGGTAGAGGATATTCTTGTTCGTATTGCAGAAATGATTGTGTCTTTAAATATGGGTCGTACCTGTATTCTACATCTGTTGCAGTGAGAGAATTAGCCCATTGTATCCATCTCGGTTGTAAGGCTTTAGCGTTAGGAACGCTCGCCTTTGTTACAACCTTTAAGGCTGGAACTGGAGTCACTACTCTTATTTGTTTCCCTTGAGCCAGTGCTCTTTATCTCACTACAGCAGTCTGTACTGCTGTTAGAATCTTTTCCATAGATGCGTAGCTCATCTCAGCATTTGTGACAAATGTGATTTGTATGCAATTGGTACTGTTTCACCTTCATTATATGTTAGATAGGTGTACCCAGATTGACCCGCAACTATACGGATCACCAGGTTGTGTACGTTTACACGTGTCTGTAAGTGTTTGGAAGCTATCATGTCAGCTTGTAAGGAGCGAAGTGTATCTGTGTGTTCCTGTGTCCATTGTCTAACTGAAAAGTTAGGTTTTATTAAATCGTAGAAAGGTTTTACTCTTTCTGCGTAATCCAAAATGTATGTTCTACCGAAATTTAGGAATCTTAGAATTGATTGTAATTTCTTTATGATTTTGGAGGTTGAAGCAGCGCACATTTTTCTAAAAAAAATGGCTGCTAGGCTTTTCCATTTACTTAAAAGGTTATGTCATAAAAACAGGACACGAAGGTGGGCAATTTTTGACTTTTTAAAGTTGAATTTGTAGCCCTCATATGCAAAACCCAAAATTATGGTATTCACTCTGTTCAAGTGTTCCTCTAGGTCATCGTCCGTTAGATAAATATCATCCACATAGGATAATGCTTCTTCATCCAAAGTTTGAAGTAACTCAGTTACTCTGGCCAAAAACAACCCCGGGCTATTCTTATACCCTTGGGGAAGTCAACAAAATTGATGCTAGGACCCTAGCACTGAGATTGCTATGAGATACCTTCTTTCATGCGCTATATTTTGGCAGTAAAATCCATTTGAGATATCACGTGTCGTTTTATATTTTTTCTGCACAATGTTATTTATTAATGCGGCACTGTGTGCGTTTTGGACTGCAAATGTCTTAGTGCAAGTGTTTAAATGTCTATAGTCTAAAACTAAACGATGTGAATTGTCAGGTTTCATGACCGGAAACAAAGGATTATTCATTGATGAGGTGCAATTTTCGATCACCCCCTGGTACTAAAGTTGATCTAAGATCTTCCTGACCTGTTTTTTAGCTTCTTGCTTTATTGGATACTACCTTTGTGCAGTTGGAGTATGTTTTATATATAAATCATTTTTATTGATTTTCATAGCAACATTATCAGTGCACAGGTATAACCATACATTAACCAGTAACTGCAGGGTGTCCCCGGCCATAAGTAACCATATAATGCTCCATAGGTGTTTCAGATGCTCCATGTCCAGCCAATGGGAATCACACCCCTGCCTCTCCAGTATCCCACCCCACCCCCCACCCCCCCGCCACCAACTCCCACCCCCCCGTGGCAGCTGCAAAGCGTCCGAAAATGTCAATATCAGTCTGGGGAGCGCCGGACCCCCCCGGATCGCCATCAGTGATGCTACGGAGCCCCGCCTCTCCCCATGCCCGGGCCCTGCCAGGTCTGGAAGAGACGCAAAGCTCTCAAAGTGGGCGGATAGACTGCTGCAGGGAGGCCCCTAGACAGGTAAGCCAGCAGGGCACCCCAAGACTCCTCAAAGGCTGAGGGATCATCCCTAAAGCTCACTGCCAGGCGCTCCAACGAGAGTAGGCGCCACAGGCGGGCGTGCCACAGTGATAGGGCAGGAGCGCCCTGTTTCTTCCACGCCACCGCCACTGTGAGCTTAGCCGCCCCCACGTAGAGCCACCATATAGCCTTGTCACCCCTGGACACTCCCTCCCAGTCCTCCCCCCGAAGACCTAGTATCATATGCGCGATCTCCCCGGGGGGGTGTAAATCCCAAGAACTCTTTAATCTGCGCTAGAATTTCTTCCCAAAAAGGGCGGATGCTGGGGCAGTCCCACCATATATGTTTGAAGTCCCCTAGGAGGCCACATCCCCGCCAGCAGAGTGCAGAGGTCCCCGGGAAGATCCTAGCCAATTTTGTGGGGTATAGGTACCAGTCAAATATGGTTTTGTAGTGTGCCTCCCTCAGGCCCACCGACAAGTTATGTCTGGGTATATCACGCCACAATCCCCTCCACTCCGCTTCTGTTATCTCTCTCCCCAGGAGGTGCTCCCAGAATCCCATATACCTGGCCCTGGGCGTGTGTAACGTGTTCAGCAGCATCCTATAGAGCGTCGAGATTGCCCCCTTCATAGAACCCGCCTGCGTCAGAACCAGTTTCTCCATATCAGTGAGGTTCCGGCATCCCGCCTCCCTCATCGGTGTCGCCGTGGCCCAGTGCTTTAGCTGCAGATAGTGGAAGTGCTCACTGTTGGGAACCCCAAACTCACCCCTACAGTTCTGAAATGAGCGGAACACCCCCTTGTCAAATAGGTCCGCCAGTTTTAGACATCCCCCTTCACGCCACTCATCAAAAGGACCCTCGTCTCTGGCTGGCAGGAAGGCCGGATTAAAGTGTATCGGGGTGTATGGCGAAGGGAATGTCGTCCACCCCTCTCTCCGCGTGACCCTATCCCAAACCTCTAGCGTAGTGCGTGTCGGCATGCTAAGATAGGCATTCGGCGGTCTGTCTCTCCACGGTTTCCACAGCAGATCCCAGATCGACCTGCCGGCGATCGCGCGGTCCATATGAAGCCAATGCTTCTCCGATTCACGCGCCGTCCATTCTAACGCGACCCGCAATTGGAGTATGTTTTAAAAGAATTATGTGGTGGGTTGAATCCTCATCCCATCCAACATGGTTTTTATATAATGCTGGAGCCTGGGCTTCCGCCCACTCCTGCGCATATGTGTGTTGTAAGTGCCTGGGAATATGGTCTGGGAATGCCAGCAGAATTACTGTTTCTCCTTTAGGGCAATCCATGGCGAAGGCTGGCGGGCAATCTCATTCAGCTAACAAAATGTCATAGCAAAACGTCAGGTTCTCCCAAAAGAGACCTTTCACTATTCTACATTTGTCCCCCTCCATCTGGAGCGTTATTTCATATACTTTATGTGGGACGCTTACCCTACTATCAGGTGTTTATATCATTATATAATCATTCAAGTCCGCTGTCACCAGAAATTCCATCAGGTTTTGGCGAGCTATTGTTACTTCTGTTGCACTGTCTAGCATCGTCAAAGCATGGGCATGTCTGATCTTTAGACTTGCGACCTTCTTCTTTTTGAACTGTGACTTTTGTTTTGGTTTCCCTTCTTTTTTAGAAGTGTAATCTTGAGTGTGTTGCTTGTCTCTGGACTTTGTACGCTCTTCTTGTCTGTCTGACCGTTCTTCCCTGTCTTAGTTTTTCAATGAACCCTGAAAGGAATGAGAGCAACGTGTATCAGTATCCTGATACCTGTCAGGTTTCCTAATATTATCCCTATTCCTAAGGTTATACCTCTTTTTGGATCTGTTTCCTTTAAAGTGTTGTTGTTTTTTATTGTCCCACTTCTTTTTAGTTGAAACAGGTATCTGCTTGAAAGTATCCTTTTCAGGACTGCCCATCAGTTGTGGTTTTAAAGCTTTCCCACCCAAACTGTCTCTGCCTAATTCTGCATATGCAGTTTCAATTATTTTCGGTAGTTCGTGTTCCTGTTCTAAAGGACTGAACTCCCTTAGGCGCTGGCAGAGAGCCACCGAAGCTGCTTCCCCTTTAATATTAGCTAATATTATAGCTGATACCTGGGCATAGTTACCTAGTAACTTCATCCCTAAGTTTAGTGCAGGCTCTGCTCCGTACTCGTTTTGTATTTGTCTTAATACATCTGGTGTCATTGCTAATGAAGGAATACCATGAGTTCTGGTATATATGGCAGCAAAGACTGTACCCCAAGTGGTACAATCCTCTACTTGTGGTGTTATCCCCATGGGAAAGCAGATTGTTAGCATTCTGTGTTCTTCATACAGGGTAGTATTCAGGAATACTGCCTCTGGCTGTGTTATTTTGTGAGCTACCCAGAACGGCATTTGTTCACGTTTTGTGGGCATTTTGCCCATCTCTACGTGTAATGTTTTTGGTGTAATTTTTGTTGCTGTACCCTGAGTTTGAGCTCCATTAGTGGCAACTATTGCAGGTTGAACTGTAAATGTCCTCATGACGAATTACATCATGTTTCTATAAATTGTAATTAAATCTTTGTGTTGTGTGAGTAAGTCTCCTACTGGCATTGTTTCAATGTCAGGATGTGGTGTGTAGGCCGCTAATATTGGCCATGTTGCCCCTTCTCTTCCGAGCGGGCCGAGTCTCACTCTTCTTCTTATGTGTGGTAAGGCGCCTTTAAACCAGTATAAATGTTCCTGGTACGTGAGCGGAACCTCGATGTTCTCAAACTGACAATATTCCGCTGGTGCATCTCCGTCTGTGTAGGAGTGAAATGTTTTTGTTCTTCCATTTGCTGCTGGAAATGTAACCCAGGAATAAAATACCTCTGTCCTGTTTGATTTGTGTGCCTCAATCACAAAAACTACTATACCACCCCTAGGTGTTAAACCATGCTCTAGCAGTTTCAGGGTGACTGTATTTCTAAAATTCTTTGTTATTTGTATTGCGTCTGCATCCTCTTCTCCGGCTGAGAGGTGTAGATCTGCTCTTACGTTATCTCTGTCCTCACTCATTTTGTAAATAAGAGTTTTTCAAGGGAACTAAGATAAGGTGTTTGTGCACAATTTTAGGAACTTTGTGTCCTTCAAGCTTGATTAACCAACAGCCAATAAATAGGATTCTTTGCCTACTCAACTGTGGCGGAGTTTGTTCCCACCCATTCCAGACGTCTCTGGTGTTTTGTGAATAGGGGTCTCTGAGAATAGCACGACGGAACTACTCAGATTCTACTGTCAAATAAGTACCCAACCAACGTTGGTGGCACCATGTGGTGTAGTTCCTATATTACCTATACAGGATCTGCACGTTTGGATGACATAAACTGTGGGACTGGTGGCGGACTGTTTCCGTACATCCCCACCGGATAAGTTAGACTGTCTGTATCAGCTAGCTCACAGTGCCACTATAATCTCCTTTTACCAAGGAGAGAATAGATTCTGGCAACCTCAGAACATGACAACTCTGATCCCTCAGAATCCTGGAAACAATACACTACATTTCGCTCAGTCACTCATGGTCTTTTAGTTTGTCCCCCTCACCAATGAACCCACAGCCACCAGAAACAACTTCCACAGTGGGATGAAGGTCATCACCACCTGGATGAAAGACCGTTGCCTCAAACTCAACTAAGACAAGACCGAAGTCCTCATTCTGGGACCCACCCACCTTAGCTTCGGACAACTCCTGTTGACCCGCCGCACTAGGAACGCCCCACTTCCACGGACCACACACAAAACCATGGCATCATACTGGACTCCACGCTCACAATGAACTGCCAGATCAATGCTGTATCCTCATCATGCTTTTTCACGCTTCGCCTGCTTTGAAAGACATTCATATGGATTCCCACCAAATTCAGAAAGACAGTCACCCATGCACTCATCATCAGCAGCAGACTCGACTACGGCAATGCACTCTACGCCAGCGTCATCCAGAAGCTCCTCAGGAAACTACAGAACATTCAAAACGTCGCAGCCAGACTGGTCCTCACTCAACATTTCCCGCAGCAGCCACAACACTGAACACCTTTGAGAACTCCATTGGCTTCCAGTCAACAAAAGAATCACCTTCAAGCTCCTCACACATGCCTACAAAGCCATCCGCGACCCAGGACCAACATACCTAAACCACCACCTCTCGCCCCCACCAGACACCTTCGCTCCACCCATCTGGCCCTGGCCACTGTCCCACAGATCCGCAAGACCAGAACCAGAGAAAGATCCTTCTCCTAACTCGCCATCAAGACCTGGAACACCCTGCCTCTCCACCTCAGGCAATCCCCGTCGCCGACACAATTCAGGAAGGATCTAAAGACCTGGCTCTTTTGTCGTGTAGTTCCTATATTACCTATACAGGATACTGTGCACCTCCGTTAGCCTGTCTGTTTAAGCTAGCTCACAGTGCCACTATAATCTCCTTTTACCAAGGAGAGAACAGATTCTGGCAACCTCAGAATATGACAACCCTGATCCCTCAGAATCATGGAAACAATATACTACCTTTCGCTCAGTCACTCGTGCTCACTTTGTTTGTCTCAGAGATGCACAGAATAAACATACTGGGCGTTTGTCAATAAAGATTTATTGAACAGTTGTTATTCTAGTGTAGAATAGATGAGCTGCAACAACCATTAGACAGTAGCAGAGATATATGATTTGAAGCACTAAGAAAGTAAATGGATGGTATAGTTCTACCATTTTGCAATAATTATGAATACATACAAGTATATAGAACACATGATAAAAAGTGTGTACTCCTACGATGCCTCCCTAACTAGATGTACGTAAATTTACCTAGCATTGGTGTAGGTGTTATGCCAAGAATCCCTCTAGGATTTAGTCAACCCCATTCCTGACAATGAGAAAATATGGGACCCGTCCTGGTCTCGAGCTGGACACCCCGCATGGGATGTTAGACCACTGCGAGCTGTAGCGTCTGCATGCAGGAACCTCAGCGTCTCTGGTCAGTGTGTCAGCCGGGAAGTTTCGGTCTCCTCTGTCTTTCTAAGCAAGACATGATGTATATATACCCATAGGTCTCCCCAGGGTTCCTACCTTGCTGTGTTACTGTGTTGGCCTAAAGGATGACGTCGGGCCTGAACCTTATACAGAGATATTGTACAGGAGATGTTCGTTCTGCTGTCAGTCCTGCTGTGTTTCCAAGAAGCCTCATGCCTAATGTATGAGATTTAAACTAGGGGGAAACCCGCGTCCTCAATGCAGTGTCGTATCTAGGTAAAAGGTCAGTCCCTATGAACCGTTATGTATGTAATGTAGGGAAGAATATAGGCGAAAGGTTGCAATTTTACCGGCGCCTATATAGGGTACCCATATGGAATATAACACTTTGACTGAACTCCGGCGCCCAGACGGATCAGCAGCCCTCCTCATCCTCCCCCTTTCCCCCTCCTCAGCGCCTTGATATCCTCATGGGTGAGTTGCCGCGCTTTACAAACCCTGATTGATCTGATTTGGTCTGGTGCTGTAAGTATTGAAAACCTTTTGGAAGCAGGCTCACTACTCATGTTCAAAGAGCTTAGTGATGCTTTTCAGTTGTCTCGTGGGCTATTTATTGTACTAAACAACTTAGTCTTGTATGCTGCACCTTGTATAAGGAGCTCTTGGAACCCCCGTTGCACGCCCTCCTGTAGAAGGTCACTACATTGGGTAACAGAAGCAAGGCTGTAACTCTGTTATCCATGACATTCTGATGTATGGATTGTTGCAGTAAATAATCTTACATTGAGATGGGAGACTGAACTAAACAGACACATTTTGGGATGTACACATTGAGTACACATTGCCCTGATGTACAGAAATGCTTGATTCAAACTTCTGCAATTTAATTACCTCCACCAGACTTACTTGGTGCCGAGATATCTCTATAGGAGGTATACTGGTATCAGTGGAAGATGCCTCATATGTGGTGCCAATAGAACTAACAATTGTCTAATGGTCTGAGCATGTTCCAGGGTGTCCCCATTCTGGCAAGCAAAGACCTGAAAAATAAAAGCAATTTTCTCCAAATCCAGTCTGCTGAAGAGATGCGTTTTCTAGAAATACAAAGTTCTGTTTCTAGATACACTGGGACTGAGAGCTTTCTCGGCGTGCCAACCCAAATCAGGAAATCAGTTGTACTGCACCCAGTTCTCAAACCTCTGAGCAATATTTGAGGGAGATGTGGTTCAGGTAAGTGCATAAATAGGATTGCTGTTATAAGTTTATAGCAATCCTACCTTTATTTAGCGACTTCAAAGCGCAAATCTAATTGTAGCACAATAGAAAATTAAACGTATTTGGAGTTTCATAGATGGTACAGAACTGCACACCTACTTGAACTTATCTTCAATGCAGCTGCGAGGTCTGCTATTCATGTCTTTCCAGGTCAAATGCTCTGATAAGTCAGCGAGCAAAGTCTAAACACCTCCTAGCCTGGAAGCCTTTGGGTGGAACTAGTGGTATTATTCTGTACGGCCTGCCGCAGTGTCACCTGGTGCAAAGATTCCCCTCTATCCTCCTCTCTCTGTGCACAGTGTTTATAACCTTATTACATTATTGTTAAAAACTCTCAGCATAAACAATTAACAAATATATGATTTATGAGGATCCCACTTCTCTCCCCATGCGTTAGCTGGGGTGTTTTAACCGGTGTTTTTTTTAAACCGGTCAGGTTTGGGGATAGAGTATCTGGAGCTGCAGAAACTATCTGTGCAGGTTCATATGTTGTTTAAAAACGTGCAGGGGCTGGAGCTGTATCTTGCCAATGTTTGTCACAGCAAGGTAGGTTTTTATTGGCCAGGTTTTAGTTCAATGGACTTCATCATCTTTTGGCATCTCCATGAGGGTGGGCAAGGTCTGAGGCTAGATTGCCCTGCTGTTGTGATAAGTCTTCACAGGACACCTTGCATTTTGTAATGTTTGGCTCGTATTTTACCTTGCAGAGGAAGCTGTTATTAATTCCTCTGCTTAAACACCTACATTTTATCCGTTAGGCCAAACTTGATGTATCTTCAGATAATTCCAACTGACTGTGTTGCTTTTACTCTTTTATCATTTTTGCGAGCTGCTATGTCATCCAGGAGATCAAGACCTGACTAATAGATGTAGTGTCTGAGGGTGTGTGTGTTTTACTGTATTATTGCCTATCACCATTCTGTATCCTTATTTTACCATTTTAGCGAGCCAATATGGGGTCCAGGAGATCGAGATCTGACCAACAGATGTAGTGTTTGTAGGGGGTGTTTTACTGTTTTATTGACTATCATCATCTTATGTTATTTATCAGTAATGGAGTTGATAATGAAGATGCTGTTTGCATTCTTTTATGGTGATTTTATTATCCAAATACAGATTTATGTGAGTGAATTAACAGATAGTGCCCTATAGCCCTTTCAATAATTTTCATTCTGCAAGACTTCTTTTGAATGACAACAATAAGCAAGACACTTAGTTGTCAACCTTCTAGAAACCCTTTGAAATCAATAACTAATGTAAAACAAAGGAGTCATTATCTGTATTAAATACTGCCAAATGTATTCACGGAAGCTCGACCATCATAATGCTATAAACTCAATGTGCGTCGTATTATCATACAAATACATTTTTTATTGATTGACTAGATTATGCAACACAAGCGAAGGACTATCCAATCTATAAAAGACAAAATATTTGTAACAGAGGTTTGCTTGGTTGCCATCATGTCATGACCTTCAAAGGACTGAGCTGCATTTAGGTTTGTAGTTCTAGCTATGATGCTTGCCAGAGGCAATATAGTGTTGTCCTGGAAATCAAGCAATTGGAATGCAGAAAAGTTGGTCTGTTTTTTCCCCTGAGGTTGAGAGTAGGTTTCTGAGGGTTGTGTGTGCCAGTAGAGGAAAGGGAGAATCGGCCCTAGCCTGGCAGGCACTGCTAGCGAGATGGTCGTCAAAGAAAGGTCAACCTATTGGTACTGTATCTTATTTAACTGGGATCCCACTGATTGGTAGTCTAATGGGCTACTTTGTATACCTCAATACCTCAGTTTTAGAAATAGGCTCCAGGAGAGTTACTAGCTCCACTCCTAAGGAATTAGCAGAGACTTCCTGGAGTTATGTGAATATTTGGCTATTTACTGTTATTGCCTCTGTACTTCCCACCTATCTCTTACACAGTTGACGATAAGCTTTGTTGTACTGTCTTTGATCTTGGACTAATATGGTTTGATATTATTTTGGATGGATGACTTACAAATCTGTACTTCATAAACAGGCTCTACTTGGACCACTCCAATCGCATTCATATATTTTATTTGGGGAAATATAATAAATATATTTAAAAAAATATATCAGTGCTTAGGAAATGCCCGTCTCCATCAGTCAGACAAGTGACTTCGCTCCTGGAATTATCTGGTTTCCTTCTAGTGGAGGGAGCAAGATTGTAGATGAGACCTTTGCAAGAATGTTCCGAATATTAGTGGTATAAAAAATCTGCAGATTGAGATTACAAGGTGATGCTGTAGATACAGTGATACTCAAAGTACGGCCCGGGGGCCGCTTGCGGTCCTCCTCACCTTTCCATGGGGCCCCTTGGTGAACAGCAACACTGGTATGCTATTTACCTTGAATCAGCACTAACATTCAGAATGGAAGTCCTGAACCACTTAACTTTAGAAACACCTTCATTTTTATGAAGACATTTCACAACAAACGTGTAAACAATCTAATAACATCTCTTAAAAATTCAAAACGTGTATTTCATTAACATGCAGAACCTTGTCAACTTATACATCCGATTAAATCACTGCATTAAGGGGAATTTTATTATTTAAATGATAGTTTTCAAACATGAATTTTAAAACATCATGCTTCCAGCAACCCTGACAACGATGCGAATGGTGAACTAAGAGGAAAGTCTGTTGTCATATGCACCCTCTTAGTGGTCTGGGTTGCTATTATAAATGGCCAACATCATAGTTTATTAAATCAAACACAAGAGAAGCCTAGGATCACACAATTTGGTCAAGTGGGTAAGCCAGGAATGATCCCAGGTTTTCTGGTTTTGAATTGTGCAATTCAGCCACTACATGTACATGCTTTGCTTCCCCTACACCCAGCTTACAAACCCCATTTCTCATGACCACCACCCTGCTGGTATCAATGCTGCCCTCTGTCACACCACAGACCGTACTTTGTGCCCCCTGGGAAAATGTTCGTGAGTACCCATTCTGTAGAAAGAACTTACTGTGAGAACTTCTCTTTCGTCGGCCGGTTACAGCTCAAACAAGGGTGACAGATACATTCTTGGATGGATCGGATGCCCACTTGAGAGATCTCTATGCAGGCTGTGTGTTCTCCAGTGGAAATGTCTTACTAAATCCCATTTGGGTTGAACGCATGGCAATCCTTCCTTCCTGTGAGCAAGACATGTTTGGTTGTTATTACTTAGCAGTTAAATCCTCTGTATCCTAGTAGCATAGACCCACGCTCTTTTACTATAGTATTACTAGCTTAGAGATTAGCCTGTTGATCTATTTTAGGGAGCAAACAATCACTACTTCTTTTATACTGTATAAGAAATATACACATTTGATCTAATTGTGAAGACAAAAAACAATAAGTTAAATAATAAGGATAAGAGCCTGATTACGAGTTTGGTGTTCCGTGGACCGCCGCGCCAGCAGTGGTGGGCCAACAACCGTGAGCTCGTATTACGAGTTGGTCAGATTGAGTTAGCGAAGACCGCTGCTGCAACGTCGACACCACCAGCCAACTACAAACGCGGCAGTCGCGGAGCGGGATTAGGAGGCTGTGGGAGACTCCGACCACCAGTGAATCTGCCCACACAATTACGAGGAGCTTTACAGCCGGCGTGACTGTGGCGATCCAACCACCACATCTGAGATGGTGGAAAGAAAGGGATATAAGGCCGAAACTCACCTCTACACATCCTGTGCCATCATGGAGCTGCTCCTGCACACCCTGCCAATGTTCGACCACGCTCAAAACCAAGTCTGTCACGAACAAAAGCGGCAGTAAGTCATACAACTACCTGTTGCCATTGACTCCTCAGCAACACAAAGTCCCGCCATGGACCAGGCAAGGGAATTGGGGTCCCTAAGTAAATTGCACTTATAGAGGGACCCTTTCTGGGATTGTTTCTCAACAATTATCCTAAACATATCAATAGGATGCCCTCCTAGGCCAAAACATTGGTACTGCACAGGCACACTGTACACATAAAGACATGTGTTAGCAAATTATTTAACCCCTTCAGTGCCACGCCCTTTCCCCCTCCTGTGCTGGGCGTTGCACTAGTGGGTGGGGTTCATGACGAGATAGTCTCGTCATGGGCACAGCGCAACCGTGCTCCATGACGAGACTATCTCGTCATGGGCACTGAAGAGGTTAAAGTGATAGTGATGTGTGCATTAATTTGTGTTCCACAACACCACGTCCTCATCAATATCACATCCATTGAAGTCTGTCACATATAAGTTTGCCCTTTCGCACTTGTCTGCCAAGTCACAACGGATCTTCACCAGTCATACAGGATACCATTTTTTAAGTATTGCTAAAGTGACATTAAACTGACCACAACTACCATAAGGCCTTGTCTCTCCATATCTAACCAAGCTGCTACACTCCTTTTGCCCTTTCTCACTTATTTGCCATGTCATCACTGATCTACACTAGTCATGCAGTTTACCTGTTCTCAAGTGTTGTGAAAGTGACATTGAACTGACTCCAACTACCATGAGACCTTGTCACTGTAACTCTAACCAAGATCCTATACTCCTTTTGCCCTTTTGCACTTGTCTGTCATGTCACAGCTGATCTTCACCAGTCATGCAAGATACCATTTCACAAGTGTTGCTAAATTGACATCGAACTGAATAGAACTACCATGAGGCCTTATTGTAACTCTGACCAAGATGCTAAAGTGAATGTGACATACTTACATTGCACACATCCCAGGTCCTGTTGTGATGTCAAAGTAACATCAGTAGGGATGTGTCCTTAAAGTCAAGCACATCTTCTCTGCTACAACTCTGCAGTTGACTCCCACACGTCACCCATATGAAAAGGCAATGTTAACAATGGGATTACATAGAATCAGTGTGAGAAACATTATAAGAGCATAATGGAAACACTCTCTGCAGGATAGCTATGCCTCTATCAGGGGGAACCCTCAAAGGCTGGGGAACTGCGACGCGCTACATTTTGAACATGTCTGACAAACTCCATTTGCAATGGACATGGGAACTGAAGTATATCAGGGACAAACAATAGAATAACCAAGTGCCAGGTGTGTGTTGGCCAATGGGTAAGTGCAACTTATGAGACCAAACATCATGTGACACACATCTATATGAAGTAGCTTTACGGTACACGCTGTAAAATGGACACGTGTCCATACAGAACTACAAATATGTTTAACAAGTTGATACCCTCCATGTGTGGAAACACACATATCTAACTAAAACACATCAAACACATACCCAACCTACATCATAGGCCGAAGGACAAGCTAAATTACGTTGATAGTGGCCAGGCCAGGCTGAAATACTTGTCACATGGCATGTCACCTGATGCAAAGTCTGCCCCATCTGGATGTCAACCCACATAGACATATATCCAACATTCCTGTCCTGTCTGACTCTAGCACTGGCTCCAAGGGCACATCATCCAAACCACTTCAACTCGATCAGCAATCGGGAATTAAACAAACACAACTGTATTTACACATCATTAACTATACAACAACATCAAATAGTCAGAAAAGTAATGAAAGGACAAATGTCTTTCAAACAGTGAACCTTTTTAATGAAATCATTCATCAAATTAAACTTAGGCCAATGGCCAGTCCATAATCTCCAAAATGTGCCTCAGCACAATGCTGTGCCAAAACACTTGCCCTATCTGACACTGCCAGGGAACCTTTTTACAAAGATTCATCTATCGGACTTTCCATACACCTCAAGGATGTTATTTGGGAGGGCTGGGGTCAGTATTGGGAGGTGTGGGACGACTTTGGGAGGAGGAGGGGCTGTGGCAACGTTAAGGGCAAGCTCAAACATGGGGTTTTCCTTAAGAGCCTGGGGAGGTGGGATGACAATGGGTGGGCTTTAAGAGGTTGAGGGGATTGTCTAGTTTCAGGGTGCCTGTTGCTGGTGTAGGTGTGTGTGTGTGTGTGGGTCTGATGTATGTTCTGTCTGTGTTGTAGGTGTCTTGTTTGGGTGAGAGTTTGCATTTGTGTGTTTTCTTGCTGTGTGCTGTGGATGTGGTGGGTATGTTGTGTGTCTGGGCTGTGTCTATTGGTGCAGTCTGTGGGTATGTTTGTGGTGGGGCTGGTGAGGGTGGTGAGTGTCTGTTGAGTGGTTGCAGACCTGGACTTATTGCTGTGTTTTGGTGTGTGTGCTGCATGTGAATGTTGTTGTGGTGCGCACTTCAGTCTGCGTGTGCTCTGGACAGGGCTGGGTAAAAGGATTAGAGATAGGGAAGAGCAAGGAGGTGGGGTGGAAGGCTTGGGTGGGTGGAAGGCTGCCATTAGTGTGGAAGCCAGAGCCTGAAACGATCTTTGTAGACTAGACATACTACTGTGAATCCCTTGCAGGTAGAGCAGCGTCTAGGACAGATGGCTGGACTGCCCCTGGATGGCATTCAGCAGTGCAGTCTACCCAAAAGTGGTCTGTCTCAGGAGGTCAAGAGTCTCCTCACTAAGGGTACCTTGGGGCACATAGGCAGGGGCTGAGGTGCCTGCACCAAAGGAGACGCTGCTCCTTTTACTGGCGAGAAAGCAAAGGACACACAGTTGAAGGACAGAATGCAAAGCAAATCAAACATTCACATTTGCTCACCATGCCACCCCAGTTCAGACCCAGCCATATGCAAATCAGTCTTGACCCTGTTCCTCATGGGAACAATCAAGCCCGAACTGCCAAGCTTGGTACTCACTGGACATGAAACAAGCATCCTGGGACCAGTTTTGTGGCATCACCCATCATCAGCCAGGCTAGCTTGAATCCAGTGATACAGTGAGCCCGGGACCCACGTCTGGGCAAACTCGTTCCACTCGGGGTGACACATGCAAAAAAAACAATTGATGGACAGAATGCTGATCAATGTCAAACATTCACCCCAGTACAGAGATCTGGGCCACAATCTATACCCCCCCCCCCCCACCCCCTGGACCATCTGTGTCTGTATCCTGACTGGAGGTACTCTGGCCAGCTGCATCCTCAGCGTTGTCATCACGGTCTCCTCCGGTTGCCTCGTTGATGCTAAAAAGACAGTTGAAATAGGTGTGAGACTGCTGCATAAACTCAATGTACGTACAACACTTAACAATAACATTGTCAAAGGTGCACAGATCAATCCACCTACAGTGTTTCCTGAAACTTACATGGAGACAAGGTGGCCCTAATATCCCCATTCTACATTTGTCTTGCTGGGAACACCATCCTCAAATTGCATATCTACAACTCAATAGATCAGTGACAGTCTCAAGAGGTTCAGGTAATCTACAGTCATGAATATGAGGTGTCACTTGTGTCCAAATGGGAAGGCACATCACAGCACCCAAAATGATTTGCACACACAAATACCAATATATCACAGTGTTTAAACACCCACATACTGCACCAAATCTGAATGTCACTCCCTGATGCATGTCATCAGTTTGTGAATGCACCTTCAAAAGTCTACATGTGTAGTTCACATAACTCTACACTTCCACATCAAAGGCATCAATGACATGTTTGTAAGACACAGTTGTAAGTGTACATACCATGAAATACATAGGCTTAACAATTGAACATGACTAATAAGAGATATCAATGTCTCTTTGTATGTCTAACAAACCCCCCATTTCTTCACACTCCTGTCTGTGTACACATCACCTGCCCCCCAGCATGAATGAACATTGTCCTATACACATTGGCCAACAAATACAAGTGTGGGAGGACTCTCACTTTAACCTATATAGACCCTTACATCCTGTATCATACTCTTGTGCAGATGATTGAACAACAAATCAAAGCCACACATGCCATTGATCCAGCGGTAATTACCTGGTAATTTCCCTATTCAAAACCTCATTACCTATGGTTTACCGCTGTAAAGGGGGGAAATGATGGATCTTTTGATGACGTGTTTCACCAAACAGGAGACTTTACATATATATGAAAATTAAATGCAAACAATATTAGAGGCAAAATGAGAGTGGTGAGTTATTTTAAAGGGTTTTATTTTAAGTCAAAAGTTAAGGTTCTCTGACTCTTTATTCATTAGTCAAATATCAATCAGGTTACAAAATTGAAAAATAGAAAAAATAGCATTAATACAGAACATATTACAGTCTGCATATAAGCATCACATATAGGAAGGGAAATGTGGCGCAAATTGTCAGTCAAAACTCTTAAAGAGTTTCTAAGAAAAAGAGTAAGTCTTACAAGGTTAATCAATAATTAATAATGGCAAAAATATCCCATAAAGAGAAATAAATGCAGTTTAGCACCTAAAATCTAAATCTGTTCTGATCCTTTCAGCTCTTTCCCTCTGCGTCTGCTTTGCTGTGCTAGTCTGTGTCTCTGTCTCAAGCTGCACCATAGCCCCCACAGAATGCAGCCCCTCCCTGTCTCTGTGTCCAGCACAGAAACTGGGCCTGGCCCTCAGAAAAATGAAAAGAGAAGAGAGAGGCAAAAAGCACTCCTCCCACTTGTAAGCCATATTTCAAGTAAAAGTTCACATGGTCAGTCCTCATAGGTGGTCCAATCAGAACTTCAAGACACATCATCTTCCCATTGGCTGACTGGATACGTCATTAATCAGGCTTGTTCCTGTTCAAATTCTTGTGATTTATGAAAAAAAAAGTGTGTTCTTCTCTCCATGTTTAAACAGGCTACAAAAATATGCAACATTGTGAAGGTCAAAGGAAACTGTAGGCAGGATTTTTTAACAGAGCCCTTTCATTGAAAGTTGCTAGGGAAAGAGGAGAACATTCAAATCTAATGTTTCAAGGTCAAAACTACAGTTAGCTGAGTCCACTAAAGCAAACTAAAATCACGTGGTTTTCTACACTGTGAAACACAATTCAGCACATTTCTACTCTTGCAAAAATACATGATGCCATTTTAAAAGTACAAATACATTTTCTAAATTAATATGCATTCTATAGTGAGATTACATATGGATTAATCACATATAAACATGGCTGTTCAACTAATTAAGCATGTTTTCACATGAAAGCACCTCCAAACTGAAGCATTCTGATCAGGCCCTGTTTTCATCTTGCTTGCGCCACAATCTGCGTGCCATTTTAGAACTCATGTCTGCAACCTTTTGTCATATAATAATGCATACATTTTATAGGTGAAATCTAAGCTCCATCACCATCATGTAGGCATAAATACAGATGACACCAGTGTCATTTGCCAGCTGAAAATGCTATACATACCTCACTTACCAATGCCAAGTATGGCCCATTATCTTCATCCTACAGGCACTGTATGCCATGTCACATTTAGGAGATCCCCAGGACAAAAAAAACAGTACTGAGAGACCATCAGTCCTGACCAGGGTTGGATTGGGATTAAAAATCAGCCCGGGCAGGCTAAAAAAAATGGCCCACATTTGCATATTGCCTTTCCGCAAAAACACTGCTACGGCAAAATGTTATAAAAAAGGTTGGGGGGGTAGGTAAAAAAATGCATGAGTTAGTTTACACTAGTGAAACACCTGAAAACAAGTGAGGCCACTTTTGCTCAGGCCCCCTGCCCCCGCTCAATATACATATATTAATGGGACGGCTCAGCGAGAGAAAGGGAGTGACACCTCTGCCGTTGATAAGAGGGAGGTAATGGACGCCCATTTACCTCCAGAAAGGCCACTCAGGCACCCATTGGGCCTCTGGCAACATTGAACAACGCAGAAACCGCCCAAATCGGCCCCCAGGCTGCTCAAAAAGCAGCCCACAGTAGGAATTCGAATACCGGCCCCTCGGGCATTGCCTGAGTGCCCTCGTTACCAATTCGATGCTGGTCCTGCCAAAGAAGACAAGACCTAGACATGCAACAAAACTGCTAATCCTTAGGACATGAGTAACCTACTATATTGATCGGGAAACTGACGCTTCTAACAGGAGAAAAATGTTATAACACAATGTCACCTCTCCTAGCTGCTCTTAGGCCCTCAGCTGTCCATCAAGCTCCAGGTAGGCCACCCCCAGAATCTGGGCCATTAGGCGAGTCAGTGTCTGGCGCGCCCTCCTACCACATTGGGAGGACTTCACCAGCTGGACCTCCCGATCTTCCTGGTCCAGCATCGCAGGTCCTCCCACCTCTTCCTAGAGTGAACGTGGCACCTAGGCACTGCACTTTCCGGGTGATGGCTTTCCACATCCCCTGCTTCTGATGAGCATTGCCCTTTATATATACATGAGATGAAGTGAAACATTGTAACGGCTAGTAGATGGATCATGTTGAGGTCACACACATTTTGAAGACATCTAGCACAAGCACGTAACGGTTCTCAATACACTACGTGTACTCCTTACATGCTTACCACCACATAAAGGGCTATACACACATTTGTAGTAATTGGTGGACTATCCTCAATCCTGGTTGTATTCTACACTGACGAAGACAGCCCACCATGCACCCCCAGGGCCATACTACATGTAGTGTTCTGTGAGCTACTGTAGCAAACACCACACCATTCAGACCTTCTGAAGGGTGACCTACTTGTGCATGTTTGTACACGCCCTGTAACCGCCAGGCCCAGTTACAAAAACATATAGTACATACAGCCTGGCACCATAGATACAGATAGATACCAAACACCAAGGTCACAATGAAAGGGCTTGCATGTGTCACACTGGCAGATACCACTCTGGTATTGTATGGCCATGCAGATAACAGAAAGGGATACCATACAATGTGTGACAGAGTTTGAGTGGTAGGCTCTAGCACCACAGGACATACCTCCTGCCATATGTGGTACTGACACAGGGATGACACCTACAAACTTTAGATTACCTATTTAGATATGTTGCCTTTTAACAAGCTACTGAACCCAAAAAGTTGATTATCTCACACATAAGCAACTTCCAGGACAGTCAAAATGTCACATGAGCATTAGGCCTGTACAATGTCTGACCTAATTCAATCACACACGTCCACAGTGTGGCACAACATAAAGAAGTATCAGGTCAGTGGGTGACCTCTGACAACACAGATTTATAACATGCACAGGCAATCTGGATAAATAGTGGTGGAAGGGACTCATTTTGGGAACATCCAAGGATCAGCAGAATTACAGGGATGTAAACCTGTGACTCACAAGTGCAGCCCAAAGTGACTGTGCCTCTCAGCCTCTGCCATGGCCAATGATTAGCGCAATTCTTCAACATTCCTTGACCTCTGAAGGCAGTGCAAACTCATCCCACATGTACAACACATTCTCAGCACTTCAATCCAGAAATGTATATCTTTGGGCCATGCTATATGTGACATCACTCTGAGGGGGCCATTTAGGTATTGCTAGGTCCATAAGCATAGTTTGACGAGCACAGATCTGGCCTGCATAGGTATTTGACTGTAAACATGCCTCACATCATCCTTACCTGCTCCTAACATTATACATACACAGCTCAGACTGTAAGCCTACACATATTTAACACACTTTACCATAATGTGGTAACACACGGTTTACATGGCTCCCTCAACTGAACGTATCCATCGAAATGTGCATGCTACCCAGGATTGATTTGAGGCTTAACATTAGTCACTATGATGATGTAAATTACACAGAGTACTGTGCTTCACAATCCATTACATGCATGTCCTATGTAGGGACAACAAAAATGTACTTCATTACTATCATATGACACACTGGACACCAAAGCCCCATCATATTCTGTGAGACAGGAAGCAACTCAGTGCAACAGAGTGAAGTATGTATGTTAGGAAGTTACCTGCTCCTCTGGTGAGCCATAGAGGTGGCCATACAGGGGAAGTACATCATCCACAAGCTTCTCCAGCTCCTCTGGAGAAAGGCTAACCCCATTAGCACATGCCATGATAGCTCCTAGAGATGTCAAACAGCAGCTTAAGTCGAGGAGGTGCAGACTGCAGCGGTGTCAATAGGCAGGTGAATAGTCTTGCGCACCACGACGTACATGTACGCGACATAGGTAATCTTCTGCATCTATGGAGACAGGCATTGGACCGCGACCGTCATATGCAACAATGTTAGCCAGTAGCTGTGTCTGCTGTAGATGACACTGCCTACTGCGCGGCCCACTTCCTTCGGCAGTAGTCGATTCAGAATGTCTGATAATCGAGGTCAGGCAAATGAGAGGATTCCTCAAATTTTATGCAGTCTCACCATCACTACAAGTATTTTGGGACAAGTCTTCAGAGGTTGTAGACCAAGCTTTGTAACTACCACTTCACATACAAATTTCACAGCATTCCTGCTGATGTCCCCACAATTACCGCAGGGAAATTTGACTGCAGCAATGACGGAAATAAGGTTTTCATATCGACAGATATAGGACCGGTCGGTGTACATGATACAATTGGAAATTGTACAATGTGCACATTGCAGAAATTCACACATGGTTTCCAGAATGAGTATTTAATTGTAAACATTAATGTCAGTCAGTACATACGTGGATGGATGTATAATGCTTACATATCCAGTACTGTCTGTTCACATGAATAATTTGGCTTTCTCATTACAGATGTTACTGCGAAGACTGTGCGCCTAATCCAGATGTGTGAACACCACACATATAGATAGTCTGGGACTGGAAGAAGACGTTAGGCTCCAGTGTACCATCCATTCCTAGACCTTCAAATCATGGAAGACAGAGCTGTCACGAAGAAGTTCTGTCTGAAAAAAATATATCCATTCAGGATATTGCTCACTGCACCATGTGGGTTCCCGACAGTCTGAGGGCTTTGGCCACAGTCAACATAGAACATGACTCCAAATCCCCATGTGCACAGTAGCAGTGGACAGAAGTATATTATGGACTAACATTATCATAACCAACCACCATGCAAATCAGAGAAGTGTGGAAGTGCACGTCGGCTAAGCAAACACAGCAGAAACTGATTGTGTAATAAAGGATCATGATTTAGGTGACAGTCCAACACACATATGTGGACATATGCCCGTTCCAAATTATACAACATAAGGCTTACATAATTCCCTCCATTTGTAGTGAATCAAGTTTGTTATTTCAGCACATCAAACACATCTCCAACCTACATCATTGCGATATCTCCAAGCCAAACGAGGTTGACATTTTACAAGAGAAGCAGAAATACCAACCATATGACATCCCCACTGTGGTCACCTGAGCAATAAGACACCTAGGCAGAAGTAGTGTTTCTCTGGAGTTTAATGGTCCACATGAGGATTATAGGGATGTATCTGGATTGCTGTCAGGCTAGAGTCGTTTAACAAGCTATAAGGGAAGGTCCTTTCTTGACCGGGTAGGTAGTGCCCGTGTGCTTTAGGGTTTTCTCTCTCTCTCTGGAGCTGGTATCTGGGTCAGTTTCTCCTATTTTCCAGTCACCCACCAGGTCACAGAAGGAGAGTCTGAGCAGTGGCCCTCAAATAAAAATAAACAATTATAAAAAATGCTGTCCTACTTAACTCTGTCAGTCAGTACCGTCACCTTCACCCGGGACATGTGGTGTTTGGGCAAACAAGTGACAAGAAAAGTGTGTGCTGATTCCCTATAGTGGCATGCAGACGCTCAGTGTCCCAACCTCCACCATCCTGTAGTGAGATATTGTGCGAAGGGTACTTGCCTCCGGCCACGGCCCTCCTGGGTCGTGGCAGTAGGGGTCTTGCCGCCCTCCTCCTCTCTGGGTCGGTCAGACCCGCACGTGGTGCCTCTGGGCGGTACGATCGGTGTTCCTTCTCCTGGGCTGTTCCGTATTTCCAGGTCCTCCGGTGTTTCCGCTGCTGTTCTCCATGTCGGCATCCTCCTTTGCTCTCTCCACGTCGGTGTCCTCCTCTGCTTCCCCGATGACCGGCATAATCCCACTTCCATCTTTTAGACGTTCTGGCATGCCGACATCTAGACCGCTGACCTCCTCTTCCTGGAAGTTGGTCGCGGGCGCCATCTTGGAAATCCCGCTCTGTCGTGATGCGGGATTACACTGCCTTCCCTCCAAGTATGGACGTTCGGGCCATACGGACATCGGATATCAGAACAAAAAGTCTATGTTCCCTTGGGCTCGACCTGGTACATGGAGGGCCTGGAAAGAAAAAGGCTGTAATGACAAAAACCAGGGGAGTGCTTTAGGGTTGGTATCTTTGTGAGCAGCGAGCCATGTAAGGGGGCGTGATCAGTTACCAGGAAGAAAGTCCGCCCCAACAGATAATATTGAAGCACCTCCATAGCCCACTTAATTGCCAGGCATTCTTTTTCCATGGTTGCGTATGTGTCTCTCGAGGAAAAAGTTTTCTACTCAAATAGAGAATAGGGCGAAGGTCTCCCTGTTGGTCAGGTTGGGATAACACGGCCCCAAGGCCCCGGTCTGAAGTGTCTGTTTGCAGTACAAATGATTTATCAAAGTCAGGACACATTAATACGGGGGCCTTACATAGGAGGGGTTTGAAAGCTGTTTTCTTGGTTGTCAGTCCACCCTATTTTGTTACTTGGATATCGAAGTGATAGTAAGTCTGTGTGGGGACAGGCTATGGTAGAGAATTGAGGAATAAACCGCCTGTAATATCCCACTAAACCAAGGAAAGCCTGTACATATTTTTTTGTGGTTGGTATCTTTTGTATGGCCTCCAATTTGTTTTGCTGGGGTTGTAGGGTTCCAGCCTGTATAGAGTATCCCAGGTATTCTATGCGCTCTGTACCCAGAGTGGTCTTTTTGGGATTTAGAGTTAGTCCTGCCTGAGAAAGAGAGGTGAAGATGTTTCGTAGGTATTTTATACTACTATAACATCAAGCTAGGCCACTGCATACTGTTGATGGTCTCGTAATATGACATCCATTAGTCTTTGAAATGTGGCAGGAGCGCCATGGAGCCCGAAAGGCATGACCTTAAAATGATACAGTCCTGAGGGAGTAGAAAAGGCTGTCTTTTCTTTGGCTTCTGAACTCAAGGGCATCTGCCAGTACCCTTTTGTTAGATCAATGGTATACATAATTCTTGCTCCCTCTAGCCTTTCTATGAGCTCATCCACCCGGGGCATAGGGTAGCTGTCAAATTTGGAGTGGGCATTTAATTGTCGAAAGTCAATCCAAAACCTGAGACTGCCATCCAGCTTGGGAACCAAGACCACCGGTGAGCACCAATTGCCGTGAGAAGGCTCAATTATATCAGCCTGCAACATGGCCTCCACTTTTGTTCTACTGCCTGACGTCTTGCTGTGGGTATTCTATAGGGTCGCAGTTTTATTATCTTACCTACTTCTGTTTTGATGTCATGTTTCACTAGGGAGGTACGCCCTGGGTGGCCAGAACTTAGGCCTGGGAAGTTATCCAACAAGTCATATAGCTGGTGTCTTTGCACAGATGTATGGGTTTCCCCATGTGTTGGGCCGTTCTAGGGGTGCCTCACATGAGGGTTGGAGTGGTATGTCCATACGATTAGTGAGAGTGATGTGATTGACTGGGACTATTGTGTGGCCTTTTGGCGGAATTGGATCTTCCCATTTTTTTTAACATGATTATGTGGTACACTTGTCCCCGGGGTCCGGTTCGGGGTACCGCTATTCTATAGGTGACAGGGGTTACCTTCTCTAGGACCATGTAGGGACCCTGCCAGGTCACTAGGAGTTTCTTGTCAGAGGTCGGCAGTAGTATTAGGACTTTGTCTCCTGTTGTGAGTTCCCTTAGGTAGGTGCCTCGGTCATAATAGGTTTTCTGCTTTTGCTGTGCCTTATCTAAGTTTTGGTGTACCTTTTCCCACAGTGGGGCTAAAGTTGTTTTTAAGGTGGTTGAATATCCCAATAATGGCTTTCCCTCGTCCTCTTCTTCCGTCCATTGTTCAGCTGTCATGTCCAGGAGGGTATGGGGTCTTCGGCCAAATACCTCAAACGGAGCTCACCCCGTATACTTCTGTTCATTAGTTCTAATAGCGAGCAATACAAGGGGAAGCTTGCGATTCCAGTCTTTGCCGGTCTCAGAAATGCATTTCTTTAGTATGTTCTTTATGGTCCTGTTATAACATTCCACCAGCCCGTCTGTCTGGACGTGATAGATGGCTGTTCGTATCTGGCGGACCCCAAGGAGGGTACAGATCTCCCTCATCAACCGAGACATAAAGGGGGTCCCTTGGTCTGTTAAGACCTCTGCAGGAAACCCAAACCTTGAAAAGAAAGAGACCATAGCCTGTGCTACCGAGAGAGTGGTCATGCTGTTCTATGGTATTGCTTCTGGGTAACGTGTAGCATAATCCACCAAGACAAGTATGTATTGATGGCCCCGGGCTGAAGGTACAAGCAGCCCTACCAGGTCTATTCCTCTCTCTGAAATGGTATGTCGATTATAGGTAGAGGCCGTAAAGGGGCTCTCTTTGCTGTGGAAGGGTTGACCAGTTGGTACTTGGGACAGGAAGCACAATATCTGGCGACTTCCTTATATATTCTAGGCCAATAGAACCTTTCTAATACATAACTGAGAGTGTGTTCCTGACAGTAGTGACCACCCCCAGCCTGATTATGTGCTATGTGCAATGCTTGTTCCCTGAATGCCAATGGTACGAGCAGCTGCTCTTTACGATGGCCAGGATCTCTGGTGATCCTATAAAGAAGTCCCTTCTTGACACAAAAATATGGGCCTACCTCATCGGGTTTTCTTCTTGTGTCTGGAGGGTAAAGCCGAGCGGTACTCTGCACGTTCCTCCCTCTTTTTCACTGACCTTGTCTTTGGCGTTTTGGTATCAGTACGCAGTATGTCGGAGGTAGAAAAGGGTACCTCCCGAAGCCATTCTGACTCATGGTTTCTCTTTGCAACCCCTGCTAGATACTCATCAAAACGAGGGAGAGCCGGTATCACCCCAACTTTCCGTACCTGTGGGTCCACTTCCACCTCTAACAAGACGTCAGCTACGGGATATAAACGAACATCCCCATGCACACAGGACACCTTTATCTGTACCTCTTCTGTAATCTGATTAGAAGGGACCAGCTCCCGGGATACCACTGTGTGATGACACCTTGTATCCAATAAAGCATCTATGGTACGTCCATTAAGACGTGTGGTTTTCCTGTACCGTGTCAGGGTACCCCCTGTGTTGAGCACTCTCCCCCGGAACAGCTCTTCCTCCATAGGTTCTACACCTTCGGTTTTTGTTGGGCAATTTCGGGCGATGTTACCCCATTCTGAACAATTAAAACACTGGGGCCCCGTTTGTGTAGGGAAGGGGTTAAGGGGAAGCCGTACTGCTGCTCTGCTCAGCCCAGGGTTTTTAGTGTCGCTAGATCTAGTGTAGCTCTTCTGGGGTGTTGGGGAAAGTTTAACTGTCTGTGCCCTAAATTCTGGTGATCTGTGAAACGCACACGCCAGCCCGACAGCTGTTTGTGCTGTTAGGTGGGGATGTTGCTTGACCCACGTACGTGTGTTCACAGGGAAGGCCTCTAAGTACTGCTCTAAGTAGACCTTTTCAGTAACCTCTTCTATGGCGGACAGACTAGGCTGTAGCCACCTTTCCCCTAGGTCTCTGACTCGATAATAGAGGGCTCTGGGGTTATCGCCTGTAACCCACCTCTCCTTTCTGAACTTAGCCCTATGGTATTCTGTATCGTGTCCTAGACTTTCAAGGATAGTTTTTTTTTATTTCAGGATAGGGTGTAAGACTGGAGGGATTAGCAGCCTGATATGCAGCTTGTGTAATTCACCTGAAAGAAGGGGGGCTATATACTGACCCCACCGTTCGGGAGGCCAGGTGGCAGTCGTAGCTACCCTTTTGAAATTAACAAAACAATAGTCAGGATCCGCTCCTTCTTGGAACTTCTGTAGGACTGAACTAGGGATGTTTGGGTATACCCGGGCAGTGGATATAGCGTTTGTGAGGCGCAGGATTGCGGTGTCTTGGACCTGTTGATTGGTAGTGAGTATAGCAGCCTGTTCTTTAAGGCCGTTTTGAAAATCCTCTCTCTCTTTCTGGGCTTCCTGGTTTTGGCGCTCTATGACTAACTGCAGATGCCTCTGGCATTCAGCCAATTGGGTGATCATGGCCTCCATTGTAATGGGTTGGGTCATGATAGTCTTAAATGACCGATCCCACTTCTGACACCACTGTGGTCACCTGAGCAAATAGACACCTAGGCAGAAGTAGTGTTTCTCGGGAGTTTAAGGGTCCACCTGAGGGTTATAGGGATTTATCTGGATGACTGTCAGGCTAGAGTTGTTTACCAAGCTGTAAGGGAAGGTCCTTTCTTGACCGGGTAGGTAGTGTCTGTGTGCTTTAGGGTTTTCTCTCTCTCTCTGGAGCAGGTGTCTGGGTCCGTTTCTCCTCTTTTTCGGTCGTCCGGCCAGGTCAGAGGAGGAGAGTCTGAGCAGTGGCCCTTATAAACAATTATAAAAAATGCTGTCCTACTTAACTCTCAGTCAGTACCATCACCTTCATCCGGGACATGTGCTGTTTGGGCCTACAAGTGACAAGAAAAGGCTGTGCTGATCCCCTATAGTGGCATGCAGACGCAGACGCTCAGTGTTCCAACCTTCACCACCCTGTAGTGAGATATCGTGCGAAGGGTACTTGCCTCTGGCCACGGCCCTCCTGGGTCATGGCAGCAGGGGTCTTGCTGCCCTCCTCCTCCCTTGGTCGGTCAGACCTGCACGCGGTGCCTCTGGGCAGTACTGTCGGTGTTCCTTCTCCTGGGCTGTCCTCCTTCTGTAGGCTGCTCCGTATTTCCAGGTCCTCCGCTGTTTCCGCTCCTGCTCCTCTGTCCTTCGCGTCGGTGTCGGCGTCCTCCTCTGCTTCCCCGACAACCGGCATAATCCCACTTCCGTCTTTTACACGTTCTGGTGCTCCAACATCTAGACCGCTGACCTCCTCTTCCAGGAGGTTGGTCGCGGGTGCCATCTTGGAAATCCCGCTCTGGCGTGATGCCGGATTACACTCACCTAATTCCATGGCATCAAACACGTCCGTCCATTGAACAGTTAGCATTCTCCTGTAGCATACCATCACAGGTGCCATTTACAGGATTTACAAACCTCTGATAAATGCCCAGCAAAGTAGATGTAGTCACACATTACAAAGTACATAGTAACTTCACAATGATAACAGAGAAGTGACAGGACTCATGTGATGTCAAACAAAAGGACCCGCTTCATTCAGATCAATGCCAAACTTGTTTAAAATGATTTGTCAGGCCATTGCCCAGTCCACATGGATGCTGGTGGGGTCAGGTGAACAAAATGTTTGCCACCAAACTTGCATTCACAACACTGCCAGGGGAACCTCCCCAGGAAGGGTCATCTAGTGGGCATGCCAGGCACTCCAAAGATCTCAATTGAGAGGGGGGATCTTGGGAGGGGTGGACTTTGCTCTGGAAGGTTTTTTTTGTTGATTGGGAAACTGATGCTTTTAACAGGAGAAAAATGTTAATGCACAATGTCTGACTCAGCCCAATACTCATCCCCTCCTAGCTGCTGTTGGGTCCTCAACTGCCCATCAAGCTCCAGGTAGGCCACCACTAGGATACGGGCCATTAGAGGAGTCAGAGTCCAGTGCGTGCCCGTAGCACGTTGGGAGGACTTCCCCAGCTGAACCTCCATGATCTTCCTGGTCCAGCATCTCAGATCCTTCCACCTCTTCCTGCAGTGAATGCTGCACAAGCGATAAATACCCAAGACCGCACTTTCTAGGTGATGGCTTTCCACACTGTCTACTTCTGATGGGCGTTGATCTGTATGGATACAATGGTATTTGTAGGAAAGTAGGATCTGCTTTCATGGTTACCCCCTCTTTTTGCTTGGTGCAGTGTGTTTTAACTAGTCTGCTGGGATCCTCCTAATCAGGACCCCAGAAACTGTTCTTTCTCCGGTAAATTGATATGCTAAGTACTTTGTTGCCTCCACAATTGGCTACTGGTGTATCCTGGTAAGTCCCTAGTATATTGTACTATGGTACCCAGGGCATAGGTACACCAGGGGTCTCCCATGCAACATGTATTGTGCCACCAGCTGGAGCCCACTTAAACTGTGATTATAGGCCTGCCATTGCAGCCTGTATGAGTTGGTGCTTGCACCTCTCACAACAGATATACATTTCCTTATATAGGAGGGCACAACACTTAAAACCTATAAATCCCCCCTATGGCAGGCTCTTCACTCCAGAAAGCAGGGTGGTTGGTTATAAGTGTGAGGGTGCCCCTGCATGAGCAGGACACCTCTCAAACCCCAGAGTTGATTCTCCAGGCTTTGTAAGTGCGGTCAGCCATTTTTAGACATATAGTGGACATCAGTCATTACAAGATGTCTAACTATATAGTGACTGCACCAAACCTGGGCATGTTTGGTATCATACATGTTGGAATCATACTATAACACCGATTCCGGTGCTGGAAGTATGATCTCATGTACTGGGGGGCGCCCTAGGGACCCCCCTGTATGCCCTGTAACAACCTTTCAGGGTCTGCAAGCACGCTAGTGCTGCTTCCCCCCACAGACACGATTCTGCCCTTCTGTTGCTGAGCCAACCTTGAGCAGGGGAAAGCAGAACAATAGGTATCCTGTCACAGGGAGGTGTGACTACCTCCCAGACAGGACTTAGTGTATTGGGCTGCAGTAAGGGAGCTTGCCAGTTCCACCAGACTGCTTTGAAGGGCACATGTGGTGCCCTCCTTGCATACTCCAGTTTGAACCAGTTCAGGAACCCTTGGTTCCTGCTCTGGTGTGAAACTGGAAAGGATATGGGAGTATCCTCCCCTTCTCTTCAGCCCCTCCTCTGGAAGGGACTTCTGAGTCGTCCCAACCCTTTCCTTAGGGTACTTAAGGACTCTCCTGTGGTTGGGTCCTCAGATTCATCATGGGACAAGAATCAACCCTGAAACTATGTCGCTCTTCAATCGTCTGGACACTTGGATGTGGTTGGACTTCGACTTTAACCAAGGCTGCAACAAGAAAGACTCCTGATGTTTCTGGTCTTGCGTTTCTTGAATTCTTCTTCGTCATCTGTGTCTGTGCATCATCCAGTTTCTTCAGAAGACGTGTAGGCATCAAGGTCATCCAAAGAAATCTCCCTTGGAGTGAAGGAGTCACTCCCCTGCATCGGCAGGCGCCGCAACGATACTGACCGGTCTGCTGCTCCTGTTGTCCTATGGAAACTCTAATGCCCAGCAACACAGGTAGTGGTTCTGCAGCTCCCTAAAGCCCTGACCTGACTTTGCAGCAATTTTGGGGACAGTACTCCATGTCGGGCTGCTGGGACCAAACCACTGTGCAGCGCATTGACTTGCCGTTACCACGGCTTGTTGGCTCTTCACCCCAGAGATCTTCAAACTACAAGAAGCTCCAGCCTCCAGGACCTCTCCCCTTGAAGATCAATATCCTCATTGCATCCTCTGCACCATGGGCCTCGATCTTTGGTGAGCTGCTCAAGGCCCTCTCACGACTCCTGTGCCTTTGGCCCACGGATCCTTCTGAGGGTCTTCTCTTGCATCAGTGGGCTCTCCTACTTTCTCGGAACCTGCTCTGACTCTCCTGCACTTGGTGAGTCCCTTAGACCTTGCTGGCCCCAAAGTTTGCTCCTTTTCGTATTCCACATCAGTTGTGGCTACAAAGGATTGTTGGTGCTCCTGCTGTACACCGACCACCTAGACACCAAAACCCAACATGGGACCGCTTGTGAATGGCTCCTGGTCTTCCTCAACATCACCTGGTCCTCACAGCTACAGCAACAAGGTGACTGTCAACTCTCAGAACCTCTGGACATCGGCGGGCATTGTGCTTCTGTGCCTCCTGGTTTGAAAGAATCAAGGGGTGCCCCTGAGATTAATTCCTAAATCAGGGTGCTATTAACATTTAGTTGTACGAAAATTTAGGAACATTGTTTAAAAATGCAAAATACAGACACCTACAAAACGGACAATGTTATGACAATATATCTCTGAGAACTTTTGAGAGTGTATCAAATACATTTTATTCATATCATGTTATATGTACATTATATTATATATAGAATTCAAATCTTATTCACACATTTCGGTCATTTTTTAACTCAACGCAGAAGATAAAACATTAATTTTTTACTCCTTACGTAGTGAGTGATAAACTTCAACATAACATGAGAATTCAAATTTTTTTTGTTGTTTAAATTACATACAAAAAAGCAAATTACATTGGTGAGTAGTTATGGCAAAATCATTGGTATGTCCAAATTACATATAGGAAAACAAATTGCACTGGTGAATGGTCATGGCAGAATTGTTATATGTCCTACGCGCGTTTCGGCTGTGAAGCCTTCATCAGGATGCCATGTGCATGTGCTTTTGATGTCCTCGAAGAAATAACACTATCCACCTGTTGAGTGGAAATGCTGACAATTCGTAACCGGATGAAGATGCCAGGATAAAGAAGCAGAATGCCCTTATAAAAGTTGATAAAGGTTTCGGTTAAACCTTCTATATTGACGATAAATGGCTGGAGTAAAATCCAAAATGGGAATGGCTACTGCTTCCAAACAGAGATCAGGAATGCAGGACACTTCCTGTTATTCTTAATGCGGTAATACGGTACTGGCATGTTACAAATTTTTTAGCGATGCCATGATTTATATAGGCGGCGGAAACGGGCGGGTCCTCTACCAGCCGGTAAAGTCAGTATTTTTTGAGGCCCAAGATGTTTATCTGTGTTCCGATACGTCTCGCACTCGTCTGCCGCCGGGCCGGGCTGCCTGGCCAGCTCCAAGTGGCATAGACTCTGTCTCCTCTGCTTGTCGCTTCTTCACTTCTAGAATCCACCCTTGTATTTAACCTGCCTCCTTTAACATCTTCTTCAGAGGCATCTTGTTCTAGGTCTCCCATTGCTGTCCACAGCAGGTTCCTACGTCACCAGGTAACCTGGTTCCTGGGGCATCCACGGGTGGGGTGGCTCTCCAACCTTCTGTTTTCCAAAGGGTTTCTTTGTGGTCCTCCAGGAAGGGTCCTCCATCTTTAAAAATGCAACTGCATCTTCTCCAATGACTTCCATTGGGCACGCGGCTGTGTTTTTATTCTGCACACAGCCTCTGTTGGGTTCCTGGATATTTACCTTGGGTGATTTTTTGTGTCCCCGGCTCCTCTGGTTCTTCTGGTCCAAGTCTTGTTCTTCTTCGCAGTTTGCATTCCATTATCTTAATATATGGTTTGATCTCCCCATGGAGACCAGTATGTAGTTGTGCTACTTACCTGTTTATTGCAAAGTATTTTTGTGCATGGTGTTGATATCTCTGGGTAGGAGATATACCAATGTGTTAGTGATAGTGTGTGTGGTAAATAAGACCTGTTTTCGTAAACACTGTATGGTTTCTTTTCATCTAACCTGCGTCACAGATTAACGTTGGTGAAACAAGCTACTTTACACTCCTTCAAGATAAGCCTGAAGGCTTTTCTTCACATCTACCAATTTGAGAGATTTCAAAGGTTATCAAGGAGTACTAAAATCCCCATGAGGGTTGTCTGGATAATTGCAAGGTGCTTCATTTGAATAACTATTCACAATATACTAAGCCAGCCTCCTACAGTATTTTAGAAAGATGGATAAGAGTTTTGAAGAAGGGTTTGCAGTTGGCACCAGCTAATGGGAAAGATTGCTATCAAAGCATCAAGATATCGCACCACACCAAGAGCTAGTGGAGGAGCTGTGTGCAATTTAAAACCAATGTTGTTGGAAGGATATAAAGGACAATTCTGATGAAGAAGCGCTGAGGTGTAAAGATAGCAGATGGGTTTCAGAAAACCTTATTCTGTATCAAAAGACAGTTCAAATTGTTACAAGGTTTGTCATAATTTGAAGAAAGGTGAGTGGGTTCAGGTAATAACTGGTGAGTCAAAATTTTCTGATTCCTTGAGCATAATTTGTGTTGGTAATTAAGTAGTAGAATTGCCGGATGAGAATTTGTGGAGTATGAGTAATATAGTTAGTCTACTGTTGCTCTACATGAATTTACCTTGCAAAAACAAAGACAAGAGGTGTTTGGCAAAACCAGAAGCAGTTGATTTAATCAAACACTACTGCTGGGAGAACAGCTACAGAGCTTGGGTCTTAGGACTGTCTCAAAGTGCAGTAGTTTTGAGTATCCTTATAAAAATGTCTTGAAGCATCATAAAACAATTCTTATATCCTGTTTTTAGAGTGGAATGGAGGCCCAGTCATGGAGCCATAAATGACTCCCACCTGATGACAAAGGCAGGTGGGCCTCAGCGTTGCATGGACACAATGAGGGCCAGTGGGTAACGGGTCCAGATGTTCGGCATGGGGAGCATGTGACCACTGCATGTACTGTGCATGCTGTGTTCTGATTTGCTGATTATTCCTAACTTCATGTGGCATCTAACTTTATGATGTTATGGGAACATGTGCCCATCCGGCCATGTGCTTTTTATTGGGGCCAATGTCCCTGGATCATTGTGGTGTCACTGCCTATCTGTGGGACTAATCTATGTTTTCTTTTGCACGTTTGTCCTACTGGTTACGTGCCACCCCACCTGTGAACTGTCAATCAGTAGATTTAGGGCTAGGTTGCAGGGCCTGCCTAACCACGCATTTCTGACTCTGGGTTGATGGAGAGGTCATATTGGGAGATTTTGACAACAGGGATTTGATTTAATTTTTATACATACACGCATCATTGCGTACATCAACATCAATATTAACTCTACTTCAACAGAGGCTGCTGGTTTTAAGAATGGTGAAAAAGTCTCAAGAAAGGTGGGTACTCATCAACCGTCTAGCCGTATAGAACATTTTTCTAGTTGGCATAAGGATTATCAAATGTAGTAATCTGTTGCACTTAGTAGTGTATAGAAGTAACTACTGGATACGTGTAATATTTAAGGGATTGATATGGTGCTCTTATGCAGTGTTAGGCAAACTTCCAATGTATTTCAATATTCATGTAATTTGATAATAAGATGTTAGGTTGTTAAATCTTTAGCTTTGTTGTCAATCATCCAGTCGTAAGGGAGGGGAATGTGTGACGTCTTGGGTGGAATCTCAACTAAAGTATGGAACCTGATGTGAGCTGGGATTCCAGCATATGACAGTGGGCCTCGGCTTCCTCTCTTGGGATGAGCTACATAAGCACGTGCTCAATAAACTACCTTATAATACCGATTCCGGCTCTTCTTATATGGTGAAGATGTAGATGCAATACATCGCTTGTTATAGCTTAAAGATGTATTTGAATTAGATGTATATTTATTTCAATTGAATTCATGAGTGGCCAAAACTTTGATAATTGAGGGTAGTAGAGCTAACGACATTCTAACTAATCCCAAGTGAGAGAGGAGATAGGTGTTGAGCAACACCGTGAGCTAAATCCCATATTTCACTCTGGGGCATATGTATCAAACGATTTTGTATTCGGAAACGCTGCGAATCGCAAAAAAACAGCGTTTGCGAATACAAAATCGCAAAATGGGATGTATGAGGCATTTCAGCAGCGCATTCTTAAGGAATCGCTAATTTTACGATTTCTTAAGTTTGTGTAAGCATTTAAGAAATCGCAAATTGCGATTCCTTAAATGTCATGTAGCACGCACCCAAGTTGTGCGATTTCTCCTTAAGAAATCGCAAATTACCACCAACTTCAAGTTGGTGGTAATTTGCGATTTCTTTGAAAAATGCACTTTGTGGCATTCTTCAAAGTGCCATGTGGCGCACATACATGCCCTAAGGGCATGGTATGTGCGCCATATGCGCACACATGCTGATTTCAGGGGTGCATCAGGGTGTCATCATGACACCCTTGCACCTTTGAAAATATTCTCAATTTGCGATTAGCAAATAGCGATTCGCAAATTGGGAAAGACCTCCCATTCATTGCTATGGGCCTCCTGGCCCATAGGAATGAATGAGAAGGTATTCCTTTATTGTGATTTCGCAATTTGCTAATCGCAATTAAGGAATTTTAAGAATTCTCAAAATTTGTGCGAATTTTTAGATACATCCCGTTTTGCAATTCTCAAATAGCGATTCTCAAAAAATCGCTATTTGAGAATCGCAAATGGAGATGTTGATACATATGCCCCTCTGAAGATTCACAAGGTCATGTTCTAGATTTGGATCAGGCATTGCTTGAGCAACATTCGTGAGGAGCGTTGTGGAAGGAAGAACAGTGTGGGATGAAGAATGTTTTACAGCATGGAATGAAAGTGTTATGCAGGACGCGTGAAGTTTAGCTGTCACACCATTAGGCCATGTTATTTCCTCTGTGTGGTATTTATTGGCCCTGTTTCCTCACAGTGGCCATTCCATAGTGAGCTGCAATTACATATGTTCGAAACACCAAACAGAGAAATGTCTGACTGTAGCACAAAGATATTTTTTTACTAGGGAAAGTACAATAAGTGTATTATTTAAGAAGCTGCTTCACTGTCGGGCAGCAATGGTTGTCGATTTAAAGCAAAAAAAACATTTTGCAGTAATTGTGAGGTATAAATCATCTCACCTCGATCAAAGCAGCATGCAACATGCAGCCTCACCTGGAAATAACGATTTTTGGTGTCAGCCCTTCCGATGGGGATGAGGGGTCTTAATGTGACTGAGGGGTCGTGTGTGAGTCCATAGATTTCTACAGAGCATTATGTGTACTCTTCGCCATCAGCCCACGTCCTCGGATTCTCGCTTATCACTGCCTTTTAGCTATTGAAACACTTTGTCAGTGTGTAAGCAACCTTGGCAAATACACGGCATTGTTTGTATAATCCCTGCACAAATATTGGACGTTCGTGCTGGAGCGTTTGTGGCACAGCCTGCTGTGTGTGCAGGTGTGTAAAATTGCAAAGTCAGAAAGCCAACGGCCTTTGCTAAGCGACCTATGGCTTAGGCCCTGTCCTCTTAACCCCTGCCCCTTGACACAACGCCAGCTCCAGGCCTGTCCTGAGACGGCAGGCAGAAACATGTCTGCTTGCCTGAACTTGCCCAACACTGATTTCTCGACTGAAGTGAACAAGCATTTGCAATGCAATAGGTCTCGAATTTTAGAAACTTTTACCTATTCTATCATGAATTACAATGACTTTCATTATTGTAGGTTTTTTTAAACACATAAATAAAAGGTATTGGTATTTACAATGCCAAAAGCTTAACATCTCGTAAATGAGAGATCTATTGATTTGCAAATGATTATGTATTTTGGGGGAGTGGACATATGTGGATTGTAATTTTGAGGCTTGAAGTGTAATTATGTATTAATGCATAATAGGAAGTGTTATGATGTACGTGCTAAGGCTCCTTGAGTGCAAATGGGTTCTGCATCACCACCTTGTGCAGAAGCATAATGTTGAGTTGTGTTAAAAAAACTCACCTTCTTTTCGGGTGGAGCCGGGGGTGCAGTATCCCTCTACTGCTACACACACACACACACACACACTCTCTACACACACTCTCTCTCTCTCTCTCTCTCCCTCTAGATATATATATATATAATTAACAATTACGGTACACAACACTACCTAAAGCAGGTTTTGTGGCTTAAAATAAAGTCAGCTTAGTTAAGCAGTCTAGAATTCTTGTACAAAATAAAGTGTTCAACATTTTGGAGACGAGTACATCATATACATCTTTTTAGTAATTATGTCTCATACTGCAAGACAGATTGTGATGTTTTTGGTGTCTCTTGTGGTAAATCTCGAGACATAGATTGATAAATATATGTATTGTATTGTAATTGTATTTATATAGCGCTTACTATCTCTGACGAGGCGTAGAAGCGCTTTTTCAGCGAGTAGCATGCTACTCCAGAACCCATAAAGGATTAGTGTTGGATTAGTATAGTGAAATATGAAAGTAATTTGAGTGGTGGATAGGTTAGACAGTTATTTGGATTCAGAAGGATAGCGGAGGGAAAGAGCAGGGAAAAAGTAGTGAAACATTAAAGTAATTTGAGTGGTGGATATGTTATTCAGTTATTTGGATAGAGAAGGGTAGTGGAGGGATAGAAGAGGGAAAAAGGTTTGCCTTTATATAGTACTTGCTACCCCTGATGAGGTGTTGAAGCGCTTTTTCGGTGAGTAGCACGCTACTCTGGAACCCATAAAGGATTAGTGGTGAATTAGTATAGTGAAATATGAAATTTGAGAAGTTGACATGTTAGTCTGTTATTTTGATTGAAAAGGATAGTGGAGGGATAGAAACGTGAAAAATGTAGACTTTTCTTTTTTTAGGAGCTCATAGCAGTAGGAGGAGATTTGGGAGTCAGGGTTGAGGTAGAAGATATATTGGGGGCGGCATAGGGTGAGAAATAGGTTAGTGCATTGGCTATGCTGAATTAGAAGAAAGTAATAAATATATAGATCCATAAGTACATGGAAAGTCTATAGATGCATAAAGGAAGTAAGTATATGTATATTCAAGATATTGATAGAGGTATAGGGTGAGAAATAGAGTGGTGAATTGAATATGCTTTTTTAGGAGAAAAGAAATAAATCTATAGCTTCAAGTATATGGAAGATATATAGCTGCATCAAGGAGGTAAGTATATGTATATTAAAGATACATTCGATGAACCCTGGTTTTCAAGTGTTGGTGTACTTAAAAATGTGTGGTACCGTTAATCCATATGCCTACTTGTAGGCAAAGGCATATTCCAAAATTTAAATTATTAAACATTCCCATATACTCCAGCTAGCCAATGAAAGCCAGTAGGGCTAGAAATAATAACGTGCATTGAAAACGTGCGTTGAAGAAGTCGATGGGTTTGGGAAAGAATCAATCTAAAAAAAACGGCAGGGATGGCACATAGACAGCCGGCTATTAGCGAGGGGCATGAAGGATGAAGGCAGGGCTGGTGCCCGAGCCAGTCAAGTTTGGTCTCTGGAATTGAAAGGTGGATTGAACAGGGGAAGAGTTGTGCACATTGCACTGTCCCTTTGAAATGCATGTGCCTGCCAAGCATCAGTCCGAGCTACTGAAGGGTGGTTGAGGGGGTGAGTCAGTCATCTACCTGGCGTATGGCAGTAAAAGGCAGCTGGGACCTGGGGGCGTAACAGTAAGACGTTAATGGTGGATCAAAAAAGTGAGTTGGTTAGGGCAAGGGCAGACAGGCCGATGCCAGGAAGACAAAATATATATGTGATCAAGGCCTGTGGTGGGCTGAAACGCGTTGTGGCGAGACCTGCACCCTGAATAATTTAGCCAAAAAAAGGCACATTACTGTGGTCCGTTCCGCTCTTTTTCTTTCCGAGGTGGAGGAGTGGTGGAGCTCAAGAATATATATATATATATATATATACATATATATATATATATATATATATTTTTTTTGCTGCAACTCTCCTTCTCACAACCACCATCCAAAAGAGAAAGACAGCACTCGCGGGGGCCGTTTCCAAAATGTATTAAGTGGAAACTATCACGAAAATAAACAGACGCGTTTCGGTAACAACCTTCATCTATGTTTACCGAAGCGCCCGCCCGCCATGTTTTTAAATCAACAAAATGTACATTAACACAAATGAAGGACCAACGTCAATATTCAGGTCACTAACATTCCTGCCCCAATATCGGCGCCATCTTGTAATATATGATAGCCCACATGCCTAGATGGCAAACTCCACTCGCAAACGCGATAGGGATGGGGGGAGGATCAAAAATTACACGTAAATCACGTAAATCAGGCCCTGGATGGGCATACACCTGGAGACATTCTCCAACAGAAATAAAACATGGCTTGGGCTGCCTACTACTACGGAGTTCTACAAATGCAGAAATTATTATAATAAAACACAGAGTGGGTGAACAGACCGCTATGTCTATACATCTGGAGATACTATATACAATATAATACAATTTACCATAAATGATGTTTCTACAGGAAGCAACCAAGGTAAAGCAACGGGTCCTGTCTCGGGTTCAAATGCAATTCAGAATGCCCGCCAATATATGTACACACCCCATTATACATGTATACGCAACAATTGTTTACACCATATATACACACATGTTTACACCATATATACACATGTGAATCCAAACCGCATATGTACAGATACCAAAGTTATGTTCGTTATGTCCATTATTTACAATGTGTACAGTGGCATCATCCAATGTCATCATGATATAGTGAAGTGAAGGAGGGGAGGTCAGTGTAGAATTTCACTCCCCTAGGTGTACAGCTAACTCTTCACTACTATTTAGGCCCCAAGGTGTTTTGGTTTGGAGATCGATGATGTACCGTGACTCCAATCTCCGGAGTTTCAGTATCCTATCTCCCCCTCTAGGATTAGATGGCACATGATCCAAACAAAAGTAGCTCAACTCATCACGATTACGATTGTGAGTTTTGTCAAAATGACGTGCTACGGGGTAGGTCTCATCTCCTTTACTGATGGCCCGCATGTGTTCCAAGATTCTGATTTTTGTAGGATGGATAGTGCTGCCCACGTAGCGCAAGCCACAAGGGCATACCAGACAGTAAACAGTGTAAGGTGTGGTGCATGTCAAAAATTTCCTGATTGTCTTATTGATACCTATAATGGGAATGTCATAACTAAGCACTCTTTTGCTTCCTTTACAGGCTTTACATTTTCCACATGGAAAAAACCCTCCTAAAGCTCCAAAGGGTGTTTTGGGGGCATCCCTCAGGTAACTGCACACTAGGTCGTTTTTGATAGACCTCGCTTTTCTAAATGTGACGAGGGGGTAGGATGGAAGATCAGTCCCTATCACACCATCAGTTTGCAGGATGTGCCAGTTTTTGCGCATGATTCTTTTGAGGTTCCCTGCATCCCTAGAAAAGGTAGTTATAAGTCTGAATTTGCCCCCATTGATGTCATCCGTATTCATGGTTTCTATATTTTTGAGCAAATCAGTCCTTTGAGTTGCTTTCACCTTCCCGAAAGCCTTATCAAGAACCTCTTTGCTATAGCCTCGGGCTTCAAAACGTCTGATGCTTTCGTTGGCTGCCACTAGAAACTCTCTGTCATCTGAACTGTTTCTTTTTATACGAAGCAATTCCCCGTAGGGGATGCTGTTGACCAGATTCGTGGGATGACTGCTAGAGGCATGGAGGACAGAATTACCCGCTGTCTCTTTGCGGAAGAGTTTAGTTTTCAATTGTCCCTTGTCTACATAGATATTCACATCCAAATAATTCACTGAAACAGCATCAATTTCTCCTGTGAATTCTAAGTTGACTATATTGGTGTTCAGGACATCTATGTAGTCTCTAGCAGTGTCGAGTGAACCGTTCCACACGATGAACAGGTCATCTATGTAACGGTACCACACGACCACCTTTTCTGTCCATTGGATGTTAGATGTGCCCCAGGCTACCTGCTCCTCCCACCAGCCTACGAACAAGTTCGCATAGCTGGGGGCGAAGCAGGTACCCATAGCTGTACCCGAGATCTGCCTGTATAGCTGTGTATGGAACAGAAAGATGTTATTAGTTAGACAGAATCTGGCAAAATCAATTAGAAGTTCATTATGTTCAAGATATTTCAGAGGGCGTTTCTTGAGGAAGTATTTCATTGCCTTTAATCCATCACAGTGCGCTATAGAGGTATATAGGCTGGTAATGTCTAGAACCATCAATTTGTATTCCTCCTTCCATTCCAAAGCAGCAATGTGTCCCAACAGATCTTTCGTGTCCCTGATGTAGGATTTCAGGTTTTTCACGTGAGGCAAGAGGAATGAATCGACATAAATAGACATATTCTCTGTGAGACTCCCTTGGGATGCCACAATTGGTCTCCCAGGTGGTATTTCTTTATTCTTATGCACCTTGGGGAGGTGATAGAAGGTTGGAATAATAGGGTTCAGCCTTCTAAGAAATAGGAATTCATCTATTGTCAGAAGACCTTTGTTGTGCCACCTGGAAATGAGGGAGTAATAGTTCTCCATACTTTCATGGTAGATGTTCGTATCAATGGCAATATATGTCTGTCCATTAGAGAGTTGGCGAAGCGCTTCCTTGTCATAGTTCGCTTTGGTTTGCAAAACTATGTTGCCTCCCTTGTCAGAGGGCTTACATACTATTCCTTTGTCCTTCCTTAGATCTTCGAGGGCCTTTTGTTGTTTAAAAGAGAAGTTGCTCTCCTTTATTGTGGCTTTTTTGAATCTTTGTTTACGTCGGAGCTGTATCAAATCCTTCGTGACTGCTTCCGAAAAGACCTCAATAGCATCAGGTGCCATTTGTGGTAGGAATTGTGACACAGGTTTGAATTTGGTTAGTCCACCTTGTTGTTTTATGCCAGTGATGGCTAATTGTTGTGATTGTCTCAAGGATGTTAAAGTGCCATCTTCCGCTTCAGTTCTTAGTTCCTCCAGAACCATAATAGCGTTAAGGTCCCCACTTGCAAGTTCATCCGGAGCCGGAATCGCGCTGGCTTGGGATTTGGATTTCGTAGTAGGTGGTTTGATCTTAAAGTACTTATGCAGTTTTAATTTACGCGTAAATTTGAAGAGATCAATACGCGTCTGCGTGAATTCCATAGTCTTATGGGGGCAGAAAGTGAGACCTAATTCGAGGACAGACTTTTCGGTTTTTGTCAAGTGTTTGGTCGTAAGATTAATGATGGTAAGATTAGCCTCTTTGGGTTTCGTTACCATCTCCTGTTGGAGGCTCTTCTGGTATACGCCGTTCTGCTCCGCGTTGCCGGTGGGGATACATTGCCTCTTCCGGCCCCCTTGTCCCCTCCTGGTCTTCCTCTTCCCATTTGCTCCGGGGGCTTGCCTCTGCCTCCTCTCTGCCAGGACTGGCGGATCAGTTTGAATTCCTCCCGAAAAGGAGTATGCGCTGGACCGCATCCAGAGGCAGTACTTCTCTCATCCTCCGAAGATTCATTCTCAGTGACTTCTGATTCTGATGTCACTGGTACTTCCGCTTCTGCTTGAGTAGGTCTCCTATTGTTGCTTCGGAGATCGTTTCTCGGTTTGTCAAATTTTCTTGCGAAAGTTAAAACTCTTCCCTGTGCGTAGTCATTTTCATCGCGGTCAAATTTGCTCTGCTTCCGCGTTTTGATCTTTTCTTCATAGCTTTTCAGACGTTTCTTCATTTGCTCCCTGTATTCGTTGATCTTAGTTTGGTCTTCTTCTTTCTTTAATATTTCTTCCAAGGCCTCGATATCTTTTAGAGCCTTATTTCGATCACTCCAAGCAAACTTGACCAAAATTTGTAGCATCCCTTTGCAAGACTCAGCGGTATGTTCCGCCCACTCATCAAGTAATAGGGGATCCGGGGACTCGTAGGCCGGTACCGTGTATATCCTCAGACCTCTGGGTACTCTATTGACCTCAATATAGTTTTGTAGTGAGGTCCCTTCCCACCACTTTCTAATCTCTCGCTCGTACAGCCGTTCGAGCGCGATACATTGGGTCGTGATGTTGGACTTGCCTGCGTCCCCTCCCTCTTGTCTTCTATCCCCTCTCTCTTCCTTCTTCTTAAACATCGTGGAGGCAGCCTCGCGGCGCTCCGATTCACAAAACATCTTCTGCTTTAGTTCAGTGTTAATACACAAATCCTTCGTGTTCCCCCTCGCCTTGTACGGGTTAAACAAATGTAAGGCACGCCAGCCGGCGTCTTACCCGGACTTCACCCACTCCTTATCTCCGCGGGCACGCACCTCATAGGTGCCGTAGTCCGTCACTGGTCTTCCAATTGAACCCGTGCGGTGCTCCTGGAAATTTCAATCACTGCTACGAAACACCAGTCAGGAGCACTCACAGGCGGGTGCTTCTTCGTGCGGGGGTGCACCCGCATTTAATTTTTGCTGCAACTCTCCTTCTCACAACCACCATCCAAAAGAGAAAGACAGCACTCGCGGGGGCCGTTTCCAAAATTTATTAAGTGGAAACTATCACGAAAATAAACAGACGCGTTTCGGTAACAACCTTCATCTAACGCGATAGGGATGGGGGGAGGATCAAAAATTACACGTAAATCACGTACGTGTAATTTTTGATCCTCCCCCCATCCCTATCGCGTTTGTGAGTGGAGTTTGCCATCTAGGCATGTGGGCTATCATATATTACAAGATGGCGCCGATATTGGGGCAGGAATGTTAGTGACCTGAATATTGACGTTGGTCCTTCATTTGTGTTAATGTACATTTTGTTGATTTAAAAACATGGCGGGCGGGCGCTTCGGTAAACATAGATGAAGGTTGTTACCGAAACGCGTCTGTTTATTTTCGTGATAGTTTCCACTTAATAAATTTTGGAAACGGCCCCCGCGAGTGCTGTCTTTCTCTTTTGGATGGTGGTTGTGAGAAGGAGAGTTGCAGCAAAAATTAAATGCGGGTGCACCCCCGCACGAAGAAGCACCCGCCTGTGAGTGCTCCTGACTGGTGTTTCGTAGCAGTGATTGAAATTTCCAGGAGCACCGCACGGGTTCAATTGGAAGACCAGTGATGGACTACGGCACCTATGAGGTGCGTGCCCGCGGAGATAAGGAGTGGGTGAAGTCCGGGTAAGACGCCGGCTGGCGTGCCTTACATTTGTTTAACCCGTACAAGGCGAGGGGGAACACGAAGGATTTGTGTATTAACACTGAACTAAAGCAGAAGATGTTTTGTGAATCGGAGCGCCGCGAGGCTGCCTCCACGATGTTTAAGAAGAAGGAAGAGAGAGGGGATAGAAGACAAGAGGGAGGGGACGCAGGCAAGTCCAACATCACGACCCAATGTATCGCGCTCGAACGGCTGTACGAGCGAGAGATTAGAAAGTGGTGGGAAGGGACCTCACTACAAAACTATATTGAGGTCAATAGAGTACCCAGAGGTCTGAGGATATACACGGTACCGGCCTACGAGTCCCCGGATCCCCTATTACTTGATGAGTGGGCGGAACATACCGCTGAGTCTTGCAAAGGGATGCTACAAATTTTGGTCAAGTTTGCTTGGAGTGATCGAAATAAGGCTCTAAAAGATATCGAGGCCTTGGAAGAAATATTAAAGAAAGAAGAAGACCAAACTAAGATCAACGAATACAGGGAGCAAATGAAGAAACGTCTGAAAAGCTATGAAGAAAAGATCAAAACGCGGAAGCAGAGCAAATTTGACCGCGATGAAAATGACTACGCACAGGGAAGAGTTTTAACTTTCGCAAGAAAATTTGACAAACCGAGAAACGATCTCCGAAGCAACAATAGGAGACCTACTCAAGCAGAAGCGGAAGTACCAGTGACATCAGAATCAGAAGTCACTGAGAATGAATCTTCGGAGGATGAGAGAAGTACTGCCTCTGGATGCGGTCCAGCACATACTCCTTTTCGGGAGGAATTCAAACTGATCCGCCAGTCCTGGCAGAGAGGAGGCAGAGGCAAGCCCCCGGAGCAAATGGGAAGAGGAAGACCAGGAGGGGACAAGGGGGCCGGAAGAGGCAATGTATCCCCACCGGCAACGCGGAGCAGAACGGCGTATACCAGAAGAGCCTCCAACAGGAGATGGTAACGAAACCCAAAGAGGCTAATCTTACCATCATTAATCTTACGACCAAACACTTGACAAAAACCGAAAAGTCTGTCCTCGAATTAGGTCTCACTTTCTGCCCCCATAAGACTATGGAATTCACGCAGACGCGTATTGATCTCTTCAAATTTACGCGTAAATTAAAACTGCATAAGTACTTTAAGATCAAACCACCTACTACGAAATCCAAATCCCAAGCCAGCGCGATTCCGGCTCCGGATGAACTTGCAAGTGGGGACCTTAACGCTATTATGGTTCTGGAGGAACTAAGAACTGAAGCGGAAGATGGCACTTTAACATCCTTGAGACAATCACAACAATTAGCCATCACTGGCATAAAACAACAAGGTGGACTAACCAAATTCAAACCTGTGTCACAATTCCTACCACAAATGGCACCTGATGCTATTGAGGTCTTTTCGGAAGCAGTCACGAAGGATTTGATACAGCTCCGACGTAAACAAAGATTCAAAAAAGCCACAATAAAGGAGAGCAACTTCTCTTTTAAACAACAAAAGGCCCTCGAAGATCTAAGGAAGGACAAAGGAATAGTATGTAAGCCCTCTGACAAGGGAGGCAACATAGTTTTGCAAACCAAAGCGAACTATGACAAGGAAGCGCTTCGCCAACTCTCTAATGGACAGACATATATTGCCATTGATACGAACATCTACCATGAAAGTATGGAGAACTATTACTCCCTCATTTCCAGGTGGCACAACAAAGGTCTTCTGACAATAGATGAATTCCTATTTCTTAGAAGGCTGAACCCTATTATTCCAACCTTCTATCACCTCCCCAAGGTGCATAAGAATAAAGAAATACCACCTGGGAGACCAATTGTGGCATCCCAAGGGAGTCTCACAGAGAATATGTCTATTTATGTCGATTCATTCCTCTTGCCTCACGTGAAAAACCTGAAATCCTACATCAGGGACACGAAAGATCTGTTGGGACACATTGCTGCTTTGGAATGGAAGGAGGAATACAAATTGATGGTTCTAGACATTACCAGCCTATATACCTCTATAGCGCACTGTGATGGATTAAAGGCAATGGAATACTTCCTCAAGAAACGCCCTCTGAAATATCTTGAACATAATGAACTTCTAATTGATTTTGCCAGATTCTGTCTAACTAATAACATCTTTCTGTTCCATACACAGCTATACAGGCAGATCTCGGGTACAGCTATGGGTACCTGCTTCGCCCCCAGCTATGCGAACTTGTTCGTAGGCTGGTGGGAGGAGCAGGTAGCCTGGGGCACATCTAACATCCAATGGACAGAAAAGGTGGTCGTGTGGTACCGTTACATAGATGACCTGTTCATCGTGTGGAACGGTTCACTCGACACTGCTAGAGACTACATAGATGTCCTGAACACCAATATAGTCAACTTAGAATTCACAGGAGAAATTGATGCTGTTTCAGTGAATTATTTGGATGTGAATATCTATGTAGACAAGGGACAATTGAAAACTAAACTCTTCCGCAAAGAGACAGCGGGTAATTCTGTCCTCCATGCCTCTAGCAGTCATCCCACGAATCTGGTCAACAGCATCCCCTACGGGGAATTGCTTCGTATAAAAAGAAACAGTTCAGATGACAGAGAGTTTCTAGTGGCAGCCAACGAAAGCATCAGACGTTTTGAAGCCCGAGGCTATAGCAAAGAGGTTCTTGATAAGGCTTTCGGGAAGGTGAAAGCAACTCAAAGGACTGATTTGCTCAAAAATATAGAAACCATGAATACGGATGACATCAATGGGGGCAAATTCAGACTTATAACTACCTTTTCTAGGGATGCAGGGAACCTCAAAAGAATCATGCGCAAAAACTGGCACATCCTGCAAACTGATGGTGTGATAGGGACTGATCTTCCATCCTACCCCCTCGTCACATTTAGAAAAGCGAGGTCTATCAAAAACGACCTAGTGTGCAGTTACCTGAGGGATGCCCCCAAAACACCCTTTGGAGCTTTAGGAGGGTTTTTTCCATGTGGAAAATGTAAAGCCTGTAAAGGAAGCAAAAGAGTGCTTAGTTATGACATTCCCATTATAGGTATCAATAAGACAATCAGGAAATTTTTGACATGCACCACACCTTACACTGTTTACTGTCTGGTATGCCCTTGTGGCTTGCGCTACGTGGGCAGCACTATCCATCCTACAAAAATCAGAATCTTGGAACACATGCGGGCCATCAGTAAAGGAGATGAGACCTACCCCGTAGCACGTCATTTTGACAAAACTCACAATCGTAATCGTGATGAGTTGAGCTACTTTTGTTTGGATCATGTGCCATCTAATCCTAGAGGGGGAGATAGGATACTGAAACTCCGGAGATTGGAGTCACGGTACATCATCGATCTCCAAACCAAAACACCTTGGGGCCTAAATAGTAGTGAAGAGTTAGCTGTACACCTAGGGGAGTGAAATTCTACACTGACCTCCCCTCCTTCACTTCACTATATCATGATGACATTGGATGATGCCACTGTACACATTGTAAATAATGGACATAACGAACATAACTTTGGTATCTGTACATATGCGGTTTGGATTCACATGTGTATATATGGTGTAAACATGTGTGTATATATGGTGTAAACAATTGTTGCGTATACATGTATAATGGGGTGTGTACATATATTGGCGGGCATTCTGAATTACATTTGAACCCGAGACAGGACCCGTTGCTTTACCTTGGTTGCTTCCTGTAGAAACATCATTTATGGTAAATTGTATTATATTGTATATAGTATCTCCAGATGTATAGACATAGCGGTCTGTTCACCCACTCTGTGTTTTATTATAATAATTTCTGCATTTGTAGAACTCCGTAGTAGTAGGCAGCCCAAGCCATGTTTTATTTCTGTTGGAGAATGTCTCCAGGTGTATGCCCATCCAGGGCCTGATTTACGTGATTTACGTGTAATTTTTGATCCTCCCCCCATCCCTATCGCGTTTGCGAGTGGAGTTTGCCATCTAGGCATGTGGGCTATCATATATTACAAGATGGCGCCGATATTGGGGCAGGAATGTTAGTGACCTGAATATTGACGTTGGTCCTTCATTTGTGTTAATGTACATTTTGTTGATTTAAAAACATGGCGGGCGGGCGCTTCGGTAAACATAGATGAAGGTTGTTACCGAAACGCGTCTGTTTATTTTCGTGATAGTTTCCACTTAATAAATTTTGGAAACGGCCCCCGCGAGTGCTGTCTTTCTCTTTTGGATGGTGGTTGTGAGAAGGAGAGTTGCAGCAAAAATTAAATGCGGGTGCACCCCCGCACGAAGAAGCACCCGCCTGTGAGTGCTCCTGACTGGTGTTTCGTAGCAGTGATATATATATATATATATATATATATATATATATATATATATATATATATATATATATACATATATATATTCACTGAAAAAACCATAGGTTTCACACATGTTATAGTTAGCGGAAATTTTACTGATAAAAAACCAATGAAATTCCCCCGTTATAGTTAGTGCAGGCAACTATAACTCACGCGACCGCAATCCTCTGCTGATGCTAATACTGTATTTAGACACTTATTTGCCCATGTCTTCTTCCATACATTTTTAGCTATACATATATTACAAATATTTTTTTTTCATAAAGACACATATGTCATCAGCAGAAGATTGCGGTCGCGTGAGTTATAGTTGCCTGCACTAACTATAACGGGGGAATTTCATTGGTTTTTTATCAGTAAAATTTCCGCTAACTATAACATGTGTGAAACCTATGGTTTTTTCAGTGAATTTGCAAGGTTTTTTAAATGCTAATTCCTAACTATAACGTGTGTGAAACCTATGGTTCTTTCAGTGAATTTGTACGGTTTTTTAAATGCTAAGTTACTTTACGCCATTCGTGGCGTGCGCGCCCACTTAACGCAGTTCGTTCCGTGCGCGCACGGTGCGCTTCGCGCACTGTGCGCGCACAGTGAGCACGCGGTGCGCTTCGCGCACCGCGCGCCCACTTTACGCAGTTAGTGCCGTGCGCACATGGAGGACATATGATGCACTTCGTTTTGAAAGGTAATATTTTAATTTTTCGCTGTCGCTTATAAGCCATGCGCACACGGGGTGGAGAGAGTGTGGATAATTTTTTTTTTAAATATTTTTTTTATTAATATTTTAGTTTTTCGTAAATATATGATATGCCATGCACAATTGTTGCCCTTAGGGCACCAATTGCATACGGGGTGTGGAAAGTGTGGATAATTTTTTTTTTTTGTTTTTAATTTTTACCGTACGCGTACGGTAAGCGTAATCGCCGAAATTAGCGAAAAAATTAAAATTCAGTTTTTGGCCTTGGGGGATATTTGGGGACACCCTGAACATGGCTATGTGTGTGGGAGCTGTCTAAACAGCCCCTTTACATGTTTTTGTGCTTTGTATTTTAATCATCACTCTCAGTGCGAGAGAGAAAATGGCGGCCGCCGCTTCCTGGTTTCGGCCGATTCGAATGTTTACTAAGATCTAAGAGCCAATCAGAATCGCGCTCGCGCACGCCACCGTACGCGTACGGTAAGCGTACCGTAAGCGCACCGTCAGCTGGCTCAGATATATATATTGATTTAAAGGCTATTTTCTCAGAATCTACTGAACAGATTTACACCAAACCTACAAAAGGCACTTCCTTGACCTGAGGACTACCTCTCTGCCAAATTTCTAGTAATTCTGTTCAGCCGTTCGGGCTGTAGCCCTGTCTAAAGGTCCTATGGAAAAATGCATGGGAAAAACGCGTTTTGGGACCCCCCTTTTATCTCAGCCCCCGCTTGACGAATCCCCCCGAGACTTTCAGGGTAGGAGCGGAGCATAGCGCCCCACCTATTTTGAAAAATTCGCGAGGATTCGTCGACCGGCGCCAAAGTTATTCAAAATAGAATGTTGCGGATTTCCTATGGAAACGTGGTCCTAACTATAACTACCTACTGGCGACCGCCAGTAGGTAATATAGATATATATATATATATCTCCACAAGAATTGCTCCAGCAATTAAGGCCGCACTCCGTCAAGGGTAGAAAACATTTCTTTATTCTTGAAATCATGCAGCTTCCCCTTCCGTACTTTCGTTCTTCTGGCCGACGCGTTTCGATGAATTCATTTCATCTTCTTCCGGGGCCAAAGCGAGCAGATTGATGAAATACGTGCATCCACACAAGCCCCTGCATGCTTCTTAAATAGGTACTCCTGGCCTCTGGTGTGCCACAATTGGGATGTCACTCTCATTGCATGCTGGGCTTTGTGGTTTTTCATTCGCACCAATCAGGCCCTCCAGTGGGTTCAATTGCTCACTTTAATTTAAAGAACAGTTTATGCAGCCCCCATTGAGCCTTCGAAGAAGACTCTGCATGATTAATTAAAACACCTCTGACGCCGCATTCAAGGGTACATTACCCCTCGAGTGGTCCCAAGTTCAGTTAGGCGGGTGGTGCGTCGCCTCCACAGCCTGAAGCGCGCCGTGCAAATTGTCTCCACAAGAATTGCTCCAGCAATTAAGGCCGCACTCCGTCAAGGGTAGAAAACATTTCTTTATTCTTGAAATCATGCAGCTTCCCCTTCCGTACTTTCGTTCTTCTGGCCGACGCGATTCGATGAATTCATTTCATCTTCTTCCGGGGCCAAAGCGAGCAGATTGATGAAATACGTGCATCCACACAAGCCCCTGCATGCTTCTTAAATAGGTACTCCTGGCCTCTGGTGTGCCACAATTGGGATGTCACTCTCATTGCATGCTGGGCTTTGTGGTTTTTCATTCGCACCAATCAGGCCCTCCAGTGGGTTCAATTGCTCACTTTAATTTAAAGAACAGTTTATGCAGCCCCCATTGAGCCTCCGAAGAAGACTCTGCATGATTAATTAAAACACCTCTGACGCCGCATTCAAGGGGACATTACCCCTCGAGTGGTCCCAAGTTCAGTTAGGCGGGTGGTGCGTCGCCTCCACAGCCTGAAGCGCGCCGTGCAAATTGTTTCCACAAGAATTGCTCCAGCAATTAAGGCCGCACTCCGTCAAGGGTAGAAAACATTTCTTTATTCTTGAAATCATGCAGCTTCCCCTTCCGTACTTTCGTTCTTCTGGCCGACGCGATTCGATGAATTCATTTCATCTTCTTCCGGGGCCAAAGCGAGCAGATTGATGAAATACGTGCATCCACACAAGCCCCTGGGAAGCTGCATGATTTCAAGAATAAAGAAATGTTTTCTACCCTTGACGGAGTGCCGATTGACACTCTTACTCAGGACCGAGGTGGTGGTTTCACTGTTGTTCTGGTGTGTAGATTGAATGTGTTCACTCCATGCCTGCCTTTTAAAACCTGACAACCATAAAAAAGGTTCAAACCAAGGAGTTGAAGGGTTAATACATCTTTCCTGGTGGTAACATACCATTTTCCTATGGTGATAAACAGGGCTGTACAGCCTTCTTTTGTTTTATGGGAATAGTTATGTGATGTGATATTGTTACAGAGACACCTAAGTTCAGAGCTACATCTTAAGCTGAGTTCGCACATCTGGGGCCGTATTATATAAAGTGCGCCTGCTCTGTGTCCCTGGGGCACTTTGGTATTACAGAAGGGGACGCAGATGCTTGTGTGGCCCCTTTTGTAATACAGATAGTGCTGGTGCCATGTAGCGCCAGCGCTATCTCAAGGGGGCTTTTCAGTCAGTGACAGGAGATCTGTGCATATATCTATAAGGCTGGATATTATGACAAATAAGGTTATTTGGGTTGATGAATATCAGAGGATTACACAATAGAATCAAGCAAAGAAAAATTGTTGTTTATGTCTATAGATAACAATTGTTATGATTTAGGAGACAACTTACAAGATGTTTGTGCCTAGTTGGGGCACTCAGTAAATGACTATAGGTCACAAGCCACTAGGTTTCTGATATTTTTTTTTTATTATTTTTTTTTAATCTGATATCGTTTATTGTGATTTGCACGCATACCATTTTAAAAAGATCCGTCAGACAAACCATGTAGAAATAAGTATTCAAAAGAGCTGCAAATTAAACCTTTTATACATTGTAATTCACCTGTGGTAGAAATAAATGTTTTTCTACAAATTCCCAGTTGGTCTAATGTACAATTATTATGCTATAGCAGACAGATAATCCTTTACTTCAGCTAGAGTGAGCCTTTTAAATCCTGCTTCATTGCAGATGCCGACTTCAATGTTGTCTTCTGTCATCTGTCCTTCAAAGCTTTCCTTTAATGTGAAAATGGCTGTGTGAATGGCATCTTCAAGTTCTAGTTCTTCATTATACCTTTTCTCAAGGAAAGTTTTTCCATTCACGTAATTTTTCCCCATAGCTGTTGCTTTCCATGCAAAATAGGCACCAGAAGGATCAGACTGGAATAAATATGGCCTTTCCTCATCCCAACCAGCAATTAACAACGATACACCAAATGGACGAACACCACCGGACTGTGTGTACTCTTGCATTACTGAAGCAACTCTCTGTACTAGCTGCGCTGTTGGAATTGGTTCCTGGTAAACCAAGAAATATTGCTGAGCCAACTTCCGAGCCCTCCGTACCAGTACCCTGTAGTCAGGACCCATACCGCTGTACACCATGCCTATGTGTTTCGTTATTGGTTCCACTTTATGTACACTCTGTTCATCATAGAGGATAGATTTCTGTTTCTTCTCTGTTGCCAACACGACACCATTTGCAGCTTTAATTCCCACGGAAGGGGCTCCTGCAGCTACAGCGGCTAGCGCATATATTTAATCTGGACAAGTTTGCCAGATGGGCTGAAAGTGGTCAGAGAGAAGCTGTAACCGCGCTCCGCCGCCATCTTCTCATCAGTAGTGAATGTGAAAAACCAGAGAACCCGGCTCCTATTTATGTAATTCTTGAAAACTGCAGCATGTAACGCTTCTCGTGGAGCTGTCGTAAGTAACTCATAAGAAAATAATTTAAATTTGTCATTCAATTTTGGATTTCCTATGGAGCTTCCCTTGATAGTGTATATATAGATGATAATTCAAAACAGAAGCAATATTTGAAGGCACTTTCACTGGATTTGCCTTCACAGACCCCTAGATAAACTAGGAGGTAAACAAATGTACTGTTCCTTCACTGGGAATAGTTGAAAGGGAAAACAGCTTGCCCCGGAAGAAGCCTTACCAACTTCAGGAAGGCAGGTTTCTGATATTTGTCTACTGTTGCCTCTGATGTGGGGACATTTCTTTTGGCGCACTGGAGGACTAGCAAGAATTGCTCTGCAGTATGTAGCCCTAATATTGCTAGGCCTTCACTATTTGTGGCAATATTCCAAAATTTAAAACAAACTCTCGATCATGCCTACCGACCGAAGAAACGAAGGGGACTAAGACCTTAATACAGTCTTGAACAGCAGCCTGAATACATCATCCACCATCCCTTTGCCTGTGTCTAAATCCGCAAGAGTTATACTAGAGATGACCATATTTATGTAATCATTTATTGACTTTTGTATAGCTCTAACAAATAATGCCTTACAGCCACTTCAGAGTGCTAGATCGGGGTAGATAGACACCTTAAGTATAGAGCAGTCCAAGAACCTTCACTTTTGTATTATGGTTTATAAAGATTATTGTCAGACTTATCCCTACTGCACAAATCACAACACTGGGAATCACTAATTCACAAGTACTTCACAGATTTGGTAAATAATAGTTTTAAATGCATTTATATTAATTGGTAAATTTCGAACTCATTGTAAATAAAAAATAATTATTTTGAAATGACATTCTTGCAAAATCTTTAATTAGTACTTTTCAGGTAAAAAAGTTTTTTTTAAAAGAAAGTGCAACATTTAAATAAATGAAGGCATTATTATACGAACTGTTAACGTAGTTATAAACGTTATAATTATTTAAAAAATATGCATACATATTAATGTTACTATTTTAATACATACATATTTTTCGCAAAGGTACAATGTAAAAATAGTATCTTTTTTCTTTTTATTACGACAATATGTTTTCTATTTAAAGAATCAGGGGCTGTGCGAGTTACACAACTTTGGTGGGTATGTATAATCACGTAGAGGTGATACTGTTTTTTCAAGAAATGGGACTCCAGGGGTCTCTCTATGAAAAAGGGCCCCCTTTTCTATGTTTCAGTTTTCCAGGGAGCATTTCTTCTTTTTTAACGTATTTGAGTCTGGTTTTTAATGGATTTCACGTAAACAGAGAAATTTGGAACGTTAGAGGCATGCTACTTGTTTAAAATTTAAATGAAGTTGGGTTCTTGGGTCTCCATTGTAAAAAGGGACCCTGCTTTCTCTATTTTGTTCTGTTCTAGAGCATTTATAATTTATTTTGCATTTATGTGTGAGATTTAGCAATGTATTTTGTGCTCTGCTTGAATTTATTTCATAGGAAAAAGACTGAAAATGATTGTGTTACTCTCATTGCTAGGAAACTTATTTTTTCACAATATTCAGGAATTTTGCAATGTAAAATGCATTTTACCAACTGAAGAAGCAAAAGAGCTATGGCAATCCTCAGTGGTATTGTTAGTCTTTGCATCTGACTCTAATTCTGTCACGTAGCAGAACCACAAATCTGTGTTAACCTTTGGCTGTTGTCTGCTACCCGGCCTCCTTAAATTGCAAATCCTTGTGTCTTTGTAACAATTTAGCATTGGGGTCAATATTTCCTTATTTGTATTATAATGTTCAGTTTGTATTAATACGCTGAAATGGTCTTCAATTTTTTTCAGGAGGCACAAAAGCAAATACAGTTATTTTGTTAAAACTTGATTGAAGTATGCTGTCAGTCAAGAATTCTTCATTTAAGGCACACTTTTGAATTTCTCTTCAGATTGGTCCTAATAAGCAAAAGTAGCAACCCAGAATTTGGCTTCTCTGATGTAATTGTGTTTATTTTTTAAAGCTAGTCATTAAAAAAAAAATGCCCCGGACCATGGGTTCGGGTTAGGGTATTAATACCCTGCCCCTTTTCTTATTTTTTTGCATTTTTTTAGACTCAGCTGAAGCTGAATCTCAAGAGGACCGCCAACACTTTTTGGTTGAAGTGTTGGCAGGCAATCAGAGCTTTGCAGATCTCTGCACAAGCTCGCTATTATTCGCTAAGGCTTTTTTGTAATTGTAGATATACAAATTTAGATTTCCCTTAATTTTTTACAAACTCCTGAACGGATTTACACAAAATAACTGAAAAAGTAATCTGCATACCAAAAGCTACCCTTCTGCCAAATTTGGTTTAATTCCGTCCAGAGGTTCGGGCAGCAGGCGTGTCTAAAGAGTCCATGGAAATTAACATCGGAGACACTTTTTTTTAACCCCCTTTTTCTCAGCCCCCACTTAACGGATCGTCCTTAAACTTTCCTGCACAACAAGAATTACTGTGGCACTTTACAAAAAATAATTTGTGAAGATTCATCAAATGGCTCCAAAGATATAGGCAAGTTAAAAAATGGAAACATGAGCCTAACTATAATGATCTACTGGCGACTATATAGTTAATATGGGACTCAATGTGAATGATTAGCGGGGGCCTTATACAGCCCTGGGAACCACCGCCTTCCTGGGGCTGGCCCATGCAGATCAAAGGAGGGGCACAGTGCAGTCCCCCTCCTGAAGCCAATAATGGCGCTCGGGACCACCACCCCCAAGGCCCTCCTGCTATGTCTTGGGGTGCCCACTCCTGGGACATAGCTGTTTGATTTTTTCCTTGGTGGAAGCTGACATCTCCACCACGCAAAAGCAAATACTCAGGTTCCAGTGGGTGGGAGCTGTCAAAGTGTTCCTGTCCGCTGGAAGCAGAGGTTTAATCTCTTTCTGCAGGCAGGGAAAGAGATGAAAGTATTGCTTCTGCATGCAGGGAGCTGCATTTTCAGCAGCTCCGTAAGTGCAGCAGCAATGCCGGCTTTTGCAGGAGGCGATTAGCCAGCTGGGACCACGGGGGCCTTGAGACTCCCCCCACTGTCCCTGGGGAAGGTCAGAAGGAAGCAAAAAGAAGCAGAATTAAGGTCAGAAATGAGCAGAAAGAAGCAAGATAAAGGTCAGCAACAAGAAGAAAGAGGCAACATAAAGGTGAGAAATGAGCAGTAAGAGGCAGAATAAAGGTCAGAAGTGAGCAGAAAGAGGCAGAATAAAGGTCAGAAACAAGCAGATAGAGGGAAAATAGAGGTCAGAAACAAGCAGATAGAGGCAGAATAAAGGTCAGAAACGAACAGAAAGAGGCATAATAAAGGACAGAAATGAGCAGAAAGAGGCAAAAAAAGGTCAGAAACAAGCAGAAAGAGCCAGAATAAAGGTCAGAAGGGAGCAGAAAGGCAAAATAAAGGTCGGAAATGAACAGAAAGAGGCAGAATAAAGGACAGAAACAAGCAGAAAGAGTCTAAAGAATGTCAGAAACGAGCAGAGAGAGGTAGAGTAAAGGTCAGAAGGGAGAAAAAATATGCAGAATAAAGGTCAGAAATGGCAGAAAGAGGCAAAATATAGGTCAGAAACCTGCAGCAAGAGGCAGAATAAAGGTGAGGAGCTAGCAGAAAGGGGGGAAATAATGTGCAAAAAAAGCAGATAGAGGCAAAATAGAGGGCAGGATCAAGAAGAGAAGAGGCAGTAAAATAAGCAAAAATGAGCAGAGGAGGCACAAAAACGAAGGCAGCAGATAGTAGCGGACTGCAGACGAGCTGAACAGGAGGTCCATCACAGGGGGAGCAAGCACGATGGCCTGCTCCCATGTGCCCTCTACTTTGTTTACCTCAAACCCACTGACAGACCCATTCATACACTCATGTACCCACTCACAGACCCACTCAGAAACTCACACACCCACTTACACACTCATTAACCCACTCCAAGACTCACACTAACACGCCCACTTATACACTCATGCATCCACTCACAGATCCATTCAGACACTCATGCACCTTCTCACAGACCCACTCAGAGACTCTTGCATGCTCTCACAAACCTATTCAGGCATTCATCCACCCATTCACTGATGTCATTTGAGATGTCATCAGTGATGTCACTGATCATGTCATAAGTGATGTACATATGTGAGGTCATAAGCAGTGCATTGCAGTGGCGTAAGTTATAGTTAGATCAGGTAACTATAACTGCAGAATTTCCATGGTTTTGTATGAGTGAAATCTGAGCCTAACTATAAAGTCCTTGTAACCTTTTGTTTTTTTCAGTGAATTTCTAACTTTTTTAAATTCTATTTCCTAACTTTTACAACCATTTAACTTTTGGGTTTTTCAGTGAATTTCTACTCTTTTTAATGTTATTTACTAACTATAACGTCCCTGTAGCCTTTGTTTTTTAAAGGAATTTTGATTGTTTTTTACATTTTATTCCCTAACTGTAACCTATCACCTCTAGAGTGGGTGTGTGAGCAACTCTATAGGTCAGTGAATGGGTGTGTGAATGTCTGAGTGGGTTTGTGAGTGAGTGTGTGAGTGTCTTAATGGGACTGTGAATGGGTGTAAGAGTGACAAATTGGGTCTCTGAGTGGGTGTGTGAGTGGCTGATTGGTTCTGTGAATGGGTGTAAATTTGTCAGAGTAGGCCTGCCAGTGGGTGTGTGAGTGTCTAAGTAGGCCTGTCATTGGGTGTGAGAGTGTCTGAGTGGGCATGTGAGTGGGTGCATAAATGTCTGAGTGGCTCTGTTAGTGGGTGCATGAGTGTCTGAGTGGGTCTGTGAGTGGATGCATAGGTATCTGAGTAGGTTTGTGAATAGGTGAGTGAGTATCTGAGTGGGTCTGTGTCTGGGTGCCTTAGTGTCTGAGTACCACCACCAGTGCCACCATCACCGGTACTACCACCACCAGTACCACCACCAGTACCAGTACCACCACCACCAGTACCATCACCACCAGTACCACCACCACCAGTACAACCACCACCAGTACCACCACCACCAGTACCACCACCAGTACCACTACTAGTACCACCACCACCAGTTTCACCAGTACCACCACCACCAGTGCCACCATCACCAGTACAACCAGTACCAGTGCCACCAGTACCCCCTCAACCACCACCAGTACCACCACCAGTACCACCACCACCACTAGTACCACTACCAGTACCACCATCACCACCCATACCCCCACCACCAGTAACACCAGCAATACCATCACCATTACCACCACCACCAATACCACCAGCACCAGTACCACCACCAATACCACCAGTAGCAGTACCACCACCAATACCACCAGTACCACCACCAATACCACCTGTGCCACCACCAATACTGCCAGTACCACTACCAATGTCACCACCAATAACACCACCACCAGTACCACCAGAACCACTACCACCACTACCACCAGTGCCACCAGGGCCTCCAGTAGCAGTACCACCACCACCAGTACCACCACCACTACCACCAGTACCACCACTACAAGTACAACCACCACCACTACTAGTACCACCACCACCAGTACCACCATCAGTAGTACCACCAGTACCACTATCACAGCCACCACCAGTACCACCACTACCAACACCAGTACCAGTACCACCACTACCACCACCAGTACCCCCACCACCACCACCAGTACCACCACTACCAGTACCACCACCACCACCAGTACCAGCACTACCACCAGTACCACTACCAGTACCACCAGTACCATCACCACCTGTACAAGTACAACCAGTACCACCACCACCACCAGTACCATCACCACCACCAGTCCCACCACTTGTACCACCAGCACCACTACAACCACCAGTACCAGTACCATCACCACCAGTACCACCACCAACCATACTACCACCACCAGTACTACCACTACCAACACCAGTACCAGTACCATCAGTACCACCACCGGTACCACCACCACCAGTACCACCAACACCAGTGCCACCACTACCAGTACCACCACCACTACCACTACTAGTACCACCACCACCAGTTTCACCAGTACCAACACCACCAGTGTCACCACCACAAGTACCATCACCAGTACAACCAGTACCACCAGTATGCCCTCCACCACCACCAGTACCACCACCACCACTAGTATCACCACCACTACCAGTACCACCATCACCAGCAGTACCACCACCACCACCACCACCAGTAACACTAGTACTACCAGTACCAGTAATACCACTACCAGTACCACCAGTACCAGTATGATCAATACCACCGCCACCAATACCACCAGCACCAGTACCACCAACAATACCACCAGTGGCAGTACCACCACAAATACCACCAGTACCACCACCAATACCACCAGTGCCACCACCAATACCACCAGTACCACTACCAATGCTACCACCAATACCACCACCACCAGTACCACTACCACCAGTGCCACCACGGCCTCCAGTACCACCACCACCAGCACTACTACCACAGCCACCACCAGTACCACCACTACCACCACCAGCACCACCAGTACCACCACCAGTACCACCACCACCAGTACCACCACTACCAGTACCACCACTACCACCAGTACCACTACTAGTACCACCAGTACCATCACCACCACCAGTACCACCACTTGTACCACCACCACCACTACCACCACCAGTACCAGTACCACCACCACCAGTACCACCACCACCAGTACCACCACCAACCGTACTACCACCACCCGTACTACCACTACCAACACCAGTACCATTACCATCATTACCACCACCAGTACCACCACTACCAGTACCACCATAAGTACCACTACTAGTACCACCACCACCAGTTTCACCAGCACCAACACCACCAGGGCCACCACCACCAGTACCATCACCAGTACAACCAGTACCAGTACCACCAGTACGCCCTCCACCACCACCAGTACCACCACCACTACTAGTACCACCACCACTACCAGTACCACCATCACCACCAGTACCACCACCACCACAGCCACCAGTAACACTAGTATTACCAGAACCAGTAATACCACTACCAGTACCACCAGTACCAGTATGATCAGTACCACCACCAATACCACCACCAATACCACCAGCACCAGTACCACCAACAATACCACCAGTAGCAGTACCACCACAAATACCACCAGTACCACCACCAGTACCATCACCACCGCCAGTCCCACCACTAGTACCACCAGCACCACTACCACCACCAGTACCACCACCAGTACCACCACCAACCATACTACCACCAGTACTACCACCACCAGTACTACCATCACCAGTACCACCACCACCAGTACCACCAGTACCACTACCACCAGTGCCACCAGGGCCTGGTGGTATTGGTGGTGGCACTGGTGGTATTGGTGGTGGTACTGGTGGTATTTGTGGTGGTACTGCTACTGGTGGTATTGTTGGTGGTATTGGTGGTGGTGGTATTGGTGGTGGTACTGATCATACTGGTATTGGTGGTACTGGTGGTACTGGTATTACTGGTACTGGTAACCACCACCAGTACCACCACCAGTACCAGTAACACCACCAGGACCAGTACTTACACCAGTCCCACCACCACCACTACCACCAGCAATACCACCAACACCACTACCAGTACCACCACCACCAGTACCACCACTACCAGTACCACCACCAGCACCACTATTGGTACCACCACCAGTTCCACCAGTACCACCACCACTAGTACCATCACCAGTACAAACGGTACCAGTACCACCAGTCCCACCTCCACCACCACCAGTACCACCACCACCACTAGTACCACCATCACTACCAGTACCACCATCACCACCAGTACCACCACCACCACCAGTAGCACCAGTACTACCAGTACCAGTACCACCAGTACCAGTAATACCAGTACCACCAGTACCAGTATGACCAGTACCACCACCAATACCACCACCACCAATACCACCAGTACCACAAATGCCACCAGTACCAGTAGCACCACCAATACCACTAGTAGCAGTACCACCACCAATGCCACCAGTACCACCACCAATACCACCAGTACCACCACTATCACAGCCAATACCACCACCAATACCACCACCAGTACCACTACCACCAGTGCCACCAGTACCACCACCACCACCAGTACCACTACCATCACTACCAGTACCACCACCACTACCAGTACCACCACCAGTACCACCAGTACCACCACCAGTACCACCACCAGTACCACCACCACTACCAGTTTCACCACCAGTACCAGTACCACCACCAGTTCCAGTACCACCACCACCTCTACCAGTATCACCACCACCAGTAATCCCACCACCAGTACCAGTACCACCACCAGTACCACCACCACCAGTACCACCACCAGTACCACCACCACCAGTACCACCACCACAACCAGTACCACCACCACCAGCACCACTACCACCAGTACCAACACCACCAGTACCACCACCAGTACCACCAGTACCACCACCAGTACCACCACCAGTACCACCACCACTACCAGTTTCACCACCAGTACCAGTACCACCACCAGTTCCAGTACCACCACCACCTCTACCAGTATCACCACCACCAGTAATCCCACCACCAGTACCAGTACCACCACCAGTACCACCACCACCAGTACCACCACCAGTACCAGTACCACCACCACCAGTACCACCAGTGCCACCACCACCAGTACCACCACCACCACCAGTACTAACACCACCAGTACCACCACCAGTACCACCACCACCAGTACCAGTGCCACCACCACCAGTACCACCACCAGTACAGCCAACACCAATAACACCAGGACCACCAGTACCACCACTATCAATACCAGCACCACTACCAGTACCACCACCAGTTTCACCAGTACCACCACCACTAGTACCATCACCAGTACAAGCAGTACCAGTACCACCAGTACCACCTCCACCACCACCAGTACCACCTCCACCACCAGTACCACCACCACCACTAGTACCACCACCACTACCAGTACCACCATCACCACCAGTACCACCACCACCGCCAGTACCACCACCACCAGTAGCACCAGTACTACCAGTACCACCAGTACAAGTAATACCAGTACCACCAGTACCAGTATGACCAGTACCACCACCAATACCACCAGTACCACAAATACCATCAGTACCACAAATACCACCAGTACCAGTACCACCACAAATACCACTAGTAGCAGTACCACCACCAATACCACCAGTACCAGTACCACCACCAATTCCACCAGTACCACCACCAATACCACCACTATAACTACTAATACCACCACCACCACCAATACCACCACCAGTACCACTACCACCAGTACCAGTATCACCAGTGCCACCAGTACCATCACTACCAGTACCACTACCAACACTACCAGTACCACCACCAGCACCACTACCACCACCACCTCCACCAGTACCACCACCGCCAGCACCACCAGCAGTACCACCACCATTACTACCACCACCACTACCACCACCACTACCACCACCACCACCAGTACCACCACCACCAGTACCATTACCACCAGTACCATCACCACCACCACCAGTACCACCACCAACAACAGTATCACCAGTATCACCACCACCACCAGTACCATCACCACCAGTACCACTACTACCAGTACCAGTATCACCAGTACCACCACCACCAGTACCACCACCACTAGTACCACCAGTACCACCACCACCACCAGTACCACGATTACCACCACCAGTACCAGTACCACCGCCACCAGTACCACCACCAGTGCCAGTTTCACCACCACCTCCACCAGTATCACCACCACCAGTACTACCACCACCAGTACCACCAGTACCACCACCACCAGTACAACCAGTACCACCACCAGTACCACCAACACCAGTACCACCACCACCAGTACCACCACCACCAGCACCACCACCACCAGTACTAACACCACCAGTACCACCAGTACCAGTACCACCACTACCAGTACCACCAGCACCACCAGTACCACCACCACCAGTAACACCACCACCACCAGTAGCACCACCACCACCAGTAGCACCACCACCACCAGTAGCACCAGTACCACAAGTACCAGTAATACCAGTACCACCAGTACCAGTACCACCAGTACCAATATGACCAGTACCACCACCAATACCACCCCCACCACCAATACCACCAGTACCAGTACCACAAATACCACCCGTACCAGTACCACACCAATACCACTAGTAGCAGTACCCCCACCAATACCACCAGTACCACCACCAATACCACCACTATCACTACCAATTCCACCACCAATACCACCACCACCAGTACCACTACCACCAGTATCAGTACCACCAGTTCCACCAGTGCCACTAGTACCAGTACCGCCAACAGCACCACTACCAGTACCACCACTACCAGTACCACCACTACCAACACTACCAGCACCACTACCACCACCAGTACCACCAGCACCAGTACCACCACCATCAGTACCACCACCACTACCACCACCAGTACCACCAGTACCACCAGCACCAGTACCACCACCATCAGTACCACCACCACTACCACCACCAGTACCACCACCACCACCAGTACCACCACCACCACTACCAGTACCACCAGTACCACCACCACCAGAACCAGTACCACCACCAACAGTACCACCACCACAAGTACCAGTACCACCAGTACCACCACTCCCAGTACCACCACCGCCAGTACCACCACCTCCACCAGTACCATCACCACCAGTACCACCACCAGTTTCACTACCAGTACCACCACCACCAGTACCTCCACCAGTACCAGTGCCACCATCACCTCCACCAGTATCACCACCACCAGTACTACCACCAGTACCACTACCACCAGTATCACCACCACCACCAATACCACCACCAGCACCACCACCAGTACCACCAGTGCCACCACCACGAGTACCACCAGTACCACCACCACCAGTACAACCAGTACCACCAGTACCACCACCAGCACCAGTACCACCACCACCACCAGTACCACCAGTATCACCACCACTACCAGTACCACCACCACCAGTACCACCACCAGTACCAGTACAGCCACCACCAATCCCACCACAACCAATGCCACCAGTACCACCACCACCATCAGTACCACCAGTACTACCACCACCACCAACAACAACAGTACCACCACCACCAGTACCACCACCACCGCCAGTATCACCACCACCAGTATCACCACCACCACCACTATTACCACCACCAGTACCAGTACCACTACCACCACCAGTACCACCATCACCACCACCAGTAGCAGTACCACTACCACCACCAGTACCACCATCACCACCACCAGTAGCAGTACCACCACAACCAGTACCACCACCACCAGTAGCACCAGTAACACCACCACCAGTACCACCTCCACCAGTACCACCACCACTACCAGTACCACCACCACCAGTACCAGTACAGCCACCACTAATTCCACTACCACCAATACCACCAGTACCACCACTACCATCAGTACCACCAGTACTACCACCACCACCAACAACAGTACCACCACAACCAGTACCACCACCACCACCAGTATCACCGCAACCACCACTATTACCACCACCAGTACCACTACCACCACCAGTACCGCCATCACCACCACCAGTAGCAGTACCACCAGTACCACCACAACCAGTACCACCACCAACAGTAGCACCAGTAACACCACAACCAGTACAACCACCACCAGTACCACCTGTACCAGTACCATCACCACCACCATCAGTACCACCACCAGTACCACCACCAGTATCACGACCAGTACCACCACCACCAGTACCACCACCAGTACCACCACCACCAGTACCACAACCAGTACCACCACCATCACCAGTACCACCACCAGTACCAGTACCACCACCACCAGTACCACCACCACCAGTACCTCCACCAGTGCCAGCACCACTACCACCACCAGTACCACCACCACCAGTACCACCACCAATACCACCAGTACCACCAGTACCACTACCAATACCACACCAACAATACCGCCAGTACCACCAATACCACCAGTACCACCACCAATACAACCAGTACCACCACCAATATCACCAGGAACACCACCAGTACTACCACCCTCAATACTACTACTACCATACCACCACCACCAATACCACTCCCACCAATACCACCACCACCAGTACCACTACCACCAGTACCACCAGTACCAGTGCCACCACTATCAGTACAACCAGTACCAGAACCACCACCACCACCACTACCAGTACCACCACCACCAATACCACCACCACCACCTTAGCGCCTCTCGCTCACTAGTAATAGCAGAGGCATTGTGCGAGGCCAGAGCTGCAGCCGAGACCATCCCTCCCTTCATGCGTGCCATAAAGACAGCCCGCCCTGCACCAGGAGGTGAAGCCAGGGCCCTACTACAGCTGGAATGTTTATTAGGCCAAAGATAGCAATGACATTACGCAATGCCACACTGCACTCTCAAATCATGGAGCGGGCAGGAAATAGCCCCCTCCCGCTCTTCCTCCCGAGCTGCGACAGTGTAATCACAGTGCCAAAGGTGTTGGAGTACTTTATTAGTGTTTATAGCTCCGATCATATGTAACTCTCACTCCACACTTCGTGTCTGTGTAATTTACAACACTTACACATCTTCACCGCACTATTTATCACTACTTTGAAGACGTCGCAGGCTGGTCTCTTCCTCTGATAGTTACAATCTAACAAGCGGTCGAGAAGTCCCTTTATTGCTATGCAATAGGTCTCACATTTGCAATAGTTTAAGCTATTAGTATTGTAAATGACAATACGTTTTAATCATGTTTTAAAACCTAAAACATAAATAAAAGGCATTGTCATTTACAATGACAATAGCTCAAACTTGCTTGAATGCGAGACCTATTGCATTGCAAATCCTTGTTATTACATTTGGCAATGTTTATAGGCTACTGCCATAGCTCTTTAAACAAGCATTTGCAATGCAATAGGTCTTGCATTCACACGAGTTGAAGCTATTGTCATTGTAAATGACAATGCCTTTAATTTATGTTTTCAAAACTAATTTGCGAGACCTATTGCATTGCATTGCAAATGCTTGTTTTGTTACTCCATGTAAGTAGAGGTGAGCGAGCCCACAAAATAACAGGATGAGCCGAATTAGAGTCGAGCCATGGATCTGGCTTGGATCTTAGAGCCTTTTGGATGAGCCAAGCCCTGAACACGTTTGTCACACAATAAACATCACAGACATTATTATAAATTCTCTTAAAATTAAAATAGTGAATGTCTTTAACATGTTGAAGCTTAGACTTTAATACATCACATTATACCACTGCACTGAGAAGTATTAATTAAAATATACAATTTTTAAACATGAATTTAGAATCATTTCTCCCCCTGCCCTCACTCTGGTGACAGTGCCATCAGTGACCTATGAGGCAAGACAGTTGTCACATGAACCCTTTATGTGACCCAGGTTCTTGTAGGTAGTGCAACATTATAGTCTATTAAATCAAACGCATAGTATTCTGAACTCACTTATTTGAAAGTGCTTTCATACCTCATGGTAAACAAAAAGGAGGATCTGTAAAATCAGTGCTTTAAATAGAAATATAGAAGTGCTGGTACTCTCTATCAGAGTACGTATTTATTCCTGAGAAGTGTTGGTACTCTCCCATTAAATGTATTGCAGCAGTGCTGAGAAGTGCAGGGACTCTCCCTTTCATATTAAAGAAGTGCAGGTACTCAGTACAAGACTTTACTTACCCAATTAAAGCACTGAGTAAATAAAATATATGCCAAAGATCACACTGTTTGGTTAAGCGGGGAAGCAGTGATTAATCTAGGTTTTCTGGTTTCATTTTGTACAAATCAGCCAATAAATGGGTATCTATGTGCCGTTCCTTTTTTATCTCAAATGTTAATGCTCTGTTTTTACTTCAGTGTGCTCGAGGGTAGAGCGAGGGTGGCAGGAAGCAGCCACATGAAGGCTCGTTATGGGCTCGAGGTTCTAACACGACCTCAAGCCGAGCCAGAGCCAGAGCCTGGTTCGAGCTTTCAATAGCTCGTCCAACTCTACCTGTACATTTCACCTTGGCTCACAAATATCTGTGTGATTCGGACCCGCAGTCTGCAATTCCCTCAGACCTTTCTTCCCCACTCCAGTCACTTTGCCAAGGCATGTGCAAAACCCGCTGCCCCTCTCTACCACTCCCATTACAATTCCCAGTCAGACTTTATGGAATTAATGAAATATTCAGCACAGTAGAGTGAAAAATGAAAGTGCCTCACTGTCTCCAGCACCGTCTGTCTAGGTTCACACTATACAAATACCTCATACATATAGTGCTTAATTTGAGCATGTGCTGGCCAACACCACAACTCATTTTATTCGGCAGCGGATTCTGACTCACACCACAACTCATTTTATTCAGCAGCGGATTCTGACTCAAACTTTTGGTAATTGACGCTTATTCTTTTACAAATTAAGCACGGACACATACACACGTTTCTAGTTAGCATCTATCTCTATGGTTCACCATTGTTGGCGCTAGACTGGAATGATCATCGTTTCAAGAAACCCCACTCGTGCCAACCACCCTTTCCTGCTGATCTTCCTCCCAACGTCCCATGGTCATTTCCACGAAAAAGGGCGAGTGCTCGCTGCCTCCCCTTCACACCGACCTCAAAATTAAGTGACTAGACCGGGTCAAGGGCTACCCCCCCTACCTCTGAAGCGCCATTTACCGCTCATAAAGTAAGCACATTCAAATACACTGCCGATCAACTCCGTACACTGAATACTTCAGCAGATGTACCTCATTTTGTACCACATCTATTATATACTAATCCTAATATAGGTCTTCACAAATGTCCCCTTTGCATTGCTACTGCCCTCCCTATTACTTCTTCCCCCCAGGTGTTAGCAGCACTTACCAACGTGCATTCAGTCTCTAAGCACAAATTCGAAATCTTAGATCTTATTGAGTCACATAACTTAGACCTTCTATTCATCACTGAAACCTGGGGCGACGACTCCTCAGGTCCAGATTTCAAAGCAGCTATCCCGGAAAATTACTGCGTTTGCAGGCGCGATAGAACTAACAGAAAGGGCGGGGGAATAGCCATTATTTACAAAAAACAGCTTAAAGTTAAAGTTACAGACGCCAAACTTACTGATTGCGAGGCTTTTTCCTTCACCATCAGTCTTTCCGGTAAACAATCACTTACAGGTATTTTACTCTACCGCCCCCCAGGGTCCAGATTGAAATTTCTCAACAATTTAAACAACTTAATTGAGGTTTCAGCAGGAGCTCCACACTTTACCATACTGGGAGACTTCAATTTTCATCTTGAATCCATCTGTGACCCTGACACCGTGGCGCTAATTAACGACCTTGCAGCAGCCGGCCTTCATCAAATTGTCAATCAGCCCACTCATAAAGCTGGACACACCCTTGATGGGCTATTTACCAGCAACCCACACATTTCTGTTTCTAAGGTGATCCCTCTTACATGGACTGATCACGCAGCAGTCAGTTTCTGTGTAAAATTGACTTCCCTTCCACTCTCGTCCATTTCCTCTTCTCCTATTACTTTCCGAGATTGGAAAAATGTTAACCCTCCTCAACTTGCTGCATTACTGTCTGACAGTACTATTACTACTGAAAAGGATCCTTCACTAGCCTCCATTAATTATCTCAATAGTCTAAATATGGCTTGCCATAACGTAGCTCCCCTAAAAACCTCCAACCGTAGTAGAAAATGCCCCTCGGCTCCCTGGTTTACGGAATCCCTTCGACTGCAGAGACAATACTGCAGAAATTTGGAAAGATACTGGCGCCGTTATTACAATCCTACTGATAAATCAGTGTACAAAAGCGCCCTCTCCAAATATAAAGATCTGATTACCGCTGAAAAGACTTTTTATTATACTTCCCAAATCAACCAGGCCAAAAACGCATCAAAAGAATTGTTTCAGGTGGTTACCCACCTTTTTAACCCTTCTGCCCCTCACTTCAATGGAACTCAATCACTTTGTGATTCCCTCGCTAATTTCTTTAAAGACAAAGTTACTGCCATCTTTTCAGCCTTCACTCACGATCCTTCCGTAACCACTATGAATTCATCCCTAAATAGCAACACTCCCAGCTTCTCGGTTTTTGAAGCTGTTACGGAGGAACAAGTCTATCGACTTATTTTGGGTACTAAATCAGGATCACCTCTAGACCCTTGCCCTCCTGCCATCCTCCATCTAATCCCTGAAGCTGTTTCTCCCGCCTTGACAAATATTTGTAATGCTATGTTTACGACGGGCATTTACCCGCCAGTCTGGAAGGAGGCTATTATTAAACCTCTCCTCAAAAAACCTACCCACGATCCCCTCCTTCCTGCCAGTTACCAACCCATTGCATGTCTTCCATTCCCAGCAAAAAAATTTGAAAAAATCATGAATACACAACTATCAAAATTTATTGATAACAACAACCTACTAGACGACACCCAATTTGGGTTCAGACAGGGTCACGGTACAGAGACCGCATTATTAAAAGCTGCAGATGAAATAAGGATGACACTGGACAAGGGAGGAGCAGCTGTACTAATACTGTTGGATCTTTCTGCAGCCTTCGACACAGTCAATCATGCAATTTTGATTGACCGTGTCTCAGCCATAGGAATTCAAAATAAAGCGAAACAACTTCTTGCAGCTTTCCTTGCCGAACGTTCACAAAAAGTAAAAATGGGCCACTTCATCTCCCACACCTTCACCCTTCCATGTGGCGTCCCACAGGGCTCATCGCTAAGTCCGACACTATTTAACATTTATGTTTCGGACTTAGCGAGGGTAATAAAATCTTACGGAATCGCCCTTACTACATACGCGGACGACACACAATTGGTGCTATCGGTACACAGTGACGGCCCATTGGTTGCTGCAAACTTTCAAGAGGGAATGTGGGCTATCAGTTCCTGGATGTCATCAAATTCTCTCAAATTGAATTCTGACAAAACAGAAGTGATGACATTCGGGAAACTGGAGCCTGTTTGGTCCCCTCAATGGTGGCCACCTGAGATGGGAGCTCCTCCTGAACCAGTAACTAAGGTTCGCAACCTTGGAGTTCTTTTTGACGATAAATTGACTTTTGTCCACCACGTCAACTCTGTGGTCTCCTCATCTTTTTTTATTCTGAAAAAGATCAAAAAGTTACTGCCATACCTCCCCCCCTCAGCCAGCAAAACTCTAATCAGTACTCTGGTTTTTTCTAAAACGGATTATTGCAATGCCCTTCTTATGAATGCCCAGGAAAAGGTCTTAAACAGACTACAGCTAGTCCAAAATGCTTCAGCCAGAATTTTACTGGGAATTCCTAAGTTTACATCTATTTCACCTTACATTAGGCATCTACACTGGATCCCAGTAAGAAGCCGGACAAAGTTCAAGGCACTATGTATTGCGTACAAAGCTGTCAACAAAGTTGGCCCACAGTTCCTCAGAAGAGCTTTCCGCCCGCTTGAACACTCTAGAACACTCCGCTCCTCCTCCGCTCACTTACTCAAAGTTGCGCGAACCAGGAAGGTTAACTGGGGTGACAGGTGCTTTACGGTCTCCACAGCTAAACTTTGGAACACATTGCCCTTTCATGTCAAAACTGCTCCCACCCTTTTGAGTTTTAGGAAGAATCTAAAAACTTGGCTCTTTTCACCATGATTTACTTGCTGTAGCACGGTTTCCGTTTCTTGAGCGCCGAGACACCCCTGGGTATTTGCGCGCTTTAAAAATTGCACAAACATAAACATAAACTAAAAATTCATCATTAACAAGTAGCTAGTCATTGCCTACTTTCAGTAAGCTTACACTGATATTGGCATTAATTTGGCCACGCTGCAAGCTGTAACTTGGCGCACACCTCGTTCGACTCACCTGTATTACATTTCTCTATAGGGAGAATAGCCATCGATTTTCCATGCCACGTCTGTTTCTTCAGTGCATCATACAAGTGTCATGAGTGTCAAATGAACACGCTCGGAGTATGCCCAGTCATCCCGTGTATGCTACCAAGAAGAGTGCCTCGAAGTCTAGCGCGCAGCGCACCACCCCAAGCTCTTACCTTTAGTTTGTCCAGCTGCGGTCCCCGCCCAGATCACCAGGAGGCTCCCGAGCAGGGCCAGTCTGAAGCGCTGCATCTTTCGCTGGCTGACTGCTTTATATGTATATATGTTATTAAAAACAAGCAACCGGAAAAGCGATCGCGAAAGTGAAAGCGATCGCTATTGGCAAACAAAGAAGCCCGCGACTGCTGCGCGCACGCCACCGTGAGCTATGTGATTTCACTTATCGCGCCCGTGTTTGGGCACGATAATTGAAACCACATGTCAGCAATGCACGTAATAGACACCAATAGGCCATGGGCGGAGCAATGCGTCCGCCTTTGGCCAATTGGATGATGTCTTAAATAAAAACACGAACAGAAAGGCCAATCGCGTAACACAAAAGGAAAGGCACACACACGAGCATGTACAATTTCTAGGTACATTTTCAAACCCCCTACAAAAGGTCTTGTGCTGCGCACTGCAACGCTAGGCGCGAGACCTAAAAAGGGAATGTGTGATTTGACAAACTAAAATGCAGCTTCTACAGATCTGAATACAAAGCACCTTAGAACCGGTTTTCCGCAGAGCTATTTTAAAACTAGGGCTTTTTTCCAGTCCATTCTATGAAATTACAGCGAGTTCATGAAATATTTTTAATTCCATCTTCAGAAAAAATCTCCTACTTGACTGTTGACCATAGGTACGTTTTCAGTCTACTAATCAAGATGTTGCAACTAGGGTTTCCTCCTTTACCAGAGAAAACTACCAACCATGTGTTCACGTTTTATGATTCTGCAAAGCCATGGACATGTTTGTAATTAGACCTTGAAATGAAATAATCTGTATTCATTTTTAACATGCACTTCCTGTTTTTGCATGCTTTATCAGTCTGGGGTTAAAAGCGCAGCTCTAGAGCGCATTTGTTTTCCTCTAACATTTACTGTTTAATCTATGTACTGATAAGGGGAAAAAAGAATCTTTGTTTTGTACATTTTTGTACCGGCAGGGACATTAAAATACCGGTCATGAAGTATGAAGATGGCCAGGTGTTGATTAGTTGGTATACACACCAAATTTCGGGATCTGTGACAGGCAAGTCACAGGTTTGATTCCTAATGCATCTTTTTCTCCTGAGATTGAATGATTGAGTGACAATCAATTGGCACTTTTACTGTCTTTTAATTTCTCTGCCAGAAATCTGTGCTATCCTAAATCAAAATCAAATAATTGTTGTTAGCACTCCACATGAGCAGTTCTCACATAAGATGACTGAGCTACCTATTTCCAGGAAGCCACTATGGCTAAAGAACTAGCAGAAAAGGATAGTATCCTTTAAATAGTTTAGCTACAAATTGTGTTCAAGTTTGCACTGTGTCCAAGTATTCCTCCAGGATTTAGAACATCTAAAATGTGTGAATGATAGGCAATGTCAGGCAAAGAAGTCACTCCCACAGAAACAAAACTTCAGGCTCTTGGTAGTATATGTTATAATAATAGAAACCATGCTTTTGATTTTATTTTACCTACTCCACTAAAATATCAATGTTGTTTTTAATTCCTGCATGGGCAGCGTGCATTATAAAATGCAACTTTTTTTTACAAATTTCTCCAAAATTCCTTTGAAGAGAATGACCACGTTCTCTATATTGGTTGTTACAAAATGTGTGTACAAACAATTGCTATTAGTCAGGCCTAGGTAGAGAAAGGGGCAACCTTGAACAGAGCACCAGAGAGAGACGCCAGACAAATAACGTGTAACCAGTTTGTCTTTATAACACTGGTGCAAGTAGTGCACAAAGTAGTGTTTTCATTGTGCAATGCGTTTGCACTGGTAGTCTATTATATCCAATATCAGAGTGATGCTGCTGTTCAAAGACCCAGTTTTAGTTTGAAAGCAGAATGAGGTTTTATAAGCATTTTGCTGCAAAACTACACTAGTTTGATGAGGCATGACAGAGTGATTCAAAGCCTATACAAGGTGAGTGCTGTGTACTTCATCTCCATAGATACCATCCAGAAGAATAAACACACAAGGCATATGTAAAAGCAAATTCTACGTCTGTCTTACAATATTTGAGAAACTGATCATAGAGGCGTTTGCTTTAGGCGGCAATGGACTACCTTTGGTTAGACATAAATGATATGTTCAGGCTTCCTATAGCTGAGTAGCTCTCAATCTAGCCATAGGTCAGGTGTCACACAATATAGATAACCCTCAGGTGACAATGATTCATCACTAAAGGGTAAGAACCAAAAGTCATCATTTCTGCTCGATTACTTCAAAAAGTGTCCCCAGCCCAGAGTTTAGAACCTTAAGGCACCCACTACGAATGACCTAGACATCTTCCTGCTGATCTAACAACAAATGGCGCTTACCACATCTATTACTGCATTTTTGCACTGATGTCTTACCATTGTACCCTGATAGATTCCCTCCACTTTTTTCTGGTGTGATCTGTCAGCTGAAATTTACAGAGTGTGGTAATTGGTGCACAGCACAACATTCTGATCTCTGTGCAAACATCCATTGTGCATAGATTGGAATTTAAAATACAAATTTGAATCGCAGTCTAAGGAAAGTCTGTAAGTTTACAGAAAGCATGGGTAGAATATGTCAGTAGAGATTTGCCTAGCTCTATATTGGCAGTATTATGGCCTCATATTGTTGTAGGCTTTTAATATGTTGATTTGTATTGTAGTTGAATTTACTCAGTACTTCTTACTCCTAATGAGGCACCAAAGCACTTTTGTGGTAGCAGACTACTCCCTAGAGTGCCATGGAGGAAACAGCGCATCTTTGTTGTGTGGCTTGTATGGGAGCATTGTTTATGTTATGCTTCAGGACCATAGGTAGGACCAGAGTTATGTTTTGTTGTTAAGCCTCTGCATGAATTAGTTGAGAAAATGTGTGAGACATAGGTTGCGTAAGCATTAGATTCTAACTTAAGGTAAGAAGTGTGTGAGTGCAGCCTGGCCAACGTTTGAAATGTTTTGGTGTAGGGTAATGGCTGAAACTGGGTCAATAAACAAGAATGTAGATGAGCTTTCTCATGGGTGGAGGAGAGACGTGTGAGGAAAGACGCCGCTGCACAAACCAATACCTTGGACGGACTGGTCTATGAAATGGGGAGCTACCCTTGGGAGGTGCAAACGCAGGGATTCAGTTGCTTATAAGGTCTGAGCATGCATCAGATCAACTCCAAAACAGCCTTTGTGGAACGAAAAATCTACAAGCCCTTACACAGTACAATGGAGCCCACAGCATTCACAGTGGTGTAATGAAACTTGAGGCACCCCCCAGGACCCAGTCAGGAGCTCACAGGCCAGGGGCCTGCTGCCTGTGCACTGTCTTGGAGGGGGTCCGCTGGAGCTCGGGACACCCCCTCCCCCCGCACCACGGGGACTGTGGAGGCTAATGTTTAAGCCTGGGCAAAGCACTACGCTACGCTCGCGTTGTTTGCGAAGTTCGCGCTACTTCGCACTACGAGAATTGCACGTAGCACAGTGCGAACACGCGTAGCGTAGTGTTGCGTAGTGCTGCGGTCATTTTTTGCTTGCTCGTGGTCCTCAACGTCAAGTTGGCGACCGCGAGCAAGCAAAATGACATCCCGGCGAGATTCCCAACGCGAGGAGGTCAGGTTTCTCATTGCGAGTGGTCGCGTATGCTCGCGACCGCTCGCGATGAGAAACTACCAGTTCGCGTTGAAAAAGCTGCCGCTTGAGTAAAAATCTACTCGAGCAGCAGAAAACTACAGCTCGCACTGTGCAAGATGCCATTTTCAATGATTGCACAGTGCTGGTTGCTTGTCCGCACTGTGCAATCATTGAAAACGACATCTGGCACAGTGCGAACAAGGTACTACGCAGTTCGCGAAGTGCTACGCGTAGCTCGCGTAGTGCGAAGTGCACTTTGCGTAGCTTCGCGAAGTGCTACTTCGCGAACTACGCCCAGGGTTACTAATGTTACACTACTGAGCACCCACACTACACTTTGTTTAAAGCAACACCTGTGATCAGGAAAGCAGATGGGCTATGGAGGATGGTGCATTAATTAAAATCAGTGATAAAACCTGATGACAGGATGCATATTTTTTTTGGTCAGTTTCGGTTTACATTGTGCCTCATGTTATGAATGATTTCAAAGCAATAAGAGACTAAAACAAAGTGACGTTTCTGACATATGGGCGCTTTGGGCCTTTCAAGAGTTAGAAAAGTGCTGTACAAATACGATACAATATCAACGCCTCTTTCTATTACATTCTTATAGATTCTTGCATTCTCTGTTTATTGTTGAAGTAGAAGTAAAAGTGTGGAGATGAATCCATGCTGTGTATTTGTAGATGTGGTGGGGTCTAATAACTGTCCCTTTCATCCCTATTGATCTCTTTCCAAGCACTTTAAGTAGCCCTCCATGACTCCATTACAGGCTGAAAAGCTCTGGAAAGAGTGCAAACTATCACCTGTAATTAGATGTTACTGTGCAGTAACAACCTACCAGTAGTGTGCAATAATTATGAGTTAAGCACCATGGAATAGGGAATTACTTGCGGACCTAGATTTACAAATTGGGATTCTGTATGGTATTCCATTTTCTGGAGGTTAAATGAACCTATTTACTATCTACTCTGAGCAGGTGGTAAAGGTGGTGTGCAGGGGGCTTTTGTAAGGCAAGTGTCAGGGGAGGTGGTGAGGAGGGTAAAAGAAGGAATGGAGAATGTTGTGCTTCCCCATGACTTTTTCTGAGGTGCACACAGGGGTTATGGAGGAAAACCAGGCTACATTGCAGCATTGTCCCGCCGGTGAATTTACCTGCTGGACTCTCCTTTGTTCCTGCACCAGTAAATCTGGGTGCATAGACACCATATCTCTTATAATTGTGTTGAATTGAATTCCACTCAGGAATTCCTCTCTGCGCAGATCCCAATCGGGGCCCCTGTCTGTTATGGGCACCTTGCAAACTGGCTGATTGATCAAAGAGCGTGCGACACTGTGAGGCGCTAGAAACCAAGGAAAAAACGACAAAGTGCCCACTACCTGTAACTGGCTTTTGGATGACCTCAGTGGTTGAGATGGGAGGGGACTGTGAGAAATGAATGTCCACAATATTTTTTAATTTTGAAATAAGAGTTTTCATACTTTTTATCAAAAGGCATCCATTCCAGAATGGATAATGCCAACATTCAGGGGCATCTGGCTGAAAGGGAATGGAGGGTCCTTCCTCCGGTCCTTGCTCAAGCCAGGCTCGAACCAGATGTCTGGATCTGACTCAGCTCAAGGTCCTCCTGCACCCTCGATCTCAAAGCAAGCTGACTCTGAGCTTCAAGGTGGCTTCTGCCTGCCACCCATGCTCTAACCTCATTCACAAAGAATTCATAGAAAGCAAGCACTGACCTTTGGTGTAAGAAAAGAAAGAAAGCGATACTCATCTAGTGGATGAATTGCACAATGTTAAACCAGACTCAATCCCGGCTTCCCTGCTTGACCAAACTGTGTGATATTAGGCAAAACATTTATTTTACCGAGCCTCTTCGATTACGAGAGACATTATCGTCATGGCAGGGGAGTGGGAGCATGAATGTTCCAAGTTCATGTTTAAAAACTATCACTATCACTTTAAATAAAAGCCTCTCAATGCAGTGATATATTTTGGTGTACTAAGGTAAAATACTTTTGCATGTTAAACAAGCATATATCTGTCATTTGAATTACTTTCCAAATATTTTTAAGGCCCAGATGATTCTGGGGCTCTTAGAGTCAAACCAGACCCTTGGCTTTTCTCTCCAGGTTAAGTTGCTGACTTTCTCACCTCTACCTGTTCTAGTAAGCCAAGAGAGAGACAGACAGTGAAACAAGAAACAAGCCTTCTCGCCAGGATGCTTGCTACTTGAAAGAAATGAAAATATGCACAATTGGCTAGCTGGTACATATAAAGGCTCCTTGGGAACCAGTATATGGCTTTAATTGATGTACTCATTTGAGGTATCATGGTGACACATTTTTATTTTTGAGAGACAATGCAAGGGTGTTATCAATTGAGTTTTGAAGTGCATTCTTCTAACGAAAACTTATAATAAAAAAAGCTTTTCAGAAGGTCCAGTGTGATTGCATATTAGTAAAAAAATAATTTTTTAACACACTTGTTTTTATCTTAAACACCAAAGACCTGATTCAGAATTTGTCAGAATCCATGCACTTTTTATTGTACCAAAATAATAATGATACACTGCAGTATGTTATTTATTGGGTGCTCTAATAGCACCTATTTCATACCTGTTGTGGTGTAACATGCATGGTACATTAAATACCTTATACTTTTTCCCTTTTGATTTATGGAAAGTTTGACCTGCTGAATTTTAACGAAGGGTGAGATATTTACTGCACCTGGTAACGACCGGATGCACTAAATACAACTCAACTCATATTTACAATTCTCACGCAACAGGGTTTTACGGATGGGTCGGGAAATTCTAACTAATTCGTAATCAGGGCCTAAATCTCTCTGCACCATTTGCAGCCTTTTCTCTTCTACTATATGTAATACAATTTTAAAATAACGAGTTGCATATTAACAGTGTTTTCAGTCCAGTGCTTGATTTGTAAAATATTAAGTGCCAGGGCTCTGACCAGGAGGCCACTGCAGCTTGCACCACCCATCACCCTTGTCATTGCTGCCAAAACAACTACCAACCATCTCTCTCACATGTATATGCGACAGTACAGATTATTCCAGGTCCCCAAAGCTAGAGGAATGGCTGGGGAGGCAGGTATTAGCAATTTTAATGTGTATTGTAGCACTAAACTACTGTTGTTCTGCTCATCTCTAAATTAGATGAGCAGCGCCACCATGTGGTGGACTGTTCCAAGTATGGTGTTGATAATAAGGTGCTGGTGCTCAGAACCGGAAACCAATTAAGAACCGGTGCTGAGCATCGGAAAGCACAGGCTCAAATTAAGCACTGTTTCAGTCGCATTCTGTGACCACGTAGCACTATACATGCATATCATTATTCTTCAGTTTACCCATCAGGATTTAATTCTGCGACTCTCTGATTACACACATAGACATTTGCAGTGCCTGCACTAACCAATTGAGCTTTCATAACAAAATAGTGTATTTCCCACTGATTAATCAACTTGCATTTATTTTTCATTAAAAGGTGTGTGCCTCATATTGCACATGTATTTACCTGAAGGTGAAAGGCCTACACAATAGCTGCAGAATAATTTGTCCTTTTTAACCACATCTCTGGCCGTTCTCCAGCTCCCCTGTCCCTGCCCCCATTGTACTCAGAATCACAGTTTCCATTTTTTTTTTACATTGTTGTACCTCTGCATGAATTGTGAACTAATTTGTAAAGGCTGTCACTGAGGCCACAATCTAAGAGAAGCCCAGCACACATCAACTGAATAACTGCGTCCTAGAAGCTGCAGCAGCCCTTCCTAAGACACACAACAGGGGGCGTGGTCAGGCTAAGACATGATTGAACAGGGGGATGAATGAAGCCCTTAGCCCAATGGATGTCGAGACTAGCAAAAATACTGCATATACAAGGTTTGCCAAGCTCACATTTCACCTGGAAAAAACCTGGTAAAAAATCCATGAAGTACAGTGGTTTGAAAAGGAAAAGGGGCAGACATCAGATGCGCTGATTTCATTTGTGCTGTTAGCCGTTGTTCCCGCAGCAAAATTGTGAATTGGCCACTAGTTTTCTACGTGGGGAGGAGCGCACTGTTTGGTATCAGTTTTTCTCGAGAGTAAAAGTATCACCTGGAACTAGGAATGAGCTTGTAATGGTGCACCTGACACAGCTATAACAAACAAGCATTAGCATAGCCAATAGGTCTTGCCCTTGGTACCTTATAAGTGTTTAGCCAGAGCTATTGGCTTTGACAATATATTTAAGCTATGTTGTAGAGCAGTGTCGCTGCTGTGCATCATTTTGAAAAGTTATAATAAAACAGTGTTATAAACATTTTTGTCACCATATATATAACCAAGGAGATATTATGTACAACTAAACGACCCTATTAAAAAATAATTAACATAAAAAATGCCTTCTAGTTTTTTGTCTTTGCAATGCTGGCAACTTCTTCCTGTCTTTTCTAATGCTTGTTCAATATATATTTATTTTTTATGGGGGGGAATAAACAACGGGAGGGTGATGGTTGGGAAATGGTACCTGAATTACAACATGATCAGCGGACGGACACTAGGGGAGATTCAATAGATGCCAGATTCCGAGGAAAGACTGAGGTGGTGCTGAGTGGTGCTGAGATGGTGGTGTGCTGGTACAGAGGTGATGCAAAAGGATACTTAGGTGGTGCTGAGTGATGCTGAGGTGGTGGTATGGTGGTGTGGAGGTGATGCAAAAGGATACTTAGGTGGTGCTGAGTGATGCTGAGTTGGTGCTGAGTAATGCTATGGTGCTGAGTCATGCTCAGGTGTGGTGTTGCACTGGTGCTCAGCTGGTACTGAGCTGGTGCTCAGGTGGTGCGGAATGATGCTGAGTTTGTGCTGTGCTGATGTGATGCTGTGCTGATGCTGAAGTGGGGCTGCGCTGATGCTGAAGTGGTACTGCATTTGTGCTAAAATGCTGAGGTGGGGCTGAGCTGGTGCTGAGGTGGGGCTGCGTTAGTGGTAGTGCACTGATGGGGAGCTGGTGATGTGCTGGTGCTGAGATGGTGCTCTGCTGATGTTGAGGTTGTACTGCGCTGGTGCTGAGGTGGTACTGCGCTGGTGCTGAGGTGGTGCTGCGCTGATGCTGAGTTGATGCTGCACTGGTGGTGGTACACTGGTGAGGAGGTGGTGCTGGGCTGATGCTGAGATGGCATTGTGCTGAGGCTAAGGTGGTGCTGTTGTGGTGCTCGGTGATGGTGAGTGATATAGAGGTGGTGCAGAGTGATACTGAGGTGGTGCCGAGTCATGCTGAGGTGGTGGTGCTGCACTGGTGTGCAGGTGGTGCTGAGCTGGTCTTCAGATGGTGCTAAGTGATGCTGGGTTGGTGCTGTGCTGAGGTGGTGCTGTGCTGGTGCTGAGGTGGTGATGCACTGGCTTTGAGGTGATGCTACTCTGATGCTGTTGTGGAGCTGCACTGGTGCTTGGCTGGTGCTGAGATGCACTAATGTGGAGGTGGTGCGTGCTGATGCTGTGGTGTTTTTGAGTGATGCTGAGGAGATGCTGTGGTAGTGCTGTGTGATGCTGTGCTGGTGTTGTCATGCTGTGGTTGTACTGAGTCATGCTGAGGCAGTGGTGCTGCCCTGGTGCTCAGGTGGTGCTGAGCTGGTGCTCAGTTGGTGCTGAGTGATGCTGAATTGGTGCTTGTGCTGTGCTGAGGTGAGGTGATGCTGCGCTGATGCGGCGGTGGTGCTGCGCTGATGCTGAAGAGGTGCTGCGTTAGTGCACGATATAGAGAGACAGCTTTCTACAACTGCCAAAAGAGAAATAAAGCGCAATGATGTTGCTGCGCAATAAAAACATGTAAATATGGAAATTATATACATGAGGAAGTTTGAAACCATTGCTTGTATTTTTAATATAAGACAAAGCAATACTGTCCAACACAGCACCAACCTAAAACAACTGAACCATGCCAGGATGTGGGCACATTTATGTAAAATACCAAATAAACATACAAAAAAATGGAATGCATTTATTTATGCATTTACTGCAGACGGTTTATATGTGCTCTGAAGGGCATCAGAGCAATTTTTTTTAAATATTATTTTCAAGCATTTTGGATAAAATAAATAATATATGCATAGTTTTTCCCCTGATACATGTGGCATGCTTGGTGTTTCCATACAGTGTTCCACTACCAATTTTCTCGACTTCTGTCTGGTGTGAGCAACGGTGTTCAGTAACCCAATACAATGCAATCCCCTTATCACTATAATGAAGCTTCAGAAAAACATTGGCCATTAAAAAACTAATTGATACCTTTATCAGAAGACTTCCGGTGCTTTTGGACAAACAAAACTGAATTAGCTTGTGCTGCATGGGATACGTAGAGAGACCAACATGTTTTTTTTTTAAAGCGTTTTATATAGTGCTGGCTAGACCCGTAGGTATCAGAGCGCTTTACATAAGGATCAACAATGTTACAACAATGATAACAATTACACGTTACATCAAATATATGCGACGCCTTAAAGAGCGAGAGGGAGAGTCAAAATAGAGCGAAAAGGGGGCGGGGGAGTGAGAAGGGAGAGGAAGAGGGGGTAGAGGTATGAGAGACGAAGGGAAAGTCTGCCCAATGACCGAATAGGTAGGTGACGGCCTAGGAGAGAATCCACAGCCAATCACCCCTATAGCTCTCAAGTCAAGGTAGCTCCATCGGTTAGATAGATAGATAGATAGATAGATAGATAGATAGATAGATAGATAGATAGATAGATAGATAGATAGATAGATAGATAGATAGATAGATAGATAGATAGATAGATAGATAGATAGATAGATAGATAGATAGATAGATAGGAGACAGGGAAAAAGCAGAGTTAATGATGAAGGGGGAATAGGCGAGACAGGGAGACGGGGAGAAAACTGTGCCTAAAGTCCGGCTGGGCAGGTGACGGTCATGGGGATGAACCAAGGCTGATCTCTTCAATAGCTGAACAGAGCAGCTCCACCAGGCGTTGTCCATAATGCTCAGACTCCGCTGTTAGGATAGGCATCGGTCAGATAGATAGATAAATAGATAGATAGGAGATAAGGAAAAAGCTATGTTTCAGAGAAACAATGAGAGGGGAATGGGCGAGACAGAGAGCCAGGGAGAAACTGTGCCCAAAGTCCGGCTGGGTAGGTGACGGTCAAGGGGATGAACCAAGGCCAATCTCCTCAATAGCTGAACAGAGCAGCTCCATCGGGTGTCGGACATAATGCTCGGACTCCACTGTCAGGATAGTGATCAGGTGTACTCAGAGGTTGTCAGATTAGCGCGGGGGTGAGTGAGAAACCATGGTCCGAATGAAATCCAGATGCCATCATGAGGTCAGGCACAATCCTGGTAGGGTTATGTAAGGAAAAGTTCAGCTCGGGAAAAGAAAGTCACCACTGGTGGCCATGTAAGGGTCAGGCACCCATAAGTCTCAGCTTTGAGTAAATAGTGGCCCCAGGGACTTAGCCTGGGGCTTAGAAGGAAGCACTAGATATATGCGGGCATCCAGCACTATGGGGAGGTTGGAGGGGCTTCTCTCTTTCCTGTAGACCTGTGGAGCGAGAAGGGGGTGGTTGGAGGCCAATTTGGTGGCGGTTGATTGCAAGTAGGTCTGCCATATTAAGGGCAGGCATCTGAGGCAGGACGGAGGTTGGTGAGGTGAAAGGGCTTGATAGCATTAGGCAAAGTAAGAAAGCCAGAAAAGGGCATACTTGGGTTACTTTGGAGGTAGAATAACTGTAGGTGCCCTCCCTCGAGTCATGCCAGTACCATTTCAGGGTCAGACATGGGCCCTCCCCTTCCACAATGTCTAGGTCCTCACAGCGGCCCACTCCTACACATGCCTGCTCAAAATACCTCCTTAACCCCGGATGCTGTCCGTACAGTTATTATTGTCTAAAGCGGGCGCCATGTTGGAATCATGCGATCCGCTCCGGTGAGGTTTCTTTCTGTGGGACACGCTGGGGTAGAGGTGCCACGTTTTCTTGGCTGATGTCACCTTCTCATTGCCACTTCTCGTTAGGGACTGTGATGCTGCTCCACGTGGCGCGCACAACCCCCCGTCGCTCAACTAGCTGAAGGTTGAGGCGTTCGCCGTATCCCATCGAACGGCCACCATCTTAGGGTCAGGCTGCATCGATAATTTCCCTTGCAACTTCAAGCATCATTCAATCTGCCGCAAAGGTGCTTTTACCTTATAAGAGGTAGATTTTAGATAGATTTTACATTCCCACGAAGAACCCAATTTAAAACAGAATCGCCCGCCCTAAGAGCCCAAACACGGATTCGGCGTCAGGGCTTTGGGTGTTCAGAGTGCGGTACGAGCGGGAGCAGTGCTGTAAGGGTCCGGGTCCAGGAGTCCTGTTGTTGGATTTTCGTTGCAGCAGCAGATGGTCGATTGCCACACGGTCAGGAGTAGTTTCCCGGGGGCCCGCTCACGATGTCGCGGCCCTTGCTCTACTACGACCAAGCGCGAGTCCGCTCAAACACAGGCGCCATCTTGAGGCGTGATCACATGGCGAGAATAAAGCCGATATCACAGCAATGCAGCAGCCAGGTGGAACGGCTGCCACAGCGGCAGACGCTTTCAATCTTCTGATGTCAGAAGTTGGCCCTTTCAGCTGGTTTTGTGGGGATTGAAGCACAGCGCTAGGTTGTTGAGCGCAAAGCTTCCACAGAGCTTAAGCTCCGATCAGCCATGATGGAACTGGCTCATGGGTAAATAAAAAAGATGCATTATTTATCCCAGGAGGAAAAGAGAAAACCTAACAATAATATAAAAAATAGGTCTATGGAAGGAATCGCAGGCAGGAGGAGTTGGAAGACTAACTCTTATTGTCTCCTGGCAAAGCTTCCACAAGTAGACTGCAGCGATTAAATATTGGCTGTTTCACCATGTGTGCTTTGCAGACAGTCACTCGCAAGCAAGTCATTGGAGGGCTGTGCTTAGCCTGGAAGCTGACAACATTCTTAGAGTGAAATTGAAAGTTAGAACACAGAGACCATACACAGCTCTCACGTTTAACATCTACATGTGCGAGAACATTACCCAGTCCAGGTTTTCTTCTTTGACCATGGGAGTTGATTTTGTAATGGGATTAAGAGGTCTACAAATCCTAGAATGCATAGGAAAACCTTTACTAGCCGGGGTACCCGGTAATGGACTTGGGTAGGGGGGCAAGAACCGAGTGGTCAATGCTTATAGTTAACCCTGAGTCAGCTGCCAGTCACTCATTCAGGTGGAAAGTTTTGCATTCTGAAACTTGCAATCCCGCCTTCGTAAGTGAAAAGCAAACAGTCAAACACATGAATTCAGTGATGAAAAATGAATGCACCTCTCAAACCACACATAACAAAGAATGGTAACATGTTTGTTTCTAGAAGATAGTTTTAAATCACAATACATTACAGACCCTCCCCTCACCTACCCCACTCAAAAGGAAAAGGAGGATATGTTAGAGGTCAGCGGTGTCACTCTCAGAGGCAAACTATTTATAGAGGAGACACGTTACCGGTTATAGTGTCCTATAGTGCCGAGGGCCTTATCTTGCAAGATGACCCTTTGAGGTTAACGCCCAAAAGAAAGAAAGCCGGGCTTTGACAGAAATTAGTTTTATGGTAATACCCGTTACAGCACGGCTGGGGGCTCATAGAATGCGTTTACAATGCTTCTATGTGCTGTGTGACATGTTCGGCCTGTGCTGCTCACCCCTACCCCCACCTCTAAATTTGGCATACAGGACTTGTAGTCTTGTCCACATTATGAGCAAGGGGTGGGGGGCAAATCGTGTCATACAAAGTGAGTGGTCTAACGAGGAATAGTTTAGTGCTCACGATAGCATCACACCAGACATGGAGCCGCTGGATGCTGTGGTTAGTAGAGCCGTACCCTAATCACAAGAGTGAGGAACTAGAAAAAGGCCGCAGTGCGATGTAGTGCTATAAAAACACTCTTTAAAAACATAATGTGTTGGGGCGTGGCTTGGTGCCCGATGCGGATGGCAGCGTTGGAGTAACGCTCCGCGGAACGGGCTCGGATATCCACGTTATGCGGTTCACCTTCTATCTTCGATGAGTGGTTTCCGAAATCGGAAGATGCCCTGACCTTCACCGACCACATTCAGCAAGTTTTTTCTGCCGGCTTCTCTGCATTCTCAACGCGACGCGCTCGGCATTTCTGAGGCGCGGAGCGCAGCCGCCATCTTGGATCCGACGTCTCACACCTGAGGAGGCACTCCGGTGAGGAAAATATATTGCGCTTATGTTTTTGGCATTTTTATCTCCTTCTGGTATTTTGGGCAAATGGCAATATGCGGTCACAGCACTTACGAAGCCTCTTGTGCACTAATATATGCCGGTAAAGATTTGCTTATGGCCAGCTATTCTTCTTCCCAGCTCTGTTTCTTCCAACGTACGTTCTGGCAGTCAATTTATGGCGAAACGCTAATATCCTAATTCCGTTGGATTGAGGATATATGTGACACATTCTGGTTGGACATGGTTCTTGTTACTCTGCCCTTGTTGCTGCGCCTCAAGGAAACTTTGGTTCAGGTGACTGTCTGAGGTGAAATTTATTCAGCTGATGTGTTTTCAGACCCCGGGCAGACCTACTATATCTTAAAAGAATAAAGTTATAATTGTCAAGTCTCTCACAGATGGCAACTCGTCTTAGTTACATTACATTGATGAACATAGTCTACTTGAGCTGAACTTTGTCGTGGCTCATCCATTAATATTTTTTCACAGGTTGTAATTTTGTCTCTACCAAAGCACAATATCATTTGGTCTGAACGCATCATCTTTGTGCCCTTCATATGGGAAGACTGAAAAAGTTGTGACCCTCAACGTCACATATAACGCATACGTTCATCAAAAATTCTAGAATTTTCTAAGATGGAAGACTCGCTGAATTCCGCTTCTAAGGCTTCCCCTCCTTTGAATGCAAGTACTTCTACGACTGGTAAAGTCACCACCAAAAGACTCAAGAAAGATCCACCCTCTCCTTCCAATGCTTCCTCGCCTGTTTCCTTAGAGGAACTGCTAGAAGAGATAAGGGCACTTCGCCCTTTCATGGAAGATACCTCCACCAACCTGCAGTTCTTAATGGAGAATTGGTCTCAAATGCACGAGCGTCTTATGACAGTGGAGCTAAGTGTCTGCTCCTTTTCTCATACACATGAGAAAGTTAATACTCTTCAGTCTCAGAGTGTGTCACTGCAGCAACAGGTCGAAGATTTGGAAAACAGGAACAGAAGAAATAACCTTCGCATTTATGGTTTGCCGGAAGGCTCAGAGGGTCCCGACCCTTTATAGTTCTTCAAATCCTTTCTTCTTAAGTTGGTCCATTTGCCTGAAGGAACTTCACTCAACATCCAACGAGCCCACAGACTTGGTCATCAACGTGCTGACACCTCCTCCTCTCGGAGACCAAGAGGGGTCATAATGTACTTTCTCGAGTATACAGATCTACTTAAGGTGCTCTCGGCTGCCCAGTCTATCCAACGCATTTCTTCTTCCGGCTCTACATTATTCTTCACTCAGGATTATGCCAAATCTACAGCTAATAGACGCAAAGAGTATTTGAATATAAGACCTACTTTCCATGCCATGGGTGTTAGATATGGCCTCTTCCACCCCTTCCACCCCTGCCTCTTCACGGTTACATATGACAATAAAATGACGACCTATAAAGACCCTGTCAAACTGCGGAGTTTAATCAATTTTAGCAAAACCGAGTCTATGGACATCTCTGGACCTTCATCTTCCCAATCTTTTTAATTCGTTCTTATGTTTATTATAACAAATTCTCTTAATGGTTTCATGGGTTGTAGGCATTAGCGTCTAATACTTCTATTTCAAATATTTGTTTGTTCTTACCCGTTTGTCTCGTTGTTTTTTTTAAAATGATATTCTGTTTACATTGTACCTGTTCTGTTTTCTTGTAATAATTATTGTTGCCCTTTTTTCCCCCTCTTCTTGACAGGTCCCTGGGTGTTTGCACTCACTATGTACCCTCACCTTATTTGATTTGCTGTGGTTTGTCCTCATCCTTGTTTCGTTGAGTCTGGTCGTGCCATACGCTTCTCATGGCTTCACCTACACCCACTCCTTTGTGATGTCTTTTGAATTAGGTATGTTATCTCTTTTTCACTGTCAACCTTTTTCCTCCCTCCTTTTTCTTCTCTTCTCATTTCCTATTCTTGTATTACATCTTCTTCTCTTATTTCCCTTTTTCGTCTCCTCCTCTTCTGGTTCATCGTTTTATCCTCACATGAATATCTATTTTCTTCAGTTACCTTCGTACATTGTCTTTTCTACTTGCATAATTTTATTTCGTCTTCTTTTTTTTCTTCTCTTCTTCTTCTTCTCCTTTTTTCTTCTGGTTATATTTTATCTCCCTACCTAAGTCTCTCACTTCTTATTTTTCTTGGCTTTGTTTCGCTAGCTTACTTCTGCATTTATTGTTCTCAATTTTTCTTTATCATTGCATTTTATGCTCATATAGTTGAAATGTTACAAATCTTACCTTTTGTTCTTTGAATGTCTTTGTAGGCCTTCTTTTCCTTGTAATTTTATTGTTTACTTTATGTCCTTGAAAATCGTATCTTGGAATGTCAGAGGTCTGAACTCTCCCATCAAACGACAACGAGTTTTAACGCATTTATCCAAGTTAGGAGCAGATATTGTTTGCTTACAGGAATCCCATTTAAATGCTGTAGAATCTTTGAAGTTGAAGAGGGGTTGGGTCGGAGATGTCTTTTTTTCTCCGGGTGATGATAAACGCAATGGTGTTATTACTCGTTGCCATAAATCATTAAATATTAATTTGCTATCTCAACAGTCTGATGATGAAGGTAGATGGTTATATACTAAAATACAAGTGAGAGGTGTACCGATATCTTTGTTTAATGTTCATGCACCCACTAACGGAGATCCTCTGTTTTGGTCTTCTTTATCTCAGCAAATTTCCTTGTGTATTGATGTCAACTTTATCCTTGCTGGGGACTGTAACCAAGTGTTGGCTCCCTTTACAGACCGAAATTCACTGGTTTCCTTTAAACCGCATAAAGCCCATAAATTATTCATTCAAACTATTCAGCAATATAAACTTATTGATGCCTGGAGAATTTGCAATCCCACCACCAGATAATTCACGTTCTTCTCCTCATCCCACCAAACTCAATCCAGATTGGATTATTTTTTTGTCTCACACGATATATCCCAAACTTTAAGAAGCGCTGATATTGGCTCTATTTTGATCTCAGACCATGCTCCTATTTCCATTCAATTGGATATAGTTTCAAAATCCAACTTACCTAGAAGATGGAGATTTAATAACTCACTTCTTCTTGACAAAAATGTTCACTTCTCTTTTGTCTCCTTTTATTAATGAGTATTTTTCCTTTAACCAGACTGACAAGCTTCACTTTTCCGTTGTTTGGGATGCATTTAAAACAGCTGCCAGATATGTCATCATTGGCTTTGTTTCCAGAAAACGTAAAAATGCCCGTAAGGTTACCAGCGATCTTTTGGCTGACATAAAGAGGCTAGTACTACTAGTACTACTACTCTTCAAAATTCAAAAATTGTCTCTCATAATTATTAAGAAAAAATTTCAATTTAATAAAGAATCAACAGATAATGCCTTGTTATATCTCTTGAAGTCTAGTGCAATGTACTATGGTGGTCAAAATAAAGCTGGCAAGCTTTTGGCAAATTATTTAAAAAATAACTATAACAAGTTTGATATTGAAGCTATTTTTGATGAACACAACATACTACGAACCAAGGATCCAGAAATATTAAATGAATTCCTCCTTTTTTATAAATCATTATACTCTCCTGAGACCACCCCCCAGAAACTCATATTACACATTTTCTTTCAGGTATGCACACATTTTTTAATACTCATATTGATTTTACTCCATTAGAAGCTGACTTATCACAACAAGAACTTCTTAGTGCTTTACAATCACTTAAGAAAGACAAAGCCCCGAGTCCTGATGGATTTACAGTGGAATTGTTTACTCACTTCGCTCCTATCCTTCTTCCTAAATTACTCAATCTCTTACATTTTTTTACACAATCTAGAGAATCTTCAGGGTCCTTTTTAGAAGCTCCTATTTGTCTAATACCCAAAGATGGGAAGGACGTGAATTATTGCAAGAATTATAGATGCATTTCTCTCATAAATATTGATGATAAAAAAAATTCCAAAGCTCTGGCTATTCGACTCGAATCATTCCTCCCCCAATTATTAGGCGCAGAACAATCTGGTTTTGTTAAAGTATGTCTCCTCTCTGATAATACTTGTTTATTCTTCGATATTTTATCAAAAGCCCCACACCTACCCCATTCTTCAGCTGCAATAGCCTTGGATGCAGAGAAGTCATTTGATCGAGTAAATTGGTCATACCTCTTTCACACATTTAAATGGTTAGGTTTTGGCTCTAAAATTATTTCTCTCATTTCTATCCTATATTCTAATCCTCGAGCAGCTGTTTTTGTGAATGTTATCTCATCTCCCTATTTTGAGTTAAATAGGGTGGTGAGTCAAGGTTGCCCATTATCTCCGTTCCTTTTTAATCTAGCCTCTGAACCTTTTCTGTCCAGGATTCACCAAAATGTTGACATAAACGGATTTAAAACTAAAGACAGCCAAGTTAAGTTAGCAGCTTACGCTGATGACATCTTATTATTTCTTTCTGAACCTCAATCTTCTGTCCCTGCTTTCTTAAAAGAGGTAGAACTTTTTGCTACTGTCTCTGGTTATAAGCTCAACCGCGATAAGTGTGAAATATTGCCTCTAACCAAATATACATTCAAAGATGATTTTAGCTCCTCTAATTTTGCTTGGAACTCACAGCACATTAAATATTTAGGTCTGCACTTCACCCCTTTAATTTCGTCAACGCTATCTCTTTGCATGGAGAATTATTTACAAAAAATGTCCTCTCTAACTACTAAATGGCACCCACTATATCTCTCTTGGTGGGTTTAGATACCATTAAGACGATGCTGGCTTCATTAGTTTTATTCACCATTTCTAATATTGCTATTCCCGGCCCTTTAAAAAAATCAAAAATGAACTCTATATTATCATCTTTCCTGTGGAACAAAAAATCGCCTCACATGTCCTTGTTGCGCTTAACAAAACCTAAAGCAGAAGGTGGGGTTCACTGTCCTGATTTCCCCACTCATCACAGATCTTTCCTACTTCGCCAAGCTTCGAGATGGCTTTTTGACTCTTCATTCAGCGGACAAAGGTCTGACAGTAGGAAGACGTAAACGCTGAAATAGTTTGTATTTATAAACCATTGCTTTTAAATCACTTTTATGTAATTGCTGCACTTGTTCTTCTTAATGTTTTAGGGCACTCACCTTTTCCCCAGTACAAGTTAGGAGAGGTTTTTGGCTTACGTATACGCCGCATTGCTCTTTAAAAATTGCGTTGCTTTGAACAGTATTTAATTTTTAGCATGTTTAGAGACTGCGTTTCCGGTCTGCCGCGGCGTTACTATCGCCGATCGAGCAGAGAAATGCAGCCTCTCCCACAGAGGAGACACCCACTTCCTGCTGTTGCAGTGCAAGTGGCGGGAGACCCGAGGGGATTTAAATCAGATGCTGCAGCGGGTGTTCCAAAGACGCGCCAAAGGCAAGCCCGTCTGCGCCCGATCAGCGCCCAGGCCAGAAATGCTGCCGGTTTTGGACCGGAGCTCTCATATACTAGGGAAGAGCGCTTGACACTTAACTCAGACAACATATGTCAAGCTCTCATGCATATGGAGTACAGTAAAGGCCCCTTGGTCTGCCGCACATGCAATCTTACCTTCAATCATAAGTACAATAGGGCAGCCGGACGTACTGTTCCCCCTGAGAGTAAGATTAATGTACAAAAGGTGTGCTGTGGACTTATAAATGCTAGATCTAGCTAAAAATGCACTGCATATCCAGGACATGCTGGTAAATCAGAATCTGGATTGCCTCTTTATCACAGAAACCTGATTAATAGAATGTTCAAATCCAGATGTAGTGCAAGCCCTTCCTCCCGGCCACACCATCTCCAGACTGGACAGAACTGGGCAAAGAGGAGGAGGCATAGCCATAATTTACAAAGATTATCTGAAATGCTCTACCTTCAACATTAATGAACTAAAGAAGGCGGAAAGTCTTGGTTTTTGCTTTAAGCTAGACAGTTGCACTATGTTTGCAGGAGCTCTAATTTTTAGGCCCCCAGGATCCGGTCTTGATTTTCTAGATACCCTAGGGAAAAGTATAAGCCCCCTAGTGGCCAGGTACTCCAATTTTACTATCTTAGGTGATTTTAATCTCCATCTTGAACCAGCTGACCATTCTAATACAAAACCTTTTATAGACATTAGAAAACACCCTGGGGCTAAAGCAACAGGTAGAGGGGTCCACACACTGTGCAGGTCATACCCTTGATGGGATATGTACCAACACTGTCAGCCTAACCATCGGCCCCCCAGTTCCTTTAACATGGTCAGACCACAAGCTAATCCCCTTTAAATTCGACCAGAAAAATGCTCCACAAGAAAGATATCTTAGCCAACAGGGTTGTGCTCAAACTCGGAGATGGAATAGCATGATCTCAAATCCCGACCTCCAAAATATAGCAGAAGCCAGGAAACCTATTCTTACAGGAAACCCTTCAATCGACAATGATCTCTTCAATGATTGGATGTTGTCCCTGGCAAATACTCTGGCACCCATATCCCTTTTAAGGAAAAATAGTAGTAAGAAAGAGTCAACCCCTTGGTTCAATCCCCATCTAAAAGACCTACAAAGTGAATGTAAAAAACTGGAAAAACTATGGAGAAAAGACTACAAACCAGACGTTATGGAGTCTTTTAAATCAGCACTCAGAGCATACCATCAGCAAATTAGAGTAGAAAAGAGAGCATACTACTCTAATTTAATTAATAATGCTGACAATCAAAAAACAATTTTTAATATTGTTAAATCTTTTATTAATCCAAATTGTCTTGAACAAGAAATTCCTCCTTCACAGGATCTATGTGATCAAATCGCTGATTTCTTTGAGGAAAAAAATCATAGACTTAAGGAAAGATTTTACGGACGGTATTTCTCCTAATGACAATCAACTTCAGGAAAATAATAGCGAATTCACCTGTTTTCAAGAGATCAATTTGGAATAATCTAGACAAGCTATTCTTTCCTGTAAGTCAGATTCACTGTTTGATCCCTGTCCCCCAAAAGTTCTACATGCACTGGTAGATATCATAAATCCAACTGTCAATCAGATAATTAATTCAACTTTCAGGCTAGCGAAAGTTCCTGAAAATTGGAAAATTGCAGCTGTTAAGCCTCTTCAAAAAAAGAAAATCCCTGACCCTACCACTCTTTCTAATCTCAGACCAATCTCACTACTGCCCTGCCTGAGTAAAATCACTGAGAAATTAGTAAATACACAAATAAATAATTTCTTACAAAATACCAATATATTCCACCCCAAGCAATCGGGCTACAGACCGGGCCATTCAACAGAGTCAGTACTGCTCCATACATCCGAAACTCTGAAACTGGCCCTTGACCAAGGCAAGGATGCAGTGCTGGTTTTGTTGGACTTGTTGGCTGCGTTCGATACCGTCTCTCATGTTATTTTGAGAGATAGGCTTGCATATAGCGGAATCAAGAACAACGCATTAGCATGGATCACATCTTTTTTGGAAAACAGGCACCAGATAATAACACTGGGTAGTTATAAATCTGAGGGAAAACAGGTGTCTTTAGGGGTACCTGAGGGTTCATCCCTGAGTCCAACTCTTTTTACTATCTAAATGGCACCACTCCTCACCCTGCTATCCACATTTGATGTTGAATCCCTAGCCTATGCCGAAGATACACTGTTGATTTTTACTCTTGAAAAAAACTCTTCAGTAGCGGAAGAGAAATGTAATCACTGCCTAACAGCAGCGATGGACTGGATGAAACTGAATCATCTTAAATGCAACAGTTCAAAAACAGAAATAATGTTGTTTGAGAAAATTAATTCATTTTCCCCAATTCACTGGTGGCCTTCTAATTCAGCCCGCCTCCCAAGACAGTGGATACGGTGAGAAACTTAGGGATCAAGTTTGATTCCACTTTATCTTTCCACAAGCAAGCACTTGCGGTGGCGGGTACCTGCTTCCAAACGATAAAAACCCTGAGAAAGTTTTTTTATCTTCTTCCGTTACCCACTAGGAAAACGGTTACAGCCGCTTTAATTCTATCTCGTTTGGACTATTGAAATAGTCTGTACTCAGGAACGAAAAAGACGGTCTTGAAATGATTGCAGATTGTCCAGAATACTGCAGCGAGGTTGGTACTGAAATTGCCAAAGGCTCCCCTTCAGCAGCAACACTGAGAACTCTTCACTGGCTTCCTATTCATAAGAGGATTCTCTTCAAAATCCTGACTATTAATTATAGAGCCACAAGAGCCACAGGACCAGGATACCTAAGATCAAGAATTACACCATACACTACTAATCGAGTCCTGCGGTCATCCGCAGAGAATCTGTTAGCACCCCCACCTTTAAATTGAAAACGAGAGGGGGAAAGACAATGGCGGTGTTAGGAACAAAAGCATGGAAATCCTTGCCCACCCAGCTTAGACACACACACATCGAACCCACTTTTAAGAAGCTTTTATAGACCTGGATTTTTACCTTTCTAGATGACACTGTTTTATCTCTCATTTAATACCCTGATTCCAGTATTTTAACTTGGTTTTTCCCTTATTACAGAGTATCAGATACTGTCTCGCTAGCGCCAAGATGCTCCTTGGAGTGAACGTTGCACTTTACACATACCCTCATTCATTCATTCATTCTTTCGAATGTCCTATGTGGGTATTGCTTGAACGCTCCTTTCTTTCCCCTTTCTCTTTTAAGGAATTTCTCTCCTTTACCCGTAGACCACCATCTTTATCTACTCCTATTTCCAAATACACTTGCAAACTTCTGCGTCTCTCTTCATCTCCATCTCCTACCGATCTAGATTCCTTTCTTAACTCGTCTTTATGGCATAACACATCTATTTTAATTGGCGGGAAACCTTTTTAGTGGAAATCTTGGAGAAACAGAGGCCTAATTTGGACGTATCAACTGTTTTCTCAAAATAGGATCTTGTCTTTCTCCGAGGCTAGTCAACTATTTCATTTACCCCCTTCCTTTCATTCCAAATATAATTTAATCTCGCAAGCCCTTTTAACTGCATACACTCAAATTCAAATACACCCAACAACTCCCCCGGTTAACAGTTTATGGTCTTTTCTACTTTAATCTCCTAAAGCAGGCAATATTTATGTTCATAAACGATCCTCGCAACTCGTTAGAGCAAAGACCACAGTTGAAATGTCTTGGGAGGAATATCTTGGGGTTGACTAGCCTTCAAAATATGGTCTAAAATTCGTAAAACTTCTAGAGCGGCAAATGTTATGCAAACATTATTCTTTATCTAGAACAGGCTTTTGCTACACCCAGCTGTACTACGCAAATGGCATGTCACAGTACCAGACACCTGTTGGTCCTGCTCCTCTCCACTAGCTGATTTAAAACACCTGCTTTTTACTTGCCCTCACCTACATAACTTCTGGAAATCTGTCTGGGGTCAAATTAACTCTATTTTCAACTCCAATTTACCTTTCTCTATCACACATATATTATTGGGTAGCTTAACTCCTATCTGGTAGGATCATACTTCCAATACTAAGATTGTAGAGTTATTGTTGGCAGTTGCCTTTCAACAGATCAGTAAAAACTGGAAGGACTTTACAAAGTTATCGCTTCAGGCTTGGTGGTATGCAGTGTGTTACCATCACAGATTGGATACAGCATATGTTCATCCCATTCATCTAGCCATGAAGCGCTTCATTATATGGTCACCTGTTACATTGTTCATTGATTGTAGTGCTAAACGCTCCTTCTCCTTGTCTCCTGCTCAACAAGATGTTGCTCGACCTCCATGATATTCCATATCTTAGACATTACTATATTATAATATGTTGTTATACTTTGGTTAAAGCTATATTGCTACATGGTTGTTATATGCGATCCAATGTGACTTACATATATATTGATATTTTAATGCCTTTTCATGCCAACCTAGATAGGTTTACGTGATACGTTTAACTTTTATGTTCCCCTTTTTCTGTTTCTCTACACCCCTTATATTGTACTGCACTGTATCACTTGTTTTCTTAATAAACTTACTTTCTGAACTTAAAAAAACCCCATAATGTGCTGCCTCTAGTCGTCAAAAGCACTTCACACATGATTAGACACAGCAACATTCAAATCACGTATTGATTGAAATCCTGTGCTTTGTGCATGCACGGCTAAGTATTAGAACAGTGGTCCTTAAACGCAACAGTTAAGTAAATAGGATAGTTATAGAGTTGAATCAGTACTATAATGCGAGTATCCAGCCGGACAATCAATTTATTAAATCAAAAATTTCAAAGAACAAAAATACAATCGTAGCAATTACGTGGGACACAATCCTGCATCCTACATGAACACATGACAAATACATTTAGAACAAAAACATATCAGGCAAGATGGGGTAGCTTGTGGAATATTGAGCACAATTTCTAACAAGCTTAGAGAAACAGTAACTACACTTTTTTTATCATGTGCGATTAACGTGCAAACTGTTTACATTAGTCAACAATGTTTCGATACTTTAAAAACAATAATAGGATCATCATCAGGACAGTTAAGGTGCAAACCTGAATCAATGAAAATAGCCTGGATAGTGCTTGCGGGAAAAGGATAGCTGTACAAGGACTCAGGAGGGGCCGGAGCCGCAGTAATGATGGTTCTGTGGATAAGGTGGTGAAGATATTCAAGCGTTTTTCAGCAATACGTGATAGTATATTCAATAAATTCGCATGTGGCGATGCACAGAATTATGTGAGATCGATGCTCAAAACGCTGTTGCATTTAAGGACCACTATTCTAATACTAAACTGTTACCCAAGGTCCTTATCTACCTTCTGGGTTCCCTTGTTTTTGTAAAAGTAAGTGTTGTGCATGCACGGCTGGCAGTGCGTTATAGTGTGTGTGAGTAAAAGCGATTTGTTGTGTTTCGACTGCATGCGCAGGACAGTACTTTCCCTTCTGGGTCAGAGGCGGCACGTGTGAGTGGTTCGTCAGTGTTGCTCTGCAGAGGAGGGGCCATCGAGCACTCTGCGACAAGGGAGGAGGGGCAATCGAGCACTGTGCGAGAAGAAGCATGCTACGGCCAACATAAACAATGCCTTAGTGAATTCGCCTCCGCTGAAACAGATACCCAAAAGAGGGACAGTTGAGAGAAATGGACCAATAGGTGGCCAACATTTCAGATTGGCACAAGATAAAGCCAATGGCAATTGGTAGATTTGCCAGAGCACTTATAAAAGGATACAACAGGTTAATCGAGGCTTGTCCTAATGAACTCTCTGTACCAAGCAACATGTAAGACAGTCTCATTGGGGCCTTCTAGGGGGTGAATGACTTGTGTGGGAACAAAAACATGAATAATTTTATGTGAATAGTGGAGCATGTTCATAAGAGGGTGGTGTGCCAAACTCATTTATTTAGAGTGAGGAAAGGGAGACACCCCTCATACATGTGTTTCATTGTACCTTCAGGTCTGCCATGTGCGTTGGGGCCCAGTAGCATCCCCAACAATAAAGCATGAAAAAACCAAACACGCATTGACAAAGACAAAAAACTGGTAACCAACACCAGACCAACTGACCTCTTCTTGTGATAATCATTGATATTACCTTGCAAATTCACAACCTCTCCATATTCAAGTAGTGTCTACATTCGTGAGCTGTTGTGTCAGATGGCAGTTTTTGTCCTTAGGAGACCCATTGGATTTTGAATTTGGGTTGTAACGTCGACATTGAAACAAGTACTGTCCTTCAATGAAGTTATCATATACATGGGATAATATTTGTGTTGAAGTATATATTTTGTGAAAACAAGGGATATCTCTATTTTGTATTTTTGTATATTTGTGCTGGACCTGACATCTTTGGCGGGGCTTTCCCTAACTTTTTCCCTTCCATACTCCTGTTTTACTAACTTTGTTTTTGCTGGCGTTAGGAATCTGTGCACTTTACCACCGCTAACCAGTGCTAAAGGGCTTGTGCTCTCTTCTATAAACAAAAGTGCCTTACACCCACAATTGGCACATTTAATGTATTTGTAACTCCTTAGTAATGTGGTACTGCATGTACACAGGGCCTGTAAATAAAATGATAGTGGGCCTGCAGCACTGATTGTGCCACCCATTTAAGTAGCTCTTTAAACATGTCTCATGCCTGCCATTGCAGCCTGTGTGTGCAGTTTTAAACTGCCATTTCAACCGGCAAAATAAACCTTTTGTCAGGCATAAACGTTTTTTTAAATACATATATGTCTCCCCCTAGCGTAGATCATAAATAGCCCGCAGGGCAGTGTTCAGCGTATTTAAAAAGTTGGACATGTACTTTTAAGTTTTACATGTCCTGGTAGTGAAAACCCCCTAAATTTGTTTTTCACTACTGCAAGGCCTACCTTCTCCATGAGATAACATTGAGTTACCTTATTACATTTGATAAGTGATAACTTTCAATTGGGAGTAGGTAGGAAGGTTGAGTTTGGCGTCTAAAGAATTGTAATTTAAAACCCTCTTTCATGGAAAAGTTGTATTTTAAGTTACTATTCTGAAAATGTCACTTTTAGAAAGTTTTTGTTTTCTTGTCCTAACTATTTGGTGCCTGCAGCCTGTATCCTTCCTCCCATGACTAAGTATGGTCTTTGTGCATTGCTTCCAGCGAGACAAGGGGGAATAGGTGTTTGCTGAATGGGCCATCTCTGACTTGACGAGGGGGGGGACTGTCACCTACCACACTTGCATACCACAAAAGCTCTACCTGCACACACTCACAAATGGTTTGACACGTTTTTGTTCCCCCAGACATGCTGGGGTCAGGAAGGGAGGCATGAATTTCCAGACACCTCTGGGGGTGGAAACCTCAGAGCCTTCTCCTACAGCAAAGTGGGCACCAGGTATAAATAGTGGATCCTCAGATCCAACCGTTCGGTACACCTCTTGACCTGTGGAAGGCTCAGAAGACTGCTGTGCTGCTCTGCAAGAAGGACTGCTACTCTGTTGCCCTGTAGCTAAATATGACTCTTTACAACGCAAGCCATTACTCTGCATGCCATTACAACGCGGTCATTACAATGACCGCGTTGTTACCACGCAAAGCCGTTACTGCGCAAGTCATTACATCAACTTGCAGTAGATGGTGCGCTGACATTAGAAATGTATAATTTACTATTCCAACTCCAGCGTACGTAACAGTAGAGAATGTGTTGGAATAGTAAACTATACTATTTCTAATGTTAGCATGGATCTACTGCAAGTCGATGTAACGACTTGCGTAGTAATGACATTGTGATTTTACGACCACGTTGTAATGGCATCGCGATGTGATGCCCGCATTGTTAGGGTTGTTTCCCCTGTAGCCCAGCTGCCCTGATGAGATGCTGCCAGAGTAAGAAAGCCTGGACCTGCATCTTGAACTGTGAACTGCTGGAGTGACTCCAAGGGCTTTTTGACTTGCCTCCTGATCAGAACCTTAGGAACAGAAAAAGCTCCAACCACATTGACCCCAGCACCTGACTCTGCCTGCTGTGAGTCCTACCCCCCACCTGGTGCCACCCAAGTCCTGGACCTTATGAAGTGGGCCTGAAGGTGTTCTGCTAGTGCAGCTGTGGTCCTGTCAGCAGAACTGCGCATCGTGACGCATCTCTGTGCATCCACATCAAAACTGCCAGTACACAATGCATTCCAGACGCTGGACCTCGCATTATAGCCTGTAGCCTCCTCTGATGGTGCATCCTTGACCCTGGACTCCACATAACAAGCCCTCATTGATGGCTTCCTTGACAATGACGCAGGACTCTGCATAGCAGCCCCGTAGCTCTGCGGAACCGCTGCTGCACAACACATCTTCGATGAGGGTACTAACAACGCTCCACAGCCAGTATTTAAGGTACTCTGTTCAGTGGGCCTAGCTTGGTCCATGTATCCGGCCTGTGCTCCATCATGTCTGGCCTTAACTTGTGACTCTGTCCATGTGCGTCTCAACCAGAAAACCACAGTAAGTGCTTTATGCTTCTAGGCACTATATTCACTTAAATCTTTAAAATTGCACATGTCCGGTTCTACTGATTGGATTTTTGTCATTTTGGTCTCAAATCATTTATTAAATTTTACTCTATCGATCCAAATTGGTGTGGGATTTTTCATGTGTTGTGTTTTCACTTTATTACTGTTTGAAGTGCTGCATAATTACTTTATACATTGCCTCTAAGTTAAGTCTGATTGCTTTTGTGGCAAGCTACCAGAGGGTTAAGGACAAGTTAATTTGAGGTTGCTTGTGACTTCACCCTGATAGGGATTGTGGTTGCTGCTTGAGTAGGGTTCACGCTCCCCAACCAGTAACCCAATGTCCCACAATATGTGTATTATATTTTATTAATCACAGCACTTGCACTTATGACCTCTGTGTCAACTGCTCTGTTGGAAGATGTAACATTAACCATAGGGTTATCAAAGAGTACAATTGTTGCATTTTGAAAAGCTGTGTTTTTATTTTTTGCTGTAAACAAAGTGTAGCTAATAGAGGTGTTCACAGATGGACCAGACGAGTCATATGGAGCCGTTGTTCTGATACTGCACAGTTTACCCAGGTTCCATCCTTGGGCACAAAGTATTTTGTCCTGTGTGAATTTCCGTATTAGTTTTATTCATCAGCATCTTTGAGGGCTCTCCTTTTGGAAGAGACATTTAAACTTAAGGCATGAGCAAAGTGGGCAATTGCCCGTTGCCCCATCTTTCAAGGTACTTCCAGGGAAGTTGACTTTATCTTACCTCTGTCTACTTCTGTATCGCAACCTTCCTCCTTCTCTCTACTTGCCACTTCTCTGACTCCCTTTGAAAGGCTTAAGGAATTTTGGGCCTGTGCAAGAAGTATTTCAGCTGTTTTTCAGTGACACTCGTTTCTGAAAGTTTGTGTGGCATGGTCCGGCCTGAATTAGCAGAAGCTCGCCTCCAAAGTGTGTCTTGACTCTGGGCAACCAAAAATCCTTAAGATGACACTGTGTTTCTTGCTCTGATTTGCCTCGTTTTTTTTTCTATTTCTGATTTCATGTTAGAGTAAACATAAGCTCCGTGAGCGCGTGTGGTGTCCCTGACCCACACTATCGCCATGCTCCCTGGTGACATATTAACCAGAGTTTTCTAAGAACCAAAAACACATGGAAATAGTACCCAGCCATACCAACCGAGTAATACCACACTAATGGCGTAATAAACCTCTGATGCAACAGAAACGGTAGCCTCTTACCTAAAAGCAGACGTTCGGTGAAATACACCAGAAACAAAGAAAATGTTCTTTTGAGATTCGGTAAAAAAGGTCTGTTATGTAGACCTCAGGATGTACCCTAATGTGTGCTGGGTGATGTTGTTAGAGTGAGCCAAGTCAGTTTCTGAAATTGCCTGATTAAAAAATATCCTGAAGCATGTCTATCCTTCTCAAACAGTTTTACAGAAAGTGAAATAGCGTAATATTAGGAAGTCACACAAGGACGACTTGAGTCTAAATCGAGGGTCATTCTCTTGGACTTTCAAACATCAGTGAAAGTGTCAAAGAAGAGCTGTAGGCAGGGCCCCAGGAATGATGCTATTCAGAGTCCACTGCATTTTCACAAAACTATGGTTTTTCGCCTTATTTGCAACATAATCCATCATCTGCAGCGTGATTTGCCGATTTTAAGAAAAACATGTTTTTATTTCAAACAGGCACACGTGTGGCCGTGCTGTGATGGGCGCTTTGCAGAGGTTGGCTGGGGAACTCTCAGTTGCCTATTGCTGTATTTGGTGTTAAGTTCGATGGATCTAACAATGTGAAACCTTTGCCCAGTTAGCATAAACATGCATACATATGATAAAATAATAAAAAGTGCCTTAATGTGCCACATAGTTTGCCTTGTCTTGCAGCATAATTTGGTTCTCACCTGAGATGGTATTACTTAAAAAGTATCGTGCTACCATAATATGTTGACGAAAATGTCGATGACCAAAATATCAACAAGGTAAGAATATAGATGCAAATATCATTTACTTAATTTCACATATATATATATATATATATAGTGCCTTGAAAATATATGTATATGCATATTTCTTCAAGCTGTGTAGATGTGGAGTTAGAAATAGGAGGTATATACTTACCTATGTACACTTATCTTCTCGATATTTTGCCCTTTTTCTTATGGGAACAATATTTATGAGGTATTTTGAAACACAAACACTGAGTCCCGAGGGAAGGAACAGAAACATAGTGCATCTGAATAAGTTTTTGTTGTGTTCTCCACCTTGGGGGTGGATGCATCAGGAGTGTGTTATTGCCAAAGTAGTTGTTCCTGGAGGGAAATGTATTTGCTGGGGCACAACAAGTCATCTCTAATAAGGAAGCTAATACCTGGCAAGGTTGACATCTGGGGAACCAACCAAAGAACAATGTATATTGGACAAACTAAATGACAACATCAAACAAAATGAATTTTTAAATTCTACTTGTGGGGCAAACAAAGGTTAGTACACCAATACCTCGACCATTGCCCAAGCCCACCAGTGGGCCTAAGTACTCATTTTTCAACACAGGAATATTCCCCCCTTCCAACTGTTAAATCCATTGTAGAAATTAATAGAGTCTCTGCGATACAAGCTGAATCTGACATAAGGTGCACAGTGTAGGGTTACAAGTGGCGGTGGGGTCCAGGTAAGGCTGTTTGGGGTGAGATGGGGAAGTTGTCAATTTTAAAAAAGACATATCTATGGTGAGTCAGATTTTGGAGGTGATTCATATGGCAGGCCATGAAAGCCACAGTGAAGGAATGGGGAATGGCTCAAGGAGCGGCCTAGGCTGCAGACAAGTGTTGCAGAAGAGTGGAGAATGGGACCCTTCCAGCAGGGGTTGAAGACTACAAGGACATAAACAGCCTGAGCGCAAGAGCAAAGGGTATACTTGCGCTCAGACCCTCCTAGTATGGATGGTCAAGCCCCAAAGTCAGTCTTTGTGACTCAGAAGAAACATAAAATGTCCTTAATACATTATCTGAATATCCCTCTTGAACCTCATAGACCTCACTTTCACAATACAATGCAGAAGACATTAAAGTGGAAACTGCCAAATCTTCAACATCTTCCGAAATGTAAACAGATTTGAAGTCAGGCATAGCTGGAGATGCAGGGTATTCCAGTAAAAAGCTGCCAAAAAGTTAAAGGAGTGGCCGCCCACTCTAGAATTCCTAATTCATTTGCTGTATACCAGAGCCTGTTTAGAAGTGCAGAATTCACACACTGGCTTATAGAAAGCAACTCGGTCACACAAAGTCACAGGACCGGTGTCATAAAGCGCTTAATGCACATGGCAGAGTAGCTAGAAGGTGGCTCTCTTATGAACTGGAAGCCAGTGAAGGGAATTTAAGCAGGCGGTAGCCTAACCCCTACTAGGGCTATTACAAATCAATATTGCTGCCACATTTTGAATAGATTCGTTAACAAGTGGTCAGCCATTACTAGATACAACCCATTGCCATAATCTAGCCTACTCACAATCAGTGCGTGTACAACATTCTCCCGCCACGCTACAGGAATCCACCAAAATAGTTTGCAAAGAGTACGTAGGAGTCCAAACAACTCCAGCACACAGCATTTTCCTGACCCGGCATACATAGTCATCAATTAGAATGCCCAAATTCTTAGCGGCCTTCTTTGGCCTTGGAGCAGGGCCTAACATCAAAGGCCACCAAGAGTTATTCCAAACTCTGCAAGCCCCATTAAAGAGCAGAATTTCAGTTTTGCTTGCATTAAGTTTCAGACAGAGACCCTGCATCCACCTTGCTACTTCAAAAAGGTAGCATACTTAGATTCCCTCTTGTCTCAGTATGCCTATCATCAATGAAAATAATAAGCTGAGTATCATCGGCATAAGTAAAGATCGCAAATCCCCAGGCTTTAACAATGCCTGCCAGAGATGACACATATATTGAACAATGTGGGGCTCAGGGAAGACCCCTGGGAACCCTAGAATGTGACAGATGTGTGTTAGACTTAAAAGGGGGCAGCTGTATTGAGTGAGATGTGTTGCTCAAAAACTACTTTACCAGAAGTACTCCCCACTAACAACTCGTAATGAGGTTGCGAGTTGTATTTGAACAGACCTAGAGCTCCCAGGTGTTGAGGTCCCTAAGTGAAGTCAGAAAAGACCACCACTAATAAGTGGGAAAGGAGGCAACTCCTTTTGTTTTATATTCCCTCACACACCCAAGTGGTGTCATGCTTCATCATTGGGACACCTCGACGCCTACAAGTCGAGGTGGGCTCAACCATATTCCAGGGATCTCTTAAGAAGATGTTTTTGGCCAGGGGGATAAAGATTAAAAACCGACAGTAGTTCCCAGTATCCCTTTTATTCTTGGAACTGCTGGGGGTGATAATAAAATAAAGTTTAAGGGTCAGTGGGGATATTATGGTCCTAAGACCCTATAGCCAACATGTTTCAGTCCTGTAAAGCCCCATGAAGGGTGCTGGACTTTCTTCAGGGCGGAATATAATGCCCCCTGGTATGGGTAGGGCAGGGGATTTCCCTACGCTACTGGTGATAAGGGCAACTAACGCTCTTTATCAATTTACATAGACTAATTAGTCTTATATGTCACTCCATCCCGTTGTGGGAGGGGTATCGACTCCAAGTGGAAAACCAACATTTGTGGGGTAGCCCTGTAGTCAGACAGCCATCAAGGGTCCTGCCCCTCGTATCAACCTGTTCGGAGGTGGTTCCACTGCTTGGGGTCCAAAACTCCAAAACTCAGCTCAAAAACTAGCCAAACCACTGCAAAGTAGTAGTAGTAGTAGTAGAGAAACTTTATTTCGATTTTGATTCACACCATAAAAGTATGCATATAAACATCACAGTTAAAAAACAAATGTTAAATAGTGCCATAAATCATGTACAAAAAGAAAAAAAAGCAACAACAAAAAAAGCAAGGATTTCACCAAAACCGTACAATGAATTCATAATCAAGAAGATGCAAATAGCGCAAAATATAGTATAATCCATATAGTAGGTTCCTGAAGTAGATGAGGCAGTCAAACAGTAAAGAGGCAACCTCAATGGTCCATACAGATTCTCAATTTAACAGACAGTTTTAAGAATTCAGTTACATGGAGATCACTGTCACTGTACAAAAGTTGTAAATACATTAGTGCTGGTCTGATCTGATTAAAATTAAGTTTCTTTAAAAGAGCAACCAGATAGCGTTTGCGTGGGTATTCATAAAATTTACATAAAAATATAAAACGCAGCATATCCTGTGGAGACTTTCCGTCGCAACCACAGGGAGCTGCAGCCTTGTTAAAAATATCTGTTTTAGGTCTAATTAACAGATGATGAAAGATATTTAACCTGAATCTTGTCAGCAGGAACTTCTCGTGGGAGCTAAATGAGCCCGTCAGATATGGCTCCATTGTCTCGCATGTTTTTAACATGACATATTTCCTAATTCTGTGTTTCAGGAGCTCCTCTCCTTCTCGTTGTACCTTTCTCCCCATATAAAAAGCACGCTTAATTGCCTCCACATCCCCTTTTACGATCCCGCTTGGTTTTTCAAACAACTCCAGACAACCAAGTCGAGAGAAACAGGATTTCAGATATTTTAACCAGGGGATGCACATTATCTTATCATGGGACACAAGATCACTCACAATCAAGCGGGTTAATGGAATGTCCTGGTTCAACCACAGTTTTACCCAGCAAGTCAAAGGGCGCAGGGAAAAAATGTCACATAAATATTGTGCCCCCAATTCTTCATGTACTGCCAGATAAGATGTACCAATTGGAACACATAGAAGACGCTTCATAAAGGCATTTCAGCCACCTGTAGCTGTTCTACAGCCACATAGCCCCATAATTCACTGCCATAAACAGCAGTTGCCACTGATTTTGCATTATAGAGTTTCATCATGGCATTGTTGGGCTTCTTCCCCAATTTCGATGCAAAGTTAAAAATGGTAGCGTTGACCCTTGCCAGTTCCCCTTTCTTTTTGGCCAGGAGGGGGCCCCAACTTAGTTTGGTATCAAATAGGACCCCGAGATACGAGAACGATTTCGAAATGGGGATAGATACATCATCTAATTTAAATACAAAGTTCCTTCTTGGCTGTAGGCCAACTTGCATAATAAATGATTTAGAATTGTTGACCATTAGGTCTCTTTCTGTCATGAACGATTTAAAAGCATTTAATAAAGCTTGGAGAACCTTCTCGGTTCTAGAGATTAAAACCGCATCATCTGCATATAAAAGAACAGGAATACCCCGCCTACCAACTCTAGGACAGTCGGCCTGTACCTTCTGCAAAACGATATCTAACACATTAATATAAAAATTAAAAAGGAAGGGGGCAAGAATACAACCTTGGAGCACACCCTTCTTAATATCAAAGTTACCAGTAGTACACAGGTCCGATGAATACCTAACATTTGCACTGGTGTTACTGTGTAGGTCTACGAGAAAATTAACAATCCCGCTATCCACACCCTTCTCCCTCATGGACTGACACAGCCTTCCCCTGTTGACACAGTCGAAGGCTGATGACAGATCCATGAAGGCGAGATGGACAGTGCCCTTCTGAACAACAGTGTATTTACTTAGTATTAAGAAAAGATTAAGGCACTGAGTTATAGTAGAACGTCCACTGCAGAAGCCATACTGGGAGATGGACATGATGTTATTTTCCAGCGCCCAGTTTGTCAGTCTCTGCAGCAGAATTCTCCCCACTACTTTCACCATAGAGTCTACTAGTGAAATTGGCCTATAACAAAGAGGACTGCCCCTATCCCCCGTCTTAAAAACAGGGACAATTGTTGATACTCCCCATTCTAGGGGACGGCCAATTTCAGCAGCTGCGTTAAAGACCGACTCTAAAATGGGTGCCCAAAAGCTAGGTTCAGACTTATATAAGTCTAGTGGGATTCCATCAGGGCCAGGAGCTTTCCTGGCTGTGAGTCCCTCTATACCCTCCAAGACCTCGCCTCTATCAAACGTGATAATTCCACCACTATTGCCAGCGAGTAAGTTAACATTTTCAGGCACCACACAGCTATACAATTGTTTAAAATGTGATTCCCACTCTTCCTTTTTTATGCAGCATTCTAGACCATCACCCGGATCCTGGACCAAAAATGGTTTTTTTACTACCGCCCAGAATCTAGAGCTGCATTTTAAAATAGAGGGATCAAGAATCTCATCCCAGGCCTCCACTCTTAAAAGATCCTTGCGTAGGGCGATGGCAGACTTATAATCTTTGCGACACAACTTAACATTCGCTTTTATTCTAGGATTGGCTGCCAAGGCTATCCTTAGATTACGTGCCGCCTTGGAACAAACGTGATTGAACCATCTCGGTCCCCCATTCTCTGTGTTCTTTACTGGGACCATCATCAGGTCAGACACCTTCTCCGACAAGCTTTGAAAAGCACTAAGAACCTGATACGGGTCTGCCCCTTCTTGAATGCAGTTCTTAATATCCTCCGTGCAGTTATCCCTAATATTTTTGTATAATAGGTCTGGAGTAATCATTGACCATCTAAGATGCCGTCTCCCATCGGTTGTGCTCAACCTGCCAGTAATACATTTCCGGTCTTCCTTAATTGTCCAGGGACCCTTCAAATGAACAGTGAGTGGGTTATGATCACTGAATTCACTTTGTTCAATGGTAAAAGAGTCCACAAAAGACTGCATAGGCAAAGAGAGTAATACGTAGTCAATGAAAGTACCCCTCCCATGACCTTTAAAAGTTGGGGTATCAAAGCACTTTGTGGGATCCCTCAGTGCCATAGCCAAAGAAAGATCTAAACTTCTCAATAAATCATTAAAAAGTTCCCCTTCCAACGTATGTTCCAAATGCAGCCCGCCAAGGCGGTCACACTGCAGATCCATTAAACATTTCGACAGGGGGTCGCCACAAGGATGAACATTAAAATCTCCCATAATCATAAGGTTATGGAGGCATTCCCTCAATGAAGAATTAATAAATACATTTAGTGCAGATATTTGGTTAGGACCTGTGTTAACATTGACAGCATTATAAAAGTTCACCAAACCAGCCAGACAATTTTCTCCATTCAGTACTAAACCCATAAATCCAGAGTTTGCTGTTAAAATTCTACGAATTTTACAAGAGAGTGTGACAGAAATAAAAGTCACCAAACCCCCCTTAGGCCTGCCTCTACTTGATGCTATTGCAGGAACATAAAAGGCCTTGTACCCTTCAAGGAAAAGTCACAATCCTCTAGCCAGGTCTCCTGCAAGCAGATGATCATAAATTGCTTAATATACATAATCCAATTGACGTCCGCCATCTCTGATGCCAGCCCCGCGATGTTCCAAGAAATACCATTATTACAACTTGCTTTAGCCTGTGTGATCTCAATGGGTGCCGTCTCAGCTGGTATTACATTACCCTGGCCCACAGACGCCTCACGTCAGTCGCACGCCTCCAAGCCAGATAGAACATCATATCTATTCTGTATATCCACATTAAACCCATTACTACAATGACCAACAAAATGAAATCTATTCTGTGTTCCTACAGGAGGCCCATACCCACGTTGATGAACAACATTGTACTCGTATGGTGCATCCAAGGCAGGGGTCTGAGTTGGATTTGCTGGCCTAATTTTCCTTTGAGGAGGCGGGTCTTTACTCAGGTGTGCATAAAAATAGCCCAATGGGCGAACACATATACTGTTCATATTGCACATTAGTGAGGATGCTCTTAGTAAAACTGTTGCCACGTGTTGAGGATGCTTAAAATTGACAACAATGCAATGCCCACTACTTGTTTTTCTAGACGGTCCAACCCAATTCACCCTTCTTACTGCTATTATTTGGTCCGAATATGCAATTGGAAAACCACAGTTTTTCCTAAGCCATGCAACTGTTTTATTTTTGAATGAGGCGTGGGATTCCCCATATAATAAAGCTGAGTGGTCATCACAAGATGGAACATTTGTCAGCACCACCACATACGGTGCGCAATCAGGTGGGAGGTTAGGATAGCGACATTTCCTTATGTGCATGAGATCAGGTCTACCCTCCGGAGCTATTGTGGGATGTGTAGGCAGAGCAAGTATGGCCGGTGTCACAGGGGGAACAGATACTGCTACAGCAACTTGCTGTGAAATCTGCTGTGCATTCCCTATCATAGTTTCCTGCCCCTTTTCCACAACCTTAGCTCTGGCCGTGGTAGCTGATGCCAAGTGTGAAGTTAACAGACCACCTAGTCTATCTACTTCCAATGCCAAAATGTCAAGCTTAGGTGTCAATGGTCTTAACATCTCCTCTAATTTAGCCTCTATCTTCACTTCCAAAGTGTTAATCAGTAGAGCAAATTGCTCAAGATTTAGATTAACATCACCCTCATTATTTCTGCCAGGTGTAGAGGATCTTGAGCCATTGCAGACTGGCTGAATTGGGTCTAGTTTTTTTTTTATTATGCTTCCCACCCCGTTTTATTTGTGTTTTCCTACAGGATCGCACCGGCCTTGGGGCTGGTGGTACCTCCACTATTTCCTCAATTGAGCTATCCGGCAGGTCTTCCTGTGACTCTGCATGTGATAGAGATCAGGGTGTATATAATATCCTTACTTCCACAGATAGAGTAGTTTCACAGTTACACGCACATATACTCATCACACACTAGGGCCCATTTCACTAACATACGCTCAAATACTCTACCAGCATTGAACCTGTGGAAAGAAAACTCCTAAACACCCCGCATCTATATCGAGGTCGATAAGACCTGGTTATTGTAACTGTCCTGAAACAATCTATACCATAATAATCAAAATAGAGTACCCAATAATTGACAATAAATAATAACCAACACCGTATTCAAAGTTATGGTACTTTATCTAAAATTAGTCAAAGAAAGTAAATCAGAATAAATCATCGTTCTCATAATTACCTATTCTAGCTAAAAGTCAGAATGGGTCAGGACAGGTCTCTCAGCAAAAGTCTCTCGAGTCACCGTCCTCTCAGCATCGATCCTTAAACGGCAAAGTGGCGATGCGGCAAATGGCAAATGGCAAGTGGCAAAAACCCTCTCTAGGCTAACAATTTTATAGTGATTTAAACAAAGGAAAGATACAAAAATGTTCATTGCATCCGCTGAGTCTCCGAGCAAAGCGAGAAGGAAAGCTTCGTTACATTTAGAAAAATCTCCGCTCAGAAAAATCACAAAAATAAAAAGACAGAACAGGAACTAATATTTAAAAAGTATCTTCTTAACTTCCACACATTTCCTCCGATGAGCTCAGAGCTCAGAGTCTTTCTTTAAAGCTCCTTTGTTTTCCAAGGCTGCCAAGGCTGTCGTCCCAAAGCATCTGGAGACATGCCCAGAACTGCTGCTGTCCTCACGGAAAGTTTTAACCAGGCAAGGACTGTGGACAGATGACTCGCATCCATATTCAGCAAGGCCTTTTCCATTTCAAACGCTCACTCGAAACCAGGCTCTAAATGTCGGCCATCTTTTAGCTAGGCCTCAATAGGCCATAATAGACCATCTTAATTGAAAGAGACAAAAACAACATTACCACAGCATAGTGATTAAACAGTGTTAACCCCACTAATACCCTTATGTGTATGTAATTATCTAGCCTCTGCAACATAGAAAAGCATTAACTCGAAAGCGTTTCGTGCTTAAAATAAACAGCACTCAGCAACGTTTAAACATGTAAACATGCACGTTATTGTTAATCAGCACACTTATGCATTCCCACGTGTAATTCTCTCTTGTTAAAACATACAGGTTGATCAGTATAAAACACTTACACAAAACAAATGATTAATAATTAATAATTAATAAATTAATATGACAAATAGACAAACCAGAGCTTCAAAACCCAATGAATTTTCAAACAGAAAACTCTGCTCTAGCAATCCCCCCTTTGGTGATTTTATCACCAAATAATCCACACAAAAAAAAAAAAAAATTGTAAAATTTTAGTCCCATTTTAGGAGAAATCGGAAATGTCTTTTCCTCCTTACACAACACTACACACCAGTCACTCTTTCATCATCCCTCTTTGTTTCTAAGTAGACACTCTCCCTCAATTCTTCTAATTCAATTTCTTGTGGTTCTCTTTTCAACCTTTTGTTTCTCTTTTCATTATCTCTTTTAATTAATCTCTTTTTCCCTCCCCTGTTTTTACAACACACACACACTAATCTAAGTATCAATAAAGCAACAATAATACAAGATAAAGGAAACAATATCTTACCTATAATAGTACTACCTATTTTTGCAATAAAACTCTTAACAGCTATCACTTTATTAGCTAATTTAGTCCAAATACTTTCAGCTTCAAGTGGTACTAATTCTTCATGCAAATCAGTAATATTTTTGATATAGACCTTCAGGTCTTTGCTTTCGTCAGGAATGTAAGTGCAACAATGTTGAACTTTCAGCATCCCACAAACCCCACCCTCCTTGGCCAATAGATTATCAAGGGCAAGTCGATTTTGCATTGACATGGCACGTACGGCAACCAATTCCGTATTCACCAAAACAAACCCTCCAGCGGTATTTGTCGACAAGCGATCCACCACTGTTGACAGTTTCCGAATTCCATAAGCATTTAAAGAAATTCCCACTGCTGGAATTAAAGCCCCAAAAATGTCACCCACTATTTCAGACCAAGTTTCTTTCTTGAAACGCATTAGTAAATTAATATGTTCTACATCTTCTATTCTATCTATATGAAAGATCTTTGGAAAGACCAGGCCCACATAACACGTGCCATACCAATGGTCAGGCAACTTGTAATAAGCCTTGTTCCCACAAACATAGTACACTCCTGGAAAAACTGTATCTTCTCCACCTCTGAAACCCCATCCTGTTGCAATGAAGTATGTATCATGACACTCACTAGTCCCAACAAAGTATGTATCATATTGAGACTTCCTTCTTGTAATGCACAGCTTACCCTTCTGTGGTGCATCTAGAGCTAAAGTTGGACTAGCCCCATTTCTCAATTCTTTTCCCATCTCAATGTCCCAAATTGTCTCACTCACTTTATATTTCTCTGCTTTTTCATGCATGCTCAATCTCCTTTCCTCTACCATATCTAGGAAAGCTTTCTCCTCTTCTTTCAGACTGCAAGTCAAATTATTCTTAAAAATGTAATCTAATGTTAATCCTTCTTTCTCAATAAAAATCTCACCAAACATGTTAGCTTCTTTAGCTGGATTCAGCTCTTTGTTCATTGGCAAGTGCCCAAAAATACTATCTCTGTTAGACATCTTATAATCTATTTTCCCTAACAAATAAAAAACACTACTTAAAACACTACAGGAAATTCCATACGTAGCTGGTAAATGGTGATAAGTAACACCCTCTGAAACTGATGCAGGCAACTGCATACAGACATAGCAATCCCTAACTTCCATTGTCTTCACATATTCGTATAACAGCTTCGAAAAAACATTACTAGAAAAATTATTAATTGACCTATCTTTATGTACGTAAGTATTACTGATTCTATTTTGTGAACTCTTCTCTGCATTTGTCACATTCTCTGTATGCATCTCAAATGTACCAAAAGTAACTAATAAAACTAAAACACCCCATAATAGCATTAATAATCCAATACAGCAGCAGCACATTCTACACCATCTTTTTAAGAAGGCACATCTACTTTGATTATTCTCTATGTTAGCCATTTTACTACTTTGACCGTGTCTTTTGACTTAGCCTCTTCTACTCCACTACTTGAGACTCTAAAATTCTGGATTACTTCAAACGATCAATTCAGTTTCCTCTTCTTTTCACTTTCTCCAAGTGATTTCCTTTGTTCACTCAGTTTGGATATTCATCGTTTTTCATTCCAACTTCTTCGACATCAAATTGTATTGGATCTCCAACAATATTATCCTCAGTATCCGACTTTTCATTAATATCAGTCAAGATTACTTTCAGGATTTCACCAGTATCTTCCTCAACCACTTCTCGTACCTTCTCCTCTGGATTTCCTTGACTTTCTGCCTCTTCACCTTCAGACAGTGCCACGTACGTCCATTCCGGCGACCTATACTTCTGGTTAGGTTTTCTTATTCTCTTGATCCCTTCTGGTTCTTGTTCTTTTGACTCTTTCCTCTTTTCACCCTTTACTGGATTCTGACTCGATACTTCATTCACTTGTTCAGCTTTCGAAGTATTCGCTCTTATCAGTCTATATCTCAGCCTCTTTATTCTGTTGTTAGGCCAAAGATCTCCTCTCACAACCTTTTTTGGTCTTGTTTCTGTATTATTTCTCTCTCCAATCCAAGTTCTCTTTCTCAGAACTCGACCCTCTGATTTCTCATTCTCACTTTCATCCGATTCTGTCTCAGGTGCCTCTTGTTTTCCAGCAGTTTTCTTTCGCTCCACAGTTTTTTTCACCACTGCTTGAGACTTCCCTACTTCTGTCCCTCCTCGGGTCTCCGACACGCAATCTTCTTGCTGTCTACTTGTCCCTTCACCTAGCTTGTCAAGAATGTTCCCTACACCTCCTCGGGGGTCTTCCGCAATCTTTCCCTCTCTACCTTCTTCTGACCCTGCTTCTTCAGGTATAATCTCAAGTGGTTCTTCAATCTCCTCCTCTTCTGATTCAGGAGTAGTCCCTGTGGAATCACTCTTTTCTTTTCTTTTTTCTTCACTGCTTTTCGGAACTTTAGGCTCTTTCACAGAATCTGATCCTTTTCCCAAGACATTCAATGGTTCTTTTGAAGTCTTCTCTGACTCTTTTACTGGTTCTGTTTCTTCATCATCACTGGAATCTGATTCTTCGAAATACTCCTTACCAGTTCCGTCTTTTGGGTTTGGAACTCTCAGAGTATGACTCGCATGTACCCAGTTTTTCACACCAGCACACTTTACTGCAGTTGTCGTAGTCAGAATGACTTGTCTTGGTCTTCCCCACCTTGGAACCAAGCAATTTCTTCTTCTGTGCACCTTAATCCTCACCCAGTCCCCTGGACTCAGATCATGAGCTTGCTTCTTCTCAAGTGTGGTAGCTTCTTCTCCAACCTGGTGAAACACAGAATGAACTGCGTCAGCCAGGCCTTTACAGTAATCCAAAATCATGTCATCAGTTATTGTCATCAACTTATTTGCAGGTACGTATGCATGTCGCATTGCACGTCCCATGATGATTTCATGCGGACTTAAACCAGTAGTTCTATCTGGAGTAGATCTGATAGTCATCAGCACTAGAGGCAAAACATCGGGCCATTTCATGCCAGTGGCTAAACACATTTTACCAATCCTGTTCTTGATTGTGCCATTAATCTGCTCAACCACACCAGAAGCCTCTGGCCTGTATGCACAATGTAGCTTCTGCTGTATGCTTAATGCTTCACAAATCAAACTCATGAGTTCATTATAGAAGTGTCCACCTCTATCAGACTCAATCGTTACTGGAAACCCGTACCTAGGAATCAACTCTCTTAACAGTAACTTTGCCACTGTTATTCCATCATTCCTCCTAGTCGGATAGGCCTCCACCCATCTTGAAAACAAGCAGACTACCACTAGAACATACCTCAATCTGTTCACTTGGGGCATTTCAATGAAATCAATCTGCATTCTTGTAAAAGGACCTCCTTCTCTGCCTATTGTTCCCAGACTCACCACTGTCTTTTTCCCAGTGTTAAATTGCTGGCAAATCAAACATCTCTGACAGATGCTCTCTGCAATTGTCCTGAACTTTGCATTGTACCAGGTCTGCTTGAACGACCTGATCATCGCATCCCTCCCCAAATGTCCCTGGCCATGATACATTCTTGCCATTGACGACAAAATGGAGTTTGGCATTACTGGTCTGCCATCTCTATAGACCCAAACATTGTCTGTTTCTCTTGGGGCACAACCTGCCTTAATCCAGTCTTTCTTCTCTTCCTTTCCTGCCTCATCCTGCAACTGTTTCACTTCATCCCACGTCTCTAAGACATTAGTAAACATCACAGAACAAAAAGACATTTCACCTTCTCGTTCCCGATTAATAGACTGGTTGTTTTTCGTGCAATACTGCGCAATGTCATTGGCATATCTGTTGCCAACTGTCACAAAATCATTCCCTTGTCCATGAGCAGCACACTTCACAACTGCTAACTCTTTAGGCAACTGTATTGCTTCAAGTAATTTCCCAATCATTTCAGCATTCTTTATTGGAGTCCCACTCGACGTCAAGAAACCTCTTTGTAGCCAAAGCTGGCCAAAATCATGCACAACTCCAAATCCATACTGACTATCAGTCATCACAGTCGTTCTCAAATCTTTCCCAATTTCACAAGCTTTTGTCAATGCCACTAATTCCGCAACTTGTGCAGATTTCACTCCTTTCAATGGTGATGCTTCCATAACCTCTGAAACCTTGCACACTGCATATGCTGCACACAGCACACCCTCATCATTCTTCAAGCATGATCCATCCACAAACAACACATGATCACTCTCATGCAAGGGAAGATCCCTTATGTCTGGTCTCGGTTTTGTACAGTATTCAAGCACATCCAAACAATTGTGATCATCTTCTGTTTTCACACCCACATTTTCAATATCCGGCAACAATGTCGCTGGATTCACATTCACACACCTCTCAAGAGTCACATTTGATGCTCCCAGAATCACTTTTTCATATTTAGTCAGCCGACTATGTGACATGTACTGGGTTCTGCTTCTTGTCAAAAGAATTGCCACATTATGAGGTACGAATACCCTTACAGGATATCCCATTATGATTCCCTCACTCTGTTCCAGGCTTCTGCATGTTGCAGCCACAGATTTCAAACAACCTGGTAAACCTACAGCTACAGGGTCAAGTGTCGATGAGAAGTACGCAATAGGCCTTCTCAGTAATCCATGCTTCTGAATTAACACTGAAAGTGCACATCCATTCCTTTCACTGCAGTACAACTCAAACTCCTTTTCATAGTCTGGCATACCCAAAGCTGGGGCTTCACACATTCTACTTTTCAGCTCTTCAAATGCTGCCATTTGTTCCCCATCTAGTTCCAACGGGTCTGTCATTTCACTTTTTGTCAACTTAATCAGTGGCTTTGCTATCAGAGAAAAATTAATGATCCACTGACGACAATAACCCACCATACCCAGGAACATTCTCACTTCCCTCTGGGTCTTTGGAGCTTTCATTCCCCTGATGATTTTGATCCTGTCATCAGTCACCTTTCTCAGACCTTTTTCAATATTGTGTCCAAGATAATGCACCTCTTTCTTACAGAATTGCAATTTGGCTGGAGATACCTTTAACCCTCCATCTGCCAGATGATTCAGTAAAGCTATGGTATCTACCTCACAAGCTTCACGTGTCTTTGATGCCACAAGCAGGTCATCAATATACTGCACTAATACTGAGTTTTCAGGCATGATTAAGCTCTCCAACGACTTTTTCAATAACTGATTGAATATCGAAGGACTCTCTGTATACCCCTGTGGGATACGACACCATGCTAAAATACGCTGGCCAAATCTAAATGCAAAAATCGGCTGGCTGTCATGATGCAATGGAATTGAAAAGAACGCATGACACAAATCAATCACTGTATACCACTCAGCATCATGTGGAATCTGATACAGAATCACTGATGGATTTGGCACAATAGGACAACATGCCACCACAATTTGGTTAATTTTTCTCAAATCCTGCACAATCCTAAATTTCCCATTAGGCTTCTTTAGCCCCATTATCGGTGAATTACACGGGCTACTCAGTAGTTCTCTCAGAACTCCCTGCTGAATCATTTTCTCAATTATAGGAGTTATCCCTTCAATTATTTCTGGTGTCATTTTATACTGAGGAATGTTAGGATACGTAATTCCCTCTTTCACTGCAATTTTCACAGGATCTACATTATTCATCAATCCCACATCCTCTCCAGTAAAATCCCAAACTGTTCTCTTCACTGTGTCTCTCAGCTCTTGAGGCAAATCCTCTGGATTAAACACAGCAAATGCACCAACCATTTCACTTTCTCTATTTCCTAGAGTCATTCGGTACAAAACATCCTCATCTGGTGTCTCAAAGGCTATTCCATCCGGGGTACAGAAAATTGTGCAGTTCATTTTGCACAACAGATCCCTACCTAACAGGTTCACTGGACTAGTGTCACAGACAATAAATCTGTGCATGTCTGAAAATTTCCCTATTTGTACTCTTACTGGTTCAGTAAGACGGGTTCTGATTTGTGTATTGGCTACACCAACTACTTGGATTGCTTCATCCGAGAGAGGAAGATTTCTAATATCTGTTGACCTGACAGTTGATCTTGTCGCACCTGTGTCTACCAAAAAAGTAACACTTTCTTCATTTATTTTCCCATCTACAAATGGTCCTGCCTGGTCTATTTCTAGAGTTGCACCAAGTATGCACTCTTCCTCCTCTCTTCGGCACCGTCAATAATCACCCTCAGACTCACTCCCTTCATTCTTTAACAAGTACTGCTGTACCTGGTTAGAACGCCTTGGTTTGTTTACCTGTTCATCATTGTAGAATCCTGAATCCTGATTATACTTTTGTAACCCTCTATTCTGCGGCAAGGGCGGTTTTGGCTCTTGACTCTGCTGTCTCACAACTTTCTGTTGTTGCTGCTGTTGATTATTTCCTTCGTTCTGCACCTGTTGATTTAAGGATTTTCCCTCATTATTCACTAATGGTGGATTGGTACACTCAGATCTCCAATGTCCCAGTTGGCCACAGTTGTGACACGGGAACTTTTTCTTAGCTTCTTCAAGATTCCCCTTTCCTTTTCCTGCATATCTAGGTCTATTCCCTGCATTATTTCCTGCACTATTCGCCTGCTCCACCAACTGTGCTTCTTGTCTTTCCGCAACCTTCACTTGTGCCCACATTGCTTTCTCTTTCAGCTTTCTCTGCTTTGCTTCAATTTCATCACTGAAGTATTTTGCATGTCTCAGAATCTCATCCATTTTCTTACTCTGCCAATCCACTGTGTGTTCACGAATTCTCTCACTAATCTCAGGTCTCAGGCCATATACAAACCTGTATACAAAATGACTCAAATCTTTGTCACCCAGGTGTTCATCTCCACTGAATTGTTTAAAAGCCAGTATCAGCCTCTCGTAAAAAGCATGAACTGATTCTTTTGCTTCCTGTTGTGTTCGATCTATCTTAACCCAGTCTGTCTCTTTTGGAGGTACCTTACTCTTCAGGTATACCATCACCTGATCATACTTTCTCATTACCTCTGGATCTGGTGCTCCTGTTCTCGGATCTCTTGGATATTCCTCAGTAGGCCAACTCACAACTATTTTACACTCAGTCCACAAGTCTGCTGGAACAATTATATCAAACAGACTATTCAGGTCAATCCACAGCACTTTTGACAATTTCACAAACCTATCTACCTGCCTATACCACTCGACGGGCTTTTCTCTCAATCGAGGGAAATCATTCGTAAATGATAAAATATCCTGTCTGGTCCATGGAACATGTACATATCCTCCTCCAGGTATTTCTCTCATTGGATAATTATCCACTGGTTTCTCCTTTTCTCTCACAGGAAATGCTGAATAAGTCCTATCTCCAGATTCTTCTCTTTTCTTGTACCACCTATCCTTCCACTTTTCTACATCTCCCCATCTTCGCAATAATGCGACCATTTCTTTAATCTGTCCTGTTCTACCAGTATCATTCAGATTTTCAATATCCTTGTCTGTAAAATCCATCCTGTAAGTTTTCTGCAAAGCTTTCACCTTATCAATGTCAACTCCCTGTTCATTTGCTATTGCTCTTAACCTGTCATGTGTATTTCTTGCTCTCCAGGTAATATTCTTACACATGAACAACAACTCATCTTCAGGACGATTTTTAAGAATCTCTGTTGGAACTGTCCCTACTACAAGCTCTTCTAATTCCAAAGGCAACCTAGCCACATCAACCACTTGTGAATCTTTATCCTTTTTCTGAAGAACTTTCATCCATTCATTCAAATCTTCAGCTGTAATTTCAGTAGTTTTTCTCACTGGAACCACCTTCTTTTGTGCCTCTAAAATCGGCATCCCTGAACAACTAGCTTCACTAGCATCCAGTCCTTCACTACATGTGTCATGTCTGGATTGTCTCAGATCACTACTTTCTGTCCTTCTTCCTGAATCTCCTGAGGGACCAGCTGAACTTGTCAACTTATTCCCAACATATGGAATCACCAAACCATTTTCACCTGTTCTCTGGTTATCAAACACAGGCATTATCGGACCTATGGTTACAGGTACCGTAACAGCTTCCAGATTCTTTGTTAACTCCCTAATCTTTTCAGTCAGCTCTGTTGTAGTTCTGGCTAATTCTCTTGTGTTCCCGTTACCACATCGTTCTCTCTCTCCCTGAAAGAATTACCACTTCTTAACTCAGGTGTCATATTTTCTGTCTCAGTGATACACACGGTATCTCTTATCGGAGAAACAATTGGTGTGCTCTCTTCTGGTTCTGGTCTATATGGAGGTGGTCTCTTGTAAATCATGTCATTCAAGACCTCATCCTCATACTCATTAACTCCATATCTTCTCACTTCTGACTCAGGAACCCTCTCTGCTCCCCCTTCAACTGTTCTCATCGGATATAATCCCTCTGACATACTAGCATCTCGCCATCTTTTCATTCGATCATGATGAGTTTCACGATCATGTCTCCTCCCGAACATATACCTGTAATGTCCTCCAGACCTCTGCTTTTCTCGCTCATGTACTTCCTCTTCCCATTCCACTAAAGCCTCAAACTGTGTCGGCCTTGGTTTTGGGTCAAGACATAACATCTTTTCCCGTAAATTTCTCAACACGGCCAGATTAAATGAACCATGTTCTGGAAATGCTAGAACACCATCCTCTTTGGTATACCTAACCCAGTTCTCCAACCATCTACAGGTATGATACCCATATTTTGCAGCCATGAAGGATGCAGGTGTTTTCGCTGGAGGTAACAATTCACCCTCTCTCGTCTTAACATCTTTATCCTTGTCAAACCACCTTTTAATTCTTCCAAAGAATGTTTTCTTCTTTTTCTCTTCTTGGTAATACATTTTAGCGTTTACCAAAACTTTCTAATCCCTTCCGTATTATAAATACACAATACGAATTTTAAGCCAATAACAGCGGGACTCACACTAACGCACCAATCCTGGAGCGTCTACGTCACTAGAATAGCTCTCCAATCCTTGCGCGGCTCACACCAACACACCAATCCTAGCGCGAGCACTATTCTGATCCACTATCCAATCAGAGCGCGGTCTCTATGACGTCAGCAGCCGCTGCAGTCTCTGTCTCCTGTCTCCTGTCACTCGTCTACCCCTCCTTTACAAAATCTCTTCAGTAGACTTCGTGTCAAAATTTCTACAAAATCTATTAGTTACAACATATAAACATCTCCATTGTCTGCTTCGCTAACCACAGAATAGTAAAGAAAAATCTATTTCACAAGAACAACGGACTTTCATACATTCCTTAACTGTTTCCTCTAGGACTTGTCCAAAGAGTCTTACAATCAATTAAATGTATATGCATTCACGCACATTCATACAAGAAAATATAGTACATGCACACAGAATCCTGCTTCCCGAGAACAGCGAACAATCTGTCCCACTACAGAATTATAACACACATCAACTAAGCAGCTTACCTCTGCCCAGTTCCTCAAACAAGCTCAGAGAATACCTATTACTTCTCCCGCGATAAGCTTTAACGGTGAACCTTACGGATCCCTGGGACTTAAGACCAGAGTTTCACAGATAACCTTCGCTACCATACGCACTCCTAATATACCAGAAATATATCTAATGGTAACATACGACGATGTCACTGATTCCGAACCCAGACAATGTGACGCGCAACTTCAATTGTCACACGTTTTCCTACAATCCCGTCTTTCCCGAGAGCAGCATATACTTCCCTCTGCCCTACTACGGAACTGCTACTAGCTCCCAAGTTCCAGAAGCACTACATATAACTCAACATGACGACTCCAACATATAATATTAGTACATATACCAACATCGATCAATAATCAATAATCAATAAGCTAATGTACAATCAATCTAATCAGATCAAGACAATTATCAATAACCATCACAACTCTGCTACCAGGAAATTGATAGAGATCAGGGTGTATATAATATCCTTACTTCCACAGATAGAGTAGTTTCACAGTTACACGCACATACACTCATCACACACTAGGGCCCATTTCACTAACATACGCTCAAATACTCTACCAGCATTGAACCTGTGGAAAGAAAACTCCTAAACACCCCGCATCTATATCGAGGTCGATAAGACCTGGTTATTGTAACTGTCCTGAAACAATCTATACCATAATAATCAAAATAGAGTACCCAATAATTGACAATAAATAATAACCAACACCGTATTCAAAGTTATGGTACTTTATCTAAAATTAGTCAAAGAAAGTAAATCAGAATAAATCATCATTCTCATAATTACCTATTCTAGCTAAAAGTCAGAATGGGTCAGGACAGGTCTCTCAGCAAAAGTCTCTCGAGTCACCGTCCTCTCAGCATCGATCCTTAAACGGCAAAGTGGCGATGCGGCAAATGGCAAATGGCAAGTGGCAAAAACCCTCTCTAGGCTAACAATTTTATAGTGATTTAAACAAAGGAAAGATACAAAAATGTTCATTGCATCCGCTGAGTCTCCGAGCAAAGCGAGAAGGAAAGGATGTAGCTTCGTTACATTTGGAAAAATCTCCGCTCAGAAAAATCACAAAAATAAAAAGACAGAACAGGAACTAATATTTAAAAAGTATCTTCTTAACTTCCACACATTTCCTCCGATGAGCTCAGAGCTCAGAGTCTTTCTTTAAAGCTCCTTTGTTTTCCAAGGCTGCCAAGGCTGTCGTCCCAAAGCATCTGGAGACATGCCCAGAACTGCTGCTGTCCTCACGGAAAGTTTTAACCAGGCAAGGACTGTGGACAGATGACTCGCATCCATATTCAGCAAGGCCTTTTCCATTTCAAACGCTCACTCGAAACCAGGCTCTAAATGTCGGCCATCTTTTAGCTAGGCCTCAATAGGCCATAATAGACCATCTTAATTGAAAGAGACAAAAACAACATTACCACAGCATAGTGATTAAACAGTGTTAACCCCACTAATATCCTTATGTGTATGTAATTATCTAGCCTCTGCAACATAGAAAAGCATTAACTCGAAAGCGTTTCGTGCTTAAAATAAACAGCACTCAGCAACGTTTAAACATGTAAACATGCACGTTATTGTTAATCAGCACACTTATGCATTCCCACGTGTAATTCTCTCTTGTTAAAACATACAGGTTGATCAGTATAAAACACTTACACAAAACAAATGATTAATAATTAATAATTAATAAATTAATATGACAAATAGGCAAACCAGGGCTTCAAAACCCAATGAATTTTCAAACAGAAAACTCTGCTCTAGCACATGCACCTGGGCAACAACCGGTATCTCAGCCCTATCTCTAATGTCCAGGTTAGTGCCCCCATCTATGTCAGCCATAAGCAGGGGCATATCTTCCTGTACCACTAATGTGCTCCCCAGTCCCAAGGAGGCCCTACGATCATTATTTATTCGGTTCACTTTTTTCACCAAATAATTATCCATGGTCCCTAACACAGGAGCGGGTTTATCAACTTTCGATTTAGACATTATGTACAAGTATAATTAGGCTAATAGACAATAAAAGAAGAAAAAAAAAATGTGCACTATACACAAATAACAGGATAAAACAAATAGGGTCTCACTTTGCGAGTGAAGTCCGGCGCTAAAGGACTCGAGTCTATGGCCCAGACCAGTCTCCTCAGGCCTCTGAGGGCCACAGAGGGCCCGCCCTTTGCCCGGGCTTAGCCCCGGGCGCTCCCCGTGCGCGTCCCGCGGGACAGGAGGCGTTCCGGTGTTTGTAGGCGCCTCCGGGCGCAGGCTGCGACGTCCCAGGTGCGCCTCTGCCAGCGGGGCACCTGGGAAATGAAGTCCGAGTTGCGTGGCCGGCCATTTCCCTCACGGCGCTCGATGGGCTAAAGGATGGCGGTGAGGAGTTGTAGGGCTCAGCAGATGCCCTTCATGTGTTGCCCAGCCTGATTCCAGCAAGTTGAGACCCCCCCTGCAAGGTAGTAGATTGCAAGCCGATTTCATGTGACCTCTGTAACAATAGGCAGTGAGACACTGTTGAAAGCAGCAGACAGGTATAATAATATGAGCACCAAAGATTTGCCCTGATTGACCACTGATGTGATGCTGTCTTAACAAGGTTGATTCAGTATTGTTTTTAGATCTGAACCTAGTTTGAGAGAGATCCAGCAGATGTGATGCTGTCTCAACAAGGTTGATTCAGTATTGTTTTTAGATCTGAACTTGGTTTGTGAGAGATCCAGCAGATTGTTACTCTCCAAAAAGTGAAATAGTTGGATGTTAACTAACCTTTCCAATACCTATGCTATATGTGGCAAAAGCAAGGTAGGGCAATAGTTGGAAGAAATTGAAATATCTGCACCAGCTTTCTTCACCAATTGCAGAACCAGGCATGCTTTGAGGCCAAGGAATACTCCACTCCCTTCAAACATTTATTGAAAAGCAGTGACAAATATGGACATGAGATGGGGGCGAAACAGGAATAAATAAAATGAGGGCAAGGGTCCAAAGGTGAGCCTGATTTCACCTTTGCCATTATCTTTTCCACCATTTCTACAGTTCGTTTAGAAAAACCGCCCCAGTGGGAGAAATCCTCTGGGTAAGGTTTAATATGCTTTAAAAAAGGTCCTCCTTCATTGGGGTTTGATTTACAAAGGTAGAGTAGACAGTAAACATTTTATCATTAAAGAACTCCGACCATTCCTCATACAGAATGACTGAAGCTTTGACTGTCTGACTCAAAGCTACAGGATGAGTCAACTCCTTAACTATTTTCAATAGTTCCCTAGGGGGTATGGCCAAGATGACAACCGAGTGAGACGTCCTTCCCCATCTATTCCGAGTCACCGCTAATTCCAGCCGCCATACACTGTACTACTGCCCGGACACGAATGTCCTGGGGGTCACCAAGGATCGGAGACCATCATGCCGGGTTTCTGCCCATTAAACCGCCCACACGAGTGCGAGAGCACCCTGCTGGCTGAGACGGAGACTGAGAGCTGGGAGTCGACGCTGTGTGGAGAGGCCCAGCCCCTAGGAGGTCTGCACGTTGCGGCCACGTTCCCCCTGCGGCCAAGGATAGGCTGCCCGGCAGCATAGACCGGAGCCCGGATTGCCACGTCAGCCTGCACCTGCTGCAGGGGTGGCCTGGATAGCTCAGCAGGGCACCCTGGAGGAGCTGTGGGTTTGGGCGAAGTGTCCCAGCCTGGAGGAGGCCTGATATTTGCAGGGGTTGAGGGCCATGTCAACGTGCCTCAAGACCTACCTCACTGTGAGGGCGTACTGAGAGGGGGGACCACCAGGGCAGAGCTGCAGGCATGCCAGATACCCCCCTGATGAAACTGTGACCTGGATTGAGGCCCCCAGGCAGTGGATGAAGCTGTAGTACATCACTAGGACGCCCGAGGTGAGCCTGGACAGGGCGAAGAGGGACTCTATAGCACTCTCACGTGGGCTGTGACCGACGGGTGGGACAGAGGCTGGGGCCTGATTGTGCCTGGCCCTCAAGCCCCCACCCTACGCAGCCTGGGGATCAGTGAGCAGCGGTGGATTGGAACCCTCAGGAGGGCTGTATCTGGGATGTCGGAGTCCTACCTGCCTTGAGTGTGGGAGACTCAAGGGAGCCGGATATCGCCCACCCTCTGTGTGGCTGACACATAAACCCCGTTGCAACGAGGGCAAGTGTGGACATTGAACCGGTGTTCCTCTGCACCAGTGGGCCTGGGCCTGCTCGTGGAGCTTCCTGCCGAGTGTGGCCATCAGACTTGAGGTTTGGGGTGTAGGCCTAGAGTGGAATTGATACCCTGATAGGGGCCCCAGACTTGGATCTACCTAATGGCACCTCCAGTGCTGCAACCCTTCCCCCGGGAAGAGGGACAGGAACTGCTGAGGCTCTGAAATACTGCACCCCTACCCCCGCGAAAACGACCAAACCTCCCTGGATCCGGGGCCTGCCCAGCACTGAGAACACCGACGGCCTGCACAAGCTGCTGCCTTGAGAGACATCTACATAGTCATTCGATGATGGCTACGGCCAGATCCAATAAAACATCGCAATTAGCTGGATATGCTTTCTAGGCCGGTCGTAGGTACCTCTGGAGATCGACCCCTGGTGGCCGCTGCGACTTATACACACGACAAAGATGGATTGGAGATGTTGGTGACCCACTCCTTCATTGAATCCTTGTTGACATTTCTCATGGAGGATTTGCAAGAGGTAAAAAGGTTCTTTTCACCGATATTCGGGAGCTCAGGAGAGATATGGATTCTCGGAAGCCCACCGCCCCCTCAGACCACACCAAGAACCTAGGGATCATACTCGACTCCTCACTCACCATGAACCGACAGGTCAACGCCATCACATCCAGCTGCTTCAACACCCTCCGCATACTCCGCAAGACCTTCAAATGGATCCCCCCTGAGTCAAGGAAGACAGTCATCCACACACTCATCACCAGCAGACTGGACTATGGAAACGCACTCTACGACGGCATCAACAAGTCCCTACTCCGTAAACTCCAGACCATACAGAACACCTTAGCCAGACTCGTCCTCGGCATCCCCCGGTAAGAACACATCAGCCAACACCTACGAAGACTCCACTGGCTCCGTGGAGAAAAGAGTCACCTTCAAAATTTTCACCCAAGCCTAAAAATGCCTACACAACAACGGACCCAAATACCTCAACGACAGAATCAACTTCCACGTACCCAAAAGAAACCTCCAATCTTCCAACCTTGCACTGGCCGAAACCCCGCACATCCACAGTGCCAGAGCAAGTGGAAGATCCTTCTCTCACATGGCAGCCAAGACCTGGAACGAGCTACCGGCAGACATCAGACGTGCACCCTCCCTGACCACCTTCAGGAAGACTCTCAAGACCTGGCTCTTCGGCTAAAACAGACCTGCGGACCCCCCCTCAGCGCCTTGAGGCCCTCACGGGTGAGTAGCGTGCTTACAATTCCCCTGATTGATTGATTGATTGATTGATTGATTGATCTGGGAGATCGTGTTGCCATCTAGGAAGAACAGGATAGCTGCCATGTGGAAGAAGTTGAGGCACTACAGCAGGAAATCCTCCACCTTCACGATCAGCACTTAGACCTCCAGACACACTCGAGAACCTTGAAAATAGATCTCACCGGAATAAGGTCCAGATCAGAGGTGCATCATCCAAAGCAGAATGCACAGATCTCTGTGGCTTTGTCGTGGATCTTTTTTGCTTAATCCTGGTTACCCCCAAACTCTAGAGATAAAGATGGACCATGTACATAGAGTCAGCCTCCTGTAGGCAGAGACCGCCTCCCCGGTGAACATATTGGTCTGCCTCCATGGCTTCCAGATGAAAGAAGACATCCTGACAAGGCCTGAGAGCAACATCATGTCACCTTCAGAGACCAAACACTCACACTCTACCAAGATCTGGCAGCCTCTACCCTGTAAAAGAGGCACACCTTTAGGCTGGCGACTTCTCACCTCCAGAACATAGTGGTGCCTTACTCCTGGGGGCATCCATTCTGCTGCTATTCCATCTAGATGGGAAGCTTTTCCAACTTCGCTGTCTGGAGGAAACATGCAAGGTGTTGGGCATCGGCCCAGCAGAGCATATCTCTACATCTCGAATGTCCCTCAAATGTACCTCAACATCAGGTCGCCCTCGCTGGCGAACGCACGGACCGGGGTGAAGGATCGCCAGACTGGACCCGGACACCATCATGAAGGGGCTGCAGGCAGCCTTGGAAATGCTCCCTGGGGCATTGGCTAAAACCGAATCCTCTTGACAGTGATGGGCAAGTAACATTGCTGACTGCACAACTGGTGGTTGGTAGGCAGGAGGACGAGGAAGAGTGGCCATGGAATGAACCTCCTGGACCCAACACCAGAACTGTGGATCTGTAAGTTCCTCTCGAATAAGTACTCATGTTTTTGTTTGCTTTTTTGCTTGATATTCTAAAGTGATTTTTGTTTTGTTCTGGAACACATTCATGCTCACGGCAATCACAACACAATATGCACGCAGTAGAGGAATTCATCACCATCTCAGCTGCAGACAGCAAGATGCTCAGGGACAAGAGAGATTGCTTATTCAGACAGGTGAAAGAGCTCGAGGGCATACTTCAGCGCACAGACGCGCCAAGGCTCTGGCATCAATTGTCAGCCGCACGTGCACAACTGGCAAGCATCGACCTTGACAGAGCCGAATATGCAGCACTTCCTGTTTGTCATACTTTTTATGTAGGGAAGGAGATATGGGGTGGGGGGTCGCCTCTTGGCTATCAAACTACGCATCCAGCAGCAAAATCTGGAAGTGCACTCACTCCGCAATGCAACTGGGACGGAAATTACAGATGATGATTCCATTGCTGACGTATTTACAAACTTTTCCGCAGTCTTATATTCTAGCCAACAGCTAAACCCTACAGATAGCGTGTCCTACCGCGGAGAAGCTTTTGTTGATTGCCACGCTTTTAACTCGATTATATAACTTCTTCTCTGCCCCAGGGGCCATTCCTTCCTTGGTGCTGACAGCTTTTGTCGCAGTCAATCCTAAGACCAGTAGAGATAAACAACAGTGCAGCCAGGCGCGGTGCGTCTATTGGGGCGTTTGGGGCGTAGCCCCCCCGCCCGCAGCTCCCTCAGCGTCTCTGAACTTAAGTAAACTGAATCAGTTTACTTAAGTTCAAAGACGCCGAGGGAGAACTGAGAATCATGTCAGTCAGCATGACGTGGGACCGCCCACCCCCTTCAGAGTCTGAAGGGGGTGGGCATTCCGGCGTCATGTTGACTGACATGATTGTCAGACATGGGGCAACAGGCAGCAGCACAACACAAGTGCGCATGAGTGGGGAAGGTCGGCGAATTTTTGCGCCGTGCCCAATCATGCGCACTAGTGTCTGCTCTGGCTGGCGCATGCCCATTAGGAGAGCGAGGGTTGAGCAAAGGCTCAAACCTCGGTCTCCTAATGGGCAGGCGGGCGAGTAGTAACCGTGCCCTAAGCCAATTCTGGTGCTGCTGACAGCGCCAGGATTGGCTGAGAGGGGTTCCAGTCCACTCCAGTGCCGTTCGTGAAGGCGCCAAGGGGAGCAGATGTGGCGCAGACTGGCTGTGTGAGGTAAGTTTTCTGTTTTATAATTAATACGTAAGAGATGTTTAGCTACGTGGAAACAGTAAATCATTGCACAACCTTAGAAGCATGTCACATGATAAATTGGGCTGCAAACAGATAGGAGCTTGTGCTGTGAAAGTCATAGTGACCACACCGTCATCCGCTTCATTCAACACGCATGCACAGACGTCACCCAAGGATTACACTGACAATTTCATTGTGGGTGAAGAACTGCTGCAGGTTTATTTCATACAACATAAGTATGACGATAAATGGGTTATCTTACGGGCGATCCAGGGCAAGCAGCCCCTCGCTGCTCCGCCCGCCTGGTGAGCCAGCACACACGGTGGGTCGATGCCCGGCAGTGCGGCACATATTTATTTTCAGATCATCCACTGGGTCACGTGATCTGTCTCCTACTCCCGCCCCTTCTGACAGGGGCGGAGCGTGTTGTGGCACACCCCCGGTTGGTCAGGCCCCCCAACCGCCCGAAGGACTAACGGGGCGCCGTCGCGGTCTTCCCAGAACCCCCTTCGGCTCGTGGACCTTGGCTCGGGCACCCTTACTGTGCCGGACAGGGGTACCCTTACTGTACCGCCTGTCGCAGAGGTACCCTTACTGTACCCGTCTGCCTCCAGATCGTCCTGTAACTCCGCCTGCAACGCAAAAGAAAAACATTAAAACATTCCAATAACGCGCTGTCTCTGCCACGCAGGGTAAGCGGAAAGGGTGGGAATACGCGTGTCCGGGCAGGAGCGGCGCGCAGGAAGCAGAGGAGGAACTGGGCGAGAGGGACGCCTATGTAGGGGGGGGCTAGCCTCGCCCCCCTAACGGCCCGCCTCCACCTACACACTCATTGGGAGATCTCCTCCCTGGGCGCGGCCTCACGCGCGAGGCAGAAGAAGGGGGAGGGGGAAGGCTGCGACGGGCGGCCACTAGAGAGCTGCCCTGCTGATGTCCCACTGCGTGGGACGCGGGCAGCGGCATAGTGACCACACCGTCATCCGCTTCATTCAACACGCATGCACAGACGTCACCCAAGGATTACACTGACAATTTCATTGTGGGTGAAGAACTGCTGCAGGTTTATTTCATACAACATAAGTATGACGATAAATGGGTTATCTTACGGGCGATCCAGGGCAAGCAGCCCCTCGCTGCTCCGCCCGCCTGGTGAGCCAGCACGCACGGTGGGTCGATGCCCGGCAGTGCGGCACATATTTATTTTCAGATCATCCACTGGGTCACGTGATCTGTCTCCTACTCCCGCCCCTTCTGACAGGGGCGGAGCGTGTTGTGGCACACCCCCGGTTGGTCAGGCCCCCCAACCGCCCGAAGGACTAACGGGGCGCCGTCGCGGTCTTCCCAGAACCCCCTTCGGCTCGTGGACCTTGGCTCGGGCACCCTTACTGTGCCGGACAGGGGTACCCTTACTGTACCGCCTGTCGCAGAGGTACCCTTACTGTACCCGTCTGCCTCCAGATCGCCCTGTAACTCCGCCACAGCTCTGGGGAGGCTACCGTCGCTGCCAGAGCCCCCCCTTCCTCCCTTTGCTGTTATACGTGCCCTGCCCCTGCGAGCCAGCTTATAATGGGCTAAATTAGGGGTCCTGTTCTGTAACCCGTAAAAGACGGCATTAATTTGCAACCTTACTCAGAAGGCCAGGGCAGACGAACAAAGGACGTCTTTTGGCCCCACTGCCGTAAGCTTAGACGTGACTGGTGTTCCTAACCTTCTAAGCGATGCCACAGCAGATCATCCTAACGTAATTATGGGAAGATCTAGCACCTGCATATGGAGCCAGAACTGAACCATAGCTGAATTCTTCAATCCATCGATTCCCTTCATATCCTAGCACGAAGGTTTTAATTTCCACTCTATCTACAAAGGTGATGTATTGATAGCGTCATGGTTCCTGAGTTGCTGCTGCTACTGCGAGGATTGCATGATTTCTCGGCTGGGCAACACATTTTTTTTTTTTTTTTTTCGCAACTGCTAATCGGACGCCGTTTATCATGAGTCCGGATAAAGCCAATATGACTGACTGAGCTGCCGAAGAATACATCTCTCAGCTCGGGGACCCATATTTGTGAATGTTTTCCAACTCCCTGGCTCCAAGAAAGGCTGAGCGGCAAGAGCAGCACCTAAATCTGTTTCTCAGGCTGGGAAATATGGCATTGGTAACAAGGCATAGGTGAATTAGGCACGTATGGACCTGCAATCCTATTAAGATTTTTCAATTGGCCAAATTAAGTGCCTTCCTGGCTTGTAATTGTGTTCCCAACAGCTACAGCACAACAAGCAGGGTGAAGGTAGCGTGTGAGTCAGCCACTTTACCTACGTATATAAACACAAGCTGACATCACGGGTATATAAATTTGCTTCCTTCCACATGGGTGTTAACCTAGACTGGCTGAAGGCAAAACCTTTGACAATCACTCCTGACAAGACGTGCCAACGCAGGTAGAATAAAGAGTTATCAAGCCCGCCTTACTTCCTTTCCCTGTCTGACACAGGTCGAAGAAGATGCCCCTTCCAGAAAGGTCATGGCCTTATCCCTGAAGCCTATCCATACAGCATTCTACCGGAAATCTACAGCATGCTTTGTAAAGCTTTTTCTGGTTCCACAATTAATTATGGTCGATATGCTCTCCCTCAGTTTGAACAAAATCTTAGCTAATCGTACGCCTGCCTAATTCCCTGGGCTGACTGGCTTAATGCTTTACGCCTGGAATTGCCCCACCAAATGTGGCCTTGCACTGAAACTCAACTGGGTTGTCTCAACTTCCTTTTAGAGCTAACAACGCCCCGTGCTCCTTGTGCTTACTAAATGGACCCGCTCCTTAGTTTCCAGCACACAATGCACTTAAATGTCATCTGGCCCTGGTGCCTATCAAACAACAGTGACAGCCTCTGTCACCTTCATACAATACATAAACAAACCTCACAAAGGTCGCAGAAGCGGCAAGCCAGGCTAAGTCTCGGTAAACCATGTCACTCTGTGCTTTCCCTGGCCTCCCTGTGGAACAGGGAGAATAACCTTAAAGATGTTATGTATGACACACAACCCCAGGCCTTCCGCTTGTCTCCAAACAGCTCAGGCTGATGACTTTCCTGTATGAACTAGCTGCCACTATGACTGAGTTGCATAAAACATTACACCAGCTGTTTCAGAATAGCAAGGCTAAAGATGAAAGGCGGCAGCATCTCTTGACTTAGCGTGGAACTCACAGTAATAAATACCTTCAAGATGTTCTATATGCCCCACAAACCCAGGCCTTCAGCTCGTCTCAAAACAGCGCAGGCTGCTGACTTTCTGTATGTACTGAGCTGCCACTATGACTGATTTGAAAGAAACATTACACCAGCTGTTTTCAAACTGCAAGGCAAAGGAACGACTTACACACGAGGCTGGTAAAGCAGTGGATACTGCTAGATGTTGCACTTGGCCACACAAGAACTCACACACTAGGTCAGCCTGCCTATCCCAACGCAGGCAATAACCGAGAAATCACACCTCCTTCCCGGCCAAGAGCCATTGACGGATCTCTAATAGTGTGGGAGAGCTGAAAATTGTCCTTGGATAAGGGTGAAACCCATCAAGTTTAACAATGTATATGTAGACTCTATGAGTCACACACTGGCCACCAGAAGCGGCTTCCGTGAGATGGCCTTCTCAGTAGAGGGCGTGGAGCAAGCACCTCCACAGCAAAGTGCACCACCCTTCGCACAAAGACAGGCCCGAGAATCTCGCAGAGCATATTCCAGATAGGCAAATCATGCTGTGTGAAAATGCAGGATTCGCCAGCATATCCATTTGCTCCTTTGTGCCCCCTGCCACAAACTTCCCTGTGCAAGAGTGACAGCACCATCAGAAACCAGCGAGAGGAAAAGGGGGTGCGCCTGGGAGGAAGCATCTGCATACTGAAAAGAAAGGCCAAAGGACTGAAAAACAACAAGCACCTTTGCCAGGTGTAACACCCACTCTGATCTACGCGCATTGCCGCCAAATAGACAAGAGCAGTATAATACCTATAAAATCTGTTTCCAAAATAGCATCATCCTGGTGTTCCCCTTTGGGCCTCCCATCCAAGTACTACCCAGGCCTGACCCTGCGTAACTTTCAGGGTGACCAGAAAGACAAGAAGGACCTGGCCCATAAAACGACCCCAACGGAGCTGAGGGAGCCCTGAGCAAGCTTCAAAGATTGTTTAAGAGAGAAAACTAATCTGCAGGGCTACCCATCTTGCTCAGGCAATGACTATGGCATTAAGATGTAACGTGTCTGTGGATGCCAAGGCATTGAAACGCTACCTCTGAGCGCCAGGTACATTACATATTCCTCGAAGCCATTGCATCCCTATATGTACTACAAAAGGGGGGTACTACCCACAACCAGCCCAACTATTGGCTTATCAGTGGTTCTATTTGCATAAGGTGAAGTAACCACGGTTGTAGATCATTTGCCTAGCCACCCGAGAGCTGTCCGCTCCCATCCATAGCTGCTCAGGTTCCAGATTTCTATGTGTGGCATTTCCATCATTTCAGTGCAACTGTGAGTGACATTCAAAAGACTATGAATTACACATTCTTGCGCGCAAAACATCAAACAATGATACGGTGCATACAACCTACCCATGCCAGCTATCCTCTGCACATTTCAGAACAAGGTAGTCGACAGCACCCTAAGAAGGGGCGTTCCGTGATGAAAGTGTTGGAGTTCATCAACCACCAACTGTTTTCTGGTATGGGTGGGGGGCTCCTCCCCGAGTCCCTGCCTATAAGGGGGGGGGGGGGTGAGGTGCCAACCCGCCCCGCTAGCTCAGAATGCACCAAATACCCAACGAAAAGGACACTCCCCTCTGTGTCCATCCCCGTCACAAATGTCAACCACTACGCCTTGTCGCTGCGTTATCCAGTGCGCACCACAACACGAGACCATCAAACCGCACCTTAAAGGCCAGACTATTCATGGGCAATCTTGTGGGGAAAAGTAATGGGAAAGCCCTCCCCTGCTCACACCTAACCAAGCAAGCGTGTGCACAGAAACAAGCTGCTGTAAGCGCAAGCCCCAGCAGCGCCACCCCCAACGCCAAACAAGACTGACAGAGGTTCGAACGGTGCATCCTGAATCGAACGGACAGCAACAGCCACACCTGCGCACGGCACTGTCACTCACAATGGCCCCAATGTAATGTCCCGAGCAACCAAACAAAGGCCCCTTGTAGATGCATGCCTAGTGAGCACTGGATGCTGCGCGTGATATCCTAAAACAATGAACATGCAACATAGCAGGCAAGGAAACATAGCGGATCAGGGAACATATCCAAACCCGATTATACACTTTGGCCCCGTGGAATTTCGAAACAGATACCTTGACTTCTGGTATCCGGGCGCTTTACATGAGCACCATGTCCGATATCTGGTAACGCATTTAATTTATAAGGTACGACAAAGAATAAATTATGCCAGGAATAACCTGCAGTTAAGTGTCGTGCGGAGGCTCTAACTCGTTTCCCCTGGTTTACTGTATGGCAAATGTCTGCCCCGTACCCCCAAGACCGGCAGCCGCGCCGGGAAAATGCTCCTGGTCAGTGTGCGTGTAGGCGGGGGACAAGCCAAACTCAGCACAGACCCCCCACATGCACAACCACTTAGGTGGCCATGTTCAGTTAGTAAGTTACCCGGCATGGGGGGCCGCGACCTGGGCGACGGCCGGGCGGCTGCTGCATTACACTGCCCGCCCGCACCCCGGGCACCTTGCCAGGCGCTTGACTCAAGCCTCAATACCCGGGGCTCCAATCTCAGCCCCTCACCGTGACGCATTCATCAATAAACCGGTTCGCCCAGAGCACCCACCGCGCTCCCAGGCCTTGAAAGCTAGACCTGAAACAATGTCGCAAACGGGCGGCGCACTCGAACCTGGCATGCCGCTCCCGGTCAGCACCTCACAGCTTGCAGGAAGGCATATGAGCTGAGAACATCATGGCTGCAGGACGGCCTCAAATGCAAAGCTCAGGACTAGCCTAAGGTGAAAGCAGCCCGGCCGGAACGCCGCACGTCAGACTGCTTTCTTTATAGTCATGTCTCCAGAAGGGTATTCCGGTATGCCCCACTTGCAGTCACTAGCTGAAGATTAAACACTACTCTCTGTATAACGGATTTTAAGCTGGGTGTATCGGAACATCGAATGTAAATGCGAATCTCAACGAGCCAATCAACTATCAAATGGACAAGTGATACTGTAACGTAAATTGGCTCTGATATATGGAATGCCATTCCCGGATGAGAAGACAGATTGCAATTCAACGAGGATACGTCTGGAGCAGTCAGCCGCGCCGCCCCCCCCCCCCCCCCCCCGGGTCATTACAGGGGGGGGGGGAATCAACGAAGCACAGGAGAGACAAGTGTCTTTTATTACCATGCCTAGCAATCTTGCCTTGGGGCCGTATTAACTGACAACATTCCGATACGAAGTCTTAACGGCTGGCGAGGATAAGCGTAGTTTATACAAAGGTATGTTACTGGGACTCCTTCCTGCTCCAAGCTATGCTATTGAGACTCCTTCCTATGCAAATAGTGTCCCCTTCTGTGCAGCGTAGCTCAAGCCGATAGGCCGTATTTTCTCCCTGTTAAAAGGATTAGAGCAACTACAGGCATGTAAATCATCCTAGAAAACAATGCAAAAAAGTGATATAGTAGGTGTGTCATAGGATGTTTAGTGGAATATTATCTGATATTGCTTGTACTTCTGCCGCCCGTCCTCACTGAGGCACTGCTGCTTGAGAGAGAGAGCTCGCATCCACGCATATGCGTAAAAGAAGCTTGCACCGTAGAATGGGCTGACCACCCCTGATGGAAGTGGTGCTTGTACCGTTGCTGTTAAATCATCCTCCAAATATACTAATGGTTTGCGCAGATGCGCCCTTATGGACAAACCAAACCATATTGGAATACACGTGATCACTCATCTATAAACAAATGTCTTCATCGAAACTTTGTGGCCGGTAAGTGTTAGGAGTCTGTGCTGAAAAGAGCCGCACTTTGCACTGTGTGCCTCCAGCAGTGTGCAGCACTCCACTGTCCAGCAGTGCCGAAAGGAATGACAACACCAAATTAAAAGACGAACTATGCGTACTTTGTCTCCTATGTATGTTATAAACATTTCTTACCATGTGAGCTAAATCCAGAACATTCTTGACTCGTGTCGCATCTGTGCAAGTTGAAAACATGCGGTAGGATTTAACGTAAACACACCATTCCTACCCTAAGTAAACTAGCAGCATTCTTAAATGATTATCCCTTTCCCAGAAATAACAATCGTTTGTCGTTCCCAAAACTGCTGCTAGTGCAATTAAAAGTCTGCATCAGTCTACAATGTCTGTGTAGCATTGAAAAAACACTCCGTACCTCTTCAATTCACCATTGGACACACCCTGGCCCTAATATCTCTTTTGCAAGACCGGCCCTGGTTAACCTTTCAGTCACGCGCCAGGGGTCGATGTAGGGCGCATGGGTGTAGCACAGAGGTGCAGGTGAGCTACATACAGTATATGAGGATAATTTTTATCCCGGATATGACGATAATTATTATGTCGAGCAATCTTGGCGCTGGCAGCAGGAGATACGGACCCACCACCTAGACAGCTGCTCGAAAGAAACGTTTTAAAAAACGTTTTCCGGGCGCTTCACATCTGACCTCGACCATAATTTGCCGACCCCTCTCTTTTCAATGCGTTGTTGGTTCGACCAGTCGGTTACAAAAGACAATGCTGAACCAGTGAAAGTAGTAATTTAAAACCTGGGTATACTAAAGCGCCTCCTTCCTGCGCAAATCTTGTTCTCTCCGTACGTTCTCGGGCGATGTTGCCGAGGCTACATTGCCGGTCTCTGAGCGAGGTGGCGAACCAGGGACTTTTCTACATGGCTGCGCAGAAAGTGCGTGGTTGATGTTGATCCAGACAGCAAGCGCACCCGCGAACTCAACTGGGCCGGCCCTGCCAACCGGGATTGTCGCATGTCGTGGGCAGCATAGGGGGGACCTACGCCTACGCGGTTCTAGTGCCCGATGCTCTCCACACACGGAGCCCAGCCGCCGAAGGCGCCGCATTCGAAGGCCACATGGCCTGCTCTCTCCGCCGAGGCCATCGGCTCCAAGTGCTAACTGGGCAGGGAAGGGATAATTCTCCCGAAGCGTGCTCCCCACACTGCGGAGGTTTGCAGTTCTGCCTCAGCCCCCTCGAGCTCCATTAAACCTTAGAAGCGGGGGGGGCACAATGTGGCTACCTGCTCTCCCCTACACATCGGGACTACCAGGCGATGATAATCCCGACCTGGCTCTAGCTACCACCCAGGGGACCCCAATGCTAGGATGCCGAGGGTCAGCTGCTCTCTTCCCCGAAGAGGAAACCCGCCAGGGGATCCCCCTCGCCCGCTGGCCCGGCCAGTCCGACGGCTGCTACATGGGAGCCCAATAGGACAGACCCCACTCCCTCACTGCCTCCAATGACAACCACTCGGGTGCCGTGTAAGCGAGTAAATTACCCCGGATTTGGAGGCCCCGACCTCGGCTACGGCCAGGCGTCTGCTGCCACGCACTCAACCCCCCTCGACTCCGTCACCTCCCTTAAGCTCAAACCCCCACCGGTACCAGCAACGCGGACCTCGCTGGGGCCGGGCTAACTCCAGGGTGAGAGGAGTGCTTCCCGGGCATAACCCGGGTGGTGGGACCCCAATAGAGGGGGGGGGGAGGGGGGAAGCCGACTAACCTCGTGGTCTACAGCAATCCCCAGCACGACCGATAAGGCGAGACGTCGAGGGACAATACGCGTGTCCGGGCAGGAGCGGCGCGCAGGAAGCAGAGGAGGAACTGGGCGAGAGGGACACCTATGTAGGGGGGGGCTAGCCTCGCCCCCCTAACGGCCCGCCTCCACCTACACACTCATTGGGAGATCTCCTCCCTGGGCGCGGCCTCACGCGCGAGGCAGAAGAAGGGGGAGGGGGAAGGCTGCGACGGGCGGCCACTAGAGAGCTGCCCTGCTGATGTCCCACTGCGTGGGACGCGGGCAGCGGCAAACCCAGGTGAGCACACAGCCACGGCAGCCCAGAGAGAAGCAAACTCGCAGCAGCATCGTGGGCACGCATGAAACAATATGAATACTACTGCCCTCACTTATTTTCCATTTAGAGCATTTGTAATTAGTGATCAGCAGCCACCCGTGAAGCTAATGAGCTGGCGCGAGCTGTAAACACTGCTCTGCCTCCTGCGCACCAGGCCCCGCGGCTGCAAACGTGAAATAGACATTTACAAACCAATTGTCTCCCAGGCAGCAGCAGCATGCGGGGTCAATGTGTGCAACTCACCCTGCAGCCTCCAGGGGACTGTGCAGGGCTCGTGAAACAGCTCACGGACACGGGAGATCCCACATTTCATTAAAATAGCTTCAGCGCACAAACGTCCAAAATCCACACTGCACCATTTTTGTTAGTTAGTTATTTTAAACCCGACAAGATGGTTCGACGACTGTGTCTGTCACGTTCAGCGCTTAGAAACACCAGATGTGCGGGAGGAAGAGCTATGTTAAAACTATCATTACTAAGTTTGCCTCTGTCCACGTTTTTAAATAATTGTGCACCTAAAAAACGCAGGTCCAGGTTTATGAACACATTAAAGATATGACTCTTCGGGTTCATATGAAGTATTCGATATGTTACCTTGCTATTAAAAGCATTGTCTGTATATAAAAAAATCAAATGCAGCTTCCAGTTTATTATTATTTTACTGTGTACCCAATAAAAAAAAAAACTGAACAAACGGATCATGCCCTATTCTCGGAAAATCGTTTGCTCCTTTTATTGTGGAAACGATGTAAGCAGAAACGTATTGCATAGACAGTTTGGCCATTTTTAGGTCTCGCCTGACCCAGCGCATGCGCTGGTCTGGCAAGACATTTTGTGAGGGCTCCAAAAAGTGCTACCAGGCCAGCCTAGAGCTACAGTGCATGTGCGCGGGCGTCGCGCTTTACCGCGATTACTTTCACTTTCGCGGCCGCACGGCTGCTTTGATGTTTGATCGCGATCACTTGATGTTCTCCGTGAAGCTTCAATAGATTGCAGCAGTTAAAACAAGCATTGGCATAGCCAATAGGTCTCGCTTTTGGGACCTTTATAAGTGTTTAGTTATGCAGCTGTTGTATGGCTAAACACTTACAAGGTCCCAAAGGCGAGACCTATTGGCTATGCCAATGCTTGTTTTGTTTTATTTTATGTCCTGGTGAAAAACTTTAGTTTCTAGAAGGCATTTATTTGCTCTCTTTTCTGTATACATAGACAATATAGCTCAGCGTAGAAGGGGCTCTTGTGAGGATACCACTCGGGGAGGTGGGGGTTAATGGCGCTAAATGACAATATTGAAGCCCCCACCTCACAACCACCTCGGAGGGCAATGCTTCAGTGCACACCCACCTTGGACGAGGGTGAAGCGGGCCCAGGCTGGTCCGTGCAGGGGGCAGAGGCGCGCCTGAGAGGGTCTTTGACGCTCGCTCGCCATAGGAACTCAAACTTTTACGCTCACCACTTTCAAATGTCACCAGCCGCCCATGAGTGCAGCTCATATCACCCGATATCTCTTCTAAATTTGGACTTCAAGCTGTTTACCAGCATCTTAGCAGCTAGGCTGAGCCCGCATACCAGACCAGCGACAATAGAAAGCACGTCTTGCACATGGTTGAAAAGGCCTATCGCACGTCGGGTGAGTTTATGCTTTTAGTAATTGATGCCGAGAAAGCCTTTGACAGGGTTCACTGGCCTTTTTTAGAGGAAGTCCTGGCCCAGTTTGAGATAGCAGATAGATTTCAAACTTGGGTGTTCAATTGCTACCACTTTCCCTCAGCATCGGTCAGGGTGAATGGATATGTATCTGCTCCCTTCCCCCATTAGCAGGGGTGCCTGTTGTCACCCCTGCTGTTTGCCCTTTATATGGAGCCCTTGGCTCAGAGAGTCCGAGATGACCCTGGGATTACCGGTACCTCATTCAGAGGGGAACAATATATACGATCAGCCTTTACGCTGATGATGTGCTGGTGACCCTGGACAAACCGACCACAGCTCTGGCAGCTTTTCTGTCTGAGCTAGAGGTATTTGGCCTTGCCTCGGGCTTCCAGGTCAATGTTGCTAAATCCCAGACTGAACCTGTGTCCATCCCCTGACCTGGAAGCCCAACTTGCAGCATGATACCCTATACAATGGACAAACACGGCAGCCCCTTATTTGGGAATCCGACTGGCTTCCTTGCTACAGATGACCTCCGTAATTATTTACCAGTCCCTAAATACATACATCATCAAAACTGTACTCGCTCGGTGGAAGCACTACCCAATCTCTTGGCTCTGAAGAGTTGCCGCCATTAAGATGACTAGCTTGCCTAAGATTCTCTACTTGTTTCAAACGCTTCCCTTGCCTATTCCTAAAGGGATGATAACCAGGCTGCAAGTCGATCCACCGATTTGCATGGGCTGGGAAGAGGCCTTGAATGTGGAGAGAAATTAGCTATCTTCCTCTGAATGCAGGTGGCCTTGGCATTCTGAATTATATTTCCAAGCGGCCCAATTACTGTATTTGGTCTAATGGAACAAACACGAATCTGAGCGACATTGGCTCCTTGATGATCAGGCGGTGGCTGGCACCTCATGATGGAAGATCCCATTTCTGAAGAGATCACATAGACCTCCGAGTGGATGTATGTCGTTACAACGCACACTTTTACAACGCATGCACTTACAACGCATTTTTTACAACGCAACATCCACTACAACGCATTCCATTACATCGCATGACACTACAACGCATTTTTAAAAACTACCTTTACAACGCATTCCATTACATCGCATACTACCTTTACAACGCATACCATTACAACGCATAATATTAAATTGCATTTAAGGTAAGTATTAGATAGTATAGGGTTAAAAATTACTATTCTAACTCCAGGGGGTGCAACAGTCGGGTAAGTGTTGGATAGTATAGGGGTAAAAATTACTATTCTAACTCCAGGGGGTGCAACAGTAGGGTAAGTGTTGGATAGTATAGGGGTAAAAATTACTATTCTAACTCCAGGGGGTGCAACAGTAGGGTAAGTGTTGGATAGTATAGGGGTAAAAATTACTATTCTAACTCCAGGGGGTGCAACAGTAGGGTAAGTGTTGGATAGTATAGGGGTAAAAATTACTATTCTAACTCCAGGGGGTGCAACAGTAGGGTAAGTGTTGGATAGTATAGGGGTAAAAATTACTATTCTAACTCCAGGGGGTGCAACAGTAGGGTAAGTGTTGGATAGTATAGGGGTAAAAATTACTATTCTAACTCCAGGGGGTGCAACAGTAGGGTAAGTGTTGGATAGTGTAGTGTAATATTATGCGTTGTAATGGTATGCGTTGTAAAGGTAGTATGCGATGTAATGGAATGCGTTGTAAAGGTAGTTTTTAAAAATGCGTTGTAGTGTCATGCGATGTAATGGAATGCGTTGTAGTGGATGTTGCGTTGTAAAAAATGCGTTGTAAGTGTAGTGCGTTGTAAAAGTTGCGTTGTAAAGGTTGTTCCCCCCTCCGAGTTTATACATCTCACCCATCACCAAGGTGACTATGGATGCCTGGGATCAGAATAGTGTTAGATGCGGACTATTGTTGTTTTCCTTCCCGCTGACCCCTCTACTTGACAATCCCAATTTTACACCTGGAAATAGTCCTGTGGCCTTTGCAAGTGGCTCAAGACCAAATGGCGCTCAGCAGGACACATGATAGATGAAGAGGGGGTGATCTCCTTCACACAACTACGATCAGACTTCGCACTCCCGGAGATCTAACGCTTGCATTACCTGCCGCTCCGTCATTGGCTTCTCCATCCTGATAACACGACTGCCACCCAAAGACACTTCACTACTTATGAGAAGTGGCTGGCCACTAAAACTGCTGATAAATGGCTGAACTCTGAGCAACATTCCCTCCTAATCCAGGCCACAAGACACATTTATAGACGTAATCAATCCCGTTGGGAGAGAGAGCTTGAGAGACATCTGCCCGCCAAGGACTGGGAGGATATATATTAAAAGGCACGTCAAATCACCTGCAACACAGCCCTTACTGAAACATTTACCAAAGTAGTTACATGTTGGTATTTGACTCCGGAGTGGTTGCACAGGTTTGACTCAACCAAAATCGTGGACTGTTGGAGGGGTATGGAGCACTGGGGACCCTGGTGCAACTTTTATGGGAGTGTCCACGGATTCAAGCATATTGAACACAAATACTCAATGACATTGACCGATACCTTGACACCCAACTTCCCTGATTCCCTGTCTATATACTGTTAGGCCTACCCAACTCTCCACTTACCCCCTGAAATCCAGACGAGGGCAGCAGATAATTTTAGCTCTAGGTGCAGCGATGCAGAATATACTCCCACACTGGGGGACAACACATATACCTACTCACCTGGGATGGCTCCATCGCTTGTGGTATATCCTTGGTATGGTAAAGATTCCACTTTCTGTTTCCAATCGAAGGGCATCTTTTGGAGACCTTTGGCAGCCGTAATTGTCTCTCCTATCGCAGGACTTCCCTGAGCTGACATGCCCTAAATACCTCAACATCCTGCGGCTGTCGAAATTAACCTCTGCCACCGGTTCAGAGATGGACACAAGAAATAAATTGATGCAGTGATTAGTACACTTTTAGGGAATCAAGCTGAGTGTTTTGGGCTGGGAGGGAGGAGGGGACTGGGTGGGGCTTGTTTTTGTTGTTATTCATCCAAGCCAAGATCTGTAGATTGGTATGACGTGTTGTACATGGGTTTGCAATTATGTTGCACATATTGGCTTAAATGAATAATGAGATTCAAACCATAAATAGTTCCCTAGACGGTCAACTGTTCTCCTCAAGCTCCTAACAAAATGTTCTCTCTTCGCTTGTTGAGCTGTTTGTGATATTAGTTCTCATGCTATAGCCTCATCCCCATCTTTGGCTTTGGCCTTGAACCCATTTAGTTGAAAGAAGGGAAGTGTAAGTGTCTCTGCAAGGTCAAACTTCGCTCAGTCCCGGTCCAAATTTAAAATGATGCCACCAACCAGTCTGCCCTGGTACAGAAAGGCAGTTGTCACCTATTTGCTCCAAAAGATTTCCAAAGGACCGTCAGAGGTGCCCTTTGACATAGCGGCCATCAAAGATTTGACAAACATGTAATCTGACATGCATGATCTTGATTTAAAGGATTACATCCAGAGCCTTTGGACCAATCTTTAATTGAAGAAGTTTAGACATTTCCATAGTAGGGTAAAGAAGTGTACCTTAAGAGGACTCCAAAGATTTTGATATGAGAACGTTTCTTGGCTAAAGGCCCAATCCCTGCTGTTCAGAAAGAGGACTCAATCACTTCTTCTCTAATCTGTAATTGCATTGAAAAGTTCCAGAAAGCATTCCATCTCATTCATGAGCTTGTTTTCCTGATAAAGTGGCCGAAATCATTGGCTAAGTCTTGTAGTGCATTTGACCATAGTCCTCTTAGACCCACTACCAGACTTGATTCATGAGTCTGTGTGCTTGTGGTAGCTTTTTCGGTTGAGCATAGGCTCTGCCTTACCTATTTTCTGCCCATTTTTCCTACTATACTAATGGTGCATGTAAAACTATTTTTCAATATTAATAAAATGTAAAAGCAAGGGTCAAGCAGCCTGAGGCTCGTCATAAAAAGGCTCTGCTTACTGGTCCAAGTACAACCACTTCTGCCCTTGACTCTCATGTAGTAAGTGTGAGCAGTCACAGGCTTTTCAACGAGGAAGTGTGTGGCCACCAGCTATGAACTCACCAGTGCTTGTCTTTCTGGAAAAGAGTAATGCTTTCAATCACACTGTAATACTAAAAACTACACAATCCATCTAAACTGTACGGGTTTGTCACCGGTCATGATTCATCTGCCAGATTATAAATGAATCATGGGCACTACAAGAGTAGCAGGCAGCAAGGTATTTTACAAGGTAATCAGTGTTACATACCACCTGTATGTATGTAGAGACAATGCCGATTATTCCTCTTTTTAAACCAGTATTCTATCCATGATGAGGGACATATGGATTTGTGTGTCCCCTCCACATAGCCAACCACTTTTGGAAATTTTGCAATGCGGCAAAATCAGAGATCGGTGTCATGCACCTCCCCATGTGTGTTAGGGAAGGCAATGTGGGCATGTATCCGAGATAACGTGACATCTAGGAATTTTCTGAAGATCCTGACAAGTGCACTTTGAGTTATTCCACCTGACACAGCTTCTGTGCCATAGTGGCCACCTGGTGTAAGCATCTGTTAGAAGCACAGGACCTGTACTTTAATGGAAATGTCCTGGCTACTGTGTCTGTTGATAGCAGTGGTGCCAGTAGTTGCATTAGCCTAATACCCTATTTTTAAACTTTTTTTTGAGAGGTTGTGAATAACTTGAATCTTTCGAGGGGAGCTTTTATTGGTAATGCTCTCGGGATTATCTCTTTTACCCGAAAGCAAACAGCTTCACTATAGTGTCTCTGCTTCTTTATGTTATTCTCTATCTTTTGTACCCCTAGTCTGTGCACTCTGTTTATACTAATCTCTGCTGTGGTATCATTTTCAAATTCCATTAAACAGTGTACAGTCATACCCAGATACCCCTAACGGCTACGGTGGTCGACCTCGAATATGGGAACCTGGGTTCGAGTCTCGGCAATGACGCTGAACATCCTGTAATTCTGGGCAATTCACCTAATCTCCCCGTACCTAACAAAAATGAATGTTTCCTCATGTAATGCAACTGGTGCTATGTAAAGCGCTCTGATACCCGATTCGGGTCAAGTTCGCGCTATATAAAACTCTTTAAAAAAAATATATATAAATATACAATCGTCTAAAGTTGTCATTTCTTGACCTGTCTTCCAGATCATCATACTACTCACATAGGTCTTTTATGTTTCCCTTTTTCTGGACTTTAAAAGGTGCCTTGATGTTTTTTCTTGACAGTTCAGGGAGAGCACTGTCCGAAAAAATGTTGAAGGCACCTCTTTACTTCTGTCAGGAAATATATTGTGATGTGTCTGAAGGACTTTTTTTCACAAAAAGAGATTGAGAGAAAAGGCAGACCAGTTGCGCTCTCCCAAGAACTTTGTTATCACTATAGGCAACTGTTGTTAACTGTTCTCCCTTCTGGGTATACAGTTTTACCAGGAAACCAGATATCACACGGCCTCTAGGTATCTTGTCTATTCTTGTATTTACTTGATCGGGTGGAATATCAAAGATATTGAAGAAGACGCCTCACTCACTAATAGTGACATGCTTCATCATAGGCGTTTTCTCCACACCCAGATAAGGTGGTACTATCTGGGGGGACTCAACCAAAGGTGTTTTTGGGAGTTCTTATATAAGATAATAGCTGGTTAAGCAGGGAACCAGATGTTGTGATATATTAAAAATGCCTACAAGTATACCTCATACAACTATTTTATTATTGGGGTACTTGTGGTATCATTAAAATCGTGTACTGGGGTTTTTTTTTAAAGTAATTATTTCAAATGTACCCTCATTATAGTGCCAACATGTTTCGGCCCACGTTGCTAGCCCTTTCGGGTCTGGGGCCTTCGTCAGGGCTTTGTTTTTCTGTTCCTTATTTTAAGGTCCCTGCCTTGTATTTACGCATTTACTCCATGCATACCAATCATGAGGCCTTTTGCACTCACCTGGACACTTGACTTCTAAATCCAGTAGATTTTCTACTGGTAGATGCTTATTAGCATCATGCAGGTCTCGTGTGTCACGGTAGCGCCCTGTAGTCAGATTTCCATCGGTATGAAAAGGACGCTTCCCTGAGGGATCTTATGAAAGTCAAGTCTGGCTGCCCTTCTGATCCCTGCCCGGCTAGAATTCTCAAACTCCTAGCCCCCGCAGTGAACAACACATTGAACAATGTCTGGAACACCTCACTCGACACAGGAATTTTCCCTACAGAATGGAAGAAAGCCTTTGTCCGTCCTATTCTAAAAAAAGAAGACTCTGATCCTACGGAATTGAAGAATTTTAGGCCTATCTCCCTGCTCCCCGCCCCCGCAAAGATTCTGGAAAAGGAGGTCCAAAGGCAGCTGTCAGACTTTCTCGAATCCAATAGCTGCCTACATGACTCACAATCAGGTTTTAGGGCGGGCTATAGCACTGAGACGGCACTGCTGGAGGTGACAGAATCAATTCGGGAGACAATGGATACTGGAAGCTGTGCCATGCTGGTACTGCGTGATCTGTCGGCAGCCTTCGACACGGTCTCCCATAAGATTCTGCTCAATAGGCTCCACTCACTAGGTGTTACAGGGACCGTCTTACATTGGTTCAAGTCGTTTTTGGGAGATAGATCTCAACAAGTTTTCCTTCACCCGCACGTTTCGAGCTCTAGGACACTATTGCAGGGGGTCCCTCAGGGATCCGCCCTGAGTCCATCCCTGTTCAACGTATATCTGGCCCCCCTGGCATCCATTGCTGAAGGTTTGGGTGTACGTGTTGTTTCATACGCTGACGATACCCAACTTATCTTCTCCTTCAAAGAGCAAAATGAGAATGCTTTCACTAAGTTCAGGCAGTGTCTCCTTGATATTTCCTCTTGGATGACTGATAACTGCCTGAAATTAAATACTGACAAGACCGAGATATTGTTTTTTAATCAGCCGATCCCCCCTCAATCCGAGCTCTGGTGGCCATCAGAACTTAACCCCCCACCAATTCCGGTCAACTCAGCAAGGAACCTGGGTTTTAGAATGGATACCCAACTAACAGGCAAGGCCCAAATAGCCTATATATCCTCACAATGTTTCTGGAAAATGAAGGCTCTACGCAGGTGTCTTCATTTCCTTCCTATGGAATGCAGAAAGATGGTGGTTCATGCGCTTATCACCTCCCAGTTAGACTATGCCAACAGCCTTTTCATTGGTCTCCCTGACTATCTCTTGAAGAGACTTCAAAGAATTCAAAATGCTGCTGCTAGATTGATTAGAAATGTGCCACTAAGGTATCACATTACTCCCCATCTGCAAAGCTTACACTGGCTGCCAGTAAAAAAAAGAGTGATGTTTAAGGCTCTGGTCCTAGCCCACAAAGCGCTCAGAGAGGTTGGCCCCCGCTATCTGAGACAGAGGCTCCAAAAATATCAGAATGCCAGAACTCTACGATCTAGCAACTTGAACCTCCTAGCCATTCCACGCTATAGGAAAGCAAGGCTAGGAGGGAGAGCCTTTGCAGTAAAAACGGCTACGCTGTGGAATATGATGCCAAACCCCCTGCGTCAGATCAAAGCGGAACTGCCATTTAGAAAGGCCCTCAAAACTTGGCTGTTTGACCTATCCTCCTCCTTCTAAACGCCTCGATCTCTCTCCCGTCCTCCTCCCGCCCCTCCTTGGATGCTAGCGCCGGGACACCTCCGTTGGAGGTAGCTGTTGCGCTCTACAAATGCTTAATAATAATAATAGTCAAACATTTGTCAAAGATCAGCCACCGCCTGTGTACCTACTCGACACACCGCCTGCCGTCGAGTTATAGTTTGATGTCTGAAGGACTGCCTCCGTGTGTTATAGTTTGATGTCTAGTTTCCCAGGCATTCTTGACAGTGTATGATCAATCACCATAAATGACAGCCACTGTGTCAGGCAACAAAATGTGGAGATGCGCAAAGGAGACACACCTTCAGCAGGCATTCACGTCCCGTTGTGGGCAGCAACCTGCACAAATACATACACAACCAGGCACGTCATGCACAATAGAGATCATTAGCCATGAAGCACTGCATGCATGTTGCCAAAGTACACATACACTCATATGCCCAATCTTTGTCAAGTCTGCCATAGATGACGCATGCAAACTGGTAAGAGATCTGCTGTGACAGAGATGAGGCACTTTGGATTGTGCTGAACACCTTTATTCCACATACACACACAAAGGGATATGCCTCCATACTAACAGACTCACAGGTCAGTTGACAGAACATGTGGGACATACGCTGGACACCCCCTTCACAACACGGATGATGTCAATCCCAATGAACTGGCACACAAGGTAAGGGGATGAGCAGAACACATCCTGCTGCACACTGAGAGGCTGCAATTCCCCATAGAGCATGTTGTTGTGATGTCCCCCACTATGTCCACCCGTAGCCTCTGCAATGTTTCAGAGCCAAGGTACACACACATTGAAGCCTTCATCAGACGCCATATTCCACTACAGATGACTGTCAAGAAGGCTGACTATCATGTCATGGGAGTGATGCTACATGTCATATGCTCCATGGTGAGAGGACATGTATGCATGGTACCACAACATGCACACAGAAGCAGTCACCACACATTCACAACCTGTATCACCACAAAAAAGCCTTGCTGCAATACTCACCCAAACTGACATTTCCACATGTCCGTGCATGGAACGCTGATTCAGCACATGTTGCAATCCACACGAGGAATAGCAGGAGGATAACGATGACACAACCAGACAACAGGTGCCAAATACCTGGGAATGACAGACACACGAGAAGTCACCAAAAAAAGATTCTCAACGCACACATGGAAGTGTACAAAACAGCAACAATGTTGGACACATGTAAATTGCCAATCAAGTCTCTCTGCAACACTGTGTTGCAGGACATCATCACTCGAGTGACACATCAGAACACACATCCAAGTCACTGTGCATTCAGTCAGCTGGACACACACATTGCAACACATGCCACTCAACGCTACAAGCTTGCACACTCATAGCCAGTGACTCACCATTATCAGAAGAAGTTGCATATGAGCTGACTCCGGATATCATCCCCCTCCTCCTCATCATCACTAGCCTCGTGACCAAGCCCTTGATCCTCCACGGGTGGATGCTCCTGCTCATCTGGATCCAGGATGAGTGGCACTGCCTTCTAAACTGCCATGTTGTGCAGCATGCAGCACACAATGAAGATTTTGCAGACCTTCTCCGGGGCATAAGGGAGGGACCCAGTGGCGTCACTATGGGGGTGCGGGGGGTGCGGACCACACCGGGTGACACCCTCACGGGGGGGTGACACCAAAGGGCCGGTCCGGTCGATGCGGTGTGGTGCAGACTGCGGAACAACCTAACTTTTATTGAGCAGGAGGAGGTGCCTCTGTGCGCAGCGCGCACTGTCTCCTCCTCCGCCGCGTCTGCAGTCGGCGATGTTGTTTTAATGCTTTGGAAGGAATAATACGGGAATCCGAATCCCGCATGCCGCATGCGCATTGGGCCCCAAGTGCGCGTGACTTGGCATCACGAGGGGCGCCGAGGACTCGAGAGGTGAGGAGGTCTCTCACGTCGGGTTTCGCCACTATAATTTAATTGTATTCTAACTGGTCATCCCTGGGGGTGCTGGCAATCCCTGCACTGCCGCCCTGTGACGGCCGCAGGTAAGGGGGGAGAGTGTTCCCGCCTCCAAAACTCGTTTTTTGCCCCCTCTCTTCCTACGCCACTGTTATCACCGGGGTTTGCAATGTGTGCCTTGTTTGCAAGGGAAGTGCTTTGGTCAAGCAGGTCTGTGGATATTTGTGCTGATTTATTATAGCAGGTGTGTTGTGTATTTGTTAGAGTAATGTTCCTCTAGTTAATAATTAATTTTCTATTGAGAATACTGGCCATGCGTGAAGGCTCCTGTGAGCAGAGATTAACTGTCAGGAGAAACTGCTGCGTCATCTCACGGTCTGAGGGTCTATGCGCGAGCGCAGGCCCTACCTTTTAGGTTTCACGTCACTACTATCTAGAAGACGAGCCCCATGTTGTTTACTAAATCTTTTTCCTGTAGTAAAACAGACTGACCTAGCCCAACAGGTCTCTCACGGACGGGGTTACTGGCCTGGGTATCTTTAGATCACCATGACGGTACACCATTTTGAAAACTATGACCAGGCGAAAATAAACGAAAGTGTAGTGGTTGCTCGCAATTTAAAATTCATCCCTAACTTTTACACGCCCCCCACTTTCAAATATCACCAGGAACCACTGCTTGTGTATGTATGTGGTAACTTAGCTTTGTGTGTGTGTGTGTCGGTGTACCTTTGTGAGTTGAGTGTGTCTCTGAATGTATGAGTTCGTTTTTATTTGTCAGAGCAAGAGTACGTGCGTTTGTGGGCATGTCTTAATCTGACATTGCCTATATATTCTCTTTCCTATACAGTTAATTATTTAATAAAAACACTTCTGCCAGGCAACTTGTTTCCTTGATTTTTCAATACATAAAAGGAAGAGGGTTACCTGAAAACATACAAATGAGCATACCTTAATTATGCTTTTGGACCTTAAACTGAGCCCTTTTGTTTATGATACACACACCCTAACACTGATTATTACCTGCTTATGGTCAAATTTGTAAATAAAAAGGTCTGCTATAGCTCAGGGTTGATTCTTTCTTAGGCAAATGCACCTAGTGGCAGTTTACATGTTAATGAAAAGCCAAAGCATTCAATGCTGTTGCATGACCAACAGAACCCTGTTCTCCCTACTTTGTTTTAAAATGTTTTGAAACTTCTTCTTCCAAGGACAGGACAGAGCCGGAGCGGAACCTGGTTTAAGGCTAGCCGCCGGCGCCGACCGAGGTAGTCCCCCCCCCCCCTGTCTGCCACAAACACCAACTCAGCAGGTGAGTGTGTTTGTCGAGACATATTCCCTCAGTGTTCATGGCAAACAGTCATTGCTTTTTTGTACAATTCAGTCTGCAAACATGCCTTCACACAGGAATACTTTCCTCCAGCGGTACTGCTAAACTGCTAAATAAATGTGACATTTAAAAGACTGTAATTGTATTTATATAGCGCTTACTACGGTAATACTACCCCCTACAAGGCGTTGAAATGGACGTAGCTCACGCGGACTGCACAACAGCGAGCAGCGCACACCAGAGTCCAGCCATATACAGTCCTTCATTTGTACTTATCTGTAACATGTCAAACTTGGAAACATTTACAAATATTAATATTTTGTAAGTTCCTTTGTTTTCGACGACATTCTCTCGACGGCATTGACACCCCCTGCGTCTCCCCCGCCCTCCCATGAAGCAGTCTTCCAATTAGCAGTATTGTTCGAGACGTTTCTGTCATGAGCACCAGAGAGCAATTTAGGTGACACTGAGAGCAGAGCGGTGGGAATTAAGAGTACATCGCCCTAACTTCTTGCTATGGCTGTGTAGTACTATGGCCTATTATTGCGTATTGGTATTACTATTGCCTATTTGACACCGAGTAACTTTTGCCTTCCGTCCTGTGCTGCTGCGTGGATATTTCCATCCATTTCTGTTCAGCATTTGAGAAAAGAAATTTGTTTTTCTGATTCACCTTTCCTGACTCCTGCAGCTGCTTATCAGATCAGGCTAGGACACAAGGAGTACTGGAGTAGGTCAGATAATGTGTTACTGTTTGTTTTTATTTTAAAAATCTGCACAGGCCCAGCAAGGCACATTATCATGGCCATGGATGCAAGGCAACAATAAAACATGTCCAGAGAACTGGTGATTAATGATCCTGCTGGAGAGCAGTCCTTTGCCTATTGGTAGTTTTGAAATGCAGATAAACTGTATTTTATTTGGATAGCTCAATGGGTTACTGCCTTTGTCACAGAGATTCTTGTGTTACTTGCAGTTCAAAAGTTACAATCCTAACATAGGACAGTGGCTATGAACTGTCATCAAAGAGCTGCAGACAAACATGAATGGTATAGTTAGAACTTTACTTTTTTTGTGTTACTATAAAGTTAGAAATTCCCCAGTCTTTCATTATTGTTGCTAAAAAGAGTTTGGGCCGATATACATTTTTATTAGTAAAGCCAAGCCCCAACCACTACGGTATGCGTTAAATCCTGAGTTTTGTGCTTCCCCAGCCCAAACCCTCTTTAAATTTACTGCTCACCAGTATGGATGACATGTGATTCCTACATCTTGTAATCCTCATTGGCTCATGTGACATTCCCTGTAGACGGAATTACATACTAGCGAGAAAACCGGCCCTGTCATTGCCTTTCTGTTTTTATTTAATTAGCAATCAGGTCATTAGGGCAACTGTGGAACATATTTTAAAGTGCGTGCTAATTATATTTACTGCTATATTTAATGTTTTAAGTTTGAAGGTGATTTTGCTAATGTTTTTTACGGGAATAATGAAAGTAGAGCTGGATGGGGCTGATATGGGGCTGGGGCCCGAAGGTCAGCTGTGAGATAAGGTACACAGGAGTGGGATTGTCAAAGTGGATAATCGGGCCTGGAAGTACTTGTGTTAAAACCTGGCCTGTTGGAATTTAAGGGTTTGCACTTACATCCAGACATCGCTCTTACTTTCAAATAACTCTCCACATGCTCTGTATACACACAGAATTGATCCGTTGTATACTGGTGACTGTTTGCAAGTAGATATAATCTAATCTAATCTAGGGCTTGTAGGCTAGAAGAAGACAAATTGGGTCCGCAGTGGCCCACCCAAATGCACCCTTGGCCCACCCAACAAAAAATTCCTGGAGCCGGGCCTGATTGACAGGGCTTCCCCTGCTTTCATTTTTCATGTCGCAACAAAGAAGCGCACTTTAATTGCTAAATAACAATGACTGCAAAAGTTCCGAAAGACAATTAGATTTTTGTTGGAAGCTGCTATATCATCCTGTTGCTGCACAAAGACAGGGCCCGCAGAGCAGGGGGAATAGCTGCATTCAAGCTTGCAATTTTACCCGTTCTTTCACTTTACATGCGATTTCTCAATATGTTCAAACTGCGTTTTTATGACTTTTAAATCAATTTTTAGTGTTCAAATCTGAGCTTCTTTCATGTTACAAAGAGAGCCGCCCCATCTCCTGTCATTTCGGCCCCCTCCCTGATCTATAACCAACTTCTCTGGACTTGATAATGGAGGAAGGAGTGCTGTAGCGCCGTTACATCATGCATCACAAACAACTTGCATTGCGACCACCCGTGCTCTGATACCCAGTAACTCAGACCACCCTTTGCTTCCACCTGAAGCATCCACCATCCCTCCCTGGCTTTGTAACAGCCCGCCCCACCCACATCAGTTGCATTCTTGCAGCACTCCTGGCTGAAGAGTTCCCTTCTTCCTATAAAATAAAACGTGAACGGTATAGTTTCTTGGCGCTTTAAATCATAGCAGTAGTGATTGCCCTGACCTACATTTACAAACGTTACTAAGGATTCTCTATGGTCCCGTTATTTGCCAACTGTGTCCACTGGCGGACTCGGAGCGGAGGAGGTCCATGTGGTAAGTCGTGAGGGGGTGACACTATGAGTTACCCGCACCGGGTGACACCAACCCTAGTGACGCCACTGGAGGGACCCGCCTGTCTTGTCCAGGCACCGGAATCGGCTCTTCAGGAGTCCAAACGTCCTCTCAATCACTCGCCTGGTCTGGCCGTGTGCATCGTTGTACCGGTGATCTGCAGCTGTTCTTGGGTTGCGGAGAGGTGTCAGCAGCCATGGCATGTTGGGATAGCCAGAGTCCCCTACATGGAAACATCATGTAAATCAGTGGGTCACAAGATGCCGTAAGAGACAAAGATACCGTAACACAAAGGACAAAAAGAATATACCCACCAACAAGACTTGCTCGTTCGTTGTGTAGCCGCAGCATCATTTGTGGCACCCTGCTAAGCCTCATGATGTAGGCATCGTGTGCTGATCCTGGAAAACGTGCACAGACATGGGAAATCAGTATGTTAGCAAGACACACCCAAGGGCATTTATCGAGTGGTAATGTTTGCGGTTGCGATAGGCTTGTTCCTGTGCCTCTGGTGGTACAAAAGCCACATGTGTACCATCAATAGACCCAATTACATGGGGCATCCCACCCAGGGCATAGAAATCCCCCTTGACATCCCTCAACCCCTCTGGACTTGGAAATTTGATGAATTCATCAAGGTGCTCCAACATGGCTGCTAAAACATCACGCAGGACACGGCTGAACATAGTCTGGGACATCCCACCCACATCAGCTATGGTGAATTGAAACACACCTGTTGCAAAAAAATGTACGGCTGCCATCACCTTCATCTTGGGGGTCAGCGCAGTAGGATACCTGTGTTGCGGTTGGAGGTGTGGTGCCAGCCTGTTTGTCAGGTCCTCAATCAACTGTTGAGTGAATCTGTAACGGCGGATGCAGGAACATTCCATCATGGCACCCAAGTCTGGCATTAGTCTTGGGACAGGTGGTGCCCTGCAAAACATAGTTTAGAGGAATGAAGATTGAGAGTCGGCAAACATCAATGTCAATGAACATAGCACATGCTTCACTGCTAATACACATCAGGTAACTATGGAGTCTGGTGTGTGCAATACATCCAGGACACAGATGGCAGCTTGCTGGCAATCCTACAAAATGCATGATACACCTGTTGATTGTCAAATCAACATGACATGCCCTGAAAAGATTTGGGGGCCAGTCTGAGTGAAGAGCCACAGATATGATCGGAGTGACACACAACCACATTGCTGCATTTGAAGGATGTCATCTCATCCAGACAGCTGATTGCAAGGCACACGCACAGGTCACATGGAATGTCAAATGTACATGTCAAACAGAGTGCGATGAAGGGGTACACGTGACAACACAAAGACACAGCCATTGAAACGACAAACACATGTATGACTGAAAATATATGATGTCCCATGCACACAGACCCTACAGCCCTGGGAATGCACATGTGGCATGGTGTGCGTAGATGTGTTACATGCCCATCTCCACACAGACCCCTGTTGGATGCACCAACAGCAGATGCCATTGACGGGACACTGACATGAGGCTCATGGGAACACATGGCACGCAGCCGACATAGTCCCAAAGGGGCACGCTGATCGTGACAGGTCAGTTCATAAGTGTCCCTGTCCCTGGCATCAGGAGACAGGTGCGGGTGTTGATGACTGTGCCACCCACTGCTGCTATGCATGACACAGTTGGACTACAGACACACATGTGGCACGTGTCAAGGTGATGTGTGCCACATCGTGCCCCATCACACATGACATGTGTCCACAGGTCAGAACACATCAATAGTGCAATGAGATGGAAGGACCTGTGCAATATCACAGGCTAACGCACCTAGGGCCTGCACCTGAAAGTATGCAATGATAAGTACTTGATGGACATCCATGTGCGACTCGTAGCCCTCCATTCCTGGAATGTGTATGGCTGTATCACCTTTGTAAGCGTGTGAAATGTGTACACGTACGTGTACGCACCAGTTGTACACGTATGTGTACAACTGGTGCGTACACGGACGTGTACAACTGGTGCGTACACGTACGTGTACTAACAGTGCCTACACGTATGTGTACAGGTACATGTAGGCACTGTTAGTACATGTATGTGTACGCACCAGTTGTACATGTCCGTGTACGCACCAGTTGTACACGTACGTGTACAACTGACACGTACACGTACGTGTACTACCAGTGCCTACACGTACTTGTACATGTACGTGTATGCACCAATTGTACACGTCCGTGTATGCACCAGTTGCACAGGTACATGTAGGCACTGTTAGTACATGCACCTGTACAACTGGTGCGTACACGTACGTGTACTAACAGTGTGTACATGTACGTGTACAGGTACGTGTAGGCACTGTTAGTACACGTACCTGTAGAACTGGTGCGTACACGGACGTGTATGCACCAGTTGTACATGTACGTGTACTACCAGTGCCTACACGTATGTGTACAGGTACGTGTAGGCACTGTTAGTACACGTACGTGTATGCACCAGTTGTACACATCCATGTACGCACCAGTTGTACACGTACATGTACAACTGGTGCATACACGTATGTGTACTACCAGTGCCTACACGTACTTGGACACATACGTGTACACACGTGTCCAAGTATGTGTAGGCACTGGTAGTACACGTACGTGTACGCACTGGTAGTACACGTACATGTACGCACCAGTTGTACACGTACGTGTACAACTGGTGCGTACACGGACGTGTCCAAGTCCGTGTAGGCACGGTTAGTACACGTACGTGTACGCACCAGTTGTACACATCCGTGTACGCACCAGTTGTACACATCCGTGTACGCACCAGTTGTACACGTACGTGTACTACCAGTGCCTACTAAATGTACTTGTACACGTACGTGTATGCACCAGTTGTACACGTACGTGTACAACTGGTGCATACACGGACGTGTCCAAGTACGTGTAGGAACTGGTAGTACACGTACGTGTATGCACCAGTTGTACACGTACGTGTGCGCACCAGTGGTACACGTAGGTGTACAACTGGTGCATACACGTACGTGTACAAGTACGTGTAGGCACTGTTAGTACATGTACGTGTAGGCACTGGTAGTACACGTACGTGTACAACTGGTGCTTACACGGATGTGTATGCACCAGTTGAACATGTACGTGTACTACCAGTGCCTACACGTACGTGCACAGGTACGTGTAGGCACTGTTAGTACACGTACCTGTAGAATTGGTGCGTACACAGACGTGTACGCACCAGTTGTACATGTACGTGTACTACCAGTGCCTACACGTATGTGTACAGGTACGTGTAGGCACTGTTAGTACACGTACGTGTACGCACCAGTTGTACACATCCATGTACGCACCAGTTGTACACGTACATGTACAACTGGTGCATACATGTATGTGTACTACCAGTGCCTACACGTACTTGGACACATACGTGTACACACGTGTCCAAGTACGTGTAGGCACTGGTAGTACACGTACGTGTATGCACCAGTTGTACACGTACGTGTACAACTGGTGCGTACACGGACGTGTCCAAGTCCGTGTAGGCACAGTTAGAACACGTACGTGTACGCACCAGTTGGGTGCGTACACAGACGTGTCCAAGTCCGTGTAGACACAGTTAGAACACGTACGTGTATGCACCAGTTGTACACGTACATGTACAACTGGTGCGTACACGGACATGTCCAAGTACGTGTAGGCCCTGTTAGTACACGTACGTGTACGCACCAGTTGTACACGTACGTGTACAACTGGTGCGTACACGGACGTGTCCAAGTCCGTGTAGGCACAGTTAGAACACGTACGTGTACGCACCAGTTGGGTGCATACACAGACGTGTCCAAGTCCGTGTAGACACAGTTAGAACACGTACGTGTATGCACCAGTTGTACACGTACATGTACAACTGGTGCGTACACGGACATGTCCAAGTACGTGTAGGCCCTGTTAGTACACGTACGTGTACGCACCAGTTGTACACGTACGTGTACTACCAGTGCCTACACGTACTTGTACACGTACGTGTATGCACCAGTTGTACACGTACATGTACAACTGGTGCGTACACGGACGTGTCCAAGTACGTGTAGGCACTGGTAGTACACGTACGTGTATGCACCAGTTGTACACGTACGTGTACGCACCAGTGGTACACGGACGTGTACGCACCAGTGGTACACGTACGCGTACAACTGATGCGTACACGTACGTGTACAAGTACATGTAGGCACTGTTAGTACACGTACGTGTAGGCACTGGTAGTACACGTACGTGTACAACTGGTGCGTACACAGATGTGTATGTACCAGTTGAACATGTACGTGTATTACCAGTGCCTACATGTACGTGCACAGGTACGTGTAGGCACTGTTAGTACACATACCTGTAGAACTGGTGCGTACACGGACGTGTTCGCACCAGTTGTACATGTACGTGTACTACCAGTGCCTACACGTATGTGTACAGGTACGTGTAGGCACTGTTAGTACACGTACATGTATGCACCAGTTGTACACGTACGTGTACAACTGGTGCATACACGGACGTGTCCAAGTACGTGTAGGAACTGGTAGTACACGTACGTGTATGCACCAGTTGTACACGTACGTGTGCGCACCAGTGGTACACGTAGGTGTACAACTGGTGCATACACGTACGTGTACAAGTACGTGTAGGCACTGTTAGTACATGTACGTGTAGGCACTGGTAGTACACGTACGTGTACAACTGGTGCTTACACGGATGTGTATGCACCAGTTGAACATGTACGTGTACTACCAGTGCCTACACGTACGTGCACAGGTACGTGTAGGCACTGTTAGTACACGTACCTGTAGAATTGGTGCGTACACAGACGTGTACGCACCAGTTGTACATGTACGTGTACTACCAGTGCCTACACGTATGTGTACAGGTACGTGTAGGCACTGTTAGTACACGTACGTGTACGCACCAGTTGTACACATCCATGTACGCACCAGTTGTACACGTACATGTACAACTGGTGCATACATGTATGTGTACTACCAGTGCCTACACGTACTTGGACACATACGTGTACACACGTGTCCAAGTACGTGTAGGCACTGGTAGTACACGTACGTGTATGCACCAGTTGTACACGTACGTGTACAACTGGTGCGTACACGGACGTGTCCAAGTCCGTGTAGGCACAGTTAGAACACGTACGTGTACGCACCAGTTGGGTGCGTACACAGACGTGTCCAAGTCCGTGTAGACACAGTTAGAACACGTACGTGTATGCACCAGTTGTACACGTACATGTACAACTGGTGCGTACACGGACATGTCCAAGTACGTGTAGGCCCTGTTAGTACACGTACGTGTACGCACCAGTTGTACACGTACGTGTACAACTGGTGCGTACACGGACGTGTCCAAGTCCGTGTAGGCACAGTTAGAACACGTACGTGTACGCACCAGTTGGGTGCATACACAGACGTGTCCAAGTCCGTGTAGACACAGTTAGAACACGTACGTGTATGCACCAGTTGTACACGTACATGTACAACTGGTGCGTACACGGACATGTCCAAGTACGTGTAGGCCCTGTTAGTACACGTACGTGTACGCACCAGTTGTACACGTACGTGTACTACCAGTGCCTACACGTACTTGTACACGTACGTGTATGCACCAGTTGTACACGTACATGTACAACTGGTGCGTACACGGACGTGTCCAAGTACGTGTAGGCACTGGTAGTACACGTACGTGTATGCACCAGTTGTACACGTACGTGTACGCACCAGTGGTACACGGACGTGTACGCACCAGTGGTACACGTACGCGTACAACTGATGCGTACACGTACGTGTACAAGTACATGTAGGCACTGTTAGTACACGTACGTGTAGGCACTGGTAGTACACGTACGTGTACAACTGGTGCGTACACAGATGTGTATGTACCAGTTGAACATGTACGTGTATTACCAGTGCCTACATGTACGTGCACAGGTACGTGTAGGCACTGTTAGTACACATACCTGTAGAACTGGTGCGTACACGGACGTGTTCGCACCAGTTGTACATGTACGTGTACTACCAGTGCCTACACGTATGTGTACAGGTACGTGTAGGCACTGTTAGTACACGTACATGTATGCACCAGTTGTACACATCCATGTATGCACCAGTTGTACACGTACATGTACAACTGGTGCATACACGTACGTGTACTACCAGTGCCTACACGTACTTGGACACATACGTGTACACACGTGTCCAAGTACGTGTAGGCACTGGTAGTACACGTACGTGTACGCACCAGTTGTACACGTACGTGTACAACTGGTGCGTACACGGACGTGTCCAAGTCCGTGTAGGCACAGTTAGAACACGTACGTGTACGCACCAGTTGTACACGTCCGTGTACGCACCAGTTGTACACGTACGTGTACTACCAGTGCCTACACATACGTGCACAGGTACGTGTAGGCACTGTTAGTACACATACCTGTACAAATGGTGCGTACACGGACGTGTATGCACCAGTTGTACACGTACGTGTACTACCAGTGCCTACACGTACGTGTCAAACGCACAGTGCAACTGGTGCCGTAGGGGTACGTGTGAAACGCACCGTATCTGTGTGTGGCTTTCAAATTTACATAGGGGACACATAAGGGACAGGTATTAGGCCCTAAATGCATGCAGGTTGCCATGGATACCGAGTTTTGTCTTCAAATTTTTCCATCAGGTGTCCTGGAAAAGTCAGTTAGCCACAATATACAATGTTGCAAAGTGGTTGTTGACTTGACATGATGCTCTAAATTTGAACGATGCAAATGCTGTCACTGCTGTATGTTTAAAGGGATTGGAGTAAACGTAAGATGAGAATGATTCAGACCAATCACTATGTACTCCTCAAAATGAATGGCCCTCAGCAAGACAGATATAAGGCAGCCAGAAGCCATGAGAGGGCACTTGCCTGCACAACTTTCCTGTCGACAACATTGCTGCTGTCTCTGCTTCCCTGGACCATGTTTCGTGCTGTGGAGAGGGCCCAGCCATTCACCCTGGAGGAGAATCAGGCCCTGCTGGACGTCCTCCTCCCACAGTACACCAGCCTGTATGGGAGACCAGGTGAGCAGGTGAGTTCTGAGTCCACTACCTTTGCCTATGCAACTGTTGTGTGACAGTTAATATTGTGTCCAGGTGGGACTGACATGCAATGTTGTTCAGAGTGTGTCCCGGGGGGGCATGCTTATGTCACTCATGCAGTGCATCATGTAGTTCCTGTGTGCACTCCTCACTTGCATGGTGCTTACAGTGACTTTCACTGTATAGTGCATGAGACATTCAGCCTGGTTAATCCTTGGGGGCTTTTCTTCATGTTGTGATTCAGTGTTCCCCCCGGTGTGACAGGTGACTGCACCCACAGATGTGTATGAGTTGGGTGGACCTGTGGTGAGAGTGTCCAAATGACGTGTACGACCTCATGGACATTGACGTGTGTGAATGTTCCTTGTCATGTGGGTGAGTGCCTATGTGAAGTGTTGCACCACACCTGCATGTTGAAGGCTACTGATCTAACCATCTGATGTGACAAGTGAGCCGTGCTTTGTGTCTGACTTGCAGAGCTGCCATGACCCCTGTGACTCCCCCCTGGCAAATGGCACATGTGTAGAGTGAGGGTTGTATCCGCTGTAGTCAATGACAGGCCAGTGCTCAGTGGCTGGGTGTGTCTGTCTAGTCTGCTGAGGGTACGTTAGTGGAGTGGGACATGTGACTGCATGGCACGTGCTGCCCATCAGCCTGCTGTTGCATGTGCTACACAGTGTGTGGCATGTGCATTGAGTGTTTTGCACCCCTCATGCCACCTGTAGACTTTCAATGCCATGTACTGCATTGGCGCTTGCACACAGGCCACTTGCATGTTGTGAATGAGGCTATTCCTGTCAGCATCCTATGCCCTGTTCAACATTTCAAAGATGTTCTGATGTGTGTTTCTGGGACATGGAGCAGGTGTATTGATGTTGTGTCACTTTGTCATCCTGACAGGTAACTGCCTACGAGAAGGGGGTCATCTGGACCAACGTCGTCAGGGCCGTGAGGACTGTGGGGGGCGTGATCGGCAGCTGGCCCAGGTCCGTAAGAGGTGGCAGGACATCCGGTGCTGGACCTGGCGGATCGCCCGGGTCCAGCTGAAGTTCTCTCCACCTCGCCGCCACGGCGGGCGGCGACACCTGACCCTCCACATGAAACGTGTCCTGGCGGTGGTCTTCCCTGACCTCGATAGGCAGTTAGAGGAGGGACTGCAGCAAGGAGGGGGTAGGTACATGGCTTTTTGATGTGTTATGTGTCGCCAGCTTTAGGAAGTGCTTTTTTGCATGAATACACTCCCAGAGTTCATATGTGCGGTGCATTTTCTCTTTCTAAATGTCACCTGCCCATCTTTTTCATCCCTTCCTCTCCTTGACATGTGTCCCCTGGTGTGTGTGTAATCACATTTGCACATGGTCATCTATGGTGCCAGTACATCTAAGTGCACATTGCTTTCTGCATCATGTGGGAGGGTGGTCTGTGACTTGTGTCGGTACCTTGCCTGTGCCATGACCTGTTCACTATGTAGGGGGCAAAATGGACAAATTCTTTTGACAAGGTATCTTCAGGCACACAATTTTTTGCCGTTACCTTATGTGGAAGTGAGAAGGAGAGTAAACAACTGTTGTAAAAAAACCCTCACCCACCTACCTAGTAGGTGGCATGCTTCATCATTGGGGCCCAACTGGATTACCTAATGTAATCCAGCTGTGCTACAACGCCTGAGTTACAGCGGAGCAGGTTGTTTGGTGAGAGGGAAGTGGCGTGCTATGTGAAAAGTGATTATGAGTTAAAAATGTCTCTTAGGAATGCCCTTTTGAAAATTTTTAATAGAAGGGTCCTAGGACATGAGTAAAAACAAGATCACGCTCATTACAAGGGTGTGATATGTACCCTAGTATCCCTGATATTTAGGTCTACTAGTTTCAGCCTTTAAGATGGTTCTTTAGGCTTTCTTCAGGACCAAAACTAAATGCATGGCCTAAAAATAGGTGGAGGCCACGTGGGGTGCAAGTATCAGCACACACCCTAAAGTGTGCTGTGAGTGTAGTGGGTTGTGATTGTTACTCACAAGACCTCTCATCGGAGTACCTGTAAATAAAAAAGTTAGTGAGTACAGATACACAGTTGTCTTTTCATGCATCTGTATTATTAATGCATGCTCCTATTAATTGTAGCTGGTGGTTTCATGCGGCATGGTGGGCATGCATGATGATATTACCACTAGAGAAAAACTTGCGTGGCTACAATGTGCCCCGGTGATGCTACAGATAAACGGGGGATCCATAGGTGCATAAGGGTACGACAAATTTGGGCACATTGATCTCATATGCACTATTGCCTATGGATGTTTTTATAACTGTTAGATTCTCAGTGTGATAAGGTCTATATGTATGTGGCGCATGGTGGCAATCACATAAACCATTTGTGACTAACTATAGACAAACAGGTTAACAATAAACAAACACTTAGTTGTGACGCGTAGTTCATTTTCTGTGAAAATCAGGTGAGAACCTAGAAACAGACCAACAACACAAAAACACAATAAATGACAATGGCGGTCTCACATTGACTCTGAGTAAGTTATGCCTCTGAGATCCGATCGGTCTGCAGTATCCCAAGCTGACCCTATCGAATGAAGAGGTAGTAAGGATATCCAGGTAGAAAAACGAGCGTGAAAGAGTTCCGTTGCGCAGTATGGTAAAGCTATTTGCAAGTAGTACTCACATTTGGCAGGGGAAAATAGGGCGTGTTCACCTATGCAGCCGATCGGGTTCGCTTGTTTGGCCGTGTACAGGTATCTGTGCTGGCATTTAGTAGGAAGCGGAAATGATCGCGAGGTCACGTGTGGACCGTCCCTGGACTGCTAGTGCGTAGTGGAGTATTGGGAAGTATGTGCGGCGCATGCGCGGAAGCTCTGGGGTGACCAATACTCGTAAGATGTATACCCGAAGCGTAAGGATAGTGGATGTGTAAGCTTACGCTAGGTATTATGAAAGGCGGAGTATGTGATTATGCATATCTTTGTAGGTGTCAGAAGGTGGCCAGCGCTTTGTATTCTGCAATAGCACGGTAGTATCTTTTGAGCGTAAAAGAACGGATGCGCATGCGTGTTGATGTCCTTGTAATTATCAGTGCTTCAATAAAGTTGATAGTGCGTGCAACATGTTGAGCAATTTGGATGTATGTTTAGCATTAGGAAACACACATTTGTCATGTTGATGTACACAGAAGCGATAAGTGCTTATGGCTGAATTACAACATGTAAACGTTTGAAATTGCCCAAATAAAGTTGATAGTCAACGCGATGGGCAGATACATTTATTTGTATACTTGTAAAGTAAAAAACAAATACCTTCCAAAATAGTGTTAGTAGGTGTTAAGAAGGTAGCGAATGAGTGAGGCTAGAATAGGGAGGTGTCAAGTACAAAGTGCTGTTAAATGCGGTAGCTTAAAGAAGAAGAGCGCATGATCTTCGGTTTGCTATTTTGGGGGGGAACAAGAATAGTTTGTGGCAGATTCAGCGTAACAGAAATTAGGCTATATTATGTTGTACTATGAGGGATAACTACAGGAGAGACAAGGCCTCAAGACGTCCGATGTGTAATAAACACATGATAGGCGAATAGTACGCCTTACTATGTATAGATATAGTTGCTTATATATATATTTTCTTCTATATCTTCTTGTTCATTCTCAACTAGGGCCCTTAAAGAAGTTTTTAAGCCAAATGACTACCATGATAGTAGTCCATACTGTATGGTATGGGTTCTATGAGTATATTAGATGTGTCAGTCTTTTACTTCTTAAAGGAGGAGATGGATGTGATCAGAGGCATCGTACACTGTTCCAAGGCACGTTATCATTCAGCCCTGATGTGTGGGTAGAAAGTCTGTAAATCCAACGTTGTTCTTTCTCGAACAACCCTTCCTGGATATTGCCCATGTTTGGCTCCAGTTGTTCTATTATTACCCAAGATATATCGTTGGTAGTGTGTCCCATAGTAAGGTAGTGATCTGTAAGTTTCGTGGTATTGTGTTTGCAGCGAATGTTACTGCGATGTTCACCGATTCTGATTTTAATTTTTCTACTGGTCATGCCAACATAGCGTAGTTGGCAGGGACATGTTATCAGGTAAATCACGTTCGCAGAGTTGCAGTTTGTGTGTCTCTTGATAGACCAAACTTTCCCTTCTTCCAGATGTAGGGTTTTTGTTGTCTGTGTGAGATGGCAGATGTTGCAGTTGCCACATGGGAAATGACCTGTCACTTCTGGTAGGCCCCATGCATTCCGTACAGTGTTTGGGGTGTTCATAGATCTTTTAGGACGAGTGGATACGAGATTGTCTTTGAGGTTGTGAGATCTTTTATAGGAAAAAAGTGGTTTCTCCCATTGCAGTTTTCCTGAGGTCACTATTTTCCAATTGCTTTGAATTAGTCTAGCAACTTTGTTTGAAATGGAGTTGAAAGTAGTGACACAGGTAAGTGGTGTGGTTGTAATCATATTGGTTTTAGGTTCTAGCAGGCTGTCCCGATTCTGGTTCCTTGCTTTTTTTTGTGCTTTTTGAATGATTTTGTTTGGGTATCCACGGTTCTTCAGTTTTTCTGTCAAAAGTTCTGATTGGGATTTGAATTCCTTTATTTCACTGCAATTACGGCGTAGTCTCAGATATTGTCCAAAGGGTAAGTTATCCCTCAGTGGTCTTGGGTGAAAACTCTGGAAGTGTAGAAGGGAATTTCTAGCTGTCGGTTTGAAATGTGTTTTTGTCATGAGGACCTCATTTCGTGCTTCTATTTCTAGGTCCAGAAAAGTGATGCTTTCACGGCTTGTTGTATGTGTGAATCGTAAGTTGGGATCCAGTGTGTTGATCCAATTCAAAAATTCACTAAGTCTTTTTTCTTCATTTGTCCATATCAGAAAGACATCATCAATGTATCTCTTATAAAATGTGATGTCTTTGTTGTATGGTGATTGTGGGTTGAGGATATGTTGACCCTCAAAATTAGACACATACAGCCCGCCTACACTGGGAGCAAAAGTGCTCCCCATCGAAGTACCGTATTGTTGCAAGAAGAGGGTACCTTCATATTCGAAAAAGTTGTCTTTTAGAGCCAATTCTGCGCATTCCATAATGAAGGATTTAGGTGTTTTGTAGTTCCATGTTGTTTTATCTAGAAATGTGCGGATGACTTCTAGTGTGTCATCTTGAGGCAGACTGGTGTAAAGGCTCTCTATATCCATACTTACTAGAATAGATGTGGAGGGATTGAATTGAAGATGGTTAATCTGATTGAGTAAGTCTTTTGTATCTTTCAAGTATGCTGGAATAGATTGAAGAAGTGGTTGTAAGAAAAAGTCACAAAACCGAGACAGAGGTTCTAGAAGTGAGCCTATTCCGAATACAATCGGTCTGCCTGGTGGTGGTGTTTTGTTTTTGTGAATCTTTGGGATTGTATAAAAATAGGGTATTGCCGTACCTCCAGAGGTTAAGAAAGAAGATTCATGTTTGCTAATATAGCCGTTGGTTTCTGCCTCATGTACCAGAATATTTATTTTTGTTTTTAGTTGGTCACTTGAGTCTTTTGCCAATATTTTGTAGTTCTTAGGATCATCTAGAAGACGAACGCACTCCGTATGGTAGGCATTTTGGTTTTGAATAACTATTCCTCCTCCTTTATCCGCCGGTTTTATGATAATGTCTCTGTTGTTTTTAAGACTTAAAAACAACAGAGACATTATCATAAAACCGGCTGATAAAGGATCTGTTGATGGTTGTTTGTCACAAATATGTGTTGTCAGCCCCACAAGGGGATGTGGTGTCAATGAAGCAATTTTTCAAGCACAGTTGTTGTAACCCTGCATAAGAGGTGTCACTTCTTCATCTGTATACATCACATAGACTCAGGTATTGGGGGGAGGGGTGCGGGAGAGGCATACATGTGCAACTCAGATTTTTAAGTGGCAGGTCTGACTTGTGTGGGAGAATTGCCTGGACTAAAATACACTGGGCAGTGCCCCTGTGATGCTGGCCAGTGCTCAATGTACGTGCTTTGCAGCCTGTGTCTTTTTTTTTACCAACAATGCCAACGTTGGTATTTTACGTGCCAACAATCATAAATGTTTTGGCACGTGTGTGGTTCTGATTCAACGCAGTTTGGACTGTGTGTGCTGACATCTGTGTGCACATTCAGGCTTGCCATGAGGGTGTCCCCACAGTACAGCTGGCCTTTTTTAACACCCAATTGCAGTCCCATTGGCTTATGCCTTGTCCTGGGTGTGGACATAGGTGCCACTCCAGATGACAGGCAGTAGGTCATATGTGTAGCCAACTGTGTAATCAGGTGACGGATGGCCTGGTGACAACTGACATGATTCTAGTTGTTACTCTTCGTGATTTGTACTTTGGCACTCACAGCACTTGTCAACAGTTGTTCATGTTTCACATGTGGAAATTCGTTGATTTGTGTTAAGAACACTAATGTACCTGTATGCAATATGTCGCACAAGGCAGTGCACACAAAAGTACATTGACACTGTCATGGAATGAGCTGGCACGTTTTCTATGAAGCCACTGTTTTAAATAAATGTTGTCACAGATTCTCCATATACATGTGCCCACGGTGGTCTTGATTTTGTGAGACTCGTTAGTTGTCGGTGATACAAACTAACGAGTGTAAAGACGTCCAGACCTCCGTGGGCCCATGTATATGTACTTTCTGCAACACAATCTATTTCTGACAGTGGCTCCTCCGAACAGGTGGCAGCTTCTTCAATGACAGTGTCAATGTACTTTTGTATGCACTGCCTTGTGCAACTTCTTGCATGCAGGCACATCAGTGTTCTTTTAGCAAAATGGCCAATTGGCACATCCCAAACATGTAGATTGGTTGAAGTTGTGTGAGTCCCAAGGTACCAACATTTGTTCGTTTTGTGTTCCAAGGGACTTACAGGTCTCTCAGTGTGGTGACACCTTGAGTATTGAGGTGTGTTAGTTTACCTTGAGTGCACCACTCCTGTTTATTTCAGGGTAAACAAGAGGTGTCATGACTTCATTGTACTGCTGTGCTCACCGGTTCACAGACACTAGCTTCTCAGTGTATTGCTCATTCAAGTAGTGGCCTTTTGTGTATTGAGTTTCCTGGTGTCAAAGTGGCATGGTGGGTCTACCAACTGGGCAGTACAGGGCTTACATATGTGCGGAGTTATCCAGCTGTTACTCATGTTGCATTGCCTGATATGCACTGTGACCTATTGTTCTTGTACTCATGTGTCAGATGTATACAGGTGACTGATGCTTTCTGGTTTCTTCTCCTTGCCCACAGCATCATCATCCACACGTGAGGGAGACACCAACATGGACCTTGAGGAGGGACCCAGCGACAGTGCCACCAGTGCTGTGGAGTCAGCAGGAGACAGTGGCACGGAGGGCGAGGGGAGTCAGTCGGAGGACCTGTCCGGAGTCAAGAGCATGTACGACACCGACGGGTCCCAGGCTGACATCCTTGAGGAGGCGGAGGATGCAACAACATCTGGCAGCATCCCACCATCTGTACCCGCCTCCTCCCTTTGCCATCTCCACCCTCCCAGTTGCTCCTGTCTCTTCTGTCCGTGCACGGTCCCACCGTGGCTCCTTCAGACTAGGCACCGCAGCCCTTCCCCTGTCACCCCTGCTGCCCTCAGTGAAGAGTCTGTGGACACACTGCACCAGTTGCAGGTTGGTCAGGCATTGATGCTGCATGTCCTCCATGAATACACTAGACTGCTCACACAGTTGGTGTCGTTCGTGGAGGGCATGTCATCAATGATGACTGCGCAGCGCAGGTTTTTGCGGTCCATGGACTCTTCACTGAAGGAAGCAGTGTCTCTCCTGCAGCGCTCCGTCCCCCCCTACCCCGGACCCATCCATACTGCCCTCTCCCATGCCTGTCCAAAGCACACACAGACAGTCACAGGCACACACCACAACAGACACATCCAGCACACCCCCAACTAAGGCACAGCGCACACCTCCTGGCACGCACACTCAGGGGGATGTAGTCACACCCACAGGGTCTGGGGGCAAATGGCAGACACGCAGCCACAGTCAGAGTCCGCAGTCCTCACGACCCACTTCCTCCAAATCCACTCCCCTTAGCTCCCCTGGCAAAATGTCACCCAAAGAGACTTACATGGCTAGTCTGTCCCTCAGCCCCACTGTGACACCACCCCGCAAGCAGTTGAGGAAGCCTCCGGCCAGGGGAGTTGAGTCCCCCCCCATGTCCACCACCTCCCCCGAGAGACCTGCACCCCATCCCTCAGACACCCCCCCTCCGTTGGCCCTGGTGTTTGTTCCGGTGCAGGGGTTCCTATGGACGCCCTGGCTGCAGTGTGCAGCGAGCTGCTCACCACCACTTTTGGTGCTGCACCACCCCCTGTGGTGGATACGTCCAGCCCTGCACCCACCACACCTACCCAACCCACACTTGTCCCTGTGGTGCCTGGTACTCCCACTGATGATGCCCCCCCCCGATCGACAACCCTTGAGGTGACTTTGTGCAGGCAAGGTAGGGGTGGACACACTCGCATCCGTCCACCCTTGGACTCAAACTATGGAATGGTCATTGGACTTTCTAAACAGTGTTTTATTACAAGTTATTTTGTTTGTGAGCTGAATAAAGCCTTTTCTTTTAGTTTCCACACTATTGCATTTCAGGTACTTGATGTTGGTGATGAGGCCCATGAAGTTGGTGTTCTGGTAATGTGTTAGGGTTCTGAGAAATGTTTTAGTATGATGGTCATGAGGTGGACCATGGTGTCTGTGTGCCATCTCAATGTCTGTGAAAATATTAATTTGTAGTGTGTGTTCCTTTGGATTGTGAGACATTGTCCCAGGAAGTGTTCCTTCCTCTGTGGCACCTGACATGTTCCCTGCAAACAGTTGCACAATTGTTGTGCTGATCTATGTAAACATATCCTTTGTTGGTGACGGATCCCTTCACCAATGGCCATGCATGCTCACCAATGTCTCCGGCTAACTCGTCTGTGCCATCCTTGCCAGTCACTGTACTTGTGTTTTGTGTATGTAGAAATGGCATCAGGGAGCAATTGGCCCTTTTCAGCACTATGCATGTGTGTAATCACGACCTAACACACAAATGGCACGTGTAATGCAGGGTATTTGGGAACCTGACTCACAATTGTGGGCATTGTATCTAGTGGCAGTGAACCCTATTCCTTACATGAGAGACATCATCTGGGTGGCTGGACCAGCACCTGGACATTCCTATCACTCCTGTGATGTGCGTGACAGTGTGTGGTCCCCTTGGCTAACTTATTTTAGTATGCATTTCCATGACTATACAGTCTGTTGGCATTAAATCTGGGTGTGTATTGTGGGGCATCCGCCATGGGTGGGTATACATGTGTTGTATGTCCTCACACCCACATGTGGTGTGTCATGCAGTGTGTGAATGACATCCATCCTCCTGGGAGTGGGGCACTGCTGGGAGTGATATGCACCCACCCCTCATATGTCTGGGCACTGCTGGGAGTCCTCTGCACCCACCCCTCATATGTCGGGGCACTGCTGGGAGTCCTCTGCACCCACCCCATATATGTCTGGGCACTGCTGGGAGTGATATGCACCCACCCCTCATATGTCTGGGCACTGCTGGTAGTCCTCTGCACCCACCCCTCATATGTCTGGGCACTGCTGGGAGGCCTCTGCAACCACCTCTCATATGTCTGGGCACTGCTGGTAGTCCTCTACACCCACCCCTCATATGTCTGGGCACTGCTGGGAGGCCTCTGCACCCACCCCTCATATGTCTGGGCACTGCTGGGAGTCCTCTGCACCCACCCCTCATATGTCTGGGCACTGCTGGGAGTGATATGCACCCACCCCTCATATGTCTGGGCACTTCTGGGAGTGATATGCACCCACCCCATATATGTCTGGGCACCTGTGGGAGTCCTCTGCACCCACCCCTCATATGTCTGGGCACTGCTGGGAAATCTCTGCACCCACCCCTCATACGTCTGGGCACTACTGGGATTCATCTGCACCCACCCCTCATATGTCTGGGCACTGCTGGGAGTGATATGCACTCACCCCTCATATGTCTGGGCACTGCTGGGAGTGATACGCACCCACCCCTCATATGTCTGGGCACTGCTGGTAGTCCTCTGCACCCACCCCTCATATGTCTGGGCATTGCTGGGAGTGATATGCACCCACCCCATATATGTCTGGGCACTGCTGGGAGTGATATGCACCCACCCCATATATGTCTGGGCACTGCTGGGAGTGATATGCACCCACCCCTCCTATGTCTGGGCACTGCTGGGAGTGATATGCACCCACCCCTCATATGTCTGGGCACTGCTGGTAGTCCTCTGCACCCACCCCTCATATGTCTGGGCACTGCTGGGAGTGATATGCACCCACCCCTCATATGTCTGGGCACTGCTGGGAGTCCTCTGCACCCACCCCTCATATGTCTGGGCACTGCTGGGAGTCCTATGCACCCACCCCTCATATGTCTGGGCACTGCTGGGAGTGCTATGCACCCACCTCTCATATGTCTGGGCACTGCTGGGAGTGATATGCACCCACCCCTCATATGTCTGGGCACTGCTGGTAATCCTCTGCACCCACTCCTCATACTTCTGGGCACTACTGGGATTCCTCTGCACCCACCCCTCATATGTCTGGGCACTGCTGGGAGTGATATGCACTCACCCGTCATATGTCTGGGCACTGCTGGGAGTGATACGCACCCACCCCTCATATGTCTGGGCACTGCTGGTAGTCCTCTGCACCCACCCCTCATATGTCTGGGCACTGCTGGGAGTGATATGCACCCACCCCATATATGTCTGGGCACTGCTGGGAGTGATATGCACCCACCCCTCATATGTCTGGGCACTGCTGGGAGTGATATGCACCCACCCCTCATATGTCTGGGCACTGCTGGTAGTCCTCTGCACCCACCCCTCATATGTCTGGACACTGCTGGGAGTCCTCTGCACCCACCCCTCATATGTCTGGGCACTGCTGGGAGTCCTCTGCACCCACCCCTCATATGTCTGGGCACTGCTGGGAGTGATATGCACCCACCCCTCATATGTCTGGGCACTGCTGGTAGTCCTCTGCACCCACCCTTCATATGTCTGGGCACTGCTGGGAGGCCTCTGCAACCACCCCTCATATGTCTGGGCACTGTTGGTAGTCCTTTACACCCATCCCTCATATGTCTGGGCACTGCTGGGAGGCCTCTGCACCCACCCCTCATATGTCTGGGCACTGCTGGGAGTCCTCTGCACCCACCCCTCATATGTCTGGGCACTGCTGGGAGTGATATGCACCCACCCCTCATATGTCTGGGCACTGCTGGGAGTGATATACACCCACCCCTCATATGTCTGGGCACTGCTGGGAGTCCTCTGCACCCACCCCTCATATGTCTGGGCACTGCTGGGAGTCCTCTGCACCCACCCCTCATATGGCTGGGCACTGCTGGGAGTCCTCTGCACCCACCCCTTATATGTCTTTGCTGGAGTGATATGCACCCACCCCTCATATGTCTGGGCACTGCTGGAAGTGATATGCACCCGCCCCTCATATGTGTGGGCACTGCTGCGAGTCCTCTGCACCCACCCCTCATATGTCTGAACACTGCTGGGAGTCCTCTGCACCCACCCCTCATATGTCTGGGCACTGCTGGGAGTGATATGCACCCACCCCTTATATGTCTGGGCACTGCTGGGAGGCCTCTGCAACCACCCCTCATATGTCTGGGCACTGCTGGTAGTCCTCTACACCCACCCCTCATATGTCTGGGCACTGCTGGGAGGCCTCTGCACCCGCCCCTCATATGTCTGGGCACTGCTGGGAGTCCTCTGCACCCACCCCTCATATGTCTGGGCACTGCTGGGAGTGATATGCACCCACCCCTCATATGTCTGGGCACTGCTGGGAGTGATATGCACCCACCCCTCATATGTCTGGGCACTGCTGGGAGTCCTCTGCACCCACCCCTCATATGTCTGAGCACTGCTGGGAGTCCTCTGCACCCACCCCTCATATGTCTTGGCACTGCTGGGAGTGATATGCACTCACCCCTCATATGTCTGGGCACTGCTGGGAGTGATACGCACCCACCCCTCATATGTCTGGGCACTGCTGGTAGTCCTCTGCACCCACCCCTCATATGTCTGGGCACTGCTGGGAGTGATATGCACCCACCCCATATATGTCTGGGCACTGCTGGGAGTGATATGCACCCACCCCTCATATGTCTGAGCACTGCTGGGAGTGATATGCACCCACCCCTCATATGTCTGGGCACTGCTGGTAGTCCTCTGCACCCACCCCTCATATGTCTGGACACTGCTGGGAGTCCTCTGCACCCACCCCTCATATGTCTGGGCACTGCTGGGAGTGATATGCACCCACCCCTCATATGTCTGGGCACTGCTGGTAGTCCTCTGCACCCACCCTTCAGATGTCTGGGCACTGCTGGGAGGCCTCTGCAACCACCCCTCATATGTCTGGGCACTGTTGGTAGTCCTTTACACCCATCCCTCATATGTCTGGGCACTGCTGGGAGGCCTCTGCACCCAACCCTCATATGTCTGGGCACTGCTGGGAGTCCTCTGCACCCACCCCTCATATGTCTGGGCACTGCTGGGAGTGATATGCACCCACCCCTCATATGTCTGGGCACTGCTGGGAGTGATATACACCCACCCCTCATATGTCTGGGCACTGCTGGGAGTCCTCTGCACCCACCCCTCATATGTCTGGGCACTTCTGGGAGTCCTCTGCACCCACCCCTCATATGGCTGGGCACTGCTGGGAGTCCTCTGCACCCACCCCTTATATGTCTTTGCTGGAGTGATATGCACCCACCCCTCATATGTCTGGGCACTGCTGGAAGTGATATGCACCCGCCCCTCATATGTGTGGGCACTGCTGCGAGTCCTCTGCACCCACCCCTCATATGTCTGAACACTGCTGGGAGTCCTCTGCACCCACCCCTCATATGTCTGGGCACTGCTGGGAGTGATATGCACCCACCCCTTATATGTCTGGGCACTGCTGGTAGTCCTCTGCACCCATCCCTCATATGTCTGGGCACTGCTGGGAGGCCTCTGCAACCACCCCTCATATGTCTGGGCACTGCTGGTAGTCCTCTACACCCACCCCTCATATGTCTGGGCACTGCAGGGAGGCCTCTGCACCCGCCCCTCATATGTCTGGGCACTGCTGGGAGTCCTCTGCACCCACCCCTCATATGTCTGGGCACTGCTGGGAGTGATATGCACCCACCCCTCATATGTCTGGGCACTGCTGGGAGTGATATGCACCCACCCCTCATATGTCTGGGCACTGCTGGGAGTCCTCTGCACCCACCCCTCATATGTCTGAGCACTGCTGGGAGTCCTCTGCACCCACCCCTCATATGTCTTGGCACTGCTGGGAGTGATATGCACCCACCCTTCATATGTCTGGGCACTGCTGGGAGTCCTCTGCACCCACCCCTCATATGTCTGGGCACTGATGGGAGTGATATGCACCCACCCCTCATATGTCTGGGCACTGCTGGGAGTGATATGCACCCACCCCTCATATGTCTGGGCACTGCTGGGAGTGATACGCACCCACCCCTCATATGTCTGGGCACTGCTGGTAGTCCTCTGCACCCACCCCTCATATGTCTGGGCACTGCTGGGAGTGATATGCACCCACCCCTCATATGTCTGGGCACCGCTGGGAGTGTTATGCACCCACCCCTCATATGTCTGGGCACTGCTGGTAGTCCTCTGCGCCCACCCCTCATATGTCTGGACACTGCTGGGAGGCCTCTGCACCCACCCACGCACCCCCTTGGAGCTGTACACTGCTGGCCAGGACCTATACACACATCAATTTGTAGGTAACATGCTGGGCCAGTCCTCTATGCCCACATTCCTGGCATGTGTACGCCTCGTATCCAAATTTTCCTGCTGCCGTAACGGGGTACGTGTGGTATGGACCGTACCCACGCATGTATGCGTGGGTACGGTCCGTACCTGGTTAATCATGGGGCCGTAGGGGTACGCACCGTACCCATGCATTCATACGTGGGTACGGTCCGTACCTGAGGACTCATGGGGCGGTAGGGGTATGCACCGTACCCACGCATTCATGCGAGGGTATGGTTCGTACCTGAGGACTAATGGAGCCGTAGGGGTACACACCGTACCCACGTATTCATGCGTGGGTACGGTCCGTACCTGTGGACTCATGGGGCCATAGGGGTATGCACCGTACCCACGTATTCGTGGGTGGGTACGGTCCGTACCTGATTAATTATGGGGCCGTAGGGGTACACACCGTACCCACGCATTCATGAGTGGGTACGGTCCGTACCTGAGGACTCATGGGGCCGTAGGGGTATGCACCGTACCCACGTATTCATGCGTGGGTGCGGTCAGTACCACTGTTGGCATGGTGCCGTAGGGGTACGTATGGTACGCACTGTACCCACGCATTCATGCATGGGTACAGTCTGTACCACTGTTTTCATGGCGCCGTAGGGGTACGTGTGGTACGCACCGTACCCACGCATGTTGTTCTCACCTTCTGCAGCGTGTGCGTGGGGTGCAGTGCACCAGGTCATAGGCCAAGAGGACCGGTATGACATGTACGATGGGGTTCATGGCTGTACATCGCGTACCGGGGCTCCATGGCGGTGCCGTTCATGCCGGACTCTGCTTTTCCGGCTGTGTTTGGCTCCCGTAAACAAAGAGCCGTACGGAGTGACGTCGGTACGAATTGTACTTGCTGGGCCGGAAAACGCTGGTGAAATACGTACGGATGTCGCGTACAAGCATTTCCGGATCGGAATCGAGGGTATTTTTTTGCTGTACGGTCTTCTGTACGATTCGTACAGAAAAAGGCTTTCTGTACAAATCGTACTTCCTAGGTTATGAAATGAGTTTACCTGGTACGAGTCGTACGGAGAATATGCTCCATACGACTATTCGTAGGGCCTTTTTACAAGATCGGAATCAACCCCTAAATGTTCTTGGTACAAATATATATGTAACTATTAATGTTAATTTATTTTAAAATTATATAAAAATTAAAAAAATCTCTCTCTCTATATATATATATATATATTAGGCCTGGGCGCGAAAATGTCAAAACTTTCACAACCTGCCGCGAAACGGAAGTATTTTTCTTGTTTGCGCTTTAAAAATACATTCTCGCACGCGCGGTAGCGATTTACCGGGTCCCTGCGTTCGCCGACGAGTTTTCCTATCCGTTCGCGCGCGCCACAAGATGTTGGATTGTTGGTAGCTGGTCGCACTATCCCGCGAGAGTTTGCGATCGCGATCACGTCATTGCAATCGCGAACAGGAAATAAGCATCGCGAGCAAGATGGCCGCGCCCATTAGCGACCGCATGGGCAAGTTGGAGATATATTTCCCCGCGAGCACGCAAAAACACATCGTGAACGGGCGGGAAAAGCAATCTCTGCATCTCGCGGAGATTTTGTGCAATTTCGCGATAATTTGCGAAGGTCAATTTTGCAAATTCCGCCCACCCTTAATATATATACGAATAAGAGAATAAATGGCGGCTGTAAGTTGCCATACTTTCCGTATAAAATGAGGGTTAACTGTCTAATATATTGTAAAGAACAGAAACAAACAAAGGGATCTAATATGCACATTGTCACTTTAAATAGATGTTCTAGACAGCAGGACTCCATGGTCCAGTTGAAGGCAGGAGCCGAAACGCGTAGACTGTCCATGCTTTGCACAATGGTGTACTAATAAAAACACTTTTTGGGTGAAAATTACCTGTGGATTCCTGCTCCGTGGTGCTGTGGAACTCTTGCCGTGTGGAGGTGTGGAGTTTTGTTTTAGTATTGGTGCAGTGGATGGACTGCAAACCACGAGCACTCCAGACTGAGGCGGAGCAGCTGTGTTCTGTTTATTCAGCCCTTGTGTGACGGAAATCTTTAAGCCAACGCCTCTGCCACGAGGAAAAGAAAGAAAAAGGAAACGCCGCGAGGCGGCCGATACAAGATACCGGGACGGAAAGGAAACCGGCAAAAACGTGGTGGTGAGTACGGGAGACGGGGGAGGCATTATGAGTGACGGCCGACTGCATTGTTCACACAGTGCGGAAGACTCACCTCACTGTCAACACTCACTCCGCCGAAAACCGCCATTGTTTACAGCCGCTTTGGTGAAATTGCAGCGGGCTCATTAGATCCGCTCCTTGATCCATTCCGTACTCGAAAAGTGAAACGGGAAATCCCGTGCTCATTACGTGGCATCTGTCCGAAATAATGTACTTGTTCACACAACAATAAGTATAGTAAGGAGCGAATCAAAAACATTAAAAGTAAATATTAAAACAACCAGTACAACCAGTGCCAAGCTCAAGATTCACTAAATTGAACCCCCGTCAAGATCGTAAAATAAAACAAAACTAATCATGGCAGAAAGAAGCAAAAATAGAGCACAGAGAGCGAATGAATATTTAGATGACAATTTGGCAACCAGTGAGAACTCCAACCCCCAAAACATTCAAACAGAAGGGAAGCGAATAACTGTCCAGAATGCTGTCAGGGAATTCCAACAAACCAGAATCATTGAGGTCAATAAATGGTGGGAGAAAACAACCTTGGAGAAATATATAGAATTCAAGAGGGTGCCGAGGGGCTTAAGAATTCTAATAATGCCAACATTAAATGATCTGGATCTTGATCTAATCAAACAGTGGCAAATGGACACAAATGAATGTTCCTTCAAACTAATGAGAACACTGATCATTCACACAGAAAGGAAACTTGAGGTCACACTCCTTAAGATCAAACAGTTGGAAGAGGAATTAGATAAATTTCAGGATAATGAAGAAAAGAAAGAGTTACTTGAAACAATGGAGAAAAAAATCAATAAACATGAAGCAGAAGTAGAGAAGAGGAAGGCCAACAAATTTAATTGTGATCGAATTGATTACGCAAATGGCGGAATTTACACATTCACCAGAAAATACGACTCACTGAGGAACAGAGCAGCGATGGACAAATGTATGGACTATGAAACCACAGATACGATTGACAGCTCGGATCTTAGCTCAGCAGACGAAGAAGCGAGCACATCCAAACTGGATTTTCGCGGGGAAATGAGGCTTGCACAGATGGTGACGCGACAACGGGGAAGGGGAAGAGGAACAACGTGGGGAAGGGGACAAAGCAAACTCCAACCCGAAGAAGCAGAAAGCGGCGCAAAGCCCAAAAGAGGAGGAGAAAAGAAAAAACAAAAAATAATGAAAATATCAAAACAAAAAGATCTGGTAATTAATATCTCCCAAAAAATCTTAAGCCCTGACCGAATAAACTTATTAAATAAAGGACTAACCTTCTGCCCAATCTTCCAAACTTCTGGATTGATCTGTGCAAATTCTGATGCAAAGTTAAGCTTAAAAAATACTATGAGGTCAAACCACTGAACCCACAAAATCGTAATCCAACACCTATTGCCATATCTCCACTGAACCAAGGAGATCTTACAACTTTGAGAACCTTGAGAATGTTTGAGTGTACCACCGAAAATACCAACACAACAAGGAACTCACAAACAAATGATGACAAACAATTATGCCAGTATGAGGGCATTGCAACATGGAAGGGTGGAGAAAGTGGATTGAAATCTCAATCAAAATTCTGTCCGCAACTCCTACCTGAGAACAAATTAGATCTTTTTTATGAAATTGTGGTGGAGGAGGTCAATAAATTAACAAGATTCAAAAAGAACAAATACCGATCTTGAAACTTAACACCGGGAGAACAAAAAGCCCTAAATGAATTGAGAGATGATTTTGGAATCATTATAAAAGCCTCAGATAAGGGTGATAATATTGTTGTGCAAGATCTGGAACAGTATATTAATGAAGCTAAAAGACAACTAGAAAATAAAGAACATTATGAAAAATCAGAAAAGAATCCAATGGACCTCTGAACTAAAGAATACCACATGAAGCTACAAACATGGAAAGAGAGGGGACTGATTGACTTTGAAGAATACATGTACCTTAAGGTTGACCATCCGGTTATGGCAACTATATATTTTCTACCAAAGGTACATAAGTCAATCATTAACCCACCAGGGAGACCCATAGTGAGTTCAATAAGATCCCTTCTCGAAAAAACATCGCGCTACATATATATATTTATAATGGATTATGTAGCATCTTCATCTTCGCATCTGAGAGATACAACCGATTTCCTAAAAATGATTCAGGACTCACAATGGAATGATCAATCAATCATGGTCACCATAAATGTGACATCTCTGTACACATCGATTCTTCTTTCAGATGGACTAACAGCTGTCAGACAATTCTTAAAAACTAGATCACTGAGCTATCTGGAACATTCTGAAATGTTGATCGAAATGTTGAATTATTGCCTGACACACAACATCTTCCTCTTCAAAGGAGAATTATTTCTCCGAAAGCAAGGTACTGACATACTGAGCGGAATATACAAGTCCAATATTAAAATCTGGACAAGATTTATTGATGATCTCTTTATAGTTTGGGAAGAAGAGCCATCAGAACTTGAGACCTTCATCCAAACATTGAACAATAATAATTACAACTTATCTTTAACATCAACACATAGTAGACATCAAGTGACATTCTTAGATGTGGAAGTATTCATCAAGAATCACAAAATATGCATCGAAAACCAACTGCCTGTAATAGTATGCTCCATGCCAACAGAGGGCACCTGAAACATCTAAAATGGAGTATACCTTACGGAGAGATGCTTCGGGCTAAGAGAAATTGTTTAGAATTGTCAGACATCGAACAGAATCTTGATGAGATGAGTACATGATTCCTGGAGAGGGGCTACCCTCTTTAGGTTGTTCAAACGGCAAGAGCTAAGGTCAAACTCAAATCAAGATCAGAATTACTAGACACAATGGAAGAACAAGATGAAGATGATGTAACACGTCTGATTACGGACTTCAATGTTGAAAATAAGATTCTAAAGAATATCATCAGAAAAAAATTGGAATATTCTATTACTTGATGAAACATTGAAGCGAAAATTAACATCTAGTCCTAATATCACATATAGGAAAACTGCCTCCTTAGGTGACCTCCTGTCCCATAGACACTTGGAGATCAGAGAATTGAAACCATCAACATGGCTAAATACTCCTGGATTTTGGAAGTGCTCAAAATGCAGGGCATGCGAACATGGTTGAAACACTCGTTCTCTACAACTTCAAAATGGGAAAACAGAGTATATCACTGATCATATTACATGTGAATCCAAATATGTGATATATATATTGGAGTGTCACTGCAAAAAGCAATATGTTGGGAGTACCATTAACAAACTGAAGCTAAGAGTACTCCAGCATCTCAGAGCCATAAAGAACAAAGATCTCTCATATCCTATGGCTAAACACTTTGCAGAACATCACTCAGGCAACAAAATGTTAAGTGCAATGGAATTTTGTCCGATCACTCTCTCGATAAAGCGTGCCGAATTATAAAAACTTGAGATAAAAAAATTCTTTGGGAGTACTTTACAGAAAAAATTCTGAAAACACTTGCACAAAGCTTGCTGCACAAAACATTGCATGAAGCACGAAGCACTTTATCTCAAAGAAAAAAATATTTTATAAAAACTTCTTTGATTATTGTTATTTGAGAAACAACAAACATTGGAGACAGTATTTTACAACACGAACTATAATTGCTATGAACTCTCATGACTAGCACATGGTTATTATTCTTATAATTGAATATTGCACTTGAGAAAATGAAAAATACTTTTTTTATGGACATTAACTGGATAAATTATAAAGTACTTCACAGATAATCTAGTTATTAGAAATAGGAAATTAATTTTCTTTGTCTTCTGCAACTTTGCACTTTTCTTCTCAAATTCCTCCTATGAGAGACAATTGCGTATTTGGAAAAAAATGTTTTTACTGCTTTTATTTCCTCTCAAGAGCGATTATGAAATGAAATAATGTAATTTTGCTTCTTGACTGCCAAATGATAGTGGTACTTTACCGATACGAATAAGAGAAAAAATAGCGGCTGGAAGTTGCCATACTTTCCGTATAAAACTAAGGTTAACAGTCTACTATATTGTAAAGAATAGAAACAAACAAAGGGATCTAATATGCAGTTGCCAAGCCTCAACGAAGGAGCTTGTATCTAGGGCGGCCGTCCTGCCACAGAGCGCGCACCACCCATCGATGTCAAGGGGCCCTGAGGCTTGGCAACTGCTAAGTCTTGCGATGGGAAAAGTGGCAAAGGATTTAGGAAGGGCGCGGTTGCCGAAGCTCATCCAAGGGCTTTAAATATTACCAACAGAAAATCTATGTGCTTCCATCAAGGAAATAATTATTGCTGGAACTACAATTCCCAAAATGCCACACAGACTCATATGAGCAGCCCATAAGGGGCGTGTTATTGCATTATTTAAACTAATTGAGACCAGCATGCACTAAACTGAGTTCATCAGCCTTTGAAGAAGAAGTGCAACACTTCGAAACGTGTTGGCTTTTAAAGATGGACCAGCTGTCATTGGAATCGACAGGCGAGGCACCTTCCATACCTGAATAAGGATGATTTTGGCATGCCGCTGTGGAGTGCTGCTCATACGTTGGGACAACGAAGGAGCTTGTATATAGGGTGGCCATCCTGCTGCCGAGCGCGCACAACCCCTCGATGTCAGGGGGGCCCTGAGGCTTGGCAACTGCTAAGTCTTGCAATGGGAACAGTGGCAAAGGATTTAGGAAGGACGCTGTTGCCGAGGCTCATCCAAGGGCTTTAAATATTACCAACAGAAAATTTACGTTCTTCCATCAAGAAAAAATTATTGCTGGAAATACAATTCCCAAAATGCCACACAGACTCAAAGGTGCAGTCCATAAGGGGCGTGTCATTGCATTATTTAAACTAATTGAGACCAGCATGCACTGCACTAAGTTAATTAGCCTTTGAAGAAGAAAGTGCAATACTTCGAAACGCGTCGGCTTTTAAAGATGGACCAGCTGTCATTGGAATCGGTAGACGAGGCACCTTCCATACCTGAATAAGGCTGATTTTGGCATGCCGCTGTGGAGTGTTGCTCATACGTTGGGACAATGAAGGAGCTTATATATATACTTCTGTTGTGAAATCAATCACTTCACTATTTTTTGCATGATTTTTCCACTGACAACAATAGAAACACCAATCCTGTTGCAATAAATATTGAGCCTTCCCTCTACACTGTACTAAACACAATGTCATTAATACCCAACCATCCAAAACTATCCTCAGATCAAACACAAATATAGAATAAAACAATAAAAAAAAAAGAAGGGCACTAGACCCAGCACACCAAGATGATGACCCTAATATCACACCCTTAATGCACCTCATTAACTAGAACTGCTAGCCTTGGTTTTTAGCATACACAGTTTAGCACTAACTATACATATTATTTCAAATGTGACTGTAAACATTTATTTATTTTCTCTATGTCTATTATGATGACGAATGCTATCTGCATCTTTAAATATTGTGTAATGGGAAGCGGAGGTCATGAGACCAAGACCACGGACGTGGTCGAAACGCGTCGTCCTTGTCTGCAATATGAATAATAAACTTACGTGCAGAAACTGTTGGTGTGGGCTCGTCTCTATCCGATACCGTGGATCGTATTTCTTCAAGAATATATATATATATATATATATATATCCACACGCTTCTTCCCAGACCATGGACCCTTGGAACGTGGTGCGTACGCCGACGAAGCCCATTGGCCAATAATGTCCAACAAAGTAGACCCCACCACGGGAGTACACACACACTCTTAGGACAAATCCACACGACCAGGGAAATAATACTCAGGAATGTTTACTGGCTTCCACGCAACACATTTCGGCTGGCCTGCAGCCTTGATCACACGTAAACAAGCCGTGTTACGATAAGTTCTTATGTACAAGCAGGCAAAAATGGACGTAAACATAAACAGAGGACTCAAAGATTGGTTGTTACAATGAGAATAGACAGAAAATGATTCGGCCATCTTAGAATGTATAGTTCATGATAAAATGGCATATGAGAAGGTCACAGTCTCTTATATACATATTGAAACATCACAATAAAATATATTAGCAAAGCTACAATATAATAAACTAATGTGTATAGTATATAAACATCAATAAAAAATATATATGTGTATATTTCAATTCCACACAAACGTCTTCCTCAAAGAAGGACCCGCACTCGGAAAGTAGACCACAAGATTTAATCATGTAGGTTACGCGTTTCGACAGCAAGCTGTCTTGACCACACTTTGCATATTTCAATATAGACTAAAATAGGTCTGCAAATAAACCTCTAATAATAAAGGTATCTAAATCTAGATCTCAAATAACGAAAGGCCAGAATATATAGATTAGCAATCAACTTGGAAATATGTGGCGTCTAATAGCATGTCACATGATCGGCAATGCCTGTGTTTACGTACTGTAGCTAATAAAGTTATCTGCTACAAAATGGAATGTAAGTTCCCTCAAACAAGCGAAAATAAATTATACAAAACAATCATGGGAAAAATCCTGTAATTTGCCAAAAGAGGGAGTGTTATCGATACACATGCTAATAGGTATCTACACCTGGCCTTAACTAAATTGCGCCCAAGTGGGCTGTAAAAAGAAATGAGTGCCACATACCCACCCAGTTCCAATGCCATACCCATGTGATAAATGGTTAAGCATACATGATGCAGTAATGGGCAAGTGCCCTCAGGTGCAAGGAACTGTAACAATGTTCTGCAAAACATCAAACCTAAAACATAATAATTCCGCTTGTACATAAAACTAGAAAAGTGTCTTATCTGTGATAGGTGCCCACACAGGATGCTGGTGAAAAAATGGTAGGGTGACCCGTGAACGTGATTAAAAGTGCCGGGTGGGCCCCTTCCTTTCCTCCTGTAAACAAGAAAGAAAAGAAATAAACATAATAAGTGAGTGAACAAAATATGTAACTAGTACATAACAGTGTATATACAATAAAACCATGTTATAAACATTTGTCATGAAAAGCAGCCTAATAGAGGGGACATTAGTGGAGACAGGAGGGAACTCAAACCTCAAATCACCCTTCATGTAAATGAACTCCTAATTCCTCATCAATGTTGAGGCCTCCTGGGTATTTAGTCTGGAGGTCAATGATGTATTTCGATTCGGTTTGTCTCAGTTTAAGTGTTCTGTTATCCCCCTGTGCATCTGGGCAACCTGTTTGATTGCTGAAAAGGTAAGGAGAGCGCTATTGTAGAAATTAAATTTTTCAAAATGGCCAGCTACAGGATATTGGTGGTCCTTGTTAGTTATAGCTCGCATGTGCTCTAGAACCCGTTTTTTCACCATCTGGGTTGTACTGCCCACATACTTGAGTTTACATGGACATTCAAGCATATAAACAAAAAAAGGCATACTGCATGTCAGAAATTGAACTATGGGTCTTTCTGTGCCACTATACAACTTGACATATTTTTTCATGGTACTGTTTTTGCAGGCTTTACAATGGCCACGGGGGAAGAAACCTTTAAGCCCATGGTCCGTGTCTTTGGTTTTGCTATAAATGACACTATGGACTAAGTTGTCCCTCAAACTGCGACCTTTGAGGTAGGTAATGAGTGGTCTTTCTTGTATGAGATGGCCTATTATGGGTCAATAGTCAGTATATCCCAGTTCTTACTAACGATACGTCTGACGTCTTGTGATCTCTCATTGTATGTGAGAATGAAACGATTTCCACTTTCTATTTCCCCTTTGTCTTCTACAGTGGGGGCAAACAGAAGATCCTTTCTCCCTTTCTCCTTGACCTTTTTGACTGCTTGATTCAGTACCCATTGAGGAGAACCTCTCTCTCGAAATCTGGATATCATAATCTGCATATCAGTTTCGAAACCTGACTCAGTATTACAGTTCCTTTTTGCCCTCAGTAGTTCCCCATAAGGTATACTCCATTTTAGGGTATCAGGGTAACTACTGAGGGCATGCAGGAGGCTATTCCCTGCTGTTTCTTTACGGAATAGCTTGGTTTGTAAATGCCCAATTACAATCTCTATTTTGGTATCAAGGAACTCAGCTGTTATCCCACTGATGTTACCTGTAATTATGATGTTTTTGGTGTTTACATTGAGTTTGTCAACAAAATTATTGGCTGCCTCATGCAAACCTTTCCAGAAAATGAACAGGTTGTCAATGTACCGCAGCCACATGACAATGTGCTCCATCTCTGCAAAGTTCACTTTATCTTTCCATATTTCATCTTCCCATTACCCCAAGAACAAGTTAGCAAAACTTGGGGCAAAACAGGTCCCCATCGCAGTACTGAGGACCTGTTTATAGAGGGTGTCATTAAAGATAAATATGTTGTTTGTTAAGCAAAAGTTGATCATCTCAAGGATCATCTCTATGTGGGCCTTATATCTTATATCCCTCGTCCTTAAGAAATATTTACATGCTGCTATTCTCTGGTTGTGTTCAATGATTGTGTATAATGAGCTCACGTCCAGGGTCATGAGCAAGAAATCGTCCTCCCAGGTAACATGTTCTAACTTTCCTAGGAAATCTTTAGTGTCTCTAACGTGGGATTTGAGATTTTTAACCTGGTCTCTCAGGAAATAGTCTACGTATTTTGAGACATTCTCCGTAGCGCTACCTTTCGAGGAAACAATGGGTCTCCCTTGGGGGTTTGAGGGATTCTTATGTATCTTGGGGAGGAGGTACAGGGCCGGTAGAATGGGATAATCTCTCTTCAAGAAGCAGTACTCCTCCCACTCCAATAGTCCCTTATTCCTCCAATTCCCAAGTATTTCCCAGATACTTTCCACACTGTCAGAGTAAATTTGTCTTGTAACCTCAATGTAAAACCTTTTGTTCCTAAGTTGGTTGTATGCCTCATTGATGTACATCTGCTTGTCTGGCGCCACTATATTCCCACCCTTGTCAGCTGGACGTATCACAATATCTCCGTCCTCGGACAGTGTTTTCATAGCTTGCCTCTGTAAGGGTGTGAAGTTTTGTGTGTCCTGATTCCTAAACCATTTCTTGGTTCTGAATTTGACAAGATCGTTAGTAACGATCTCATGAAAGGAGTCAATGTTGTTGTGTAGGATAAAAAGTGGAGCGTGGTTTAAAGGGGTTCTAGCAGTCATATCATGGCTAATTTCTAGGTTTTCCAGTATTCTTTCTACCTCCATGTCCCTGTTGTTGTCATCCCTTTCATTTTGCAGTTGGTGCAAGGCTACCAATGTGTCGATATCCCCTATACTAAGATCAGTGTTGGATTCACTACCAGTTCCAATTGTCCTATTCGATTCACCTCGGTTTTTAAGGAGGTGCCACTTTTTAAGTTTTAATTTTCGAATAAATTTAAACATGTCTATACGTGTTTCAGGATAGTTAAAACACATAGTAGGGCAGAATGAGAGTCCAAGACAGAGTGTAGTTTTCTCAATGGCAATCAATTCTCTTTTGGATAAGTTAACAATAGTTCTGTTCACCATTTCTTTATCCATTATGCCGTCGTTTTGGAGCCTCTGGTCGATTTTCCCACATAGCCCCTTCCTCTGCCTCTTCTTCCACCTTTGTCTGACTCTTTTTCTTCTGTCGAAGCTTCTCTTTGGCCTCTTCCACGCCCGCGTCCTCAGCCTCGTCCCCGTTGTCCCTTGGGTTTCACTGTTGGTGTTATTCGGGAATCTTACCGGCCCTTCCGCATGAGCCGATATTCGTCTAAAGAAGTTCCCGGTCTGTTAGAGATTTCAATATCTGACGATTTGTTGAATGATGCGTCAGAGGTTTCAGGTTCACTTTCACTGAGGTCAGAGGTTTCTGACATGGAACTTTCTGATGTTTCGGCCTGTGAGCGTATCTTGTCTGATTGTGATGTGAAGACATGATCGTATTTCTTCTTTTTTTTTTGTCCTCATACATGGCATTCAACAGATGACTTGGTGCATACTAACTGGGATGACCGGCTCTACACCTCTGCCCAGGAAGCCAAGGCCTTATTAAACTATAAATCTGGAAGTATATTCGATCTGTCCGAACTCTAGCAATGTTCAATATGCCTTAATCATTGGACTTTACTATGCCTATGTGTAGTAGTTTCTAGTGATGGGGCACCCTTACACGTCATCACCTGAAATCATATCCCAAATTGGTTTCCACATTTTAATCCGTCTAGGTGATCCTTTAATGCAATCTAACCTACAGGTATTTTTAACAAATTAGATCCATTCTCTTAATGAAGGTGCTGTCTGTGTTACCCATTTTGTGCATATTTCTCTACGTACCATAATTATCAATGCAAATAATAGATGTGCTTGAGAAATATTCGCTATGTAGTTTTTATTACCTTTGTGCCTTATCCCAAAGATAACAAGGTCAAGGCTTACCTGGACTTCAACTCCTAGAGTTGTGGAGGCAAACTCACCCACCTCGTGCCAGAAGATCTGGATTACAAGACACTGCCATAACAGGTGTACGTCATCCGCATTTTCCAACCCGCACTTAGGGCAGTATCCTCTCGTGTTTCCTCCCAGTTTGGCTAGCTTTTTTGGGGACCAATAGGCTCTGTATAGGGTGAAAAGATGATTTCTTCTTAAAGGTGCAGGTCGAATATTTGACCAAAGTGCTGCATATGAAACTTGCCATAAAGTGTGGGTATCCGCATCTGGCATGTCCGTTCTCCATATCTCCTCTGGAGCGGGGAGCTTGCTGTCCTCTGTTTCCACTAGCGTCCAATACCACTTGGACACTTCCTTTTTAAATGCTAGATCTTTCACAAATTCACCCTCCCATTCTGAGTCCAAACTGAGCTGTCGTTCGCTCCAAACCCAATTTGTCAATTGAAGATATTTGAGTTTTGACAAAGTATAGTTTGTTTTTGAGGCAGGTACATCCCAAGGGATGAGAGAATCTCCTTCAATTAATTATCCCCAAGTTGTTAGGCCTGCCCTCAATAAAGGGAGAGCTAGGATATCCGAGAGACATTCTGGAGTACCTGGAGAGTTCCAGATTGGAGCTTTGCTACTGTGATATAATATGCCCATGACTCGTTTAATTTGTACCCAAATGTCACAGGCAGCTATCAACACTTTGAATCTGATTCATTTTTTTAATTTGGGATGACCGTATTTAAATAAGAAAAAATTGCCTTCCCACGGGAAGTTCTTTTTTAGTGCCCGCAGATGTGGCATGGAGTTTAGTGCATTATCTAAAAGAAGATGTCTAGTATTTTTAAAAAAGAAAGCCCAATGATATAGTTTGAAGTCCGGCAAGGTGATTCCCCCATCCACTTTCTTTTTATGTATTTTTTTCCATGCTATTCTCACTGCTTTGTTTTTCCATACAAAGGCGGTCAGGTCACTTTGCAATTTCTGCAACCATTCTGATTTAAAATGTAGTGGTAAAGCATTAAAAATAAATGTAAACTTTGGAAGAATCATCATTTTGATCAAGTTTCTTCTACCCAGTACCGATAATGGTAGATGCATCCATGATTCTAATAAGGTCTTGGTTTCCTGGTCCAGTTTCTTAAAATTAATAAGCGCTATGCTATTCAAGTCTTTGGTTATCCTAATTCCCAAATATCTAATCTCTGGCTTTTCTAGTTGAGAATTTATTGGGCCATTCCAGGTCATGGTTTCCTTTTTATCTTTAGTCACTAGATATCCAGATATGGTGCCAAAGTTTCCCATTAAGTCCATTATGCGTGGCAATGCAGTCCCAAGATTCGGTGTATAGACCATCAAGTCATCTGCGTATAGAGATGTTTTTATTTCCCAGTCTAAGTATCTAAATGGCATAATCCCAGTGTCAGATCTTATTCTTCTGGCCAACGGCTCTATATACATGTTAAATAATAAAGGGGACAAGGGACAACCTTGCTGCGTCCCACGTCCTATCTTGGTTTTGGGTGAGAGTACACCATTTACCACTATCCTTGCTGTTGGTGATTCATAAATTGATTTTATAGTATTTAAAAAGTTGTCCCCCAGGTTATTTAGTTTTATAACTCTATATAAGTATTGCCAGTTTACTCTATCGAATGCTTTAGCAGCATCTATCATTATAACCGTTAGTGGTATTTTTATAGTAGTAGCTATATCAATGGCTGTAACTAATTCATGTGTTAGATCCTTCAACTGTCTATTTTTCATAAAGCTCTTTTGGCTTGGATGTACAATACTCCCCAATGTCCTGCCCAATCTTATTGCTAAAATTTGTGTAAATATTTTATAATCACTATTTAATAATGAAATTGGCCTATATGACTCACATTTTAGTGAGTCTTTCCCAGGCTTTAATATCAAAGTGATTACAGCCTCGTACCATGAAGGTGGAATGGGAGCTTGGTGGCTATATATGCTATTAAATAGCTTATGTAAAACTTCGTCCTGCAGCTTTTCCCCTCTTTAAATTAGAGATTGCTTTTTCTATCTCTAGGATAGTGATTTTCTGATTTAACATTTCTTGCTGGTCAGTATTTATGCCAGGTAGGGGATCCTGATTCAACCACTGATCTAAGTCTAATTGTGAGTCTCTTTCCTCTTCCGTTTACAACTCTTGAAAGAAGTTGCCAAATGCCTTGCCTATGCTGACGTTGTCCTAGCATGGTTTGTGGGTGCCATCTTCTTGTATTTTTCTGATCTCGCCTCTCAACTGGTTGTTTTACCTTCCATGCGAGGAGTTTCCCACAACCTTCCCCATATTCATAATGGGCCAGTTTACAGGTTTCCCATCGTTCTTTAATCTTCCCTTCCAGGTATTCTACCAGTTGTGCTTTAGCCTCATTTAGCTTGTTCTGCAGTTCTAGTGTTTTGGCGACGTTTCGACAACTTGCAAGATTTTCCTGTGCTGTTTTAATCTTTACTTCATATGTTTTAATTTTTCCCCCTTCTTTTCTTTAAAAAGCAGCATGACTTATCAGTCTCCCCCGTAGATAGGCTTTGAAAGTGTCCCAGACTACGTGTGGTGCTGCCGAATTTAAGTTAATCTCAAAGAATTCAGTCACTTCTTCCTTTTATGCAGTCACCACTTCATGTTTGCCCAAGAGTGTTCTATCTAGGGTCCATCTGTGTTCTATTGCGTTACCCCTCGTGGACATTTCTAGCCTCACTGCTGCGTGGTCTGACAAATGTTCTGGTTGATGTGTAACCCTGATGTTGTTCTCTCTTAATCTCTCACTCATGTAAATTCTTTTTTATTGCCTACATTGAGCCTCCATATGTCCACTAAACCTAGGTTCTTTAACAATTGGTGAACACTCTTTCTCATTTTTGGTGCGCTTATGGTATGTTGTGAAGACGATCTGTCAAGTTGTGGGTTCATTAAAATATTAAAGTCTCCTGCCATAATTATGTTGTTTTTAGTTTCTAATAAATGTCTATATAATTCATTTAGAGGGGAAGGGTCGTCTACATTAGGACCATAGTATCCTACCAACGTGAGACCTAATTCATCTATTTTGATGTTCACAATAACCCATCTGCCCCCTTTGTCTGTTTTATGATCCTCTATTTTAACATTTGCCTGTTTTTGTAATAATATGGCCACTCCCTTAACATTACACGATTGCGTAGTGCATACCATATGTATTATCCATTTGTTTGGTTTAAGAATGTTTCCCCATTCCTCTTCCCGTAGGTGTGTTTCTTGCAGTATAATTATGTCATTATCAGACAGTTTAATTAATTCTAGGATCTTTCTCCTTCTTTTATTTACTCTCAACCCATTAACATTCCAAGATATCATTTTAAGATTATTCATTTTCTTCTCCCCCTTGTCCTCGCTCTTGATGTTTAAGGCCTTTTTTGTGCTGTCTAATTATGCCATGAGTGAGGGTTTAAAGAAAAAAAAAACCCTAATGCTCCCCACCCAGTGCTGCTAATTACAAGTGAAAGTGTGCGTTCCTCTCGTTGGGACCCACCTCCCTCCCTAGGGAACCCTCCCTTCTTCCATTTGGGGTGTCACATTGCACCCCTTGAAACTCTGACGTTCCTTACTTTTCTTGAAACTAATGTGTGTCCTTTTGACTTTTTATGTGATCTGTTAGGTTCTCGACCTCTTTAGCTTCCCTGAAGTTGTGCATTTTATTCTTCCACATAACTTTCAAGGTGGCTGGGTATTTTAATTGCGCCGTTGCCCCTAGAGACTCAAGGGTTTTGATGTGTTTTCCTCACTCCCATTGCCGAGTTAATGTAGTGTTGGCTATATCTGATCTTATAGAATAGGACCAGTCATCTTTTTGGAATACCTTTGCTTTAAGGGCTCCTGACAGTTTTGCCTCTTTGATGACGTAGGTGTGAAAGTTCACTAATATTTTCCTTGGTTTGTCCCTTTTTGGGACCCGTCTAAAGGGATCCCTATGGGCTCTCTGTATGTCTTGTTCAAGGTCCCAGATTTGAAATTAAGGCATGACCTCCTTAATGATAGTCACCACAAAGTCTTTCAGGTCCCCCTTCTCTAGGCCTTCTGGGACATTCAAGAGCCTTAAATTATTACGTCTGGAATTATTTTCTAACACTTCTAACTTGTCCTTAACCTCTTTCTCACTGTTTTTTAATATTTTAATTTCCTTTTGAGTGTTCTTTACCTCCTCTTGTAGCCCCTCGAACGCTATCTCCATTGTTGTCAATCTTGCTGTTATATCAGCAATTTTAATTTCCAAATTCGCGCATGACTCCTGTATTTTCATTTGGTTATTTTCCGATATGGAGAATTTATCTTTTATTTCCTTGGAGAGTTGTGTTAGTATTGAGCTTATATCTACAGGGTTTTCCTTTGTTTGTCCGTCTGAAAGGCCTTCTGTGTATGTGTTCGTTTTGGAGGTGTTTAAGTTGTGTTCACTTTCAATTGAGATGCATGACAATGTTCCTCCAAGGGAGTACCTGTGTCATCTACATCATCTATATCATCTACATCATGTTGTTCTAATATAGAATATCTGTTTGAGGTAGTTAGGCTGGTTTCAGCTATCTGCTTTTCCGCCACTGTAGTTGCCATGGTATCTGTAGTGATTTTAGCAGATCGAATCCTCAGTGATGTTGATATATTTGAAGGTTCTGCTTCTTTTAATTTAAAAAACGATCTTAGGGATGGAGTAACTCTCGGATTCCCTGTGTAGTTTTTATTCCGTCTTGTGGTTTTCTTTGGTTTCTCTATGTTATCTTTTTGTTGGGTTAAAGATTTTGATGTTACCATGAAAGGTGAGACTCAAGTTAGTTTTGCTCCACCAGCTTTCCCACTATTCTTGTCGGTGCTCCCTTCTCAAATTTGTGTTTCCATGTGTGAAACCCACTTTAAAAGGAACATCTTTATAATTGTTGTTAGGTGTCCTATTGGTCAATTCTGATGTTTCAGGGGTTGCTTCACAACTTATTTTAGCATTTGCTGTCCTATCTATCCTATCTGTGCTGCCTTGTTGTGACTGATCCAGTGCCTTCTCTTCCCCCTCTATTTCACCAGGTCCAGAGGTGGATTTGTTTTTCTTTTTGGAGTTGACTCTGCCTCCTATTTTTGGGGTCATATGGCAGCCCACACAGTGCCTAGAATACTTCCCTTTACTGATATTTTGGGAGGTTATGATTGCTCCCAGACTATCCTCTCCCCTGACTGGGCTGTTAGGTAGCACACTCTTCTGCCCTCTCACCTTCTCTCCTTCTCTTTCCCACTTGAGCGTAGCCTCCCGCTCCTGACCTCGCGTCTGAGTCCGATCTGCTCTCAGTCCGCCTCCTCCTCCGCAGGTCTCTCCGCTTACTCTGTCTCTCGTAACCTGGAAGGAAACACGCACTGCTGAGAGCCGGCCCCTCCACAGCAGCCGGGCCGCACGCCACCACATCAGACCGGGTGTATCCGCAGTCGCGTAGTCTCCTTGCTCCACCACCGCTGCTGCACCAGGATCAGGGAAAATCACTCGCGCCACCATGAGCCGCCACCATAAGCCGCCCTCCACGCTCACGCAGTCTTTGTTTAGTTTTGGCTTTACTGCGTGTTTATCTGAGCATTTTTGTTCACCACCAGGGGAAAAACCATCCAATATTTAATATAGCAAATGTGGAGTTTGAACCCAGTATTTCTGCAATATTTCAACAGCTTGTCTGTGGTATTATGTTAGGAACGCCGGAGCTCCACGACCGTGCTTCCTAGCTGGCCTCCATGTTCCCTCACCTCCAACAACCATTGATCATATTTCTTACTGAAAGTTAAAATTCTACCACTTTCATAGCCCTCACAATCACGGTGAAGTTTCCATTGTTTTCATTTTTTGATATCATCTTTGTGGTTGTTGACTCTAATTTTGATGATGTCAATCTCTTTTTTGTAGGCAGCCTGCTCCATAGTTTTTTCCAATTCTTCCTTGATAGCTTTTATATCCTGTAGTCATTTTTCAGGGTCAATCCAGGCGTATTTCACTAAGATTTCCAACATTAGTCTTGAACTCATCGCTGAGTTCTGTTATGTTATGTTAATTTATGTTATGGTAATTTACTCTTGTATAGCGCATATATACCGACAGGTCTCATAGCGCTCTGACAAAGGAAGAAACATAATCAGCGGAGCGGACCAGGTCCTCAGGTACTGGAGGGCCTTGCAACCATGTCCAAAGCTTCTCTGAAAAGGAAGGTTTTTAGTTTTTTTCGGATGGGTAGAAGTCTGGGTTCTTTCCGTAGCTTTCCGTGCAACTGATTCCAGAGTTGTGGCAGAAGGACCGAGAAAGTTCTCCCTCCTTTGGCTGTGGTGTTAAAACGTGGGCAGATTAGTCTGCCGGCTTCCGCTGAGCGCAGCGCGCGTCCAGGCACGTATTTGAGTACCCGTTCTTTTATGTACTCTGGGGCGTGTCCGTAAAGAGCTTTGTGGGTGATACACAATCCCTTGAACTTAGCTCTTTGCCTAATGGGCAGCCAGTGTAATTCACTCAGCAGGGGGGTGGCATGAGTTCTTCTGGGCAATCTAAAAATAAGCCTGGCTGCGTCATTCAGTACTATCTGCAGTTTGTTAGTGAGTTTCTGGGGTAACCCAACATACAGCGTGTTACCATAGTCGAGTCTTGAGACAATAGTTGCTGCTACAATCGTTTTCATAGTTCTATGCCCATTCTTCAAGCATTTTTGGGTTAGGTGATTCGTAGGTGGGTATCGTGTATATTCTTAGACCTCTCGACACCATGCCTTTGTCCACATAGTCTTGTAGGGACGTGGCTTCCCACCACTTGGCTATTTCTGATTTCCATAGTTTTTTTTAGTTTTTTTTAGTTTTTCTTCAGTGCTTTTGTTAGTATTCTTTTTTTCGATATGTTTTGAAAATGCGCCCTGTGCCCTGGCTAGTAACAATTGCGCTGCTGCCCTTCTTTCAGTGTCCTCCTCCATTGTGTTACCAATTTACAAAGTTCCTGAGACGCTAGTACTATGACCCAAGTCACTGTGATTGTCCACCCAAAATAATTTCGGGTTCCTTCTGCCGCTCCTCTTAAATACACCTTAAGAAAATCAATGCAGTGTCGCCTTGCAAAGATTAACTCTATCTTGGCATAAGGGAAAGCAACCACCAACCCATACCCTGTTGATGTTGAGATACAATGTGCCGCCTCCGCTGCTCACCGATCCCCCCACACAAACAGGTTACGGGTAATGGCGTTTACCTCCAAGACGTTCAGTTGCACTTCTCGCTGGAATAGCAGGTCTTGCAATCCTTGCCACGGAGCGCCCGGTCTGTCAAACAGATATGCATCCACACGCTTCTTCCCAGACCATGGACCCTTGGAAGGTGGTGCGTACACCGACGAAGCCCATCGGCCAATAATGTCCAACAAAGTAGATCCCACCACAGGAGCACAAGCATCATGTATGCTTAACCATTTATCACATGGGTATGGCATTGGAACTGGGTGTGCATGTGGCACTCGTTTCTTTTTACAGCCCACTTGGGTGCAATTTAGTTAAGGCCAGGTGCAAGCCAGTAAACTTTCCTGAGCATTATTTCCCTTGTCGTGTGGATTTGTCCTGAGAGTGCGTGTACTCCCGTGGTGGAATCTACTTTGTTGGATATATATATATATATAATGTATCCAGGCTGGCCCAGGGTAGACGTCTGCTCTCTCGAGTTACGGGGTGGTGCGTTCTTGACCGGCAGAGCCACGCCGGTAAATCTAAATAGTTTATCACTATACAGTGAAAGTAAAGAACGCACTCAATTATGAAGTGAATGGCGGTTTATTTAATAGCTGCCCTGCCCCTATGGAAGCTATTAAATAAACCGCCATTCACTTCATAATTGAGAGTGCGTTCTTTACTTTCACTGTATAGTGATAAACTATTTATATATATATATATATATATATAAACATATATATATTTATATACATATATATATAATATAATTATCTTTATATATATATATATATATATATATATATATATATATATATATATATACAGAGAGAGAGAGAAAGAGAGGAGAGAGATTTTTTAATGTTTATATAATTTTAAAATTATAAAATAAATTAAAATGAATAGTTTATTAATTGTTTTAATGTAAATATATATTAATTACTATGCATGTGTGTTTACATTTTTTGTTAAGTTTATTTGTTCTATTTGTTAAAATGTATATTAAATCTACTTTCTTTTTTATATTAATTCTATTATTTAACATATTTAATGTTTATTATTTTATTTTATATACATATAAAAATCGATATTTTGTGCAAGTATATTTTTGACATCGATATTTTTGTTTCAATATTTTGGTACTTACCTGTTCAAGTATAGGGAGTCAATATTGTTGCATTTTATATTTTTTCATCTATATTTTTTACATCGATATTCTGTCAGTGAACCCATCAGTTTGATGCATGCCTCTAAACCCAATTCTATGGCAGGACCCAAGGCTCTGATTATGCTTCTCAATCTTCAGTACTCGTAAAAAACGAACGCAGCTTAACCCCCTGTTATTACAGCCTGGGGAGAAGCGGCTCCAGCAATACAGTCAGAAGCTTCTGAGCGTGTGTAGAGCTCAGGCACGCTTCCCTAGAGCAACCTGTCTCCCGGGCAGGGCTGCCACCTGTAGTGCAGCTGCTCGAGAAGCTTGCTGGTGGAAACGAAAGAAAAGCAAAACGGTTTAGCAGCAAACACCGAGGGGAAAACTTCATCAAATAAAAAGAATAATGAATGATGAAATAGCTACCTACGAGGTGCAGAACGCAAAGAAAGAGGCAGGAAGATGGTGCCTCTCTATTTTGTATATGATGACCACTGTTGATTGGTGGGTTTGTTAGAGGCATGGTTCAAAGCATCTTGGGAAATGTAGAATATTGTGTTTACTGTTTTTTCATTGGCTGATGTTTTTTTTTACGAGTAGTAAAGATTGAGAAGCATAATTTTCACCTCTGTGTCCTTACTAGAATCTAAAATTCTTGTCGCAAGTGCCAGAAAATATTCTATTCCTTGTTAAACAGAAAGCTGCCTAAGAAGTGAATTACCACTGACAGCCCCCTCACCTGCTGCCATTATTTCCTTCTAGAATGGCTGCCTTGCTCATGAAATGGACTTATCTATGGCTTTTGGCACTAGTTTTGAAAGCTTCTTATTGTTCATCTTCCATAGATTTTATATCACCACTCTCCTGGCTCCCTCAGCCACCCAGTTTTATTATCCTGAAAATCTACTGTGCATGCCTTTGATTCTTTTGAGCTCTCTCTTTTGCACCTGCTAACCTCCTCATAAGATGCCCTGCATACAGCTTCAGTGAAGCCTTTCCGTGGTGCCTGCTATTTACCCTTTACTATCTTCTTCCTGCATGCTCTACTGGGGGGAAAAGTCTGACATTCTCTGTCCTTATGGGACTCGGCATTCCTGGCACTCATTCAAGTATGTAGTGTAGTAGGGGATCTGTCTATAGGACCTGCTTGAACACTACACTGCAGCACTCAAAGGACTTATTCAGAACCAACCTGGAGTCTATACATTAAGGCAGGCCATGATGGTGAAGGTGTTGAAGATGGACCTCAGTAAACGGTCCAGTCTTACACCCTACATCCACACCAACTGGGCAGTGCCCTTATGAAATTTCATGGCCTCAAAGAAGTTGCATGGGTGGGGGTCATGCTTAGGGTCCCACAGTTTAACATAGCTCTACATGGATTATCAAACTGGGCACAGACTGGTATCCTCTGCAATACATTGGTGGCCTTGTGACAGTAAGTTCCAATTTTCTGGATGGATTTTTCCGGATGGGATCCAGTCGGCCATGCTGGGTGGCCTCACTGGGTGAATCGAATCCAGAAACAAATGAGAGAGCCATGTTCTTGACTAGTACATAATCTACCTGCCATCTCTACCCGACAGAAACTATACAATCTTGGACATAAAGTGCTCAGATTTGTCATGGTTTCTTTTGGAATGTGGCATAGCCTGCCCGTCTGTGACTCCCAAATGTATGCTGTGCTCTGGACCTGGACATGCTTAGCTTGAGGAATGGGAGGAGCTAAAAGGAAATAAACTGATACCCAGCCTGGTGCTTGTAGAGAACTAGGTGGCATATTTTCTATGAAATGGCTCAGTGCTGCACTGCTAGCGATTTGACTGCGCCGTGTTGCATCATTTAAAAAGCACGGGCATGCACTGTAATTACAAAATATGGTGCACCCCTGTCCTCTCCCCTGGCACACAATCAGCAGCCATGCGCCAAAGCAGGCCCTTTTGCACTATAATGCAAGGATGCGTGCTTTGCTGGAAGGATTGTTTGTGAGGAAAGGACATCTTCCTGCACAAAAACAATCATTAATGACGTTTTGCTCCTTGAATGTGTGCTGCAGAATGCAGCACACTAGAACACAAAATGAGGAGAAATAAAAGTATTTCTCCTTGTTGCACCACTTTAACGCCTCCCCTTGAAAGGCATTAGTTTTTGGCCTTGCCTCAGATTTACGAATCCTTGTAAATATGGGGCAGTGTCAAAAAAAGCCATGGCTGTTGTATAGGAACACCCACAGCAACACCCATGGAATGCCCCTTTCATGCAGCGTAATGCCTGAAAGGGATCCATATTTACAAGGCCATGTGGCTTTGGGTGCCCTTGTTCATATGGGGCAGCACACAACGCCACTGCAGCGTCAAAAAAAGTGATGCTCCAGTGGGGCCAGGGGCTTGTAAATATGCCCCACGGTATTCCAAAAGTCGAAGCATTGACCAATGTCCAACAGGTAAAGACAACACATGGCCCGCTTCTGTTTCAAACCTCGAAAACATGTTCCAGTGTCTGCTTTTGGAAAGCAAACTGTCCATCAAATCGGAGAATTTGTCAACCTTTAATCTAAATCAACCGTGGACCTTTGAATCACTTAACATAGAATATAGGGGAGGTGGGAGCTGGGCTAGCAAGGGTTAAGGGACAGGGTGCTATGTAAACATTCCCGGGAGAATAGTACAGAAATGTTGCCCTGGTGCAAACAGGACAAATCCTTGTGCACTGTAGTGGAGCACATGGTGTATGCAGCAAAGGGAGCACGACACATGTTAACTTCACACTTTTTATGCTTAGCTAGTATAATAAGTACAGAAAATCAAATGTTCATCTTTTCAAATGGGTTTCATGTTTGAGTAAAAATTTGTTTGTTCCGCTTTTTATTACATAAGCAACAAAAATCCAAAATCTAAAATTAGTTTGATTTTTTCTTTAGAATTGTTTTAGATAGACTAGAAGTTCTTTATTAAAATATTTATAATTTTTTTAAACAAGTGCAAGAATGGTTGCGGTCAGGTTTATGGCAAATGCGACAATAAAATGGGTAAAAAAAAATATTAACAGTACATTTTGCTACATTAATGAAAAGCATTACAAATTAAAAACACAACGTACAATAGATTAAATAATTTTTTACCAAATAAAAAATAGACACTGCACTTACCACCCAACCCACAAAAAATAAGTCTTTTATCTCAGCACCTTCTGAATCTTTTTGAGCTGATACTGACAAGCATTTGATCTGGCAGCCTGTTGCCTTTGTCAATGACTGTTTTGTTTTGCTACGTAATTTGTAAATCGTTGTTGTGGGAGCTGGTAGGTTGTCCCGGATAAAAACATTGGCAAAAAAATCCAAAATATATTTTTGTCTTCAAAAATCACACGTTGGCGTAATAATTCCTGACACTGAAGTGAACTGCTTTGTGTTCGGATGTGGTTCTTGTCAAAGAGCAGAATGACATCACCTAAGGTGAAGTACGCAAATGGCTGAAATTGGTCTTCCCATGCTGTATATGTATATATAAAAAATTCAGAAAAAGGGGGGGGGGGGGATAGAGGTTTTTTAAGCTAGGTCCACCCTCTTTATGCAATAGTAAACCTGAAACCCGAGGTGTCGGGTAAAGAACCATGCCGAAACAGGAAGGAGATTTTCACTCAGTTTGAGTTAGAAAATCAGCAAGAAAGATTTTTTTTTCTTTCTTGAGTCCCCTCACTCACCAGGGTTTCCCCTTGGTGACATGCTTCATCATAGGGGCCATCCCACAAGGACCCCCAGGGCAAAAAACAAGCATTTTTTTTATTTAAAAAAAATCGGTGAGATGCGGATCTGCGGATCCGGCCGCGAAAATAAAAAAAAATGAAGCGTGGCCTTCAGTGCTTTGTTTAATTGAAGCCCCCGGGTGGGCCAGGTCCGAGGGGCAGAAAAAAAATGTGTGGGGGACCGCAGCCCCAGGGACCGCCCCCCCAGGGCTTGTTTTTTTAAAGTTGGTCACCCCGCAGCCCCGGGGACCGCCACCCCCTGGGGCTTGTTTTTTTAAAGTTGGGGGGGCTTAGCACCGAGGACCGCCGCCCCCGGGGCTCTCAGTAATTATAATTGCGGGGGCACACTGCCCCCCACCACCTCCCTGGGGCTGTTCAGATGTTGCGAGGGGGGCCGCGCGGCCCCCCTCCTGGAGCCTGTGGTGGCCCTGGGGACCGCCACCCCCAGGGCCGGCTCCTGCAGTGTGCCGGGGTGCTCACCCCCAGGACACTGCTGTTTGCTATGGCAGGGCAGGAGCCTCGCGGCTCCCGCCCGGTCATAGCAAACTCTGGTTTGGATTTTTGAAGAGAGAAGCAGGAAACCTGCAGGGCTGCCCTGATGTCATCAGTGATGTCACTGACCATGTCATGAGTGATGTAATATGTGACATCATCAGCAGTGTATTGCGGGGGCGCAAGTTATAGTTAGGTGAACTAACTATAACGGGGGAGTTTCTATGGTTTTATACGAGTGAAATGTCCAACTAACAATAACTTTTCCTAAAACCTATGGTTTTTTCAGTGAATTTCTAAGGTTTTTTAAATGCTAATTTTTAACTATAACATGCCTGAAACCTATGGTTTTTTCAGTGAATATATATATTATCTACTGGCGGTCGCCAGTAGATAGTTATAGTTAGGACCGTGTTTCCATAGGAAATCCGCAACATTCTATTTGGAATAACTTTGGCGCCGGTTGACGAATCCTCGCGAAATTTTCAAAATAGGTGGGGCGCTCCGCTCCGCTCCTACCCTGAAAGTCTCGGGGGGATTCGTCAAGCGGGGGCTGAGAAAAAAGGGGTGTCCCAAAACGCGTTTTCCCCATGCAATTTTCCATAAGGACCTTTAGTCCAAGGTACAGCCCGAACGGCTGAACAGAATTACTTGAAATTTGGCAGAGAGGTAGTCCTCAGGTCAGGGAAGTGCCTTTTGCAGGTTTGGTGTCAATCTGTTCAGTAGTTCCTGAGAAAATCAAAAGTAAAATCATATATATATATGTGGGCGGAGCCTAACCACACATCTCATCCTGAGATCTGATTGGCTGTCAGCACTTCATCCAAGAGGTGTTGGCAGCCATCTTGGGACCAATATACATGATAGCACCTCATTAAAAAGAATTGCAGTTAATAGAAGGTTTTAAGACTTTAGTTACATTATAAATCATTTGTTGATGGTACCATACTCATTTTAGGAATTGTGGTATGTTCTAAGGTGATTTCACCATGTGAAAAAGCCTTCTGCTGGGATATCATGATTGAGAGAAAAATATTTTCTCATGCTTTTCCCACAGAGGTTTGGAAGGTGAACTATAAGCTAAACTGAGAGCTTATTTTCTGTAAATTCACATTATCTTTCTCAGTCATGTGAGAATGAAGTCTGACATTCTCAGTAAAACATGTACATCCAACAAGGGCAGAGACTGTCAGTTGATTCCTTTGTGTTCTACTGCAGCTTCCCAGAGTGTTTCAAAGAACAACTAGAGCGCTAACAGTCCTACTTATGATAAACATATGGCACACTTGAAGCCATCTTAATTGGATTAAAGTGGTAACTCTTAAAACATTTAATTTAAAAAGGAACAAAATGAGGGGGTTCATTTTTCCATAAAAAGTATGATTAGTGCTGCAGAAAGAAAAATTAGGGCACATTTTGAGTGAGTTCTCAAATCCTCTTCTATTTCATTAAAAAATTCTGACATGCAGACTGAAACATGCACTTTCAATACCAGCAGCAGTTTTCCCTGGTGAGCAGTAGCTTTACTACAGTGATCTAATGAGCAAAAAGAGTGCTAACATTCTGAATGTATGGCAAATGTGTGACACATCTGAATGCCTTCTTGATGGAATCAAAGTAAAAAACTGAAAGTATTTCCTACTGAGGAGACTGCAGTAAATGAGGAAATTAGGAAACTTCATAACAAATAAGTCTCCCAAGATGGCCACCAGAGACAAAAGAGCCCAAATGTAGCCCAAATATCACCCAGATGTAGCCCAAGTATAGCCCAATGACAGAATGTCCCAGAGTGTTCTTAAAAACGCTTACAGAGCGCTTACTGTCTTCATTATGACAAAAGTATGGCACACCTGAAGCCATATTGATTGGAATAAACTGGTAACACTTAAAACATTTAATTTAAAAAGGAACACAATGAGGGGGTTCATTTTGCCATAGAAATTATGATTAATGCTGAAGAAAGAAATTGAGGGCACATTTTGAGTGACTTCTCAAATCCTCTTCTATTTCATAAAAAAATTCTGACATGCAGACTGAAACATGCACTTTTAATACCAGGAGCAGACTTCCATGGTGAACAGTAGTTTTACTACAGTGATCTAATGAGCAACTAGAGTGCTAACATTCAGAATTTATGGAAAATGTGTGACATATCTGAATACTTTCATGATGGAATCAAAGTAAAAAACTGAAAGCATTTCCTACTGAGGAGACTGCAGTACATGAGGAAATTAGGAAACTTCATAACAAATAAATCTCCCAAGATGCCCACCGGAGACAAAAGAGCCCAAATGTGGCCTAAAAGCACCCAGATGTAGCCCAAATATAGCCCAATGACAGAAGTGTGCAAAACACTTATTATTTTGTGTTTTTGCAGTGTTATATAGTGCAGACTTGTCAGGTATTGGAGTGCTTTACATGAGCATTGGTTACATCACACAAGAACAAATTCATTTTGGTTGTAGACATGGGGAGACTAAGTGATTTGACCAGAATCACAGAATGTCGAGCTGAAGCAGAAACTCCAACCTGGTTCCCCAGTTGCAAAGTCTGCAGTTCTGGAAGTAACACCACATCCTCTCCCCTAAGTGCAACATTTAATCAAGTGGTCAACTGGATAAAAAAACATAAAGATAACAAATAATTTAAAAGTGCTTTGTCGCTATTTGAAAACTCAGAAAATATGTCCTTATTTTAGTCTTTTAGAGCACTAACCATAATTTTGATGCCAATAAGACCCTCTCATATATGTAATTTCTAAAGGAAATGCTCTAGGTATTACAGTTTTGATTACATCAAGATGACGTCAGGCATTCCACACTTTTGTACTAAATATAGAATGTTAGCAATCTAGTTGTTCATTAGGATACTGTTGAGAGGCAGAGGCCAGGGGCACGGACTCTGAAAACTGAAGGCAGGTAGGAGGGTGCAAAGGCAACAATTTAACCACACTGAGCAGGCAGGAAGGGCCGTGGCAGCACAACAGACTATGGAGGGCAGTGGAAAGGGGGGCAGGGGCAACAAACCAACAATTCAGGACTTGCAAGAGAGGCTGTGGCAATGTAATAGACCATTGTGGGCAGAAGGAAGAGGCAATGGTAGTACAATCATACATGCCAACAGACCCGATTCAGCCAGGAAACTTCCAATGTTTTTAAGCTCAAATGGGCTTTATTTGATCTTTCTCCTGTCTACAATCTCCTCTTTTTCAATGTAACTCAAAGGGGAAAATCAATACCCCAGTTTTTTTTCAAAATCTCCCTCTTACCAAGTTCAAAATGTTCGCAAGCATGGTACATTGGATCATGGAAGGAAATGGGGTAGGGACATGGACTTGGATAACAGAGGACAGGAGGGACATGGAGAGGTGCACCAAACTGACCCTGCAGGGCAGGCATCAGGGTTTGCAGCAGCACAATACACCACACAGGGCATGCGGGACGGGAGTGCAGCACAACAATCCATAGAAAGCAAGAGGGAGGGGACAGGACCATGCACATGGACAACAGAGAACAGAGGGGCAAGAGGCAATGGTAGCTAGCTGACCATAATGGACAGACAGGAGAGAAAGTTGCAGCATAACAGACCATAAAGGGCAGGAGGGACGGATCAGGGGCATTACAATGGAACAGACAAGCCAGGAGGGAGGGAGTAGGGGTCTGCACATGTAAACAGAGGGCTGGGGGCAAGGGGGCAGGGCAGGAGCAGCAAGATAGCCATGGAGGTCAGGCAGGATGGGCACTAGAAGCAAGACACACCATGAAGAGCAACACTGAGACTGTGATGGCATACACACAGACCATGAAGGGAAGGTGGGAGGGGGTCAGGGGCAGCTAACTGACCACACAGGGAAGGTGGGAGGGGCCATGGCAGCACAGAAGACCATGCATGGCAAGTGGGAGGGTTAGTGGCAGCACAATGGCTATGATGGGCAAGAAGGAGGGTGCAGGGGCATGCACAAAGGACGATGGAGGATAGAAGGGAGGGTCAGGACCTGTGCACAATGGACCATGTAGGACAGGAGGAAGAGGATAGGGGCATGGCATGTGGACAGGCAGGGTGGAGGTGGCAGGGACAGGTTACAGTCATCTGACAATGCTAGGCAGGTGGGAGGGGAGTGGCAGCTCAACAGAACACTCAGAGTAGATAGGAGTGGCAGGTCCATGGGACATGGTGGGCAAAAAGGATGGAGCAGGGGCATGCACAAAGACATCGGAGGGCAGGGGGAAGGAGAATAGGGGCAGCAAGAGTTTAAGCAGGAGGTCAATGATGTGCCATAGAATTGGGCAATGGAGGGCAGGAGGAGTGGACTGGTACATTATACTAAATTGAGGGCAGTGGCAGCACATCAGACCATGCATGGCAGGAGGGAGGAGGCTAGTCCATGGATTCACACAACAGAGGATAGGGAGGAGGGGGATGGGGCAGCAAGCTAACTGTTCAGAGAAGGCGGGTATTAGGAACTTTATTGTTTTTAAAACGTGTGTCTGTGCGAACTACTTAAAATATGAACAAGTATGCAGCATAATCTCACTTTTATTCAGGAAGAAGAGGACGTTTGTGACTGTGACTCCGGGCTCACTTGGCAGAAACACCCCCTGACCCTCCACCCCTATCGCAAAATGTAATGCCCGTGAAAAGGGTAGGTGAACACAGTGTTATATAGAACATAGTCCTGAGAGCACGATTGAAAATTAAAACTAGATATAGTGTATGGTATAAACTATGCACCAAAAAGTGTGATATAAGATGAACCGGGCGTGAAATATAATATGCAATACATTGTGCGCAATTACAGATTCATTGGAGAGCGCGAGATAGCACAGGCACTAGCGCGTGCTATGCGATATGCGCCTTGGAGTGTAATATGCACAGGGCAGTGTTGTGTAACCTAACTAGTCTCTAAAGTTGTAATATAAAATATGTGCTGGGGAGTGTAACGTTGCATATGCACTGTGACAAAGATATGGATCCCAGATTGTAATATGTGTGGCATAGCACTGTGCGTTATAACATAGGCATCGAGGAAGGCACGTTAGATGGGGCAATATAACCCGTGCGAAGACAAGTGTGGCATGACATATTCACGGGGTGGTGTTACAGTGCACATGGGCTAGAGAGTGTCATAGCATATGCACTAGCTAGTGGAATACAACACAGAGGTGTGTGGCACTCAGCAGGCAATGGTGGGTGTAACACAGCATTGGGCTCTGCCAGGAGCGCGCTGTGACTCTCAAGTGATGCTCGTCCCCTTTCCAGAGAGTAAAATAAAAAGTATCACACATCCGGCAGTGGATGTGTGTTTTATTAACCGTGAGGGGGGTTTCTTGCATAGTTTTGGTCGAATTTTTGTCGAATCCCCTTTGAATGGCTTGGTGTGCATGTGTATTAAATGTGCCCGTCAATAGCTACCCATGTTTGTATAAATAAACGACAAGGGTGTCTGCCGGGATTAGGCACGGTAGGGCATCAGACATGTCAGAGCTTCACTAGTGGTGTAAATACATTCCACGTGGATTCATTGTATGCATAGTCGCCTTTTAATGAATATTACGCAAATCGTCATGGTGATAGGTACGTACGGTTTGTCCAGCATGTCCTAGGTGTGTCTACAAATATATATTTTTTAAAAATTATAAAAAACAGTGGCCGGCCCTGGGGATTGGGGTAAAAAAAATATAATTAGGAGACAGGCCCTGGGGGATGGGGTCATCAGGGCCAATAAATTAGAATAAGAAGGGGAACCACACAGCCCCCCTTCTTAAAAAATTAAAATAAATAAAAGATTGGCATCGTGCCGGAGGCCACGCTTCCTCCTTGCAGCACTCTGCAAACGCGCCCCCTGGCGAATTGTAAGTTGGGGAATTAATTCCTCTTCAATACTGAGGGTCCCTGAGGGCCAACTAGCCCAACAGGCATCTCCAGTATGCACCAGGGAGCTGCGCTGCAGACAGGTGTTCTGAGGCCAAGCCCCTTTTTACACCTCTCTGCAACGCAGCTCTGTGGTGCTTACTGGAGGTACCTAGTGGTCTAGTTTGACCCTAGGGACCCTTAGGATTCAAGGGGACTTAATCTCTCAACTTAGAACAGCCACAGGGCGCGTTTACACAGTGGTGAAGGGAGGGGAAGGGGCCTGAGGTGACGTGTGCAAACACGCACTATGGCACGTTTTAAATTGGGGATATAATTTCCCTTCAATACTGAGGGCCCCTGGGGGCTAACTAGCCCACCAAGTGCTTCCAGTAAGTGCCACTGAGCTACATTGCAGAGAGGTGGTCCAAGCCGTGCCACTTTTTACACCTCTCTGCAACGCAGCTCTGTGGCACTTACTGGAGGTACCTAGTGGGCTAGTTGGACCCTAGGGACCCTCAGGATTCAAATGAACTTAATCTCCCAACTAAAAACGGATACAGGGCGTGTTTACACAGTGGTGAAGGGAGGGGACGTGGCCTGAGTTAACGTGTGCAAAAACGCCCTGTGGCCTGTTTTAAGAGGTAGTTTTAATCCCCCTGCCCTAATATATACTAGGGGATTACAGAGGAGGTCATGCTAATCACAGGGGGACCCCAACGCATAATGTTCCCTAGTGTATGTAGGTGTTTTCACTGTATTCTAAGTGTCTTTTAACATAGCACTGGCTCTAGGACTGGTTAGTCATACTCAGTTACCACCAGTATCCGTCTGAAAAAGTTGAGGGTACAGGATGATTTTGCAACAAGGCTTCTTTCTGCTCTTCTTTTTGTTCTTTCTGCACGTTATCCTTCTTCCTGCACTTTTCTTCGTCTTTGAGGACATCTGTTGCTTCTTTCTGCACTTCTTTTTTTTCTTTCTGTGCATTTTTTTCTTCTTTCTTGACATGTCCTATCTCTGTAGGCATAGTTAGAAATTAGCATTTAAAAAACCTTTGAAATTCACAGAAAAAACCATAGGTTTCAGGCACGTTATAGTTAGGAATTAGCATTTAAAAAACCTCAGAAATTCACTGAAAAAACCATAGGTTTCAGGGGTGTTATAGTTAGCTGGACTTTTCACTTGTACAAAACCATTGAAATACCCCCGTTATAGTTAGTTCAGCTAACTATAACTTGCACGCCCGCAATGCACTGCTGATGACGTCACATATTACATCACTCATGACATGGTCAGTGACATCACTCATGACATCACTGATGACATCTCAAATGACATCACTGATGACATCAATGATGACATCATCCTTGTAATAGAGTGGCAGACCTCCTCTCACCCTAATATAACCTTTGATACACACATTCAAAAATAGAGACTAAAATTTTCAAAACAATGGACATACCAATACCAGTTACAACAACCTCTTCAGTAATTCTAAGATCCACATACACATCCACTCATTCACCAACAGTCCTATACAGTCACTCATACATGTACTCACTCATCATATGTACTCATACACCTATACATCCTGTTACACAATGCCACTCATCCATAGAGTTACTCACACACATAGTCACTCATGCTAATAAAGAATCAAACATACATTTACTTGCATATACACTTATACACACACCACCACACTTACTTCTACGGAAACTTACACATACTTAGTCTTTTAAACAATCACTTATAGAAACACATACTTATTCATACAGGAATTCTTTCAATCTCTCACTCTCACATACACTCACTTATATACACCAATAGTCACATATACTAGTTTAAAACATATGTAGTTACTCATAAAGATACTATTGAGACAGTCATTCACTCACTAACACACCCATACACACACTCATCCACCCATACAGTCCTGCACACATGCTGTCTTCAACACATACAAACAGTGAGTCACTCATTCATGCACCTATGCAGTACGTAATACCCTCCACCGAACCATGCAGACACTCAGACTGATACTCAAAAAACCAACTAATAACCTATATAGACACCCATGTAGCTACTCACCAACCCATGCAGCCACTTAAACACAAAGTGAGAGACTGTTACAGATATTTACATATTTAAACATTACTCACTAAGCCATGTATTCACTATGATACACTTAATCAGTCAGTTACACAATCAATTTTTCAAAAACAAATCATCCATTTAGACACTTATATACCCATTTATTCTTCCATCGACCTTGAGATATACATATATAAAACATATTTAATTTTCAGAAAAACACCCATTCACTGGATGATGTCATCAGTGATGTCATCAGTGATGTCATTTGAGATGTCATCAGTGATGTCATCATGAGTGATGTCACTGACCATGTCATGAGTGATGTAATATGTGACGTCATCAGCAGTGCATTGCGGGAGTGATAGTTAGCTGAACTAACTATAACGGGGGAATTTCAATGGTTTTGTACAAGTGAGAAGTCCAGCTAACTATAACACCCCTGAAACCTATGGTTTTTTCAGTGAATATATATATATATATATATATATATATATATATATATATTATCTACTGGCGGTCGCCAGTAGATAGTTATAGTTAGGACTGTGTTTCCATAGGAAATCTCAAAATTCTATTTTGAATAACTTTGGCGCCGGTTGACGAATCCTCGCAAAAATTCCAAAACTAATGGGGCGCTCCGCTCCGCTCCTCCCCTGAAAGTCTCAGGGTGATTCGTCAGGCGGGGGCTGAGAAAAAAGGGGGGTCCCAAAACGCGTTTTCCCATGCATTTTTCCATAGGACCTTTAGTCGAAGGTACAGCCCGATTGGCTGAACAGAATTACTTGAAATTTGGCAGAGAAGTAGTCCTGAGGCCAGGGAAGTGCCTTTTGCAGGTTTGGTGTCAATCTGTTCAGTAGTTCCTGAGAAAATAGCATTTAAAAGCATATAAATATCTATAAGCGCGTACCGTGCGCGCACCGTAAGCGTACGGTGCGTGCACCCTAACGTGCACGAGCGAAATTCTGATTGGTTGTTATATGTCTGTAAACATTCGCATCGGTCGAAATCAGGAAGTGTCGGCCGCCATTTTGTCTGTCACACTGAAAAGGAAAGGTGAAGAACGTGAAAAGGGGGCAGGGTAGGGAGTTCCTGACCCCCTAGCATTTGTCAGGGGGTCACAGTGGGACCCCGAAGGGCAAAAAAAAAGATTTTGATTTTTTTTTAAAAATTCGCCGAGCGCTCACGTCAAATTTAAAAAAAAAAAAAGATGTAAAAAAGAAGATTAAGTGTTTAGATATTAGGTGGCTCTAAAAAGAGCCGTTGTGTTTATTGAGTGTTTTTTGGTACCTACAAGTAAGTACCGATGCAGAGTCTAAAGTTCAAGAGGAAGACTCTGTTCCCTTCATCATTGAAATGTACACCGTCACCTCTATAAATGCCTTGCATGTTGTAACGCAAGTTGTTGTGGTATATAGAACCCATACCATAGTCTCTGAGGAAAGCAGAAACAGACTTATTGACGTGCTATCTTGCTTTGTCAATCTGCGGGCAATGTTGGTTGGACCAGTTCCACTTTTGCCTTTGGCATTTATTAGAATATACAAAGGCAGTTTGTGGAAAAAGTGACATCAATTGCACAAAGGTGTCCTTAATAAGCATTTCCAGACCTACCCCAGTTAAAGTGCCTAGGTCATTTCCACCACAGTGCACAATAATAAGGTTAGGCTGTGGGAGATGTAGAAAGGTTTTCACCAAAGGCATTAAGTGGTGCCACTTTAACCCTCTCTGACCAATCCATTTAATGTCTACATTTGGCAAAGCAAGATCTTTCACAATACCTCTTTTTTCTGCAAACTTTTCACTCCAGAAGACATAGCTGTGACCTATAATCCGCACTGTGAACATCTTCCAAGGAGATCTGGATGCACTCAGAAGGTGTCTTTCAGTAGAATGGCAATATGAAAAGAAAGATAGATGTAAAATGGAGGCTTAAATACTTTTTTCAAAATAAAAAATAATCATTGGCTGTTTCAGACCATTCAACACTAAAAACTAGGCTGTATGTTTACATGTTTAAAAACATGTTTTGTATTGGTTCAGAAAAATGTGTTCCCACAGAATATTAGTTTGGATTTGCTGTTAGGTTTGAAAAGTCAAGCACTCTTGCTCTTTGGATGTGAAACATTGTGTGCTGAACTTTTGACCTCTCTGCTCACACCAGTGTTGCATGACCTGTTGCTATGGTAGCAGGCAGAAGTCATGTTGGGGGAAGGGATCATTTGGAAAAGGGTTGACATTTGCAACCAATAGAAATGTGTGATTCCATTTGAAAAAATGTGGGAAACACTGTGATTTGAAGTTAACATGTATATGTGTGAAAAAAGAGAGGGAAACATTGCCATTTACTGGTTCTGGTGAGAGGTGTACAGTTCAGAGATTCTGGCTCTGATAATCTGCTGTGTGAGTGGCACATTTCTTTCTCAACTAACTACTCTTAAAGGTGAGTTATGAATTTGAGAGGGGATGTATGTGGTGTAGTTGGATATAACTAATAGAAATGTGATTCTTCTTATAAAGTTGTGTTTTACATTTTATGTGAAGGAAGATATTTAACTGCCTTGAACATGTCAGATATTATGGAGTATGTCTTCACCATAAGTTAAGGTGTACTGGTATCACCCAGGAATACTGTTTTGTGCCTAGAATCACACCATGAGTCTGTGTGCACACAGGAATTCTTCTCAGAGATTTAATTTGTGTTGCTCTTGCTCTGTTAGACTTGCACTCGCAGGAAAGGGGCAGCTTGTTTTCAAGAACTGTGATGGTTAGCATTCAGCAGAAATCACTTTTTCACAAATGAGAGGCAAATGCTAACACATTTGAAATTAGCATGGTACATTTTCCTACCACTTTAAAAGTTGTGTTTTACATTTTATGTTAAGGAAGATATTTAAGTGCCTTGAACATGTCAGATATTATGGAGTATGTCTTCACCATAAGTTAAGGTGTACTGGTATCACCCAGAAATACTGTTTTGTGCCTAGAATCACACCATGAGTCTGTCTGTACACAGGAATTTTTCACAGAGATTTAATTTGTGTTGCTCTTGCTCTGTTAGACTTGCACTCGCAGGAAAGGGGCAGCTTGTTTTCAAGAACTGTGATGGTTAGCATTCAGCAGAAATCACTTTTTCACAAATGAGCGGCAAATGCTAACACATTTGAAATTAGCATGGTACATTTTCCTACCACTTTAAAAGTTGTGTTTTACAATTTATGTTAAGGAAGATATTTAAGTGCCTTGAACATGTCAGATATTATGGAGTATGTCTTTACCATAAGTTAAGTTGTACTGGTATCACCCAGAAATACTGTTTTGTGCCTAGAATCACACCATGAGTCTGTCTGTACACAGGAATTTTTCACAGAGATTTAATTCGTGTTGCTCTTGCTCTGTTAGACTTGCACTCGAAGGAAAGGGGCAGCTTGTTTTCAAGAACTGTGATGGTTAGCATTCAGCAGAAATCACTTTCTCAGAAATGAGAGGCAAATGCAAACACATTTGAAAATAGCATGGTACATTTTCCTACCACTTTAAAAGTTGTGTTTTACATTTTATGTTAAGGAAGATATTTAACTGCCTTGAACATGTCAGATATTATGGAGTATGTCTTCACCATAAGTTAAGGTGTACTGGTATCACCCAGGAATACTGTTTTGTGCCTAGAATCACACCATGAGTCTGTGTGCACACAGGACTTCTTGTTAGAGATTTAATTTGTGTTGCTCTTGCTCTGTGAGACTTGCACTCGCAGGAAAAGGGCAGCTTGTTTTCAAGAACTGTGATGGTTAGCATTCAGCAGAAATCACTTTCTCAGAAATGAGAGGCAAATGCAAACACATTTGAAATTAGCATTGTACATTTTCCTTCCACTCCCGCAATGGGTGAGGTAGATCCTACATGTTCAAAACTCCAATTAACCTTTACCACACATGTACTCTTACATACATCTCTGCAGTCTTCATGCAGTTGTGCAAGCGTCCATGCAGATCTGTGTTGCACCTGACAATACACGGTCTCCAGAAGCACGCTCTTAGCACACAGACAGGTGCTTCTCCTGCACTCTCATGCTTACTATTCAGCTCTGTGTGGTATTTCAGATAGCAGTGTGTAATGCTAACACATTCAACGTCACCAAGGCTCATTTCCTTTGCTCTACTCTAATCACTCACCGTGTAACACATGCTGATGGTCTCAAGTAGCTGTTAGGACATGTACTCTTTTCTGCCTCTCTAAAATATAAGGAAAATGTGTCAGGCTGCCATAGTAATTAACACTTACTCTTCCACAGTAGTAAATGTGCTTTGAAATTGCCAAACCAAAATCGTTTTTTGCCTAGAATCACACCATGAGTCTGTGTGCACACAGGAATTGATGTTAGAGATTTAATATGTGTTGCTCTTGTTCTGTCAGACTTGCAGTTGTAGGAAAGGGACAGGTCATATGATAGGATTTGAAAAGCTCTGAAAAAAAATCGTAATGTATTAAAATTACATAAAGGTATTTTTTTTTTAGTTTCTTTCAGGTATTGCTGAACAACAGTGAAATTAATTAAAGATGCCTATAAAGTCAAGAAAGAGAAAAGAACAGCAACAACATCTATATTTGAAGAAAACTGGACCAAAAAAAATAGTTGAAGAACCTCATGTTGGAAAAAAGAAAAAGTCTTCTGGTAAGCAGACTAAGGATTTTTTTTAAAATATCTTCAAACAAAGAAAAAATTTTAAGAATATATCCACTGCAAATAGTGTTTCAAGTACAAAACAACAACAGAGTCGACAGAAAATACGAAAAGCCAATGTTGAATCAGAAGTAAGAAAGAGTGACTTAACACGAAAAATTGATTTTAAAAACATTCGTAGAAAAATGTTTCAAATAAGAGTGATGTTAAATTTGCTAAAGGATGTGAATAAATATAAGAAGAAAACCGAATTTTATAAAAAAAAGAAATATATTGAAACAATTGATGCTAAGGCTTTGGAAATAAAATGAAAACTATTCATTTTAATTTTGAACAGGATGCGTAGATTAGAAAAATTAGTCAAAGCAATGAAGTCACAAAGCAAAAGGAAAAGAGTAGTGAAAAAAAATAACGTTTGTAAAGTGTTCTTAGGAGAATGGAAGCATAGTTCAAGTACTGAGCCATTTTTTAATGAAGAGAGTTATCTTCAAAGTAATAGTTTGTTGCATGCAGTTGACACCAATGGTTGAGCTTATGAAGTTAAAGATGGTTGTGTAATGGAAAAGGAGAAAATGGTTCCAAGAAATGAGGAAGAAGTGTTAGCTGATGAGGTTATGGGGAGACGTCCTAAAGCCCCAGTGTACACTTGGAATTGTAGTAGTATTTGCACTGTGCGACAGGAATCTATTGATAAATTACGTGACTTCCTAAGAGAATATAGTAAAAAGAGTGTTAAACAGAAGATTAAGATGCTTCAAAGACTAGACCCATGCAGAGTGAGACAGAATACTGGTTTGCAAGGACATTCTCTTGCTTGTCTATCTAGGAAAGTTTGCCAAAGTGTTTTCCACCATTTTAGGATGCTGGCTGTTCATCATACTGAAATGAGAAAGTTTGTGAGAACATTGTATTTTGCTAAAAGTCCAGCACTAAAGTTAAATGAGTTGAATAGTGCTCTGTTCCGTGGATTTGTATCAAATGTAGTGAAGGTTACTGATGATATTCAGTTTTGTTACTTTGGTCCAGAGCAAGAAAGTGCAGGAAATGACACAGTTATTGAGGAAAATGTGGAAGAGAATGTAGAACTCACTGTTAGTAAAAATGTTGAAGATGAAATGACAAAATTTGCTATCATCTCTAATGAAAGACCAAATATTACTTGTATTTGTTGCCGGAGAAGCCATTATAAAATTCAAACAAGAAATGTTGATCTGTATAAAAAAAGTGAAAATGAAGATAATTATAAGTGGAAGGATTTTGCAACACATATATTTCTGGAAAATAGTTTTGATTTGGGTGAAGATCAGCGTATTTGTAAATACTGTTATAACAAGTTAGAAGAAAATAGAATGCCAGCCAGAGCAGTACATAATAAGTTAGAATTGGTTGATATTCCTGCAGAACTTTCTGATTTAAATACTTATGAGTCTATACTCATTCAATGTGTCCATCCGTTTCAGACCATAGTGCGTATGGAGCCAAAAACAGGTAAATTACCTCCTTCGGACTTACAAAGAGGTTTAAAAGGAAGAGTTGTCTATTTGCCATTGGATTTGAAAAAAAATATGGAATCAATTGATGCAGATAGATTGGGAACTGAACCATTAGTTATTCTGGTTAATGGAGTACCAACAAAGAATAAGAAAATTTGGCAGGAGCTGGTAGATGTACGAAAAGTACAAAGAGCAAATTTATATTTGAAAAGAAATAATAAATGGTATGAAACAATTTATATGGATGAAGATGAAGTAGTTTTACTAGCAGACTCAGGAACACCAGCTGGGCAAATTGAAAAAGTGGATAAGTCAAAAGAAGAAGAAATTTATGAACATTTCAGCATACATCCTCTTCATTCTAAAGAAGTTATCGGAAACACTATTGATCTGTTTCAGATGAAAAAAGCACAAGGAACTCCCGTCAGTGTATGGGAGGAGAGCTTGGAAGCTCGTTGTTTTCCCCAGCTGTTTCCTACAGGAAAAGGTGGACGATATGATGAACGTCCAGTACAGATTCCTGCTTCTGAGTATCGGACTACAAAATTATATGCAGAAGATCCAAGATTTTGTCAAAGTATTCCATATTTGTTCCATCTTTTATTTGAAAGTGACTTGTCTGCACTATCTTATGCAGTAAATCACATTTTAAAAAGTGGAGTAAATCTACATAATGTGTCTGCAAAGGATTTTATGAACAAAGTGCAACAGCGAGATGATCATTTGGAATCTCAATTGATAAATTCGATGGCTTGTCAGTGAGGAACTAATGAATATTGGTACCGACGCCATGGAGAATTGAAATGTATGTTACGGAATTTAGGAACTCCTACATGGTTCCTTACCCTAAGCTGTGCTGAGTACGCTTGGGATGATTTACTGGATTTTCTTCGAGAGGCAAATTCAAATATTGAAAACATCCAATACAAGACAGCAGGAGAATTGTGCTCATTGGATCCGGTTAATGTTTGCAGATATTTCAATCATAGATTTGAGGCTATGATGTCCTTCATCTGCAATAAAACAAATCTACCTCTTGGAGAAGTTGTGGATTTCTTTTGGAGAAAAGAGTACCAAGCAAGAGGTGCTCCTCATATTCATATGCTGTTGTGGATCAAGGATGCCCCAAAATTTGGAACAGATTCTGATGATGCAGTTTTATCATTCACTGAAGAATATGCAACATGTGCTATACCTAAAAGCACAGAAGAAAAAAACTTAAAAGAGCAAGTTTTACGTTTCCAAAGACATCGGTTTGGAAAATACTGTCGACGAAAGTACAAGAGTAAAGATAAATTCTACACAAAATGTCGATTTGGATTTCCACGACCTGTTCTTTCAAAAGGAAGAGTAAACAGTTTTATCTCAGCTGTGCGACATACTATTACAAGAAAATCGCCTAAGAAAACCTACAACCTAAGAAGAAAAGGAGTCAAAATATATAAATGACTACAACCCAGTCATTTTATCCATGTGGAATGCTAACATGGATATACAGTATGTAGCTGACAATTCTATTGCTGTTGCTCGATATGTCACATCTTACATCACTAAATCTGAGAAAACAGAATTGAAAGAAATGTGGGAAGAGATTTCTCACGAGAAGACTGTCAGTAAAAACCTATACAGTTTCAGTTTAAAGATGTTATCGCATCGAGAAATTGGATCCTACGAATGCGCAGATAGGTTATCATCTGCAAGTCTGTACTCCAAATCCAGAAGAATAATTTGGGTAAGTTTAGGCCTTGCAGGAATGAGAAATCGGGTACTGAAATCTGTTCGAGAAATTGAATATTTAGCAGAGAACGAACCTGAAAGTACAGACATTTTAAGAACAAACATGTTGGACACATATTACCCACAAAGAAGTCACCATCTTGAGAACATGTGTCTATATGAAGTGCTGCAGAACTACATTTATAAACGGAATACCACAGAAGACATCAACAATGGAAAATATAAAGTCACTGGTGAGGAAGGATGTTTGGTAAAACAAACAAAAGGAAGTTTGATTAATCACCGGAAGCTGAGTTGTGACACTACTGACAAAAAGGAATTTTACTACTTGGCACTTTTACAGCTGTTTAAACCATGGCGTTCAGAGGACGAACTACTTGGAGATTTTCAGAGCTATGAAGATTCCTTTAATGCTTGCAAAGATAGCATAGAATGCAGTACTTTCTCAACTTATGTTCAAATGTTAAATGAAGAAATTGAACAAGAAGCAACAATTGCAGCTGAAGTAGCTAGAGACAGTTCTCAAGACAGTCAAAGTTCTGGGACGTTCAGTCAAGATCCTCTAGGACAACCAATCGTAGAAAATGAAGCTGCAATAGCCATGACTGAAGTCGAAACAGCTATGAATCAAGCTCAGGAAGATTTAATAAACTTACCAAATATGGAACAACAACTGAATTATGAACAACAACAAATTTATGAGGAAGTCAGAAAAAAAATTGGTCACAGATTACTACATGAAAATAAAGAGTGCTCATGCACATCGTTTCAACCAATCAGAATGTATGTGAGTGGACAAGCCGGAACTGGAAAAAGTTTCTTGATTAAAGTAATTAGAAGCTACCTACAGCAAAAAACAGATTCAACTTTGTCTTGTGTTGTTACTGCTCCAACTGGGTTAGCAGCATATAACATAAAAGAAATTACCCTCCATCGTTTGCTAATGTTACCAGTAGAGCACGAGAACAAAATACAATACCACAAGCTAACAGGAGAAGCATGTTTTGAAGTTGCAAGAGTATTGAAAAAAATGAAAGTTCTCATCATTGATGAGGTAAGCATGGTATCAAACTTAATGCTTGCCTTTGTGCATTTAAGAATGCAGCAAATTCTAAAGACAAACTATGACGTGCTATTTGGAGGAAAACATGGTATAGTTTTTGGGGATCTTCTGCAGCTTACTCCAGTTAAAGGACAACCAGTATTTCAAACCCTTACACATGAAGACACGAAAAAGTCATTAGGAAGTATAGGTAATGTGAATATTTGGACATACTTTGAGTATAAAGAACTCATTACCAATATGCGGCAAGCCAATGATGAGGATTATGCAAGTATTCTCAAAGATATCAGAATTGGACTACTCACAGAACATGGCAGAAAAGCTTTACAGAGTCGATTGCTATGTAATGTGTTTCCAACAGAACAAATAGTTCCAGAGAAAATATACAAGAACATTGCTGGAAAAAATACTGTAATCTGCTTAATGCCAACACTACATGAATGCTCTATATTCAATCAAGAACTTTTGAAATTGGAAAATGAAGAGATTGTCAAACTGGAAGCTGTGGCTAAAATACAACATGAAGGAATAACTATTATATTGACAAACAAATTGACAAGTAAATTTGATTCTCTAGAGAAAAACATCTCGAAAACAGCCGGTTTAGAAAAGAATCTTTATGTATGTATGCACTGTCGAGTAATTTTAAGATGTAATTTAGATGTAGAGAAAGGTTTAGTGAACGGAGCTATGGGTAAAGTTGTGGGTTTTGTTAATTACCAGAAAAAAGTTGGAATTGAATTTTTAAAAATAAAATTTGATCAGATTGAAGAGGTTAAAGACATTTGTTGTTCTTCAGTTAGTTTCTTGCTTGTGAAAGACTTATATGTACGTAGGAAGCAGTTTCCGTTTTCTCTAGCATATGCAGTAACTATTCACAAATCTCAAGGATTAACTGTAGATAGTGCATTTGTAAACATTGGATCTACTGTGTATAAAGAAGGTATGGCATATGTTGCTTTGTCACGCGTGAAAAAATTATCTGGTTTATTCATGATAGACTTTGATGACTCAAAAGTAAGTGCTGATGAAAACTGTGTAAAGGAGTATAATAGATTAAGCAGAAGCTATGCTCCTCATTTAGATTAGTATCCTTTGTTTGAAAAACGTGTTGTTTGTCGGAAAAGGAGATTTGAGAATATCTGTAATGAGGATGTACAGAAGAGAAAACAAAAAGAGAGTGATGTGACTGCAAGCAAAAAGAAAAAGGACAGTGTTGAAGAGGTTGTTGGTTGTCATTTTGAAAATAGCTCTGGTGTCAACTGCTACGCAAATGTAGTGCTCAATGTTGTATTTTATCTTCAAATTTTGCAAGAGCAGATAATTCTAAATCATGAAAAAAGATTCTGTTCTCTGCTAAGTCTCCTTTATGAGAAGCTGAGTAATGATAAAACTAAAATAGAAAGTGCTTCTGATGTTAGAAATCTCTTAGATGAATGTTCTGGATGTACACAGTTTACACAAGATGTCCAGCAAGATGCACAGGAATTCTTGATGTATATGCTTATGGTACTGGAAGATGAAGGGGTAGAAATAGAAAATATATTAGGTGTCTCATATAAATGGGAACATTGTTGTTAAAACTGTATGAACACATGCAGCAGTAATGTTGATTCTGAAAGGTTCATCTATTTAACATTACCAGAGAGTAAAACAGTGACTTTTAGTAAATTAGTTAAAGATGCAAATCACAACATGGAATGTTCTCAATGTAAATCAGACATGTTATCAACGTTATTTTTACATAAATATGGACAGTATATAATTTTAATGATGCAACGTTGTAGAGCAGATGGAACTAAAATGGAAACTTTACTAAAGAAGTTTGTAGGAAATCAATTATCAATATCAGGTAAAACTTTTGTTGCAGTTGCAATTATTTTTCATGATGGACCTTCTATAACTTCTGGTCATTACACAGTTTATCTTAAATGTGAAAAAGGATGGACACTGTGTAATGATTCTCAATTGATTTTCAAGCAACGTTTGCCTTATGATTTACCAAATTGTTACTTAATTTTTCTAAAACCAAAATTTTAGATACAAATTCCAGCATCTGAAGAAACCATTATTTCAATTTTATAGGATTAACATTGGATATTTCACTTGCAAAGGATTTTAAAATTACCATTTGGCCTCAAGGAAAGGTAAAGGTAACAATTGTGGACTTGTTTGACAGATATTATTTTGGTGTACGTGTTTAAGCAGCAAGAATAACAGACGTTATTTATTGCAAATAGTTATTGTTCTTAGAAGGTATTTTTAATATATTTGTGACATTTCTATCAAGGTCTATTTTAGTGAGAAGAGATTCAGGGCTTTTTTTTAAACAATCTTTCAGATTGTTTTTTTTTTGCCCGCTGTTAAATGATGAAAACAATTGATTTCACTATTTTCAGTGAAATTCAATACATTCTGAAAACAGCAAAAAGGGCAAAAAATTGCTTTGATAAATATGAAAAAATATGTACTGCTTAAGAAAATGTATTGTTGAATATTAATACTTTTTTTCTTTTTTTCAGATCTTGAAAGAAAATTTAGGAAATGTAATCCATTTTACTTGCAATTAAAAAAAACATTTAAAAATGTGTTTAAATTTAAAACAAAGGTGGAGAACATGGAAAGGGGGCATGGTAGAGACTTCCTGACCCCCTAGTCTTTGTCAGGGAGTCCCTGAAGGATCACAAAGGGTGAAAAAAGCGAATATTTTTGTTAAAAAAATCATAGGGTGCGCGCACGGTGCGCGCACCCTAAAAAAAAAATCGACAAATAGATTTCAAAAACAAGTTTTTGTGTTTAGATTTTAGGTGGCTCTAAAAAGAGCCCTTGTGTTAATGAAGGGACAGAGGAAGAGAAAAACGAAAAAATGAAAAAAACTATGGCCTGGTGCATAAGTGCTGCTCTAATTTCCTCTCAATGAGATCAATACTGGTCTCACCCAGAGAAATGAGAGCATGACAGTCCATGCACCGTGTATACAGCCTCCCAAAAGAAGGGTGTATATCCAGAGGTGTAGAAGTAGGAGAAGGCACCACCGCCAAAGAAGTGCTCGGCTGAGCTGCCAATGGTGTGCTCGGCTGAGCTGTTGCGGATGTGCTCGGATGAGCTGCTGGTGGGTTTTCACTAACAGCTCGAGTAAAAGTCGCTGGATGCACTTTTTCAACGTGCCTTAACATTGTGTGAATACTAAAAGAGTATTTCTTATTAGCATTTCCACGTGATAAGGTCCGGTGACAAAGAATGCAGGTGACTTTTGGTGCATTTACCTTCTTTTGCCCCTCAGGAAAAGTGAAAAACTGCCATATGAAGGAGTCTTTCTGCTTCCTCTGACTTTGTCTCACAAGAGTATCCTGTTCACTCTCAGAAGATGGCTGCTGCTCTGCCATTGTATCTCAAAAACAGATTAGCTCCTTCTCCTAGTGATTCAGAAGTAATAATGAGGGGAGTGGGTGTGGTGTTGGAAGAATCTGGAACTGAAACTACTTTGAACCAATGAAAAGTGTTGTTTCTTGATCACATGACTTGCCATGAGGGGAGTGGGTGTGGTGTTGGAAGAATATAAAACTGAAACTAGAATGAACCAATGAAATGTGTTGTTTTTTAATCACATGACTTGAGATGCGCGCTCGGTGTGCGCACGGCGGAGCAAGTACGCATGCGCGAACGAGTACGCATGCATGCGCGTAGTATTACGCGCGTACGTAGCGCGAGTAAGAAGCACGCGCGCTTGCGTGAACATACTACGCGCGCATGCACGAACTCAGCGCGCGTAGTACGGACGCATGCGCGTACGTACCACGCAGAGCACGCACGAGGTACGCATGCGTACGTGGACAACGTACGCATACGTACGTTATCTACGTACGCATGCGTACTTATGGCACGCACTGAGCACGCACTATGACGTACGCATGCGTAAGTAGATAACGTACGCATGCGTACACGAAAAACGTACGCATGCGTACTTAGTGCACGCACCGAGCCCGCGCACTATGACATACACATGCGTACGTAGATAACGTACGCATGCGTACACGAAAAACGTACGCATGCGTACTGGGTGCGCGCACCGAGCGCGCACGGTAAAAAAACACTTGAATTTAAATGTATATAAGTTAAGAGAAGATATTAACTATGCTGTTCAACTTTATCCAAATTCAAAAAAAAAAAAAGCTGAGCCTTTCCAAATTAAAGGATACAGATAATCTATAAATATATACATAGGTAACTTGTTGTAAAAGAAATATATAAAAAAATATAATAAAAAATTCAAAAATTAGCATTTAAAAAACCTTTGAAATTCACTGAAAAAACCATAGGTTTCACACACGTGATAGTTAGGAATTAGCATTTAAAAAACCTTGCAAATTCACTGAAAAAACCATAGGTTTCACACATGTTATAGTTAGCTGGACATTTCACTCGTAAAAAAAAAAATTGGAAGGGGGCCGCATGGCACCCCTCCCAAAGCCTTAATTGGCCCCGGGGACCCCAACCCCCGGGGCATGGCCTTTTTTTTTTTTACAAATTCTTTAGGAGGGGGTCTGTGTTGCCCCCCTCCTCAGGCCACTTATGGTCCCGGGGATCCCATCCCCTGGGGCCGGCCTTTGTTTTTAAAAAAATTTTTTTTTAAATATATTTATAGAAACACCTAGGACATGCTGGACAAACCGTATGTACCTATACCATGACGATTTGCGTGATATTCATTAAAAGGCGACTATGCATACAATGAATCCACGTGGAATGTATTTACATCGCTAGTGAAGCTCTGACGTGTCTGACGCCCTACCGTGCCTAATCCTGGCACCCCCTCCGGTGGGTACTCTCCAAGTAGACACCCTTGTAATTTATTTATACAAACATGGGTAGCTATTGACGAGCACATTTAATACACATGCACACCAAGCCATTCAAAGGGGATTCAACAAAAATTTGACCAAAACTATGCAAGAAACCCCCCTCACGGTTAATAAAACACACATCCACCGCCGGATGTGCAATACTTTTTATTTTACTCTCTGGAAAGGAGACGAACCTTACTTGAGAGTCACAGCATGCTCCTGGCTGAGCCCAATGCTGTGTTACACCCACCAGTGCCCGCCGAGTGCCACAAGCCTCTGTTTTGTATTCTACCAGCTAGTGCGTATCCTATGACACTCTCTAGCCCATGTGCATTGTAACACCACCCCGTGAATATGTCATGCCACACTTGCCTTCGCACGGGTTATCTTGCCCCGTCTAACGTGCCTTCCTCGATGCCTATGTTATAACGTACAGCGCTATGCCATACATATTACAATCTGGGATCCATATCTTTGTCACAGTGCATATGCAACGTTACCCTCCCCAGCACATATTTTATATTACAACTTTAGAGACTAGTTAGGTTACACAACACTGCCCTGTGCATATTATACTCCAAGGCGCATATTGCATAGCACGCGCTAGTGCCTGTGCTATCTTGCGCTCTCCAATGAATCTGTCATTATGCACAATGTATTGCATATTATATTTCACACCCCGGTTCAGCTTATATCACACTTTTTGGTGCATAGTTTATACCATACACTATATCTAGTTTTCATTTTCAATCGTGCTCTCAGGACTATGTTCTATATACCACTGCGTTCACCTACCCTTTTCACGGGCATTACATTTTGCAATGGGGGTGTTTCTGCCAAGTGAGCCCGGAGTCACAGTCACAAACGTCCTCTTCTTCCTGAATAAAAGTGAGATTATGCTGCATACTTGTTCATATTTTAAGTAGTCCGCACAGACACACATTTTTAAAAACAATAAAGTTTCTAATACCCACCTTCTCTGAACAGTTAGCTTGCTGCCCCATCCACCTCCTCCCTATCCTCTGTTGTCTGAATCCATGGACTAGCCTCCTCCCTCCTGACATGCATGGTCTGATGTGCTGCCACTGCCCTCCATTTAGCATGATGTACCATTCCACTCCTCCTGCCCTTCATTGCCCAATTCTATGCCCGATCATTGACCTCCTGCTTAGCCTCTGTGCTTAGCTTGCTGCCCCTATTCTCCTTCCCCCTGCCCTCCGATGTCTTTGTGCATGCCCCTGCTCCATCCTTTTTGCCCACCATGTTCCATGGACCTGCCACTCCTATCTACTCTGAGTGTTCTGTTGAGCTGCCACACCCCTACCACCTGCCTAGCATTGTCAGAGGACTGTAACCTGTCCCTGCCACCTCCACCCTGCCTGTCCACATGCCATGCCCCTATCCTCCTGTCCTCCATGGTCCATTTTACTGCCACACCCTTCTGCCCTCCCTGGTCTGTTGTGCTGCAACTGCTCCTCCTGCCTGCCCTGCGCGGTCTGTTGTGAGGCCCCTTCCCCTGAACTCTCTTGTCTGTGCCCAGGTCCTGACCCTCCCTTCTATCCTCCATGGTCCTGCACCCTCCTTCTTGCCCATCATAGCCATTGTGCTGCCACTAACCCTCCCGCTTGCCATGCATGGTCTTCTGTGCTGCCATGGCCCCTCCCACCTTCCCTGTGTGGTCAGCTAGCTGCCCCTGACCCCCTCCCACCTTCCCTCCATGGTCTGTGTGTATGCCATCATAGTCTCACTGTTGCTCTCCATGGTGTGTCTTGTTTCTAGAACCCATCCTGCCTGACCTCCATGGTCATCTTGCTGCTCCTGCCCTGCCCCCTTCCCTCCCTCCTGGCTTTTCTGTTCCATTGTAATGCCCCTGATCCGTCCCTCCTGCCCTTTATGGTCTGTTATGCTGCAGCTTTCTCTCCTGTCTGTCCATTATGGTCAGCTGGCTACCATTGCCTCTTTCCCCTCTGTTCTCTGTTGTCCATGTGCATGGTCCTGTCCCCTCCCTATTGCTTTCTATGTATTGTTGTGCTGCACTCCCGTCCCGCATGCCCTGTGTGGTGTATTGTGGTGCTGCAAACCCTGATGCCTGCCCTGTAGGGTCAGTTTGGTGCACCTCTCCATGTCCCTCCTGTTCTCTGTTATCCGAGTCCATGTCCCTACCCCAATTCCTCCTGCCTTCCATGATCCAATGTACCATACATGCGAACATTTTGAACTTGGTAAGAGGGAGATTTTGAAAAAAAACCTGGGGTATTGATTTTCCCCTTTGAGTTACATTGAAAAAGAGGAGATTGTAGACAGGCGACAGCTCAAATAAAGCCCATTTGAGCTTAAAAACATTGGACGTTTCATGGGTGAATCGGGTCTGTTGGCATGTATGGTTGTACTACTACCGCCTCTTCCTTCTACCCACAACGGTCTATTATATTGCCACAGCCTCTCCTGCCAATCCTGTATTGTTGGTTTATTGCCCCTGCTCCCCTTTCCACTGCCCTCCATAGTCTGTTGTGCTGCCACTGCCCTTCCTGCCTGCCCAGTGTGGTCAAATTGTTGCCTCTGCACCCTCCTACCTGCCTTCAATGTTCAGAGTCCATGCCCCTGGCCTCTGCCTCTCAACAGTATCCTAATGAACAACTATATTGCTAACATTCTATATTCATTACAAAAGTGTGGAACGCCTGACGTCATCTTGATGTAATCAAAACTGTAATACCTAGAGCATTTCCTTTAGAAATTACATATATGAGAGGGTCTTATTTGCATCAAAATTATGGTTAGTGCTCTAAAAAACTAAAATGAGGACATTTTTTTGAGCTTTCAAATAGCGACAAAGCACTTTTAAATTATTTGTTATCTTTATGTTTTTTTATCCAGTTGACCACTTGATTAAATGTTACAGGGGAGAGGATGTGGTGTTACGTCTAGAGCTGCAGACTTTGCAACTGGGGAACCAGATTGGAGTTTCTGCTTCAGCTCAACATTCTGTGATTCTGGTCAAATCACTTAATCTCCCCATGTCTACAACCAAAATGAATTTGATCTTGTGTGATGTAACCAATGCTCATGTAAAGCACTCCAATACCTGACAAGTCTGCACTATATAAAACTGCAAAAACACAAAAAATAAGTGTTTTGCACACTTCTGTCATTGGGCTACATGTGGGCTACATCTGGGTGATATTTGTGCTGCATTTTGGCTCTTTTGTCTCTGGTGGCCATCTTGGGAGACTTATTTGTTATGAAGTTTCCTGATTAACTCATTTATTGCAGTCTCCTCAGTAGGAAATACTTTCAGTTTTTTACTTCGGTTCCATCAAGATGGCATTCAGATGTGTCACACATTTGCCATAAATTCTATATCAGGACCGGAGACTCCTATTATGCTTCTCTTTTCTTTACTCAGGGAAAACTCAGCAGCCAATCAGATTACAGTAAGAGAAAAAACAACTGCATGAATACAGTGGGTATCACCTGACAACCATAGAGAGTCCCTCTATAAAAGGTCCATAAGAGAATACCACATCCTCTTTCTTTGCTGCTCCGCAGCCAGTTAAGTGCTTTCACATTATTATTGCATTGTTCATGTTTCTTAATGCACTGTATTACTACGTATTGCTGCCTGTGATATTCATTGCTGTTATCTCGCTCTACCTCGCTTTACCACGTAGAGCTGCTATCACTTTGCTCTCGTTTTTTTTCTGCTTTGCCTTTGCCGGTTCTCTTTTCGGTTTGGCAGCGTGTGTCACCTCCCTGCCTTGGGCGCTTCGCACCCGCGTGCTTTCTTTCATTTGTGGAGCGGGAAAATGGGGGTAGAGGACAGCGCGTCTGTGTATCGCGCTGTCCTCTTTTCATTGCTGACAATGCGTCCGTTACCGCGCATGCGCGGCGGCCATTTTGTTTGTTTACATGGCAGATTTTGCCGTTTGCCTTCAAATTGGAGTGCGGGAGCAGTGCTTTTAATGCTCATTTTGCCCACAGCCTAGTTTTTACCCCCATTGACGCCCAAAATACCATTTCAGGCTTTGTGCTGTATAATTGTTGCATAGGCTCTGCCTAGAGTGGTTCTTTCTTGGCAAGCCCTCCCTCCATGTTTAAGTTACATTTCTGCACAGTACCTTAGCATCTGTGTGTATTGGCTTGCCTGTGGTTGTTTCCACTCCCCCTTATTTGCCTTTTGGCATTCCATTTGAGTACTGTTTTTTCCTTCCTCCGTTGGGCATTATTTCACTTCTGTGTTACTATGGCTGACTATTTTGAGGAGGAGGAATACTACTATGACGAAGGGGCCTCTGGGTCCGTGGAACAGGAGTTGGTCGAGGCACTTGATGTGGGTGTCCAGCAGTCGTTTAACAAAGCGCTGGTTCGCGCTATTCAGCCTTTGAAGCGCCATTTATGTTCTTATGCTGTCCAACAGGGCTGGTTGCCGGGTCCTTCTGCTAAGGCTCCGAACCCGCACAAATCTGATTTTGTGAAATTGGCCAAGGCTCTCTCCAGTGATCATTCTTACGTTCATTCCTCAAAAACTCTCCTTCTCGCCAGGCGGATGATGGGGATACGTCTTCTGGTCCGTCATCTGACCGTGACGATTCACCTCCTCCTGCAAAAAAGGCTCATAAGGAGCATTTTGTTGATGCACCCTCGCATCCTCAACTTCTGACTTTTGAACCTAAGGACATTGTACATCCTAATTCTTCTGCTTGGCTCCCATCCACAGAGGTTGCAGAATATGTTCAGGCTCATATTCGCCAACCTTTTGATAAAAATGTACGGACGCGTCTGCGTTCGGAATGTCCGCGTCCTGATCTCGCCGATAAATTGGCTGACACGCCGGAAGTAGATCCGTCCATGATGACGTATTTGAAGAAGTATGCTAAGGACCCCAAAATGGGTATTGATAGAGTTTGGCGTTCTTTCCAAGACAAGTTATTAGACTTGCTGGGTCCCCTTACCAAAATTTTGGATTTGGGATTTCGGGCTAAGGAATCCTCTTCTGCTATCGCCACTGATGAACTTATTGAGTGGGCTCAGAGAGCCGTTTGTATTTTGGGCAACGCCAATTGTGCCATGTCTTGTGAACGTAGGCATTCAATTCTTTTAAAATTGGATCCGAAGTTAGCGGAATTGTCCTCTTCTGAATTTGGCCCTTTGGCTCAGGGTTTAATATTTGGTCAACCTTTTCTGAAAGAATTGACCAAGTTTGTTGCCACTTTCAGCAGTCTGGACAGGGCTCAGTCTTCCCTTCGACGAGCTTTCCGTCCGGTTTTTGGCCGCGCCAGACGATATAGAGGATAATCGTTCGGCCGCGGAAATAGTCAGGGTTCCCAGGGTGGATCTCACTCCCACTGTGGAGGGTATCAAGACTCTGGATATAATAATACCTCCAATTTCTACCCCAGTCGCAGAGCCCGCAACAGGTTCCGGAAGGGACATTACGATAGCAGTCAAGGAGGACATCACGATTCCTCCGCTTCAGGTGAGCTTACTAACCGCTTTGGAGGTTGTGTTGGGAGGCAGGATTCAATTTTTTCACCCCAATTGGCGACACATCTCGAACGATGCTTGGGTGTTAGAACCCGTGATGGGTTACAAGATAGAGTTCTTCAGTTTTCCCACCCAGTCTCATCCTCCATCCCCTCTGGTTTTTTCCCTTCAAGATCAAACAGTTATTTCCGCAGAAATAGATTCTCTTCTGCACAAAGGAGCCATTGTCCGAACCTCCCGTCATCCTCATGGTTTCTCCAGCAATATCTTTCTGGTCCAAAAGAAAGGGGGCGGATCCAGACTGGTTCTAAATCTCAAAGACTTCAATGGCTGGGTCGTTTATCGTCACTTCAAGATGGAGGGCATCCATCTTCTTCGAGATCTTCTTCAGGAAGGGGACTGGATGGTCCATCTGCATCTGAAGGATGCGTATCTGTCAATTCCCATTTTCGGTCCTCATCGTCAATTTCTCCAGTTCCAATGGCAGGGAGCCTGGTTCGAGTACAAGGTTCTCCCTTTCGGCCTATCGTCAGCACCTTGGTGTTTCACGAAAATTCTGAGGCCTGTCGCGGAGTCTCTCAGAGCACGGGGTGTTCGTCTGATCATTTACTTGGATGACATTCTTATCATGGCTCGTTGTCCTCATCTTCTCAAGACTCATTTGGAATGGCCAATACATCATTTACAATCGCTCGGCTTTCTAGTGAATCCACAGAAGTCAGTGTTCGTCCCATCTCAATCAATAGAATTTCTGGGTTTTCTAGTCAATTCTCTCAGTTGCCAGCTCCTCTTACCCACTCAGAAGATCAGATCCATCAAGAGGGAATTGAGATTGATTTTACACAAACAGATTGTGTCATTGAGATCGGTAGCCCGGATAGTTGGCCTTCTAGCTTCATCAATTCAGGCAATATTCCCGGGTCCTCTCCATTACCAAGCACTTCAGCGACTCAAAATCCGCCATCTCCATAAAGGCCTCAAATATTCAGATCAGATTCCTCTTTTGGAGGAGGCGAGGTGGGAGATGTGGTGGTTGGAACACATGGAGTCTTGGAATTGTCGAGCCCTATTCGGGGCGACTCCGGAAGTGGTGATAGAGTCCGATGCCAGTCGGTGGGGGTGGGGAGGCCATTGCGGTTCTCTAACCATGGGGGGCCGGTGTGGTCCAGGGACGAATGATCTCTCCATATCAATTGTCTGGAACTTCTGGCAGGATTCTTTGCGATTCGTTGTCTTTCCCCCCGCATGACGAATTGATGCATTCTTCTCCGCATGGACAATGTGTCAGCGGTTCGATATGTAAACAAATTAGGGGGCACGAGGTCCAAGATCGTGGCAGAGATTGCCAAGGATTTCTGGCACTTTTGCCTTCAGAGACAAATCTCAGTGATTGCGGAATATCTTCCGGGGTGCAACAATCTGATTGCCGATTGGAACTCTCGTCATCTCAGAGACTTCAGCGATTGGAGAGTTCATCCTCGTGTCTTCAGGACTCTCACTCGGGTTTGGGGTCCGTGTCAGATAGATCTTTTTGCCTCTTGTCACAACAGGCAACTTCCTCTGTTTTTCAGCTGGCGCCCGGATCCGGAAGCTCTGGCCACAGATGCATTTCTGCAGGACTGGCCGTCTCATCTGTGTTATGCCTTTCCCCCCGTTCGTGATGATCCCCAGAGTCTTGGTTCGCACGAAACGTTATCAGTTGGAATTGATTCTGAATACTCCTCTTTGGAGGACTCAGGCTTGGTTCCCGGTTCTTCTGGAGATGATTTGTGCAGTGCTGCTCCTTCTTCCCCAACGTTGGAATCTGTTGCTGGACCCTCTAGACAACCCGCATCCTCTGATCGAATCAGGTCAACTTCTTCTTGTGGCCTGGCGGGTTTCGGGGATCGCTGGAAAATCCCAGGCCTTTAGTGAGACGCTACCAAATTTATCAGCGAGGCTTGGTCTCCCAACACACACAAACGTTATTCCGCATCCTGGGAACGATGATGTTGTTGGTGCGATCAACGGGAGGTGGATCCCGCTTCAGCAGATATCTCTTTAATTGTGAATTTTCTTGCATCTATTGCTTCTTCCGGTCTTGCTTTTAGAACGGTTAATAATTTTCGTTCTGCTATTTCGGCTGGCCATATTACGATCAATGACAAACCTGCAGGTGAGCATCCCTTGGTTTGCAAATTACTCAGGGGTATTAGGTTGGTGAAACCTCCTTGCCCTAAATATGTTGCTTTGTGGGATGTTTCTATGGTTTTACGATTCTTAGAAACCTGGCCATCCAATTGTAATCTGTCCCGCAAACAGCTTTCGGCCAAATTAGCTATGTTGTTTTGTTTGGTTTCTTGTAAACGCGTTTCGGATATCCGTGCTCTGAATCTGGCAGGTCGTAGATTTTCACCTGAAGGTGTTACTTTTGCCATCTTCAGACACACTAAGTGTAATACTACTTCTATTACTTACCCGAGTTTTCCTAACAATCCTAAACTTTGTGTAGTTCAATGTATTAAGGATTATGAGGTAAGTACTGCTCAATTTCGACATGATACACAGGGTCAGTTGTTGATTGCTTTACAAAAACCTTTTCGCCCTCTCACCTCTGCTACCCTGGCACGATGGGTGAGATGGCTCATGAGTGAGGCTGGAATTGATGTTACAAAATTTGGTGCACACTCGTCTCGTGGAACTATGGCCTCCAAGGCTTTCTCTTTGGGAGTTGGTTTAATGGATATTATGAAAGCCACTGATTGGTCAACTGATTCTATGTTTAAAACTTTTTATTACAAACCAATTGTGGATATTGCATCGGTGGTGGTGGCACAGCTTTCAACAAGCATAATCGGAGCCTCCGGTCCTGACATAGAATTCAAAATTGGCGAACATACGTGACAAGAATTTTCAATTCTATTAAGGACTCGGAGGCGAGGATTATTCCACCCAGTACTGTTTCATATGGTTGTTTATATCATCTGCTTTTATTGCATATGTATATTTGTATTTTGGATACATTCCTTCTTTTCCCTCCCCTTTACTGTAATGTTTTTCTACCATGAGGGAATGGTGTATTACGACTCTATCTTTCCTTTCAGGTTCGGATCCTAAGTAAGGCGTGTTACTCTGTCTCCATGGACTGTCTTATGGTTACCTGCAGCTTCCTGTTTTTTCTGCTGCTGCATTGTCAGGGTGCCACGGGTTCCAACTCCTCGGGATGGCGCTGGTGCTCTATGGGGTCCACCTCCCACCTGCCCCTAGTCTGGAATAGGTATTACACACGCGGACAAACGAGGCAGGTGAGCGAGGGAAGGAAGGGTAGGAACGGCTAGGAGGGAGACCTGCAAAGACACAAACACACCATGAGTCAAACTGCGTTCCCACCCCTTACAGACCTGTAAAATGCAAACCCCTCCCTTATTCTGATATACCTGCCGTAGCCTCCCATGGTTCTATTCCTTGTCAATATTCTCAGAGTAGGACCTTACTCCACTTAAGAGGCAGTGGAGTGCTGCTACAGTCGTAGGGGGTAGCATTCGTAGTGTCGGCAGCAAACGAAACCTAGAACCACGAGGAGCAAAGAGCAGCCCAACCCCGGTTGCACTTAATGCTCCTGAGTTCTGCAGTAGGTTTAAACAACAAAAGAAAGGAAGTTATGTCACTTAAGTTAATGGTTTCAGAGTACGTATTCAGTTTTCTTCCCCTCGTGCTAGCCTGAAGACCTTCGGAAAGTGGCTCACCTTCACGGCTAGTACGCGCTTCTCCGCCTGAGACCGCTACAACGGTAAGCGTCTCCAACAACTGAGAAGCCGTGCCCTGTCTTCGGAATTCCCGCGTTACAGGCAGCACATAAGGGTTACTCACTGTTTAGTCGCTAGGTGAACCCGACCTCTGCTTCCTTTTGGGGGAGTCCGGAGATGGCTCGCGGAGTTCAGGATGTGCCTGGAAATCCTTGGGCGACTCTCGCATGTAGCACGCTATCCGTGCGCTGAGCCCGGAAATCCTTGGGCGGTATCTTCTGTGGGGAACACAACCTTGCACTGAGCCTGTAAATCCTTGGCCGGTATCTTCTGTGGGGAACGCAAACTTGTACTGAGCCCAGAAATCCTTGGGCGGCTTGTGAACAGGAGCTGCAGCACTTTCGTCGGGGTCACGGAGATAGATGGAGGCCAAGACAGAAACACAACAGGAATCATTGGCAACGCTCGCCGGGCTCAGCTGGCTATATCCGCTCCGCCGAGCGCTACGTTGGTCACGTGGGGCGTGCTTCTCTGAGCATCATGGGGGTTGTAGTCATTGCCGAGTACGCGTGCGGAGCGGGAGCCTGTTTCAACTGCGAACAGCGCTTCACCGGTCCCATGCGCATAACATGCATGCATCCAGCCTTCTGTTTCCATCCTGTTGATCTGCTGTTCAAGGAACAAGCTGCTTTCATTTCCAAGCTCTTCGCAAGTTGGACTGTTCTTCAAGCTACCTGTTCTGTTTTACAAAGAAAGAGGATGTGGTATTCTCTTATGTACCTTTTATAGAGGGACTCTCTATGGTTGTCAGGTGATACCCACTGTATTCATGGGTATTGTAGTTGTTTTTTCTCTTACTGTAATCTGATTGGCTGCTGAGTTTTTCCTGAGTAAAGAAAAGAGAAGCATAATCCTCGCCTCCGAGTCCTTAATAGAATCGAAAATTCTTGTCACGTATGTTCGCAAATTTTGAATTCTGAATGTTACCACTCTATTTGCTCATTAGATCACTGTAGTAAAGCTACTGCTCACCAGGGAAGTCTGCTGCTGGTATTCAAAGTGCATGTTTCAGTCTGCATGTCAGAATTCTTTTATGAAATAAAAGAGGATTTGAGAAGTCAAAATGTGCACTAATTTTTCTTTCTGCAGCACTAATCATAATTTCTATGGCACAATGAACCCCCTCATTTTGTTCCTTTGCAAATTAAATGTTTTAAGTGTTACCACTTTATTCCAATCAAGATGGCTTCAGGTGTGCCATACTTTTGTCATAAGTAAGACTGGTAGCGCTCTTGTTGTTTGTTAGAACACTCTGGGACATTCTGTCATTGGGCTATACTTGGGCTACATCTGGGTGATATTTGTGCTACATTTGGGCTCTTTTGTCTCTGGTGGCCATCTTGGAAGACTTATTTGCTATGAATTTTCCTAATTTCCTCATTTACTACAGTCTCCTCAGTAGGAAATACTTTCAGTTTTTTACTTTGATTCCATCAAGAAGGCATTCAGATGTGTCACACATTTGCCATAAATGCAGAATGTTAGCACTCTAGTTGCTCATTAGATCACTGTAGTAAAGATACTGCTCACCAGGGAAGTCTGCTGCTGGTATTGAAAGTGCATGTTTCAGTCTGCATGTCAGAATATTTTAATGAAATAGAAGAGGATTTGACAAGTCACTCAAAATGTGCCCTAATTTTTCTTTCTGCAGCACTAATCATACTTTCTATGGCAAAATGAACCCCCTCATTTTGCTCCTTTTTAAATTAAATGTTTTAAGAGTTACCACTTTATTTCAATCAAGATGGCTTCAGGTGTGCCATACGTTTATCATAAGTAGGACTGTTAGCGCTCTAGTTGTTCTTTAGAACACTCTGGGAAGCTGCAGTAGAACACAAAGGAATCAACTGACAGTCTCTGCCCTTGTTGGATGTTTTACTGAGAATGTCAGACTTCATTCTCACATGACTGAGAAAGATAATGTGAATTTACAGAAAATATGCTCTCAGTTTAGCTTATAGATCACCTTCCAAACCTCTGTGGGAAAAGAATGAGAAAATAGTTTTCTCTCAAACATGATTCATGATATCACAGCAGAAGGCTTTTTCACATGGTAAAATCACCTTAGAACACACCACAATTCCTAAACTGAGTATGGTACCATCAACAAATGATTTATAATGTAACTAAAGTATTAAAACCTTCTATTAACTGCAATGCTTTTTAATGAGGTGCTTAGATGTATATTTGTCCCAAGATGGCTGCCAACACTTCTTGGATGAAGTACTGACAGACAATCAGATCTCACAATGAGATGTGTAGTTAGGCTCCGCCCAGATATATATGTGATTTTGATTTTGATTTTCTCAGGAACTACTGAATGGATTTACACCATTTAAGCAAAAGGCATGACTCTGAATCAAGGTCTACCTTTCTGCCAAATTTGGTGTAATTCCACTCAGCAGTTCGGGCTGTAGCTGCGGCTAAAGGTCCTATGGGAAATTGCATGGGGAAAACACGTTTTGGGATCCCCCTTTTTTCTCAGCCCCCGCTACACGAATCATCCCGAGACTTTCATGATAGGAGCGGACCAGAGCTGTCCAAAAGTTTTAAAAATGTTGCGAAGATTTGTCAACGGGCGCCATAGTTATTCCAAATAGAATGTTGCGGATTTCCTATCGAAAATAGGTCCTAACTATAACTACCTACTGGCGACCGCCAGTAGGTAATATATATATATATATATTCACTGAAAAAACCATAGGTTTCAGGCACGTTATAGTTAGGAATTAGCATTTAAAAAACCTTAGAAATTCACTGAAGAAACCATAGGTTTCAGGGGCGTTATAGTTAGCTGGACTTTTCACAACCATTGAAATTCCCCCGTTATAGTTAGTTCAGCTAACTATAACTCGCGTGCTCGCAATGCACTGCTGATGACGTCACATATTACATCACTCATGACATGGTCAGTGACATCACTGATTACATCACTGATGACATCTCAAATGACATCACTGATGACATCGCTGATGACATCATCCAGTGAATGTGTGTTTTTCTGAAAATTACATTTGTTTTATATATGTATATCTCAAGGTCGATGGAAGAATAAATGGGTATATAAGTGTCTAAATGGATGATTTGTTTTTGAAAAATTGATTGTATAACTGACTGATTAAGTGTATCTTAGTGAATACATGGCTTAGTGAGTAATGTTTAAATATGTAAATATCTGTATCAGTCTCTCACTCTGTGTATAAGTGGCTGCATGGGTTGGTGAGTAGCTACATGAGTGTCTATATAGGTTATTAGTTTGTTTTTTGAATATCAGTATGAGTGTCTGAGTGTCTGTATGGTTCGGTGGGGGGTATTACGTAGTGCATAGGTGAATGAATGAGTGACTCACTGTTTGTATGTGTTGAAGACAGCATGTGTGCAGGACTGTATGGGTAGATGAGTGTGTGCATGGGTGTGTTAGTGAGTGAATGACTGTCTCAATAGTGTCTTTATGAGTAACTACATATGTTTTAAACTAGTATATGTGAATATTCGTGTATATAAGTGAGCATATGTGAGAGTGAGAGATTGGAAGAGTTCCTTTATGAATAAGTATGTGTTTCTATAAGTGATTGTTTAAAAGACTAAGTATGTGAACGTTTCTGTAGAAGTAAGTGTGGTGGTGGGTGTATAACTGTATATGCAAGTAAATGTATGTTTGATTCTTTATTAGCATGAGTGACTATGTGTGTGAGTAACTCTATGGATGAGTGGCGTTATGTACCAGGATGTATAGGTGTATGAGTACATATGATGAGTGAGTACATGTATGAGTGACTGTATAGGACTGTTGGTGAATGAGTGGATGTGTATGTGGATCTTAGAATTACTGAATAGGTTGTTGTAACTGGTATTGGTATGTCCATTGTTTTGAAAGTTTTAGTTTCTATTTTTGAATGTGTGTATCACAAGGATGATGTCAGCATTTGAGATGTCATCAGTGATGTCATGAGTGATGTCACTGACCATGTCATGAGTGATGTAATATGTGACGTCATCAGCAGTGCATTGCGGGCGCGCGAGTTATAGTTAGCTGTACTAACTATAACAGGGGAATTTCAATGGTGTTGTACGAGTGAAAAGTCCAGCTAGCTATAACGCCCCTGAAACCTATGTTTCTTTAGTGAATTTCTAAGGTTTTTTAAATGTTAATTCCTAACTATAACGTGCCTGAAACCTATGGTTTTTTCAGTCAATTTCAAAGGTTTTTTAAATGCTAATTTCTAACTATGCCTGCAGAGATAGGACATGTGAAGAAAGAAGAAAAAACGCACAGAAAGAAAAAAAAGAAATGCAGAAAGAAGCACAGAAGTCCTCAAAGACGAAGAAAAGTGCAGGAAGAAGGATAACGTGCAGAAAGAACAAACAAAGAGCAGAAAGAAGCCTTGTTGCAAAATCATCCTGTACCCTCAACTTTTTCAAACGGATACTGGTGGTAACTGAGTCTGACTAACCAGTCCTAGAGCCAGTGCTATGTTAAAAGACACTCAGAATACAGTGAAAACACCTACATACACTAGGGAACACTATGCGTTAGGGTCCCCCTGTGATTAGCATGACCTCCTCTGTAAGCCCCTAGTATATAATAGTGCAGGGGATTAAAACTACTTCTTAAATCGCGCCACAGGGCGTGTTTGCACATGTCACCTCAGGTCCCGTTCCCTCCCGTCCCCACTGTGTTAACACACCCTGTGGCCGTTTTGAGTTGGGAGATTAAGTCCCCTTGAATCCTGAGGGTCCCTAGGGTACAACTATCCCACTAGGTACCTCCAGTAAGCGCCACAGAGCTGCATTGCAGAGAGGTGTAAAAAGTGGCACAGCCTGGACCACCTCTCTGCAACGCAGCTCAAAGCGCTCACTGGAAGCACCTGGTGGGCTAGTTAGCCCCAGGGGCTCTCAGGAGTGAAGGGGAATTATTTCCCCAACTTAAAACGCGCCATAGGGCGTGTTCGCACACGTCACCTCAGGCCCCGTCCCCTCCCTTCCCCACTGTGTAAACACGCCCTGTGGCCGTTTTAATCTGGGAGATTAAGTCCCCTTGAATCCTGAGGGTCCCTAGGGGCAAAATAGCCCACTAGGTACGTCCAGTAAGCGCCATTGCAGAGAGGTGTAAAAAGGGGCATGGCCTGCACCACCTCTCTGCAACGCAGAGCAGTGGCGCTTACTGGAAGCACCTGGTGGGCTAGTTGGCCCCCAGGGTCCCTCAGGCTTGAAAGGGAATTATTTACCCAACTTAAAACGCGCCACAGGGCGTGTTTGCACACGTCACCTCAGGCCCCGTCCCCTCCCTTCACCACTGTGTAAACACACCCTGTGGCCGTTCTAAGTTGAGAGATTAAGTCCCCTAGAATCCTAAAGGTCCCTAGGGTCAAACTAGCCCACTAGGTACCTCCAGTAAGCGCCACAGAGCTGCGTTGCATATAGGTGTAAAAAGGGGCGTGGCCTCAGAACACCTGTCTGCAACACAGCTCCCTGGTGCATACTGGAGATACCTGTTGGGCTAGTTGGCCCTCAGGGACCCTCAGTATTGGAGGGGAATTAATTCCCCAACTTACAACTGGCCAGGGGGTGCGTTTGCAGAGTGCTGCAAGGAGGGGGCGTGGCCTCCGGCACGATGCCGGTCTTTTATTTATTTTATTTTTTTAAGAAGGAGGGCTGTGTGGCCCCCCTTCTTTTTCTAAGTTATTGGCCCTGGGGACCCCATCCCCCAGGGCCTGCACCCTAATTTTTTTTATTGAAAAAAATAAATTTGGAAGGGGGCCGCGTGGCCCCCCTCCCAAGGCCTTAATCGGCCCCGGGGACCCCAACCCCCGGGTCAAGGCCTTTTTTTTTTTTTTATTCTTTAGGTGGGGGCTGCGTTGCCCCTCTCCTCAGGCCACTTATGGCCCCGGGGACCCCATCCCGCGGAGCCAGCCTATGTTTTTTATTATTTAAAATATATATATATTTATAGAACCACCTAGGACATGCTGGACAAACCGTATGTACCTATCACCATGACGATTTGCGTGATATTCATTAAAAGGCGACTATGCATACAATGAATCCACGTGGAATGTATTTACACCACTAGTGAAGCTCTGACGTGTCTTACGCCCTACCGTGCCTAATACCGGCGCCTCCGCCGGTGGGTACTCTCCAAGTAGACACCCTTGTTTTTTATTTATACAAACATGGGTAGCTATTGACGGGCACATTTAATACACACGCACACCAAGCCATTCAAAGGGGATTCGACAAAAATTCGACCAAACTATGCAAGAAACCCCCCTCACGGTTAATAAAACACACATTAGCATTTAAAAAACCTTCTTAGAAATTCACTGAAGAAACCATAGGTTTCAGGGGCGTTAAAGTTAGCTGGACTTTTCACTCGTACAAAACCATTAAAATTTCCCAGTTATAGATAGTTCAGCTAACTATAACTCGTGCGCCTGCAATGCATTTCTGATGACGTCACATATTACATCACTCATGACATGGTCAGTGACATCACTGATAACATCATTGATGACATCGCAAATGACATTACTGATGACATCACTGATGACATCATCCAGTGAATGTGTGTTTTTCTGAAAATTACATATGTTTTATATATGTATATCTCAAGGTCGATGAAAGAATAAATGGGTATATAAGTGTCTAAGTGGGTGATTTGTTTTTGAAAAATTGATTGTATAACTGACTGATTAAGTGTATCTTAGTGAATACATGGCTTAGTGAGTAATGTTTAAATATGTAAATATCTGTATCAGTCTCTCACTTTGTGTATAAGTGGCTGCATGGGTTGGTGAGTAGCTACATGAGTGTCAATATAGGTTATTAGTTGGTTTTTTGAGTATCAGTATGAGTGTCTGAGTGTCTGTATGGTTCGGTGGGGGGTATTACGTAGTGCATAGGTGCATGTATGAGTGACTCACTGTTTGTATGTGTTGAAGACAGCATGTGTGCAGGACTGTATGGGTGGATGAGTGTGTGCATGGGTATGTTAGTGAGTGAATGACTGTCTCAATAGTGTCTTTATGAGTAACTACATATGTTTTAAACTAGTATATGTGAATTTTGGTGTATATAAGTGAGTATATGTGAGAGTGAGAGATTGGAAGAGTTCCTGTATGAATAAGTATGTGTTTCTATAAGTGATTGTTTTAAAGACTAGGGGCCATATGTAGGTAGGGACACATTTACCACTTCATAAATACCGAATTTTAGCGATTCGGTATTTATGAAGTGGTAAATGATATGTAGGTAATTGGTCGGTAAATATTACCGATTCGGAATAATTCGGTAATTACCGAATCGGTATTTACCGATTCGGTAATGAGGCATACCTTCCCATTGATGGGAAGGTATGCCTCATTACCGAATCGGTAAATACCGATTCGGTAATGGGGGGAACACATGCAAGGGTGGCAGGGTGTCACATTGACACCCTGTTGCACCCCTGAAACGGCCATGTTTGCACATGTGGCACACATACATGCCCGAAGGGCATGTATGTCTGCCACATTGCACACTTGTAGGCGCTATGAAATGCATTTCACCATCCATACTTTATTTACCACCAACTATTAGTTGGTGGTAAATACCGACTCCAAACATCACCCACACACTCCCCCTACATCTCATTTCTGTATTCGGAATTTACCGAATCGGTAAAATTACCGAATCGGTAATTTTACCGATTCGGTAAATTCCGAATACAGAAATTGTCCCCCTACAGACCAAAAGCCAAAATACCGGTCGGTAACGGTATAATTACCGAAAATCGGCCGTTACCGACCGGTATTTGGCTTCCTACATGAGGCCCTAAATATGTGTAAGTTTCTGTAGAAGTAAGTGTGGTGGTGTGTGTGTAACTGTATATGCAAGTAAATGGATGTTTGATTCTTTATTAGCATGAGTGACTATGTGTGTGAATAACTCTATGGATGAGTGGCGTTGTGTAACAGGATGTATAGGTGGATGAGTACATATGATGAGTGAGTACATGTATGAGTGACTGTATAGGACTGTTGGTGAATGAGTGGATGTGTATGTGGATCTTAGAATTACTTAATCGGTTGTTGTAACTGGTATTGGTATGTCCATTGTTTTGAAAATTTTAGTTTCTATTTTTGAATATGTGTATCAAAGGTTATAATAGGGGGAGAGGAGGTCTGCCACTCTATCACAAGGAGGATGTCATCATATGAGATGTCATCAGTGATGTCATGAGTGATGTCACTGACCATGTCATGAGTGATGTAATATGTGACGTCATCAGCAGTGCATTGCAGGCGCGCGAGTTATAGTTAGCTGAACTAACTATAACGGGGGAATTTCAATGGTTTTGTACGAGTGAAAAGTCCAGCTAACTATAACGCCCCTGGAACCTATGATTTCTTCAGTGAATTTCTAAGGTTTTTTAAATGCTAATTCCTAACTATAACGTGCCTGAAACCTATGTTTTTTTCAGTGAATTTCAAAGGTTTTTTAAATGCTAATTTCTAACTATGCCTACAGAGATAGGACATGTGAAGAAAGAAGTAAAAACGCACCGAAAGAAAAAAAGATATGCAGAAAGAAGCACAGAAGTCCTCAAAGACGAAGAAAAGTGCAGGAAGAAGGATAACGTGCAGAAAGAACAAACAGAAGAGCAGAAAGAAGCCTTGTTGCAAAATCATCCTGTACCCTCAACTTTTTCAGACGGATACTGGTGGTAACTGAGTCTGACTAACCAGTCCTAGAGCCAGTGCTATGTTAAAAGACACTCAGAATACAGTGAAAACACCTACATACACTAGGGAACACTATGCGTTGGGGTCCCCCTGTGATTAGCATGACCTCCTCTGTAAGCCCCTAGTATATAATAGGGCAGGGGATTAAAACTACTTCTTAAAATGCGCCACAGGGCGTGTTTGCACACGTAACCTCAGGGCCCGTCCCCTCCCTTCCCCACTGTGTAAACACGCCCTGTGGCCGTTTTGAGTTGGGAGATTAAGTTCCCTTGAATCTTGAGGGTCCCTAGGGTCCAACTAGCCCACTAGGTACCTCTAGTAAGCGCCACAGAGCTGCGTTGCAGAGAGGTTTAAAAAGTGGCACGGCCTGGACCACCTCTCTGCAACGCAGCTCAGTGGCACTCACTGGAAGCACCTGGTGGGCTAGTTAGCCCCCAGGGGCCCTCAGGAGTGAAGGGGAATTATTTCCCCAACTTAAAACGTGCCATAGGGCGTGTTTGCACACGTCACCTCAGGCCCCGTCCCATCCCTTCCCCACTGTGTAAACACGCCCTTTGGCCGTTTTAAGTTGAGAGATTAAGTCCCCTTGAATCCTGAGGTTCCCTAGGGGCAAAATAGCCCACTAGTTACGTCCAGTAAGCGCCATTGCAGAGAGGTGTAAAAAGGGGCACGGCCTGCACCACCTATCTGCAACGCAGAGCAGTGGCACTTACTGGAAGCACCTGGTGGGCTAGTTGGCCCCCAGGGTCCCTCAGGCTTGAAAGGGAATTATTTACCCAACTTAAAACGAGCCACAGGGCGTGTTTGCACACGTCACCTCAGGCCCCGTCCCCTCCCTTCACCACTGTGTAAACGTGCCCTGTGGCCGTTCTAAGTTGAGAGATTAGGTCCCCTTGAATCCTAAAGGTCCCTAGGGTCAAACTAGCCCACTAGGTACCTCCAGTAAGTGCCACAGAGCTGCGTTGCATAGAGGTGTAAAAAGGGTCGTGGCCTCAGAACACCTGTCTGCAACACAGCTCCCTGGCGCATACTGGAGATACCTGTTGGGCTAGTTGGCCCTCAGGGACCCTCAGTATTGAAGGTGAATTAATTCCCCAACTTACAACTGGCCAGGGGGCGCGTTTGCAGAGTGCTGCAAGGAGGGGGCATGGCCTCCGGCGCGATGCTGGTCTTTTATTTATTTAATTTTTTTAAGAAGGAGGGCTGTGTAGCCCCCCTTCTTTTTCTAATTTATTGGCCTTGGGGACCCCATCCCCCAGGACCTGCACCCTATTTTTTTTTTATTGAAAAAAATAAATTTGGAAGGGGGCCACGTGGCCCCCCTCTCAAGGCCTTAATCTGTTCCGGGGACCCCAAACCCCGGGTCATGGCCTTTTTTTTTCTTTTAGTCTTTAGGAGAGGGGCTGCGTTGCCCCTCTCCTCAGGCCACTTATGGCCCCGGGGACCCCACCCCCCTGGGGCCGGCCTTTGTTTTTTAATATTTAAAAAATATATATATTTATAGAAACACCTAGGACATGCTGGACAAACCGTATGTACCTATCACCATGACGATTTGCGTGATATTCATTAAAAGGCGACTATGCATACAATGAATCCACGTGGAATGTATTTACACCGCTAGTGAAGCTCGGACGTGTCTGACGCCCTACCGTGCATAATCCCGGTGCCCCCGCCGGTGGGTACTCTCCAAGTAGACACCCTTGTCGTTTATTTATACAAACATGGGTAGCTATTGACGGGCACATTTAATACACACGCACACCAAGCCATTCAAAGGGGATTCGACAAAAATTCGACCAAATTATGCAAGAAACCCCCCTCACGGTTAATAAAATACACATCCACCACCGGATGTGTAATACTTTTTATTTTACTCTCTCTTGAGAGTCACAGCGTGCTCCTGGCTGAGCCCAATGCTGTGTTACACCCACCAGTGCCCACCGAGTGCCACACACCTCTGTGTTGTATTCCACCATCTAGTGCATATGCTATGACACTCTCTAGCCCATGTGCACTGTAACACCACCCGTGAATATGTCATGCCACACTTGCCTTCACACAGGTTATATTGCCCCATCTAACGTGCCTTCCTCGATGCCTATGTTATAACGCACAGCGCTATGCCATACATATTACAATCTGGGATCCATATCTTTGTCACAGTGCATATGCAACGCTACACTCCCCAGCACATATTTTATATTACAACTTTAGAGACTAGTTTGGTTACACAACACTGCCCTGTGCATATTACACTCCAAGGCGCATATCGCATAGCACGCGCTAGTGCCTGTGCTATCTCGCGCTCTCCAATGGATCTGTCATTGCGCAAAATGTATTGCATATTATATTTCACGCCCGGTTCATCTTATATCACACTTTTTGGTGCATAGTTTATATCATATACTATATCTAGTTTACATTTTCAATCGTGCTCTCAGGACTATGTTCTATATAACACTGCGTCCACCTACCCTTTTCACGGGCATTACATTTTGCAATGGGGGGTGGAGGGTCAGGGGGTGTTTCTGCCAAGTGAGCCCGGAGTCACATTCCCAAACGTCCTCTTCTTCCTGAATAAAAGTGAGATTATGCTGCATACTTGTTCATATTTTAAGTAGTTTGCACAGACACACATTTTAAAAACAATAAAGTTCCTAATACCCACCTTCTCTGAACAGTTAGCTTGCTGCCCCATCCACCTCCTCCCTATCCTCTGTTGTCTGAATCCATGGACTAGCCTCCTCCCTCCTGGCATGCATGGTCTGATGTGCTGCCACTGCCCTCCATTTAGCATAATGTACCAGTCCACTCCTCCTGCCCTCCATTGCCCAATTCTATGGTCCATCATTGACCTCCTGCTTAGCCTCTGTGCTTAGCTTGCTGCCCCTATTCTCCTTCCCCCTGCCCTCCGATGTCTTTGTGCATGCCCCAGCTCCATCCTTTTTTGCCCACCATGTTCCATGGACCTTCCACTTCTATCTACTCTGAGTGTTCTGCCACTCCCCTCCCACCTGCCTAGCATTGTCAGATGACTGTAACCTGTCCCTGCCACCTCCACCCTGCCTGTCCACATGCCATGCCCCTATCCCCTTCCTCCTGTCCTCCATGGTCCATTTTAATGCCACACCCTTCTGCCCTCCCTGGTCTGTTGTGCTGCAACTGCTCCTCCTGCCTGCCCCACGCGGTCTGTTGTGTGGCCCCTTCCCCTGAACTCTCTTGTCTGTGCCCAGGTCCTGACCCTCCCTTCTATCTTCCATGGTCCTTTGTGCATGCCCCTGCACTCTCCTTCTTGCCCATCATAGCCATTGTGCTGCCACTAACCCTCCCGCTTGCCATGCATGGTCTTCTGTGCTGCCATGGCCCCTCCCACCTTCCCTGTGTGGTCAGCTAGCTGTCCCTGACCCCCTCCCACCTTCCCTCCATGGTCTGTGTGTATGCCATCATAGTCTCACTGTTGCTCTCCATGGTGTGTCTTGTTTCTAGTGCCCATCCTGCCTGACCTCCATGGTCATCTTGCTGCTCCTGCCCTGCCCCCTTGCCCCCAGCCCTCTGTTTCCATGTGCAGACCCCTATTACCTCCCTCCTGGTTTGTCTGTTCCATTATAATGCCCCTGATCTGTCCCTCCTGCCCTTTATGGTCTGTTATGCTGCAGCTTTCTCTCCTGTCTGTCCATTATGGTCAGCTAGCTACCATTGCCTCTTTCCCCTCTGTTCTCTGTTGTCCATATGCATGGTCCTGTCCCCTCCCTATGGCTTTCTATGGATTGTTGTGTTGCACTCCCGCCCCGCATGCCCTGTGTGGTGTATTGTGGTGCTGCAAACCCTGATGCCTGCCCTGTAGGGTCGGTTTGGTGCACCTCTCCATGTCCCTCCTGTCCTCTGTTATCCGAGTCCATGTCCCTACCCCAATTCCTCCTGCCTACCATGATCCAATGTACCATACTTGCGAACATTTTGAACTTGGTAAGAGGGAGATTTTGAAAAATAACGGGGGTATTGATTTTCCCCTTTGAGTTACATTGAAAAAGAGGAGATTGTAGACAGGAGACAGATCAAATAAAGCCTATTTGAGCTTAAAAACATTGGATGTTTCCTGGCTGAAACAGGTCTGTTGGCATGTATGGTTGAACTACCACTGCCTCTTCCTTCTGCCTACAATGGTCTATTATATTGCCACAGCCTCTCTTGCCAGTCCTGTATTGTTGGTTTGTTGCCCCTGCCCCCCTTTCCACTGCCCTCCATAGTCTGTTGTGCTGCCACTGCCCTTCCTGCCTACCCAGTGTGGTCAAATTGTTGCCTCTGTACTCTCCTACCTGCCTTCAATTTTCATAGTCCGTCCCCCTGGCCTCTGCCTCTCAACAATATCCCAATGAACAACTAGATTGCTAACATTCTATATTTATTACAAAAGTGTGGAACGTCTGACGTCATCTTGATGTAATCAAAACTGTAATACCTAGAGCAGTTGCTCATTAGATCACTGTAGTAAAGCTACTGCTCACCACGGAAGTCTGCTGCTGGTATTAAAAGTGCATGTTTCAGTCTGCATATCAGAATTTTTTAATGAAATAGAAGAGGGGTAAACAGTCATAATATTGAAAAAAAAAATATATAGACTGGACAGAAGATCGAGTTTTGAATATAGAATGGACAGAATATCGAATTGCCAAAATATAGTGGTGAAGAATATCGAAAATCAGGTAAGAAATATCGATTTACATAATATAGAAGTATGTAATATCAACAGTCATAATATGGTTGTTAAAAATATCGATTTTTTTTATAGTGTTTTAAGTGTTAGTATATGTGTTAAAAGTATCTATTAATTTTGGAATGTATGTTTGAATATTTTTAAAGTAATGAATTTTATGGTATTTAATTTTTGTGTAATTTAATTCCGTAGCGGGTTGTGGGTTTATAGGGGATTAGGGTGGGAAGTAATTTAATTATAGTACATTAAATAAAAATGTTTAGGAATTAATAATTATTTTTAATTTAATTTTGTGTTTTCTTCTGTAGCGGGTTGTGGGTTTATAGGGGAATAGGGTGGGAAGTAATTTAATTGTTATTAAGTAATTATTGATTGGTATTGTAAATTAATTGGTTGTTGATTAATTATTAATTGGTAAATAATTTGTATTAATTGGTAATTAATTTGTATTAATTGTTTAATTGATAATTATGTTAATTTTAATAATTTATTATTTGTAGCGGGTTGTGGGTTTATAGGGGAATATGGTGGGAAGTAATTTAATTGTAAATAATTAATTATTGAAATAATTTTTGTATATTGATAATTAATTTATTATTAATTAATTATTAACAGGTAATATTTGTATTTATACATTTTTGGTATTGAAAATTAATTGGTTGTTAATAAATTATTAATAGGTAATTAATTAAAAAAAAATGTATTGGTATTTATAATTAATTAATTGTTAAATATTGTGTGATTGGTAATTAACCTTAATACTTTTTGGCGGGGCTATTAATAAATAATTTATTTTTAATAACATATTAAATTATTATTTTCCCTACTATTTCACTTACTGGAGTGGGAATAGTAATTTTTACCCCTAGCTATCCAACGCTTTCCCTACTATTGCTCTCACTGGAGTGGGAATAATACTTTTTACCCCTACGCTATCCAACGCTTTCCCTACTGTTGCACTCTTTGGAGTGGGAATACTAATTTTCACCCCTATGCTATCCAACGCTTTCCCTACTGTTGCACTCACTGGAGTGGGAATAGTAGATTTTACCCTCCCGCTATCCAACGCTTTCCCTACTGTTGCACTCTCTGGAGTGGGAATAGTCATTTTTACCCCTACGCTATCCAACGCTTTCCCTACTGTTGCACTCTTTGGAGTGGGAATAGTAATTTTTACCCCTACGCCATCCGACGTTTTCCCTACTGTTGCACTCACTGGAGTGGGAATAGTAAATATTGCCCTCCCGCTATCCAACGCTTTCCCTACTGTTGCACTCTCTGGAGTGGGAATAGTAATTTTTACCCCTACGCTATCCAACGCTTTCCCTACTGTTGCACTCTTTGGAGTGGGAATAGTAATTTTTACCCCTACGCTATCCAATGCTTTCCCTATTATTGCACTCTCTGGAGTGGGAATAGTAAATTTTACCCTCCCGCTATCCAACGCTTTCCCTACTGTTGCACTCTCTGGAGTGGGAATAGTAATTTTTACCCCTACGCTATCCAATGCTTTCCCTATTATTGCACTCTCTGGAGTGGGAATAGTAATTTTTACCCTCCCGCTATCCAACGCTTTCCCTACTGTTGCACTCTCTGGAGTGGGAATAGTAATTTTTACCCACCCGCTATCCAACGCTTTCCCTACTATTGCACTTACTGGAGTGGTAATAGTACATCTTACCCGTCCACTATCCTACGCAAAAAATATTGAATATTTTTTATTAATATTACGTTAATATATATGTATTACATTTTTTTTAACTTACATTAATTATTTATTAATTTTAAAGTTATTTAAGTATTTTTAAGTATGTTTTAGTCAATTATATGTATTATTTCATTAATTTTACATTACTTTTAAGACATTTAAAAAATTCGATATTTTGACCAACTATATTTTTTACAACGATATTTTGGATTTTATTTTTTTGTACTTACCTGATTGTAGATAGGGATTCGATATTTTGGCATTCTATATTTTTTCCTCGATATTTCGGCAAGTCGATATTCTCCTTCTCGATATTTTGTCAGTGATCCAGAAGAGGATTTTTTAATGAAATAGAAGAGGATTTGAGAAGTCACTCAAAATGTGCCCTAATTTTTCTTTCTTCAGCACTAATCATAATTTCTATGGCAAAATGAACCCCCTCATTGTGTTCCTTTTTTAAATTAAATGTTTTAAGTGTTACCAGTTTATTCCAATCAAGATGGCTTCAGGGGTGCCATACTTTTGTCATAAGTAAGACAGTGAGCGCTCTAGTTGTTCTTAAGAACACTCTGGGACATTCTGTCATTGGGCTATACTTGGGCTACATCTGGGTGATATTTGGGCTACATTTGGGCTCTTTTGTCTCTGGTGGCCATCTTGGGAGATTTATTTGTTATGAAGTTTCCTAATTTCCTCATTTACTGCAGTCTCCTCAATAGGAAATGCTTTCAGTTTTATACTTTGGTTCCATCAAGAAGGCATTCAGATGTGTCATTTGCCTTAAATTCTGAATGTTAGTACTCTAGTTGCTCATTAGATCACTGTAGTAAAGCTACTGCTCACCGGGGAAGTCTGCTGCTGGTATTAAAAGTGTATGTTTCAGTCTGCATGTCAGAATGTTTTAATGAAATAGAAGAGGATTTGAGAAGTCAAAATGTGCCCTAATTTTTCTTTCTGCAGCACTAATCATAATTTCTATGGCAAAATGAACCCCCTCAATTTGTTCCTTTGTAAATTAAATGTTTTAAGGGTTACCACTTTATTCCAATCAAGATGGCTTCAGGTGTGCCATACTTTTGTCATAAGTAAGACTGTTAGCGCTCTAGTTGTTCGTTAGAACACTCTGGGACATTCTGTCATTGGGCTATACTTGGGCTACATCTGGGTGATATTTCTGCTACATTTGGGCTCTTTTGTCTCTGGTGGCCATTTTGGGAGACTTATTTGTTATGAAGTTTCCTAATTTACTACAGTCTCCTCAGTAGGAAATACTTTCAGTTTTTTACTTTGATTCCATCAAGAAGGCATTCAGATGTGTCACACATTTGTCATAAATTCAGAATGTTAGCACTCTAGTTGCTCATTAGATCACTGTAGTAAAGCTAACTGCTCACCAGGGAAGTCTGCTGCTGGTATTGATTTTGGGAGACTTATTTGTTATGAAGTTTCCTAATTTACTACAGTCTCCTCAGTAGAAAATACTTTCAGTTTTTTACTTTGATTCCATCAAGAAGGCATTCAGATGTGTCACACATTTGCCATACATTCAGAATGTTAGCACTCTAGTTGCTCATTAGATCACTGTAGTAAAGCTACTGCTCACCAGGGAAGTCTGCTGCTGGTATTGAAAGTGCATGTTTCAGTCTGGATGTCAGAATTTTTTAATGAAATAGAAGAGGATTTGAGAAGTCACTCAAAATGTGCCTTAATTTTTCTTTCTGCAGCACTAATCATACTTTCTATGGCAAAATGAACCCCCTCATTTTGTTCCTTTTTAAATTAAATGTTTTAAGAGTTACCACTTTATTTCAATCAAGATGGCTTCAGGTGTGCAATACGTTTTTATAAGTAGGACTGTTAGCGCTCTAGTTGTTCTTTAGAACACTCTGGGAAGCTGCAGTAGAACACAAAGGAATCAACTGACAGTCTCTGCCCTTGTTGGATGTACATGTTTTACTGAGAATGTCAGACTTCATTCTCAGTAAATTTGCAGAAAATATGCTCTCAGTTTAGCTGATAGATCACCTTCCAAACCTCTGTGGGAAAAGCATGAGAAAATAGTTTTCTCTCAAACATGATTCATGATATCATAGCAGAAGGCTTTTTCACATGGTAAAATCACCTTAGAACACACCACAATTCCTAAAATGAGTATGGTACCATCAACAAATGATTTATAATGTAACTAAAGTCTTAAAACCTTATATTAACTGCAATGCTTTTTAATGAGGTGCTATCATGTATATTGGTCCCAAGATGGCTGCCAATACTTCTTGGATGAAGTACTGACAGCCAATTAGATCTCACGATGAGATGTGTAGTTAGGCTCCGCCCAAATATATCTATCGTTTTGACTCTAATTTTCTCAGGAACTACTAAACGGATTTACACCATTTAAGCAAAAGGCACGAGTCTGAACTGAGGACTACCTCTTTGCCAAATTTGGTGTAATTCCGTTCAGCAGTTCGGGCTGTAGGTGCGTCAACAGGTCCTATGGGAAAATGCATGGGGAAAATGTGTTTTGGGACCCCCCTTTTTTCTCGGTCCCCGCTTGACGAATCACCGTGAAATTTTCAGGATAGGAGCGGACCGGAGCTGGCCAAAAGTTTGGAAAAATTTGCGAAGATTAGTCAATCGGCGCCAACGTTAGTCCAAATAGAATGTTGCGGATTTCCTATGGAAAATAGGTCCTAACTATAACTACCTACTGGCGACTGCCCTCACGCTGCCCGCCATTTTCAAAACACTGATTTGCCATTGGTACAGAAACAAAGAAAAGAGGAATGAAGATAACAGCATGGCAAACACCGTGAGCTATGGAGTGTTTTGGGTGTCATAACTGGTGCATTTCAATGATTTTTGCATTTGAGCCAGAACCACAAACTCAGGGGGATATTTACAATGAAATGACGCAGCGCAGAGCTGCAAGCAATTTTGCTGCGCTGAACTGAGTCATTTAAAAAAATGCAGGGATGCGCCGTATTTACAGGAATACTGTGCACCCTTGTGCTCTCCCCTGCGCTGGCACTAAAATAAAAGCCATGTGCCAACGTGTTGCAGGGATGATTGTGCTTGTGCAGGAAGGAACACCTTCGTGCACAAAAACAATCATTAATGGCGTTTTTCTCCTTCTATGAGTGCTGTAGAATGCAAGAGAAGATATAAAAGTATTTCTCCATCGTGCGCCACTTTAATGCCTCCCCTTGAAATGCGTTAGTTTTTGGCGCTGCCTCAGATTTACCAATCCTAGTAAATCTTGGGCAGTGTCAAAAAGCAAAAGTCATGGGTGTTGCTTAGAAACACCCACAGCAACACCCATGATGTGCCCCTTTAAGCAGAATAATGCAGGAAAGAGGGCCATATTTACAAGGTCGTATAAAGCCATGCAATGTGGCTTTGCATGGCCTTGTAAATATGGCCCAGCACACAGCACCACCAGAGCATTAAAAAAACAGTAACGCTCCAATGGCACTAGGAGCTTGTAAATATGCCCCTCAGTTTTTAACTGTATTTTTGTCAGCATATATATGGCATAAGACAATATCTTACATGTCGCTCAACATGCATTATTTATGTGAACCGTGCCAATACCAAAGTTGTAAAAATCTATATGTAGGCCAAACATTGAATTATCTCAGTACATGATTCAGAAATCACAAATCAGCATTAATAAATAAGAAACTTCACTAGCCCGAAGCCAATCATTTTAACTTTACTTCAAGTTTAAAGGTTTTTCCTGTGGATCATTTCCTAAAGGAAGAACAATTGGACTCCAGAGAACACGTCTGGAGGTACTGTGTACAATCAATGCATCCAAATTGACTGAACATCACTGACAATACTACATGAATACCACATATCTCAATAGATCTCAGAACTGCATTGATTCCACAGTCCAAATGGAATCTTCCATCATCATGCTTTTTAAAAATCCAGCAGTGTCAGCTGTGCAGCCACTTAGCAAATAATCTTGCACTATCCAAGGAAGGCGGAAGCGGAAACGTTGTAGAGGAAAGGCACACTCTGTTTGCTGGTGCTTTTGTTTAAACACACCATTGCCTGTGTTACTCCTAAGAATCCAATAATATGGCACTCAAGAAGTTTATGCTGTCAAAAATATCCTTTTATTAATATTCCAAATTGGTCAGGGAACTAAAAAAGCTGACATATTTTGACATATCCCAGTCTTGATCACAGCTGGAAAGTATTTCTTTTATGTCCATACTCTTTCCATCATACCTACAAGTTGGCTTTCTGGGGGTTGAAATTCTTATTGACACATGTGCCTGTATCAAGCGCTGTGATTTGAACAGAGTCTTTCTTAGTTCATCATGATTATATCTTGTATTATATCTGCTTTGGCATCTGATCTTCATTAATCATTTGCCACAATTTCTCAATTAATTGCAACCAGTATATGCCAATGCTTTTGTGGATGTGTGGTTTTTGCATTTCCTAATTGGTCAATCATTTCATTTATATTCTCTCGTTATGTCAATTACATTCTCTCATGTTGACCACACCCGTGCATTCTGTTTTTTGTGGTTACATTATATATTTTATTTGGTGGCGATATCAGTTTACTCTAAATTTCTTCGGCCATTTTCAGCTTGGGGTATTTTTAACCATTTTTCTGGAGCTTTGTGAGCTGCTGAGTATCATGTCATCCCCTTTGCTGTCTTATTCGCAGAGAGATTCTGGGATTTTCTGAACCTTCTCCATTTTTGTTTTTTGTCATTTTTTATTTTGATGCTTTCTTGTCTCTGTGGTATCATTGTTGTTATATATTGTTTTCAAATCTGTGTAATTTTTCCTTTGATTTCAATATAATTTCTATGTTAATATGCTTAGTAAACACTGATTTTTTGGGTTTAATCAATCCATGTTGACCCTGATATTTCTTCCATGAAAATTTACACTGCAAAATTTCTTATTGTTCGTGGTTTATAAGTCCACATATAATTCTTTATCATTGTGCAGTCCATATGGAGTTCTTTGCAATAACATACGTTGAATCTCTGTTTTGTACTGCGCTTACTTGTTCAAAGATTTTTTCATGCAGTAGGCATGCCGTATTTCTCATGTATTTCAGTCCATATTTGCATTCTCGAACATCTCGTTTTGATTTTTACTCCCGCGTATTTTACGAAAGTGCAAGCTTTGTATGTTCTGACTTGAGATGCTTCAGGTTAATTCTGATAATTTCTTGTGTATTGGAAGTGGCTCCTAGCCAACCTAACCTTCAAGGACGAGTTCTGTGGAACAAATTGATTTTGTATGACCCAATTTTACTCCAATATCAGTATCTTGATTAATTAGACTCCAATGTGTTCAGAAAATCTAAAACTTCCTGATCTGATTACTTCCCATACTGCATGTTAGGACGAGTCTTATTTTATTCTACTTCGTTCTTTTTCTTGGTAATGAGGATCTCCATTCTTGTTTTCATTTTAGATCTCTCTAATCCATCTTCTATACTTTGGGGTGAGTATCCACTCCTTTGAAAGCAAGGTTGTACATTAGCACAATTCCCTGCAGGTCCACTAAGTTTGAACAATTTCTTTTAATTCTAAGAAATTCTCCATATCGCGTACTTCCTAGTAAATCCTTTGGATGGAAACTTGTGCCATGTAAAATACTGTTTGTTGATGTTCTTTTCCCTAAAGAGTTACCTCAATCTTATCTTCTATCTTACCTAGGAATGTGATCTTAGTGTTGTCTATCGTACATGTGAATTGGAGACCATGCTATTTGGCATTTAGGACTAGACAATATTGTTCAAAATCCTGTATTGAGACATTTCAGACACCAAATAGGTCATCTATATACCTGGTTCAAAGTATTATTTTTAGAGATATTGTTCATTGGATCACCTCCCGCCCCCCATGCTACTTCCATTGTCACCAACCCATGGTGAGACTCACGAAGCTTGGAAAAAATACATAAATCCCATGGCAGTTCCTCATTTTTGTCTCTATAACTGATCGTTGAATAGAACCATTTTGTTATTAAGACACATTATTCGTATCCAGTAGCATCATTGAGTGTTCCATATCTCCAATATTACACTGTTTCAATAAGAATTCACAAGATTTGAGTCCCTTATCATGTTGAATAGATGTCTATATTGGTGCAACATCAATTGTTATTGATAGCTTCCATAAGAGATCACCCACATCACTGATTTAAGAATTCAGGTTCTTGACTATTGGTTGCAAAAAGCAGTCCACATATCCAGATGATTTTTCAAATATAGAGTCACAGATCAACGCTGTTGCCCTACCTGATTTATTAATTAGGTTTTTATGAATTTTGGGAAGAAAATAGATTGATTATCTGTGCATAAATCTTGATATCCATCTTTGTTAATTAGTAACTGTGCACCAATTTTCCAAATGTTTTGCACACATTTCTTTGATTTTGTTAATTGGGTTGTCCTTTAATTTTTCACACATGACTGTGTCTTTGGGATGTCAATTTACTTCTTTCACATACTCGCCTTTCTCGATTGTAACAATGTCTCAGCCTTTATCAGCTGGCTGTATTATTATTTGTCCATTACCCAGTTGTCAGAACCCCTTTCAGAGGGCTGGGGGTCAAGCAAGGGTTACTGGGCCCAGCCATGGGAGTTGAGGCCTTTTATTCCTGCTGTCCCAGAGGCGGACCTACTATGGATCCTGAACAACTATGCTCAGTACCCCTTCAGCACTTTACTCTGAGTGGTAGTATTTGTAGGGCAGCCCCCAGCTTGTTGAGGGGCAAGGCCCAATGCAAGGTCTACACAGGCAGAAGACTCAAAATACACTCAGCAACCCCAATAAAATGTCCAGCCAGATACTCACTTTTATGACAAAAGTAGTATTTGTGTATAAATACGAATTGAAATGTGGTACACGACAAATAGAAAACACAATCTTAATAGGGCCAGCACTCTTGCATTGTCCGGGCAATGTCCTGCATTCAGGTTGAGCCCCACTAGTGAGTCTTAGACTTACCACAATCTCTTTTAAAGGGAAAGTGTTTCAGTGCCGGTGTACTATAGCCAGAGCAAGTTCCATTGGGACTATGTGATAAGGTCATCAGTCCCACCCACTCCTGTTGCTGGTACTATACAGAAGGTCTGAGGCCAAGTATCTCCATCTCCCCAATCTCAGCAGGCAGATTATGCGACACTGAACTCAGAGTCCACAGCACGCAAGTAGGGGTCCATGTCCCTCAAGATCAAAGAAGTGTGCAGCCCAGGAGGACCCCACAGGACATGGGGCTATGGTGCTCACTGCATAGTTTTTCCACAAGGTAGACAGAGCCTCGACTTCGGAGAACCGCAGCCTCTTCCTCATCCCATTGACCACCTCCAGCCAAACTGCGACTGTGCAGAAGTCAAAGCGGACAAGTCCACAGAGAAGTTCCTGCCAGAGTCAGGCACAAAGTCACTGCACCTGAAATCTTCTGCGGATGTTCATATCACTGAAACCCAGCAGGCATTCAAGTATGACTGCTCATTTATTGGTTAAATAAATGTGAAAATATACCAGTTTCACCTTTATTTTTTTTCACAAAACCCATAATAAATATGGTTAAATACAGATAAAGTTGACAAAAAATACAAATGAATAAATGCAGACAGAAATGTCCAAAAAATAATTACCATAAACCGGGAGCCCTAACCACAAAACGACCTGCTTTTGCAGGGGGGGCACATGCGTTTTTGTTCCCGGGATCCTCGGCCATCTAGGGAAATCTACCAAAGCCACACATTTCTGAAAACTAGACACCCGGGGGAATTCAGGGAGGTGTGACTTGCATGGATGCCACAAAGTTTTCCTACCTAGAATTCCCTGCAAATCTCAAATTTAGCTGAATGAAAAACCATTTTCTCACATGTGTGTGAGTGAAAGATGTGGGATCACTGGTCAGACACAAATTTCCTACCACCCAGTGTTCCCCCAGGTCACCCGTTAAAAATGGTACCTCACTTGTGTGGGTGGGCCAAGTGCCCGCGGCAGGGAAGGGCCCAAAACATGTTGAGAAGACATCAAAATGATCTATCACAAAACAACCTGGTTTTGCAAGGGAGGCACATGCGATTTTGGTCCCTAGTACGGTGGCCATCTAGAGAAACCTACAAAAGCCACACATTTCTGAAAACTAGACACCCGGGAGAGTCCAGGGAGGTGTGAATTGCGTGGAGTTTTCCTACCCAGAATCCCCTGCAAACGTCAAATTTAGCTGAAAAAAACCCTAATTTTTCTCACATTTCTGGGTGACAAAGTTGTGGTATCAACAGTCTGACACACATTTCCTACCACCCAGAATTCCCCCAGGTCTCCTGATAAAAATGGTACCAAGTACCCGCAGCAGGGAAGGGCCCAAAATGTACTGTGGAGACCTCAAAATGATCTATCACAAAACGACCTGGTTTTGCAACTGGGGTACATGCGTTTTTGGTCCCGGGTTTGGCGGCCATCTAGAGAGACCTACTAAACACACACAATCCTGAAAACTAGACACCTGGAGGAGTCGAGGGAGGTGTGACTTGTGTGGATCACCCAAAGTTTCCCGACCCAAAATCCCCTGCAAACCTTAAATTTACCTTAAAAAACTCATTTTTCTCATATTTCTGTGTGGGAAAGTTGTGTGATCACCGGGCGGACACAAATTTCCTACCATCAAGCCCTCCCCTAGGTCTCCCAATAAAAAATGGTACCTCACTTGTGTAGGTGGGCCAAGTACCCGTGGCAAAGAAGGGCCCAAAACGTATTATGGAGACATCAAAGTTACCTATCACAAAACGACCTGGTTTTGCAAGGGGGGGTCACCTTGGTTTTTGGCCCTGGGCTCAGCAGCTGCAAAGTTTGAGGTTTGCAAGGAATTCTGGGTAACAGAACCTGGTGAGAGCCACACATGTCAACCCATTCTGGATTCCTATGTCTAGTTTAAAAAAATATATAGGTTTGCTAGATTTCCTTACGTGCCGGCTGAGCTAGGTTCCAAAATTCACAGCTAGGCACATTGCAAAAAAAAGGGTCCATTTTCACTGGAAAAATGTGATGTGGCCACGTTGGGTGTTGGACCATTTCCTATCGCAGGCACTAAGGGCATTATTATGATGGCGGGCAGACTTTGCCATCCTGACGGAAAACGGGACCGCCCGCCATATGTGCGGTGGTCCCGTGGGGGATATTAGGATGCGCCCACCACACTGGTGGGTGCATCACGCATTTATAACATTGCGGCGGGCGGTGCTTTCAGCAGCACCCGCCGCAATGCCAAAAGTGCATGTTGTGCATATGCATGCACAACGTGGCAGGCACCGTGCGGTGCCTGTCATCTTGTGCATGCACATGCAGGGGGGTACCATAGATACCCCCATGTGCCCCCCCACCCCCCAACATCCTGGGGGCCCGCAACGGGCCCCCAACTTGAAGATGCCCATGCCTTTCCGTGGCGGCGAAAGGCTGCCTCCCGCATGCATCCTGATATGGATGGCTGTGTCTAGAAAACACCGCCATCATATTAAACCCTTTTCCGCCCAGTCGACTTGTCGACCGGGCGGAAAAGTGGCGGACGGTCTTCCCGTCTGCCGTGGTCCCCCGCCATACTAATATGGTGGGGGAAATGGGTGGCGGGCGGGGAAGGATGTAGGGCGGTTCGCCACCGCGATCCGCCCTACATCCTAATGGGCCCCTAGGCCTACAAACACAAGTGAGGTACCATTTTTATAGAAAGACTTAGGGGAACACAGACTAGTAGAACAAGTGTTATTACCAATTGACTTTCTTTGCATTTCTGCCTTCCAAATGTAAGAAAATGTGTAAAAAATGAAATCATTTTGAAAAATGCCCTTTAATTCACATGCTTGTATGGGTACCCACAATTTCGGAGATGTAAAATAACCACTACTTCTAAACTCAATTGTTTTTTCAATTTTGGAAATGTATACGTTTCCTTGGTACCTATTTTTCATACTTTATATTTTACCAAATTAATTGCTATATACCATGGCAAGATGCAGCCCAGTTATTGGCTCTGGGTATCTCGGGTTCTTAGTGAACCTACAAGTCCTATATATCCCTCCAACTAGAATGGTCCAGAAAATGTAATATAATATTGCTTTCATAAATCTGCCATAACTAGAAGAAGTTACAGGTGAAAATGTTGGCACAAATGGCTGTTATTGTTCAACTCAGTTTCAATATTTATTTAGTGCAATTGTTAGTTTCTATAGAAAAACCTTGAAGAATCTATACAAATGACCCCTTGCTGGATTTAGATTTTTGTCTACTTTTCAGAAATGTACAGTTTTCTGGGATCAATTATTGCTTTCACACCCATTTCTACCACAAACTAGAAGGAGGTTGAAAGCACAAAAAATAGAAAAAATAGGCTATGCCCCAGTAAAATTCCGCAACTGTGTAGAAAGTTTGTTTTTCTGACAAATGTCTGCCTGTTCCTGGAAGCTGGGAAGATGGTGATTTAGCACCACAGACCCTTTGTTGATATCTTTTGTAAGGAAAACAACCCAGAGGCTTTCTTATGCAGGCCACAGCTCCTTGGACTCCCACGGTGTCTAGCTTTCAGAAATGTCTGGGTTTGGTAGGTTTCCCTAGATGGCCGCTGAGTTTGGGACAAAAATGCAGGTACCCTCCTATCTATCACAAAACAACTTGGCTTTGCAAGGGGGCACCTGCCTTTTAGGTACCGGTTCGGCGGCCATCTAGGGCAACCTACCAATCCTAGACATTTCTGAAAACTAGATGCCCGTGGGAGTCCAGGGAGATGTGGCTTGCGTGGATCTCCCAACGTTTTCTTACCCAGAATCCCCCGCATACCTCAAATTTAGCTACAAAAATCACATTTTCCTCACATTTCTGTCTGGGATTACCAAGCCAACACAAAATACCTACCAACCAGCATTCCACTCAGTCTGCCAAGTAAAATGATACCTCACTTGTGTGGGTGGGCCAAGCGCCTGCGACTGGGAGGGGCTGAAAATGATAGGGATTGAGGGGATAGCACAGTGAGCTCTAAGCGCCATATTTTTTTAATGCGTTTTGAGGCTGACTCTGCATTAGACACCCACACAAGTGAGGTATCATTTTTATTGGGAGACCAAGGGGAATGTTGGGTTGTCTGACATTTGTGCCGGCAAGATAAGCCCAGACAGAAATTTAAGAAAACTGTGATTTGTTTTAGCTAAATTTCAGGTTTGCAGGGCTTTCTAGAAAGGAAAACGTTGGGTGATTGTTAGACGGACCGGGAGGGTCGGCCGAGGACAAGGGGAGAGGTCTCCGGGGAGAGCCGTCTCCAGCGATCGTACAGACAAATAACTTCCCCCCCACAGACAGATACCACACAAGGAGATGAGTTAGCGTTCTTTATAAGCACTTCTTAAGGTACGATGAAAAGGTACAAGAAGGTCTGGACTCAGGGGTCCCCTCGATTCAAGTCTCTCAAGATGGGAAAAGGGGGTAGCGGGACAGTCTGGTTACCAGTCTGGTAGTTGAGATGGTATGGTGGGTAGCTCACAATCCTCGAGCTTGGTGGTCTAGCTGGTACGGGCCGCGGCAGCGCCAGCAGGTCCCGGTGAAGATGGTCGATACACGGTCCGCGGCAGCGCCAGCAGGTCCCAGTGAAGATGGTCGATGTACGGTCCGCGGCAGCGCCAGCAGGTCCCGGTGAAGATGGTCGTTACAACGGGACGCGGCAGCGCCAGCAGGTCCCGACGAGGATGGATGTTGCAGAAGGCCGCGGCAGCGCCAGCAGGCAGGACGATGGTTCACAAGATAGGGCTACGGCAGCGCCAGTAGTCCGTCAAGGCTGAGTTCTCTCGGTGTCTCTCGACTCCAGGATACAACTGCCTTCCTGCTCCGGAGCTGCTCCAGTTATAGGGCACGCGCCCTTTGATGTCCGGACCCTCGCACTTGGAGGTCGGAGGGTCCGGGATGAAGGTGTCCAGACACTCAGCGGGGGGTGGAGCCGGTGCCTGGGGGAGCTGGAGGCGATCGTCACCTGGCGGGGGAGAGTCCTTGGCGCTTCGTTCTCCCATTGACCTGCCAAGTGGTCCGCTCACCTCCTGGGTGGATGGTGGTGCCGGGATGTCGGGGCCGGCCAGGCCCAGGGTTAGGGTCGGGGGGAGGCCACGCGGCCTCGTGGCGCAGGGCCCAAGATGGCGGCTTGACCCGGCCGAGGGAGCCGGTGGTGGCTTGGGCCCGTGATGCATGGAGGTCCGAGGGCAGGAGTTCCGTCGGGAGACGGGGTGCGGGTGATTCTCGTGGGTCACGCCTGGCGAGCCGGGGCTTGGGCCCTGTCATGCGGGGAGGGAGCAAGCCCTTCGTGTGGCCTGTCCAACATGCGTCCCCCCCAGCTGAAGGCGGGGAGAGTCACCCATCTTCTTGGGGACTCTCCTCGTCGAGGCGGAAGAAGCGTGACAGGCCATCTGCGTTGGCGTGGTCTTGGCCCGGTCGGTGCTCCACGGTGAAGTCCATTCCCTGCAGGGAGATGGACCAGCGCAATAGTTTTGGGTTCTCCCCCCGCATCTGCATCAGCCACTGCAGGGGTCTATGGTCGGTTTGTACCCGGAAGTGGGTACCGAAGAGATAGGGCCGGAGCTTTTTGAGGGCCCACACCACTGCGAAGGCCTCCCTCTCGATTGTGCTCCAGCGCTGTTCTCGGGCCAGGAGGCGTCGGCTGATGAAGGCCACCGGCTGGTCATGACCCTCGGGGTTCACTTGGGAAAGAACCGCTCCGATGCCGTGGTCGGAGGCGTCTGTCTGTACCACGAATTCCCGACTGTAATCGGGGGCCTGGAGCACAGGGGCGGTGCACAGGGCGGCCTTCAGCTTTTCGAAGGCCGCTTGACAATCGGGGGTCCAGTTAATCCGCTTCGGTTGGTTCTTGGACGTGAGACCCGTGAGGGGCCCCACAATGCTGCCGTAGTCCCTCACAAACCGCCGGTAGTAGCCGGTGAGCCCCAAGAAGGCTCGGACTTCGGTCTGGGTGACGGGGGGCTGCCAGGACTGGATGGCAGCAATTTTAAGTTGCAGTGGGGCCACCAGCCTGCTTCCCACCTGGTGCCCCAGGTAGGTCACGGACCCTTGACCAATTTGGCATTTGCCGGCCTTAATCGTGAGGCCGGCCCGCTGGAGGGCCTGTAGGACCTCCTGGAGGTGGAGGAGGTGGTCGGACCAGTGGCGGCTGTATACAGCGATATCGTCCAGGTAGGCAGCGCTGAACTCTTCGAGCCCCGCCAATACCTGGTTCACAAGACGTTGAAATGTAGCGGGGGCGTTCTTCATGCCGAAGGGCATGACCTTGAAGTGGTAGTGGCCATCGGGGGTAGAGAAGGCGGACCGTTCTTGAGCCCGGGGTGTGAGACCGATCTGCCAGTAGCCCGCTGTTAGGTCGAAGATACTGAGGTAGCGGGCAGCCCCCAGCCGGTCGATCAATTCATCCGCTCGGGGGATAGGATGAGCGTCGGTTCGGGTGACAGCGTTCAAGCCCCGGTAGTCGACGCAGAATCTCAGTTCAGGTGTGGTGCCGGGGGCAGCGGCTTTGGGGACCAATACAACCGGGCTGGCCCAGCGACTGTCCGAGGGCTCGATGACCCCGATCGTGAGCATTTTGGCCACTTCCTCTTGTATGCAGGCCCGTACCCGATCTGGTACGCGGTAGGCCCGGTGTCGGATAGGGGGACTGTCCCCGGTGTCCACGTCGTGCAAGCACCAAGGGGTGACCCCGGGAGTGAGGGAGAACAGTGAAGCGAACCGCAGCAGGAGGTCCCGGCAGCCCTGGCGTTGCTCTGGGGTGAGGGCATCGGAGAGCCGGACCCCGTCCACGGAACCGTCATTCTCCTGAGTCGTCAGGAGATCCGGGAGGGGTTCGGAGTCCTCCTCTGCCCCACTGTCCGTAGCCATCAGGAGGCTGAGTTCTGAGCGCACAAAGTGTGGTTTGAGTCTGTTGGTGTGGAGGACCCGAAGGGGGTTCCGGGGGGTCCCCATGTCGATGAGGTAAGTGACGGGGCTTTTGCGCTCGACCACCTTGAAGGGCCCCGTCCATTTATCTTGCATGGCACATGGTTCGGTGGGGGACATCACCCACACTTGTTGACCAGGTTCGAACTCGACGGAGGAGGCATTGTGATCATACCATCTCTTCATGTCTTCCTGGCTGGCCTCGAGGTTCGCCTTGGCCATCTCCCTGAAGCGCCGGGTCTGATTGCGTAGGGCCAGGAGGTACTTGAAGACGTCTGGAGGGGTCTTTAGGGGGGCCATCTCCCAACCTTCTTTGACTAGGCTGAGGGGCCCTCGCACAGGGTGCCCGTACAGGAGTTCGAAAGGGCTAAAACCGAGGGACTTCTGGGGAACTTCTCGGTAGGCGAAGAGGAGGCACGGGAGTAGTACATCCCACTGGCGACGGAGGGGCTCTTCCAATCCCCCAATCATCCCCTTGAGAGTGCGGTTGAATCGCTCCACTAGTCCGTTCCCTTGGGGGTGATAGGGGGTCGTGAATCGGTAGGTGACCCCGCACTGTTGCCAGAGGGACTTCATGTATTTTGAGATGAAGTTCGTGCCTCGGTCGCTGACGACTTCTCGGGGGAAGCCCACCCGGGAGAAGATCCCCATTAGGGCCCGGCCAACCACCGGAGCTGTTACAGTTCGTAGAGGCACCGCCTCGGGGTAGCGGGTGGCGTGATCCACCAGTACCAGGATGAACCTATGTCCTTGTGCCGTGCGGGGGTCCAGGGGCCCCACAATGTCTATTCCTACCCTCTCGAACGGGGTGGTGACCACTGGGAAGGGTTGTAGAGGGGCTTTCAGCTTACGGCCACTCTTCCCGCTGGCCTGGCACGTGGGGCAGGACCGGCAGTGGTTCAGGACGTCGTTCCGCATCTTCGGCCAGAAAAAGTGGGTCACTAGGCGACTGTAAGTTTTGTCTTGGCCCAGGTGTCCAGCCAGGGGGACATCATGGGCCAGGTTGAGCAGGAAGTTTCTGAAGCGGAGAGGTACCACCAGTACTCGACCGGCCCCTAGCTCTGCGATTCTCTGTTTGCTGTATAGCAGGTCCTTCTCCCAGTAGACCCAGTGAGTTCCGGTGGAGTCCCCTGCGCTCTGGGCGCTGGCTTGTTGGCGGAGTCCCTCGAGGGAGGGGCAGGTCTTTTGCTCCTGGCGGAACTGTTCTTGGGTGGGCCCCCCTTCTTGACGCCACTGAGCCAGGCCGGGGAAGTCCTGGGGTTGCGCGTCCCCTTCGGTCGTTGGTTCCGGGGGGTTGGCCTCGTCGTTGTCTTCTACTGGGGCGACCGGGGGCGGAGGTGCTGGCCATTCCGGTTCTTCTGGTCGGGGGACGGCACGGGCGGCCATGGACCGGGTGGTTACGCAGGCCCAGTCCGGGAGGCCCAGCATCCCCAGGTGCTCTCTTCTCTCGACGGTGGCCCACGGAGAACTCTCAAGGTCATTCCCCAGGAGGCAGTCCACGGGGGCATCATCCCGGACCGTCACTTTCAATAGGCCGGAGACCCCTCCCCATTCGAAGGGGACGCAGGCCATTTGACACAGACTTTCGGAATTGTCGGCTGAGCGGACGGGGCAGAGAATGTTCGGCAGGATCTGCTCGGGTTTCACCAGGTGACAGCGGACGGCCGTCACACTGGCGCCTGTGTCACGTAAGGCCTCGGCCCGATGCCCATTAATGGTCACCCACTGACCGTATTTCCTGGTGTTGGCGGGTAGGGGAGCCCGCGGGACTATGTCTCTTCCCCCTAGGCACGCTAGAACCATGGCGGCCGGTTCCCACTCTTGCTGGGCCGGCTCATACTCTTCCTGTTCCTCTGATAGTCGTTCTTCCCCCAGGGCTGCGGCAGCTACCTGGCGGGGCTTGGGCGTCTGGTTCTGCGGGCAGCTCGGGTCATTGGCGTAATGGCCGACTCGCTGGCATCGGTGGCACGTGACATTGGCTCGGAACCCTGGACGCATCGGGGGGTTTCCCCGGCCGGCCGGGGGCGGGGTGCTGGCCACGGGTGTTGCCGGGAGGGTGTCTCTCCCTCGCCCCTGGCCTCCTCCTCCTCCCCGAGGACGGTGCTGGCCTTGGTTGCTTCGGTTCTGCTCGTGTGGTCCTCTCCGGCCCACTCGGGTGCTTTCCCATCGGTCAGCTTCAGCGGCGAGCTGCCGGGGGTCAGTCAATTTACTGTCGAGGAGGTGCTGCCTGAGCTCGACGAAACAGTTGTTCGACAGGTGTTCCCATACCATAAGGTTAAAGAGTTGTTCGTAGGTCGTTACATGGCTCCCCTTGATCCAACCCTCGAAGGCTCGGCTGAAATAGTTTACGTACTCCACCCAAGTTGTACCCGGGATCCGGGTGCAATCTCTGAACCTCTGGCGGTACATCTCGGGTGTGAGGCCGTAGCGGGTGAGGAGGGCAGCCTTCATGTGGTCGTAGGACGACATTTGGTGATCTGGGAGCTGCAACAGGGCATCGCGACCTTCGTTGACGAACCTCCCCCATAGTCCGGCTCCCCAATCACTCCGGTCGATCCGGTGGGAGGTCATGGCGATCTCGTAGGCTTTGAACCACTGCTGTATGTCGTCTTCTCGGACATACTCTCGGACAACATCCTTGGGGATGTGGACTTTTTTCTCGGTTGCCCCTGGGGTGTGCGGTCGCTCAGGCACCCCCGGTTCTTTATTCTGTTTCCGAAGTTCTATTTCCGCCAGTTTGCGCTCGTGTTCGAGTGTTATTCTTTTTTCCTCAAGCTCTCTCTGTCTCTGTTTTTCTTCTCGTTCCTCTCGGAGCCGCAGATGCTCTAGATTTAGTTTCTGCTCGGCTAACTTTAGTTCACCGTCCATCTTGAGTCGTGCCATTTCCAACTCGTGTAATCTGGTCCTTTCTCTTTCCTGGATCTCCTCCTGCGAGAGGCCCGTTCCCCGCTCCTCGGGAGCCGTGGCGTTCCCCTCTGGTGCGACACTGTTTTGGACGGAGGATCCGGCGATCCCAGTTTCTGCCCACGACTCAAGGGCGCGCTTCAAATCATCTTTGGTACTCAGGCCGGTGGTAGCAATGCCTAGTTCCATGCAGAATTGTTTAAGTTCGCGGTGGCTATATTCTTCCAACTTATCCATTTGGAACTTTTCAGTGGAACCGCTATCTTTGGCTGACATCGTGGTTTTGTCGTGGGGTGAGCTACTCTCTGTACGATTACGCGTTGATTCGGATCGCGCCGCTGGCCACCAATGTTAGACGGACCGGGAGGGTCGGCCGAGGACAAGGGGAGAGGTCTCCGGGGAGAGCCGTCTCCAGCGATCGTACAGACAAATAACTTCCCCCCCACAGACAGATACCACACAAGGAGATGAGTTAGCGTTCTTTATAAGCACTTCTTAAGGTACGATGAAAAGGTACAAGGAGGTCTGGACTCAGGGGTCCCCTCGATTCAAGTCTCTCAAGATGGGAAAAGGGGGTAGCGGGACAGTCTGGTTACCAGTCTGGTAGTTGAGATGGTATGGTGGGTAGCTCACAATCCTCGAGCTTGGTGGTCTAGCTGGTACGGGCCGCGGCAGCGCCAGCAGGTCCCGGTGAAGATGGTCGATACACGGTCCGCGGCAGCGCCAGCAGGTCCCAGTGAAGATGGTCGATGTACGGTCCGCGGCACCGCCAGCAGGTCCCGGTGAAGATGGTCGTTACAACGGGCCGCGGCAGCGCCAGCAGGTCCCGACGAGGATGGATGTTGCAGAAGGCCGCGGCAGCGCCAGCAGGCAGGACGATGGTTCACAAGATAGGGCTACGGCAGCGCCAGTAGTCCGTCAAGGCTGAGTTCTCTCGGTGTCTCTCGACTCCAGGATACAACTGCCTTCCTGCTCCGGAGCTGCTCCAGTTATAGGGCACGCGCCCTTTGATGTCCGGACCCTCGCACTTGGAGGTCGGAGGGTCCGGGATGAAGGTGTCCAGACACTCAGCGGGGGGTGGAGCCGGTGCCTGGGGGAGCTGGAGGCGATCGTCACCTGGCGGGGGAGAGTCCTTGGCGCTTCGTTCTCCCATTGACCTGCCAAGTGGTCCGCTCACCTCCTGGGTGGATGGTGGTGCCGGGATGTCGGGGCCGGCCAGGCCCAGGGTTAGGGTCGGGGGGAGGCCACGCGGCCTCGTGGCGCAGGGCCCAAGATGGCGGCTTGACCCGGCCGAGGGAGCCGGTGGTGGCTTGGGCCCGTGATGCATGGAGGTCCGAGGGCAGGAGTTCCGTCGGGAGACGGGGTGCGGGTGATTCTCGTGGGTCACGCCTGGCGGGCCGGGGCTTGGGCCCTGTCATGCGGGGAGGGAGCAAGCCCTTCGTGTGGCCTGTCCAACAGTGATCCACACAAGTCACACCTCCCTCGACTTCCCCGGCTGTCCAGTTTTCTGAAATGCCTGGGTTTGGTAGGTTTCCCTAGATGCACGCCGAGCCCAGGACCAAAAATGCAGGTGACTCCCTCACAAAACCAAGTTTTTTTGTGATCGATAATTTTGAAGTCTCCACAATACGTTTTGGGCCATTTCATGCCAAGGACACTAGGCCTACCCACACAAGTGAGGTACCATTTTTATTGGGAGACTAGGGGGAATGCTGGGTGGGTGGAAGTTTGCCACTCTCTGCAGATTCCAGGACTTTTCATCACAGAAATGTGAGGAAAATGTGTGGTTTTTTTTACAAGGTTTGAGGTTTGCAAGATATTCTGGAAAACCGAACCTGGTGAGAGCCACACAAGTCACTCCATCCTGGATTTCCCTGGGTGTCTAGGTGTACAGGTTTGCTAGGTTTCCCTAGGTGCTGGCTGCACTAGGGCCTAAAATCCACAGCTAGGCACATTGTAAAAAAAAGGTCAGTGCCTAGTGGGTTTTCTGACCCTGTGGGGGGGGAATCGGGGGCTAATTTTCCCTGATATGACCCCAAGGGGGGGGGGGCAGAGAGACTATAGCCATTGTTTTTGGAGGGTAGGGGCATTGACATGTCCATTCTGGACAGCCCCCAGCCATGGGTATAAAAAAATCTAAATCCCTTGTGCATAGTGTGCTTTCTGCCCCCGGGTGGCAGATAAGGGGCTATTGCCCCCATCTGCCTCCCGGGGGAGGAAGAAAGACTGTGGCAATGTTTTTGGAGGGGGTGGGGACATTGGCATACCCATTCTGGGCAGCCCCCACCCAAAGTCAAAGATAGCTTTATTCGATTTCATAGAAAAAACCATAAAAGCACAATACATAAAAACAATCACACATTAATAAAAATAGGCAGATGGGTCCAGTTAAATACATCATAATAGGGCAATCTTATTAAACACAGAGTTGGAAAAAACTAGACCATGGAAGATCTGCATCTGATTGTATATTTTAAAAACTTAGATACAGCATAAATAGTCATTTCATCTTCCAGCATAAGCAGTTTTACGTAAGCTGGTCTACACTGCCTTAGACCCCACATTTTTAATAATGGAATTAAATGTCTCTTCCTCCCCCATGCATAAAATTTACAAAACAAGAGACTGTGTATTGTTGATTGCGCAGAGAGGTCATCGCATGGACATTTAATTAAATTTGTCGACCAGTTGTTTGTATCGGGGAATGTTATTAACCTATAATAACAATCGGTTCTCAAACGAGCCAATAACATTCTATCATAGCAAGTTTGATCAGGCGATAAATAAAACTGTAGACCGTGGCCCTGTAGGAGTAATTGATGTTGTAATACAGATTTTTTACTCCTTTCCTTAGACCACCGTTGATTCTCCAGGAAGACAAGGCAACGATCCTTAAGTTCCTTTCTCGAAATCATAGATAATGAGATAGGATTATTAAAATATCCTAGAAGTCCCATATTGGTCAAAAAGACCTTTACGTATTCAAGCCACTGGATATTTTTTGCTCTCTCAAGTTTTATGCAGTCAGATAAAACAGCTCTATTTAAGGAGGTAGCTGTTGAGGTCCATATCTTATGCCATAATAATAAAGGACTAATTTTAATCAAGTCAGATATGAATACTATATCTAATTCCTTATGGCAAACATATGTAGAAGTGGACTTGGGAACAGCTAACAAATACCGGAGGAAAATATTTTCCTTTACTTGGATTTCCCGGCAGTCTGCAATGCCCCAAATTCCAGCCCCATATGTAGCTGTTGATACGCATTTGGACTTATAAATATCCAGTAAGATACGGACGGGTCTACCTCCCAATTTATTTGCGAACTGTTTCAGTGCACCAATTGAGCGAGCGAAAGCCAAATTCCTAGTATTAACTGCTGTTGTCCATGTGCCCCTTTTGTTAAAAAGAATCCCTAAATAAGAAAAAGTATGTGTTAGTTCTATCTTAGACTGATTTAAAAAAGTATTACAAGAAACATTATTCATTGATGTGCAGCTCATGGTAAAAGTTTTCCCAATATTAATTTTTAGGCCCCTAGATGTCATAAAAGCTGAAAAACTAGTTATCGCCTTTTGGAGGCCTATTTGGGTTCTAGCCATGATAACCGCATCATCTGCGTATAATAGAATGGGAACGGCCTCGCCATTTATTTGGGGATAATCTACTTCCTGTTTTAATAAAAAATCCGCCACTCCGTTTATGTATAAATTGAAAAGAAAAGGAGCCAGAATGCATCCCTGTCGGACGCCTTTCATAGTTGTACATTTATTTGTACATTCCCCTTTTTTGCCAAAACGGACCTTTGCTCCTGCTCCTCGATACAACTCTTTAATAAAATTAAGAATGTTAAAATCAATATCAAGTGCAATTAAAGTAGCCCACAAAACCTCATGGCTTAAACAGTCGAAGGCTGAACTTAAATCGACAAAGGTCATGAAAAGGTTACCCTTTTTAGCTACCATATATTTTGCAGTTATTATAGCTAAATTGAGTCCTTGTTCGACTGTGCCTAATCCTTCCATAAAGCCATACTGGAATTTAGAAAGAATATTACTGTCTTTGGCCCATATTTGTAATCTATTTAGGATAAGTCTGCCTGCTACTTTCATCAAAGAATCAAGCAGCGAAATAGGCCTATAACATTTAGGGTCGTTACGGTCTCCCTTTTTAAAAATAGGGACAATTATCGCTTCCTGCCAAGTCAAAGGAAATCCCTTTTTATTGTAACAATTTAATGGATTGGTCTGGAGCGGGGCCCATAGGGAGATATTTTCCTTAAATAGATCTATAGGGATCCCGTCTGGTCCCGGTGCTTTGTTTTTTGAGCTTTCAGATAAAGCTAACTCCACCTCAGAGACAGAAGAAGAAATCTCCAGAGGGAAGCCAGCAGATGAAATGGGCACGCTATTGATCACCAAATTTTGACAGGTGTTTTGTGGACTAGGCAAGTCTTCCTTTTTATAAAGTTCAGTAAAATGATCTACCCAGACAGATTGTTCAATTGCCAATTCTACCACATCAGATTTTCTATCCATAAAAAACGGAGCGTTAACAGCTTTCCAGAACGCAGTATTATCTCTCAAAGTAGACGCCTTTACTAAAGCAGCCCAGGCATTTTCCTTAATCTCTAATTTTCGTTTGCGTAATGCAAATTTATACGCTAATCTGGCTGCTCTAATGTCTAATTGATTTCTAGGTGTTTTTTTAGAGATTGTTTCAGATTTGCATGTGCTTTACTGCATTCTGCAAACCAGCCCTCTGATTTGGATCCCCCCCCCCTTCTCTATGCGTTCCAGTCAAATTATTACATATTTGTATAGCGATCCTATGGAATGCATTAATGACCGCACTTGGGTCTGGGGAATCTTCCAAACAAGTCATAATATTACTATATTGGTCAGTAATTAGACTATGTAGAAAATTAGTAGGATCGACCATATTCCATTTTATTGCATATCCATTTTTTTTTGCCAAATGAATGGAATAGCAATACAGATTTTCTACTATGTTTGGTATAGTTCCGTTGCTCATTCCAACGTCAAAAATAGCGCTAAGGGGAAAGTGATCACTTATAACAATATCCTCTGTATTAAACGTGAGGATATTGTAGCAAAGGCTGGTAGTAGTTAACATAAAATCTATAGTAGAACGCGATCCATGGCCATTAAAAGTAGGTTGGAAACTAACCTGTGGATTACATAACTCGTTCACAAATCCCAAATTCCAATCATGAATTAAGGCATTAAATAAATTGCCCAGCGTAGAGTGCTCAAAATGAGTACAACAGACTCCTGATGAATTCGATAATCCGCACATACCCGTACTACTATATGGGCATAAATGACAATTAAAATCGCCTGTCAATATAATACACGTGTCTTTATGCTCCGCATCTGACCCAAAGTGTTATGAATTGTTTAGATCCTCCAAAACGCGTTTGAGGTATTCCTTTGGAATGTTATTATAAAAATTTACTAAAATAATTTGTCGTTTCCCTCCAAAAAGGAGAGAGAGGATCTGATAAAAGACATGGCCATCGTTAGTCAGGAACTTTGTAGACGCGTTTACGGTATTGGAAACGTATGTACAAAGACCACCCGAACATCTGCCCCTCCTGGACTGAACTGGGGACGTAGAGTATGTGCGATACCCTTCAAGATGGATCTCTTTTTGTTCCCAAGACTCTTGCAAACAGATAACATCATATTTATCAATAAAGTCTTGGAAAATAGGATCCATTATCTTATTTGAAAGGCCCGCTATATTCCATGATAACAAGGCCAACTTGCTGCGTTGGGCTTCTCCTAACGGCTCCATCATAGGGTGTTTATCGGTACTAGTGCCTAGTTTTAACTGTGTGGATTTTGCTCCAACACCCCTTCCTCGACAAATTAGAGATTGTTGGCTGGATAATACATATTCAGAGTCAGTATTTGTAAATCCTGGAAATTCTCTACTGAATGACACTTCTGCTAAGGGTCGTGGAGTAATTAACCTCACTTCTGTCTCAGGTTCCGGACTCTCAGATGTAATCCCTAAATTTACATTTGGTGGATGGTCTTCTCTTTTAGTTGACTCACTGGGATCCCCAGTGGAAACACCCTTAACAGCAACAGTCGAAGAGAGTCAATCGACCATTTCCAAACAGCTAAACCTATTATCAGTCGGTATTCCTCTCCAGATGTCCATGGGGCGTACTTCTCTGATTTTTTGCCAACCCCCTTCCCACCTGTCTGCTACTCTTTCTTGAGAACCTACCATTCCCCAGCTTCGATCAAAGGCTGGTTCGTGGCGGTTTCTGGGAGTGTAAAAAAAGGACAAGCGCTTAGTTGCAATACCTTCATAGTTATGCTGATTATCCCATGAGCATATGTAATCAACCGTACTCGGGTCATCAAAATTAACCAATATACAGTCCCCCACAATGTTTTTTTTGCCTTGCCCTACCCAAGGTACTCTACGCACCATTAGGATCTTGCTCGACCTGTTGGGGGGCAGTGGCCGTCTTAAATTGAGCCAATGCTGTACCTTGTTCTTCAATGATCCAGTGGGCTCCTCAACATCCTCCTTCAACTCTGGTACCCCGGTCAGGATCACCAGATAAGGGGTTGCTTCCGGAGGCAAGTCGATAGGTGGTTTCTGCGACGATGACCCCCCAGTGTAATTTCCCTTAGAGTCCGAAGCAATGTTTCTAGATGTACTAGCCTTCTGACTAATATTTTGAGTGGGTTTATTGACATTGGTAGATGACTTTGTCTCCAGTACGGTGGGATCAATTGTTATTAAAGACTCTTTCGGGGTTGGACATTTATTTGACAGCATACCCCCAGGTGGATTATTGTTAAGGGTTGGCTTCCTATCTCCATCCCTTTGTACCCCGGACTTACTCAAAGATTTAGTGAGAGCAGTCAATTCAGTTAACTGCTTTTCAATGCATTTCAATCTAGTCTCTAAAGGAGAGAAATGCAATTTAAGTAATTTACTCATATAATCTAAGAGTTTGTCCTCGGGCTCGGTGGCCGTGATAGTTAAAGGCATACTGGGGGAGACGTCTATACGTTCTATGTCACAAATGGCATTATTCATATCTGGCCGAGTACTACTACGAACAGCCTTTGATTGTTTATGGCCCCCCTCTTCAACACTTAAAAATGGCTCGCGGATCACCTTTTCCGCAGGCACTATCAGTTTCTGGCATTTCTTAAGATTCTTTACGCTTTTAGCTTTTCTTTTCTTGGGATTTTTTAAAGATTTTGGTATGGCGCCCTCTCTAGTCCCCCTCCACTGTAGATCAGTTGAGGCTTCTAACGAAGAATCATGTGAAGAGATCTAAGACTGATATAAATTCAGAAGCTGATACTGACAAGTCCACCGTATTTGGGAGACTATGTCGATCCGCCTGAGAACCAATGGGAACTAAGTCTTTGGTTTGTTTGGCTGGGGTTTTAACTGAAGCAATATGGCCCATAGATGAACGTTTTGCTAGAGCCAACTCCTGGGAAACTCTACGTTCCATGAGTGCGAGCCCTTGGTCGATAACAGAGTTAGCTCTGACAATGAAATTGTCCAAAGGGCCAGTTATACTGATTGAGTCCGTAGCCGTTTTGCTCCTGGTTCCTCTTGTGGTTGTCATGGTTACGGTGAGTAGCAAAGCGGCCAATTTACAGACTCATACAGTGGAGGGGTAATATTTACGATTACTGAATTTGAAAATGTTAAGGGGGTAGCCCGGTCCGGTCTTAATCGGTCTTTAACGGGCTTAAACGGGCCCGCCCTTGGCCCGGGCTTCGCCCGGCGCGCGTCCCGCGAGCGTCCCGCGGGGCGTGGTGATGATTGGTAGTTATAGTTAGACACGCCAATGGGAAGTGAGGGGAGTGTCTGGGAAGAGGCCTCAGGTGATGTTAGTAATGCCGCTGAAAGGCCTCGCAGTCCCTCACGCCCAAAAACAAGCACTGGCAATAGTCCGGTATCAATGGCAGAAACAGAGTCCCAAGCTCGAGCGGCACCCCACCCCTAAATTTACATTAAAAAAATCCCTGGTGCCTAATGTGCTTTCTACCCTCCCGGGTGCAAATGGAGGCTATTGCCCCCATATGTCCCGGGGGGGCAAAAAGACTGCAATTAGATTTGGGTGGGGGCATGTTCTTGCCCTTTCTTGGCATGCCCTCTGGTGCCAATCCCCAAGCAGAGATCCAATGGAAGGGGTACCATTGGAAAGGGGAGATTTTCCCCTTTCCAGTGATACCCCTCCAGTGTGCCTCGGTGCTCAGGGGGCTGAGATAGCCCATGAGCACTGAGGAAGTGAAACTGAAATGAGCCGATCTGCTCATTTCAGTTTCGGTTTCACTGAAATGACATCAGCGCGACTTGCACCCTGATCGTCAGTTCAGTGAAACATCAGAACTGCCCGCACCAGAAGGATTTCCTGTGCCATATGCACGAAGTCCCGAGAGCCGTCCGAAGCACATGAGCACTGTTGCGTCGGACGGCTTCCAGCTGTCCGAGGACCAAAGTGGTTAAAGTAATACTACTTAAAGTCCCTGAACATATAACAGGCCAACTAACACCTATCCCCATGTTTACTTGCAGAAACTAAAAGAGCCAACAGTGATCTCACCTGCACCTATGAGATAGCAACACACATACATACCTGAACACTCAACAATGACACATAGGGGCCGATTCCGATCCTGTAAAAAGGACCTACGAATTGTCGTACGGAGCGTTTTCTCCGTACGACTCGCACCCGGTAAACTGTCCCTAAAACCTAGGAAGTACGATTCGTACAGAAAGCCTATTTCCGTACGAATCGTACAAAAGACCGTACGTGTAAAAAATACCTACGATTCTGATCCGGAACAGCTTGTACGTGGCGTCCGGACGTATTCAGGCAGCGGTTTCCGGCCCAGCAAGTACGAATCGTCCCTACGTCACTCCGCACGGCCCTTTTTTTACGGGAGTCAAACACAGCCGGAAAAGCAGAGTTCGACGTGAACCCCTACGCAACGGAGCCCCGGTACGCGACGTACACACCATGAACCCCATCGTACGTGTCATCCCGGTCCTCTTGGTCTACGACCTGGTGCACCGCACCCGACGCACACTCCGCAGAAGGTGAGAACAACACCCAGGGGCCGGGGGGGGTGAGGGGCAGGAAACATACCCCATACACAAACCAAAACTTATAATATGTAGGCCATACATTATCACCAGGCTCTGGTCACTTGGGGGGGCTTGTCCAGCAACCCCTGCGTACCGCAACAACGGAAGTGGACGTGTACGGTGCGTACCACACGTACCCCTACGGCACCATTGCAACTCAGGTACAGACCGTACCCACGCATGAATGCGTGGGTACGGTGCATACCACACGTACCCCTACGGCACCATTACAACAGTGGTACGGACTGTACCCACGCATGAATGCGTGGGTATGGTGCGTACCACACGTACCCCTACGCCACCATTACAACAGTGGTATGGACCGTACCCACGCATGAATGCGTGGGTACGGTGCATACCACAGTACCCCTACGGCACCATTACAACTCAGGTACGGACCGTACCCACGCTTGAATGTGTGGGTACGGTGCGTACCACACGTACCCCTACGGCACCATTACAACACAGGTACGGACCGTACCCACGCATGAATGCGTTGGTATGGTGCATACCACACATACCCCTATGGCACCATTACAAAAGTGGTACGGACCGTACCCACGCATTTATGCGTGGGTACGGTCCGTACCTGAGTTGTAATGGTGCCGTAGGGGTACGTGCGGTATGCACCGTACCCACACATTCATGCGTGGGTACGGTGCATACCACACGTACCCCTACGGCACCATCACAACAGTGGTACGGACCATACACACGCATGAATGCATGGGTACGGTGCGTACCACACATACCCCTACAGCATCAGTACATTTTGGATACGAGGCATACACATGCCATGAATGTGGGCTTAGAGGACTCGCCCAGCATGTCAACATCATATTGGTGTGTGTGTAGGTCCAGGCCAGCAGTGTACAGCTCCAAGGGGGTGCATGGGTGGGTGCATATGACTCCCAGCAGTGTCCAGACATATGGGGGTGGGTGCATATCACTACCAGCAGTGTCCAGACATATGGGGGTGGGTGCATATCACTCCCAGCAATGTCCAGACATATGGGGGTGGGTGCATATGACTCCCAGCAGTGGACAGAGATATGAGGGGTGGGTGCATATCACTACCAGCAGTGTCCAGACATATGGGGGTGGGTGCATATCACTACCAGCAGTGTCCAGACATATGGGGGTGGGTGCATATGACTCCCAGCAGTGTCCAGACATATGGGGGTGGGTGCATATCACTACCAGCAGTGTCCAGACATATGAGTGGTGGGTGCATATCACTACCAGCAGTGTCCAGACATATGGGGATGGGTGCATATCACTACCAGCAGTGTCCATACATATGGGGGTGGGTGCATATGACTCCCAGCAGTGGACAGACATATGGGGGTGGGTGCATATAACTCCCAGCAGTGTCCAGACATATGGGGGTGGGTGCATATGACTCCCAGCAGTGGACAGAGATATGAGGGGTGGGTGCATATCACTACCAGCAGTGTCCAGACATATGGGGGTGGGTGCATATGACTCCCAGCAGTGTCCAGAGGTATGGGGGTGGGTGCATATCACTACCAACAGTGTCCAGACATATGGGGGTGGGTGCATATCAGTACCAGCAGTGGACAGAGATATGAGGGGTGGGTGCATATCACTACCAGCAGTGTCCAGACATATGGGGGGGTGTGCATATCACTACCAGCAGTGTCCAGACATATGGGGGTGGGTGCATATGACTCCCAGCAGTGTCCAGACATATGGGGTGGGTGCATATCACTACCAGCAGTGTCCAGACATATGGGGGTGGGTGCATATGACTCCCAGCAGTGTCCAGACATATGAGGGGTGGGTGCATATCACTACCAGCAGTGTCCAGACATATGGGGATGGGTGCATACCACTACCAGCAGTGTCCATACATATGGGGGTGGGTGCATATGACTCCCAGCAGTGGACAGACATATGGGGGTGGGTGCATATGACTCCCAGCAGTGTCCAGACATATGGGGGTGGGTGCATATCACTACCAGCAGCGTCCAGACATATGGGGGTGGGTGCATATCACTACCAGCAGTGTCCAGACATATAGGGTGGGTGCATATGACTCCCAGCAGTATCCAGACATATAGGGTTGGTGCATATCACTACCAGCAGTGTCCAGACATATGGGGGTGGGTGTATAATCAAAAGGGGGACAACAGAGCTAGTTATTTATCGAGGTCCTGTTTCCATGCTCCAAGGCAAGTAGATTAATATCAAAAAAGGGAAACAGTTCCTCTCTATGGGCCTGGGTAGAGGGTTACAATGACCTACTACACTATTACAAATGGTATCCGGGGGGATCTGCAAATCCAGATCGTAATGCCCTCACACACCTGTTAGGGTGTCATGCTTCATCATTGGGCGCTCCTCGTCGGACCGGCGCTGCAATGTCCGACGGGCCTGGTGGCATCTTTATCGGAGATCTTTTGATCTGTGAACGCCGTATGGTGAGTGCGGTGTGTGGGGCTATAAGAAAAACATTGTTTGGTGAAGGTGTAGATTGTGATTGTTAAAAAAGGCCCCTAACCTTTTTAGTTCACTTTATTAAATGGTCAAGGATGGGACTTTGTTAAAAACAGTGAGGCTACGTATGATAATTAAAGGTATTCTAGTAGCCATTGGTGGACTAAATCAGGTCAACATGTTTCGTGTCATGTGCTTCAAGGTCAAGCGACACTTCTTCAGGACCGGAATAATATGACCGCTTAGTTAACAGTCATGGGTGGTAAGTACCCTTTCAGAGGGATAGAATCCTCAGCTAGGGGTTATCCTAAAGGCATTCGTCCTGTGTAGATAAGGCCAAGGAGAAAAGAAAGGGATATGGATACCATCAGAATTCATGACTGTGATCTAATCAGCTGAGACAGAAAACAAGATCTCATCCAGACAAGAGACAGTATATCATCCAGATTAGGCCAAATGAGGCCGGTATCTATTAATAACAAGGGGATAATAAAAGAACTAACGCTAGGAGAACAATTAAAAGGAACATGGCATGAAAGAGTTCACAGCATGACATGACTAAAGTGACACAAATGTGGTAGGACCAAACAGTTACGGGGGGTAACGTTGTCAAGGACGAGAAAATAATCTTACCTCCTCTAGGTAGGGTGTGGAGCCTCATAGATGAGGGAAGACGACCCGACCAATTGAGCGGGTGTACTATATGACAGGGAGTAAAGGAGACATCAAGCCTACAACAAGATACTGTCAGCGGAGAAATTGCTGCATAAAACATACATGTATATACTGATACAGGTAGAAAAACTGTTAGATTGTTCGATTCTAATATATATCATCAATGACCATTGTACAACAGTAATTTGAACAAAAAACTTTATCAACAAGTGTACCCCTCAGAACATGCTGATCTGTCGATAATGGGGGGTTATATAGAAAATAACATGCATGGTTGCAAAATTGTTCACTAACGGACAAGCGACGGCATCCCACAAACCCCTGGTGCCACATACGTGCCAGCGTGAGTGGGAAGACCGGTGCATAGATAAGTAAAGATCCAGTGAGGGAGGGGTGAGTGTAAAGCGGGTACTGCTTGGTATCGACTGTGCGTGTCGTGCCGGCGGGGTGAGAATTCACTGACCGTACTCGTGAAGTAGTATGACAACGTTATCGAAAACCCGGACTGGGCGTGATACCGGGGGGGGGTTGGTTTTGGCAGACTCGCCGCGGACGGGTTGAAATTGAAGGCACTGGTGTGCCGTGCCAAGGAGAAAGTCAAGGTCTAGTTGTGCTCATATGATCCGGAGCCCGTAAATAATGGGAACCGAGGTTATGGCAGACTCGCCGCGGACGGGTTAAAAGTGAAGGCACTGGTGTGCCGTGCCAAGGAGAAAGTCTAGTTGTGCTCATATGATCCGGAGCCCGTAAATAATGGGAACCGAGGATCTTAACGGACTTTCGTGAAATATAAAAACAGAGTTACGGTCTAAGGGTATGTGGCCGTGACCGTGCCGAGAAATAGCGGGCCGACATGCTGCGGCTAGGCTACATGCACTCGTGTCTCGGGGAGTGAAGGAGGGAAGCGGAGTCAGACTTACCCTGAACGAGACGTGGGCTCGTCTTAGAACCTACTCGTCTCCATCTCACCTTGGTGTTACCGTAGGCGGTAGGATCCGGGTTATGAACTTTCAACCGGCGATCTAAATCTCGTGAGATTTAGCCGCCATTTTGTCACAAGACGAGATGCCTGACCCTGAATGGAATCTAAGGTATCGATCACAGAGATTATAAGCAGGCGGAGACTGCTATTAAAGAGCAGTTGAAGCAACATATTCTTATTTGCAAAAGGGGTCCTGATAAAAACATGGTACATAGTTGTAGATATCAACGGTCTAGACCCCAGGGTCGTGTGGATTAACAAGTTATGATTGGAGCAGATGTTCAAATCTAATTAGACGTGGAAGATGAATCTTATCGTTTTGCTGTGGTATTGACTTCTGTCCAAGGGATATCATCATTAAGACCTTGTCTGTGTGTAGAAAGGCGGAAAATCCACCTTTGTTCAGTTTCGAAGAGTTTTTGACTGGACCAAGCAGGGTTATTTTCAAGTACTGTCCAGTGTAATTCGTTAGCTCCATGTTGATTGGCAATGAAGTGGGTACTCATCTTAGTGGTGGTTCTCCCGCATCGTATATTACTCCGATGCTCCATGATCCTTGTTTTTACTGGACGTGTGGTCATGCCTATGTAACGAAGGTTGCATGGGCATGTGATCATGTAGACACAGTTCCTAGAGTTGCAGTTCGTGTGGTTTTTTTGCGTCCAAACTTTGCCTGCCTCTAGGGTGAGTTCTTTTGTTGCCTTAGTCAGGTTACATACTCCGCAATCTCCACATGGGTAGTGGCCCCTGACTGGAGTAGAACTCCAAAGGGTACCTTGAGCTGTTGTTTTAGTGGTTTTAGGGCGTGTGTGTACCAAGATGTCTCTGAGATTACTTGTACGTTTATTAGCAAACCTTGGTTTAGGTAAAGATAAAGTACCGGTGGTCAAGATCTTCCAATTTTTCGTGATGATTCTTTGTATTTTGTTGGATTCTGGTGTGTAAGTAGTAACACAGGTTATGATGTCCTCCGTCTCCTTCATTATTGGTTCTAACAATACCTCCCGGTTGTTGTTGAGAGCTCTTTTGTTAGATTTGTTGATGATGGTGGTGGGATAGTTGCGTGCCTTTAGATGGTTGCTAAGGATGGAGGCCTCCTTTTTGTAGTCACTGGTCTTGTCGCAGTTCCTGCGGAGGCGTAGGAACTGGCCAAAGGGGAGATTATCCCTGAGGGTCTTAGGGTGGTGACTTTCATACTGTAACAGACTATTCCGGTCCGTTGGTTTTCTGTAAGTGTGGGTAGATAGGGTCCCATTGTGCAATGTGATTGTCAAGTCCAGGAAATGTATTTCGGTTGGAGAAACTGATCTGGTGAATTTCAAATAGGGGTCCAAAGAATTCACCCAAGTGAAAAAGTTGTCACAAGTTTCTAGATCCCCTTTCCACATGATCAGGATGTCGTCAATATAACGCCTCCAAAGAATGATGTTATTGGAATAGGGGTTGGTCTTTTCAACATTGAGGCTTTCAAATTCTGCGACGTAGAGGCATGCCAAGCTCGGCGCAAAGGTGCTGCCCATAGAAGTTCCTTGGGTCTGGTGGAAGTATTGGTCTTTGAATATGAAGTAATTCTCACACATGGCGATGGTGGCACATTCCATTATGAAGGAGACTGGGGTGTGTGATGTCCACTCTTCTTTCAGAACCAAGAATCTTTCTGGAGGATATTGGCTTTAGGAAGGAATGGTCTCTTGTGGCGTGGAAGTGTACCAGGGACTGGCTGATATTGATTATAAATACAGCAAAACGCTTAGCTGACAAACTTTTGGTTGAAATAACAATTGCAGAAAACAATCTAAAAGCCTCAATTAACATCACGGCATTCAAAAGCAGACTTGCTGAAATCAATACAGAGATGGATGACCATAAAAATCATCTGATGCGACAAAAAATAACGAAATTGCAAAAAGATATCAAGAAATTTGATAAAGAAAAGGTGTATCCCTATACCAAGGATGACTACCAGATACCAACAGGTGAAGATTCATCCGACGGGAGCTCAGTGGAGAATAGATCTCGCACCTATTCAAACAGCAGTGGTTCCAGCAACGAGAGTAGGTCCAATTTCAGAAAAAACTGGGGACCACCACCACCTCCGCTCCTGGGCTTCCCTATGAATACCTACTATGGGCAACAAGCACCTTGGAATCCCATGTACCAAATGCCCCCACCAATGTACCACTACAACCAACAACAACAACCTTTTTTAGGAAGAGGCCGGGGCAGGGCAAGAGGCAGAAGACGAGACGGAGCATTCAAGCAAGTCCAGTGGCAAGACCCCCCGGCCCCACAGCAACAAGACCGGATGGAACTGAGATCCAGGAAGAACAACAGGACCTAGTGGTCAATCTATCCTCTAGAGTACTCACCCCGACGGAAAAGAAAGTACTAAACAGAGGTCTGGGTTTTGTTCCTACCCCACAACTGGATCGATTCCTTTTGCACAAAGAACTTCATAACTTCTTTCGGAAGATACGACTGCGAGCGTACTTTCAAGACAAGCCATCCGAGGAAACTACGGATACAGGCCTGCGTCCTCCCTCAACTTTCACCCCACATGATGGCATCACCCCGAATGAGATTTTAACTTTTGAGCAAGCAGTATCAAAAGAAGTGGAGAATGTCACCAGACCAACACAGTTTAATAACCTCTCAACAGTCGAGAGGACAGCATTGAAAGCCCTCAACGAAGATTCAACCATCACAATCAAAGCAGCAGATAAGGGAGGTGCGATTGTCATCATGGACACACCAGATTACGATCAGGAATGCCTACGACAACTCTCCCAAGTCAAATACTATACCAAGGTTGATGGAGACCCGACAGGAAGGCTGATGACCAAGATTAAGTCCATCGTAGAATCAGCCGAAACGCAGGGCTGGATTACCAGGAATGAAGCACAATTTCTGGTGAACACTCAACCCAGAACTCCTGCCTTCTACACCTTACCAAAAATTCATAAGGGAGTGAATCCACCCCCCGGTCGCCCTATAGTCTCGGGCATAGGGTCATTACTGGAACCCCTCAGCAAGTTTTGTGACCATTTCCTTCGTCCATTGGTCCAACGGATACCCTCATATCTGAAAGACAGTAGGGACGTCCTCAATCTATTGGCTGATACTACCATGAGTGGAGAGATCGATCTCATGATGACACTGGATGTAGAAGCTCTCTACACGAATATTCCCCAAATGGAGACACTGAGGGTTATTGAAGAGCTCCTTCTGAAAGAAGAGTGGACATCACACACCCCAGTCTCCTTCATAATGGAATGTGCCACCATCGCCATGTGTGAGAATTACTTCATATTCAAAGACCAATACTTCCACCAGACCCAAGGAACTTCTATGGGCAGCACCTTTGCGCCGAGCTTGGCATGCCTCTACGTCGCAGAATTTGAAAGCCTCAATGTTGAAAAGACCAACCCCTATTCCAATAACATCATTCTTTGGAGGCGTTATATTGACGACATCCTGATCATGTGGAAAGGGGATCTAGAAACTTGTGACAACTTTTTCACTTGGGTGAATTCTTTGGACCCCTATTTGAAATTCACCAGATCAGTTTCTCCAACCGAAATACATTTCCTGGACTTGACAATCACATTGCACAATGGGACCCTATCTACCCACACTTACAGAAAACCAACGGACCGGAATAGTCTGTTACAGTATGAAAGTCACCACCCTAAGACCCTCAGGGATAATCTCCCCTTTGGCCAGTTCCTACGCCTCCGCAGGAACTGCGACAAGACCAGTGACTACAAAAAGGAGGCCTCCATCCTTAGCAACCATCTAAAGGCACGCAACTATCCCACCACCATCATCAACAAATCTAACAAAAGAGCTCTCAACAACAACCGGGAGGCATTGTTAGAACCAATAATGAAGGAGACGGAGGACATCATAACCTGTGTTACTACTTACACACCAGAATCCAACAAAATACAAAGAATCATCACGAAAAATTGGAAGATCTTGACCACCGGTACTTTATCTTTACCTAAACCAAGGTTTGCTAATAAACGTACAAGTAATCTCAGAGACATCTTGGTACACACACGCCCTAAAACCACTAAAACAACAGCTCAAGGTACCCTTTGGAGTTCTACTCCAGTCAGGGGCCACTACCCATGTGGAGATTGCGGAGTATGTAACCTGACTAAGGCAACAAAAGAACTCACCCTAGAGGCAGGCAAAGTTTGGACGCAAAAAAACCACACGAACTGCAACTCTAGGAACTGTGTCTACATGATCACATGCCCATGCAACCTTCGTTACATAGGCATGACCACACGTCCAGTAAAAACAAGGATCATGGAGCATCGGAGTAATATACGATGCGGGAGAACCACCACTAAGATGAGTACCCACTTCATTGCCAATCAACATGGAGCTAACGAATTACACTGGACAGTACTTGAAAATAACCCTGCTTGGTCCAGTCAAAAACTCTTCGAAACTGAACAAAGGTGGATTTTCCGCCTTTCTACACACAGACAAGGTCTTAATGATGATATCCCTTGGACAGAAGTCAATACCACAGCAAAACGATAAGATTCATCTTCCACGTCTAATTAGATTTGAACATCTGCTCCAATCATAACTTGTTAATCCACACGACCCTGGGGTCTAGACCGTTGATATCTACAACTATGTACCATGTTTTTATCAGGACCCCTTTTGCAAATAAGAATATGTTGCTTCAACTGCTCTTTAATAGCAGTCTCCGCCTGCTTATAATCTCTGTGATCGATACCTTAGATTCCATTCAGGGTCAGGCATCTCGTCTTGTGACAAAATGGCGGCTAAATCTCACGAGATTTAGATCGCCGGTTGAAAGTTCATAACCCGGATCCTACCGCCTACGGTAACACCAAGGTGAGATGGAGACGAGTAGGTTCTAAGACGAGCCCACGTCTCGTTCAGGGTAAGTCTGACTCCGCTTCCCTCCTTCACTCCCCGAGACACGAGTGCATGTAGCCTAGCCGCAGCATGTCGGCCCGCTATTTCTCGGCACGGTCACGGCCACATACCCTTAGACCGTAACTCTGTTTTTATATTTCACGAAAGTCCGTTAAGATCCTCGGTTCCCATTATTTACGGGCTCCGGATCATATGAGCACAACTAGACTTTCTCCTTGGCACGGCACACCAGTGCCTTCACTTTTAACCCGTCCGCGGCGAGTCTGCCATAACCTCGGTTCCCATTATTTACGGGCTCCGGATCATATGAGCACAACTAGACCTTGACTTTCTCCTTGGCACGGCACACCAGTGCCTTCAATTTCAACCCGTCCGCGGCGAGTCTGCCAAAACCAACCCCCCCCCGGTATCACGCCCAGTCCGGGTTTTCGATAACGTTGTCATACTACTTCACGAGTACGGTCAGTGAATTCTCACCCCGCCGGCACGACACGCACAGTCGATACCAAGCAGTACCCGCTTTACACTCACCCCTCCCTCACTGGATCTTTACTTATCTATGCACCGGTCTTCCCACTCACGCTGGCACGTATGTGGCACCAGGGGTTTGTGGGATGCCGTCGCTTGTCCGTTAGTGAACAATTTTGCAACCATGCATGTTATTTTCTATATAACCCCCCATTATCGACAGATCAGCATGTTCTGAGGGGTACACTTGTTGATAAAGTTTTTTGTTCAAATTACTGTTGTACAATGGTCATTGATGATATATATTAGAATCGAACAATCTAACAGTTTTTCTACCTGTATCAGTATATACATGTATGTTTTATGCAGCAATTTCTCCGCTGACAGTATCTTGTTGTAGGCTTGATGTCTCCTTTACTCCCTGTCATATAGTACACCCGCTCAATTGGTCGGGTCGTCTTCCCTCATCTATGAGGCTCCACACCCTACCTAGAGGAGGTAAGATTATTTTCTCGTCCTTGACAACGTTACCCCCCGTAACTGTTTGGTCCTACCACATTTGTGTCACTTTAGTCATGTCATGCTGTGAACTCTTTCATGCCATGTTCCTTTTAATTGTTCTCCTAGCGTTAGTTCTTTTATTATCCCCTTGTTATTAATAGATACCGGCCTCATTTGGCCTAATCTGGATGATATACTGTCTCTTGTCTGGATGAGATCTTGTTTTCTGTCTCAGCTGATTAGATCACAGTCATGAATTCTGATGGTATCCATATCCCTTTCTTTTCTCCTTGGCCTTATCTACACAGGACGAATGCCTTTAGGATAACCCCTAGCTGAGGATTCTATCCCTCTGAAAGGGTACTTACCACCCATGACTGTTAACTAAGCGGTCATATTATTCCGGTCCTGAAGAAGTGTCGCTTGACCTTGAAGCACATGACACGAAACATGTTGACCTGATTTAGTCCACCAATGGCTACTAGAATACCTTTAATTATCATACGTAGCCTCACTGTTTTTAACAAAGTCCCATCCTTGACCATTTAATAAAGTGAACTAAAAAGGTTAGGGGCCTTTTTTAACAATCACAATCTACACCTTCACCAAACAATGTTTTTCTTATAGCCCCACACACCGCACTCACCATACGGCGTTCACAGATCAAAAGATCTCCGATAAAGATGCCACCAGGCCCGTCGGACATTGCAGCGCCGGTCCGACGAGGAGCGCCCAATGATGAAGCATGACACCCTAACAGGTGTGTGAGGGCATTACGATCTGGATTTGCAGATCCCCCCGGATACCATTTGTAATAGTGTAGTAGGTCATTGTAACCCTCTACCCAGGCCCATAGAGAGGAACTGTTTCCCTTTTTTGATATTAATCTATGGGGGTGGGTGCACATGACTCCCATCAGTGGACAGAGATATGAGGGGTAGGTGCATATCACTACCAGCTGTGTCCAGACATATGGGGGTGGGTGCATATGACTCCCAGCAGTGGACAGCGATATGAGGGGTGTGTGCATAACACTACCAGCAGTGTCCAAACATATGGGGTGGGTGCATATGACTCCCAGCAGTGGACAGAGATATGAGGGCTGGGTGCATATCACTACCAGCAGTGTCCAGAAATATGGGGATGGGTGCATATCACTACCAGCAGTGGACCGACATATGAGGGGTCGGTGCAGAGGACTCCCAGCAATGTCACACTCCCAGGAGGATGGATGTCTTTCACACACTGCATGACACACCACATGTGGGTGTGAGGACATATAACACATGCATACCCACCCATGGCGGATGCAGCCCAATACACACCCTGATTTCATGCCAACAGACTGGATAGTCATGTAACTGCATACATAAGATAGCCAAAGGGAACACACACTGTCATGCACATCCCAGGACTGATAGGAATGTCCAGGTGCTGGTCCAGCCACCAAGATGATGTCTCTCATGGAAGGAATAGGGTTCAATGCCACTAGATACGATGCCCACAATTGTGAGTCAGGTGCCCATATACCCTGCATAACACGTACCATTTGTGTGTTAGTCCATGATTACACACATGCATAGTGCTGAAAAGGGACAATTTGTCCCTGATGCCATTCCTACATACCCAAAACACAAGTACAGTGACTAGCAAGGATGACACAGACGATTCAGCAGGAGACATCGGTGAGCAGGCATGGCCATTGTTGAAGGGATCCGTCACCAAGAAAGGAAATGTGGACACAGGTCAGCACAACAATTGTGCAACTGTTTGCAGGGACGATGTCAGGTGCCACAGAGGAAGGAACAATCCTTGGGACAATGTCTCCAAAGGAAATGAACACACACTACCAATGATTATTTGCACAGACATTGTGATGGCACACAGATACCATGGTCCACCTCATGACCATCATACAAAAACATATCTCAGAACCCTAACACATTACCAGAACACCAACTTCATGAGCCTCATCACCAACGGTTATCAAAATAAGGGGGGAAGGAGAGGTTGATGGTTAGGTTCACCCTCCAGCAGTATATGTATCACAAAACAACCTGAACTAGTCAAGTAAAAGAACCTAACCTTAGGGGGAGGGAAGGTATCAGAAGCCAAATAGGTTCTAAAATACCAAATGTAGAGAAAGGAAAAGATTGTCCTTTTCTTGAGTCCCCTCACTCACCAGGGTTTCCCCACGGTGACATGCTTCATCATTGGGGTCCTCCCAGTCCTCTACGGACTGAGGCGTGCTGCGACTTGCGGATTACGTAGGAGCACTGGAAAATCAGACTATGTGTAGTGCAAGTGAAAGTGGAGTGGATTTGTGAAATTAAAATTAATCAGCTAGTGGGCCAAAATAGACTTTATTAATGCTCTAAGCTGAAGAAATTAAAAATGGGGTGATATACTAAGGTCCCTAGTTATAATGAAATAGGTGTACCTAGCATATTGTATTGTCAACTAGTTTCGAGCTTCCCCAGCTCTTCGTCAGGACAACACTGGGACCAGCCCAGTGTGACAGTGCCACTCCTAGTCAACCTTGATGTGGTGTAAAATGAAAAAACGCTGCAACAGTGAGGCATGCGTAACTTATAATACATACGTTTTGTACGTCAGGAAACTTCTGTGGGATATAATAAAATACATATTATTTCGAAAAAAATGTTGTTAGTGGGTACTTTTATCTATAAAAAGTTTTTTGTGAGCACACTACACCCAAGTGGTCAATCACTTCAGTCTATGACGTGCCTCGTGGTTGTTTCTTTATAAAAGAGAAGGAAAACAGAAGAAAGTTGAATCACTATCTCCATGCCGGCGTTTTTGTGCTGAAAAGTGATTTGTGGTTTAAAACATACTTAACCAACATGTCTGACATCACACGAAACATACATACACAAAACATACAATTGACACAAAAAACGGGTAATTACATACTTTTTAAAGGACATAGATATGCCTCATGGTCAACGGAGGGGCAATGGCGGTCTAATACATCTAAGAAAAAATGTAAAGTTTGCCGTTAAAGCTGTTCAGTGCTTCGTGGTCGAAGCTTGCCCTGTTATGGAGGCAGAAACGGAAAAAGATCAATGTTCTCCGTATGGTGGGCGGGATAAATTGAGCAAACTGTTCCGGAGCGCTCACTTACTTGTACCAGGACAGCCACGCATCGGAAAACCTACTGGGGCCAACACCTTCCGGACCGCATTCTGGCGTGTCTCAGGTGTGGTGATGTTTTATGAAGACGGGACGGGGTAGAAACTGAAAAGGGGAGTGCCTCGTACTTGGAGAGGCCTCCGGGGGGGGCCATCTTGGATAGGGACAAGTATTAAGGATAATACCAAGACGTATATTTCGTGAAGCACAATCGAGTTCAACGAAGATGTTGATAATGTGAATAGGCTTATGAAAGTTCTTAATAAGTCAACAGGGAATATTTTAAAGAATATTTTAATGACGTATAAAAAACTATGTAACAGTTATATCTCTTAATTAAGGTCGTTTTGTAAAAATGGTGGCTAGGTAATTGCACTCAGGGTATTGCAATCAAGAGGAGTCCCAAAGAGGTTTGTTTGAAACTGAAAAGGGGAGTGCCTCGTACTTGGAGAGGCCTCCGGGGGGCGGCCATCTTGGATAGGGACAAGTATTAAGGATAATACCAAGACGTTTATTTCGTGAAGCACATTCGAGTTCAACGAAGTTGTTGATAATGTGGATAGGCTTATGAAAGTTCTTGATAGGTCAACAGGGAATATTTTGAAGAATATTTTAATGATGTATAGAAAACTATGTAACAGTTATATCCCTTAATTAGTTCGTTTTGTAAAGATGGTGGCTAGGTAATTGTACTCAGGGTATTGCAATCAAGAGGAGTCCCAAGGGGGTTTGTTTCTTTCAATAAAAATCCAACAATTCAAAAAATTCCAAAGAATTTCGGACCACAAGTAGTGGGAACAATAGGAAGAACTTTACAGTCCTGGTGATACAGTGTCTGACATTCACAGGGGGTGTCACTGTCATGTGAATTGTCCCCAGGGAATTTCATCATTCAAACCATTGATATCAGAGCGGAGCTTGAAAACCCATCGCTGTTCCTTTTCATGTAGTTTCTTCTCACAGTTAGGCTGGTTGCTTACGTGTTCCAGAATGACCCAACTAAGGTCGTTCGGTGTGTGCTGTTTCTCCAAAAAATGGGTTGTCATTTTGGTGTTGTTGCGTTTGCATCTAAAGTTGCTCCGATGCTCAATTATCCTGGTATTCACCTTCCTTGTGGTCATCCCCACATAGTGAAGGTTGCAGATGCAGGTAATCAGGTACACCACTCCTGTCGTATTACAGTTGGTGAAGGATCTGAGGTCCCATGTTTTTCCATTGTTACAATTCACTGTTTTTGTCACTTTGGTTAAGTGGCATACACTGCAGTTGCTGCATGGGAAATGGCCCTGAGGTAGTGGGTGTAATAAACGTAAAGGGCCCGTTGTATTTGTGGGTTTAGGGCGAGTGTGGACTAAAAAGTCCCTCAAGTTCTTAGCTTTCCGATGGCTGAACATCGGTTTTTGTAACTCCAAACCTCCACTGTTTAGGGTTCGCCAATGTTTTTTTATTATCTTGGTTACTTGATTCGATGCAATATTGAAGGTGGTAATACAAATATGTCGTTTTTGACCTGGTTGCATGTTCTCAGGTTTGTCTTCCAGTAGTGCCTCTCTGTTGTTGTTTAGAGCTCTTTTCTGTGCTCTGGAGACAAGATGTTGTGGATATTGTCTATGCAACAGTTTGTGAGACAAGTCATTGGCTTGTAAGTTATAGTCTTGACGAGTGGTGCAGTTGCGTCGTAAGCGCAAAAATTGTCCAAAAGGGAGGTTATCTTTTAGACTTCTGGGATGGAAACTGTCATAGACTAGTAAGCAATTCCTAGCTGTGGGTTTGAAATGTGTAGTGGTAATTATACGTCCTTCATGTGCTGTTATATTTAAGTCAAGGAAGACCAGATTAGACTTACTCATAGTGAAGGTGAATTTCAAAAAAGGATCCTGTTGATTTAGCCAGATCAGGAAAGACTCTGCTTCTTTCTCGTTTCCCTCCCAAATCAAAAGCACATCATCTATGTACCTTTTCCATAATTTAATATGGTTGATGTGTGGATTGTGCTGATGGAGAATCTTTTGTTTCTCAAGGTGGAATACGTACAGTCCTGCTATGCTCGGCGCAAATGTACTTCCCATGCTGGTACCGTGGGTTTGTTTGTACAAGGTGTCATTGAATTGGAAAAAATTCTCAGTTAGAGCAAGGCGACAGCATTCCAGAACCACATGTCTGGGTGTATGGTAGTCCCAGGTGCTTAGAAAGAGTACTTCCTCCAGGATGTCCAAGGTGTCTTGGTGTGGGAGGCTAGTGTAGAGACTCTCTACGTCTAAGCTAATCAGTATGCTGGTTGAAGGATTGAACTCCAGGTCCTTAATTAAATTAAGGACTGCCTTAGTGTCCTGTAAGTATGTTTCGGTCGCTTGGACTAAAGGTCTTAAGAATGCATCCGCAAACTTAGATAAAGGTTCCAAAATAGAACCTATGCCAGATACTATTGGTCTACCAGGTGGCGCTTCCATTGACTTGTGTATTTTGGGAATTGTGTAAAAGTAAGGGATTACAGGTTTTCGGTTTTCCAAAAAGTCTGCTTCTTTTTTACTGATCCACTGATTTGCCAAGGATTCCTCCACCAGACTGGAAATCTCAATTCGTAGACGTTCTGTGGGGTCTTGGTGTATTGCCAGATAGTTGCGCTCATCAGCCAACAGTCTTAGGCATTCTTTCTGATAGTCAGGGGTGTTTTGTAGAACTATAGCCCCACCCTTATCAGCTGGTTTTATGGTTAGTTCCTTATTGTCTGAAAGTTGGTTTATAGCCTCGTACTCGGCTTTACTAGTATTATGAAATACTTTGATTGATCTCGGGTCCAATTCGGTTACCTCCTTCAACACCGCTTTTTCGAATGCCAGTAATTCGATAGGGAGGTTGTGTGCTGGGGGAGTGAAATTGGATTTCTTATGTAGTCCTGTATCCGTGGGGATACTTGAATAAGGCTCCTTGTCTCTGAAATAAATTTCCAGTTTAATCTTGCGAATAAACTCTTTTAATTCGCAGACAAGTCTGAATTTATCCAGTGATGCTGTGGGTACGAAACCTAATCCTTTTTCCAGGACAGTTTTTTGGATAGTAGTGAGATTTATTTTGGATAAGTTCACTACTAGACTGAGTTGTTGCTCGTCGAGGGCATGCTCGGTGGTCCCATGCTCCGTGTGTGGCTCCTCTCTGTCTCCAGAGGTTGGGCCCATTGTACTTGTTGGCCTCTTCTGTTTTTTCCTCTTAGAGGGGTCTTGCCTCTCCCTAAAAAAGACTGGCTCTGATCTTGGTTCTGTGGTCCTTCCCAGTATGGGTACGGTTGTTGTTGGTAAGATGGGTGAAAAGGGGGGGGGCCATAGAAGAAATGCGGTGGTGGGGGGGCGTATGGTGGTATATTTTGATATGAGGGCCAACCAAATCTTGGTCCGCCTCTATTTCTTTGACGTCCTCCTCTTGATCGTCTATTTCTGTTGGTGAGGTTGTAGTTCCTGCCAGAGTCTGAAATATCAGAACCTGTATCAGAGCCTTCGCTGTCTGTGTTGTAGCCTGGATTACGATTGGAGGGGATGTAATCATCCCTGGTGTAAGGATACACTTTTTCTAAAGAGAAATTCTTCTGATCTTTTTGTAATTTGACATATTTGGTGTCTTTGAGGCTTATTTCGAACTCCGTCATGGTCTTATTAAGTTCCTCAAGTCGTTTTTTTAGCTCCGCTGTGCTTTGGAATGTTTTCAGACGGACCTCCAAATTATGGATGTCGATTTTCATTTCCTCAGAGAGGCGTGCTGCAGTCTTTATAATTAGCACAAGCCAGTCTCTGGTGCAGTGCCACGATATTAGTGACCAATCCTTCTTAAAGAGTTTGTCGTTTTGAAAAATGAAGGGTTCATTCCTGACAATCAAGCCACGTGGGGCAATGTTGGCTCTTACATATTCCGTCATCATGATTCCATGAATCAATGTTTTGATTTGTTCTCGTTTTAGTTCTGTCAATTCATCCCAGCATTGACTGGCTTCGCTTGTGTCCCTGGTACTGGTCCCAGCCAGGGGAAGCATGGAAGCTATGATTTTATCAACCTCGTCTTGAGAGTAGGTGAGGCCTATTCTTTCTGCCATGTTGACTAATGTTGGAAGAGTAAGTGTGAAAGGAAGAGTCAGACAGTGGTTGGTTTTAAATGGGGGGGCGAAGGGTTTCCCACAGCTGCACGCTGTAAATAATGGTTATCAAAATAAGGGGGGAAGGAGAGGTTGATGGTTAGGTTCACCCTCCAGCAGTATATGTATCACAAAACAACCTGAACTAGTCAAGTAAAAGAACCTAACCTTAGGGGGAGGGAAGGTATCAGAAGCCAAATAGGTTCTAAAATACCAAATGTAGAGAAAGGAAAAGATTGTCCTTTTCTTGAGTCCCCTCACTCACCAGGGTTTCCCCACGGTGACATGCTTCATCATTGGGGTCCTCCCAGTCCTCTACGGACTGAGGCGTGCTGCGACTTGCGGATTACGTAGGAGCACTGGAAAATCAGACTATGTGTAGTGCAAGTGAAAGTGGAGTGGATTTGTGAAATTAAAATTAATCAGCTAGTGGGCCAAAATAGACTTTATTAATGCTCTAAGCTGAAGAAATTAAAAATGGGGTGATATACTAAGGTCCCTAGTTATAATGAAATAGGTGTACCTAGCATATTGTATTGTCAACTAGTTTCGAGCTTCCCCAGCTCTTTGTCAGGACAACACTGGGACCAGCCCAGTGTGACAGTGCCACTCCTAGTCAACCTTGATGTGGTGTAAAATGAAAAAACGCTGCAACAGTGAGGCATGCGTAACTTATACTACATACGTTTTGTACGTCAGGAAACTTCTGTGGGATATAATAAAATACATATTATTTCGAAAAAAATGTTGTTAGTGGGTACTTTTATCTATAAAAAGTTTTTTGTGAGCACACTACACCCAAGTGGTCAATCACTTCAGTCTATGACGTGCTTCGTGGTTGTTTCTTTATAAAAGAGAAGGAAAACAGAAGAAAGTTGAATCACTATCTCCATGCCGGCGTTTTTGTGCTGAAAAGTGATTTGTGGTTTAAAACATACTTAACCAACATGTCTGACATCACACGAAACATACATACACAAAACATACAATTGACACAAAAAACGGGTAATTACATACTTTTTAAAGGACATAGATATGCCTCATGGTCAACGGAGGGGCAATGGCGGTCTAATACATCTAAGAAAAAATGTAAAGTTTGCCGTTAAAGCTGTTCAGTGCTTCGTGGTCGAAGCTTGCCCTGTTATGGAGGCAGAAACGGAAAAAGATCAATGTTCTCCATATGGTGGGCGGGATAAATTGAGCAAACTGTTCCGGAGCGCTCACTTACTTGTACCAGGACAGCCACGAATCGGAAAACCTACTGGGGCCAACACCTTCCGGACCGCATTCTGGCGTGTCTCAGGTGTGGTGATGTTTTATGAAGACGGGACGGGGTAGAAACTGAAAAGGGGAGTACGAGGCACTCCCCTTTTTTCCCCCCAATTTATCCCGCCCACCATACGGAGAACATTGATCTTTTTCCGTTTCTGCCTCCATAACAGGGCAAGCTTCGACCACGAAGCACTGAACAGCTTTAACGGCAAACTTTTCATTTTTTCTTAGATGTATTAGACCGCCATTGCCCCTCCGTTGACCATGAGGCATATCTATGTCCTTTAAAAAGTATGTAATTACCCGTTTTTTGTGTCAATTGTATGTTTTGTGTATGTATGTTTCGTGTGATGTCAGACATGTTGGTTAAGTATGTTTTAAACCACAAATCACTTTTCAGCACAAAAACGCCGGCATGGAGATAGTGATTCAACTTTCTTCTGTTTTCCTTCTCTTTTATAAAGAAACAACCACGAGGCACGTCATAGACTGAAGTGATTGACCACTTGGGTGTAGTGTGCTCACAAAAAACTTTTTATAGATAAAAGTACCCACTAACAACATTTTTTTCGAAATAATATGTATTTTATTATATCCCACAGAAGTTTCCTGACGTACAAAACGTATGTATTATAAGTTACGCATGCCTCACTGTTGCAGCGTTTTTTCATTTTACACCACATCAAGGTTGACTAGGAGTGGCACTGTCACACTGGGCTGGTCCCAGTGTTGTCCTGACGAAGAGCTGGGGAAGCTCGAAACTAGTTGACAATACAATATGCTAGGTACACCTATTTCATTATAACTAGGGACCTTAGTATATCACCCCATTTTTAATTTCTTCAGCTTAGAGCATTAATAAAGTCTATTTTGGCCCACTAGCTGATTAATTTTAATTTCACAAATCCACTCCACTTTCACTTGCACTACACATAGTCTGATTTTCCAGTGCTCCTACGTAATCCGCAAGTCGCAGCACGCCTCAGTCCGTAGAGGACTGGGAGGACCCCAATGATGAAGCATGTCACCGTGGGGAAACCCTGGTGAGTGAGGGGACTCAAGAAAAGGACAATCTTTTCCTTTCTCTACATTTGGTATTTTAGAACCTATTTGGCTTCTGATACCTTCCCTCATCACCAACATCAAGTACCTGAAATGCAATGGTGTTGAAAGTAAAAGAAAAGGCTTTATTCAGCACAGAAACATAATAAATTAATAAGACTTTTTACAAAGGCCAATGGCCAGTCCATTTCTCGAGTCCAAGGGTGGACGTAGGGGACCGCGTCCACCCCTACCTTGCCTGCACAAACGAACCTCAAGGTTTGTCGACCGGGGGGGCATCATCTGTGGCAGGACCAAGCACCGCAGGGACAGGAGGGGGTTGGGTAGGTGTGGTGGGTGCAGGGGTGGACGTCTCCACCACTGGGGGTGGGGCAGCGCCAAAGGTGGAGGTGAACACGGCTCTGCACACTTTTGCTAGGGCCTCCATCCTAACCCCTGCACCTGAAGATACCCCCGGGCCAACGAAGGGTGTGGTGGCCGAGGGATGGGGTGCAGCGCTCTTTGGGGAGGGGGTGGACATGGGGGGGGACTCAACTCCCCTGCCCGGTGACGTCCTCGCACGCTTGTGGGGTGGTGTCACAGTGGGGCTGATGGCCAGACCAGCCATGTAGCTGTCCTTTGGTGACAGTTTGGCAGGGGAGCTAAGAGGAGTGATTTTGGAGGAACTGGGTTGTGAGGACTGCGGACTATGATTGTGGCTGCGTGTCTATCGTTTTCCCCCAGACCCTGTTGGTGTGCCTATATCCCCCTGAGTGTGCGTGCCTGGATGTGTGCGCTGTGCCTTACTTGTGGGTGTGCTGGATGTGTCTGTTGGGGTGTGTGCCCGTGACTGTCTGGGTGTGCGTTGGGCAGGCATGGGAGAGGGCAGTGTGGATGAGTCCGGGGTAGGGGGGGACGGAGCGCTGCAGGGCAGTAACTGCTGCTGTCAGTGAAGAGTCCATGGACCGCATAATCCTGCGTTGGTCAGACATCGTTGCTGACATGCCCTCCATGAACGACACCACCTGTGTGAGCAGTCTAGTGTGGTCATGGAGGACATTCAGCATCGATGCCTGCCCAACCTGCAACTCCTGCAGTATGTCCACAGATTCTTCACTGAGGGCAGCAGGGGTGACATGGGCAGGGGGTGCGGTGCCTGGCACGAAGGAGACACGGTGGGACGCTGCACGGACAGGAGGGACGGGAGCAACTGGGAGGCGGATATGGGAATGGAGCAGGCGGGGACAGATGTGGGTATGCTGCCAGTTGGTGTTGCGGCCTCCGCCTCCTCAGGGAGTTCAGCCTCAGACCCGTCAGCACTGGTTCCTGCTGACTCCACAACACTGGCGGCACTGTCGCTGGGTCCCTCCTCCAGGTCCATGCAGGTGTCTCCCTCGTTTTTGGTTGATGATGCTGTGGGCAAGGATAAGAAACCAAAATGCATCAGTCACCTGTATACATCTGACACATGAGCACAAAACAATTGGTCACAGTGCATACCCGGCAATGCATCATGAGTAACAGCTACATTACTCTGCACATATGTATGCCCTGTACTGCCCAGTTGGTAGACCCACTATGCTACTTGGACACCATGAAAAAAAGAACACACCAGGCCACAACTTGAATGAGAAATACACTGAGAAGCTAGTGTCTGTGAACCGGTGAGCACATCAATACATAGAAGTCATGCCACCTCTTGTTTACCCTGAAAGAAAAAGTAGTGGTGCACCCAAGGTAAACTAACATGCCTCAATACTCAAGATGTCACCACACTCAGAGACCTGTAAGTACTTTGGAACACAAAACAAAAAAATGTGGTTACCTTGGGACTCACAATACTTTACACAATCGACATGTTTTGAATGTGGAAATTCGCCATCTCGTGAAAAGAACACTCATGTGCCTGGATGAAATATGTCGCACAAGGCAGTGCACACAAAAGTAATTTTACCCTGTCATTGAAGAAGCTGACACCTTTTCTAAGAAGCCACAGTTAGAAATAAATGGTGTTGCAGAAAGTACATGTGCCCACGGAGGTCTTGATGTCTTGACACTCGTTAGTTCATATCACCAACATCAAAGGAGTCTCACAAAATCCAGACCTCAGTGGGAACATGTATATGGAGAATCTGCAACACCAATTAATTCTAACAGTCGCTTCTTTGAAAAGGTGCCAGTGTGTTCAATGAAAGTGGAAATGCCGTTTGGTGTGCACTTCCTCAGGAGATATCTTTCATGCAGGCACATCATTGTTCTTAACACAAATCATCAAATTACCACATTTAAAACATGAAGAACTGTTGACAAGTGCTGTGAGTGCTAAGGTACAATTTATTTAGAGTAACAACTTGAATTATGTCATTTGTCACATGGCTATCCGTCATCTGATTACACAGTTGGCTACACATATGACCCACTGCCTGTCATCTGGAGTGGCACACATGTCGACACCCAGGACAATGCATAAGCTAATGGGCCTGCAATTGGTTTGAAAAAAAGCCTAGCTGTACTGTGGGGACACCCTCATGGCAAGCCAGAATGTACACACAGATGTCAGCACACAAAGTCAAAACTGCGTTGCATCTGAACCACACACAGGTGCTAAAAATGTATGAGCACGATACATGTTTGTAAAAAACTGGCACAGGCTGCAAAGCACGAACATTAAGCACTGGCCACCATCACAGTGGCACTGCACGTTGATTTTCTGTACAGCCAATTCTCACACACAAGTTAGACCTGGCGATGAAAAATCAGGGTTGCACATGTATGCCCCTCCCGCACCCCCCCCATACCTGAGTCAATGTGACTGATACAGATCAAGAAGTGACACCTCTTATTCAGGGTTACAATAACTGTGCTTGAAAACTTGCTTCATTGACACAACATCACCTCCTGGGGCTGGCAACACATATTTGTGACAAAATACCATCAACAGATTGTTGGGAATAGCCACACAGGCACTGCCCAGTGTGAGTATGCACAAGGAAAATGGTGTATCCCTGTCCAGTGGACACATGTAGCACACATTTGAAAAATACAAACTAGGCCAGGTAACAATGCCACAGAGGCAGACCTATGCTGAACCCACAGTGAATGTGCACAGTGTTGGATGACACACATGATTAGGAGGCCAGGGTGTCTCAGGGGACTGTGGTGGGCACACTGCTCCGTGGTCCTGGAATGAGCTGACTGTACCATGTTCAACCGTCATGGCACTATGCATATCTCCCACTCATGCACATCATGTCTGAGGCCACAACATTGGTCATGCATGCTGCAAGGGGTTTCAGTTGAAAGCTCACACTCCTATGTTGAGAATCATCATCAGTGACAACAAATATGGATCCCCAACATAGTGAACAGGTCATGGCACAGGCAAGGTACCAACACAAGTCACAGACCACCCTCCAACATGATGGAGAAAGCTATGTGCACTTAGATTCACTGGCACCCTAGATGACCATGTGCAAATGTGATTACACACAGACCAGGGGACACATGTCAAGGAGGGGAAGGGATGAAAAAGAGCCCCAGGTGACAATGGGGAACAGAAAATGCACTGCACATATCAACTCTGGGAGTGTATTCATGCGAAAGAGCACTTTCAAATGCAGGCGACACATAACACGACCAAAAGCCATGTACCTACCCCCTCCTTGCTGCAGTCTCTCCTGTAACTGCCTATCGAGGTCAGGGAAGACCACCACCAGGACACGTCTCATGTGGGGGGTCAGGCGTCGGCGGCCGCCGTGGAGGCAAGGAAGGACGAGCCCCAGCTGGACCCGGGCGATCCGCCGGGTCCAGCACCGGATGTCCTACCACCTCTTGCGGACCTGTGGCAGCTGCCGACTACGCTCCTCTGCAGTTCTCACGGCCCTGACGACGTTGTTCCAGATCACCCCCTTCTCGTAGGCAGTTACCTGTCAGGATGACAAAGTGACACAACATCAATACACCTGCTCCATGTCCCAGAGACACACATTAGAACATCTTTGAAATGTTGAACAGGGCATAGGATGCTGACATGAATTGCCTCATTCAAAACAAGAAATAGCCCTGTGTGCAAGCGCCAATGCACTACATGGCATTGAAAGTCAACATGTGGCATGAGGGGTGCAACACACTCACTGATCATGCCACACACTGTGCAGCACATGCAACAGCAGGCTGATGGCCAGCACGTGCCAAGCAGTCACATGTCCCACTCCACTGACGCACCCTCATAGACAGACACACCCAGGCACAGATCACTCGCCTGTCATTGACAACAGCGGATACAACCCTCACTCTGCACATGTGCCATTTGCCAGTGGGGAGTCACAGGTGTCGTGCTAGCTCTGCAAGTCAAACACAAAGCACGGCTTACTTGTCACATCAGATGGGTAGATCTGTTGCCTCCACCATGCAGCTGTGGTGCAACACTTCACATAGACACTCACTCACATGACAAGGAACATTGACACACATCAATGTCCACAAGGCCGTACACATCATTTGGACACTCTCACCACAGGTCCACTCAACTCATACACATGTGTGGGTACAGTCACCTGTCACACCGGGGGGACCACTGAATCACCTCAGGACAACAGGAAGAAAAGCCACCAAGGATTTGCCAGGCTGAATGTGTCATCACTATGCAGTGAAAGTCACTGTAAGCACTATGCAAGTGAGGAGTGCACACAGGAACTACATCATGCTCTGCATGAGAGCCATAGGCATGACCCCCCCGGGACACACTCTAAACAACATTGCATGTGTGTCCCACCTGGACACTATATTGACTGTCACACAACAGGTGAATAGGCAAAGGTAATGGAGTCAGCACTCACCTGCTCCCCTGGTCTCCCATACAGGCTGGTGTACTGTGGGAGGAGGACGTCCAGCAAGGCCTCATTCTCCTCCAGGGTGAATGGCTGGGCCCTTTCCACAGCACGTGACATGGCCAGAGGAAGCAGAGACAGCAGCAGTGTTGTCGACTCTTGAGTTGTGCAGGCAAGTGCCCTCTCAAGGGTTCTGGCTGCCTTATATCTGTCTTGCTGAGGGGCATTCATTTTGAGGAGTACATAGTGATTGGTCTGAATCATTCGCATCGTACGTTTACTCCAATCCCTTTAAACATACACCAGTGACAGCATTTGCATCGTTCAAAATTTGAGCATCATGTCAAGTCAACAACCACTTTGCAACATTGTATTTTGTGGCCAACTGACTTTTCCAGGACACCTGATGGACAAAGTTCAACTGAAAACTCTGTATCCATGACAACCAGCATGCATTTATGGCCTAACACTTGTCCCTTATGTGTCCCCTATGTAATTTTGAAATCCACACACAGGTACTGTGCGTTTCACACGTACCCCTATGGCACCTGTTGTACAGTGCGTTTGACCCATACGTGTACGCACTGGATACTGCGATCCCCTTACGGGTACACACTAGTAGTACACGTATGTGTACTACTAGTGCTTACATGTACGTGTACTACTATTGCGATCCCCTTACGGGTACGCACTAGTAGTACACGTACGTGTACTACTAGTGCGTACCCGTAAGGGGATCGCACTAGTAGTACATGGACGTGTACTACTAGTGCGTACACATACGGGTATGCATTTCACACGCTTACAATGGTGATACAGGCGTACACATGCCAGGAATGGAGGGCTACCAGTCGCACAAGGATGTCCATCAAGTACTTGTCATTGCATACTTTCATGTGCAGGCCCTAGGTGTGTTAGCCAGTGATATTGCCCAGGTCATCTCATCTAGTTGCACAATTGATGTGTGATGACCTGTGGACACATGTCATGTGTGATAGGGCACTATGTGACACACATCACCTTGACACTTGCCACATGTGTGTCTGTAGTCCAACTGTGTCATGCACAGCAGCAGTGGGATGGCACAGTCATCAACACCCGCACCTGTCTCCTGATGCCAGGGACAGGGACACTCTATCAACTGACCTGTCACGATCAGCGTGCCCCTTTGGGACTATGTCAGGGTTGTGTCATGTATTCCCATGAACTTGATGTCAGTGTCCCGTCAACTGCATCTGCTGTTGGTGCATCCAACAGGGGTCTGTGTGGAGATGGGCATGGAACACATCGATGCACACCATGCCACATGTGGATTCACACGGCTGTAGGGTCTGTGTGCATCGGACATCATATTTTCCCAGTCATACATGTCTGCGTTGTCTCAATGGCTGTGTCTTTGTGTTGTCACGTGTACCCCTTCATCGCACTGTGTTTGATATGTACATTTGACATTCCATGTGACCTGTGCGTGTGCCTTTCAGTCAGCTGTCTGGATGAGATGACATCCTTCCAATGCAGCTATGTGGTTGTGTGTCACTCCGGTGATATCTGTGGCTCACTCAGACTGGCCCCCAAATCATTTCAGAGCATGTCATGTTGACTTGACAATCAACAGGTGTATCTGGCTTTTTGTAGGAGTGGCAGCAAGCTGGCATATGTGTCCTGTATGTATTGCACACACCCGACTCCATAGTTACCTGATGTGTATTAGCAGTGTAGCATGTGCTATGTTCATTGACATTGAAATTGTCAGACTCTCAATCTTCATTCTTACAAACAATGTCTTGCAGGGCACCGCCTGTCCCAAGACCAATGCCAGACTTGGGTGCCATGAGGGAACGTGCCTGCATCCGACGTTACAGATTCACTCAACAGTTGATTGAGGACTTGACCGACAGGCTGGCACCACACCTCCAACCGCGACACAGGTATCCTACGGCGCTGACCCCAAAGATGAATGTGATGGCAGCCCTACATTTTTTGCCACAGGTACGTTTCAATTCACCATAGCTGATATTGGAGGCATATCACAGACAATGTTTAGCCGTGTCCTGTGTGATGTTTTAGCAGCCATGTTGGAGCACCTTGATGAATTCATCACATTTCCTACTCCTGAGGAGTTGACAGATGTCAAGGGTGATTTCTATGCCCTGGGAGGGATGCCCCATGTCATTGGGTCCATTGATGGTACACATGTGGCTTTGGTACCACCACAGGCACATGAACAAGTCTATCGCAATAGAAAACATTACCACTCGATAAATGTCCATGTGGTGTGTCTTGCTAACATGCTGATTTCCCATGTCTGTGCACGTTTTCCAGGATCAGCACACGAAGCCTACATCATGAGGCGTAGCAGGGTGCCACAAATGATGCTGCGGCTGCACAACGAATGAGCATGTCTTGTTGGTGGGTATACTCTGTTTGTCCTGTGTGTTGAGGTATCTTTGGCTCTTACGGCATCTCCTGACCCACTTTTTTACATGATCCTTCCATGTAGGGGACTTTGGAAATCCCAACATGCCTTGGCTAATGACACCTCTCCGCAACCCAAGAACAGCTGCAGATCACAGGTACAACAATGCACACGGGCAGACCAGGCGAGTGATTGAGAGGACGTTTGGACTCCTGAAGAGCCGATTCCGGTGCCTGAACAAGAAAGGCGGGTCCCTCCCTTATGCCCCGGAGAAGGTCTGCCGAATCTTCCTCGTGTGCTGCATGCTGCACAACATGGCAGTTGAGAAGGCAGTGCCACTCATCCTGGATCCGGATGAGCAGGACCATCCACCCGTGGAGGATCAAGGGCTTGCTCACGAGGCTAGTGATGAGGAGGAGGAGGAGGAGGATGATATCCGGAGTCAGCTCATACGCAACTTCTTCTCATAATGGTGAGTCACTGGGTAAGAGTGTGCAAGCTTGTAGTATTGAGTGGCATGTGTTGCAATGTGTGTGTCCAGATGACTGAATGCAAAGTGACTTGGATGTGTGTTCTGATGTGTCACTCGAGTGATGATGTCATGCCACACAGTTTTGCTGAGAGACTTTCTTTGCAATTTACATGTGTCAAACATAGTTCATGTTTGGTAAATGTCCATGTGTGCGGTGATAATTGTTTTAGGTGACTTCTTGTGTGTCTGTCATTCCCAGGTATTTTGCGCCTGTTGTCTGCTCGTGTCATCGTTGTCCTCCTGCTATTCCTCATGAGGATTGCAACGTGTGTTGAATCAGCGTTCCATGCACGGACATGTGGAAAGCTCAGTCTTGGTAAGGTTTGCAGCAAGGATTTTTTGTGGTGGTACGGGTTTGGAATGTGTGGGGACTGCTTCTGTGCATGTTGTGGTACCATGCATACATGTCTTCTCACCATGGAGCATATAACATGTAGCATCACTCCCATGACATGATTGTCACCCTTCTTGACAGTCATCTGTAGTGGAGTGTGGCGTCTGATGAAGGCATCAATGTGTGTAAACCTTGCCTCTGAAACATTGCAGATGCTACGGGTGGACATAGTGGGGGACATCACAACAACAGGTTCCATGGGGAATTGCAGCCTCTCCGTGTGCAGCAGGATGTGTTTGGCTCATCCCCTTAACTTGTGTGCCAGTTCATTGGGATTTACATCATCCGTGTTGTGAAGGGGGTGTCCAGCGTATGTCCCACATGTTCTGTCAACTGACCTGTGAGTCTGTTAATATGGATGCATATCCCTTTGTGTGTGTATGTGGAATAAAGGTGTTCAGCACAATCCAAAGTGCCTCATCTCTGTCACTGCAGCTCTCTTGCCAGTTTGCATGCGTCATCTATGGCATAATAGTCAAAGATTGAGCATCTGTGTGTATGTGTACTTTGGCAACATGCATGCAGTGCTTTATGGCTAATGATCTCTATTGTGCATGAAGTACCTGGTTGTGTATGTATTTGTGCAGGTTGCTCCCCACAACGGAACATGAACGCCTGCAGATGATGTGTCTCCTTTGCGCATCTCCGCATTTTGTTGCCTGATCCAGTGGCTGTAATTTATAGTGATTGTTCATACATTTTATCGTAGTGACCCATGAGTAACCTGACACTCCTTCCTTTACATACACCTGTTGCGCTGTGCCTTTCAGACCTAGTCTTTGTGTGCTACTTTTTGCCTAATTTCTAACCCCTTCCGCCTGCTGCTGCCTCACCTGCTGCACCGCCCCACCGAGTGCCCTGATTCTGCAACCCCCATGCCTCAAAAATGCTCTGCACTTCCCCCTCCACCCATTCGAAATGCAGGCAGCAGCTTTTCTGTGCCACTGTAGCCCCAGCGCCGTGCCAAAGGCAGGAACGTCTGCACCTTCAACATGCACAGTGCACGACCCTCTAGTCTTTGCATGACCCACGTCACACAACAGGCTCATGCTGCAGCCACTCTCCAAGCAATGTCATCGTGACAATCATCCTCCTGCTATCAGGCAACCCCTAAGCCACACACGACGCCTTCGCATGCTGAGTGTGCTACTCCAACTGCCTACACAGCGCTGCCCAGCCTACAAGACCCTGTCAGAACAACCAGGTAATGTGCCTCCTACCCCACACCCGCTCCGTCCACCAGCACGCCATTGGACTCTGTTACCTCCTCAACAGAACAGCCCCACACATCACCTTCATGACAGTAACCTGGACAAAAGCATCCTCAGCACATGACGTCTTCATTGCCATCTCAGACGGATACAAGATCACCCGCAGGGACGGCAACACCAATCCCGGGGGATGAATTGCTATTTATTCACAAGTACACCCTCAGAGTCACAAATCCGGGTTTGCTGCAACTCCATGGCAACCCTCAGTGTAACACCCCTCTACAGATCTGCAGGCCTACATCCACTATTCGGCTAAGCCATCAACACGTACATCTGTACGCACGCCCTCACCTCCACGGGCTACATGTGGCTGGGGGCCAGTAACTTCTTGCTGGAGGGGAACCACACCACCATCCATCATTGGTCCATCAACATTTGAATCCACGTCTCCGACAAGCAACACACTGCCCCACACCCCGCTACCGATCCCCCAAAGATGCTTGATGTAAGTCACCACAGACAAGCGCTATGGGACACTCAAAACAACACCCCGCCACACCCTGCAACCTCACGCACTGGATCAGCAACTGATCCAACAATCTTGCCACATTGACGGACTTTCCTGTGAAGCACAACAACAGTTAAGGCACCTGGGACAAGGCAGACCTACTGGACTCCTACAGACTTAGCCGGACTCTTGTGCAAACCTTGCAACACAAAGAGCCATAATTTGCCTTACAGCCCTGGTAAACACCACACACAGCCATCACCATATAATCAGCAAGGACAAGTGGAGATCCTTCAGATAGTGCTGAGACACCCAAACACACGACACCAAGGGGCTCATCAGCATTGTGAGTGAACTGACAGCAGATCTCCATCCAAGACACTCCAACCTTGCAAGGCAGATCACATCCCTTGCAACTTTGTACCACTGCAAGCTCATGGGCATACACGACAGCCTTGGCACCCAGAGGCAGACAGCACTATTATCCGCAGGACAAAGCCCCATCAGGTTATGGACTCCCATCAGCAGCAATGACACAACCTGGCTCAAGTGCAACATACACTCTGGCTCTCCATCAGGCCCCTTCCCACACAACATCTAAACCACATCATTCCACATCCTTGAAGGCCACGTCCAGCGCGTCCTGAATGTCTCCTTTGAGTTTGCCACATTCCATGGGTGCAGGAGGCCTGCAGAGACCCAGGCCCTTCTTAAACAACGGACGGCAGTACCGCAGGATCTCCTGGTACATCACCCTGCTTCCCTACCCAGCAAATGTCATCAGGAAGACACTCAACAAGCAAATGACAATTTTCCTCCATGCAACCCTCTCCAGGCAACCGGCACCAGACCATCTTCCACAGTAATCACACCACTGCAACCGTCAGCATTGCCACCACCAACGACAACTTTGCCATGCTCGACAATGGTGAGGCCACCACACTTGACCTCTCAATGGAATTCTACACCATGTGCTACCACACTGTCAGCTCACACATCTCCAACACTGGTATCCAGAGGAGGGCCCAGGGTTAAATCAGAAAGTCGCTCACCAGCAAGGCCCAGGGAGTCTGCCTCCACCCTGCAACATGTAGTACACTGGGGTCATCTGGCCCATGCCACAGGGCTCTTCTCTCAGCATGACGATCTTCAATGTCTACATGACCCCCCTCTCCACCATCACATGTGCACATGACCTCATCATCATCTCGTATGCCATTGACACCCAGCTGCTCCTCAAACTCACCAAAGACCCAGCCATTGCCAGATCCAAACTTCAAGAAGGCATGAGATCCATTGAGGAATGGCTGAACATCAGCCACCTGAGGCTGAACTTGGACAGGACAGAGGTCATCATCTGAGGATTGTCCCCTTACAGCTGGGTCAACTCCTTGTGTCCCACTGGTCTGTGCACCGCACCAGCACCCAGTGGCAACGCACTCAAGCTGGTGTTCATCATGGACCCATCGCTCACAATTACCATGCAACTCACCACCATCTGTACCTCATGCTGCAACACCCTCCACATGCTGCAAATGAGCCACAGATGGATCCACTCCAAGGCAAGGCAGACCGTCCCCCTGGTCCACGACACCAACCGGCTCAACTACAGCACCGGCCTCTACGGAGCACAACAGCAAAACTGCAGGAGAAGTTGTCCACATCCAGGGCGCATCTGCACACCTCATCTGCAACATCCCCCGCCCCAGCCACATCACCGTCCAGCTGAGATAGGTACAATGGCTCACTGTGTGCTGCAGGATCACCTTCAGACTCCTCAACCACACTCAGGAGGCAGTCCACAACCCCAGACCCAACACCGACCTTGGATGTCTGTCATCCAACACCCCTTTGGCCCAACTCCATGCAGCCCACCTTGCCCTGGCCACCATTCATCACATCCACATCAAAACTACATGCAGGAGATAGTTCTCCCACCTCGCCAAACAGACCTGGGACTCCCTCCCCGGGCACATCAACATGACCCATGACCTCTACACCTTCATGATACTCTTCCAAATTGGTCTGTCTGAGCAGTATTGCAAGCACCCCCTCAGCAGCTTGAGGCCATCACGGGTAAGTATTGGGCTCCATTTCTGTATTTTGTGAAACATTGTGACCCATGTGTGTCCTCGACCGGACTTAGATCCAAGTGTATGGATGGCTGGAGTTTGTTCCACACTCAGGCATACTTCAACACATCCCCACACGTATGTTGTGGACTCATGCTAAATGACTGCAACATAAAAGTTCATGTCTGAATTTTTTATTTTTAGCTCTGGGGCGTGATTTGTGCACAGAAAAAGGTGCTATGCAGGGACCATAGAATCCAAAGTTCACAGGGGAAGATGGGATCCTTGGCATTTGAAGTCATCAGAGTCTAGGCCACAGTGTTTGGCATCATTGGTCAGACTGTGACCAGCAAGTCCATGTGGCAGATGATGTCAGTCAATGAGGTGATGCTGTTGCACATGAAGGCCAGGTGCCAGGCCAGGTGACCTGGGAGATGTGGATGGGCTGCTGCCTCTCATGGTCTTTTCCATGGACGACCCACCTTCCTCGGGGGACCCTCAGATGCAGGCTTTGACGATGCTTGGGACGCTCCGCCGGACGAATCCTCCTCCTCCTCCCTCCCTGTGTCTGGTGGTTGTCTGCATCTGGTGGCACAGGGAGGGTTGGCCATGTTGTCAGCGATCCGACGGAGTGAATGGCTTATGTCCCTTTGCACCGCCAGGAGCTCAGCCAGTCTTGCCTCCATCCGTCCTTGGTGTTCTTGTTGACTGGCGTGTTGCTCGGCCTGCTGGTTCTTGATCTCTGTGAGGGTCACCACTACTTGGCTGAACTCCCTGGTGTCATGCTGGTATGCCTCCATGATGTTGCGGATGTGTGACATACCGGTCCCTTCAGCTGGCTGGTCGGGTTCTCGCCTCTGCCGTCCTCCACTCCCACCACCCCTGCCCACACAAGCCTGGCCTGCTGTTGTGGGCACATCGGGTCTACAGGACCCCTGAGGGATGGCAGTGGCGGTGTTGTCTGCCTCCTCCTGGGTGCCCGCCATACCTTGTCCCTCCCGGTCAGTCTGGCTCAGTTGTTCACTGCGGGCAGGGCTCCTCGGTGTCTCCTGGGATGTGGCAGGAATGGGGGTGGTGGTTGGCACAGATGTTCCTGAACCAGGTTCTGCAGGGGCTTGAACACCAGAGGGTCCAGGTCGGTCGGGGTCATCCACGGAGTGTTGAGAGGCGTCGCTGCCGGTGGGATCAGGTTCCTCCAGAGCCTGTGACTGTGATTCTTCCCCCCCATTGTTGGGGGGATATTCATCACGTTGCCCTGTGTGTGAGAGACAGACAATGTTAGTGCTGTTTCATGCAACATGCCTGTTTCATACACATTCAAGTTGGCACTGTTCCTCCAGGTAGTTGTATGTGCCTAGCATTCTCCTCAATGTTCACTTGTGGATGGGTATGTTGCGGGGGACAGTTTGATATGTTCTCCTGAGTCTTTGACATGTCAATTTGTGGCTTGGATGCTTCTTCGGCTATGTATTGGTCTTGTTGTGTTGCATGTCCATTGTGACAGTGGGTAAATCCATTGCCGGTCCTGGTGGTGTCTGCTTGTGTAAGGGGTGTGTGTGACAGGGTCTGCTGGTGGGTGTAGTGTGATTTGGCCCTGGGGCTCCCAGGTGATGTAGCTGTCCCCCCATGGAGCATGCTGCCATGACAGTGAGTGTGAGTTCCTGTCCTAGATATCTGACTTTGTTGTCTTGGTGTTTGTGTTTGCACTGGTCATAGGAGGGCCTTGTGCTGCCTACACCAGGGCCAAGTGTGAGCTATCATGTCAGTCCTTTCCCAATCCCTGTGCATTGCGCATGGTGCATGGGTATGTAGCTGGGCCTTATGGGATGAGGGCAATTGTGTCTGATTTATGATTCAAACATACGTTTTGTGCCACCCACCCTCCCAGCATACCAGACATCCATTCTTGGGTTGGTGCTTCATGTAGCATGGGACATAGCATGGCCTTGCTTTCTCAATGGGGCATACACATGTTATTGGCATTAGCGTAGTTTTTGACTGTGGTTCTGGCCAGTGATGGCTTGGGGGTAGTTGCGTGCATTTGGTGTAGTTGGGGTGTGGATGCCATTACCCCATGTTACGTAAGTTGTTTGTGTACTCACCAGGCTCTGCAACTCCTTGGAGTCCATGTACTCCCACTGGCGGAAGCATGGCCATCACCTTCTCCTCCCAGGGATGGTAATGTACTGGTCTGCGGGGCGCACCACCTCCAGTGATGTTGCTCAGGGCGTAGTCCTCATTCATTTTGCGCTTGACCGCCCTCTGCAGATCGTACCACCTGGCTTGGCATTCACTCCTCGTCCTTCTGATGGGTGCAACAGCATTCACCCTATCGACAATCCTCTGCCACAGGCGTGATTTTTCAGCTATGCTGGTCTGTCCGACCAATGTTCCAAACAGCTGTGGCTCGACCCTGATGACTTCATTGACAAGGATCTCCAGCTCCTCCCTTGTGAACTTTGGATTCTTGTCTGTGGGCATGGTGTAGGGTGAAGGTGTGGGTGGGTGTGTGGGTCTGAATGTGACGGTGTTGGTGTGAATGTGTAGAGGGGGTATGTGTGAAGGAGGTTGTGTGAAGGTGTATATGTTAAGGTGGATGGGTGCTGTTGTTGTTGTGCTCTGTAGCTGCAGTGAGTGTGTTGCAAAGGCTCATGGTTTGTGTGTGTGGGCCCTTTTTATTGGTCCATTTGTGGGTGTGGCTCAGTTTGAATTTTTGGTGGGTGTGTTATAAGGGGTGGTTGTGAGTTTGCCCCTCTGTTTGCCTGTTTGGATGTGTCCAGGTCAGTCCTTTCCATTTTTTGTGCAGTGTAGACGTGTTTTGTGGTGTTGTGCGAGTCAAATAGACCCTCCTTGTGCTGTTTTACAGTGTCCGTGGTTCAGTACGGTACAGGGGTACGAGTCGTACAGACACACACTCCCATGTGTTGTGTATGTACGGTGCAAACACCGCCATAGGCTGTTCTGGCGTACAGTGTATGAGGTTACTGTGGCGTGCCATAGAGTGATGTGTTGTAGAGTGGACATACATGCAGTGAAAAGGTAGAGCGTACAGTGGTGTAGAGTGGAGTGGCGTACAGTGGAGAGCGTACAGGGGAGTGATGGTTAGGGGAGTGACAAAGATTGGAGTGGGCTAGAGTGAATTGGCGTTCAGTGGAATAGCATACAGTGGAGTTGGGTACATGGGAGTGGTGTAGAGTGGTGTGGTATAGATTGGAACAGCTTAGAGTGGAGTAGCATAGAGTGGCGTGGCCTACAGTGAAATCACGTAGAGTGAAGTGGTGTGCATAGGAGTATTGTAGAGTGGAATAGCATACAGCCTTAGACCGGTTGACACAAGATTTCCATGTTGTTTTATTGTGCTGTCTGATATCTGCTGCTAAAAACGAATGCTGCTAATTTTATAAAACTGTTTTGCCTGTACTTTTGAAACTCGTTTAAATACCTCTGTTACCTTTTCAAGGACGGCATTGCTTCGCGCTCATTGGGCAGTTCAGCCCAATCAGAGGTGAGTTTGGATGGAGCCAGTTGAGCCCCCCAGGTACTTCATGCAGGCAGTAGCACAGAAGCGCGCAGCGGGTGCACCAAAGGCAAGCCCTTCCGCACCTGGACGTCACCAGGAGCCAGGCACTCTGCCCTTTTGAACACCCACAGGTTGGGCTAGTTGCAGGAGGAGCTTTTCTCTCTTAGACGGTATGTTACTTCTTATAATAAGCATGGCTGGGTCCCAGTGGGGCAATCCCTCCACTGCAAAAGGTGCAATTTCAAAAGCAGCATTGCTGGTTCCAACACGGACCCCCCCTAACACAGCGTACAAATCCCTCAGTCTCAACTGCCGCTCTCTGTTCAAACACCACGCTGAAGTGTTCGACCTGCTACAAGATAAGAATCTAGGTATTCTGCTTTTAACAGAGAACTGGCTCACTTAAGACACCCTAGTAGTACCTGGTTTGGCCATTGCCCCGGCTACGCTATGAAGAATTTTAACAGAGTGAGTGGTATAGGGGGTGGCATTGCAGTGATTTTTAAAGAGCTCCGCTGGCTCTGCTTGCCCCCATCGTCAGAACCGACAGACTCAACATTGTATCATACGCAGACGACACCCAACTCATCCTCTCCCTATCCAACGAACCCAATGGTGCCAGACACAATTTTCGAGAAGGTATGGAAGCTGTCGCCAAATGGATGAAAAACAGCTGCCTACAACTAAACACCAACAAAACAGAAGTACTCATCATGGGCCCAAACCCCGATGCATGGAACGACACCTAGAGGCCCCCCGCCCTCGGAAGCCCGCACACCCCCACGGACCACGCACGCAACCTGGTAATCATCCTGGACTCTGAGCTCGAAATGGACCACCAGATCAACTCCGTCTCGTCCTCCTGCTTCCACACCCTCCGCCTCCTATGTAAGACCTTCAAATGGATCCCCCTCGAACAAAGAAAGACCATCACTCATGCTATGGTCACCAGCAGACTTGACTACGGCAACGCACTCTAAGCCGGAATAAACAAAAACCTCACCCGCAAGCTACAGAACATCCAGAACGCCGCCGCAAGACTGTTCCTTGACCTGCCAAGACACTGCCACATCTCCCAGCACCTGCGCACACTCCACTGGCTCCCCATCGAAGCTAGAGTCACTTTCAAGATGCTCACCCATGCCCACAAGGCGCTCCATGACACCGGACCAGCATACCTGAACAGCTGACACAAATTCCATGCCCCCCAGAGGACCCTACGATCTGCCCAGCTCTCCTACGCTGTGGTCACATGCACCAGAAAGACCGACCAGACCGGGAGGCCGCTCCTTCTCCTTCCTCCCGGCCCGAGCCTGGAACGCCCTGCCGCTCCACCTCAGACAGACAACATCGCTCCCCATCTTCACAAGAAACCTCAAAACCTGGCTCTTCGACAGACCCCCCCTTGATGGACTGGAGCCTGCTAACCCACCTCCCCCCAGCGCCCTGAGACCCTTACGGGTGAATAGTCATGCTTAACAAATGCCTGATTGATTGATTGATTGAAAGAGCCCTATACTTGTAACTTTACACTCAGGGCTATTCTTGACTGCACAAAACGCTCTTTTCAAAATTTTGCCGAACAACACCTTCACCATCTCAGGGCTGTTAATTTACTGTTCTCCTGGCCCATCCAGAACTTTTAAAGAAGCACCTATTGGTTCAATTGCCGATTTGGCTATTAAGACAGCTAACTTTAATATTGTGGGTGATCTCAACCTTCACCTGGATGCTTATCAAGATGTTGATATTACTAATTTCCTAGATGACCTGCAGCTTTCCAGTTGACGTAACGTGTTCCAGGTGCTACACATTCTGCTGGGCATCTTCTTGACCCTGTCTTTCCTTACATCCCTTTGTTAAAGGTCAATCCCAACTCCCTGTGACATCGTCTGACCATTTTTAAATTTCTATGTCAGTACACTCTGAAGGCGCTAAATTGCAAGTCCACCATAACCCGAATTTTAGGTGAACATGGTCTAAGCTTAATTCTGAGAATTTCTGTGACCTCAACTAACCACCAACATGGAAATAGCAAATAGTCTCTTCCATGACTGGCTCACGCATGCACTTGACATAGGTATCCTTGCTAAGCTGATCTACAGCAGGAGAACCCAGGCCAGTCCTTCATTCAATGAGGCTCTGACCATGCTCAAAAGAATTGTAAGGTTATTGAGCATGCCTGGAGACACTCCTATGAACCCTCTGCTAAAATAAGGTATAGAGCCGCCATTAAGGCATATCACAAACTTATTTGGAAATCAAGGGCCGGTTACTATACTCAGGAAATAAAAATCATTAGCAACCCAACTAAAATTATCTTCTCTATCTTGAAGGGTCTTATGAGACACTCCTTGGCAACAGAGCCTACCATCACATCCAATACACAATGTGAGTAATTGGCACAGTATTTTACTGTAAACGCAGAACTCATTTATTCTAACATTGCCTCTGACACCGGAGCCTTGTGTCCAGAGGCTCCTATGATTTACCACCCGCCCATGCTCTTTTCACCTGCTGTCTCTTGGGGACCTTCAAACTCCCTGTAATAAAGTTAAATCTGGCTCCCCTGACGACCCCCTCAAGCCAAAATTGTTTTTGAGGTGTCAGGACAGTCTCCTCCCAGTGTGTCTTGAATTAATTAAGCTCCCTCTATCATCGGCCTCTGTACCTTCGACATGGAAACATGCAAGAGTTATCCCTCTTTAGAAAAAACCTGCGCTGGATGCTTCCCAACCAGAAAACCTCTGTCCCATTTCTCTTCTACCTTATCTCGCCAAAGTTACTGAGTCTCACTACAATGATACTCTAACCAATTTTTTAGAGTCCAACTGTACTTTGGACCCCTGTCAAAATGGCTTTAGACCACAACATAGCACAGAATCTGCGCTGTTGGCTGTTACCGAGCATCTGCCGGGCTCTTTAGATCAAGTAAGATACGCCGCTCTCATTTTGCTTGATTTAAGCACTGCCCTTGACACTGTATCTCATAGGATTCTGTCACACCGCTTACAGAAAATAGGCATTAGTGGGACGGCACTAACTTGCTTTACTTCATTTTTATCTGAAAGATCTTTTCATGTGAATTCTCTTTCTTAAAACTCCCAAGTACACACTCTGCAACACGGGGTCCCCCATGGCTCTGCTCTGAGCCCTGCACTTTTCAATAATTATATCCAACCACTAGCTCAGGTTGCTATGGTTTGGGGGATCACACTGATATCCTATGCAGATGATACTCAGCAGGTGATCTCCTTTTCCAACAAGTCCACTCAGCATTTGGTCAAATTCCAAGATGATATGGTGGCTATCGCTGAATAGAAGACTGTCAGCTGGGTACAGTTAAATTCAGACAAATCAGAAATTCTTGTCTTAGGCGAGATACTCAACTATGGGGGGACCATTGGTGGCCCTACACTGAAATATCCTAACATGGTGTACCGTGGAGTGGTGTATAGTGGAATGGCATACATTGGAGGGGGCGTAAATTGGAGTGACTTAGATTGGAATAGTGTACAGTGGAGTGACGTTGAGTGGAGTGTCATCCAGTGGAGTGGTAAAGAGTGGAATGATGTACAGTAGAAATATGCACACTGGAGTGGAGTAGAGTGGAGTGGCATATGGTGGAGTGGCGTAGAGTTGAATAGCATACAGCGGATTGACAAAGAGTGGAGTGTAGTAAAGTGCAGTGGCGTAGAGTGGAGTGATGTACAGTGTAGTGGCGTACAGTGGAATAGCGTAGACTGGAGTGGCCTAGAGTGGAATAGCATAGAGTGGAATTGCTTAGAGTGTAGTGGTTCAGAGTGCAATACAGTGGAGTGGAGTGTTCTAGAGTGGAGCAGGGCAGAGTGTAGTGGAGAAGGCTGTTGTGATGTATAATGTAATAGCGTATTGTGGAGTGGCTTATAGTAGAGTGGTGTACATAGGAATAGAGCAGAGTGTATTGGTGTAGAGAGGAGTTTTGTAGAGTGAAGTGGCAAACAGTGGAACAATTTAGAGTGCAATGGCACAGAATCGAGTTTTATAGAATGTAGTAGCGTAGAGTTGAATAGCATAGATTGGAGTAGCATACAGTGGAGTGTTGTAGACTGGAGTGGTGTAGAGTGAACTAGTTTAAACTGTAGTAGCGTGCAGTATAGAGGTGCAGAGTGGTATAGAGTGGAATAGGGTGGCGTGACATGCAGTGGAATACAATGCAGTGGAATGGTGTAGAGTGGAATAATGTTAACTGTAGTGGTATACAATTTTTTTAAAAAAAAATATTTATTTTATAACTTGTTTTAAGTACCACAGTACTTCCTAAGAAGTACAGCGGTGCTCTGCACATTTTTGTTGAAAATATATCGAAACTTTAATAAAGTGGTAATAGGTAGGGAAAAATAGCAAACCTAATACTTACCTATATCTAAAGGCGTAACACAGAACACATCCAAAGTGTACCTAAAAACAGCATGACTGCCTTTAACCTTTGTAAAGGTAGTCATTAGCCAATCACATAATTCCTTTTCAGCGCCATGTACTGTGGTTTTTCCACGAAATAACAGGAAAGTACCACAACAACAGATATCACTAAGTTTATAACTCTAAACATACTTAACCTACTTACTTGTACAACCTACAAGGATCGTCTGCACACCATAAAGTGCAGTCCTGCAAAATTTCATGCACATCCATTCAGTCATTTTCAAGATACGTCAGATATAAAAATCCATGGAAAATGCATCGCGTTTTGAACCCCCTCCCCTTTTATCTTTGCATCCACTTAACCAATCACAGCATAACTTTCCACCCTCCACATATGTAGAAAAAGCTAAAAGTTTGGAATGGTTCATGGAGACTCATCAAATGGGGGCAAAGTTATAAGTGACAAAAGTTCAGAGGAATTCCCATACCTGGGAATCCTAACTATAACTACACAGTGGCTACAGATATATATACACTACAAGTGGAAAACAGAAGCCTGGTGACAAGCGAACGGCCTCAATGGACTTGCTGAGGATATATAATCATTTGATTGCTACACCCCCAAAACGGAAAACGTTGACACTGAGATCAGCTTTAGCATTGTCATCCCAGTTGAAGCCAACTGATGAGCCTCCTGTGGCATTAAAATCTGGGCCAAATTTGATTACAATTTTTTTCCAGAAGCAAATAACTGGACCAACAACAGGGCAGTCTACATCTGATGGTTTGACTCAAATGTATGATGATGTGTCTAAGTTTGGTATTAAAACCAACATCATTATTGAGACTAACAAAATAAGTGGTGTTTCGACAGAATGTCAAAAACAAATATTGTGATACAAAAATATAGTGTGAAGAATATCTGGACCTAAAAAATATAATCTACAGGAAAAATGAAGTTAAAAATATAGTTTTTAGTGTTGTTTTTAATATCATTGTAAAAGATATTGATGTAGAAAATGTTGTATGTCATATGATCCGTAAGCATCAATTAGTATGTGATTTATGGCATTGTGTTTTTGTATATGTTTTATTTTAGATTAGTTTTTTTGGTAAGAAAATGTTTGTTATGATACTTTGAAATTTGTATATTTAGTTTTACTAATAAATACAATATTTGCTAAATATTTTCTTTTCAAAGTCGGAAAAGTGTTTTTTAAGGGATAGGGATAAGGAGATTTTTAAAATATGTATATCTTAAAATAAAAATATTGTTAATAATTTGGAAAATATGCAATTTTATTAATCACATTTTAAAAATGATATTTTGTATAAATATTTAGCAAACATTTTATTCCATTAAGATATATATTAATGGAATATGAAAATATATTTTGGTTAAATTTAAAAATATTACCAAATGTTTTAAAAAAAACTATTTAGAAATGTATAACAAAATTTATCATTTTATACTTGTTGTGGTTTTTCACAAAATTGCGAAATTTGTTAATATTTTTCAAATTTGTAGATTTCTTTTAAAAATATATTTTAAGCTTAAAAAAATATAACATGTTTTAAAATAATTTTTGATTTTATGATTGTTTTTTTTTATCATAGTTTATTTGTTGTTTTAAGGTTTAAAGTTTTGCAAAGGTTGGAAAATTATTTAATAAATGTTTTAATTATTAAAATCAGAAACATGATTTTTCAATTGTAATACATTATTTTGTATCTATTGCTTTGTAGTTTAGGTTAGCTAATTTTTAGATAACATTATAATTGATAATATAATTTTTTTAAATTGCATTATTATGGAATATTGATTGTTGTGTGAAATTGGTTAATTTGTATTACCTGCTATTAAAATGTTATATTGAAATGGATATTGTCTATTTCTTTAGCATCCAACACCTCTTTCAAATATCCTTAGATCGGAGTGAAATTAGTAAATGTTACCCTTTTAGTGTCCACCAGCTTCCTGCAATATGGTTGGATTGGAGTGGGAATAGTACTTCACCCCTGCAGTGTCCAACACCTTCCTAAAATTGATATTGATTGGAGTGGGTATAGTAAATGTCGCACTTTAGTGCCCACCACCTTCCTCAAATTAGTTTAGATTGGAGTGGGAATAGTAAATGTCACCACTTTAGTGTCCAACCCCTTCCCATAATTGGCTTAGATTGGAGTGGGAATAGTAAATTTCACCCCTTTAGTGTCCAACACCTTCCCTAAATTGTTTTAGATGGGAGTGGGAATTGTAAATGTCACCGCATTAGTGTCCAACATATTCCTCCAATGTGGTTGGAGTAGGAGTTGTAGATGTCAACCCTTAAAGGCCTTATTACCACTTTGTCAGCCTGTGGAATGCTGTATAATGAGTTGAGCAGATTGCCTTTGGAAAGATTGCAGCTGATACGCTGAGACCACCAGCAGACTGCTGACCGCCGGGTTCACAGATGGGGAAAGGCAACCCAATAGAACGGTATAAACGAGCTGCACTGCCGTCCATATTACGAGTTGCCTTTTCCAAGAGATGAGCACTGGGGTTTGACCTCCTGCTTCAAATCTCCTCCTCCTCCTCCTCCTTCTCCTCTTCCTGCATAAATCACTTGCAAAGTCCCACAGGGGTCATCTCTGAGCCCGACCCTCTTCAACATCTACATGGCCCCCCTCGCAGACATCGTCCGACAACACAGCCTTAACATCGTATCCTACGCCAACGACACCCAGCTCATTCTCTCCCTCCCCAAAGACTCCACCACTGCAAAACTCAACTTCCAGAGAGGAATGCAAGAAGTTGCAGTATGGATGACCAACAACTGCCTAAAACTCAACGCCGAGAAGGCTGAAGTCCTCATCCTGGGCACCACTCCTTCAGCATGGGACAACAACTGGTGGCCCACTGCCCTCGGAAGCCCCCCTACCCTCTCAGACCACGCCAAGAACCTCAGCATCGTCCTCGATTCATCACTCACCATGAACCGACAGGTCAACGCAGTCACCTCCAGCTGCTTCAACACCCTCCGCATCCTCTGAAAGACCTTCAAATGGATTTCCACTGACTCGAGGAAAACAGTCACCCATGCACTCATCACCAGCAGACTGGACTATGGCAACGCACTCTACACCGGCATCAATAAATCCCTACTTTGTGAACTCCAAACAATACAGAACACCGCGGCCAGACCTGTGCTTGGCATCCCCCAGCACGAACACATCAGCTAACACCTGCGGCGACTCCACTGGCTCCCCGTGGAGAAGAGAGTCACCTTCAAAATTCTCACTCATGCCTACAAATGCCTGCTCAACAATGGAACCAAATACCTCAACGACAGAATAAACTTCCACGTACCCAAAAGGAACCTGCGATCGTCCAACCTCCCACTAGCTGAAACCCCACGCATCCACAGAGCCAGAGCAGGTGGAAGATCGTTCTCTCACATTGCAGCCTAGACCTGGAACGAGCTACCAGCAGACATCAGACGCGCCCCCTCTCTGAACAAACACCTTCAGGAAGACCCTCAAGACCTGGCTCTTCAACTGGACTGAATGGCGCCCCCCACCCCCCAGCGCCTTGAGACCCTCATGGGTGAGTAGCGCGCTCATAATTCCCTGATTGATTGATTGAAGGTGGCAGAAATGAAGGATTTGGGGTGCAGGATTTGGTGTGGATCACTTTCTTCAGGTCTCCCCTTCACAGCAGGATCTTCAATCTGAGGATTACGACCCTGTTTGAGACGATCTGCAGGTGAGTCCTTTTCGTACCATATACCCATTGCCAGGGTTGGCCGCATATGGGGCGGGCTCTGGCAATGGGTATATGGTATATTTCCACATGTATCATGCATATGTGTGCATCCAACACATATGCAGTCAAAATGCACACACAGGCATCAATATATTTGGAAAAAGTACTCACCACTGCCACAAGATCTCTGCACACTTAAAACAACAAATAAACTATGATAAAAAATTGAACAATCATAAAATCAATGTTTTCTATGTAGATGTTAAATAATTGCATATATTTTATATTATTATGTCATTTATACTTTATACATTTTAAACTTTTTATCACATTTTTTACGTTTCACATGTTTAATATTTGTAAACTTTTTTCATGCCTTTTTGCAACATTTCTATAGTTTTTCCCATTCATTTCTATGAGGAGGTAGTCTTTTTTTAGTTTCATTTAGTGGCCATTTTTTTACCACTACCTGCTATTTTGTAATCTATTAGGGCCCGATTCACAGAACTAACTTAAGACAAAATCCTAAACTTACTACCATTTTCGTATTCACAGAAGGCACTTACTCATTTTGGTATTCACAGAAGACACTTACTCACTTCGGTATTCACAGAAGTTAGGATTCCTAACTTTAGGACTCCTTAATGCCTTCTGTGAATACCGAAAGTCTTAAAATTAGGATTTTTCTCAGTTTCTGAGTCCTAAAGTTAGGAGTCCTAACTTTACTACTACTAAATTGAGAAAAATCCTTATTTTAAGACTTTCGGTATTCACAGAAGGCATTTAGGAGTCCTAAAGTTAGTAGTCCTAACTATACTACTACCAAACTGAGAAAAATCCTAATTTTAAGACTTTCGGTATTCACAGAAGGCATTTAGGAGTCCTAAAGTTCGGACTCCTAACTTCTATGAATACCGAAATGAGTAAGTGCCTTCTGTGAATACCAAAATGGTAGTAAGTTTAGGATTTTGTCTTAAGTTAGTTCTGTGTATCGGGCCCTTTGTGTTGCTTTTAGTCTGTTTTCCTAGAAACAGGTTGCAGAAAGGTGTTGCCGTTCGTCAGAACAGGTAAGTTCTTTTTTAAGGATCATGTTTTGAGTGTAGGGTTGTAGGGGGGAGGCCTAGAAGGTAATTACAATGGTGATTGAGGTTTTATTTATTTATTTATATGTAATAGTGCTAGTGTTTTTCACTAGTTTGTAGTTTTGTGCATTTGTACACTATTTTAGTAATTTTCTGCTTTTTTATGTTAAATTGTTATGTTGGTTATTTTTTTATGATTAACTGTTATATATATGTATTTTTAGGAGTGTAATGTGTTTTGCGGGTGGGTTTTTATTTAATTTGCAGTTTTTGTCTATAAACGTGTCCTATGGTCATTGGGAGTATTTTTTATCTTAATCTATTGGGGCCCGATTCACAGAACTAACTTGAGACAAAATCCTAAACTTACTACCTTTGGTATTCACAGAAGGCATTTAGTAGTAGTAAAGTTAGGATTTTGTCTTAAGTTTGACTTAAGACAAACTTAAGACAGACTTAAGACAGACTTAAAACAGACTTAAGGTAGGATTTTGTCTTAAGTCTGTCTTAAGTTTGTCTTAAGACTGTCTTAAGTCTGTCTTAAGTCTGTCTTAAGAAGTTTGTCTTAAGTCAAACTTAAGACAAAATCCTAACTTTACTACTACTAAATGCCTTCTGTGAATATCAAAAGTAGTTATTTCAGGATTTTGTCTTAAGTTTGTTCTGTGAATCGGCCCTTGCTTTTTAATTTGAGTTGCTTTTTTTGCTTTTCTTGGAGCATTTATTTTTTATAAACACTTTTTCAGGTTTCTTATAGTTTGTACATAGTGTTGATTGCTTTGAGAGATTTGTAAGCAATTAATTTTATTTTTGCATTTTTTTGGGATGTTTGGACAATAATTGTAATTGTTTTGTGGATTACTAATTTTTTATTATGTGACTAAAGAGAAAGATCTGCAGCAACAGAACAGTAAATTCTCTTTATTTCGTTTTCTTTTGGGTGGGTTATGTTACTTTATAATGTTTGTGCAAATAATATGTGATTGTTATTAGGGATGGGCAACAAATTCGCTCGGGCCATGGAGTTGGAAATGATTTGACCTCTCTACGTTACACATGTAACGCAGAGTTCTGGCCAAATTCTGCCAAATGCCGCATGGCGTAGTGTTTTCTCTTGTGCATGTCTCACCATCAGAAGTTGGCAAGCGAAAATTGGAGTCCCCTAGCATGATTTTTGGGCACTGGGAGGGCACCCAGTGACATTTTCCCAAGGAGGGTGGTTGCAACCATTCATAGTGAGAAAGCTGCTGCTAGAGTAGGAAATCTACTTGAGCAGCACAAAACCAAGTTGAGCAGCAGTGACATGTGGTGCTGTTCATGCTGATTTTTCAGCAAGGAACAAGATCTCAGTGCTAAAAATCATCACAGGCAGTGCAAAATGCCGATTTTCACCCGTTCACAGAAATCTACTGAACCGTGAGGCGTTTCAATGTAACTCAGCGGAATTCCGTAGAGCGAAACTCCACGAGTTCTGCCCACCCCTAATTGTTATGTTGCACTGTATGGTTTATGTGATGGATTGAGTTGGTTTTCTTCTTTCTTTGTTGGTAAAGATAAGATTTATTATAAATTATTTATATATAATTGTATTATATCAGTCTTTATTAAAACTGGAATTTAAATACATTTTTTGGCTGATGTAATACAATATTATGTTTATTATTTAAAAAATACAAGGTTTGGTACGTTGGTTGTGAAACTGTCATACCTTTTAAGGAATTTCTTACGTTACTATTTATTTTATAATATGCTTTTGGCTATCATTTCTAAGTAATCTACTCCTGTGTCATTTAAGAAGAGTTTTACTTCGAATTGTAGAATATAGTAAATGCTTTTGGTTTGTTTGCTAAGTTTAGGGCCAATTTGGGTAATAGATTGCTCCATTCGTAGTTGTTGGGTTCTTTGCTCTTTTTGTAATCCTTCTATAACTCTGTACAGTGTAGGTCGGGCTCTGCCTAATGTGGATTGAGAGGCATTGTGCCATATTTTGGTTTCCTGTGCCAATGTTCTGTTATAGACATTACACCACTGTATTTGGAATTTGTGTTGGCATATGTATCCTGAGCAATGCAATCTGGCATCCCAAGTGTCTTCGAAATAGTCCAATAGGTGACTAAGTTTCTCTGAATTTTGTTGGTAGAAATGAATTTCTATTAGTAAATTGTAGTGGTTGGCAACCTCTGTGACAGGAACATAGGCTAGTGCTATAATTATTTTGATTTCACATAAAAAGTGGCTATTTGCAGAATTTTTTACACCTGGGCACTGATTCTGAGCTTGAAGGTCTGACAGCTGGACCGCCATTGAGGCAGTCCCAAGAAAACCGGCAAACCTGTGGCATCCCGACCGCTACATTGCGAGTAAACCGCTGGCTGGCAGTTTTGCGGTGGCAGTACCATGACGGCTGCATGCTTTTGGCTCATAGAGAGCCTGCAGCACATGACGCCGCCATGGCACCGCCTCTTGAATGTCGGTGCATTGTGTACCATGCAGCATGCATGCATGCCACACAGTGCACGCTCGACAGTGTAAGAAGAGGGGGGCACAACGTGTGACCAAATACACCCCCCAGCGACTACAACATCCAGAGGCCCTGTTTGGGGCCCCTTTCTGTCGACCATTTCATGGTCAGGTCCCTACCATGAAAAAGTCAGCAGAAAGGCAGGTTGCAATCGGCACGGCGGTGACGACATCAGCTTTGCCTCCATAGCCGTTTTTCCGACCACCGCAGGATCCAATATCCTGGCGGTTGCTATAGTAGTGTGATGCTCCAACCCACCCTTCTCGTGTACAGCGGTCTCAAGACCGTCATACTTGTAATAAAGCCGTAAGTGCAGATTTTTGGAGGTGCCTCCTTATACTTTGATTAAAATGATAGTAAGAGCCTTCTATGGTTGTATGAAGGTACATTTTTAGAATGGTTTGAATCATGGCTTGCTCAAAGTCTATGATTATTTTCTGGGGGTAGTAATTATTTGTTTTGTGCTTGATATGTTTTAGGAGCTCATAGTAAGTGCTGCTTTGTTTATTTGGTAGTACAGCATATATAAAAGATATATTTGTGTTTTGATATCCACCATGCATGGTGTATATCTAAGTTAATGGTTTGGGACACATTTTGAAGGTACCATCCATCATCAATATTTCACATTGTTTCAGTTTTAGCAAGTTATTTGCTGTAGAGAATATTATAATGAATATTTTGTTATTTAAGTTCTCATGTAAAAAGAAAAGTTCCACATAATGGGGCCGATTCCGATCCTGTATTTTTTTTTCCCGTACGACTCGTATCCATATTTTTTTCCATACGAATCGTACAAGTCACGTCCGACCCGTGAAGTACGATTTGTACGGGAAAAAGTACATACGGATCAGCCCTATCCGTACGAATCAGATCGGGAAAAGTTGTACGAGACGTACCCGGACACTTTTCCGTACGAATCGTAAAAATGCGGTCCGACCATACTAGTATGATCCGGACCGGCTTTCCGATTTACGATTTGTACGGAAAACGTCCGTCCCGTACACGGGGAATGACTTATACATATGCAATGTCTGTGTACGCACCGTACAGTAGCAATGTCGGTGTATGCACCGTACATAAGCGATGGTGGTGTACGCACCGTACATAGCAATGGGCTTGTACGCACCGTACATAGCAATGGGGGTGTACGCACCATACAATGCGATGGTGGTGTTCGCACCGTACATAAGCGATGGCGGTGTACGCACCGTACATAGCAATGGGGTTGTACGCACCGTACACAGCAATGGAGGTGTACGCACCGTAAATAGCAATGGTGTTGTACGCACCGTACATAGCAATGGGGGTGTATGCACCGTACATAGCAATGGGGGTGTACGCACTGTACATAAGCGATGGCGGTGTACGGACCGTACATAGCAATGGGGGTGTACGCACCGTACATAGCGATGGGGGTGTTCGCATCGTACATAAGCGATGGCGGGTTATGCACCGTACATAGCAATGGGGGTGTACACACTGTACATAAGCGATGGCGGTGTACGCACCGTACATAGCGATGGGGGTGTTCGCACCGTACATAAGCGATGGCGGGGTACGCACCGTACATAGCAATGGCGGTGTACGCACCATACATAAGCGATGGCGGTGTATGCACCGTACATAGCAATGGCTTTGAACGCACCGTACATAAGCGATGGCGGTGTACGCACCGTACATAGCAATGGGGGTGTATGCACCGTACATAGCGATGGGGGTGTTCGCACCGTACATAAGCAATGGCGGTGTACGCACCGTACATAGCGATGACGGTGTACGCACCGTACATAAGCGATGGAGGTGTACGCACCGTACATAGCAATGGGGGTGTTCGCACCGTACCCCACTACACTCTACCCAACTCCACTCTAGAACTCTCCACTCTACGGTATTCCACTCTACACCACTCCACTCTATGCAACTCCCCTACATGCCACTCCACTCCATGCCACTCCAGTCTACTCTATTCCATTGTATTCCCCCACACTGGACATCACTCCACTCTACGCCACTCCACTTTATGCTAGTCCACTCTACACCTCTTCAGTGTACGCAATTTAATTCTACGCCACTCCACTGTGCTGTATGCTATTCCACTGTATGCCACTCCACTCTATTCCACTCCACTCTACTCCATTCCACTGTAGACCCCTACACTCTACCTCATTCCACTGTACGTCAGTCCACTCTTCACCAATCCACTATGTCACTCCATTCTATGCCACTCCACTGTACACTACTCCACTATGCACTTCTCCACTGTGCACTATTCCACTGTATGCCACTCCACTGTAAGCCACTCTACAGTATGCCACTTCACTCTAGCATACTTCACGCTACACTGTTTCAGTGCATGCTACTAAACTGTATGCTATTCCACTGTATGCCACTCCAGTACATGCCACTACACTGTACGCCGACCCACTGTACACTATTCCACTGTAAATGACTCCACTCTACTTCACTTTAGTCAACGCCACTCCACTCTACGCCACTCCACTCTGCCACACTCCAATCTATGCCACATCTAGGTGTGGGTGGAATTTGCGAAATTCACTTTCACAAACTATCGCGAAAATGTTAAAAATCTCCGCAAACACATGGAAATATCGCGAAGACGCAGAAGTTTTTTTCCTGCCCGTTCGCGGTATTTTCTGCGTGATCGCGGCTCGCCAACTTACCCATGTGGTTGCTCACGGGCGCGAGATCTCAATCATCTCATACTCTCGGTGCATGATCGCGAGAAGAAAGACATGATCGCGCGACGAATGACGTTATCGCGGGACAAATGACGTTAATGCGGGCACGAACTGTCGCGAGACAGCGCAAATGGCTACCAACAATCCAACATCTCGTGGAGAATGCGACCGGATCGGGAAAACTTGTCGGCGAACGCAGGGATTCAGGTAAGGCGATCGCGCACACAGGAGAATGTATTTGTTTACAGTGCGAGCAAGAAAAAAAATTCCGGTAAGATGCGGATTGCGGAAATTCTTACATTTTCGCGCTCTCCGCGGAACGCGAAAATGTCAAATTAACGCAATTACTGCGAGCGGACCGGAATTTTAGCCCAGGCCTAGCCACATCACCCCACTCTATGCCACTCCACTGTACGCCAACCCGCTCTACAGTATTCCACTGTATGCAACTCTATTGTACCCCATTCAACTCTGCACTATTCCACTCTATGCCACTCCACTATAGTCTACGCCACTCTCCTCTATGTCACTATATACTACATCAGCGTAGACCCACTCCAAACTATGCCAGTCTACTATATGCTATTCCACTGTACACAACACTCTATGCCACTCAACTGTATGCTATTCGACACTATGCCACTCTACTGTGTGCCACTCCACTGTATGCAATTCCACTTTACGCTACACCACTGAAAACCATTTCACTCTACGTTGCTTCACTGTACGCCACTTCACGTTAAGCTATTCCAATCTATGCCACTCCACTCTACACCACTCCAGTGAACACCACTCCACTGTATGCCACTCCACTCTACACTGCTCCACTGTACACTATTTCAGTATACCCTACTCTATTCTGTGCTAATCCACTGTATCCCACTCTACTCTACGCCACTCTACTGTATGCTATTCCACTGTATGCTACTCTACTATATGCCAATCCTCTCTACCCCACTCCAATCTATGCCATTCCACTCTTCAGCACTCCCCGTATGCTATTGCACTGTATGCCACTATATCCCACTGCAGCCAAAGCTACTCCATTGTACACCACTCCACTCTATGACATTCCACTCTATGACATTGTACTCTAAGTGTTATTCCACTGTATGTAACTCCACTCCACTCTAACCCACTCTGCTCTACCCTATTCCACACCACTGTACGCCACTCCACTCAATGCCACTCCACGCGATCACACTGTACGCCACTCCAGTCTTTGCCACTCCACTGTACGTTACTCCATTCTACGCCACTCTACTTTACCCAACTTCACTCCCTGACACTCCACTACACTGCACTCAACAAAACTATACTCCAATCAACAACACTCTACACCCCTCCACTGCACCACACTATACTCCACTGTATAGCATTAGACTATCCAACAATGTACTGCTGTCAATGCCAGTGTATAGCACTCTACTTCAATCCATAGCGCTTTACAATACTCTACTCCACTCTACGCAACTCCCTCTATCCTACTCCACCCCAGTTACAATACTCTGCTATATCAGATACTACTCCACTGTATTCCTCTACTGCAGTATACACCACTCCACTGTATCCTACTCTATGCCACTCAACTATATGGCAGTCCAACCCACTACACTCTAATATACTGTACCAACTCTCCTCTATTCCACGCCACTCCACTGTACAACACCTTAATCTAGTCTGTGACATTCCACTCTCTGAAATCTTCCAACACTCTACAACACACCAGCCCGTGGAATTTTACCTCACCACTATACTCTACAACACATTACTCCACTGTATACTGTGCCACACCATCCTACTCCACTCCATGCCACTCTACCCCAGAACACGCTACTACACTCTATGCTATGCCACTCCACTGGACTCCACTCCACACCACTCTACTCCACTGCACAACACTTTGCCCCACTCTAAACCACTCCACTCTACCACACTCTACTCCACTCTATGCAACTCCACTCTACAAGATTCGACTACACTCTGTGCCACTATACAACACGATACTCCGCTCTATGCCCCTACACTACATTGTATGACCTTTTACTCTACTATGTGCCTCTACACCCCAGTGTATAACACTCTACTCCGCTCAGTGTCACTTTCCAACCCTCTATGACACACCACTTCACTGTACAAGATGCTACTCCAATTTATAACACTTGACTTTACACTACGCCTGTCCACTCTACTGTACTCTACACCACTACAGTATACAACATGCTACTGCACTATAAAACAGTTTACTCCACTGTACGCTATGCCACTCCACTCTAGACTCATGTACTCTATGAAACTCCACTCTACTCCACTCCACTCCACTCCACTCCGCACCACTCCACATTACACCAATCCATAATACCCCACTCCACTCTACAACACTCCACTCTGCGGTACCCACTCTTCACCACTCCACTGCACGCCATTCCTCTGTACGCCCCTTCTCTGTATCACATTCCACTCTACTCCATGCCACTATACTCCACTTTACGATACTACACTCTATGGCAGTACACTGTATGACACTCTCCTCCACTCTACTGTTCTAAATTCCACTTAATAAGACTCCATCCACGACAGTAAACTGAATGATTTAAAGCAGATTTTTATTAAAAAGAAAAACTATTGAAATTTCCTTGGAAAACTTAAGGTAGTTTTTTCTATGCAAGCTAAACTTAAAATACACAAACATTACAAATTATAAAGTTATAGTTATACTTTACATTTATAAATTATGTATATCAATAAAACTATCTTTATTCTTTGACTGCAAATCAAACATAAACTACGCAAAAATGTAAATTTCTAATCTTATACTTATAGCTTTAAATTATAATGTACGCTACACTTTCACATTATTATAACCTGCACACCTCCATGCACCGTGTACTCATCTCAGAAGATTCTATAGATACTATCTAACTTCATGTTTGCTCTCTAGAACCTTATGGTGTCTCTTTGTATGTTATCTGTCCATGTGACTCTCTGTGTATATGGGTACTGGCATTTATCTTAAACTTTGCACCATGATGACTGGATGTTTGATGATTATTATGCATGGGGATCGGGGGTGTGGCTCGCGGTAATGCTACATGTGTTTGTTGGTATCTTTTTGTTTCTATGTATGCATCAATGCCTTTTAAAATGCTGCTCTGTGTGTGTTTGGATGTCTTTGTGTTGTCCTGTTCGAAAAAATTTATTTATGTGCAATTTAGGTCATTGTGTATATTGCTGTTGTGTCTCTCTGTGCATTCACTATGCAAAAATCCAAGCGATTGGCTTTACCTATGCTTATTTTGCTTTTTGGTAGTTTTAGTTATGTTTTTCTCATTGGAAAACCAGAAATGCATGTACCAAAATACAATAGAAAAAGACTAGCACTAGATGAACTGCTCACGTCTAGCACAGAGCAACACAAGAGCTTTAAAATAAGACAATGTCCTGGTTTTATATGCCAGTAAAGCTCTGAACATGAAAAGCTGGTCAGCAGGAGTTTTTGTTTTAATTTCAAAGTATTTTATTAAATTTTACATACAGTTGTCATCGCTTTACCATTACAGGGTATCAGCCCAAACTGGCTGTACAGGTGAGTGGTATACATGTTTGGCTGTCCCCCTTTCCACTGTCTTGCTAGAAGAATAAGAGTGAATGAAAGGGGAAAGAAACAGAATAGAAGAGAGAAGGGAGGAAATAGTATACAAGAAGATTACTTTAGTCGTGGGTCTATTCTGGGCCTGTGGGGATATGCTTTGTGGGCAGGCCCCCTTCTTCAGCTGAGTTCACGGGGGTTCGTAGATGTCAAGGTACTCGTTCAGTGATGCCCACATGCTGGTCTCCAGGGTGAGTTCCGCAGGGCGGTACTGTCTGTGCCTCTGAGGTACGTCATCCAATTGAGCCAACCTTTCAATGTCGCCTTCGCTGTATCCTTCAATTTGGAAAGTACCATTGTCACTGCTGAGGTCAGAAGGAGATCCAACAGGTCCCTGTCGTGCTGTGAATCTAGCTCTGCGGTCATAAACGCGGTGGCAAGGGTAGAGAACTCTGGGTTTTTTGTGCACCCCAGTGCTTTTTTTATGAAAATAAATATTTTCTCCCAGAACCCTTTGATTTTTGGACAGTAGAAGATGAGGTGTGCTAGGTCCCCCTTTTCGTTGTCGCAATTCCAGCACAGGTCGTTTTCCCTGAGGCCTAGCGCTGCTAGGCGAGCTGGGGTCCAGTAGGTCTTGTGTAGCAGCCAGAATTTTGTCTGAGCTATTACTGGGGAGATTTTGTTCCGTGAGGGGGAGGCCCAGAGGAGATTCAGTTTGTGTTCGCTTAGTGTAGTGCCAAGTTGTTTTACCCAGTAGTCTGCTGGTTTATCATTAATTTTGGTGGCGCTAGGACGTAGTAGCTTGTACAGGTGTGATACCTGGTGGCCTATTCTGTTGAGTTTTGTCATGTATTGTATAATTGATGGGTTGTGTTGTGCTAAGTTTGCTTTTGTCAGGGCTGTTCTGTTTTAATACCAGGGAGTTAGGGGCGTGCTGCTTTTTGCCTGGGCAGGGTTGGGCCCATTCCCTTCCTGATGGGTCAGCAGTTTGCATTCTTTCCTCCTCTCCCAGAAACGCCATTAGTTGGGAAAGAAATGACAAGTATAGATCACTTACGGGCATATTTACGAGCCCCTTGCGCTGCCGTTGAGTCACTTTTTGTGACACAGCCGCAGCGCAAAACTCTGAATCATATTTATGAGGCCATGCAAAGTCATTTTGCGTAGATTTGAATGGCCTCATATATATGGAGTAAGGCAAGGTAGTGCAAATCGCTGCTTTGTCTTACTCTGTCCTAGGGAGGTATTTCTATGGGAGTTGCGGTGGGTGTTTGACCCATCCCCAGATTTACTAGACCATGTAAACCTTGGGATGTGCCAAAACATTACTCCTCCCCAGGGGAGGCGCAACAAAGAGAAATAACTATATTTCTCCTCTTTTTATGCGCGTGCTGCATTTTGCAACACCCATAGAAAGGGGAAAAAGCCTCCCAGGATTGTTTTTGTGTAAGAAGGTGCCCTTTCCTGCATAACAAACAATCCTGCCTATAACACAGGCACCCTTGCACCATGGCATCCACCATAGGAGGAAAGGACAGGAATGCACTGTATGCCAAATTTACAGCGCATTCCTGCCCTTTCACTTTGATGCAGGGCAGCGCAGCAAGGTGACTTGCTGCACTGCCCTGTGCTATAGCCCCATGAATATGCTCCTTGTTGTGTCAAAAGGCCATGTACTAGAACTGCCCTCCTTACATTTTTGTAACGACATAACAGAACTTTCAGCTTCCCCATATTGTGCAATCCGACTATAGCTCTTTGATGTCCTGCCAGCAAAAACACGTTTGGGAATTTCCCTTAGAAGGTTGTCGGGAAGACTAGCCAACTCTTGTGCAAGCAAAGACTGTGCTGCAGTGTCACAGGTCAGTTGTAACTGTCGGCTGCTTAAGAAGGGCTTGCTGTGAAGAATGTGAATTGAGAATAAGCAAGTTAGTAAAAATACACACCAGAATCAGTCCAATGGAAACTCTGTTCTGTCCCCAGCAAAACTTGCAAATCTGATGGACTAGATCGAGGAGTCTGTTTTTTCTTAGATCTGTCTTGCCTTTGATAAATACATTAATATGAGGGGGATAAGGCATAGGACTGAGAATATTGAAGAAGCAGAATATAAAACTGAACAATTTAAATTGTTCTGCAAATGAGAAGGAATTTGAATAGTGGAGGAGTGTGGCTCAATGGCTAGAGCGGCAGACCCGGAAGCAGAGTTCTGGCCAGGGACCACGGTTCGGTTCCCGCCTCGGCGGGGCTCAGGCTCAATTTCCTCGGACCTGTCTGTTCTTGCCTTGGTGCCTATTCTAATCACGGGCCCCATGCTGCAACTCTGGGCAATAGCTTGCTTAGCCTCCACACCGGCCCCAACAGTGCTAAGGATGCCTGGCTTCACCCTGGGGGTGTCCAGGAGTGGACACTTCACAGGGAATGAGTATCAGCGCCAGGAAACCGCAAAAGGCGACACCGCAAGGTGGCCGTCTGGTGACAGTGCGCTCTATAAGTACCTTGACATTTACATTTACATTTTACATTTAGGTGTGGCGCAGTAGCCAGGGTGACTGACTCCGGAACCCGGAGGCTCACGGTTCAATCACCGGCGGCAGATCAGCCCAGCGCCATGTGACTCGGGGTAATAGCTCGCTTAATCTTCCCCATGGCCCCCAGGGCCTTGACACCTTTGGGTAATTATTCGTGCTTTACAAATACTGGACATTTACTTCACTTGCACTGCTTTCACAAATCAATCTGAGGATGGCAATTTAATTGTTAGCTTCCAATTTCAAAGTCCTTTTCATTTACAGGACAATTAAAATTGTTCAGTTTTACATTTTGCTTCTCCGTTTATGTACACGTTAATAATCTGTTAAAATTTAATTTTGTAAGCAGCCAAAGACCCCCAGAATAGGGGTCACAGAACACCAGGGTTTCACAGACCACAAGCTAAGACCCGCTGTTCTATGCAACTAGTTGTTACCAATATAATGCATTCATGTTATAGAGATATACTGTCCTGCCAAGGTGTTCAGGAGCAAAATGGTAAAGTATAGTAGAGACATGGCTGGGAATTATAAACAAGGATTGGCTGTACTGGTATGTTTCAGGTGTACATGTTCTTTTTTGCAATCACTGTACATCGCGCGATAGGTCTGAACACACAAAGAGGAGGCACTCATTCAGATACCAATATGTAAACAGAGTACCAAACTGAAAAAAACATAGGTTTCAGACATGTTATAGTTAGGAATTAGCATTTAAAAAACCTTAGAAATTCACTGAAAAAACCATAGGTTTTAGGGGTGTTATAGTTAGCTGGACATTTCACTCATACAAAACCATTGAAATTCCTCCATTATAGTTAGTTCTAGTAACTATAACTCGCGCACCCGCAATCACATATTACATCTACTAGATGATGTCATCTGTCATCAGTGATGTCACTGACCATGTCATGAATTATTTAATATGTGACATCATCAGCAGTGGATTGCGGGCGCGCGAGGAACTTCATTGCTTTTCCACATGGGGAGCTGCTGACATGCAGCTCCCTATGTGGAAAAGCAATATGGTTTGGATTTTGAAAGAGAGAGCAGGTTTCCCTGGTGTGTTCAGTCAAATACCGTTGTGGTTTTAACCTCTGATATGACTGAATCACGGCCCAGGCGTGATGTTTTTTAGAAAAACTCTTTTTATCGGTTAATAGGGAGTTCCTCTTGATTGCGGAATTTGCTGCGTTTTTAAATCCAGAATACGTTACAGGTGTTAACCAGACCTCCTCTAGCTGTAACGCCGACAAGCATTACTGCAGTATTCTCATCGTCGTGTTAGCTTGTCGAGCTTGACTTTCTATCTCAGCCCAACAGCGATGGGCTAGAGTGTTATCTTCTGCCTCCCTCATCCTCCAATAGTACTTCACTAAAGCACCTTGTCTGGCCATGATCTGATTTTTTAGTCCAAATTCTTGACGGATTTGTTCTTGTGGGATGTGTAGCGGAATTGTAAACAACTTTTTGAAAAATACGGATTGTGTTGTATTTAGGGTGGTTGCGTCTTTGATATTCAAGAGTTCTGAACCATATGAGATGGAGGGCAAAAATTTTGCAGCTATCACTTGAAGCAGGTGGCTGGTAGAGCAGCCTATGAGCTTTTTTTTCAAGACTTTGAAGGCGAACAACAGTTGTTTTGCTTTTGTACTTCCTTGTTCCATGTGTTGTTTGAAGTTTAACTTGCTATCTAGCAAGAAACCTAGATATTTATAGGAGGTAACGCTGGCCAACCGTTGTTCGCCCAATTTCCAGGAGGAGGTATACCTGGACGACGTTTTGTTGTGTTTTGCAAAACGCATTACTTTAGTCTTTTGATGGTTAATCGTAAGTTGGTTTAAGGTGGTATAGGCTCCTAGTCCCGTGATCAGTTTCTGCAGGCCAGCTAGTGTTTGTGCTAACAGTACTATGTCGTCTGCGTACTGAAGGCATGGCGTTGGTATTTTGCCCAATTTTGGGGGGTCAGCTGGAATTGACTGGAGGTATTTGTCGAGATCTGACGTGTAAATATTGAACAAGCAGGGTGCTAAAACGCAACCTTGTTTTAGGCCGTTCGAAGTTGGAATCTTGTCGGTGACCCTTGACCCGTCTCCTTTCTTAATTTACACCCAGGTGTCAGTGTACAGATTGATGATGGCCTCCAGGAGTCTGGATGGAACCCCCCAGGCCTGCATCTTAGCCCATAGGGTGGCTCTTGAAACTTTGTCGAAGGCCGCCTTAAGGTCCACAAAGCAGGCATACAGGGGCCTTGATTTTTCGAAGGCCTGATTGGCCAAGAGAGTGACGGCAGAGATGTTCGTTAAGGTGCCCAGCCCCGCCCGAAATCCTGTTTGCGTGGGAGGTATTTGGTTTTTTAGACTAACATAGGCCTCTAGTTCTACTAAGAGGTTAGATGCGTAAATTTTCTCCTCTACATCTATTAATGCAATCAGTCTATAGTTAGAGGGGTCCGAACGTGGACCCGACTTGTAGATTGGATTTAGGATACTTCCTCTCCAGGACTCAGGGATCAGACGGTCTGCTATTACTTTGAAAAAAAGAGGGGTCAGGACTTGAGACCAGAATGTAGGGTCATGTCGAAACAGGGCGTTTGGTAGGCCGTTTGGTCCTGGTGCTCCCTCCGATTTTAGGTTGTTTATAGTTTTTAGCACTTGAGTTTCTGTGAGCAGCACTAAATCCCCAGATGGTTCGGGGTTATTGATACCGTTAACTTGGTCTCGGCCTCCTGCCACCTTCACTGTTAGTGCTTCACAGTTTGGAGCCGATCGAGGTACTGCTTCATTGTAAAGGAGTTCGATGTAGCCTCTCCATGTGGTCTCCAGTATGTCCGAATGATGGTGTTGATTTCGGCCATTGATTAGTTGGTTTATTTGTTCCCAGAAGAGCCTGGAATCCCCCAATTTACAAGCGTGATGGAGTTTAGCCCAGATATGTTCTTGATGCTCTCTTTTTGTACGTTTTATATAATTTTTTAACTGTTTTCTAGTTTTTGCAATTGACGACAGAAGTTCCTGGTGGCATTCTGGGCCCCGAGATCGTAATTGTCTGAGGTATTTATTTAGTTGTTGTTTTTGTTTCCTCAGGTTTTTATTGTACCAAACCGCCCCTTTTGAATTTCCGGCTTGGCGGACATAGGTGTTTTTAGAAAATGTATTGTTAATTTCAATAATAAACGACTCCCAAGCATTTATGGTTAGTGTTTCAGGATTGAATTTTTCCAAAAGGCTGGTATAGATGTTTACGATGGCCGTAATGTTGTTTTTATTCCAGCGAAGGCGTTTTAAATTATAGCATTGTGTTAAAGATGATAGCGTCTTTACTTTCGCTGAGGTTTTAAAGGTTAGCAATAATGTAAAGGATTGAGGCTGATGGTCGCTTTCTGCCCGATCTTTAACCTGAAAGTTCGCAATGTGCGGAAGAAGGCCGTGATCTATAAAGGTATAGTCTATGATGGAACGTGTTTTTTGTGTAACCCTAGTATATGCTGCGGGCTTGTCGGCCGGACCTTGTCCATTAAGTATGCACATTGAGAGGTCTTTCAAACGAAATGCGCATTTCTTGCCAGAAGTGTCCTGTCGGTTGGGGGCTTGTATGGGCCCCTTTATTCCCTTACTCTTTTCGTATAATAAGTTCATATTGAAGTCGCCCGACAGAATAATTTTAGCATCCAGGTAGGCGAGTTTTAATGTTTTTATTGAAGTAATTAGTTGTTCAATTTTTTACTTCTTTGTTTTAGATGCAGGGTGAATATAGATGTTAAGGATGAGTAGGGTATAGGTCTCCGGGACGTCTATTTTGACGCACAACATCCAAGAGCAGTCTAGGTCTACACTGGAAGCCTGCCATGGAATTTCTGTGGAAATGAAAATAGAGAGACCTCCTTTGGCTCTTCCGTATTTGGTGACTCTCTTAGCTGGATTCAGAAATTCCTTAAAACCTGTTATGGGGGATGAGGTTGTCTGCCAGGATTCTTGAAAAAGGAGGATGTTGTAATGTGTCATAAAATGCATGAAATCTGGATCTTCTAGTTTTAAATGCAGACCATGCACGTTCCAGGAGCAAACGGTCAGGGTCAGGGTATTTCTACCCTGCCCCCTTTATACGCTTTGCACACTTATTCCACAGACTTCTTCAGCCTCGCTTCTACCGAGGCACAAAATGGCTGCCAACAGTTCCTGGTTTCGAATGTTGACAACCACTTGACAGCCAATTAGCATTCAGGACGTGATCGGGAGGGTGCGCTCAGGGTGCGCAGATCCAGCGCGGCCATAGATATATATGTACTTTTAACTGTAATTTTCTCAGGAACTACTGAACAGATTGACACCATTTAAGCAAAAGGCATGAGTCTGAACTGAGGACTACCTCTTTGCCAAATTTGGTGTAATTTCGTTCAGCAGTTCGGACTGTAGCTGCGGCTAAAGGTCCTATAGGAAATTGCATGGGGAAAACACGTTTTGGGACCCCCTTTTTTCTCAGCCCCCGCTACACGAATCATCCTGAGACTTTCAGGATAGGAGCGGACCGGAGCTGGACAAAAGTTTTGAAAATCTCGCAAAGATTCGTCAATCGGCGCCAAAGTTATTGGGAATAGAATGTTGCGGGTTACCTATTGATAATAAATCCTAACTATAGCTACCTACTGGCAACTGCCAGTAGGTAATATATATATATATATATATTCACTAAAAACGTTATAGTTAAGAATTAGCATTTAAAAAACCTTTCAAATTCACCGAAAAAAAACATAGGTTTCACACACGTTATAGTTAGCTGGACATTTCACTCGTAAAAAACCAATGAAATTCCCCCGTTATAGTTAATTCAGCTAACTATAACTCGCGCGCCCGCAATCCACTGCTGATGACGTCACATATTACATCACTCATGACATGGTCAGTGACATCACTCATGACATCACTGATGACATCTCAAATGACATCACTGATGACATCACTGATGACATCATCCAGTGAATGTGTGTTTCTCACCAATTTTTTTTTTTTTTTTTTTTTAAATTTTATTGAACAATAATTCGATTACAAGCACGGGCCTACAACCACCAGGGCCGGCCGCTAAGTACAGAATGAAATATACATTTATCAAGGCTGCAGTCGGTTCCCGGGGCTCGGCCCCGTAGTGGCTCCGGATAGTTCTAAAGGAACAGGAGACTTAAGTCCAACAGACACAAAAACTAAAAGAAAAACAAAAGGCGAGGCATAAAGACAAACAGCGCAGGTCAGGCTTCCTCCGGGGAACTCCAGTTCAGACCATTAAGCAGCCTGCAAAAGGAAGGAGTACCGGGAGGCTGGGGACGGGGGGGGGGGGCCAAGGGAAATGAACGTCCATATGTAGTCATTCCAAAAGGTGCCAGGAACCGTCAAGGGTCAGGGGGACATGGCGATATCGGTGTCCACCAGGGGGGGCGTACAGATACCCCCGCGATACGCATTCCATTGCCCCCAGATTCTGCCCCATGCCCCCGGCTTACCACGGGCCACATACACAGTCTTCTCCCTGAACATACACCAGTCCATATTCTCCTTCCATACTGACACGGTGGGCGGCCGCTGGGCACCCCAAAGCTGCGCTATATCTCTCTTGGCAATCATGTTCCCCAGGGCCGCCCACCGAGTCTGAGCCGCGCTGTAATCATTGGGCTCCCACACATTCAGGACACAGCGACGCACCTCCGGCAGCAGCACAACCCCAGTGACCTGTCCCATAACCGTATGGACCCGGCGCCAGTAGTCCGCCACCTCGCGGCACTCCCACAGGATATGGAGAAAGGTGGCGCTGAGCCCACAACCCCGCCTACAGAGCCCGTCGTCGGAAAATCCCATCGAGACCAAGCGAGGACCCGTCACATACACCCGGTGAAGAATCTTAAGCTGTACCAACCGGAGACGGGCTGGAATGGCGACCTCCTTGGGGGACGACAGTGCAGACTGCCAGTCCTCGTCGTCCAATTCCACCCCATCCCCCGTCCAAGCCTCCCGAAGGCGCACAAAGAGGTCAGCCCGATGATTGATCAGTTTTTTATAAATTAAAGAAATAGTACTGTCAGGGACATGTCCGTCAAGTATGCGGTCCTCGAGGGGCGCGGAAACCGGGATCTTGGTCCCCTCCCCAAAGACCGAGAGCAGGGCGTGTCGAACCTGGGCATAGGGGAAGAACTCCCTGTCCGTAAGCTCATATTCGGCCTGAAGCACCGCGAAAGTCTTAACCGCGCCCTTATGCCACAGGTCTCCCACTTTGCTGATACCAATCGTGTCCCACTGGTCAAACCCCTTCGTAGTCCAGAGGCTGCCCAGGCGATCGGAGGCAAACAAAGGAGTAGCACATGTTAGTCGCTCACTCCAGCCCGTGGCCGCAGTGGCAGCCCTCCAGGTCAGCACCGCAATCTTAGTAGGACCCGTAAGGGTCCGGCCAGCCGAGCGGGAGTAAAGTGCCCTGTTATAGTTCCCGCCGGGAAGCAGGAACTTGTCCATCTCATACGCCGGATTCAGGCCAGGCGCATACGTGGCATGGTTAATGGCCGAAAGCTGCGCGGCCCAATAATACCTGCGAATGTCGGGAAGCGCAATGCCCCCGTCGTACCAGGGGAGAGTAAGCTTAGCAAGAGCAATACGCGCCCGCCCGTCCCACACCAGTCTCCTCTGCAGGCTCTCCACCTCCCGAAAGTAGGCCACTGGGATGACGTCGAAGGAGTTCTGGAGTGCATAGAGGAACCTGGGAAGGGACATCATTTTGAACAGCGCGGCCCGACCCAGCGGGGACAGGGGCAGCCTGCACCACCGGGCCGTGTCCTCTCGCAATCGCCGAAGTGGACGCAGGAGATTCTGCTCATAGCGAGCCACCGGGTCCAGCGAAACGTATATCCCCAGGTACTTAAAGCCGCTCAAAGATACTTGGATCGGAAGCCGAGGCGGCAGGAGAGGAGGACCACCGGAGATCGGATAGACGCAGGATTTAGACCAGTTGATCGTGAGACCCGAATTGTTCCCAAAGGAAGTCAGAACGTCAAAGAGGACGTTGAGCGACTGCCGCGGTGAGGTGAGATACAGGAGAATATCGTCCGCATACAGCGAGACCCGATCTTCGAAGCCCGGGGCCCACCGGATCCCTCTAAGCGAGGGCTCCCAGCGGAGCCAAGCAGCGAGTGGCTCCAGGGCGAGAGCAAAGAGCAAAGGGGACAACGGGCATCCCTGCCTTGTGCCCCTGCCGAGGGCAAAGGGCCGAGAGACCCGCCCATTCACCACCACCTGAGCCATGGGTCCCGTGTAAAGAAGCTTCACCCAGCCAATAAATCCTTCCCCAAAGCCAAATTTAGCCAAGACAGCCCAGAGGAATGGCCACTCGATGGTGTCAAAAGCCATCGTGGCATCCAAAGAAACCAGCACGGCCGGTTCGGAGAGGAGCTCCGCCCTGGCAAGGGCGCCGTGAAGACGCCGCAAGTTAAGAGCGGTGTTACGATGCGGGATGAAGCCGCATTGGTCCGGATGAATAAGATCGCACACGGCGCTCAACAGACGATTGGCAAGGACTTTCGCCAGGATCTTAGGCTCTGCATTTAGCAGTGAAATAGGCCGGTAAGAAGTACAGCGGTCTCGCGGCTTGCCCTCCTTGGGGATCACGACTATCGTGGCCAAACGCTGGTCGGCCGGAAGGGAACCCGCCGCAAGAGACTCACGGAACATGCGACTGAGGAAGGGCGCAAGCTTGTCAGGGCGCAATTTATATAGCTCAATGGGCAGACCGTTGGGACCCATAGCCTTGCCCGAGCGAAGGGAGCGGATCGCGGTCGCTATTTCATCCGCCGACAAGGGGGCGTCCAGCCGCTCACGGTCCTCAACGGACAGGCCGGGCAAGGCGATATCCCTCAGTAGAAGGCGAGAGTCGTCCTCATCCCTGTCAGTCACTGGGGAGTACACAGCCCGGAGGTGGTCGGCGAAACATTCCACAATCTCATCCGGCTCAGTCACACACACACCATCCGCAGCACGCAACTCCGGGACCACACGATTCACTCTCTCCTTCCTGTCCAGCCACGCGATCAACTTTCCCGCCTTGTCCCCGGCGTCGTACAGTCGACCCTGCTGCTCCCTATACATAGTTTTGGCCGCGTCAGTGACCAGGGACCTATATTCAAACTGTTTCAGGCTGAGGGCATGGAGCCCGTCCGGAGTGACATTCGCCTCCAAGGCCGACTCCAGCCCCGAGATGTCAGTCTCCAGCCTCACCACTGCCTCACTCTTGACCCTCTTAGCCACCACTATCTGGGAGAGGGCGTGTCCGCGGATCACGGTTTTAAAGGCTTCCCACAGGGACATTGCAGACGACACCGACCCCTCGTTATCAAGGAAGTATTGGTCCATAGCCTTAACCAGGCTGTCACGAGTCGTAGGGTCTCGCAGGTACCATGGGTTAATGGGAGCGATCCGCCCTGCAGACCGCGACCCGGTGTCAAAAAGAAGCCACAGCGGAGAATGGTCGGAGATACCCCGCGCCAGGTGCCTGACCTCTCGAATCCGACCAGTCTGCGCCGCGGGCATAAGGAAGTAGTCTAACCTAGAGAGACTCCCATGCGCCCCCGAGTGAAAGGTGAATTGACATTGGGTCGGATGCATTAATCTCCAACTATCCACCAGGCCGAAGGTCTCCAGCATCCCACCCAGCCATGCCTGGGCAGCGGGGAGGGTCCTTGGTGGGTGACGATCCAGTTCACCCGAAACCACAGAATTAAAGTCCCCGCCCATGAGCAGGAGACTGTCCGGAAGGTCAAGCAGCATTCGACCCAAGTCAGTGAAGGTGGAGTTCTGGAGGCCCGGGGGGACGTAAACTGAAACCAGGGTAAGGGGCTGCCCCTCCCACCTCCCAATCAAACACACATAGCGCCCTCTGTCATCCGAGACTATCTTAGTGATCTCCACCGGAAGTGAGGTTCGCAGGAGAATGCCCACCCCCCTGGAACCAGTTGTGAAACCAGAATGGGCCACGAGGCGGTATCCCCCCCTGTTCATTGCATGACAAACATTGCCAACCAGATGCGTCTCCTGGAGAAACACCACATCAGGAGTCAAACGACGCAAATATTGCAGTACTACACCCCGCTTGATACGGTCCCCCAACCCATTGACGTTCCATGACATAAGCCTCAACCCGTCCCCCCCCATCCCCCCCAATAGATCAAGGGTCCCCCAGCCTGCAGCACAGTTCCCAGATGTGGACAAAAATCAGTACCTCGCCCTGTAAACAAAAAACACACAGCAAAACAACCCCTCCTCCCCCCCAACCCCACCCCACCAACTCCCCCCACCCTGCACCCCTGCGGGCCAAAAAACCCCCCCAACTTGCAGTGTGCCTGTCGCCCCACTAACCCCATTCTACGAAAAGACCCCAGAGGAGGTAAGGGACCCGTCCCCGCCCGCCCCCCTCACTGGTCCTGGTAAAACACAATATACAAATGAAATAAGACCCAACTGTGCAGTGCAAAACGGCAAAATCAAGGACCAAAAGTCATTCTAAAGGGGACCCGTCACCCGCGGTGCCCGCAGAGGGTCCGGGACGGCCACCTCCGTCCGGCAGAGAGTCCAGCCAGTCACTTGTGGCCACAGGAGAGTCAAAAAAGGCTGTCCGATCCCCATGTTCCACTCGGAGTTTTGCAGGGTAGAGCATCGAATACTTTAGGCCCAGCTCGCGGAGACGACGCTTCACCCCTTGGAATCCCATCCGCTGTTTCTGGACCAGTTGCGTGAAGTCCGGATAAAAATTGATGGTCGAGTTCTCATGACGAACCGGGCCGTGGGTCCGTGAGGCCTGCAGAATAGCGTCGCGGTCCCTGTAGTGGAACAGTTTGGCCACGATAGGCCTCGGGGGGGCCCCCGGCCGTGGCCGACCGCCCGGAACTCGATGGGCCCGCTCCACGGCAAAGAACTTACTTAGGCCAGCCGGGGACAACTGTTTCAGGATGAGTTCCTCGACCACGAGGTCAACCGGGCGGCCGTCGGAGGACTCCGGTACACCTATGACGCGGATGTTGTTGCGTCGGGCCCGTCCCTCGAAGTCCTCAAGCCGCCGGGCCATATGATCGTTGACCACCCTGATGTCTCCAAGCGCGGCCCGCAGATCCGACACCTCCGCACCGAGGGTGGAGGTCCGTGTATCGAGAGCCTGGACCCTCTCGTTAGTTTTGGAGAGGTCGGCCCGGATCAGGGTGACATCAATCGCGACAGTGTCAATCTTACGGGCCAGGGCCTCATATTGCGTCGCGATGGTTTCCCTAATGCCATCAATGGCGCCCATAATGTCCTGCAGGGATAGTTCCGTAGAGACGGTCGTGCCTCCCCCCGCAGTATCCGAGGGGAGGCCAGCAGCGCCAGGGGACCCCCTGCCCTGGGTGTAGCGGTCCATGTTATTGCTCTGGACTGCTCCCCCGCGGAGGGAAGCTTTGGTCTTGCGCCCCTCGGGACCCCCTTTGCCCCCCATGTGAACACGGTCACTCAAGGGGACCTCCAATCAAGAGGTGTAAGGGCACCAGCAAGAAGACCACAAAATGTCGGTATAGGGGGACCGAGGCGATAGGCACTCTAGTGGCAGGTGGAAGAAAACCTCGTGCAGAGGCCCAGGAAGCACCTCGCCACCCCGAGCGCACCCGCCCGCTGGTCTCCTGAAGTCCAAAACCGAAACCGAAAGTGGTGGATCGGCAGCTGGCACCGCGCTGAAGCCGCTGTTGTTCAATTGCAGCCCGGCCCCTCGGGTCACCTTCACCCCGGTCACCTCCGTCGGGTGGGTCCCAAAAGTTCCGACGACGACAACTCAGGATTCCCAGGTCCGATTTGATTTTTGAAAAGAGATATATGCTCAGCTGGTCTTTATCTCCCAGATTCCATAAGCCACGTCAGGATATTCTCAGGATAAATTCCGAGGAGCAGAAAGGGTCCGGGGAGCCCTGTGCTCACGCGACCATCTTGGATGCGCGCTAGGCTCCTCCTCCGTTTCTCACCAATTTTAATATGTTTAATATATATAGGGAAAGACCTGTAGAAGTATGAGTGGTTGTATAAGTGTGTGAATGGATGATTTTGTAGGTGCGTAACTGACTCTTTAAGTGAGTCATTAAATGTATCTTATTGCAGACTAGTGACTAAACTGTGTAAATGTTTGTATGTGTCTGTTGGTGGTGTATAAGTGGCTGCATGGTTTTGTGAATAGCTATATGAGTGACTATATGGGTTATTGATTGGTTGTCTGAGTATCTGTATGGGTGCCTGAGTGTTAGTGTGGGTAGGCTGTGAGTGACTCTGTGCATAGATGTGTGAGTGGGTGATTCTATAGGTGCATGGTTTTAAGAGTGCATCTGTGATGGACTGTATGGTTGAGCGAGTGTATGTATGGGTGTGTTAGGGATTGAATGTATACCTCAGTAGTACATTTATGACTAACTACATATGTAAAAGGCAGTATATGTGCGTGTAACAGTATATAAATGAGTAGATATGAGAGTGTGTGATTGTGAAAGTGACTGTATGGATGAGTGTGTGCTTGTATGAATGATTCTATAAGAGGGTAAGAATGTGGTACTTTTTTATGATTAATTGAACTTGAGTGTGTATAACCACATAGGTGAGTAAATGGGAGTGTGATTATTTGCATGACTGACTAGGTGTGACAGTACCTCTATGGATCATTGGTGTTGTGTGAGTGTCTATATAGGTGTATAAATAAATATGATAATCTTGTATGGAGTGACTGTAAGTATGAGTGACTGTACAGGTGAATGAGTGGAGGTGTATGTAGACCAAAGAGTTAATAATTGGGTATGTAGCTATTGGTATTGCAGTATGTATGGTTTTGAGAATGGAACTCTTATATTTTGAGTCGGTGTATCAAAGTTTATATTAGGGTGTGAGAAGACGTGCTATTTTTTCACATGAATGATGTCATCAGTGATGTCATTTGAGATGTTATCAGTGATGTCATGAGTGATGTCACTGACCATGTCATGAGTGATGTAATATGTGATGTCATCAGCAGTGGATTGCGGGCGCGCGAGTTATAGTTAGCTGAATTAACTATAACGGGGGAATTTCATTGGTTTTTTACGAGTGAAATGTCCAGCTAACTATAACGTGTGTGAAACCTATGTTTTTTTTCAGTGAATTTGAAAGGTTTTTTAAATGCTAATTCCTAACTATAACGTGTGTGAAACCTATGGTTTTTTTCAGTGAATTTGCAAGGTTTTTTAAATGCTAATTCCTAACTATAACGTGTGTGAAACCTATGTTTTTTTCAGTGAATTTCAAAGGTTTTTTAAATGCTAATTTTTATTTTTTTTATTATATTTTTTATATATTTCTTTTTCAAAAATGTCCCCATGTATACATTAATAAATTATCTGTTTCCTTTAATTTTGTGTGGGTCATTTTTTTTTTACTTTGAATTTGGATAAAGTTGAACAGCATAGTTAATATATTCTATTAAGTTTTGTCCACTTTATATATTTTTTTTTCTATAAATTTTTAGGGTGCGCACTCAGAGCGCGTACCTAGTACGTTTGCGTACGTTTTTCATGTATGCAGGCGTACGTTATCTACGTACGCATACATACTTTTTAGTGCGCGCTCGCAGCGCGCACCCAGTACGCATGCGTAGGTTTTTTGCGTACGTATGCGTACATTATATACGTACGAATACATACGTTTTAGTACGCGCTCGCAGCGTGCACCCAGTACGCATGCGTACGTACGCATGCGTGTGTCGTACGTGCTCCACGCGCTACACTCGCGTATACGCGTAGAGTACGCGTGCTGACGTTCGCGCATGCGCGCGTGCTGCGTATAAGCGTTACGTACGCGCATAATACTTATGCGCATGCGCGCGTACGCGCATGCGTAATTGCACCGTGCGCTTTCTGAGCTCGCTCCGTGCGCGCACCTTGGGTTATGTGAATAATAAAACAACACTTTTCATTGGTTTTCATTACTTTCAGTTTCATATTGTTTCAACACCACACCCAATCCCCTCATGGCAAGTTATGTGATCAAGAAACATCACTTTTCATTGGTTCAAAGTACTTTCAGTTCCAGATTCTTCCAAAACCACACCCACTACCCTCATTATTAGTTCTGATTCCCTTGGAGAAGGAGCTACTCTGTTTTTGTGAGACAATGGCAGAGCACCAGCCACCTTCTGAGAGTGAGCAGGACACTCTTGAGAGACAGAGGCAGAGGAAGCAGAAAGACTCCTTTATATGGCAGTTTTTCACTTTTCCTGAGGGACAAAAGAAGGTGAATGCACCAAAGGTCACCTGCACACTGTGTCAGTGCACCTTGTCACGTGGGAATGCTAATAAGAAGTACTCTTTTAGTATTCACACTATGATGAGGCACGTTGAGGCAATGCATCCTGTGACTTTTCGTCAAGCTTTTGGAGCAAACCCTCCACCTGCTCAGCCGAAGACATCTGCAGCAGATCAGCCGAGCACATCTTCGGCAGCTCAGGCGAGCACTTGTTCTGCAATGTTGCCTACACCTTCTAACACACCTCTGGATATTCGTCCTTGTTTTGGGAGGATGAGTACACGGTGCACGGATTGTGTTTTCTTATTTCTGTGGGTGAGACCAGTATTGATCTCATTCAGAGGAAATTTGAGGAGCACCCTTGCACTAGGCCATAGTTTTCTTTTTTTTTTTTTCGTTTTACACAAAAACTTGTTTTTTGAATCTATTTGCGTTTTTTTTTTGGGGTGCGCGCACCCTGCACGCACCCAATGACATTTAAAAAAAAAAAAATCATTTTTCTTACTTTTAGTAAACCTTCAAGGACTCCCTGACAAAGAGAGGGGAGTGGCAAAGTAATTAAAAAAGAGATGGTGTACATTTCACACATGAAGGGAAGAGAGTCTTCCTATTAAACTTTAAACTCTGCATCAGTACTTACCTATAGGTACCCTAAACCTATCAAAAAAGATAATAGCTCATTTTAGTGCTGCATTTGAATTGGCTGTATTTACAAGGAGAGGAATAGACATACAGAGTGGATTATCCTCTCCTTGTAAATATGGAAGAGCACCCTGCGCCACTAGTACGTCAAGAAAAGTGACGTAGTGGTGGTGCAGGTGGCTTGTAAATCTGCCCCAGAGATGTTAAGGAAGTTAAGGGTAAAACAGACAAACAGAGAGTGACAGATACAGAGACAGAAAGCAAACAACTGAGAAGGAGTAAGGCAGTTAAAAAGACTAAGACATATGGATACAGAGAAAGAAACATGGATGAAAAATTAGTGATGGAGGTAGTAAAGGTAGGGGACTAGTAGAGAAGGAGTAAGGGAGTTACAAAAGAGTAGTAAAGCAGGAAGAGAGAGTGAGAAGAGAAATGAGAAAAGCAGAGTAAGGAGAGGTGAAGAAAAGGAAGCATGAAACGAAAGCAGTGACACATACAGATATGTTAAACTTACCTGACCATCAAAGTAAATTATTTACAAATAAATGTTTTCATTTAATTGCAAAGAAAACTGAATAACATCTTCTAAATTTTTTTTCTAGTTCTGAAAAAAAGAAAAAAAGTATTAATATTCAACAATACACTTTATTAAACAGTACATGTTTTTTCATATTTAGCAAAGCAATTTTTTGCCCTTTTTTTGCTGTTTTCAGAATGTTTTGATTTTCTCTGAAAATAGTGAAATCAATTGTATTCATCATTTAACAGCGGGCAAAAAAAAAACAATCTGAAAGATTGTTTAAAAAAGCCCCAAATGTATCCTCACTAAAACATACCTTAATAGAAATGTCAAAAATACCTTTTAAGAACAATAACAATTTTCAAGCAATAACGTCTGTAAACCTTGTTGCAAAAGAACATTTTCCAAAATAATGTCTGTCAAAGAAGTCCACAATTGTTTGTTTTACCTTTCCTTAAGGCCAAATGGTAAGTTTAAAATCCCTTTTGAGTGAAATATCCAATTTTAATCCTTTTAAATTTTAATAATGCTTTCTTCCGATGATGATGTTAGTATTTAAAATTTGGGTTTCAGAAAAATTAAGTAAGAATTGGGTAAATCATAAGGCAAACGTTGCTTGAAAATCAATTGAGAATCATTACACAGTGTCCATCCTTTTTCACATTTAAGATAAACTGTGTAATGACCAGAAGTTATAGAAGGACCATCATGAAAAATTATTGCAACTGTAACAAAAGTTTTCCCGGATATGGATAATTGGTTGCTAACAAACTTCTTTAGTAAAGTTTCCAATTTTGTTCCATCAGCTCTACAACGTTGTACCATTAAAATTACATACTGTCCATATTTCTTTAAAAATAACGTTGACAACATTTCAGATTTACATTGAGAACATTCCATGTTGTGATTAGCATCTTTAACTAATTTACTAAAAGTCACTGTTTTACTTTCTGGTAATGGTAAATATATGAACCTTTCAGAATCAACATTACTACTGCTTGTGTTCATACAATTATCACAACAATGTTCCCATGTATAAGAGACACCAAACAAATTTTCTACTTCTACTCCTTCATCTTCCAGTACCATCAGGATATACATCAAGAATTCCTGTGCATCTTGCTGGACATTTTGTGTAAACTGTGTACATCCAGAACATTCATCTAAAAGATTTCTAACATCAGAAGCACTTTCTATTTTAGTTTTATCATTACTCAGCTCCTCATAAAGGAGACTCAGCAAAGAACAGAATCTTTTTTCATGATTTAGTATTATCTGCTCTTGCAAAGTTTCAAGATAAAATACAACATTCAGCACTACATTTGCGTAGCAGTTGACACCAGAGCTATTTTCAAAATGACAACCAACAACCTCTTCCACACTGTCCTTTTTCTTTTTGCTTGCAGTCACATCACTGTCTTTTTGTTTTCTCTTCTGTACATCCTCATTACAGATATTCTCAAATCTCCTTTTCCGACAAACAACACGTTTTTCAAACACAGGATACTGACCTAAATGAGGAGCATAGCTTTTTCTTAATCTATTATACTCCTTTACACAGTTTGCATCAGCACTTACTTTTGAGTCATCAAAGTCTATCATGAATAAACAAGATAATTTTTTCACGCATGACAAAGCAACATATGCCATACCTTCTTTGAACACAGTAGACCCAATGTTTACAAAAGCACTATCAAAAGTTAATCCTTGAGACTTGTGAATAGTTACAGCATATGCTAGAGAAATCGGAAACTGCTTCCTACATACATATAAGTCTTTCACTAGCAAAAAACGAACTGAACAACGACTAATCACTTTAACCTCTTCAATCTGATCAAATTTTATTTTTAAGAATTCAATTCCATCTTTTTTCTGGTACTTTACAAAACCCACAACTTTACCCATAGCTCTATTCACTAAACCTTTTTCTACATCCAAATTGCGTCTTAAAATTACTCTACAGTTCATACACACATAAAGATTCTTTTCCAAACCAGCTGTTTTTGAAATGTTTTTCTCCAGAGAATCCAATTTAGTAGCCAATTTGCCTGTCAATATAATAGTTAATCGTTCATGTTGAATTTTATCCACAGCTTCCAGTTTTATGATCTCTTCATTTTCCAATTTCAAAAGTTCTTGATTGAATACAGAGCATTCATGTAGTGTTGGCATTAAGCAGATTACAGTATTTTTTCAGCAATTTTCTTGTATATTTTCTCAGGAACTATTTCTTCTGTTGTAAACAAATTACTCAGCAATCGACTCTGTAATGCTTTTCTGCCATGTTCTGTGAGTAGTCCAATTCTTATATCTTTCAGAATACTTGCATAGTCCTCATCATTGGCTTGCCTCATATTGGTAATGAGTTCCTTATACTCAAAATATGTCCAAATATTTACATTGCCTATACTTCCTAACGACTTTTTCGTGTCTTCATGTGTAAGAGTATGGAATACCGGTTGTCCTTTAACTGGAGTAAGTTGCAAAAGATCCCCAAAAACTATGACGTGTTTTCCTCCAAATAACACGTCATACTCTGTCTTCAGAATTTGCTGCATTCTTAAATGCACATAGGCAAGCATTAAGTTTGATACCATGCTTACCTCATCAATAATGAGTACTTTCAATTTCTTCAATACTCTTGAAACTTCCAAGCATGCTTCTCCTGCTAGTTTGTGGTACTGTATTTTGTTCTCATGCTCTACTGGTAACATTAGCAAACGATGTAAGGTAACTCCTTTTATGTTATACGCTGCTAACCCAGTTGGAGCAGTAACAACACAAGACAAAATGGAATCCATTTTCTTCTGTAGGTAGCTTCTAATTACATTAATTAAGAAACTTTTTCCAGTTCCAGCTTGTCCACTCACATACATCCTGATTGGTTCAAATGATGCGCATGAGCACTCTTTCTTTTCATGTAGTAATCCGTGATCAATTTTTTTCCTGACTTCTTCATAAATTTGTTTTTGTTCTTCATTCAGTTGCTGCTCCAAATATGTTAAGTCTACTAATTCTTCCTGAGCTTGATTCATAGCAGTTTCCACTTCATTCATGGCTATTGCTGCTTCATTTTCTACGGTTGGTTGTCCTAGAGGATCTTGACTGAATGTCCCAGAACTTTGACTGTCTTGAGAACTGTCTCTAGCTACTTCAGCTGCAGTTGTTGCTTCTTGTTCAATTTCTTCATTTAACATTTGAACATAAGTTGTGAAAGTACTGCATTCTATGCTGTCTTTGCTAGCACTGAAGGAATCTTCATAACTCTGGAATTCTCCAAGTAGTTCGTCCTCTGAACGCCATGGTTTAAACAGCTGCAAAAGTGCCAAGTAGTAAAATTGCTTTTTGTCAGGAGTGTCGCAACTCAGCTTCCGGTGATTTATCAAACTTCCTTTTGTTTGCTTCAACAAACATCCTTCCTCACCACTGACTTTATATTTTCCATTGTTGATATCTTCTGTGGCATTCCGTTTAAAAATGAAGTTCTGCATCACTTCATAGAGACACATGTTCTCAAGGTGATGACTTATTTGTGGATAATATGTGTCCAACATGTTTGTTCTTAAAATGTCTGTACTTTCTGGTTCGAACTCTGATAAATATTCAATTTCTCGAATAGATTTCAGTACCCGATTTCGCATTCCTGCAAGGCCTAAACTTACCCAAATTATTCTTCTGGATTTCGAGTACAGACTGGCAGATGATAACCTATCTGAGCATTCGTAGGATCCAATTTCTCGATGCGATAACATCTTTAAACTGAAACTGTATAGCTTCTTACTGACAGTCTTCTCGTGAGAAATCTCTTCCCACATTTCCTTCAATTCCGTTTTCTCAGATTTAGTGATGTAAGATGTGACATACCGAGCAACAGCAATAGAATTGTCAGCCACATACTGTATATCCATGTTAGCATTCCACATGGATAAAATGACTGGGTTGTAGTCATTTATATATTTTGACTCTTCTTTTCTTCTTAGGTTGTAGGTATTCTTAGGCGATTTTCTTGTAATAGTATGTCGCACAGCTGACATAAAACTGTTTACTCTTCCTTTTGAAAGAACAGGTCTTGGAAATCCAAATCGACATTTTGTGTAGAATTTATCTTTACTCTTGTACTTTCGTCAACAGTATTTTCCACACCGATGACTTTGGAAACGTAAAACTTTCTCTTTTAAGTTTTTCTCTTCTGTGCTTTTAGGTATAGCACATGTTGCATATCCTTCAATGAAAGATAAAACTGCTTCATCAGCATCTGTTCCAAATTTTGGGGCATCCTTGATCCACAACAGCATATGAATATGTGGAGCACCTCTTGCTTGGTACTCTTATCTCCAAAAGAAATCCACAACTTCTCCAAGAGGTGGATTTTTTTTATTGCGGATGAAGGACATCATAGCCTCAAATCTATGATTGAAATATCTGCAAACATTAACCGGATCTAATGAGCACAATTCTCCTGCTGTCTAGTATTGGATGTTTTCAATGTTTGAATTTGCCTCTCGCAGAAAATCCATTAAATCATCCCAGCTCAGGGTAAGGAACCATGTAGGAGTTCCTAAATTCCGTAACATACACTTCAATTCTCCATGGCGTCGGTACCAATATTCATTAGTTCCACGCTGACAAGCCATCAGATTGATCAATTGAGATTCCAAATGATCATCTCGCTGTTGCACTTTGTTCATAAAATCCTTTGCAGACACATTATGTAGATGTACTCCAGTTTTTAAAATGTGATTTACTGCATAAGATAGTGCAGACAAGTCACTTTCAAATAAAAGATGGAACAAATAAGGAATACTTTGACGAAATCTGGGATCTTCTGCATATAATCTTGTAGTCCGATACTCCGAAGCAGGAATCTGTACTGAACGTTCATCATATCGTCCACCTTCTCCTGTAGGAAACAGTTGGGGAAAACAACGAGCTTCCAAGCTCTCCTCCCATACACTCACAGGAGTTCCTTTTGCTTTCTTCATCTGAAACAGATCAATAGCGTTTCCCATAACTTCTTTAGAATGAAGAGGATGTATGCTGAAATGTTCATAAATTTCTTCTTCTTTTGACTTATCCACTTTTTCAATTTGCCCAGTTGGTATTCCTTTGTCTTCTAGTATTTCTTCTTCATCTTCATCCATATAAATGGCTTCATACCATTTATTATTTTTTTTCAAATACAAATTTGCTCTTTTTTCTTTTCGTACATCCACCTGCTCCTGCCAAATTTTCTTATTCTTTGTAGGTACACCATTAACCAGAATAACTAATGGTTCAGTTCAAAAGTATCTGCATCAATTGTTTCCATATTTTTTCTCAAATCCAATGGCAAATAGACAACTCTTCCTTTTAAACCTCTTTGTAAATGCGAAGGAGGTAATTTACCTGTTTTTGGCTCCATACGCACTATGGTCTGAAACGGATGGACACATTGAATAAGTATAGACTCATACGTATTTAAATCCGAAAGCTTTGGAGGAATTTCAACCAATTCGAATGTATTATGTACAGCTCTTGCTGGCATTCTATTTTCTTCTAACTTGTTATAACAGTATTTACAAATACGCGGATCTTCACCCAAATCAAAACAATTTTCCAGAAATATATATGTTGCAAAATCTTTCCACTTATAATTATCTTCATTTTCACTTTTTTTATACAGATCAACATTCCTTGTTTGAAATTTGTAATGGCTTCTCCGGCAACAAATACAAGTAATATTTGGTGTTTCATTAGAGATGATAGCAAATTTTGTCATTTCATCTTCAAAATTTTTACTAACAGTAAGTTCTACATTCTCTTCTACATTTTCATCAATAACTGTGTCATTTTCTGCACTTTCTTGTTCTGGTCCAAAGTAACAAAACTGAATCTCATCAGTAACCTTCACTACATCTGATACAGATCTACGGAACAGAGCATTATTCAACTCATTCAACTTTAGTGCTGAACTTTTAGCAAAATACAATGTTCTCACAAACTTTCTCATTTCAGTATGATGAACAGCGAGCATCCTAAAATGGTGAAAAACACTTTGACACACTTTCCTAGTTAGACAAGCCAGAGAATGTCCTTGCAAACCAGTATTCTCTCTCACTCTGCATGGATCTAGTCTTTGAAACACCTTAATTTTCTGTTTGTCACTCTTTTTACTATATTCTCTTAGAAAGTCACGTAATTTATCAATAGATTCCTGACGCACAGTACAAATACTACTACAATTCCAAGTGTACACTGGGGCTTTAGGACGTCTCCCCATAACCTCATCAGCCATCACTTCTTCCTCATTTCTTGGAACCATTTTCTCCTTTTCCATTACACAACCATCCTTAACTTCATATGCTCTTCCATTGGTGTCAACTGCATGCAACAAACTATTACTTTGAAGATAACTCTCTTCATTAAACAATGGTTCAGTACTTAAACTATGCTTCCATTCTCCTAAGAACACTTTACAAAAGTTATTTTTTTTGACTTCTCTTTTCCTTTTGCTTTGTGACTTCATTGCATTGACTAATTTATCTAATCTACGCATCCTGTTCAAAATTAAAATGAATATTTTTTTTTTATTTCTAATGCCTTGGTAACAATATTTTCTATTAATTTCTTTTTCTTACAAAATTTGGATTTTTTCTTATACTTTTTCACATCCGTTAGCAAATTTAACATCACTCTTCTCTGAAACATTTTTCGACGAATGTTTTTAAAATGTATTTTCCGTGTTAAGTCACTCTTTCTTACTTCTGAGTCTACATTAGCATTTTCTTTTTGCTGTCGACTCTGTTGTTGTTTTTTACTTGAAACACTGTTTGAATTTATCTTTCGATAATTTTTTTTTTTTTGAAGATATTTTTTTAAAATTCTTTAGTTTGCTTACCAGAAGACTTTTTCTGTTTTCAAACACACGCTTCGCCTCCTATTTTTTTTTACCAGTCGTCTTCAAATATAATTGTTGTTTCTTTTCTTTTCTCTTTCTTGATTTTATAGGCATCTTTATATTTTTTCAGTGTTGCTCAGCAATACCTGCAAAAAACTAAAAAAAAAATACCTTTATGTAATTTTAATTCATTACAATTTTGTTTTTCAACTTTTCAAATCCTATCACATGAGCTGATCCTTTCCTACGAGTCCAAGTCTTACAAAACAAGAGAAACATGAATTAAATCTCTGACAACAATTCCTGTGTGCACACAGACTCATGGTGTGATTCTAGGCAGAAAACGATATTTGATTGGCAATTTGAAAGCACATTTACTTCTTTTGAGGAGCAAGTGATAATTACTGAAACAGCCTGACATATTTCCGTTATATTTTAGAGAGGCAAAAAAGAGCACATGTCCTAACAGCTACTTGAGACCATCAGCATGTGTTACAGGGTGAGTTATTAGAGTAGAGCAAAGGAAATGAGCCTTGATGACGTTGAATGTGTTTGCGTTACACACTGCTATTTGAAACACAACACAGAGCTGAGTATTATGCATGGGACTGTAGGAGAAGCTGCTGCATGTGTGCAAAGAGTGTGTTTTTGGAGATTGTGTATTGTCAGTTGCAAGAGAGATCTGCATGGAGACTTTTACAAGTGCATGAAGACTGCAGATATGTGTGTAAGAGTACATATTTGCTAAAGGTTAATTGGAGTTTTGTACATGTAGGAACTACCTCACCCATTGCAGGAGTAGAAGGACAATCTACCCTGTTGATTTGAAATGTGTTACCATTTGCCTCTCATTTTTCTCATAGTGATTTCTGCTGACTGCTAACCATCACATTTGAACAAAAAAAAACTGGCCCTTTCCTGAAAGTGCAAGTTTTACAGAACAACAGCAACACAAATAAAATCTCTGACAACAATTCCTCTGTCCACTCAGACTCATGCTATGATTCTAGGCAGAAAACGATATTTCCTTTGGCAATTTGAAAGCACATTTAGTACTGTGGATGGAGCAAGTGATAGTTACTGAGACAGCCTGACACATTTCCCTTATATTTTAGAGAGGCAAAAAAGAGCACATGCCCAACAGCTACTTGAGACCATCAGCATGTGTTACAGGGTGAGTGATTAGAGTAGAGCAAAGGAAATGAGCCTTGGTGACGTTCATTCTGTTTGTGTTACACACTGCTATCTGAAACACAACACAGAGCTGAGTATTATGCATGGGAGTGTAGGAGAAGCTGCTGCATGTGTGCAAACAGTGTGTTTCTGAAAACTGTGTATTGTCAGTTGCAAGAGAGATCTGCATGGAGACTTTTACAAGTGCATGAAGACTGCAGATATGTGTGTAAGAGAACATCTTTGGTAAAGGTTAATTAGAGTTTTGTACATGTAGGAACTACCTCACCCATTGCAGGAGTGGAAGGACAATCTACCCTGTTGATTTGAAATGTGTTACCATTTGCCTCTCATTTGTGAGATAGTGATTTCTGCTGAGTGCTAACCATCACATTTGAACAAAAGAAGCTGGACCTTTCCTGAAAGTACAAGTTTTACAGAACAACAGCAACACAAATAAAATCTCTGACAACAATTCCTCTGTCCACACAGACTCATGGTGTGATTCTAGGCAGAAAACGATATTTCCTTTGGCAATTTGAAAGCACATTTAGTACTGAGGATGGAGCAAGTGATAGTTACTGAGACAGCCTGACACATTTCCCTTATATTTTAGAGAGGCAAAAAAGAGCACATGCCCTAACAGCTACTTGAGACCATCAGCATGTGTTACAGGGTGAGTGATTAGAGTAGAGCAAAGGAAATGAGCCTTGGTGACGTTCATTCTGTTTGTGTTACACACTGCTATCTGAAACACAACACAGAGCTGAGTATTATGCATGGGAGTGTAGGAGAAGCTGCTGCATGTGTGCAAACAGTGTGTTTCTGGAGACTGTGTATTGTCAGTTGCAAGAGATAACTGCATGGAGACTTTTACAAGTGCATGAAGACTGCAGATATGTGTGTAAGAGTACATCTTTGGTAAAGGTTAATTAGAGTTTTGTACATGTAGGAACTACCTCACCCATTGCAGGAGTGGAAGGACAATCTACCCTGTTGATTTGAAATGTGTTACCATGTGCCTCTCATTTGTGAGATAGTGATTTCAGCTGAGTGCTAACCATCACATTTGAACAAAAAAAGCTGGCCCTTTCCTGAAAGTACAAGTTTTACAGAACAACAGCAACACAAATAAAATCTCTGACAACAATTCCTCTGTCCACACAGACTCATGCTGTGATTCTAGGCAGAAAACGATATCTCCTTTGGCAATTTCAAAGCACATTTAGTACTGTGGATGGAGCAAGTGATAGTTACTGAGACAGCCTGACACATTTCCCTTATATTTTAGAGAGGCAAAAAAGAGCACATGTCCTAATAGCTACTTGAGACCATCAGCATGTGTTACAGGGTGAGTGATTAGAGTAGAGCAAAGGAAATGAGCCTTGGTGACGTTCATTCTGTTTGTGTTACACACTGCTATCTGAAACACAACACAGAGCTGAGTATTATGCATGGGAGTGTAGGAGAAGCTGCTGCATATGTGCAAACAGTGTGTTTATGAAAACTGTGTATTGTCAGTTGCAAGAGAGATCTGCATGGAGACTTTTACAAGTGCATGAAGACTGCCGATATGTGTGTAAGAGTACATCGTTGGTAAAGGTTAATTAGAGTTTTGTTCATGTAGGAACTACCTCACCCATTGCAGGAGTGGAAGGACAATCTACCCTGTTGATTTGAAATGTGTTACCATTTGCCTCTCATTTGTGAGATAGTGATTTCTGCTGAGTGCTAACCATCACATTTGAACAAAAGAAGCTGGTCCTTTCCTGAAAGTACAAGTTTTACAGAACAACAGCAACACAAATAAAATCTCTGACAACAATTCCTGTGTGCACAGTGTCTCATGGTGTGATTCTAGGCACAAAACAGTATTCCTGGATGATACCAGGCCCTTTCCTGAAAGTGCAAGTTTTACAGAACAACAGAAACACAAATTTAATCTCTGACTACAATTCCTGTGTGCATGTTGTCTCATGGTGGGATTCTAGACAGAAAACAGTATTCCTGGGTCATACCAGTACACCGTAACTTATGGTGAAGACATACTCCATAATATCTTTCAAGTTCAAGGCACTTAAATATCTTCCTTAACATGAAATGTAAAACACAACTTATAAATTGGTAGGAAAAAGTACCATGTTATTTTCAAATGTATTTTCATTTGCCACACACTTTTCAGATAGTGATTTCTGCTGAGTGCTAAGCAACACACTTGAAAAAAAGAAACAGCCCTTTCTTAAAAGTGCAAGTTTTACAAAACAACAGCAACACTAATTAAATCTCTGACAACAATTCCTGTGTGCACACAGACTCATGGTGTGATTCAAGGCACAAAGCGATATTTTCTTTGGCAATTTGAAAGCACATTTAGTACTGTGGTAGAGTAAGTGAAAATTACTGTGACAGCCTGACACTTTTTTCTTATATTTTAGACAAGCAGAGAAGAGCACATGTCCTAACACCTCCTTGACACCATGACCATGTATTACAAAAAACAAGCTGCCCCTTTCCTACAAGTGCAAGGGTAATAGATCAAGACCAACACAAATTAAATCTCTGATAACAATTCCTGTGTGCACACTGTGTCATGGTGTGATTCTAACTCCCAATGCATTTCGGGTTCAATAACAACCCTTCTTCAGGGGCTAAATGGATACAATCTGTGATTTTAATGCTTGTTATGGTTTCTTTAACGTTGTCTTCTAGATCTACAAACAACAATCAAAAAAGCTCATGAGTATCAAATGAAAGGAGGCGTTGGCTGTTTTACACATCAGAGATTAGGATTTGCACATTAGTAGACCCTACTACCATGCCGAAAAAGTGCTCGAAGAAAGGAGATAATACTGTGAAGTGTTTCAGTGAATGCGATTCAAACCAAGTGTTTGAAATCCGAGTTAATTTAGTGGGAACGCCCTGTGCAAGACCACGAGTTCCGTACGGGGTGACTTCGTATCAAAGATATATTTACCGGTCAGTGCTTTGGTTTTCTGGCTGAACTCAGTTGGCAAGTGATGATCTGTAATGGATGTGTGAGAGTGAGCTTCAAATCGGAATACACAGGTGTTATGAAACGTTAAACGTGATCTTGGGGAACATGCTCTTACCAGCAGTGAAATCGTAAATGCGACTCCCCTGTTTCCATGAATTCGTTTTGTTAAAGCGTCAGCGTGCTAAAGGAATATGAAAATCGAATTCAATTTGAAGTTTATTTGGGTATCGGAGAATAAATCTGTGAAGGGTTGAGGATTGCGAAAGCAAAACTGTGTCTCACCTGTTTCCGTAGTGCAAGAGCATCTGTGAAGTACGAGTGAAGCTTTCCAATGAATCGCGTAGAAGGCGTGGCGTGTAACGCCTGCCAAAGGTATTTAATGACGCGTTCATCAAGTATAAAAATGGAAGACAGACTCCTAAACTATGACGGGGGCGTTTCAACTAGCCCTGTTTGTTTTAAGAAAAGGTGCCTATTGATGAAATGACAAATAAAGTTGTATAGATAAAAATAAAAAATGGAAATGTGAGGAGTGTGAGAACCAAGGGTGATAGGATGGTGAAAAATAAAAATGAAAATAAACGGAGGGGTACTGCGTGCAAATCCTTTACAGTTGCTTGAATCTCAGTTTTGATCGTGAATTAAGCTGATATAAATGATTAAACAAAACATAACATCTCGTAATGGTCATTTAGACCTCCTGGGATCACTGTGCCAAGAAACTTAATCCAATAAGTTTCTCTGCATGCTAAAACCGTGTTGGTGTCTGTGTGAGTGGTTGAGAAAATGCGTTCTAGAATTGTAAATCTAAGTTGTGGAATTGTGTGTTGTGCTTGTGTCCAATGTGCTGCTAAGGAGGAATTCAAATTTTTATTCCGAATTCGACTCTTGTGCTCAATAATCCTAGTTTTAATTTTGCGGCTGGTTCTGCCAACGTATACCAAGCCACAGGGGCATTTAATGGCATAAATTGCCCCCTCTGTGTTGCAATCCGAGGTGTGGTGTAAAGGAATCTGTTTTCCTGTGTGGGGATGGGTAAAAAAATTGCCTGTAATCACATTGCCACATTGGCCACAGTTGTGGCATTTTTTCATTCCTGAAAATTGTGTAGTCCTTCTGTGGGTACTCGTTTTTAGCAACTCCTTCAGATTTTTGGAGCGAGTATGTGCAAAAATAGGAGGTTCCTGGAATAAACCAGAGAAATCTGCTTCAGACTCAATAATGTCCCATTGTTTAAGAATGGCAGATTTAATTTGTTGAGCTTGGGCTGAAAATTTAAGTACAAACACTTCTCTTTTTGTTGGGTTCTTTTGAGTTGTGGACAACAAGTCCTTACGTTTTTTTGACGATACTTTCAATTCAGATTCCTTGAGTATGTCTTCTGGATAGCCGCGTTCTTTGTATTTTTTTATCTGTAGTTTTATGTCATTTTCACATTGTTGTGCGTCTGAAGTTATTCTTTTGACTCTGATGAGTTGTGATACTGGCAGATGTTTTTTTAGAGAGTATGGGTGTCCGCTTTGAAAATGTAGAGTATTGTTTACATCTGTAATTTTGTGGTAAACAGTTGTTGCAAGATCTTTCTCAGTTTTGTGAATTTCAATATCGAGAAAATGGATCCTTGAAGGTTGAATATCATAAGTAAATTGGATTCTGGGATTGCAGAGATTCAGTTCCGTTATGCTTTGTTCCAAAAGACTCTTTGTGCCTTTCCATACTACTAGTATGTCATCGATGTAACGAAGAAAAATAACCGCATTGGTGCGCCAGATCGGATTTTTTAGTATGTGCTGATGTTCAAAGTAGGCCATGAATGTGTTCGCGTACGATGGGGCTCCGGGAAAGCCCATGGAAGTACCCGTGATCTGTAAATAATACTTCTCCTGCCATGAAAAATAACTGTGATAGAGAGAAAAATTTAATAGTTCAAGAAGAAAAATGCTTTTGTCTTTTGGTATTGATGATTGCAATAGTCTCCATTCCACCGCTTCAAGTCCCTCGTTGTGTGCTATGGACGTATATAGTGCAACCACGTCTATGGTACACAACCAATGCTCTTCTTCAAAAAGGTGTTACCGCTTCCAATTTGAGCAAACAGTCGGTGGTGTCTTTAATATATGTCTCCCATGATTGTACCAATGGTTGAAGATGATAATCAAGATAACGTCCAATTGTTTCATGAATGGACCCACAGCCCGAGACTATGGGTCTAAAGGGAGGATTAGTCTTGTGCTTATGAATCTTCGGGAGCATATATATGTGTGGAACTTTGGGTGTCATATTGAAAAGAAATTTACGTGTGTTTTCGTCGATGTGACCATTGTCGACTCCCCGTTGTAGGATGTTGGTTAGTAGTTTCAAAAATCCATTAGTAGGGTCTTGTTCCATCACAGTGTATGTGTCCGGATTGTTAACATGTTCATTGACACTCGTCACGTAGTGATCAGTGTCAAGAACAACTAGGGCTCCTCCTTTGTCGGCAGGTAAAAAAGTTAAAGCTTTGTCTTGTCTCAGGGTGTTGAGAGTCCGTGATTCTTTGCGAGATAAGTTGGAATATCGAGGTTTGATGTATCTGATGTTTTCCAGATCTTTTTTTACTAAAATCTCGAATGTGTCTAATGATTTATGAGAAAGTGGAGACATGAATTTGCTCTTGGGTCGAAAAGGTTGTGTGTTGAAATCGCTCTCTTCATTGGAGGTGTTGATGGAAAAGAACCATCTTAATCTTAGTTTCCGCATGAATTTGAACAGGGATATTTCTGTTTCCAATTCATTGGAGATGTACGTTGGGACGAATGAGGTACCTTTGTTTAAGACATTTAGTTCTTCTTTATTCAACCGTTTTTGGGAAATGTTCACAACTAAGGTATGGTCTTCTTGGTTGTCCTCTGTGGTCTGCTTTGCGGATGTTTTTTTGTTGTTTTTTCCCCGGCGAGTGCGTTGTCTTTGGTTGCGTTGTTTTTGTCTGGAGGTGTTTTGGACGCTTGACCCTCCCCTAAAAAAGACAGTTTCGAGGTGGAGGTGGAGGCTGCTTCCTCGTGGGTACCACTGGTTGAGGTATGTGAACTTGCTTTGGGTCGTTGGAGAGATAAATCCTGTTCTGTAACTAAACTTTCTTCTGAGGAGGTATTTTCGGGTTTTTTATATGAACGTTTTTGGGCATATGCTTCAGCCCAAGAGTACACCTCATCCAGTTTGTAGTCGATAGTATCTCTCTTAAACTTTCTTGTTTTTCGTTCATGTACTTCTCGTGCATGTGTATCAAGTCTTCTGTTGATGTCTTCTAGGGTCTTATCCCACTGTTCTAGTTCCATTTTTTGTGTAATTTCTTCTTTGAGATTGTTGATTTCATTTTCCAAATCTTGTAATATGACGGATATTTCCTCAACTATTAACAAAATGAGGTCCAGGGAGCATTTATTTAAAATAGCATACCATCTGGACCTGAAGGTTTTGTTGTATTTGAACAACATAGGTTTCAATGCGATCCTTAAACCCCTTGGAATTCTCTTTACTTTGTGGTATTCTATGAGTGTGGTGGCGTGGAGACGTTGGTTAATTTCTTTTCTCATCAGGTATTCTAATTGCCTTAGTTGTTGTATCGTAGTTCCAGAAGAAGAACTAAAAGTGCGTGTATCTTTGATCAAGGAATAGATAGATACTGCTTCTTCTGTGGAATATGCCTTTGTTTCTGCTTGATTTGTTGTTAAATCGGATATGTCTTTCCAAGACATGATTTCAAGGGTGCTGGTTCACTGAGGGCACAATGCTATGATTAATGACGTTTTTTGAGGTGAGCCTCAGGCAGAAAACAGTATTCCTGGGTGATACCAGTACACCTTAACTTATAGTGAAGACATACTCCATAATATCTAACATGTTCAAGGCACTTAAATATCTTCCTTAACATAAAATGTAAAACACCACTTTTAAAGTGGTAGGAAAATGTACCATGCAATTTTCAAATGTGTTTGCATTTGCCTCTTTTTTGTGAGTAACTAATTTCTGCTGAATGCTAACCATCACACTTTAAGCAAACAAACTGCCACTTTTCTACGAGTTCAAGGCTAACAGAACAACAGCAACACAAATTAAATCTCTGACAACAAATCCTGTGTGCAGACACACTCATGATGTGATTCTAGGCACAAAACAGTATTCCTCAGTGATACCAGTACACCTTAACTTACAGTGAAGACATACTCCATAATATCTTACTAGTTCAAGACAGTTAAATTTCTCCTAAATCACAAAATGTAAAACACAACTTTAAAACAAGAATGACAATTCTATTATTTATATCAAAATACACCACATACTTCCCCTCTCAAACTCATAACTCACCATTAAAATTAATTAGTTGTGAAAGAAATGTGGCACTCAAACAGCAGATTATCAGAGCCAGAATCTCAGAGCTGTACACCTCTCTCCTCTCACCACAACCAGTAAATGGCAATTTTTCCCTCTCTTTTTTCCCACATATACATGTTAATGTAAAATCACAGTCCTGCCCACATTTTTTCAAATGGAATCACACATTTCTATTGGCTGCAACTTTCAACCCCTTTCCAAATCATCCCTTCCCCCAACATGACTTCTGCCTGCTACCATAGCAACAGCTCATAGAACACAGGTGTGAGCAGAGAGGTCAGAAGTTCAGCACACAATGTTTCAAATCCAAAGAGCAAGAGTGCTTGACTTTTCAAACCTAACAGCAAATCCAAAGTAATGTTCAGTGAGAATACATTTTTCTGTACCAATCCAAAACATGCTTTTAAAAATTTAAACATACAGCCTAGTTTTAACTGTAAAATGGTTTGAATCAGCCAATGAGTGCTTTTTATTAAAAAAAAGTATGTATGCCTCCATTTTTCAACTGTCTTTCTTTTCATATTGCCATTCTACTGAAAGACACCTCCTGAGTGCATCCTGTTCTCCGTGGAAGATGTTCACAGTGTGGATTGTAGGTCATAGCTATGTCTTCTGGAGTGAAAAGTATGCAGAAAAAAGAGGTATTTTCAAAGACCTTGCTTTGCCAAATGTAGACATTAAATGGATTGGTCAGAGAGGGTTAAAGTGGCACCAATTAATGCCTTTGGTGAAAACCTTTCTACATCTCCCACAGCCTAACCTTATTATTGTGCACTGTGGTGGAAATGACCTAGGCACTTTAACTGGGGTAGGTCTGGAAATGCTCATTAAGGACACCTTTCTGCAATTGATGTCACTTTTTCCACAAACTGCCTTTGTATATTCTAATATATGCCAAAGGCAAAAGTGGAACTGGTCCAACCATTATTGTCCACAGAATGACAAAGCAAGAAAGCACGTCAATAAGTCTGTTTCTGCTTTCCTCAGAGACTATGGTATGGGTTCTATATACCACAACAACTTGCGTTGCAACATGCAAGACATTTATAGAGGAGACGGTGTACATTTCAATGATGAAGGGAACAGAGTCTTCCTCTTGAACTTTAGACTCTGCATCGGTACTTACTTGTAGGTACCGCAAAACACTTAATAAACACAAGGGCTCTTTTTAGAGCCACCTAATATCTAAACACTTAAACGTGATTTTTAATTCTATTTTTTTTAATGTTTTTTTTCGGGTGCGCGCTGGGTGCGCGCACCTCGTGATGTTTTTAAAAAAAATTAAAATCTTTTTTTTTGCCCTTCGTGGTCCTACTGTGACCCCCTTACAATGGCTAGGGGGTCAAGAACTCCCTACCCTGCCCCCTATTCATGGTCTCCACCTTTCCTTTTCAGTGCGACAGACAAAATGGCGGCCGACACTTCCTGATTTCGACCGATTCGAATGTTTACTGACATCTAACAACCAATCAGAATTACGCTTGCGCACGGCAGGGTGCGCGCACAGGGCTTGCTCAGTGCTCGCACCCTGCGCGCGTATAGATATTGATATGCTTTTAAATGCTATTTTCTCAGGAAATACTGAACAGATTTACACCAGACCTGCGAAAGGCACTTCCTTGACCTTATGGCTACCTCTCTGCCAAATTTCAAGTAATTCTGTTCAGCCGTTCGGGCTGTAGCTGTGTCTATCGGTCCTATGGGAAAATGCATGGGGAAAACGTGTTTTGGGACCCCCCTTTTTCTCGGTCCCCGCTTGACATATGACCCCGAGACTTTCAGGGTAGGAGCTGAACGGAGTGCCCCATTAGTTTTGAAAATTTCGCGAGGATTCGTCAACCGGCGCCAAAGTTATTCAAAATAGAATTTTGAGATTTCCTATGGAAACACGGTCCTAACTATAACTATCTACTGGCGACCGCCAGTAGATAATATATATTATCTACTGGCGGTCGCCAGTAGATAGTTATAGTTAGGACCGTGTTTCCATAGGAAATCCGCAACATTATATTTGGAATAAGTTTGGCGCCAGTTGACGAATCCTCGCAAAATTTTCAAAATAGGTGGGGCTCTCCACTCCGCTCCTACCCTGAAAGTCTCGGGGTGACTCGTCAAGCGGGGGCCGAGAAAAAAGGGGGGTCCCAAAACGCATTTTTCCCATGCAATTTTCCATAGGGACCTTTAGTCCAAGGTACAGCCCGAACGGCTGAACAGAATTACTTGAAATTTGGCAGAGAGGTAGTCCTCAGGTCAGGGATGTGCCTTTTGTAGGTCTGGTGTCAATCTGTTCTGTAGTTCCTGAGAAAATCAAAAGTAAAATCATATATATATGTGGGCGGAGCCTAACCACACATCTCATCCTCAGATCTGATTGGCTATCAGCACTTCATCCAAGAAGTGTTGGCAGCCATCTTGGGACCAATATACATGATAGCACCTCATTAAAAAGCATTGCAGTTAATAGAAGGTTTTAAGACTTTAGTTATATTATAAATCATTTGTTGATGGTACCATACTCATTTTAGTAATTGTGGTATGTTCTAAGGTGATTTCACCATGTGAAAAAGCCTTCTGCTTGGATATCATGATTGAGAGAAAAATATTTTCTCATGCTTTTCCCACAGAGGTTTGGAAGGTGATCTATAAGCTAAACTGAGAGCTTATTTTCTGTAAATTCACATTATCTTTCTCAGTCATGTGAGAATGAAGTCTGACATTCTCAGTAAAACATGTACATCCAACAAGGGCAGACACTGTCAGTTGATTCCTTTGTGTTCTACTGCAGCTTCCCAGAGTGTTCCAAAGAACAACTAGAGCGCTAACAGTCCTACTTATGATAAACGTATGGCACACCTGAAGCCATCTTGCTTGGATTAAAGTGGTAACTCTTAAAACATTTAATTTAAAAAGGAACAAAATGAGGGGGTTCATTTTTCCATAAAAAGTATGATTAGTGCTGCAGAAAGAAAAATTAGGGCACATTTTGAGTGACTTCTCAAATCCTCTTCTATTCCATTAAAAAATTCTGACATGCAGACTGGAACATGCACTTTCAATACCAGCAGCAGTTTCCCCTGGTGAGCAGTAGCTTTACTACAGTGATCTAATGAGCAAAAAGAGTGCTAACATTCTGAGTTTATGGCAAATGTGTGACACATCTGAATGCCTTCTTGATGGATTCAAAGTAAAAAACTGAAAGTATTTCCTACTGAGGAGACAGCAGTAAATGAGGAAATTAGGAAACTTCATAACAAATAAGTCTCCCAAGATGGCCACCAGAGACAACAGAGCCCAAATGTAGCCCAAATATCACCCAGATGTAGCCCAAGTATAGCCCAATGACAGAATGTCCCAGAGTGTTCTTAAAAACAACTAGAGCGCTTACTGTCTTCATTATGACAAAAGTATGGCACACCTGGAGCCATCTTGATTGGAATAAACTGGTAACACTTAAAACATTTAATTTAAAAAGGAACACAATGAGGGGGTTCATTTTGCCAAAGAAATTATGATTAATGCTGAAGAAAGAAAATGAGGGCACATTTTGAGTGACTTCTCAAATCCTCTTCTATTTCATTAAAAAATTCTGACATGCAGACTGAAACATGCACTTTTAATACCAGGAGCAGACTTCCATGGTGAACAGTAGTTTTACTACAGTGATCTGATGAGCAACTAGAGTGCTAACATTCAGAATTTATGGCAAATGTGTGACATATCTGAATACCTTCATGATGGAATCAAAGTAAAAAACTGAAAGCATTTCCTACTGAGGAGACTGCAGTACATGAGGAAATTAGGAAACTTCATAACAAATAAATCTCCCAAGATGGCCACCAGAGACAAAAGAGCCCAAATGTAGCCCAAAATCACCCAGATGTAGCCCAAATATAGCCCAATGACAGAAGTGTGCAAAACACTTATTATTTTGTGTTTTTGCAGTGTTATATAGTGCAGACTTGTCAGGTATTGGAGTGCTTTACATGAGCATTGGTTACATCACACAAGAACAATTTCATTTTGGTTGTAGACATGGGGAGACTAAGTGATTTGACCAGAATCACAGAATGTCGAGCTGAAGCAGAAACTCCAACCTGGATCCCCAGTTGCAAAGTCTGCAGTTCTGTAAGTAACACCACATCCTCTCCCCTAAGTGCAACATTTAATCAAGTGGTCAACTGGATAAAAAAACATAAAGATAACAAATAATTTAAAAGTGCTTTGTCGCTATTTGAAAACTCAGAAAATATGTCCTTATTTTAGTCTTTTAGAGCACTAACCATAATTTTGATGCCAATAAGACCCTCTCATATATGTAATTTCTAAAGGAAGTGCTCTAGGTATTACAGTTTTGATTACATCAAGATGACGTCAGGCGTTCCACACTTTTGTAATAAATATAGAATGTTAGCAATCTAGTTGTTCATTAGGATACTGTTGAGAGGCAGAGGCCAGGGGCACGGACTCTGAAAATTGAAGGCAGGTAGGAGGGTGCAAAGGCAACAATTTAACCACACTGAGCAGGAAGGAAGGGCCGTGGCAGCACAACAGACTATGGAGGGCAGTGGAAAAGGGGGCAGGGGCAACAAACCAACAATACAGGACTTGCAAGAGAGGCTGTGGCAATGCAATAGACCATTGTGGGCAGAAGGAAGAGGCAATGGTAGTACAACCATACATGCCAACAGACCCGATTCAGCCAGGAAACATCCAATGTTTTTAAGCTCAAATGAGCTTTATTTGATCTGTCTCCTGTCTACAATCTCCTCTTTTTCAATGTAACTCAAAGGGGAAAATCAATACCCCAGTTTTTTTTCAAAATCTCCCTCTTACCAAGTTCAAAATGTTCGCAAGTATGGTACATTGGATCATGGAAGGAAATGGGGTAGGGACATGGACTTGGATAACAGAGGACAGGAGGGACATGGAGAGGTGCACCAAACTGACCCTGCAGGGCAGGCATCAGGGTTTGCAGCAGCACAAAACACCACACAGGGCATGCGGGACGGTAGTGCAGCACAACAATCCATAGAAAGCAAGAGGGAGGGGACAGGACCATGCACATGGACAACAGAGAACAGAGGGGCAAGAGGCAATGGTAGCTAGCTGACCATAATGGACAGACAGGAGAGAAAGCTGCAGCATAACAGACCATAAAGGGCAGGAGGGACGGATCAGGGGCACTACAATGGAACAGACAAGCCAGGAGGGAGGGAGTAGGGGTCTGCACATGTAAACAGAGGGCTGGGGGCAAGGGGGCAGGGCAGGAGCGGCAAGATAGCCATGGAGGTCAGGAAGGATGGGCACTAGAAGCAAGACTCACCATGAAGAGCAACAGTGAGACTGTGATGGCATACACACAGACCATGGAGGGAAGGTGGGAGGGGGTCAGGGGCAGCTAACTGACCACACAGGGAAGGTGGGAGGGGCCATGGCAGCACAGAAGACCATGCATGGCAAGTGGGAGGGTTAGTGGCAGCACAATGGCCATGATGGGCAAGAAGGAGGGTGCAGGGGCATGCACAAAGGACGATGGAGGATAGAAGTGAGGGTCAGGACCTGTGCACAGACATGAAAGTTCAGGGGAAGGGGCCTCACAACAGACCGCACGGGGCAGGCAGGAGGAGCAGTTGCAGCACAACAGACCAGGGAGGGCAGAAGGGTGTGGCAGTACAATGGACCATGTAGGACAGGAGGAAGAGGATAGGGGCATGGCATGTGGACAGGCAGGATGGAGGTGTCAGGGACAGGTTACAGTCATCTGACAATGCTAGGCAGGTGGGAGGGGAGTGGCAGCTCAACAGAACACTCAGAGTAGATAGGAGTGGCAGGTCCATGGAATATGGTGGGTAACAAGGATGGAGCAGGGGCATGCACAAAGACATCGGAGGGCAGGGGGAAGGAGAATAGGGGCAGCAAGCTAAGCACAGAGTTTAGGCAGGAGGTCAATGATGGGGCATAGAATTGGGCAATGGAGGGCAGGAGGAGTAAACTGGTAAATCATACAAAATTGAGGGCAGTGGCAGCACATCAGACCATGCATGGCAGGAGGGAGGAGGCTAGTCCATGGATTCACACAACAGAGGATAGGGAGGAGGGGGATGGGGCAGCAAGCTAACTGTTCAGAGAAGGCAGGTATTAGGAACTTTATTGTTTTTAAAACGTGTTTCTGTGCGAACTACTTAAAATATGAACAAGTATGCAGCATAATCTCACTTTTATTCAGGAAGAAGAGGACGTTTGTGACTGTGACTCCGGGCTCACTTGGCAGAAACACCCCCTGACCCTCCACCCCCTATCGCAAAATGTAATGCCCGTGAAAAGGGCAGGTGAACACAGTGTTATTTAGAACATAGGCCTGAGAGCACAATTGAAAATGAAAACTAGATATAGTGTATGGTATAAACTATGCACCAAAAAGTGTGATATAAGATGAACCGGGCGTGAAATATAATATGCAATACATTGTGCGCAATGACAGATTCATTGGAGAGCGCGAGATAGCACAGGCACTAGCGCGTGCTATGCGATATGCGCCTTGGAGTGTAATATGCACAGGGCAGTGTTGTGTAACCTAACTAGTCTCTAAAGTTGTAATATAAAATATGTTCTGGGGAGTGTAACGTTGCATATGCACTGTGACAAAGATATGGATCCCAGATTGTAATATGTATGGCATAGCACTGTGCGTTATAACATAGGCATCGAGGAAGGCACGTTAGATGGGGCAATATAACCTGTGCGAAGACAAGTGTGGCATGACATATTCACGGGGTGGTGTTACAGTGCACATGGGCTAGAGAGTGTCATAGCATATGCACTAGCTAGTGGAATACAACACAGAGGTGTGTGGCACTCAGCAGGCAATGGTGGGTGTAACACAGCATTGGGCTCTGCCAGGAGCGCGCTGTGACTCTCGAATGATGTTCGTCCCCTTTCCAGAGAGTAAAATAAAAAGTATTACACATCCGGCAGTGGATGTGTGTTTTATTTACCGTGAGGGGGGTTTCTTACATAGTTTTGGTCGAATTTTTGTCGAATCCCCTTTGAATGGCTTGGTGTGCATGTGTATTAAATGTGCCCATCAATAGCTACCCATGTTTGTATAAATAAAAGACAAGGGTGTCTACCGGGATTAGGCACGGTAGGGCTTCAGACATGTCAGAGCTTCACTAGTGGTGTAAATACATTCCACGTGGATTCATTGTATGCATAGTCGCCTTTTAATGAATATCACGCAAATCGTCATGGTGATAGGTACGTACGGTTTGTCCAGCATGTCCTAGGTGTGTCTATAAATATATATTTTTTAAAAATAATAGAAAACAGTGGCCGGCTCTGGGGATTGGGGTCAAAAAAATATAATTAGGAGACAGGCCCTGGGGGATGGGGTCATCAAATTAGAAGAAGAAGGGGAACCACACAGCCCCCCTTCTTAAAAAATTAAAATAAATAAAAGACTGGCATCATGCCGGAGGCCACGCCCCCTCCTTGCAGCACTCTGGAAACGCGCCCCCTGGCGAGTTGTCAGTTGCGGAATTAATTCCTCTTCAATACTGAGGGTCCCTGCGGGCCAACTAGCCCAAGAGGCATCTCCAGTATGCGCCAGGGAGCTGTGCTGCAGACAGGTGTTCTGAGGCCAAGCCCCTTTTTACACCTCTGTGCAACGCAGCTCTGTGGCGCTTACCGGAGGTACCTAGTGGTCTAGTTTGACCCTAGGGACCCTTAGGATTCAAGGGGACTTAATCTCTCAACTTAGAACAGCCACAGGGCGCGTTTACACAGTGGTGGAGGGAGGGGACGGGGCCTGAGGTGACGTGTGCAAACACGCACTATGGCACGTTTTAAATTGGGGATATAATTTCCCTTCAATACTGAGGGCCCCTGGGGGCTAGCCCACCAGGTGCTTCCAGTAAGCGCCACAGAGCTGCATTGCAGAGAGGTGGTCCAGGCCGTGCCACTTTCTACACCTCTCTGCAACGCAGCTCTGTGGCACTTACTGGAGGTACCTAGTGGGCTAGTTGGACCCTAGGGACCCTAGGGACCCTCAGGATTCAAATGAACTTAATCTACCAACTAAAAACGGACACAGGGCGTGTTTACACAGTGGTGAAGGGAGGGGACAGGGCCTGAGTTAACGTGTGCAAAAACGTCCTGTGGCCTGTTTTAAGAGGTAGTTTTAATCCCCCTGCCCTATTATATACTAGGGGCTTACAGAGGAGGTCATGCTAATCACAGGGGGACCCCAACGTATAATGTTCCCTAGTGTATGTAGGTGTTTTCACTGTATTCTAAGTGTCTTTTAACATAGCACTGGCTCTAGGACTGGTTAGTCAGACTCAGTTACCACCAGTATCCGTCTGAAAAAGTTGAGGGTACAGGATGATTTTGCAACAAGGCTTCTTTCTGCTCTTCTTTTTGTTCTTTCTGCACGTTATCCTTCTTCCTGCACTTTTCTTCGTCTTTGAGGACTTCTGTTGCTTCTTTCTGCATTTCTTTTTTTTCTTTCTGTGCATTTTTTCTTCTTTCTTCACATGTCCTATCTCTGTAGGCATAGTTAGAAATTAGCATTTAAAAAACCTTTGAAATTCACCGAAAAAACCATAGGTTTCAGGCACGTTATAGTTAGGAATTAGCATTTTAAAAACCTCAGAAATTCACTAAAAAAAACATAGGTTTCAGGGGTGTTATAGTTAGCTGGACTTTTCACTTGTACAAAACCATTGAAATTCCCCCGTTATAGTTAGTTCAGCTAACTATAACTCGCGCGCCCGCAATGCACTGCTGATGACGTCACATATTACATCACTCATGACATGGTCAGTGACATCACTCATGACATCACTCATGACATCTCAAATGACATCACTGATGACATCACTGATGACATCATCCTTATGATAGAGTGGCAGACCTCCTCTCACCCTAATATAACCTTTGATACACACATTCAAAAATAGAGACATACCAATACCAGTCACAACAACCTCTTCAGTAATTTTAAGATCCACATACACATCCACTCATTCACCAACAGTCCTATACAGTCACTCATACATGTACTCAACCATCATATGTACTCATACACCTATACATCCTGTTACACAATGCCACTCATCCATAGAGTTACTCACACACATAGTCACTCATGCTAATAAAGAATCAAACATACATTTACTTGCATATACAGTTATACACACACCACCACACTTACTTCTACGGAAACTTACACATACTTAGTCTTTTAAACAATCACTTCTAGAAACACATACTTATTCATACAGGAACTCTTTCAATCTCTCACTCTCACATATACTCACTTATATACACCAATAGTCACATATACTAGTTTAAAACATATGTAGTTACTCATAAAGACACTGTTGAGACAGTCATTCACTTACTAACACACCCATACACACACTCATCCACCCATACAGTCCTGCACACATGCTGTCTTCAACACATACAAACAGTGGGTCACTCATTCATGCACCTATGCACTACGTAATACCCCCCACCGAACCATGCAGACACTCAGACTGATACTCAAAAAACCAACTAATAACGTATATAGACACCCATGTAGCTACTCACCAACCCATGCAGCCACTTATACACAAAGTGAGAGACTGATACAGATATTTACATATTTAAACATTACTCACTAAGCCATGTATTCACTATGATACACTTAATCAATCAGTTACACAATCAATTTTTCAAAAACAAATCATCCATTTAGACACTTATATACCCATTTATTCTTCCATCGACCTTGAGATATACATATATAAAACATATTTAATTTTCAGAAAAACACACATTCACTGGATGATGTCATCAGTGATGTCATTTGAGATGTCATCAGTGATGTCATGAGTGATGTCACTGACCATGTCATGAGTGATGTATTATGTGACGTCATCAGCAGTGCATTGCGGGCGCGCGAGTTATAGTTAGCTGAACTAACTATAACGGGGGAATTTCAATGGTTTTGTACAAGTGAAAAAAAAAATCATTTTTCTCACCTTTAGTAAACCTTCAGGGACTCCCTGACAAAGAGAGGGGAGTGGCAAAGTAATTAAAAAAGATATGGTGTACATTTCACAGATGAAGGGAAGAGAGTCTTCCTATTAAACTTTAAACTCTGCATCAGTACTTACCTATAGGTACCCTAAACCTATCAAAAAAGATAATAGCTCATTTTAGTGCTGCATTTGAATTGGCTGTATTTACAAGGAGAGGAAAAGACACACAGAGTGGCTTATCCTCTCCTTGTAAATATGGAAAAGCACCCTGCGCCACTAGTACGTCAAGAAAAGTGACGTAGTGGTGGCGCAGGTAGCTTGTAAATCTGCCCCAGAGATGTTAAGGAAATTAAGGGTATAACCGACAAAAACGAGAGTGACAGATACAGAGACAGAGAGCAAACAACTGAGAAGGAGTAAGGCAGTTAAAAAGACTAAGACATATGGATACAGAGAAAGAAACATGGATGAAAAATTAGTGATGGAGGTAGTAAAGGTAGGGGAGTAGTAGAGAAGGAGTGAGGGAGTTACAAAAGAGTAGTAAAGCAGGAAGAGTGAGTGAGAAGAGAAATGAGAAAAGCAGAGTAAGGAGAGATGAAGAAAAGGAAGCATAAAACGAAAGCAGTGACACATACAGATATTTTAAACTTACCTGACCATCAAAGTAACTTATTTAGAAATAAATGTTTTTATTTATTTGCAAGAAAACTGAATTACATCTTTTAAATTTTCTTTCTAGTTCTGAAAAAAAGAAAAAAAGTATTAATATTCAACAATACACTTTATTAAACAGTACATGTTTTTTCATATTTAGCAAAGCAATTTTTTGCCCTTTTTTGCTGTTTTCAGAATGTTTTGATTTTCACTGAAAATAGTGAAATCAATTGTATTCATCATTTAACAGCGGGCAAAAAAAAAACAATCTGAAAGATTGTTTAAAAAAGCCCCAAATGTATCCTCACTAAAACATACCTTAATAGAAATGTCAAAAATACCTTTTAAGAACAATAACAATTTACAAGAAATAACGTCTGTAAACCTTGTTGCAAAAGAACATTTTCCAAAATAATATCTGTCAAAGTCCACAATTGTTTGTTTTACCTTTCCTTGAGGCCAAATGGTAAGTTTAAAATCCTTTTTGAGTGAAATATCCTAATTTAATCCTTTTAAATTTAAATAATGCTTTCTTCCGATGCTGATTTTAGTATTTAAAATTTGGGTTTCAGAAAAATTAAGTAACAATTGGGTAAATCATAAGGCAAACGTTGCTTGAAAATCAATTGAGAATCATTACACAGTGTCCATCCTTTTTCACATTTAATATAAACTGTGTAATGACCAGAAGTTATAGAAGGACCATCATGAAAAATGATTGCAACTGCTACAAAAGTTTTTCCAGATATAGATAATTGGTTGCCAACAAACTTCTTTAGTAAAGTTTCCAATTTTGTTCCATCAGCTCTACAACGTTGTACCATTAAAATTACATACTGTCCATATTTCCTTAAAAATAACGTTGACAACATTTCAGATTTACATTTAGAACATTCCATGTTGTGATTAGCATCTTTAACTAATTTACTAAAAGTCACTGTTTTACTTTCTGGTAATGGTAAATATATGAACCTTTCAGAATCTACATTACTACTGCTCGTGTTCATACAGTTATCACAACAATGTTCCCATTTATAAGAGACACCAAATAAATGTTCTACTTCTACTCCTTCATCTTCCAGTACCATCAGGATATACATCAAGAATTCCTGTGCATCTTGCTGGACATTTTGTGTAAACTGTGTACATCCAGAACATACATCTAAAAGATTTCTAACATCAGAAGCACTTTCTATTTTATTTTTATCATTACTCAGCTTCTCATAAAGGAGACTCAGCAAAGAACAGAATCTTTTCCATGATTTAGTATTATCTGCTCTTGCAAACTTTCAAGATAAAATACAACATTCAGCACTACATTTGCGTAGCAGTTGACACCAGAGCTATTTTCAAAATGACAACCAACAACCTCTTCCACACTGTCCTTTTTCTTTTTACTTGCAGTCACATCACTGTCTTTTTGTTTTCTCTTCTGTACATCCTCATTACAGATATTCTCAAATCTCCTTTTCCGACAAACAACACGTTTTTCAAACACAGGATACTGACCTAAATGAGGAGCATAGCTTCTTCCTAATCTATTATACTCCTTTACACAGTTTGCATCAGCACTTACTTTTGAGTCATCAAAGTCTATCATGAATAAACCAGATAATTTTTTCACGCGTGACAAAGCAACATATGCCATACCTTCTTTGAACACAGTAGACCCAATGTTTACAAAAGCACTATCAACAGTTAATCCTTGAGACTTGTGAATAGTTACTGCATATGCTAGAGAAATCGGAAACTGCTTCCTACGTACACATAAGTCTTTCACTAGCAAAAAACAAACTGAACAACGACTAATGACTTTAACCTCTTCAATCTGATCACATTTTATTTTTAAGAATTCAATTCCATCTTTTTTCTGGTACTTTACAAAACCCACAACTTTACCCATAGCTCCATTAAACCTTTTTCTACATCCAAATTACGTCTTAAAACTACTCTACAGTTCATACACACATAAAGATTCTTTTCCAAACCAGCTGTTTTTGAAATGTTTTTCTCCAGAGAATCCAATTTAGTAGCCAATTTGCCTGTCAATATAATAGTTATTCGTTCATGTTGAATTTTATCCACAGCTTCCAGTTTTATGATCTCTTTATTTTCCAATTTCAAAAGTTCTTGATTGAATACAGAGCATTCATGTAGTGTTGGCATTAAGCAGATTATAGTATTTTTTTCAGCAATTTTCTTGTATATTTTCTCTGGACTATTTCTTCTGTTGTAAACAAATTACTCAGCAATCGACTCTGTAATACTTTTCTGCCATGTTCTGTGAGTAGTCAAATTCTTATATCTTTCAGAATACTTGCATAGTCCTCATCATTGGCTTGCCTCATATTGGTAATGAGTTCCTTATACTCAAAATATGTCCAAATATTTACATTGCCTATAATTCCTAACGACTTTTTCGTGTCTTCATGTGAAAGTGTATGGAATACCGGTTGTCCTTTAACTGGAGTAGGTTGCAAAAGATCCCCAAAAACTATGACGTATTTTCCTCCAAATAACACGTCATACTCTGTCTTCAGAATTTGCTGCATTCTTAAATGCAAAAAGGCAAGCATTAAGTTTGATACCATGCTTACCTCATCAATAATGAGTACTTTCAATTTCTTCAATACTCTTGAAACTTCCAAGCATGCTTCTCCTGCTAGTTTGGGGTACTGTATTTTGTTCTCATGCTCTACTGGTAACATTAGCAAACGATGTAAGGTAACTCCTTTTATGTTATACGCTGCTAACCCAGTTGGAGCAGTAACAACACAAGACAAAATGGAATCCATTTTCTTCTGTAGGTAGCTTCTAATTACATTAATTAAGAAACTTTTTCCAGTTCCTGCTTGTCCACTTACATACATTCTCATTGGTTCAAAAGATGGGCATGAGCACTCTTTCTTTTCATGTAGTAATCCGTGATCAATTTTTTTCCTGACTTCTTCATAAATTTGTTTTTGTTCTTCATTCAGTTGCTGCTCAAAATATGTTAAGTCTACTAAATCTTCCTGAGCTTGATTCATAGCTGTTTCCACTTCATTCATGGCTATTGCTGCTTCATTTTCTACGATTGGTTGTCCTAGAGGGTCTTGACTGAATGTCCCAGAACTTTGACTGTCTTGAGAACTGTCTCTAGCTACTTCAGCTGTAATTGTTGCTTCTTGTTCAATTTCTTCATTTAACATTTGAACATAAGTTGTGAAAGTACTGCATTCTATGCTGTCTTTGCAAGCATTGAAGGAATCTTCAAAACTCTGGAATTCTCCAAGTAGTTCGTCTTCTGAACGCCATGGTTTAAACAGCTGCAAAAGTGGCAAGTAGTAAAATTCCTTTTTGTCAGGAGTGTCGCAACTCAGCTTCCGGTGATTTATCAAACTTCCTTTTGTTTGCTTCACCAAACATCCCTCCTCACCACTGATTTATATTTTCCATTGTTGATATCTTCTGTGGCATTCCGTTTAAAAATGAAGTTCTGCAGCACTTCATAAAGACACATGTCCTCAAGGTGATGACTTCTTTGTGGGTAATGTGTGTCCAACATGTTTGCTCTTAAAATGTCTGTACTTTCTGGTTCAAACTCTGCTAAATATTCAATTTCTCGAATAGATTTCAGTACCCGATTTCGCATTCCTGCAAGGCCTAAACTTACCCAAATTATTCTTCTGGATTTCGAGTACAGACTGGCAGATGATAACCTATCTGAGCATTCGTAGGATCCAATTTCTCGATGCGATAACATCTTTAAACTGAAACTGTATAGCTTCTTACTGACAGTCTTCTCGTGAGAAATCTCTTCCCACATTTCCTTCAATTCCGTTTTCTCAGATTTAGTGATGTAAGATGTGACATACCGAGCAACAGCAATAGAATTGTCAGCCACATACTGTATATCCATGTTAGCATTCCACATGGATAAAATGACTGGATTGTAGTCATTTATATATTTTGACTCTTCTTTTCTTCTTAGGTTGTAGGTATTCTTAGGCGATTTTCTTGTAATAGTATGTCGCACAGCTGACATAAAACTGTTTACTCTTCCTTTTGAAAGAACAGGTCGTGGAAATCCAAATCGACATTTTGTGTAGAATTTATCTTTACTCTTGTACTTTCGTCGACAGTATTTTCCACATCGATGACTTTGGAAACGTAAAACTTTCTCTTTGAAGTTTTTCTCTTCTGTGCTTTTAGGTATAGCACATGTTGCATATCCTTCAATGAAAGATAAAACTGCTTCATCAGCATCTGTTCCAAATTTTGGGGCATCCTTGATCCACAACAGCATATTAGTATGAGGAGCACCTCTTGCTTAGTACTCTTTTCTCCAAAAGAAATCCACAACTTCTCCAAGAGGTGGATTTTTTTTATTGCAGATGAAGGACATCATAGCCTCAAATCTATGATTAAAATTAAACATTAACCGGATCCAATGAGCACAATTCTCCTGCTGTCTTGTATTGTATGTTTTTAATGTTTGAATTTGCCTCTCGCAGAAAATCCAGTAAATCATCCCAAGTGTACTCAGCACAGCTCAGGGTAAGGAACCATGTAGGAGTTCCTAAATTCCGTAACATACACTTCAATTCTCCATGGCGTCGGTACCAATATTCATTAGTTCCACGCTGACAAGCCATAAAATTGATCAATTGAGATTCCAAATGATCATCTCGCTGTTGCACTTTGTTGAGAAAGTCCTTTGCTGACACATTATGTAGATGTACTCCAGTTTTCAAAATGTGATTTACTGCATAAGATAGTGCAGACAAGTCACTTTCAAATAAAAGATGGAACAAATAAGGAATACATTGACGAAATCTGGGATCTTCTACATATAATCTTGTAGTCCGATACTCCGAAGCAGGAATCTGTACTGGACGTTCATCATATTGTCCACCTTCTCCTGTAGGAAACAGTTGGGGAAAACAACGAGCTTCCAAGCTCTCCTCCCATACACTCACAGGAGTTCCTTTTGCTTTCTTCATCTGAAACAGATCAATAGCGTTCCCCATAACTTCTTTAGAATGAAGAGGATGTATGCTGAAATGTTCATAAATTTCTTCTTCTTTTGACTTATCCACTTTTTCAATTTGCCCAGTTGGTATCCCTGTGTCTTCTAGTATTTCTTCTTCATCTTCATCCATATAAATGGCTTCATACCATTTTTTTTTTTTTTCAAATACAAATTTGCTCTTTGTACTTTTCGTACATCCACCAGCTCCTGCCAAATGTTCTTATTCTTTGTAGGTACACCATTAACCAGAATAACTAATGGTTCAGTTTCCAAAGTATCTGCATCAATTGTTTCCATATTTTTTTTCAAATCCAATGGCAAATAGACAACTCTTCCTTTTAAACCTCTTTGTAAATCCGAAGGAGGGAATTCACCTGTTTTTGGCTCCATACGGACTATGGTCTGAAACTGATAGACACATTGAATGAGTATAGACTCATACGTATTTAAATCAGAAAGTTCTGGTGGAATATCAACCAATTCTAATGTATTATGTACAGCTCTTGCTGGCATTCTATTTTCTTCTAACTTGTTATAACAGTATTTACAAATACGCTGATCTTCACCCAATTCAAAACAATTTTCCAGAAATTTATATGTTGCAAAACCTTTCCACTTATAATTATGTTCATTTTCACTTTTTTTTATACAGATCAACATTCCTTGTTTGATTTTTATAATGGCTTCTCCGGCAACAAATACAAGTAATATTTGGTCTTTCATTAGAGATGATAGTACATTTTGTCATTTCATCTTCAAAATTTTTACTAACAGTAAGTTCTACATTCTCTTCCACGTTTTCATCAATAACTGTGTCATTTTCTGCACTTTCTTGTTCTGGACCAAAGTAACAAAACTGAATCTCATCAGTAACCTTCACTACATCTGATACAGATCCACGGAACAGAGCATTATTCAACTCATTTAACTTTAGTGCTGGACTTTTAGCAAAATACAATGTTCTCACAAACTTTCTCATTTCAGCATGATGAACAGCCAGCATCCTAAAATGGTGAAAAACACTTTGACACACTTTCCTAGATAGACAAGCCAAAGAATGTCCTTGCAAACCAGTATTCTCTCTCACTCTGCATGGATCTAGTCTTTGAAGCACCTTAATTTTCTGTTTAACACTCTTTTTACTATATTCTCTTAGAAAGTCACGTAATTTATCAATAGATTCCTGACGCACAGTACAAATACTACTACAATTCCAAGTGTACACTGGGGATTTAGGACGTCTCCCCATAACCCCATCAGTCATCACTTCTTCCTCATTTCTTGGAACCATTTTCTCCTTTTCCATTACACAACCATCCTTAACTTCATATGCTCTACCATTGGTCTCAACTGCATGCAACAAACTATTACTTTGAAGATAACTCTCTTCTTTAAAAAATGGTTCAGTACTTGAACTATGCTTCCATTCTCCTAAAAACACTTTACAAAAGTTATTTTTTTGACTTCTCTTTTCCTTTAGCTTTGTGACTTCATTGCATTGACTAATTTATCTAATCTACGCATCCTGTTCAAAATTAAAATGAATATTTGTTTTTTATTTCTAATGCCTTGGTAACAATATTTTCTATTAATTTCTTTTTCTTATAAAATGTGGTTTTTTTCTTATACTTTTTCACATCCTTTAGCAAATTTAACATCACTCTTCTCTGAAACATTTTTCGACGAATGTTTTTAAAATCTATTTTCCGTGTTGTCACTCTTTCTTACTTCTGAGTCTACATTAGCATTTTGTTTTTGCTGTCGACTCTGTTGTTGTTTTCTACTTGAAACACTGTTTGAATTTATCTTTCGATCATTTTTTTTTTTGGAAGATATTTTTAAAAAAATCTTTACCAGAAGACTTTTTCTGTTTTCCAACACAAGCTTCTCCTCCTATTTTTTTTTTTACCAGTTGTCTTCAAATATAGTTGTTGTTTCTTTTCTTTTCTCTTTCTTGACTTTATAGGCATCTTTATATTTTTTCACTGTTGCTCAGCAATACCTGCAAAAAACTAAAAAAAAATACCTTTATGTAATTTTAATTCATTACAATTTTTTTTTTCAACTTTTCAAATCCTATCACATGAGCTGATCCTTTCCTACGAGTCCAAGTCTTACAAAACAAGAGAAACATAAATTAAATCTCTGACAACAATTCCTGTGTGCACACAAAATATTGGTGTGATTCTAGGCAGAAAGCGATATTTCCTTTGGCAATTTGAAAGCACATTTAGTACTGTGGATGGAGCAAGTGATAATTACTGAGACAGCCTGACACATTTCCCTTATATTTTAGACAAGCCAAAAAGAGCACAAGTCCTAACAGCTTCTTGAGACCATGACCATGTGTTACAGGGTAACTGATTAGACTACAGCAAAGGAAATGTGCCTTGATGACGTTGAATGTGTTTGCATTACACACTGCTATCTAAAACACAACACAGAGCTGAGTATTATGCATGGGAGTGTAGGAGAAACTGCTGCATGTGTGCAAAGAGTTTGTTTCTGGAGACTGTGTATTGTCAGTTGCAAGAGAGATCTGCATGGAAACTTGCACAACTGCATGAAGAGTGCAGACATGCGTATAAGAGTAGATGTGTGGTAAGGGTTAATTTGAGTTTTGAACATGTAGGAACTACCTCCGCCATTGCAAGATTTGATGGTAAATCTACCTTGTTGATTTGAAATGTGTTAGCATTTGCCTCTCATTTTTGAGATCGTGATTTCTGCTGAGTGCTAACCAACAGATTTCAAGAAAACAAGCTGGCCCTTTCCTGAAAGTGCAAGTTTTGCAGAACAACAGCAACACTAATTAATTCTCTGACAACAATTCCTGTGTGCACACAGCCTCATGGTGTGATTCTAGGCAGAAAGGGATATTTCCTTTGGCAATTTGAAAGCACATTTAGTACTGTGGATGGAGCAAGTGATAATTACTGTGACAGCCTGACACATTTCCCTTATATTTTAGACAAGCCAAAAAGAGCACATGTCCTAACAGCTTCTTGAGACTATGACCATGTGTTACAGGGTAACTGATTAGACTACAGCAAAGGAAATGTGCCTTGATGACGTTGAATGTGTTTTCATTACACACTGCTATCTAAAACACAACACAGAGCTGAGTATTATGCATGGGGGTGTAGGAGAAGCTGCTGCATGTGTGCAAAGAGTGTGTTTCTGGAGACTGTGTATTGTCAGTTGCAAGAGAGATCTGCATGGAGACTTTTTCAACTGTATGAAGACTGCAGATATGTGTGTAAGAGTACATGTTTGGTAAAGGTTAATTGGAGTTTTGTACATGTAGGAACTACCTCACCCATTACAAGATTTGATGGAAAATCTACCTAGTTAATTTGAAATGTGTTACCATTTGCCTCTCATTTTTCTGATAGTGATTTCTGCTGAGTGCTAACCAACACATTTGAAGAAAACAAGCTGGCCCTTTCCTGAAAGTACAAGTTTTACAGAACAACAACAAAACAAATTAAATCTCTGACAACAATTCCTGTGTGCACAGAGACTCATGGTGTGATTCTAGGCAGCAAACGATATTTCCTTTGGCAATTTGAAAGCACATTTAGTACTGTGGATGGAGCAAGTGATAATTACTGTGACAGCCTGACACATTTCTCTTATATTTTAGACAAGCCAAAAAGAGCACATGTCCTAACAGCTTCTTGAGACCATGACCATGTGTTACAGGGTAACTGATTAGACTACAGCAAAGGAAATGTGCCTTGATGACGTTGAATGTGTTTGCATTACACACTGCTATCTAAAACACAACACAGAGCTGGGTATTATGCATGGGAGTGTAGGAGAAGCTGCTGCATGTGTGCAAAGAGTGTGTTTCTGGAGACTGTGTATTGTCAGTTGCAAGAGAGATCTGCATGGAGACTTTTTCAACTGTATGAAGACTGTAGATATGTGTGTAAGAGTACATGTTTGGTAAAGGTTAATTGGAGTTTTGTACATGTAGGAACTACCTCACCCATTACAAGATTTGATGGAAAATCTACCTAGTTAATTTGAAATGTGTTACCATTTGCCTCTCATTTTTCTGATAGTGATTTCTGCTGAGTGCTAACCAACACATTTGAAGAAAACAAGCTGGCACTTTCCTGAAAGTACAAGTTTTACAGAACAACAACAACACAAATTAAACCTCTGACAACAATTCCTGTGTGCACAGAGACTCATGGTGTGATTCTAGGCAGAAAACGATATTTCCTTTGGCAATTTGAAAGCATATTTAGTACTCTGGATGGAACAAGTGACAATTACTGTGACAGCCTCACACATTTCCCTTATATTTTAGAGAGGCAAAAAAGAGCACATGTCCTAACAGCTACTTGAGACCATCAGCGTGTGTTACAGGGTGAGTGATTAGAGTAGAGCAAAGGAAATGAGCCTTGGTGACGTTTAATGTGTTTGCATTACACACTGCTATCTGAAACACAACACAGAGCTGAGTATTATGCATGGGAGTGTAGGAGAAGCTGCTGCATGTGTGCAAAGAGTGTGTTTCTGGAGACTGTATTGTCAGTTGCAAGAGAGATCTGCATGGAGACTTTTTCAACTGTATGAAGACTGCAGATGTGTGTGTAAGAGTACATGTTTGGTAAAGGTTAATTGGAGTTTTGTACATGTAGGAACTACCTCACCCGTTTCAAGATTTGATGGAAAATCTACCTAGTTAATTTGAAATGTGTTACCATTTGCCTCTCATTTTTCTGATAGTGATTTCTGCTGAGTGCTAACCAACACATTTGAAGAAAACAAGCTGGCCCTTTTCTGAAAGTACAAGTTTTACAGAACAACAACAAAACAAATTAAATCTCTGACAACAATTCCTGTGTGCACAGAGACTCATGGTGTGATTCTAGGCAGCAAACGATATTTCCTTTGGCAATTTGAAAGCACATTTAGTACTGTGGATGGAGCAAGTGATAATTACTGTGACAGCCTGACACATTTCTCTTATATTTTAGACAAGCCAAAAAGAGCACATGTCCTAACAGCTTCTTGAGACCATGACCATGTGTTACAGGGTAACTGATTAGACTACAGCAAAGGAAATGTGCCTTGATGACGTTGAATGTGTTTGCATTACACACTGCTATCTAAAACACAACACAGAGCTGGGTATTATGCATGGGAGTGTAGGAGAAGCTGCTGCATGTGTGCAAAGAGTGTGTTTCTGGAGACTGTGTATTGTCAGTTGCAAGAGAGATCTGCATGGAGACTTTTTCAACTGTATGAAGACTGTAGATATGTGTGTAAGAGTACATGTTTGGTAAAGGTTAATTGGAGTTTTGTACATGTAGGAACTACCTCACCCATTACAAGATTTGATGGAAAATCTACCTAGTTAATTTGAAATGTGTTACCATTTGCCTCTCATTTTTCTGATAGTGATTTCTGCTGAGTGCTAACCAACACATTTGAAGAAAACAAGCTGGCACTTTCCTGAAAGTACAAGTTTTACAGAACAACAACAACACAAATTAAACCTCTGACAACAATTCCTGTGTGCACAGAGACTCATGGTGTGATTCTAGGCAGAAAACGATATTTCCTTTGGCAATTTGAAAGCATATTTAGTACTCTGGATGGAGCAAGTGACAATTACTGTGACAGCCTCACACATTTCCCTTATATTTTAGAGAGGCAAAAAAGAGCACATGTCCTAACAGCTACTTGAGACCATCAGCGTGTGTTACAGGGTGAGTGATTAGAGTAGAGCAAAGGAAATGAGCCTTGGTGACGTTTAATGTGTTTGCATTACACACTGCTATCTGAAACACAACACAGAGCTGAGTATTATGCATGGGAGTGTAGGAGAAGCTGCTGCATGTGTGCAAAGAGTGTGTTTCTGGAGACTGTATTGTCAGTTGCAAGAGAGATCTGCATGGAGACTTTTTCAACTGTATGAAGACTGCAGATATGTGTGTAAGAGTACATGTTTGGTAAAGGTTAATTGGAGTTTTGTACATGTAGGAACTACCTCACCCGTTTCAAGATTTGATGGAAAATCTACCTAGTTAATTTGAAATGTGTTACCATTTGCCTCTCATTTTTCTGATAGTGATTTCTGCTGAGTGCTAACCAACACATTTGAAGAAAACAAGCTGGCCCTTTTCTGAAAGTACAAGTTTTACAGAACAACAACAAAACAAATTAAATCTCTGACAACAATTCCTGTGTGCACAGAGACTCATGGTGTGATTCTAGGCAGCAAACGATATTTCCTTTGGCAATTTGAAAGCACATTTAGTACTGTGGATGGAGCAAGTGATAATTACTGTGACAGCCTGACACATTTCTCTTATATTTTAGACAAGCCAAAAAGAGCACATGTCCTAACAGCTTCTTGAGACCATGACCATGTGTTACAGGGTAACTGATTAGACTACAGCAAAGGAAATGTGCCTTGATGACGTTGAATGTGTTTGCATTACACACTGCTATCTAAAACACAACACAGAGCTGGGTATTATGCATGGGAGTGTAGGAGAAGCTGCTGCATGTGTGCAAAGAGTGTGTTTCTGTAGACTGTGTATTGTCAGTTGCAAGAGAGATCTGCATGGAGACTTTTTCAACTGTATGAAGACTGTAGATATGTGTGTAAGAGTACATGTTTGGTAAAGGTTAATTGGAGTTTTGTACATGTAGGAACTACCTCACCCATTACAAGATTTGATGGAAAATCTACCTAGTTAATTTGAAATGTGTTACCATTTGCCTCTCATTTTTCTGATAGTGATTTCTGCTGAGTGCTAACCAACACATTTGAAGAAAACAAGCTGGCACTTTCCTGAAAGTACAGGTTTTACAGAACAACAACAACACAAATTAAATCTCTGACAACAATTCCTGTGTGCACAGAGACTCATGGTGTGATTCTAGGCAGAAAACGATATTTCCTTTGGCAATTTGAAAGCATATTTAGTACTCTGGATGGAGCAAGTGATAATTACTGTGACAGCCTCACACATTTCCCTTATATTTTAGAGAGGCAAAAAAGAGCACATGTCCTAACAGCTACTTGAGACCATCAGCATGTGTTACAGGGTGAGTGATTAGAGTAGAGCAAAGGAAATGAGCCTTGGTGACGTTGAATGTGTTTGCATTACACACTGCTATCTGAAACACAACACAGAGCTGAGTATTATGCATGGGAGTGTAGGAGAAGCTGCTGCATGTGTGCAAAGAGTGTGTTTCTGGAGACTATGTATTGTCAGTTGCAAGAGAGATCTGCATGGAGACTTTTTCAACTGTATGAAGACTGCAGATATCTGTGTAAGAGTACATGTTTAGTAAAGGTTAATTGGAGTTTTGTACATGTAGGAACTACCTCACCCATTACAAGATTTGATGGAAAATCTACCTAGTTAATTTGAAATGTGTTACCATTTGCCTCTCATTTTTCTGATAGTGATTTCTGCTGAGTGCTAACCAACACATTTGAAGAAAACAAGCTGGCCCTTTCCTGAAAGTACAAGTTTTACAGAACAACAGCAACACAAATAAAATCTCTGACAACAATTCCTCTGTCCACACAGACTCATGGTGTGATTCTAGGCAGAAAGCGATATTTCCTTTGGCAATTTGAAAGCACATTTAGTACTGTGGATGGAGCAAGCGATAATTACTGAGACAGCCTCACACATTTCCCTTATATTTTAGAGAGGCAAAAAAGAGCACATGTCCTAACAGCTACTTGAGACCATCAGCATGTGTTACAGGGTAACTGATTAGACTACAGCAAAGGAAATGTGCCTTGATGACGTTGAATGTGTTTGCATTACACACTGCTATCTAAAACACAACACAGAGCTGGGTATTATGCATGGGAGTGTAGGAGAAGCTGCTGCATGTGTGCAAAGAGTGTGTTTCTGGAGACTATGTATTGTCAGTTGCAAGAGAGATCTGCATGGAGACTTTTTCAACTGTATGAAGACTGCAGATATCTGTGTAAGAGTACATGTTTAGTAAAGGTTAATTGGAGTTTTGTACATGTAGGAACTACCTCACCCATTACAAGATTTGATGGAAAATCTACCTAGTTAATTTGAAATGTGTTACCATTTGCCTCTCATTTTTCTGATAGTGATTTCTGCTGAGTGCTAACCAACACATTTGAAGAAAACAAGCTGGCCCTTTCCTGAAAGTACAAGTTTTACAGAATAACAGCAACACAAATAAAATCTCTGACAACAATTCCTCTGTCCACACAGACTCATGGTGTGATTCTAGGCAGAAAGCGATATTTCCTTTGGCAATTTGAAAGCACATTTAGTACTGTGGATGGAGCAAGCGATAATTACTGAGACAGCCTCACACATTTCCCTTATATTTTAGAGAGGCAAAAAAGAGCACATGTCCTAACAGCTACTTGAGACCATCAGCATGTGTTACAGGGTAACTGATTAGACTACAGCAAAGGAAATGTGCCTTGATGACGTTGAATGTGTTTGCATTACACACTGCTATCTAAAACACAACACAGAGCTGGGTATTATGCATGGGAGTGTAGGAGAAGCTGCTGCATGTGTGCAAAGAGTGTGTTTCTGGAGACTGTGTATTGTCAGTTGCAAGAGAGATCTGCATGGAGACTTTTTCAACTGTATGAAGACTGCAGATATGTGTGTAAGAGTACATGTTTGGTAAAGGTTAATTGGAGTTTTGTACATGTAGGAACTACCTCACCCATTACAAGATTTGATGGAAAATCTACCTAGTTAATTTGAAATGTGTTACCATTTGCCTCTCATTTTTCTGATAGTGATTTCTGCTGAGTGCTAACCAACACATTTGAAGAAAACAAGCTGGCACTTTCCTGAAAGTACAAGTTTTACAGAACGACAACAACACAAATTAAATCTCTGACAACAATTCCTGTGTGCACAGAGACTCATGGTGTGATTCTAGGCAGAAAACTATATTTCCTTTGGCAATTTGAAAGCATATTTAGTACTCTGGATGGAGCAAGTGATAATTACTGTGACAGCCTCACACATTTCCCTTATATTTTAGAGAGGCAAAAAAGAGCACATGTCCTAACAGCTACTTGAGACCATCAGCATGTGTTACAGGGTGAGTGATTAGAGTAGAGCAAAGGAAATGAGCCTTGGTGACGTTGAATGTGTTTGCATTACACAGTGCTATCTGAAACACAACACAGAGCTGAGTATTATGCATGGGAGTGTAGGAGAAGCTGCTGCATGTGTGCAAAGAGTGTGTTTCTGGAGACTAAGTATTGTTAGTTGCAAGAGAGATCTGCATGGAGACTTTTTCAACTGTATGAAGACTGCAGATATGTGTGTAAGAGTACATGTTTAGTAAAGGTTAATTGGAGTTTTTTACATGTAGGAACTACTCACCCATTACAAGATTTGATGGAAAATCTACCTAGTTAATTTGAAATGTGTTACCATTTGCCTCTCATTTTTCTGATAGTGATTTCTGCTGAGTGCTAACCAACACATTTGAAGAAAACAAGCTGGCCCTTTCCTGAAAGTACAAGTTTTACAGAACAACAGCAACACAAATAAAATCTCTGACAACAATTCCTCTGTCCACACAGACTCATGGTGTGATTCTAGGCAGAAAGCGATATTTCCTTTGGCAATTTGAAAGCACATTTAGTACTGTGGATGGAGCAAGCGATAATTACTGAGACAGCCTCACACATTTCCCTTATATTTTAGAGAGGCAAAAAAGAGCACATGTCCTAACAGCTACTTGAGACCATCAGCATGTGTTACAGGGTGAGTGATTAGAGTAGAGCAAAGGAAATGAGCCTTGGTGACGTTGAATGTGTTTGCATTACACATTGCTATCTGAAACACAACACAGAGCTGAGTAGTATGCATGGGAGTGTAGGAGAAGCTGCTGCATGTGTGCAAAGAGTGTGTTTCTGGAGACTGTGTATTGTCAGTTGCAAGAGAGATCTGCATGGACACTTTTACAAGTGCATGAAGACTGCAGATATATGTGTAAGAGTACATGTTTGGTAAAGGTTCATTGGAGTTTTGTACATGTAGGAACTACCTCACCCATTACAAGATTGAAAGGAAAATCTGCCCTGTTGATTTGAAATGTGTTACCATTTGCCTCTCATTTTTTTGATAGTGATTTCTGCTGAGTACTAACCAACACATTTGAACAAAACAAGCTGGCCCGTTCCTGAAAGTGCAAATTTTACAGAACAACAGCAACACAAATAAAATCTCTGACAACAATTCCTCTGTCCACACAGACTCATGGTGTGATTCTAGGCAGAAAACAATATTTCCTTTGGCAATTTGAAGGCGCATTTAGTACTGTGGATGGAGCAAGTGATAATTACTGAAACAGCCTCACACATTTTCCTTATATTTTAGAGAGGCAAAAAAGAGCACATGTCCTAACAGCTACGTGGGACCATCAGTATGTGTTACAGGGTGAGTGATTAGAGTAGAGCAAAGGAAATGAGCCTTGGTGACGTTGAATGTGTTTGCATTATACACTGCTATCTGAAACACAACACAGAGCTGAGTATTATGCATGGGAGTGTAGGAGAAGCTGCTGCATATGTGCAAAGAGTGTGTTTCTGGAGACTGTGTATTGTCAGTTGCAAGAGAGATCTGCATGGAGACTTTTTCAACTGCATGAAGACTGCAGATATGTGTGTAAGAGTACATGTTTGGTAAAGGTTAATTGGGGTTTTGAACATGTAGGAACTACCTCACCCATTGCAGGAGTGGAAGGAAAATCTACCCTGTGGTTTTCAAATGTGTTAGCATTTGCCTCTCTTTTGTGAGATAGTGATTTCTGCTGAGTGCTAACCATCACAGTTGAAGAAAACAAGCTGCCCTTTTCCTGCGAGTGCAAGTTTTACAGAACAACAGCAACACAAATTAAATCTCTGACAACAATTCCTGTGTGCACACTGTCTCATGGTGTGATTCTAGGCACAAAACAGTATTCCTGGGTGATACTAGGCCCTTTCCTGAAAGTGCAAGTTTTACAAAACACCAGGAACACAAATTAAATCTCTGACAACAATTCCTGTGTGCATGTTGTCTCATGGTGTGATTCTAGACAGAAAACAGTATTCCTGGGTCATACCAGTACACCTTAACTTATGGTGAAGACTTACTCCATAATATCTTTCAAGTTCAAGGCACTTAAATATCTTCCTTAACATAAAATGTAAAACACAACTTTTAAATTGGTAGGAAAATGAACCATGCTATTTTCAAATGTGTTTGCATTTGCCTCTCATTTTTGAGTTAGTGATTTCTGCTGAGTGCTAACCAACACAGTTGAAGAAAAGAAACTGCCCTTTCTTAAAAGTGAAAGTTTTACAAAACAACAGCAACACAAATTAAATCTCTGACAACAATTCCTGTGTGCACACAGACTCATGGTGTGATTCTAACCACAAAGCGATATTTTGTTTGGCAATTTGAAAGCACATTTAGTACTGTGGTGGAGTAAGTGATAATTACTGTGACAGCCTGACACTTTTTTCTTATATTTTAGACAAGCAGAAAAGAGCACATGTCCTAACCGCTCCTTGACACCATGACCATGTATTACAAAAAAACAAGCTGCCCCTTTCCTGCGAGTGCAAGGGTAATAGAGCAAGAGCAACACGAATTAAATCTCTGATAACAATTCCTGTCTGCACACTGTCTCATGGTGTGATTCTAGGCAGAAAACAATATTCCTGGGTGATACCAGTACACCTTAACTTATAGTGAAGACATACTCCATAATATCTAACATGTTCAAGGCACTTAAATATCTTCCTTAACATAAAACGTAAAACACAACTTTTAAAGTGGTAGGAAAATGTACCATGCTATTTTCAAATGTGTTTGCATTTGCCTCTCATTTGTGAGTAACTGATTTCTGCTGAATGCTAACCTTCACACTTTAAGAAAACAAACTGCCCCTTTTCTGCGAGTGCAAGGCTAACAGAACAAGAGCAACACAAATTAAATCTCTGACAACAAATCCTGTGTGCAGACAGACTCATGATGTGATTCTAGGCACAAAGCAGTATTCCTCAGTGATACCAGTACACCTTAACTTACAGTGAAGACATACTCCATAATATCTTACAAGTTCAAGACAGTTAAATATCTCCTAAAACACAAAATGTAAAACACAACTTTAAAAGAAGAATGACAATTCTAATATTTATATCAAAAATCACCACATACATCCCCTCTCAAACTCATAACTCACCTTTAAAATTAGTTAGTTGAGAAAGAAATGTGGCACTCAAACAGCAGATTATCAGAGCCAGAATCTCAGAGCTGTACACCTCTCTCCTCTCACCACAACCAGTAAATGGCAATGTTTCCGTCTCTTTTTTCACACATATACATGTTAATGTAAAATCACAGTCCTTCCCACATTTTTTCAAATGGAATCACACATTTCTATTGGTTGCAACTTTCAACCCCTTTCCAAATCATCCCTTCCCCCAACATGACTTCTGCCTGCTACCATAGAAACAGGTCATGGAACACTGGTGTGAGCAGAGAGGTCAGAAGTTCAACACACAATGTTTCAAATCCAAAGAGCAAGAGTGCTTGACTTTTCAAACCTAACAGCAAATCCAAAGTAATGTTCAGTGGGAACACATTTTTCTGTACCAATCCAAAACATGCTTTTAAAAATGTAAACATACAGCCTAGTTTTAACTGTAAAATGGTTTGAATCAGCCAATGAGTTCTTTTTATTAAAAAAAAGTATGTATGCCTCCATTTTTCAACTGTCTTTCTTTTCATATTGCCATTCTACTGAAAGACACCTCCTGAGTGCATCCAGATCTCCTTGAAAGATGTTCACAGTGTGGATTGTAGGTCATAGCTATGTCTTCTGGAGTGAAAAGTATGCAGAAAAAAGAGGTATTTTCAAAGACCTTGCTTTGCCAAATGTAGACATTAAATGGATTGGTCAGAGAGGGTTAAAGTGGCACCAATTAATGCCTTTGGTGAAAACCTTTCTACATCTCCCACAGCCTAACCTTATTATTGTGCACTGTGGTGGAAATGACCTAGGCACTTTAACTGGGGTAGGTCTGGAAATGCTTATTAAGGACACCTTTCTGCAATTGATGTCACTTTTTCCACAAGCTGCCTTTGTATATTCTAATATATGCCAAAGGCAAAAGTGGAACTGGTCCAACCAATTTTGTCCGCAGATTGACAAAGCAAGAAAGCACGTCAATAAGTCTGTTTCTGCTTTCCTCAGAGATTATGGTATGGGTTCTATATACCACAACAACTTGCGTTACAACATGCAAGATATTTATAGAGGAGACGGTGTACATTTCAATGATGAAGGGAACAGAGTCTTCCTCTTGAACTTTAGACTCTGCATCGGTACTTACTTGTAGGTACCGAAAAACACTCAATAAACACAAGGGCTCTTTTTAGAGCCACCTAATATCTAAACACTTAAACTTGATTTTTATTTCTATTTTTTTTAATCTTTTTTTTTCGGGTGCGCGCAGAGTGCGCACACCTCGCGATGTTTTTAAAAAAAATTAAAATCTTTTTTTTTGCCCTTCATGGTCCTACTGTGACCCCCTGACAATGGCTAGGGGGTCAAGAACTCCCTACCCTGCCCCCTATTCACGTTCTCCACCTATCCTTTTCAGTGCGACAGACAAAATGGCGGCCGATACTTCCTGATTTCGACCGATTCGAATGTTTACAGACATGTAACAACCAATCAGAATTACGCTCGCGCACGTTAGGGTGCGCGCACAGGGCTTGCACAGTGCGCGCACCCTGCGTGCGTATAGATATTGATATGCTTTTAAATGCTATTTTCTCAGGAAATACTGAACAGATTTACACCAGACCTGCAAAAGGCACTTCCTTGACCTTATGACTACCTCTCTGCCAAATTTCAAGTAATTCTGTTCAGCCGTTCGGGCTGTAGCTCTGTCTAAAGGTCCTATGGGAAAATGCATGGGGAAAATGCGTTTTGGGACCCCCCTTTTTTCTCGGCCCCCGCTTGACGAATCACCTCGAGACTTTCAGGGTAGGAGCTGAGCGGAGCGCCCCATTAGTTTTGAAAATTTCGCAAGGATTCGTCAACCGGCGCCAAAGTTATTCAAAATAGAATTTTGAGATTTCCTATGGAAACACGGTCCTAACTATAACTATCTACTGGCGACCGCCAGTAGATAATATATATATATATATTACCTACTGGCGATAGCCAGTAGGTAGTTATAGTTAGGACCACGTTTCCATAGGAAAACCTCAACATTCTATTTTGAATAACTTTGGCGCCGGTCGACGAATCCTCGCGAATTTCTCAAAATAGGTGGGGCGCTACGCTCCGCTCCTTCCCTGAAAGTCTCGGGGGGATTCGTCAAGCGGGGGCTGAGATAAAAGGGGGGTCCCAAAACGCGTTTTTCCCATGCATTTTTCCATAGGACCTTTAGAACGAGCTACAGCCCGAATGGCTGAACAGAATTACTCAAAATTTGGCAGAGAGGTAGTCCCTAGGTCAAGGAAGTGCCTTTTGTAGGTTTGGTGTAAATCTGTTCAGTAGATTCTGAGAAAATAGCCTTTAAATCAATATATATATCTGAGCCAGCTTACGGTACGCTTACCGTACGCTTACGGTAAGCGTACGGCGGCGTGCGCGAGCGCGATTCTGATTGGCTCTTAGATCTTAGTAAACATTCGAATCGGCCGAAACCAGGAAGCGGCGGCCGCCATTTTGTCTCTCGCACTGAGAGAGATTTTTAAAATCTGAAGCCCAAAAACATGTAAAGGGGCTGTTTTGACAACTCCCTCCCACATAGTCATGTTGAGGGAGTCCCCAAACATCCCCCAAGTGCAAAAACGGTTTTATTTTTTTTTCGGCAATTTCGCGGGGTACGCTTACCGTACGCTTACGGTAAGCGTACGGTAAAAAAATAAAAATAAAAAAAACACTATCAACACTTACCCCACCCCCTGTGCTTTTGGTGGCCAAAGGCCACCAAATGTGCTGGGCTTATTACAATGGAAAAAAACACTATCCACACTTACCCCACCCCCTGTGCTTTTGGTGGCCGTAGGCCACCAAATGTACAGGGCTTATTATAAGGGAAAAAAACTTAGCATTTAAAAAACCGTACTAATTCACTGAAAAAACCATAGGTTTCACACACGTTATAGTTAGGAATTAGCATTTAAAAAACCTTGCAAATTCACTGAAAAAACCATAGGTTTCACACATGTTATAGTTAGTGGAAATTTTACTCGTAAAAAACCAGTGAAATTGCCCCGTTATAGTTAGCGCAGGCAACTATAACTCACGCGACCACAATCCTCTGCTGATGCTAATACTGTATTTAGACACTTATTTGCCCATGTCTTCTTCCATACATTTTTAGCTATACATATATTACAAATATTTTTTTTTCATAAAGACACATATGTCATCAGCAGAGGATTGCGGTCGCGTGAGTTATAGTTGCCTGCGCTAACTATAACGGGGCAATTTCACTGGTTTTTTACGAGTAAAATTTCCACTAACTATAACATGTGTGAAACCTATGGTTTTTTCAGTGAATATATATATATATATATATATATATATATATATATATCTATATATATATATATATATATATATATATATATATATATATATATATATATATATATTATCTACTGGCGGTCGCCAGTAGATAGTTATAGTTACAACCTAGTTTCCATAGGAAATCTCAAAATTCTATTTTGAATAACTTTGGCGCCGGTTGACGAATCCTTGCGAAATTTTCAAAACTAATGGGGCCCTCCGTTCAGCTCCTACCCTGAAAGTCTCGGGGTGATTCGTCAAGCAGGGGCCGAGAAAAAAGGGGGTCCCAAAACGCGTTTTCCCCATGCATTTTTCCATAGGACCTTTAGACACAGCTACAGCCCGAACGGCTGAACAGAATTACTTGAAATTTGGCAGAGAGGTAGCCATAAGGTCAAGAAAGTGCCTTTTGCAGGTCTGGTGTAAATCTGTTCAGTATTTCCTGAGAAAATAGCATTTAAAAGCATATATATATGTGGGCGGAGCCTAACCACATATCTCATCCTGAGATCTAATTGGCTGTCAGCACTTCATCCAAGAAGTGTTGGCAGCCATCTTGGAACCAATATACATGATAACACCTCATTAAAAAGCATTGCAGTTCATCGAAGGTTTTAAGAATTTAGTTACATTATAAATCATTTGTTGATGGTACCATACTCATTTTAGCAATTGTGGTATGTTCTAAGGTGATTTCACCATGTGAAAAAGCCTTCTGCTGGGATATCATGATTGAGAGAAAAATATTTTCTCATGCTTTTACCACAGAGGTTTGGAAGGTGATCTATAAGCTAAACTGAGAGCTTATTTTCTGTAAATTCACATTATCTTTCTCAGTCATGTGAGAATGAAGTCTGACATTCTCAGTAAAACATGTACATCCAACAAGGGCAGAGACTGTCAGTTGATTCCTTTGTGTTCTACTGCAGCTTCCCAGAGTGTTCCAAAGAACTACTAGAGCGCTAACAGTCCTACTTATGATAAACGTATGGCACACCTGAAGCCATCTTGCTTGGATTAAAGTGGTAACTCTTAAAACATTTAATTTAAAAAGGAACAAAATGAGGGGGTTCATTTTTCCATAAAAAGTATGATTAGTGCTGCAGAAAGAAAAATTAGGGCACATTTTGAGTGACTTCTCAAATCCTCTTCTATTTCATTAAAAAATTCTGACATGCAGACTGAAACATGCACTTTCAATACCAGCAGCAGTTTTCCCTGGTGAGCAGTAGCTTTACTACAGTGATCTAATGAGCAAAAAGAGTGCTAACATTCTGAATTTATGGCAAATGTGTGACACATCTGAATGCCTTCTTGATGGAATCAAAGTAAAAAACTGAAAGTATTTCCTACTGAGGAGACTGCAGTAAATGAGGAAATTAGGAAACTTCATAACAAATAAGTCTCCCAAGATGGCCACCAGAGACAAAAGAGCCCAAATGTAGCCCAAATATCACCCAGATGTAGCCCAAGTATAGCCCAATGACAGAATGTCCCAGAATGTTCTTAAAAACAACTAGAGCGCTTACTGTCTTCATTATGACAAAAGTATGGCACACCTGAAGCCATCTTGATTGGAATAAACTGGTAACACTTAAAACATTTAATTTAAAAAGGAACACAATGAGGGGGTTCATTTTGCCATTGAAATTATGATTAATGCTGAAGAAAGAAAATGAGGGCACATTTTGAGTGACTTCTCAAATATTCTTCTATTTCATTAAAATATTCTGACATGCAGACTGAAACATGCACTTTTAATATCAGGAGCAGACTTCCATGGTGAACAGTAGTTTTACTACAGTGATCTAATGAGCAACTAGAGTGCTAACATTCAGAATTTATGGCAAATGTGTGACATATCTGAATACCTTCATGATGGAATCAAAGTAAAAAACTGAAAGCATTTCCTACTGAGGAGACTGCAGTACATGAGGAAATTAGGAAACTTCATAACAAATACATCTCCCAAGATGGCCACCGGAGACAAAAGAGCCCAAATGTAGCCCAAAATCACCCAGATGTTGCCCAAATATAGCCCAATGACAGAAGTGTGCAAAACACTTATTATTTTGTGTTTTTGCAGTGTTATATAGTGCAGACTTGTCAGGTATTGGAGTGCTTTACATGAGCATTGGTTACATCACACAAGAACAAATTCATTTTGGTTGTAGACATGGGGAGACTAAGTGATTTGACCAGAATCACAGAATGTCGAGCTGAAGCAGAAACTTCAACCTGGTTCCCCAGTTGCAAAGTCTGCAGTTCTGGAAGTAACACCACATCCTCTCCCCTAAGTGCAACATTTAATCAAGTGGTCAACTGGATAAAAAAACATAAAGATAACAAATAATTTAAAAGTGCTTTGTCGGTATTTGAAAACTCAGAAAATATGTCCTTATTTTAGTCTTTTAGAGCACTAACCATAATTTTGATGCCAATAAGACCCTCTCATATATGTAATTTCTAAAGGAAATGCTCTAGGTATTACAGTTTTGATTACATCAAGATGATGTCAGGCGTTCCACACTTTTGTAATAAATATAGAATGTTAGCAATCTAGTTGTTCATTAGGATACTGTTGAGAGGCAGAGGCCAGGGGCACGGACTCTGAAAATTGAAGGCAGGTAGGAGGGTGCAAAGGCAACAATTTAACCACACTGAGCAGGCAGGAAGGGCCGTGGAAGCACAACAGACTATGGAGGGCAGTGGAAAGGGGGGCAGGGGCAACAAACCAACAATACAGGACTTGCAAGAGAGGCTGTGGCAATGTAATAGACCATTGTGGGCAGAAGGAAGAGGCAATGGTAGTACAACCATACATGCCAACAGACCCGATTCAGCCAGGAAACTCCAATGTTTTTAAGCTCAAATGGGCTTTGTTTGATCTGTCTCCTGTCTACAATCTCCTCTTTTTCAATGTAACTCAAAGGGGAAAATCAATACCCCAGTTTTTTTTCAAAATCTCCCTCTTACCAAGTTCAAAATGTTCGCAAGTATGGTACATTGGATCATGGAAGGAAATGGGATAGGGACATGGACTTGGATAACAGAGGACAGGAGGGACATGGAGAGGTGCACCAAACTGACCCTGCAGGGCAGGCATCAGGGTTTGCAGCAGCACAATACACCACACAGGGCATGCAGGACGGGAGTGCACAACAATCCATAGAAAGCAAGAGGGAGGGGACAGGACCATGCACATGGACAACAGAGAACAGAGGGGCAAGAGGCAATGGTAGCTAGCTGACCATAATGAACAGACAGGAGAGAAAGCTGCAGCATAACAGACCATAAAGGGCAGGAGCGACGGATCAGGGGCATTACAATGGAACAGACAAGCCAGGAGGGAGTAGGGGTCTGCACATGTAAACAGAGGGCTGGGGGCAAGGGGGCAGGGCAGGAGCAGCAAGATAGCCATGGAGGTCAGGCAGGATGGGCACTAGAAGCAAGACACACCATGAAGAGCAACAGTGAGACTGTGATGGCATACACACAGACCATGGAGGGAAGGTGGGAGGGGGTCAGGGGCAGCTAACTAACCACACAGGGAAGGTGGGAGGGGCCATGGCAGCACAGAAGACCATGCATGGCAAGTGGGAGGGTTAGTGGCAGCACAATGGCTATGATGGGCAAAAAGGAGGGTGCAGGGGCATGCACAAAGGACTATGGAGGATAGAAGGGAGGGTCAGGACCTTTGCACAGACAAGAAAGTTCAGGGGAAGGGGCCTCACTACAGACCACACGGGGCAGGCAGGAGGAGCAGTTGCAGCACAACAGACCAGGGAGGGCAGAAGGGTGTGGCAGTACAATGGACCATGTAGGACAGGAGGAAGAGGATAGGTGCATGGCATGTGGACAGGCAGGGTGGAGGTGGCAGGGACAGGTTACAGTCATCTGACAATGCTAGGCAGGTGGGAGGGGAGTGGCAGCTCAACAGAACACTCAGAGTAGATAGGAGTGGCAGGTCCATGGGACATGGTGGGCAAAAAGGATGGAGCAGGGGCATGCACAAAGACATCGGAGGGCAGGGGGAAGGAGAAAAGGGGCAGCAAGCTAAGCACAGAGTTTAAGCAGGAGGTCAATGATGGGGCATAGAATTGGGCAATGGAGGGCAGGAGGAGAGGACTGGTACATCATACTAAATTGAGGGCAGTGGCAGCACATCAGACCATGCATGGCAGGAGGGAGGAGGCTAGTCCATGGATTCACACAACAGAGGATAGGGAGGAGGGGGATGGGGCAGCAAGCTAACTGTTCAGAGAAGGCGGGTATTAGGAACTTTATTGTTTTTAAAACATTGTGTCTCTGCGAACTACTTAAAATATGAACAAGTATGCAGCATAATCTCAATTTTATTCAGGAAGAAGAGGACGTTTGTGACTGTGACTCCGGGCTCACTTGGCAGAAACACCCCCTGACCCTCCACCCCCTATCGCAAAATGTAATGCCCGTGAAAAGGGTAGGTGAACACAGTGTTATATAGAACATAGTCCTGAGAGCACGATTGAAAATGAAAACTAGATATAGTGTATGGTATAAACTATGCACCAAAAAGTGTGATATAAGTTGAACCGGGCGTGAAATATAATATGCAATACATTGTGCGCAATGACAGATTCATTGGAGAGCGTGAGATAGCACAGGCACTAGCGCATGCTATGCGATATGCGCCTTGGAGTGTAATATGCACAGGGCAGTGTTGTGTAACCTAACTAGTCTCTAAAGTTGTAATATAAAATATGTGCTGGGGAGTGTAACGTTGCATATGCACTGTGACAAAGATATGGATCCCAGATTGTAATATGTATGGCATAGCACTGTGCGTTATAACATAGGCATCGAGGAAGGTACGTTAGATGGGGCAATATAACCCGTGCGAAGACAAGTGTGGCATGACATATTCACGGGGTGGTGTTACAGTGCACATGGGCTAGAGAGTGTCATAGCATATGCACTAGCTAGTGGAATACAACACAGAGGTGTGTGGCATTCGGCAGGCAATGGTGGGTGTAACACAGCATTGGGCTCTGTTAGGAGCGCGCTGTGACTCTCAAGTGATGTTCGTCTCCTTTCCAGAGAGTAAAATAAAAAGTATTACACATCCGGCAGTGGATGTGTGTTTTATTAACCGTGAGGGGGGTTTCTTGCATAGTTTTGATAGAATTTTTGTCGAATCCCCTTTGAATGGCTTGGTGTGCATGTGTATTAAATGTGCCCGTCAATAGCTACCCATGTTTGTATAAATAAACGACAAGGGTGTTTACCGGGATTAGGCACGGTAGGGCATCAGACATGTCAGAGCTTCACTAGTGGTGTAAATACATTCCACGTGGATTCATTGCATGCATAGTCGCCTTTTAATGAATATCACGCAAATCGTCATGGTGATAGGTACGTACGGTTTGTCCAGCATGTCCTAGGTGTGTCTATAAATATATATTTTTTAAAAATAATAAAAAACAGTGGCCGGCCCTGGGGATTGGGGTCAAAAAAATATAATTAGGAGACAGGCCCTGGGGGATGGGGTCATCAGGGCCAATAAATTGGAATAAGAAGGGGAACCACACAGCCCCCGTTCTTAAAAAATTAAAATAAATAAAAGACTGGCATCGTGCCGGAGGCCATGCCCCCTCCGTGCAGCACTCTGCAAACGCGCCCCCAACAGGCATCTCCAGTATGCGCCAGGGAGCTGAGCTGCAGACAGGTGTTCTGAGGCCAAGCCCCTTTTTACACCTCTCTGCAATGCAGCTCTGTGGTGCTTACTGGAGGTACCTAGTGGTCTATTTTGACCCTAGGGACCCTTAGGATTCAAGGAGACTTAATCTCTCAACTTAGAACAGCCACAGGGCGCGTTTACACAGTGGTGAAGGGAGGGGATGGGGCCTGAGGTGACGTGTGCAAACACGCACTATGGCACGTTTTAAATTGGGGATTTAATTTCCCTTCAATACTGAGGGCCCCTGGGGGCTAACTAGCCCACCAAGTGCTTCCAGTAAGCGCCACTGAGCTGCATTGCAGAGAGGTGGTCCAGGCCGTGCCACTTTTTACACCTCTCTGCAACGCAGCTCTGTGGCACTTACTGGAGGTACCTAGTGGGCTAGTTGGACCCTAGGGACCCTCAGAATTCAAATGAACTTAATCTCCCAACTAAAAATGGACACAGGGCGTGTTTACAACTTTACACAGTGGTGAAGGGAGGGGACGGGGCCTGGGTTAACGTGTGCTAAAACGCCCTTTGGCCTGTTTTAAGAGGTAGTTTTAATCCCCATGCCCTATTATATACTAGGGGCCTACAGAGGAGGTCATGCTAATCACAGGGGGACCCCAACGCATAATGTTCCCTAGTGTATGTAGGTGTTTTCACTGTATTCTAAGTGTCTTTTAACATAGCACTGGCTGTAGGACTGGTTAGTCAGACTCAGTTACCACCAGTATCCGTCTGAAAAAGTTGAGGGTACAGGATGATTTTGCAACAAGGCTTCTTTCTGCTCTTCTTTTTGTTCTTTATGCACGTTATCCTTCTTCCTGCACTTATCTTCGTATTTGAGGACTTATGTTGCTTCTTTCTGCACTTCTTTTGTTTCTTTCTGTGCATTTTTTCTTCTTTCTTCACATGTCCTATCTCTGTAGGCATAGTTAGAAATTAGCATTTAAAAAACCTTTGAAATTCACCGAAAAAAACATAGGTTTCAGGCATGTTATAGTTAGGAATTAGCATTTAAAAAACCTCAGAAATTCACTGAAAAAACCATAGGTTTCAGGGGTGTTATAGTTAGCTGGACTTTTCACTTGTACAAAACCATTGAAATTCCCCCGTTATAGTTAGTTCAGCTAACTATAACTCGCGCGCCCGCAATGCACTGCTGATGACGTCACATATTACATCACTCATGACATGGTCAGTGACATCCCTCATGACATCACTGATGAAATCTCAAATGACATCACTGATGACATCATCCTTGTGATAGAGTGGCAGACCTCCTCTCACCCTAATATAACCTTTGATACACACATTCAAAAATAGAGACTAAAATTTTCAAAACAATGGACATACCAATACCAGTTACAACAACCTCTTCAGTAATTCTAAGATCCACATACACATCCACTCATTCACCAACAGTCCTATACAGTCACTCATACATGTACTCACTCATCATATGTACTCATACACCTATACATCCTGTTACACAATGCCACTCATCCATAGAGTTACTCACACACATAGTCACTCATGCTAATAAAGAATCAAACAGACATTTACTTGCATATACAGTTATACACACACCACCACACTTACTTCTACGGAAACTTACACATACTTAGTCTTTTAAACAATCACTTATAGAAACACATACTTATTCATACAGGAACTCTTTCAATCTCTCACTCTCACACATACTCACATATATACACCAATAGGCACATATACTAGTTTAAAACATATGTAGTTACTCATAAAGACACTATTGAGACAGTCATTCACTCACTAACACACCCATACACACACTCATCCACCCATACAGTCCTGCACACATGCTGTGTTCAACACATACAAACAGTGAGTCACTCATTCATGCACCTATGCACTACGTAATACCCCCCACCGAACCATGCAGACACTCAGACTGATACTCAAAAAACCAACTAATAACTAGGGGTGGGCGGAATTTGCGCAATCGCGTTACGCAAATCTCCGCGAAACGGTAAAAAATCTCCGCGAACATGCAGAAATTCCGCGAACACGCGGAATTGCTTGTTCGCGATGCTTTTTTCCTGTTCACAGTTGCTGTTTGCGGGCTCGGGGAGAAATATCTCGCGAACACGCATTTTGAGAACGCGAACAAGAAAAAATTTCGCGAAGTCGCGGAAAGCAGACTTTTTGGGCAATTTCGCGTTCTCCGCGGAACGCGAAATTACCGAAATTCTGCAAATTCCGCGAGCGGAACAGAATTTACCGCCCAGGCCTACTAATAACCTATATAGACACCCATGAAGCTACTCACCAACCCATGCAGCCACTTATACACAAAGTGAGAGACTGATACAGATATTTACATATTTAAACATTACTCACTAAGCCATGTATTCACTATGATACACTTAATCAGTCAATTACACAATCAATTTTTCAAAAACAAATCATCCATTTAGACACTTATATACCCATTTATTCTTCCATCGACCTTGAGATATACATATATAAAACATATTTAATTTTCAGAAAAACACACATTCACTGGATGATGTCATCAGTGATGTCATCAGTGTTGTCATTTGAGATGTCATCAGTGATGTCATGAGTGATGTCACTGACCATGTCATGAGTGATGTAATATGTGACGTCATCAGCAGTGCATTGCGGGCGCGCGAGTTATAGTTAGCTGAACTAACTATAACGGGGGAATTTCAATGGTTTTGTACAAGTGAAAAGTCCAGCTAACTATAACACCCCTGAAACCTATGGTTTTTTCACTGAATATATATATATATATATATAGCTCGACTACACACATTAAGTAACATGCATACAGTGGCCAATGCTGTTTGGATGGTGAGAACTAGTTGGATGGATGAGCGTTGTTGCATAGCTGGTTAGATGCAGATGTGGATGGATTGATGGTTGACTATTGCTCATGGTTTGATGGATAAAATGTTAGGAGTGAGTGGCTGGATTTGTGTTTTTATAAGAGAGAGTGGATGCACAGGTGTGGGAAGATGTATATAGAGGGTTGATGAATGTCTGCAGATTTGTTAGACTTGTCATCCTTAGGGTGGTCTTCCTCCAAACTGCCTGCTTACCTCCTCTTTTTGCTGTTTTTGTTGTTGTTGGAATTAGGACTCTGAGGACATTACCACTGCTGACCAGTGCTAAAATGCATTTGCTTCTCCCCTAAACATGGTGACAATGGTGTCTACGTGGCATATGTTGTTTACTTGTAAGTCCCTAGTACAGTGGTTCACCTTATACCCAGGGCCTGTAAATGAAATGCTACTAGTGGGCCTGCAGCACTGATTGTGCCACCCACACAAGTAGCCTTTCAAACCTGTCTCAGGTCTGCAATTACAGTGCCTGTGTGTGCAGTTTACTGCCACTTCAACTTGGCATTTTAAATCACTTGTAAAGCCTTAAACTCCCCTTTTATTACACATAGGTTACCCCTAAGGTAGGCCCTAGGTAGCCCTAAGGGCAGGATGCAGTGTAAGTAAAAAGTAGGGCATGTACTTTTAAGTTTTGCATTTCCAATCAGGGGTTTCAATTAATCAATCAGGGGTTTGTTATGCGCAACTAATCACCCGTAAGGGTCTCAAGGTGCTGGGGGGGGGGGGTGGGGGGGGGTCGCAGGTTCCAGTCCATCAAGGAGGGGGTCTGTCAGAGAGCCAGGTTTTGAGGTTTCTTGCGAAGATGGGGAGCGATGTCTGTCTGAGGTGGAGATGAAGGTTGTTCCAGTCTTTGGCCGCGAGGAAGGAGAAGGAGTGGCCTCCCGTTCTTGCCTTTCTGGCTCGGGGGACCACGGCATAGGAGAGCTGAGCTGATCGTAGGGTCCTTTGGGGTGCGTGAAATTTGAGTCGGCTGTTCAGGTATGCTGGTCTGGTGTAATGGAGGGCCTTGTGAGCATGGGTTAGCATCTTGAAGGTGATTCTAGCTTCAATGGGGAGCCAGTGAAGTGTGCGCAGGTGCTGGGAGATGTGTAGGCCTGGGCTGTAAATTCCGTTCCGTTCGCGGAATTTGCGGAATTTGGGTAATTTCGCGTTCCGCGGAGAACGCGAAATTGCCCAAAAATCTGCGTTCCGCGACTTCGCGTAATTTTTGCTTGTTCGCGGTCTCAATATGCGTGTTCGCGAGATATTTCACCCCGAGCACGCAAACAGCGATCGCGAACAGGAAAAAAGTATCGCGAACAAGCAATTCCGCGTGTTCGCGGAAATTCTGCGTGTTCGCGGAGATTTTTTACCGTTTCGCGGAGATTTGCGTAACGCGATTACGCGAATTCCGCCCACCCCTAGAGATGTGGCAGTGTCTTGGTAGGTTGAGGACCAGCCTGGTGACAGCGTTTTGGATGTTCGGTAGCTTGCGGGGATGGTTTTATTTATTCCGGCGTAGAGTGCGTCGTCGAAGTCGAGTCTGCTGGTGACCAGGGCGTGAGTGACGGTCTTTCTGTGTTCGAGAGGGCTCAATTTGAAGGTCTTGCGTAGGAGGCGGAGGGTGTGGAAGCAGGAGGACGAGACAGAGTTGATCTGGTGGTCCATTTTGAGCTCTGAGTCCAGGATGATTCCCAGGTTGTGTGCGTGGTCCGTGGGGGTGGGCGGGTTTCCGAGGGCGGGTTGGGCCACCAGATGTCATTCCAGGTGTCTGGGTTTGGGCCCATGATGAGTACTTCCGTTTTGTTGGTGTTTAGTTGTAGGCAGCTGTTTGTCATCCATTTGGTGGCGGCTTCCATGCCTTCTCGGAAGTTGTGTCTGGCGGTGTTGGGTTCGTTGGATAGGGAGAGGATGAGTTGGGTGTCGTTTGCGTATGACACAATGTTGAGTCTGTAGATTCTGACGATGGGGGCGAGTGGAGCCACGTAGACGTTGAAGAGCATCGGGCTGAGGGAGGAGCCCTGGGGGACTCCACAGGTGGTAGGTGTAGGGTCTGAGAGGAAATGGGGGAGTCTGACCTGCTGCGTTCTGCCTCACAAGACCTCTGTGACAAGCTCAGCACCTTTTACCACCACAAAATCAAGAGCATCTACGACAATTTCGACAAAGACAACCAATACACTGAACCCTCACCGACCACCCCGATACCCTGACGCCAACGATCGACAACTGGACAGCCCTCACCACTGAAAACACTCTGAAGACAATGAAGTCAATCCACTCCGGAGCCCCCATGGATCCCTGCCCCCACCACATCTTCAACAGAGCCTCCGACACCATCGCACCCTTGCTCTGCCACACCATCAACCGCTCCCTGGCGACTGGGTAGCGACAAACACCCAAATTAGTTTTCCACTACTGTGGGGCCTACTCCTCTCATAGGCTAGCATTAGGAATTCCTTAATACACTTTTAAGCTGTAATTCCTGATAAGAGTCGCTGCATCATGTGTCATATCTTTAGAATGGTAATGATAAATCTTCTTTACTGATGAAGTTGGATTAACCATTACTATTTTAGAAATGCCACTTTTAGAAAGTTAACAACAATGAGAAATGGGGCGTGTCTGCGCCCCAAACCAAACGCACTGCGGAATGTGCTAATTAGCAATAATTAGTTCCTTTTAAAACACTTTTAACTTGTTTCATTCATCCTTTTACTCCTCTTCTTTGTTTTACTCTCTTAATTTTTTGTCCCCACTCGACATACGCCTTTTTTCCAAATTTCTAGTGTTCTGACTGTGCCCCTCCGGACCTCTTTTAAGAACATGACTGCTGCGAAGTTCATCAAAGGCAGTGTTTATTTAAATAAAACCCAATGCCTTTCGGGCAAAGAAATGCCCTTCGTTAGGGGCACTGTGAATAACAACAAAAATAACAACCAATCAGTAATAATCATACTGTTACATCATATTTGATTGCTCTTTTACAATATAATGTTTAATTTGCCAAAACTAATATTTCCTTGCAAGCTCAATTTTTTATTACCCTGAAAAGCTCCCCCTATCATTTTTCTGTCAGCCTCCCATCATTATCAGTAAAATACTTTTCCAGGATAATATCTCCTCCTCCCTCTCCTAGTTCGACAACCGTTAATCTCTCATAGCGGTAGGGCTGCATGTTCCACTTCTAGTTTTCCCCACGATCTTTATCTTTCCCTGTGCTTCACACGTTTACAATCTTTTTCCATTGTGCAACATTAAGCTAACCAGCATTGTTCGTTATCACTCGTAGATACACACATACCTGCCGCAAACATTTAAAATCCGCCCGTCCTTCTCTTCCTTACCAGAAATCATTATTCCTCCCATGCTCCCTTGCGTTTTTAAATTCCTCCCGATCAATCAGCTGTTCTGACTTTCCCTCCATCAAGGTTGACTACAGAAGTTGTTCATGGGGTGAATACTACATATCCCATAATGCAATATGATCAACAAAACTCAGCTTAACAGTCACAATATCCAAATGTAATACAGAAATAATGTCATTATATACACCATGACGGACTCTAAAGTTAATTTCCTTCACGAATTAACACTGACTTACCTAGATGTTCCAACAATCGTGTGGGGAATTTCATTATCATCTTTTTTGAGTTCATTTCATCCGGCGGGTGCAATCCCGTGGCTGGGCAATCATTACTACGTGAATTGTTTACTTTTAGAAAGTTGACATTTCTCTGTTCTTACTGCTCTTTGTTCTTTGCCGCCTGTCTCCAATGCATGTCTTGGGTGGATGACAGCTATACTTTGTGCATTCGATCTAGGCAGTCACAAACACAGGAAGGGTGGGTGTGACAGAGAACTCATCTACATTCATCTGCATTCTGACACCTCTTCCTGGGCAGGAAGGGGGGGGACTGACTGTGGAGACTCCTTTAATATAGAATGTCAGTGGTGTTGCTAGGATGGAATGTTGTTGTTCAAGGAAGGGGAGGTTAGAGCTAGAAAGCAGGAGGAGGAAGCTGGAGGTACCTGATACTTTGTACTACTAATAAAGATATTCAACTTCAACTTATGTGGAGAGATCTTTACATTGGCGACGAGTAGACCATCTGCGCAGGGGGCAGACAAGGAGTACCTCCACCCCTGGAAAGAATCCTACATTCATTTTCACGAACCCACTACTTCAAACAAAAGAAAAGAAAAGAAAAGAAAGAAGAAAAGATACCTAAAGTAACTGGTATGTACCTTCTCCGAACTCTCTGAGTCCTGAACTTTACTATACTTCTTCAGCTCTTATCTACATGGATTTTGCCCGCATCTAAATATTTATTGCCTGCATCTAAATATTTATTGTCAACATTGTTCTCCTTCTTGCTAATATGGAAAGCTTCTGGGATATCCATCCCGTGTTTCTGCGAATTCAACTATAACAATTGTGTGTTTGGATTCGTGATCGCTTCAAGTGATAGACTGTAACCGTTAACGTTGAAGCCAGGTTATGTCTTTCTGCAAATAACTGTGGAGGTGAAAGTGTTTATTTCATTTGCATCAATTCCAAAATACCAAGTACGTAAATCTCCACTCGCAAAATATAAGAAGAGGAATGTTCTTCGTAAACATACCGTTGCTTGCATCCTCTAAATTAAGTGGTTGCGCGTGAGTTCGGCGCCTTCAGCGGATCCACAGTAGAAGCGCGAGTCTCTGTACCAGCTCGAGACCGGAGCGATCGCGCCTGAAGAGAAGATTTCAATGAACACGCATACGCGGAAGCGTGCATACGTCATCCGCATGCAAAATGAGACCAATTTTCTCTGAAGAATGAGCCAAATGTACACGCACTGAAACAGGGAACTCTTCCAGCGCTTTTAATACAGTACTACACAACCTAAAGCAAGAACTTCTTATCGACAACCTGAAGACAAATGAGCCAAAATGTACGCGCACTGAAACTAGAAACTCTTCCAGCGCTTCTGATACCTGTTCAGTTTTGTGTGCCCTTCGTACATTGCTGCACAACCTAAAAGCAAGAACTTCTCATCTGGAGGTGTTGTGTCCACCGCTTTATGACTTTTAATTCATCAGTTTTCATCTTTAATTTTCTTGTTTCTGTTAACATAAATTTCCTTTTCAGGGTAATTTCTTACATATTATTATTGTGCTTGGAGAAAGAAAATTGTTCAAATGGCTGATCAGGGTTTGGCAGCCCCTCCTTCTTTCCTTCCTACTCCTGGGGACCCCCCTATCCCTTGGAAAGAATGGAAGAAATTATTTCTCACTTATGTTTTGGCAACAGGTGCAGACAAATATGGTCCTGTACGTAGACAAGCTATACTACTCCATCATTTGGGAGTTGAAGGGCGTCGTCTTTATGAGGATCTTCCCGAGATATCATTAGGTGTAGGTGATGGGCAACCTATAAATGTTTATGACATGAGCATGTTGATGTTGGAAAAAAGATTTATTTCAAAAATTAATACAGTGTTAGAAAGGCACAAATTTTTCTGTCGTGCACAGAAAACGGATGAAGATATTGCAACTTATGTTGCTGCGTTGAGGGGACTTTCTTTAACTTGTCGCTTTGAGGGATTAGCTGATTCACTTATACGTGATCAGATTGTGAGGTGTACTAACAATAAAAGAGTACGAGAGAAGTTGCTCATAAAAGATTCTACGCTAGAAGAAGCAATTCAAATAGCAAAAGGTCTGGAACACACAGCCCTGTGGATAAAAGAGATGGACAAGTGTACTAATTCCACAATTCCTAGGGATGTGCGGTCAAATGATTCAGTACCAAAGAGTTTAGATTCTAAGGAACAAGAAATTCACACGAGTGTCAACGAGACAAAAAGTACTAGACCTATAGTGAAACCAGCTGGAAAAGTACACCCTAAGCCCCCCAATAAAACTGTGGAGATTCCCAACTCAAGCAGTATGACTTCACGAATCAATACCCGTGTCTTTAAATGCTACAGGTGTGGTTCGCCTGGACATATTGCTTCTAGCACTAGATGTATGGCCAGGAATACCTTGTGCAGAGCGTGTGGTAAAAGGGGTCATTACGCGAAAGTATGTCATTCTAAAACCCAATATGTGCACGAGGTAGATGATACCTGTGAAAGTGTTCAAGAATTTATGTTGTGTGTTGAAGGATTCTCTGTCCTTGATGGAGAATGTTCCGACATTGTTGGTAATGTTGATATAACCACTGAAAGTACAGGCAAATTTCAAAAGCCGCATTGCATCATAAGATTTGATACAAATAATGTAAGGATGCTAGTAGACTCAGGGAGCTTATATACTTTATTATCCAAAGAAATGTATCTTGAAGCATGGGGTGTCAAGGGTGATATAGAATCCTGGTGTAAACCCGATATCAGAGCAGTAGGTTACGGAGGTAAAACTATTGACATTTTGGGATTGAAATGGATGGTAATTGAGTTTGGAGGAAGGAAAGTTTTTGGTCGAGTGTATCTCACAAAACAAGGGTCCAATCTGTTGGGGTGGCGCCATCAGAAGGATTTGGGAATTATGTTGGATCCAAATGCCATCAACCCGGTCAAATTCACAACCATTAATAATGTTGACGACTTTGAGAGTAAAATAATGGAGACATTTTCTAATGTCTTCTCCGATAAATTGGGGAAGCTTGCAAACTTTTCTCATAGAATAATCCTCAAAAAGAATGCAACACCTGTGGTTCATAAGATGAACTTAACAAGTTATTGCGTGAGGGGATTATAGAGCCAATTGAAGCCTCGGAGTGGTTGGCTCCGATTGTGGTCGCACCTAAGGATGGTGGTGCCAAGATTCGTTTGTGTGTGGACTTACGCGACCTAAACCGAAACATTTGGGTCGATAGACAACCCCTACCCAACATATCAGAAATGTTGACTGCCATGGGTGGAGGGGAAGTTTTTAGTGTTATCGATATGTCTGCAGCATACCACCAAATAGATCTTGATGAAGAATCAAGGCATCTCACTTCGTTCGTGACACCTCTAGGTGCATTTCGTTATCTAAGGATGCCCTTTGGCTTAGCGTCTGCTTCTGCGGTATTTCAAAGGGTCATGCAGAAGATTTTTGTAGGTGTAAAGAATGTCTTGTGCTTTCAAGATGATGTATTGATTGTGGGAAAGAACAGTGAGCACCACGATGAAGTATTGTATGAAGTACTGAAACGTATGGGCAGAATGGGTTGACCATAAAGAAAGAAAAATGTCAATTGAAAAGGAAGTGCGTGACTTACTTGGGGCATGAAATTTCACAATATGGGATAAAGCCTAAGAAAAGTATTGTTTCTGCCATCAATAATGCTCCTACTCCCCTCAATAAGGACCAACTGAAGTCATTTCTAGGACTAGCTGAGTACTGTTCCAAATTTATAAAAGGGTTTACAGAGATTGTTGAGCCGTTGAGGTTACTGATGAAAAATGGAGTTACCTTCGATTGGAATGACTCATGTGAAAAAGCATTCTCTAGTGTAAAAAGAGGTATCCTGCATGCACCCACTTTAGCACATTTTAATGTCAATGCTAAAACTTTTGTTACAACTGATGCAAGTGCAGTAGGAATCGGAGCGGTTTTATCTCAGGTGTGTGATGGTGTAGAAAGGATCATAGGGTTTGCCTCCAGAAGACTCCAGGGTGCTGAAGCTTCATACTCAGTAATTGAGAAGGAGGCTCTTGCGTGCTGTTGGGGGATTAAACATTTCCGTTATTTTGTTTGGGGTTCGCCCTTCAAGGTCCGCACGGATCACAAACCTTTAGTGCATTTGTTCAAGGGAGGCAGAGGTCTGGAAGGAAATGTGACTCCTAGGATCTCGAGATGGATTTTATCAGTACTTGAGTACAATTTTGAAGTAGAATATGTGAAAGGTCTGAAGAATGTTGTGGCTGATTGTCTGTCCAGAATGCCTGTGGATGTGGTGGATACAGATTGTGAGGATGATGTAGATGTGATTAGGTCTAATGAAGAACAAGCCTTTGGTAAAGAGGAGTGGGAGTCTGCGATGTTGAGTGATGAAGTTTTGCCAGAGGTGATGAAATGTGTATCAGGAGGATGGAGGGAGAGTCCCTGCCAAGATAAGCGCTTTAGGGGCTATTATCATGTAGAAAGTGAATTGAGTGTGAGTGAAGGGAAGTTGTGGAGGAGGAACAAATTGGTTCCCCCGATCACCTTAAGAGTTAAAATAATGAATATAGCGCATGAAGGACATCTGGGGAGAAATATGACAAAAAGGCGTGTTAGGCAGTCTTTCTGGTGGCCAAGCATGGACAGCGATGTAGAGGAAGTTGTGAAGGAGTGTTACGCATGTGCAAGGAGTGATAAAACAAAGGTTGTGAGGCAACCTCCTCTTACGTGTAGGGAATTTCCTAAGAATCCGTGGGAGAGATTAGCGATTGATTTTCTTGGTCCCATTTCTAAGCTAGGTCCACGTGGAAAGTTCTTGATGGTGCTTGTGGACTACCATTCTAAATGGTTTGTTGTTGAATCTACTGAATGTATTGATACCGAGAAGGTGATTGGATTTTTGGAAAGGACATTCATAAGTGAGGGAATACCTAAGACTCTAGTTTCGGATAATGGAGTCCAGCTTGTTTCTAAAAGAATGACAGATTTTCTTGGGAGTCTAGGTATTGTTCATGAGAGGGTGGCAATGTTCAGGCCACAAGCCAATGGCTTGGTTGAAAGAGTCAATCGATTGTTGATGGAGAACATTCAGCTTTCATTAGCAAATGGGTTGTCGTGGTCAGAAGAACTTAAGAAATTGGTATGGTCGTATAGAATGACACCACATTCGGTTACTGGTATCTCTCCATTTGTATCTCTTAAAGGGCGTGAACCGGGAGTAAAAGAAGTACTGGGGTGGCTCAAGAATAAGGAATGTGTTTGGGTGGATCGAAATGCAGTGGGGAACAGTGTAGCGAGCCAGCAAGAAACATCTAAAAAATATTACAACATGAGAAAAGCAGTAAAGGACACTGATATAAAAGTGGGAGATTGGGTTGTAATAAGAAGAGGAGGAGTTGTCATTAAGGGAGAAAGTAAATTCTCTCAACCTGTACAAGTTAAATGTGTGAACAGGAATGTCCTCATTCTTGCGGATGGATCTGCTTGGAGCACGGGAAATGTTTCTAAATGTCGTGCTCCTTAATGTACTTGTATAGCAATGCTATTGGAAAGGAGTAATGTTTCTATAACAATGTAAATTTCTTTTCGTTTTCTTTTAATTGTCGTATAAGTGCATTTTCATTTTGTATTTTTAATTGTATTTTGTGTGAGGGGGGAAGATGTGTGGAGACTCCTTTAATATAGAATGTCAGTGGTGTTGCTAGGATGGAATGTTGTTGTTCAAGGAAGGGGAGGTTAGAGCTAGAGAGCAGGAGGAGGAAGCTGGAGGTACCTGATACTTTGTACTACTAATAAAGATATTCAACTTCAACTTATGTGGAGAGATCTTTACACTGACACACTGAAAAAAGGCAGTGTCCTGTTTCCCACACAAATAGCTGTTTACCCCCTACTGATGATCTGGAGCCAGGGCTGGGAAGAAATGAACACCTGTGCACTTCAAGGCCTGAAATCACCACCACTTCAAAGGCACAACTGGGTATAACCTGGCCTCTGACCCTACCAAGACAGTACACCACTGGACCTGAGAAGAAGTCTGCCAGGAGTAAAAACTACTCTGCTACAAGGATTGCCACTCTGCTTGGCTGTTGCTCTGGAAGAATTGTTTTTCTGCATTGCTGTGCTGCCCTGCTCCCTGCTGATCTCTTGCATGCTGAGGACAAGGACTACATCCCTCTCACTTGAACCTACATTGACTCCTTGGCCAATCCCGTCCTGGGCTCTTGAAAGGTGATTTCTGCTGTACACAACCATCAAAACTGACACAGTGATGACTTTGCGCTGATCCCAACCGACGCATTACCCTTCGATGCCGACGCAGGAACTGATTGACTGCATCACTTCGGCAGGCTGCACTGCTTGATGAAGATGGACAGTGCAGTTCAACGATGAAGCAGAGCCTGCATCGTAAACAGGTTCTTCAATAAAGCCTAGATCGCCTGCGCGGATTGGAACCAATGCATCGAGACTTTGATGTTGGCGCTTGCTCCATCCATGGAACTGTTTAAGCAGAACCTGCAGGAGTCCTGTAGCCGGCCTGCCCTCCATCGCGGGCAGCCTGACCTTTGGATTTAGATCAGTCCAGCGTGACCTCAAGTAACCCCTTATTTGCTTCTAAGCCCTACTTTTTGATTTATTCTTTTCAAATTCATAGCTCCGGTTCTACTCATTGGATTTTTTGTTGTTTTGGTCTTATTTTACTCATAAAAATATAATCTATTTTTCAAACCCTGGGTGAAGGCTTTTTTGTGGTGTTTTGATTGTGTTACTGTGTGTGTGCTGCACAAATACTTTACGCATTGCCCCTTTAGATAAGCCTAACTGCTCTGTGCCAAGCTACCAGATGGTGAGCACATGTTAGCTTTTACTGTGTATCTACCTTACCCTGACTAAAATGGCGGTTCCTGCTTGTACAGGGTGCATACTCTGACAGCCAGAAACCCCAGTTCTAACAGGATTGAAGGATAAAAAGATGAGGGAATGGGTGGATAAGAGCAAGCAGAATTGTAGATTGAGAAACATGAGCTTCCCAGGAAATACTATAGCGGTGCCTGGATAGCATTGGAAGCTCTGCTGGACTGCATGCTAACATTGTCAGCCATGCACTGTGCACAGCTGACATGTAGGGCCTGATTCACATAATTAAACTTATATTTTTGTGTATGATTATGATTGTTTGCTATTCATAAAAGTATTTTACTAGTAGTATCCTTAGGGCTGCGGAGTCTCAGCACATAAAAAGATAGGAGAGGGAGTTGTATATGTGATGGCTTTAATGATGCTTCATATTACTCTGAGCTATTTTGTACTTACTTTCATACCTCTAATGGCTTACTCGTTAATAGAGTAATGTGTAAAAAAGTAGCATGGATGATGTTGTCAGTGATGTCATGAATTATGTCATTTGAGATGTCAACATTGATGGCATAAATGATGTCATAGAACATCTCATGAGTGATGTAATATGTGAGGTTGTAAGCAGTGTAGGGCGGGGCATGTGTTATACTTTGCTCTGTTAACTATAACATGGATTTCCAATTTTTTTACCATAAGGAAAATATGATAATAATTCCTAACTATAATTCTAATAACTATGATTCCCCATATTTTTCAACATTAAGAAATAGCGCCTGTTTGATGAACCTCCACGAACCTTTCCAGACCTTTGCTTTTTCTACATTGGCAGAGGATGGAAAGTTTTACAGTGATTAGCCAAAGAGAACCAAAGGTAATGGGAGGATCCCAAAACACGTTTGGGACCAATTTATTTCTATATAGACTTTGAACTCACGCGTAGAGGGCCAATGCTCAGTCCTAATTCCAGGAACTTTGGCAGGATTACACATTACGGTGTGCAAATGATACTTTTGGGTACTACAGGTAAGTATTTTTAAAGTTATAAGGCATTTCAGCTTATTGATATACCTGTTGTTGTGCTACTTTTGCAAAATTTCACGGTATTTCATGTAACTACCATAGTACATAGCAATGACAAGGCATTAAAAAACATGATTGGCTAATGAATGCCTTTGCAGAAGTCGAAGGAAGCCATGTTGCTTTGAGGGAAAACTTTACCTGTGTTCCATTTGTGCCCTTTGACATAGGTAAGTATTAGGATTGATACTTTTCCCCTTCCTTTTACCCCTTTATTAAAGTGGAATAGGTAAGGAAAATTATTCATAAGTTTCAATATAATTTTTTTTAAAAAGGGCAGAGTACAGAGGTAAAGAAAATGTCAAAAAATTAAAACTACGCTGTACTGCACTGTATTGTTCAAATATAGTACGCTACATTGTGTTTTCAATTTTTAACATATTAAAATCTTCACAAAAAAATCTACAGAGTATGATGGCAATATGTGCAAATTACAGTGCAGTTCTCCCTAAACTGCTGGCAAAATATATTGAAAATTATACATACATTTATCTAACTATTATCACTTTCATAAAGTGGTAATTGGTAGGGAGCAACAATAAAATCCAATACTTACTTATATATAAGGCCCTAACCCAGAATGCAGTGAAAGTGTCCTGAAAACTACATGGCTGCCTATTACATTTTTGTAAAGACAGCCTTTGGCCAATCGGATACTGCCTTCATATCTGCATGTACTGTGGCATACTGCAAATTCAACGCGGTATGCCACAGAATAATATATTAATAAGCATATTAACACTTACAACTTTAATACTAATTAAGCTATTTACACCTACTACCAACGTTTAGAATTTACACTTTGCACACTATATTCCTGACATATTACATCTACATCTGTTCACATATTTTCATGCTAGGTCTTTTTCAAGAAGCACAGTGCACTCTTCACCACTCCACTCCACTCAATGCCACTCCACTCTACTCTATTACACACTACACAACTCCACTCTGGATCACTACACTATACGGCACTCCACTCTATGCTAATCCACAGTACGCCACTCCCCTCTACTTTAATCCACTGTATGCCAGTCCACTGTCCGCCACTACACTCTAAATCACTCCACTGCATGTTATTACACTCGACAATACTCCATTCTATGATGCTACAGTGTATGCCACTGCACTCTACACCTTTCCACTATGCACTACTCCACCCTACGCAATTCCATTCTGCGACACTACACTCTACGCTAATGGTATTACACTGTACAATACGCCACTCTACTCCACTACACTCTATGCTGTTCCACTAAATGGCATGCCACACTATGTCACTCCACTGTACACCACTAAAATCAACATTGTACTACTCTACACCACTTCACTTTATGCTACACCACTGTATGTCACATGTCACTCCATTGTAAGCCACCACAGTCTATGATATCTTGCTCAACACCACTTCACTGTATGCCACTCTGGTCTACATCACTCCACTGTACCCCACTCAACACTAAGCCAATCCACATCCACTATAGGCTATTCCACTGTATGCAACTATACTCTATGCCACTACATTCTACGTCACTCCACTGTATGGTATTCTACTGTATGCAACTGCACTGTATGCCACTATACTACACGCTGCTCCAGTCTGCACTATTCCACTCTACTACACTCCCCTCTACACCATTTCATGCTATGTTCTTCGACTCTATGCCACTCCGCACTACATCACTACACTGTACACTACTCCACTGTACACAAAACCACTGTATGCCACTCCACTCTATGCTATTTCACTGTCTGGCACTTCACTGTACACTACTACACTCTATGCCACTCCAATTTATGCCATTTTGCTGAACACTATTCCACTCTCAATCAATCAATCAAGCATTTTGTATAGCGCACTACGCACCCGGAGGGTCTCAAGGCGCTTGGGGAGGGGGGGTCCACTACTGCTCGAACAGCCAGGTCTTGAGCTGCTTCCTGAAGGCGAGGTGGTCTTGGGTCAGACGGAGGTGGATTGGGAGGGAGTTCCAGGTCTTGGCGGCCAGGTAGGAGAGGACCTTCCTCCTGTAGTGGCTCTTCGGATGCGGGGGACGGCGGCGAGGGTGTGGTTGGTCGATCGGAGCTGGCGTGTCGGAGTGTAGAAGTTGAGGCGGCTGTTGAGGTATCTTGGGCCTTGGTTGTGGAGAGCTTTGTGTGCGTGGGTGAGGAGACGGAAGGTGATTCTTTTGTTGACCGGGAGCCAGTGCAGGTCCCTCAGGTGACCGGAGATGTGGCTCTGTCGGGGGATATCGAGGATGAGTCTTGCTGAGGCGTTCTGGATCCGCTGGAGTCTCCTCTGGAGTTTGGCGGTGGTTCCGGCGTAGAGGGAGTTGCCGTAGTCCAGTCGGCTGGTGACGAGGGCCTGGGTGACCGTCTTCCTGGTCTCGGTGGGGATCCACCGGAAGATCTTACGTAGCATGCGCAGGATGTTGAAGCACGACGAGGAGACGGCGGTGACTTGTCTGGTCATGGAGAGGGAAGAGTCCAGGATGAAGCCCAGGTTGCGTGCGTGGTCTGTGGGTTTGGGTGCGCTGCCCAAGGCGGTGGGCCACCAGGAGTCGTCCCAGGCGGAGGGTGAAGAGCCCAGGATGAGGACTTCCGTCTTGTCTGAGTTCAGTTTCAGGCGGCTGTTCATCATCCACTCGGCTACGTCTGTCATCCCTTCGTGTAGGTTGGCTCTGGCGGTGGCGGGGTCGTTGGTGAGGGAGAGGATCAGCTGGGTGTCATCGGCGTAGGAGATGATGTTGAGGTTGTGTTGGCGTGCGATGGCCGCGAGGGGGCTCATGTAGACGTTGAAGAGGGTGGGGCTGAGCGAGGAGCCTTTAGGAACGCCGCAGATGACTTCGGTGGCTTCTGATCTGAACGGGGGGAGGCGGACTCTCTGTGTCCTTCCGGCGAGGAAGGAGATGATCCATTCTAGTGCCTTCTCTTGGATTCCGATGTTGCGGAGGCTCTGCACTAGGGTGTGGTGGCAGACAGTGTCGAATGCCGCAGAGAGGTCCAGGAGGATGAGGGCCGCAGTTTCTCCGTTGTCGAGCAGGGCTCGGATGTCATCGGTGGCTGCGATGAGGGCGGTCTCGGTGCTGTGGTTGGCCCGGAAGCCGGACTGCGAGAGGTCGAGGGATCCATTCGTCTCGAGGAAGGCGGCAAGCTGCTTGTTGACGGTGTTCTCGATGACTTTGGCCGGAAACGGGAGGAGCGAGATGGGGCGGTAGTTTTTGAGTTCGGTGGGATCCGCTGATGGTTTCTTCAGTAGAGCGCTGAGTTCGGCGTGCTTCCAGTTCTCTGGGAAGGTAGCGGTGTTGAAGGAGGTGTTAAAGATGTCCCGCAGGTGGGGTGCGATGATGGCGTTGGCCTTGTTGTAGACGTGGTGCGGACAGGGGTCGGTTGGGGATCCGGAGTGGATGGAGTTCATCGTGCGGATGGTGTCTTCGGTGGTGATCGGGGTCCAGGCGCGGAGGGTGGTGGTGGGGGTCGTTGGTGTGGTCATAGGGTGCATCGGTTGTGTGCTGAAGCTGTTGTGTATGTCTGCGATCTTGCTGTGGAAGTAGGAGGCGAGGGAGTTGCAGAGGTCTTGTGATGGGGTGATGTCGTTGTTTCCGGCATTGGGATTGGAGAGCTCTTTGACGATGTTGAAGAGTTCCTTGCTGTTGTGTGCGTTGTTGTCCAGTCGATCCTTGAATGCGGTTTTCTTGGTGGTGTGGATCAGTTGGTGGTGTTTTCGGGTTGTGAGCTTGAGGGCGGTTATGTTGTCTGGTGTAGGGTCTCTGCGCCAGGTTCGCTCGAGGGCCCGGCAGTTCTTCTTGGAGCTCTTGTGTTCGTCGGTGAACCAGGGCGCTTTCTTACTGTCTGCTGGGCGGGGTCCTCAGTGGGGCGAGGTCGTCTGCGCAGTTGCTGATCCACTTCGTGAGGATGTTGGCGGCCTGGCTGGGGTTCGCGGAGCCGGCGGGGGGGTCTTGGCTCAGGGCTGCGGCGAGTTGGTCGGCTGTGATCTTGTTCCAGTTTCTGCGTGCGACCTGTTGCTGGTGGTGGTGGGTCGTGTTCTTTTTGAAGCTGAAGTGGACGCAGCTGTGGTCCGTCCAGTGGAGTCTGGTGGCGTGGCTGAAGGCGATGTGCTGGCTGGATGAGAAGACGGGGTCGAGTGTGTGTCCGGCGTAGTGGGTGGGGGAGGTCACCAGCTGCTTGAGACCGAGGTTGGCGAGGTTGTCCAGCAGGGTGGTGGTGTTGCGGTCGTTGGTGTTCTCCAGGTGAAAGTTGAGGTCCCCGAGGAGGATGTAGTCAGCGGAGGGGAGGGCGTGCGGGCTGATGAAGTCGGCGATGTCTTCGCTGAATTGTGTGCGTGGTCCCGGGGGTCTGTAGATGAGGGTGCCTCTGAGGGTGGTCTTGGGGTCGGTGTGGATCTGGAAGTGTAGGTGTTCGGCGGCTGTGAGGGTGTCGTCGGTGTTGGTCGTGATGCGGATGGTGTTCTTGTGGACGATGGCGATGCCTCCTCCGGTCTGGTTGACGCGGTCCCTCCGGGTGATCTTGTATCCGTCCGGGATGGCGATGGCGATGTCGGGCGCTGAGGAGGCGTTCATCCAGGTTTCCGTGAGTAAGGCGACGTCTGGGGATGTGGTGTCGATCAGGTTCCAGAGTTCGACGGCGTGTCTGTGGACGGAGCGGGTGTTGAGCAGGATGCACTTCAGGTGGTTGCTGCTGGTGCTCGATTTGGCGGGTGTTGGTGCAGTGCAGGTCCGGATGCTGGTGAACTTGCAGGAGTGGCAGCTGAAGGGTCCGTGGGTGCGTCTCGGTGTGGCTCAGTGGCATCCGGGGATCTGGACGGTGTTGAGTGCGTTGAGGTCGGTGGCGTCGTAAGTCCGGCGGGTGGGCTGGTGTCTGCGGGGGCCAGGGGGTCTGGTGCTGGGCGCGGTCCAGGCGCGGACGGGCGCAGACGGGCTTACCTTTGGAGCACCTTCGGCGCTCATTCGGTGCTCCTGCTGCGCGGTCGCTCAGGGCGCGTCATAAGTGAGGAGCCGGGAGGGCGGGTCAGCTGGGTGGCGGGAGCGGGGCGGCCAATGGGCAGGAGGGGGGCAGGGACGCCGGAGGGCAGTGGCGGGAAGGAGGACCGAGGGCGGCTCAGCGGCGGCTGGGTCGTCCGGTGGCTGGAGGGAGCTCACAGGTGGGGGAGGGCAGCAGAAGGGGGGAAGACGGGTACAAAAGGCAAGAGGGGAAAGGGGTACAAATGAAAAATACACAAGCGGAGGACAAGGGGAAACAAAAGGCACACAGCAGATTACAGAAGGCAAAAAGGGGAAACAAATGCAAAATACACCAGGCGAAAGACAAAGGGGAAACATAGGCACGCAGCAGATGGCAAACAGCGTCAAAAAGATGATGGCAGTAGCAGGAAGTGCACAGCAGTCAGCGGGCAGAGTACTGGCAGCAGCGGGCAGGAGCAGCGGTGTGTGGGGGCGACCTCGCCTGGAGCAGGCTCAGCGGTCGCTCCCTACCCCTGCGTTCGGTCCCCTTAAGTGAGGAGCCGGGAGGGCGGGTCAGCTGGGTGGCGGGAGCGGGGCGGCCAATGGGCAGGAGGGGGGCGGGGACGCCGGAGGGCAGTGGCGGGAAGGAGGACCGAGGGCGGCTCAGCGGCGGCTGGGTCGTCCGGCGGCTGGAGGGAGCTCACAGGTGGGGGAGGGCAGCAGAAGGGGGGAAGAGGGGTACAGAAGGCAAGAGGGGAAAGGGGAACAAATGCAAAATACACAAGCGGAGGACAAGGGGAAACAAAAGGCACACAGCAGATTACAGAAGGCAAAAAGGGGAAACAAATGCAAAATACACCAGGCGAAAGACAAAGGGGAAACAAAAGGCACGCAGCAGATGGCAAACAGCGGCAAAAAAACGATGGCAGTAGCAGGAAGTGCACAGCAGTCAGCAGTGCAGAGTACTGGCAGCAGCGGGCAGGAGCAGCGGTGTGTGGGGGCGACCTCGCCTGGAGCAGGCTCAGCGGTCGCTCCCTACCCCTGCGTTCGGTCCCCTTAAGTGAGGAGCCGGGAGGGCGGGTCAGCTGGGTGGCGGGAGCGGGGCGGCCAATGGGCAGGAGGGGGGCGGGGTCACCGGAGGGCAGTAGCGGGAAGGAAGACCGAGGGCGGCTCAGCGGCGGCTGGGTCGTCTGGCGGCTGGAGGGAGCTCACAGGTGGGGGAGGGCAGCAGAAGGGGGGAAGAGTGGTACAGAAGGCAAGAGGGGAAAGGGGAAGAAATGCAAAATACACAAGCGGAGGACAAGGGGAAACAAAAGGCACACAGCAGATTACAGAAGGCAAAAAGGGGAAACAAATGCAAAATACACCAGGCGAAAGACAAAGGGGAAACAAAAGGCACGCAGCAGATGGCAAACAGCGGCAAAAAAACGATGGCAGTAGCAGGAAGTGCACAGCAGTCAGCAGGGCAGAGTACTGGCAGCAGCGGGCAGGAGCAGCGGTGTGTGGGGGCGACCTCGTCTGGAGCAGGCTCACTCGGTGCCACTCCACTCTATGCTATTCTAAAACATTGACCACTCTACACCAGTATGCTGTACACCTGTCCACTCAAAACTATTCCACTATGTGCTATTCCCCTCTATGCCAATCCACTGTACGCTATTTCACTGTATGGCACTCAACTGTACGCCACTCCAGTTTACAACACTCCACTCCATCCTACCCCACTCCACTCTACACTATTGTATTGTACACCACTCCAGTCTATGCCACTAGACTCTATGCAATTCCACTGTATGCCTCTCCAGTGTATGCCCCTGGAGTGTACGTCACTATACTGTTCGGTATTACACTGTAACACCACTACACTATACATCACTCCATTCTATGCCACTCCACTCTACGGCACTCCACGCCACCCTACCAGCCGCAGCCACTGCTGGTACAAGAGGTGGGGCCAGGTGAGGGGGGATTTCGAGAGATGACCACAAGGGAAAATTGCATAAATCATACATTTTCCCATGTGGCCGTCTCTCAAAATCCCCCCTCACCTGGCCCCACTGCCCCACCGCTCTTACCTGCACCTGCTGCACCCTACTCTACACTATTCCAATATACACCACTCCACTCTATGCCATTCAATTGTAAGCCACTGCATTCTACAGAATTCCACTGCATGTCAATGCACTGTACCACACTCCACTCTATGCCATTCCACCCTAAAACATTCCACTGGAAGCTATTCCACCGTACACCACTCTACTCTATCACACTCCATTCTACTCCACTAAGACACAGTTCTCCAGTCTACTCTACAACACTCCTCTTAGTCACACTGCATTCAATGACACAAAACTTTTAAAATAAATTTTTATTAAAATAACAAAACATTAAAACTCAATGAAAAAATACTTTGTTATAGTTGGAAGTTGGAGAAAGCCTGGAGAATCTCACGCAGTATGACCGATAAAGATCGCTATGGCTCAGCCATGAGACTCTATCATAAAAACATCAGAGCTGCCCGTAAATCCCACATTGTCTTCCAACTGTCGGAGGCTGGCAACGACCCTAAACTACTGTACCAGGTTCTTTGCACATTTACCAAGCCCGTTGCCTGTGACAGTCCTGAAATGCTGACCCAAAAACTGTGTGAGGATACCGCTGGGTTTTTTGCCAATAAAATCGATTCCATTTATCGTAACATCTCCCAGATAAGCCCACCTATTGAGGAGACGGTCCCCTCTTCTAGCCCCCAGCCCGGAACAGTCGGTGCTGTTTCCGCTGTGCTGTCCTCTATTCCCGAGATTAGCTTGGACCAAGTCAACTCCCTGATCGGGACTATTAAATCAGGCAGCCCAGTGGACCCTGTTCCTGCCCGTGTCATGCACCTCATTGGGAGTGTCCTCAGTCCTTCCATTCAGACGGTGATCAATCGCTCCCTCTCTGAGGGACTGGTCCCCCGGGAGTGGAAGGAGGCCATGGTCAAGCCTATCAGGAAAAACACCTCCATCCCCTGGTCTGATATGACTAATCTGAGGCCTATCTCCCTCTTGCCGTTCATCAGCAAATTGATGGAGAAGCATGTGAATCACCATCTTTCCAGCTTTATTGAGCAGGCCGGCTGTCTGGACCACTCTCAGTCGGGGTTCAGGCCCAGGTATAGCACCGAGACGGCTCTCCTCTCCGTCACGGATGCTATACGCTTGTCCCTGGACAGAGGGATGTCAGTGGTGTTGGTGCTGCTGGACTTGTCCGCAGCTTTCGACACCATATCCCACGCAATTCTCCTTACCAGATTAAAGGAGATTGGTATTGATAGAGCCGCCTTGGCGTGGTTCACCAGCTTTCTCTCTGAACGTACCCAGAAGGTGAATATGGGTTCCTTCAGCTCCCCCTCGGCCAGCATTACCAGAGGAGTCCCGCAGGGCTCCTGTCTCAGCCCTACGTTGTTTAACGTATATGTCTCCTCTTTGGCTAACATTGTGAGGTCTTTCGGGTTTATGCCTGTCTCCTACGCTGACGATACGCAGCTGCTGTTCACTTTTAAAGACTTTACCCCGGAGATAAGACAAGCTTTCTCCAACGGCATGACTGCGATCGCCAGCTGGATGGCCCAGAACTTTCTCCAGTGTAATGTGGGAAAGTCTGAGGTCATGCTATTCGGAGGGGCAAAAACCCTGTGGACCCCTGACTGGTGGCCCTCCAGTTTGGGTCAGGCCCCATCCCCTAAACAGGTGGTGAAAAATCTGGGGGTCCGTCTAGATCATGATCTCACCCTTGCTCATCATGCCAGCACCACGGCGGGTTCCTGCTTTCACATTATTAGCCTCCTTCGGAAGGTGTTCCCCCTTCTACCAGACCATACAAGAAAGACCTTGGTCCAGGCCCTCGTTTTGAGCCGCCTGGACTATTGCAATGGCCTATTCTTAGCAGCCAACGAAGGAGTGCTTAATAAACTCCAGGTGGTTCAAAACACTGCGGCCCGCCTGGTGACCAATGCCCCCCCTAGAACCCCATCCTTGCCCCTCCTCAAGGCCCTCCATTGGCTTCCCATCCGGAAACGGGTGGAATTCAAGATTTGCTGTGTGGTGCACAAGAGCCTTCATAACCTCAGTCCACATTATCTGGCCGAGAAATTTGTATACCACCGCCCTTCCCGCACTCTTAGGTCTAGCAATCAGCTATTACTTCAGGTTCCTAGACATAACAAGACCAGACAGGGAGGTCGCTCCCTCTCCATCATGGGCCCACGTCTGTGGAACAGTCTTCCTCTTTCCCTCAGAGATTGCCCCAGCCATCTAGCCTTCAGGAAACACCTTAAGACTACCCTGTTCTAGTTGGAGCGCTGCCCTACCTGTTTCTTCACAGCACCGCGCGGAGATACACCTTCGGGTGTGTTGCCGGCGCGTTACAAGCCCATAAATAAATAAATAAATAAATAGTTAAGAACACTTTATTTTTCTAAACAAACCAAACCGTAACTACACAAAGATTACAAATCTATAGTTGTGTCTTAAATTCTCTACCACACTGTACAACACAGTGTTGTCAACTCATTCGCCACACTAAATTAACTATCACATGCACCTTTATGATGCACTGCATATACCCTTTCATATTACATCACTATTACAATGTGTATTAATATCATTATAACAACACTTATGAAATCTCAAATACATAATTTGTGAGAACACAGTGCATTGTAGAGTGTTGAGTTATAGTTAATGTAGTGTGGTGAATGAGTTAACAACACTGTGTATGGAGGTGCATGACTTTTAGTAATTTGAAGGTGGTGCATAAATGATAAATTTAAGTTATAAGTATAACTTTAGAATTTCTAATGTTTGTTCAGTTTAAGGTGGGTTTGTATAGAAAGAGTAAATTTTAAATAAAATTCATAACTATAACTTTAGACTATCTAATGTATGTGTAGTTTAATTTGGGTTTGCATAGAGGGAATAAATAAAGCTTTCTTAACTATAATGAAGCCATCATCAAATATTTTTTTTTCGGTTACTTAAAACAATGAAAGATACAATCATTCGAAAAGTAAAATACGAAATGATTTATAAAATGTTTTCTCAATTATATTAGCGTGATACTGACTGTAGTTCATAGTAGAAACTTTTCCCAAAAGTGCAATCAAATAGATGTCAATTATGAAAAGCTTCAAAAAAATTTAAAAACCATAGCACAGCTACCATTAGTATGAAATAAATCTCTATTTTAATTGTAACTATAGGGCGTATTACAAGTCTGTAGGTCCACGGACTGCCAGACTCACGGGGGCATGGCGATGGCAGTCTTCTGACTGCCCTATTAGGACCAGGGTGGTTGGGCTGGCCTGGGACCACCACAACCGCCAGGGATCGGAGATCCTTGTCATTAGCGCTGCGGTCTTGAGGCCGCAATATGCTTGGTGGGACTGCGGTGGCCCCGCCAAGCACATTACGATTTTCCTCACCACCACACTTTTCATGGCAGTGCGACCACCATGAAAAGTGTGGCGGTGAGGAAACCAAGGGGGCCCTACAAGCCTCTTTGCCATGAGGTGCATGCAGGGGGGCACATGGTGTGCCCCCCGTCTGCATGCACTCCTTGTTCCTGCATGGAACAAAATGCATAACGTTGTGCATTTCGGTCTGTGCAGGAACATGCTTTGATGTTCCCATTGCAGTGCCTATTTTAAAGGCATCGCCATGAGAACGCCAAAGAACTGCCCACCAGCAAACGTCATAACATGGCCCTATGACTCTTGTTGGAGTCTAAGTCTCACTGCTCCTTCTAAAAATCAATCCACATTAAAACATATAACTTCATTCGGCAGCATTTGATAACAAGTTAGTGCAGGTCTGATTTGTATGAATTGTTGCCCTCTCAGCAGAGGCAGAATATACTGTCTTTTGGAGAGATCTATAGTGTTCACAGAACATGACAAAGTGCATAGTGTCTTGGTGAGAATATAAATCACAACTGCAAGGGCCTAATTGATCAGCTTTGATCCAACCCAGAGGCTCTGCCTGGAGCCAATGCAATACATTTTATCTAAATCGTGTTAATAAGAAATGATGATGTGGGTTTGTAATCACAGTAAGATAGGGTTCAATGCTCATACATGAATACAGGGATACATATGCTTCAACAGAAGATTTACTCATCTCGCTCTTCTCTCTCTTTACTTGTGCTACAGATGTATATTCTCTCTTTACCCACCATAGATCCCCACTGAAAATACTTTCTGGCGACCTTTATAAGTCAGGACTTTCTAGCTTAATAAATGAGGATTTAATGTAACTAAGCCATGGGATACTGCTAGCCCTCTCAAGTTTTATACAATCTACCAACATGGGCAGATTCAATCCCAACTCTTTATTTAACCATATCAAGATCCATTTAAGCAAGGGACGCAATGTTAACAAATCTGAGATGCATCTCAACCTTAATTCTTTGTGCAGCACATAGCAAGTTATAGATTGGGACATCAAAAAATTATTTCATCTATTTATAGATCTGTGGCCTCCTTGTAACCCTTGATAACACCGATATAACTCACCATGGAGATACATTTTATCAAGGTCTTTATGGGCTTCGCTCCCAGGTGGAAGGCGAAATCAAACACAGCGGCATCTACTCTGGTCATAGCATTTCTTTTGGCTCTCACCGGCGGGGCCTAAGAGCCTTTCTCACCAAATAAGATGCCAAGATACGAAAATCCCTTTACTCTGGTGATATCAAAATCTGGTGGTCAGATTCAAACTATTCATAAAACTGAAAAAGGACTTTAGAAGTTGCTGTAGTCCCACAATGGTTCTTGCTATCAACAACCCATTTTCAGCTTAATGAAGGGTTGATATAAAATGTGACCCTGCCTGTGGAATATCTTTTCAAGCATCACACAGTGTGTAGCCGTATTATGTATATTGTGCGTTTTCATTCTTTGTGCCGGGCGCACCTTTTTAAAAGGTGCGCCAAGTGCAGACAAGGATAATGTGCCCTATTATCGGGACTGTGCTGCTCCCAGGGCAGTCGCTTACTCGCCCTGGCCCGAAAACACTTTTTCCCCATGATATTATAAAGGGGATATTGTATTTTTCTAAAATGACTACAGGCGGAACTGTTGAAGAGATTTACACCAAATTTGGCAGAAAGCAGGCTACTGGTCTTGAAAGAACCCTATTTGTAATTTTGAATAAATCTGTTCAGTAGGTTTGGAGTTATTAAAGAAATAAAATGTTGTATATCTAGGGATGCGAATCCTTCACGGATCTGCCCATGTGGGATTCGCGGGCACCCGGAGGGGCATAAATTGCTGCCGCGGGCCCTGCTCCTAGGGAAGCTCACTTGTTCTAAACTCGTCAGGGGAGAAGACTGCAAGACCCAGACTCTCCCGTCCTGCTAATGCTTCACTGCTGTGCCGGGAGGCATGTAAATTGCTGCCGCAGGCCATTCCTGGGCCAAGGGTGGGCCCGTCCTGCACCCATCATCACCCGAAAGTGACTAGACTGGGCTCCCCCTCTTACTTTTGGACTCTGGACCCTGGAGACAGTGAGTGGGTGCTCTACTATTGTATATTACTCGACTTTGTGGCCATTCAGCATGTTGGGAGTAGCACTTCTCTGAATTTCTATGGTAATCTGACTTTTTGAGTATGGGAAGAAAAAGGCAGAAACCTCCAATGGGACTGAAAAAAGACAGCGAGCCAGCAAAACTATACTGACGTTCTTAAACCAAGCCATGGGGGGGCTCTTGGATGAGATTACTAGTGCTGAAATAGAGCTTGAGGTCTACCATCGTGCCTTAACACAAGATATAGATGTTCAAAGTGAGGGGGTTGCAGATTCTGTTAATATTACTATTAGTGCATTTCCTACGCCTCCCTTCACCACTCAAGTTCCTTTGACTAGCCTCCCCAGCACCCAGGCTTTACAGCCTATTGTCAGTGATGCTACATTGAAATGTTTTGATATCTTTTGTAAAACGGGTGCTTGACGCAAAACATCTATACCCGGACAGCCCCATCCTGCCAAAACAACTAGGAAGGCTACAACAGGCTTTAGGAGGATTCCTGCGACATCTGTACCTGATATAGTTACAGCTCCTGGGCAGGATACAACAGAGGGCTCCCTTGTGGCACTTCTGAAAAACTAGGAAACTAAGATCCTGGCAGCTTTAAATGCCTTTGGTTCTCAGATAACTGCGCTAGAGCAAATAATAGGATCTTTAAAAGGGTCTGTGGCTAATTTACATTCAAGCTTTAGCAGCCCGCCCAATCATTTCTCTAGAATCATGTCGAACACAGGCCCCAGAACCCCTTTAAGTGAAGTTGTTGGCAACCTAGGAGCTGGAGCATCCTCCCAGGCTCAGGTTCCATCTAGAGCGCCTTTACACTCGCCCTCGAGCGCCTGTATTAATCACCAAACGGCTCCTTCTTGCATAGCTGGGTTATAATGCTGGTAGCACAGTTTTGGTTCCAGCCCAATTGCTTATTCAAAGGAATCGTCCCAGCTTAGGATCGCCTGCTCTTAGCATACCCCAAAATGCCCCTCTTGTGGACAACCCTCTAATATCACCATCCAATTGCCCCCAGCGGCAATCCCTTATATTATTGTATTGGTGGGGGTACCTCCCTTGAGGAAGGATGAACATGAAAACTACGCCCAACTTAAGAATAAAGTTGTCTATTGGCTGGCAACCAGGGTGAATGCTTATCAGCCTCCTACTCAGATTTTGGCAGAAGAAATCATAATGGCCTGAAGGGTGGGTTGGATAAGCCCGTCCCATAAAACATCTCCAGGTGACTGTATAATAGTGAACTTTAATAATTTCTCACAAGCTAGCTCAATTTTTCGAGCACTGTGGGAAACAGGTGCATCAATGGACCGCATTTCTATTCTCCCTTTGGGGCTTTTTTACCCGCCACCTAATGCTGAAGTTCCGGTCAGGAGAGCCTGGCACTTGATTCAGAAAAAGGCATGCCGTGAGCCAACCAATCCCCCTGCCTTTATTGATACCACCACTCTTCAACTAAGTAATCGGTTTTTTTTTTACCCCTGAGGGAGCTGGAAGACCCTGATTGACTGTGCCCTACTTTTAGTGTTGACATTTCAAACTTGACACCTGAGACCTCTAGTCAAGACGCCATCGGGGTTCTCAGTTGGAATATAGCTGGGGTCCAGAGCAAGCTTTCAGATGCTGGATGAATGAGCATATTGAAGAACTTTGATTTCATCCGTCTACAGGAAACATGGGACACAGAGAGATGCTTACTTTTAGATGGTTTCTCCTCGTATTCAGTTCCAGCAACCTGTTTCACCAGTGTGAGCGCTGTAGGCGGCCTTACGACCCTAGTAAAGTTAGTTCATAACTGTAAAGTAGAGGTCCTGAAGTCTAACTTAAAGACCCTTTTGGGCACCCTTTTATCATTTCCTAATAAATGCAGATTGCTTCTTATTAATTTGTATAACAGTTACAGTGAATAACGAGCCAGATGCTGTTGCCAGTATTAAAGCATTTTTTGATGATTTTTATAAAACAGAACCCCTTTTTACAGTAATCATGGTAGTCGGGGACTTTAATTTACATCCCTTTTACTCCTGCACAATGTATAGAGATCCAGATTCTGAGCATCCATCTGATAACCAGGCGCATTTTAAGCACTCTCACCAAGGTGATGTCACTAATAGTTTAATTAGTGAGTTTAATCTAATTAATTTAATGGTTATTAATCAGGAGAACTTGAGTGAGAGAATACCTACATTTGAGGGGGAGGCACTGCACTGTTATTGAATATATCCTTGTTTCCTGCTGTTTCTTTTCTGCACTCTTAGAATTTCAGGTCTTCAGACACAACTTGAGCGGCCATAACCCCCAACAGCCTTATTTCATTGGGACAAAAAATGCGCTGTATTAGAACCCCGATATAAGGAGCTCATCACCTTGACTAATGGGGCCCGAAGGGTGAGGTGGGCTTCCATTGTTCCCTCAGTTTTGGGCCAAAATCTGATTCTCACACGCCAAGTTGATTTTTACTCTTGTTTGTCTGAAGATGATTCACCCCAGACTATTCTGAAGTCAGTTCTTAACATTCATAGTTTTATGAAATCTGCACTCTGTAAAATCGCTACATCCCCCATAACATATGCAGAAAGATGGTTTGACGGTCGGTGTTCTAAAATCCATAAGGACCTTTGGAAACTTCTGCATGCAAGGCCCCGCTGTCAAGAGAAGGCGAAAAGGGCCAGGACTGCTTTCAGAATGGCCTGTAAGGACTGCAAATCCCAGCTTAAAGAGGAGTCTTGGGACAAGTTATTAACTACCAGTCGGCAGCGTGATAATTCCGCTTTTTGGCAATGACCACCTCTCTAACCAGGCCTGTACTATTTCATTCCAGGCCTGGGTTGATCACTTTAAGGCCATCTATATTCTAGATGAGGAGCCTGAGGCACTGAAGGATTTGAGGACTAACCAGCATATTGTTTTTAATCTATTTGAGGTTAGAGCTGCCATCTCTCAGTTACCATCAACTAAATCTACAGGGCCAGATGGGGTACCAGGGGACATTTATAAAACCTGTATAGATTTGTTGGCCCCTTTGTTGACATTACATCTGAACTCTGCAGTCACTGGACCTCTCCCACTAACCTGGTCTCAATCAATAATAGACCCTGTTTTTAAAAAGGGCAACAGGTCAGACCCCGCCTTTTTCAGGCCTATCTCCCTGATAGACTCAGAGGTGAAAATCATTGGTCAGATTTTATTAAATCGCCTCTTGGATTGGGCTGAGGAAAGAGGCTTCTTATCTGACCTACAGTGCGGGTTCTGTTCCGATCGGGGTACTATAGAGCAAACTTTGAATCCCTATTTGTTAATTTGTAAATACACCAAGGCCAAGAAGGGGGCATCCAACTGGCCTTCATGGACCTCAGCTCTGCCTTAAACTGTGGCCCATGATGGCTCAGATGGATGTCGATTTGGTTTTAATTAACTTTTTGTATGACCTGCACAAAGATCTTTCAGCTAGTGTTAGGTTTGGCCCTCATGGGAATGCACGGAGCACTTTAAATTACGGCGGGGGTTCGGCAAGGTTGTATTTTAGAACCTTTTTTATTTTCTTTTATAATAATCAAATAGAGCAAGCCTTGAGAGTCCCGTTGGGATGTCCCTAAAGTGGGAGACCATTTTATACCAACACTGCTTTATGCAGACGATACAGTCTTGATTGCCTAGACAGCTAAAGGCCTACAAAAACTTCTTAATCTTTTTATCAGTTTTATGAATAGCCTTGACTTGAGGACAAACTTTTCATGAAGTTTGGTCCACCCAGTACGAAAACAATGAAATACGTAACAGATGACCCTCACATTACCCAGGTAGACATGTTTAGATATTTGGGGGTCCAATTGGACTCTCAGCTTGATTGGCATTCACTTATATGCCAGAATGTTTTGTCTTTTAATAGAGTGATATTCAGTATAGGAGATTTTTCCTGTCAGATCGAGCGCACTCATATACAATCGGTCCTCGAAATCTATAGGGCAAAGTGCATCCCATTAGTGAGCTATGGCAGTGGAATATGGGGATATGACCAGGTTGCCTCAATCCAAGTAGCAGAATTTTTTTTAAGGGGCCTTCTGGGAGTTCCACAAAGTGTACCTCATGAAATTGTTCATGAAGAACTGGGCTTATATTACGTTATTGACCAGCTCCGTCTCTGACCTCTAAAACTCTGGTATTTTATCTGGTTAAAAGAGGAACTTGGTTTTAGCATATTGATCTTGCAGGATTGCTTAAAATTGGATAAATGTACCCTGATTCCGTGGCTGGCCATGTTGCGCATAATATGTGGACTTTATGGAGGCCCGACCTGTATGACAATCCTTCTAATATAACTCGCTCTGACTGCAAGTGGGTTGAAACTGCCTTTAGGGACAAGTTGTCAGCATATCGTGAAGATTCTGCACTAATGAAACCCTGATGCGACATGCGATCCTAGTGAAAACTGTCATCAATATAGAACCCTATTTGATCTGAAACATGTCACGTCACCAACGCCATCTGTTGATTTATTTTAGGTTGAACTTATTTCCCCATCTACTTCCTTTTAATCATGGTTGTTTTACAAATTTGGGCATCCCCTCTGTAAGTGTGACAACTGCATGTTGTTATGATCTGCCCAAAATATAATGATTTGCAACACAAAATGTTATGCCCAATTTTAAAACAACTGACTTTTACTCGTTAGGCCTGCTTTATTGTACATACAGCTGCATAATTCTCCCACAGTTTGCTTTTTTCTTGTACTCTTTCTCATTGGGGTTTTAAAATATGCATGAGTATGTCGATGATAATTTGTGTACTAGTTTAAACGTTTTGACTTTTATGATTTTATTTTTTAAATCAAATAAGGATTGCGAAAGAAAATATACCTGTGAGGGATTCGCGGGTATCTGTGGGGGAGCAGTGGAAAAAGAAAGGCCATGATTGGCTGGCTGCAACCAGAAAGGAAAGTCACGGCTGTCTTTTTGTTTCTCGGTCAGACTAGGGGGGAGAAAAGTAAAAAATAACATAAGGGGTCAGGATGGAGGTATCCTGGCCTGACAGGACACATGGAGGGGTCCTTTGGGGACCCCTCATGGGCAAGAAATTGCCACAAAGTTTGTTTGGGCCCAATTTGAAGATCTCCATATCCACTGTGGATCCCACTGGTTCCCGCGAATCGCCCATGGGTACCCGCAGGATCCACAGATCCGAATCCCAATAAAAAATAGACCTTCACACACCATACACCCGCCACACATGGCCAAAGGCCATGCACATTGTGAGGTGCATTGCTGGGGTTGGTGGCTACTTTGCCTGTGCACGGTAGTGGTTGTATTAAAGTACTCAAATTATATATTACAATGTATGGTAATTATATATTACTTCACGTTAAAACAAACCATAGAAATTCAGTGAAAAAAACAAAGGTTACATGGACGTTATAGTTAGGTTCACGTTTTGACATCAGTGAAGTCACTGACCATGTCATGAGTGATGTACTATGTGAAGTCATAAGCAGTGCATTGCAGGGGTCCTGCTTTAAGCTAAAAACGGGTCTGACACATGCTTGAGTATTTCTACATATATGGATTATGTGTTTCTGAGACATGATTCGACCTATTGTGGGTATTGTCTACAGCAAGCTGTTAGAAATGAAGGACTCTTTGAAACTGCTGGAAAGGAATTTAAGCATATTTGAGGACTACATTGTGTTACTACAGGTAAAAATGGAGGTACTATAATATCAGTAGCCTTAAGTTTCATGAGCAAAGCCTCTTTACCACTAACAAAAAGTTCCCTTTTGCTTCTGCTACAGCAACTTCTATGTGGTACTACGAGGTATGTTTTTCATACATGGACTGAGAACAATTTAGAAATCATTTGGCCTAACAGGGATGATGTTTACAAAATTATATGCAAAAATTAAGACCGCTTCATAACTGTTAGACATTTTGTACCAGGTTTAATAATATCAGAAACAATTTTACCATATAGTTGTTTTCATTAAGGTAGTAAGCTATCAGCAAGAACCCAGTATTAAAAAACTTGTATTGAGTGCAGTGGACAGTATGACATAGTTATAATGGTCTACTGTGCACATTTGTTTTACAATCCATTGAGTGTTTTTTCCACTGTTTCATTTTGGCGTAGGCTTGGCATTGTGAGCTGTGACTCTCTAATGAAACTGCCAGAGAAAAGTGAGGTTTAAAACATGTTGGCAGACGTATTATTCTGTATCCCAGTCCATATAAGTCTCTGCAAAGGTGCACTTCAAAAAGGCCATAGAAAGTGAGTCGCTGCTTTAAACTGAAAGCGTACTCTGTCAAGTTTGAATGTCTGACTGCTATCATGTCTCAGGTATGTCTGTAGTTTTATCTGTAGACTCATGCAATCACCCAAGCATTACCCATGCACTCATCCAATCACCCATGCACTACCCTTGCACTCATCCAGTGTCCCAGGCACTAGCCATGCACCCATGCACTACTTATGCACTCATGCAATCACTCTGGTAGTATTCATACACTCATCCAATCACTCATGCAGCACCTATGTAGTCATCCATCTACGCATTCATTCACTCAGGCAGTCCTTATACCCTCATCAACCCACTGATACACAACTTGTACACTTATTCAATCACCCAGGCACTGGTTAAACACTCTTACAATCAAATACTGATTAATTCATTACTAACATATTCATACAACACATATAACACTTTGTCTATCTTAAACCAAATAGGCGGTTTTAAAAAGAACCTTTTTTTGTGTGTTTTTTAACTTTTTAATTTATTTTTTGGGTGTTTTTATTTTAAATGTTATTTTTAAAACAACTTAACATGCTGCTTTCATGCAGCGAAAACATTTCGTAAAAGCAATGTTGGTGAAAAAAAACTCTGTAGTTTCTCACAATTGCGATAATTGCTGTGATTGACTGCTCCCCAACACATGTTATCGTTTGACGCTTCAAGCAGTGTTGTCCCAATCCAGCAATCTCTGGCACTGATATTGGAGTCTTGGATGTTAAAACAGAACCCAAAGATGTGCTGGGTCCAGCATTTTCTCCGTCCTCATGTTGTTCTGTTAGTTCTATTTGTCACTGCTCTCTTGCAAGACGATTCGGATGCATTGTTTGAAGATACTTCATTGTGGACGACATTCCACAAGATTATTCTCAGAGCCCCAAGTTAGCACCTTTTTGCACAAAGTGCATGTTACTTTACGTGCGTTTACTTTTTTCTCTCCCTCTGGAATAGAAAAAAAGGTTCACACTAAGCTCTCTTTCCTCTTCTTCACTGGTTCCTCCTGCTCCTCCACATCTTCAACCTCATCTACAGATGGAATTGCAGATGCCATTTTTGGTAAAGATGAAAAACACCCTAAAAAATAAATGTTGGAGCAAGAGAAAACACAAAAGGTATTTATCCAAAAGAAGCTTCAGAAAGAAAGAACTAATTGGGTCGGGCCCCCCAAGTAGTAAAATAGAAAGCACTTTAACCAATAGAATCCTTTCTTTCGAAGTCACATGGGGTTCGCCTACCAGCCACGTATTCACCACGCTCCGGATGCGACTCCATAAAATATATTTAACCATTATTATATATGCATTCCAATTACAAATATAGTAGTTTTGCAAATATGAAAGTAAATCTCTTGGTATAATCTATAACATAAAATTATATGTATAAGTTTTTTAGAACTACATAATTTACCCTGGAGTCCTAAACCTGTCGCGCATTTGGAAATACATGTGCGAGGGTAAACGGAACTGTTGTGGCTCCCGTAAATTTATCACACCAGCTCAAATATTCAAAATATTTATATTGATGTCAGTTTTATAACTCTTACTTTAAAACACACACGAGTATTTTAAAATTTAAATACTATATATCATGTATTTTAATTGTAAAAAAAAAAAAAGCCATGTGGAAGTCACGCATCCATCACGCACCCTCTACGGACATGAAAACATGGCAGTACACTGCCTGGATTCTCCCACCCACCGTGACAGGTACGTGACCAGTACGCGACCAGTACGGGACTCCTACAGTTTCTTTTAAAAAATACATAAATAAGTAAATATATATAATAGAAAGGTTGAAGCAATTAACTTTCCTTTAAAAATGTAAAACAAATTGAACAATACATACTGTTTCTTCTACACAGCACAATTCTTCTGAGGGGGTTCAAGGCGCAGCACCATTTCTCTACCACTCTGCAAATGTGAGTACTAGTTAAAGTTTTTTTCAAAATTCACTGAAAAAAACATAGGTTACAGGGATGTTATAGTTAGCAAATACAATTGAAAAAAAACCTTGGCAATTCACTAAAAAAACAAAGTTTACAGGGACTTATAGTTAGCAAATACAATTTAAAAAAACCTATAAAAATTCATTACAAAAATCAAAGGTTAAAGGGACGTGATAGTTAGCAAATACATTTTTTTTTAAACTTAGAAATTCACTGAAAAAAGCAAAGGTTACAAGGACATTATAGTTAGCATATAGAATTAAAAAAACCTTAGCAATTCACACAAAAAAACAAAGGTTACAGGGACGTTATATTTAGGGTCAGATTTTACTCATACAAAACCAGAGAAATTCAGCCATTATAGTTACCTGTATTGACTATAACTCACGCCCCCGCAATGCACTGCTTATGGCCTCCCATATTACATCACTCATGACATGGTCAATGACATCACTGATGACATTCCTGATGACATCTCAAATGACATAGAGTGAGGATAAGTTATAGTTATGAAAACTATATTAATTAGTTTTATACAAAAATAACTTACCGTACACAAACATTAAAAACTGTAAAGATAAGGTTATAATTTCACCTCACCCAAAAGTTATAATTACTTGTGAACATGTTACCCACACTACGTGAAGTATAACTCGCCCTGCTTTCATGCACAGTGTTCTCATAAATAATGCCATTTGGGATGTCATGAGTGTTGCTCTGAATGCTATGATTTACCGTTGTATAAATGATGTAATATGAAGGTATAAGCTGTGCAATAGGAAGGCGCAAATTATAGTTCACGTAGTCTGGCTAGCAAGTCCACAACACTGTGTACAGAGGTGCGTGAGTCATAGTAAGTTTTAGGTGGGGCTCAAACTATAACTTTAAGTTCTAATTATAACTTTAGGATTTCTAATGTTTATGTAGTTTAAGCTGATCTTACATTTATACACACAATGCAATCCCAGCGACAGGGATTGTCAATTAGTGAATTGTAGGACTTGAGGTCATTGGACTAATTCCTATGGGTACTTGCCCTGCGAATCCTACATTTTAGCTGTGGCGAGGGGCATCAATTGCCCATAAGATCATCAGTGAAACAACACAGTAAAAAAAAATGTGGTATGAGAGAGCTGTGGGAATTCAGCCATGCAGCTGGTATTTGAATAATGAGCACTCTGATATTGTCTTTATGTACGGGAAGAGGAACTATTTGTCATGTGAGATGGCATAACTTACCAGCAATGTAATGTGGGCGCTATCATTGTATGTAAAGCCACCTCTCTTTCTGTTTATTGTGAACTCTCCAATAGGAGTACACTATTCAAATTTTAAAAGATAGTTGACAATGTGTAATCTCATTTGCAGCGAGTATTGAGGAAGGCAAAATGCCAAAACGCGGCTACTTGCAAACAATTTTGATCCCAAGAGTGCTCCACATTGTCTTTTTGGACATTTCTCGGCATATATATATATCGTGAGCCCACCCTCACGAAGCGGAGGAAGCACTCATCCTGAGTTTGGCAATCCTGGGTAGAACTACCTGTAGGAAGATATAGTAAGGACCCAGTTTCAATAGGAAGAGCATTTTTGTTTTGCTAATACCTCTGGCGCCCTTTGACGAATCTTCACAGAATGTTCAAAACTAGTTTGCCACTCATTTCAGCTGCTGCTTGGACAGTGTTGGGGTGATTCATCAAGTAGGGGCAGAGAAAAGGGGGCATCCCACAACACATTTTTTCCATACAATTTCCACCAGGGATTTTGAACACGACTACAGCCCGAACCACTGAACCGAATTACATCAAATTTTGCAGAAAGCTAGGTATTGGTCCAGAGAGATCTCTTGTTGTTATGAATTTGTTCCGTAGATTTGGAGTTATTAAAGAAAAAAGATTTATATTTATGTAGGGATGCGAATACTCATTGGATCCAACAAATCACAAAAAGAGATCTGATTGGCTGCCAGCACTTCAACTGCAAAGTATTGGCAGCCATCTTGGCACTCAGATGAGTCCCAAGAAAAAACATTAGAAAAAAGACAAGGGGCAGAGCAGAATACCCTGATCCCCTAGGTCCGGTGGTAGGGTCCCACTTGTTTTTTAAATGTTCTAGCAAATTAACTTAGGATCTGTGAGATTTTTTTTTTAAAAAAACAAGTACGGTCTCCCGTACATGTTTTTTTAATGCCCCTTGGGTGGGCCACGCCATGGGGGGATTATGCATGGTATAATTGAGGGAGATTGTGTGCGAGCCATCTAAAGCTGCAATTAGCACCAATGTTGGCCATAGTTAGTTAGCTGCACTTTGATGAAACAGCTTTTTCAAGCTAACTACACAAAAACAAACTGAAAAAATATATACCGGATAATGTGTCATATGGTAGTTTATTGTCATTTTGTGACTCTGGTGACATTTACAAACTACTTGACCTTTGGCCTAGCTTTTTATGATGACACCACAACTCCCCAAGACAACATTGAACCGTATTACATTTACCCTATTTTCCAATGAATGTTTGCTATTACCTTTCGTTGCCTTTGACATACCAGCATAAAATTCTGCACAGCTGGAGTGAGACTGGCTAAGATTTAGCATGCCAAGTTTTGTGCATATCCATGAAGAGGGAAACATTTTAAATAAGATGCATTTCAAATGTTAGTTCTCATAAGAGTTTTACTCTCACTACATCAAAACCTGTGGTATGGATGTACAGCACACTTGGCACGATATTAGAACTTTACTCAAGAAAGCATGCTCTTGTGTGTTTTGGTGTACTATCTATTCAGTAGCTTTGAGATATACCAGTTGAAAAATATATCAGTCTGGCATCAAGCAGTTAAGATTTAGGGATATTGTGGCTGGTAAACTGGCAAAATGGTATCTCAAGAGATCGGTCAATCGTATTTGAATTGACATGGAATATGGTTTGCTGATGAAGGGCGTAAAATATTTTTCGGCCATTTTGTAATTGACAAACTTTGCCAAACATATGAGTTTCACACGGTGAAAAAAATTTCACAGAGAAAAGAAATTAGACCAATGACCAGTTCTAGGAAAAAAAAGTTGATAGACCGGCACAAAGAAACATTGAAAGTTGCTCGAAATAAAATGAGAAACTGGCGTATTTCAGGGTTTGGGGTATTGATTTAGAAACGTAACGCCACTTTTACCATATTTTTCCAGGAAAATATATCTATGAGAATGTTAGAGAATTCGTACTCCCTGAACAATAACTTTGTTTTAACTGTGTCAGTAACGCAGACGTGTAGCTCCCTGCAGGACCGGCTGATGAAGCCTGACAGATCTGAAACCCACCTGTGGTTGCTTGTGTTTCTGTACGGAGGGTGCATGGTCTTGCAGTCCGCGCTGGGCTATTCATATTGGAGCATGAGGAATGCTGTTTCCATGTGGTTCCTCCCTTACCTGCAATGGTAGAGTGAGCAAATTAAAAAAAACAACAATATACTGTTATTTCTACTAGCTGAAGTTAAATCAAGCATCCCAGCAATCATTTTTTGATTATTTTTTTGGGACACTGCCCTCTGCTTGGCAGCATTGATACTCGGTTTCACAAGAAATTTGTGAAGCACATCCTGTTCTGTGCATTGCATATTTGAGCACTGAAACTACCGGTAAACCATTTTACTGAAAACACTTGTAAATCATTAACAGAATATAAATACTTCTGCCGCCCATTGTCTTTTGTAATTGTTCCAGGAAACTCGAGGACAGAATGCAACCTTAAAGTATTTGTGAAAGCACCTGGAGAATATAAATAATAGTTACCTGCTCCTTATAATTGCTTGCTTACTGCTGGAGGAAACGCAAGGTGAATTTATCAAATGGCATCTTTTAACCGAAGAAAGCAAACACAAGAAGATGATGGATGGAGCGATTCAATTTTTCAGATACTCAACCCTAGTCACAGATCTGGGTTGAATCCATCATCATTTTTTAGCTCACTCCGCCACCCCAGTTCAGACCCAGCTGTATGCAAATCAGTCTTGACCCTGTGCCTCATTGCAACAGTCCAGCCCGAACTGCCAAGACAGGTCTTCCCTGAACCGGTCCGCAGGCATGGGTAACACCCTTCCTCAGCCTGGCTAGCTTGAATCCTGTGGCAAAGTGAGCAAGGGACCCACATCTAGGCATTGTTGTTTTGGCATTTGTCACCCCGAGTGGAATGGGTATGCCCAGACGTGGGTCCCATGCTCTCCATGCCACTGTAGTCAAGCTATCCTGGCTGGATGAAACCCCGAAACCGGTTCTAGGTTGCTTGTTTCCAGTCCAGGGAGGACCTGGCCTGGCAGTTCTGGCTGGACTGTTCCCATTGGGCACAGGGTCAAGACTGATTTGCATATGGCTGGTTTCAAGCTGGAATGGCATGGTGAGCAAAACAAGATGGATTTAGGCCCAGATCTCTGTACTGGGGTGAATGTATGACACTGTTCTGCATTCTGTCCATCAATTGTTGTTTTTACATCTTTTAGCCGAAAGCATATGAACTAAAATATTCCGAAGTTGTATTTCACGGATCTCTGACATATTATCGACAGACACATTATCGAACTACACAAATATCGCATCAAATATATCGACATCAAAAATATCGACATTGTATACTTATTTAAAAAACTACACTAATATCGACACTACAATATCGTAATACAATTATATCGATCCCACAAAAATCGCACACATAAATATCGCAATACTAAATATCGACATGAGTAAATAAATATGACACATGTCACAAATATCGATAACCAAAATATAGACATCAATAATATCGTTTTTTTTAAATATATCGACAATTCTAATACTAATAAAACCAATACTTTAAACAACATAAAGACAATATTTTCCCAAAACATATATTTTCAAATGAGATTCTACTTAAACATAAACATAACATTTAGAGCGATCTCAATATTTAACAACATAATAAAAAAACACTGAAATAATTATCACATTGCCATTTCGAACACATTTTAAAAAAATTACTACACATTATAAACAATCTTTTTATATATAATGATTTAAAACTCTCCTCCTTTAAAACTAAATATACTCTTACTTAGCATTTTCCATAAAAGGAAACCAATTAACTAAAAAAAATTCAAACCATCCAATAGAAAGGCCACATACAGAAAACAACCAATAACATTCAAGAAACAATTTAAAACCACTATATAAACCAATTAAAACACGTCTTCTACTGTGCCTTAAACCAAAGCATTGAACGAAGAAGAAACTCTGCTAAACTGAAGAAACCTACATCCTACTACTATTCTAAAAACGTAAGTAAATATTCTTTTCTAACTAAACTGCCAAATTAAACTAAAACACTAATTTATCTTTACTCAAATAAATAACTAACTTATATATTCCATCTCTTTATGTTTCCACTACAGATATTACTCCAAACAGCTAAAGAATATATTCAAGATTGCCAGAAAAGACTCACTAAAAAGTAAGTATACTATCAAAATACTTTATAAAATATTAATTAAATCCTACTCAAACCCCAAAACATCCTAAACCCCTAAACAAATCCATGTTCTCTTTTTTAAGTTTTAAAAAACCTGTATAAATTAACACCTATAGTCTATACCACTGGGCATGAGGGAAGGCTCTGTTTGCTTAGGGAGAGGTTGGGCTACTGCATCTTATTTATTAGGGAGGAGGGGCACATAGTAAGAGGGGTAGGGGACGGGGGTACATTGACATGTGGTGGGGGGGGGGTAGAGAACTGGGTGGGAAGGTTGTTCCTTCTCCTGAATAATTGGTCTTGATGATAAATGTGTGGTACTTCCGGGACAGGTGAAGGCGGGGGAATGTTTTTTGAGTTGTTGATTAGTAAAACAATAAAATACGTTTCAACAAAAAAAATATAGTCTATACCAAACAGCAATACCACCCCACTTAAAAAACTAAACCAACCAAAACAATATATGTTCTTTTACTTTCAGAGACTACATCAACTAAACAGCATTTTGTCTACAAACAACATCTTCATTCAAATACAACCAAAAACACTTGGTAAGTATATATAAAAAAAATGATTTTTTGCAATTTTCATTTAAATATATAAAGTACTATTGCATATATTTTCATATACATTTTTTCCAGATTTCTAACACATCACGATGACAGAAGAAGCCCAATTTATAACTTCGCAGAAAGGAAAATTCCTATTGTGTTACATGGGTTACACATACACCCAAGAAAAGCAGACTGACCGAAAAGTGAACTGGAAGTGTTCTAAATATTATTCTAACAAATGCTACGGACGAGCAACAACAAGAGAAACAACTGTACTATATACAAGAGAGCATAACCATCCACCCAATCTCTCTGAAATAGAAGTCAGATCAACCCTTGAAAATATCAAAGAATTAAGCACTGGTTCACAAACTGCTACAAGTGTAATCCTAAAAGAACTATTACCTAGAGTGCCCAAAGAAGCAAGAGGCCAATTACCATCAATTGCTTCTATAAAAAGAACTATTGCTAGGACCAAAAAAGCAACCACGACAACTATACCATCCCCTAAAACTTTTCAAGAGATCATCATTCCACCAGAATTAACTATCACCCACAATAATGAACCTTTTATTTTTTTTGATAACAAAAGCACAGAAAAAAGAATCATAATGTTTGCTACTGCAAACAATATAACTAAACTGCAACAATGCCAAACATGGATGATGGATGGCACCTTTACAATATGCCCAAAACCATTCTACCAGCTTTACACTATACACGGTCAATATCACAACACTTCCATACCTTTAATTTATGCACTATTACCTAACAAACAAAACACAACATATAATGAAATGCTAGGAAAACTAAAACAAGAATCAAATGATTTTTACCCTCAAAGAATTATCATAGACTTTGAGCAAGCCATGATAAATTGCATTCTAAAATTGTACCCCCATACAGCTATCCAAGGATGTTACTTCCATCTAAACCAATGTATATGGAGACATTTACAAAAATCTTCACTAAGTGTAGAATATGCCACTAACATAAGTTTTGCACATCAAATAAAACTTCTAACAGCCCTAGCTTATGTACCAACCACAGATGTTGCAGAACATTACAATCTTTTATTAGAAAGTCCATTCTACAAACAAAATGAAGTAAAGTTATCTCCCCTCTTAGATTATTTTGAGGATACCTGGGTGGGGAGACTACACAGATCAGGCCATAGACGTCAGCCCAAGTTCCAAATACCTTGGTGGAATGTATATGTAAGTACACTCAACCAACAAGCCAAAACTAACAACGCCGTCGAGGGCTGGCATAATGCATTCCTAACTTCTACTGGGAGAACAACTCCAACACTACAAAAACTACTAATTGCCATACAAAAGGAACAAAGTTTCCAAGAATTAAGAATGCAACAATCTGTCCTACAATTAAAACCAAAACAATCTAGACAAACTACTCAAATGTATAATTACCTACAACAACAGGTACAGCTATACCCATCCACAAGAGGACTTGAGTACTTAAATATAATAGCTCAAACTCTCTTCTAAACCCTTTCCTAAATATTAACCCACAATTCTACTAAAACAACTATCACAACATAAATAAACCAGTTTATTATATCACATATTTAATTATGTTGTCTAAAATATATAAATCAATTATATGGACATATATTTAGACAACATAATTAAACAAACCAAGTACACAACAACAATATTAAATATATAAGGTTTGGCCACCAACAATGAAAAGATTTAAATGAACTTACCTGTGTAGTTGCTCCAATGGGATAATAACATTCCTTCCAAATAAATCCAGGTAGTTCAAAATCCATAGGTATCAAAAAAAAAATCCAATTAAAATGTAAAAATACAACTGTTTATCGAAAACAACGTCTACGCAAAAAAACGACTATCCATTAACCATAAAAATCCCGAAAAATATTAAAAAGGTAAATAACCGCTCCTGGAAACCCGAACAATAAAGGAAGTGTAAAATAAAGATTAGTAAACACAACTAATACACACTTCCTTTAAAAAAAATAAGGTGTTTGAAACCGACGAAAATATCTTCTCCGTAAAACCTACAAAAGAGAAACAAACATTCCCACCCACACACAAACACACATAAGGCACCTAAAAACATCACTACAAATGTTATTCAAACACTATAAAACTTTAACACACCGAAATAACAAAACACTAACAAAGCCACAAACACGGAACACAACGTAAATTATAAAACCGTATACAAACTATTACTAACACCCTAACTTCTAAAACATCAATCCATACACACTTATTACAACATTACTACATCCACAAAACACTTAAAACTATTTAATAATAAAGAAAATAACTCTTACCTTCTCAAACGCGAAACAGCTCCGGACCGCGACCTGGATTCGGCCAAAATAACCCAAAACAACAGCGAGCGGTTACAAAATAAAAGACCCAAACAAACATAACAACTTAAAAAATACCAATAAATGCCCTAACTATTTATTTAACATTACACATTACTTTAAAAATTAGTAAAACATTAGAATAAAATACTCAAAAAGAATACCTATTTTTTTTATCTATGTGAAAATTATTTAACGTATTAAAATAAATATAATAAATAAAATATTATTATTAATATATCAATAAAACTGTATATATTACCAAAATAAATTGATGAACATGATATAATTAATATATTGTATCTACAACATACCAAAAAAAATTAAAAAATACATATTCTAAAATGTAAACAATTTCAATATTAATTATGTAATATAAATATTAATAATTACAATATATTATTAATATATTTCAAAACATACAATTTCTTATAAATTCAAAAAAAGTCTAAAAAATTTGAGAGTACACAATATAAAATTATAAATATTAAACAGCTATAAAAATCAGATATATATTTTTTAAATTATTTTGTGTGTTCATATATTCATGTCCAAAATATACATTAAACAAATATGTATCCATTATAAAAAAATTATGACTATATTACAAATGTTAAATCTTTATTATTTTATTACATGTTTATTTCAATGATTTAATTATTAGAATATGCGTAATAAAAAACAATATTTTCTCTCTAATGAATATACATTCCAACAACTATAAAACAAATCTTATTTTCCTTTCTACTATTTTTTAAAAAAAATTGGAATTTGCATTCTGATATAACTTCTATCTTTTATCCAACCAAAACTAAAATCTACAGATTTTTTGTAAATTAAAACACATTAATTTAACTGTTCCTATTCAACTCTATATTTAATTCTAATATTTACTATTTACCAAACTTAATTAACATACTACTCCCACTACAGGCTGAACTTAATTAATTTACTATTCTCACTCCAACCTATATTTAATTAGAGTATGTGCTAGACACTGAACTGAATGAATTTACTATTCCCACTCCAGTCTATATTTAATTAAGATAAGTGCTGGACACTGAACTTAATTAATTTACTATTCTCACTCCAACCTATATTACATTAGAGTAGGTGCTGGACACTGAACTTAATTAATTAACTATTCCCACTCCAGTCTATATTTAATTAAGATAAGTGCTGGACACTGAACTTAATTAATTTACTATTCTCACTCCAACCTATATTTTATTAGAGTATGTGCTGGACACAGAACTTCATTAATTTACTACTCCCACTCCAATCTATATTTAATTAGGATAAGTGCTGGACACTGAAGTTAATTAATTTACTATTCTCACTCCAATCTATATTTAATTAGGGTAGATGCTGGACACTGAACTTAATGAATTTACTATTCCCACTCTAGTCTATATTTAATTAAGATAAGTGCTGTACACTGAACATAATTAATTTACTATTCTCACTCCAACCTATATTAAATTAGAGTTGGTGCTGGACACTGAACTTAATTAATTTACAATTCCCACTCCACTCTATATTTAATTAAGATAACTGCTGGACACTGAACTTAATTAATTTACTATTCTCACTCCAACCTATATTAAATGAGGGTAGGTGCTGGACACTGAACTGAATGAATTTACTATTCCCACTCCAGTCTATATTTAATTAAGATAAGTGCTGGACACTGAAATTAATTAATTTACTATTCTCACTCCAACCTATATTACATTAGAGTAGGTGCTGGACACAGAACTGAATGAATTTACTATTCCCACTCCAGTCTATATTTAATTAAGATAAGTGCTGGACACTGAACTTAATTAATTTACTATTCTCACTCCAACCTATATTACATTAGAGTAGGTGCTGGACACAGAACTTAATTAATTAACTATTCCCACTCCAGTCTATATTTAATTAAGATAAGTGCTGGACACTGAACTTAATTAATTTACTATTCTCACTCCAACCTATATTTTATTAGAGTATGTGCTGGACACAGAACTTCATTAATTTACTACTCCCACTCCAATCTATATTTAATTAGGATAAGTGCTGGACACTGAAGTTAATTAATTTACTATTCTCACTCCAATCTATATTTAATTAGGGTAGATGCTGGACACTGAACTTAATGAATTTACTATTCCCACTCTAGTCTATATTTAATTAAGATAAGTGCTGGACACTGAACTTAATTAATTTACTATTCTCACTCCAACCTATATTACATTAGAGTAGGTGCTGGACACAGAACTTAATTAATTAACTATTCCCACTCCAGTCTATATTTAATTAAGATAAGTGCTGGACACTGAACTTAATTAATTTACTATTCTCACTCCAACCTATATTTTATTAGAGTATGTGCTGGACACAGAACTGAATTAATTTACTATTCCCACTCCAATCTATATTTAATTAAGATAAGTGCTGGACACTGAACTTAATTAATTTACTATTCTCACTCCAAACTATATTAAATTACAGTAGGTGCTGAACAATGAACTTAATTAATTTACTATTCCCACTCCAGTCTATATTTAATTAAGATAAGTGCTGGACACTGAACTTAATTAATTTACTATTCTCACTCCAACCTATATTAAATTAGGGTAGGTGCTGGACACTGAACTAAAATAATTTGCTATTCCCACTCCAGTCTATATTAAATTAAGATAAGTGCTGGACACTGAACTTAATAAATTTACTATTCTCACTCCAACCTATATTTAATTAGAGTATGTGCTGGACACTGAACTGAATTAATTTACTATTCCCACTCCAGTCTATATTTAATTAAGATAAGTGCTGGACACTGAACTTAATTAATGTACTATTCTCACTCCAACCTATATTACATTAGAGTAGGTGCTGGACACTGAACTTAATTTATTTACTATTCCCACTCCAGTCTATATTTAATTAAGATAAGTGCTGGACACTGAACTTAATTAATTTACTATTCTCACTCCAACCTATATTTTATTACAGTATGTGCTGGACACTGAACTGAATTAATTTACTATTCCCACTCCAATCTATATTTAATTAAGATAAGTGCTGGACACTGAACTTAATTAATTTACTATTCTCACTCCAATCTATATTTAATTAGGGTAGATGCTGGACACTGAAGTTAATTAATTTATTATTCCCACTCTAGTCTATATTTAATTAAGATAAGTGCTGGACACTGAACATAATTAATTTACTATTCTCACTCCAACCTTTATTAAATTAGAGTAGGTGCTGGACACTGAACTTAATTAATTTACTATTCCCACTCCACCCTATATTTAATTAAGATAACTGCTGGACACTGAACTTAATTAATTTACTATTCTCACTCCAAACTATATTAAATTAGGGTAGGTGCTGGACACTGAACTAAATTAATTTACTATTCCCACTCCAGTCTATATTAAAATAAAATAAGTGCTGGACACTGAACTTAATTAATTTCCTATTCTCACTCCAACCTATATTTAATTATAGTATGTGCTGGACACTGAACTGAATTAATGTACTATTCCCACTCCAATCTATATTTAATTAAGATAAGTGCTGGACACTGAACTTAATTAATTTACTATTCTCACTCAAACTATATTAAATTACAGTAGGTGCTGGACAATGAACTTAATTAATTTACTATTCCCACTCCAGTTTATATTTAATTAAGAGAAGTGCTGGACACTGAACGTAATTAATTTACTATTCTGACGGAAATCTATGTTTAATTATGGGATTTGTAAAATTCTAAATTATATTTAAATTTTCTAAATAATTATTTTTTAAAATTAAAAAATATAGAAACATTTTAAATTAACTTCCCACCCTTATCCCCTATAACCCAACATTCCGCTCCTAAAAATATCTTTAAAATTCGAAATTTAATTTACAATTTCTAAATAATTTTAATAAAAAATTTACAAATATATAAACATTTTTAAAACACTTCCCACCCTTATCCCCTATGAACCAACATCCCGCTCCTACAATTATTTGTAAATTTCGAAATTAATTTACAATTTCTAAATAAATTTTTAAAAAATGTAAACAATATATAAACATTTTTAAAACACTTCCCACCCTTATCCCCTATAAACCAACATCCCTCTCCTAAAAATATTGTTAAAAATCGAAATTTAATTGACAATTTCTAAATATTTTAAATAAAAAATTAACAAATATATAAACTTTTTTTAAACACTTCCCACTCTTATCCCCTATAAACCAACATCCCGCTCCTAAAATTATTTGTAAAATTCTAAAATTAATTTACAATTTCTAAATAAATTTTTATAAAATTTGAACAATATATAAACATTTTTAAAACACTTCCCACCCTTATCCCCTATAAACCAACATCCCGCTACTAACATTTTTTGTAAAATTCTAAATTTAATTTACAATTTCTAAATAATTTTTTTTTTAAATTAACAAATATATAAACATTTTTAAAACACTTCCCACCCTTATCCCCTATAAACCAACATCCCGCTCCTAAAATTAAATATACATTTCATATTTTAAATAAAATTTACTAATTAAATTTTACAATATATTAAAAAAATAAATTAACTTTTTTAAAACACTCCCCACCCTTATCCCCTATAACCCAACATCCCGCCCCTAAAACAATATAAATATTTCTCATATTTTATACATTTTAACTATTTATACAAACAACTTCAAAATATTTACTAAACACACAATGACGATATTTTCACATGTCGATATTATTACTAACGATATTACTTACATCGACATATAAGTAAAAAATAAAATACGATATTTTTCACATCGATATTATCTATTTCGATATTTTGTACATTCGATATTTTTTACTCGATATTTATGTCCCTCGATATTAAAAAGTCGATATATAGACTGCTCACCGTATTTCACACCTAAAGTAATCTATAATGAAATCTTACCTTATTTTTAATGAGATATAACAAAGGCAGTAGTAGCTCCTCTGTAGTTTCAGTGAGATCTCCTTTATGTATGAAAAACTTTCTTTAGATCTGTCAGGGAGAGCTTCAGCATTTTCCATGATCTCAAGCAATTGCTAAAAATAGTTTTAACAAACCGGGTTGATAGTGGCTTTGGCTATTCGCATGTGCTGATCTTCGTTTCAACAGGGCAGCACTTGTGATATTACACTTATCATGTAGTTGCATAGCAGTGAGATAATGTGGAGCACAGAGCTGGAAGTACAGGATGGTTCACTCTTAACCCCACCTCCGAGACTTGTGATATTGTATGTGACCAGAAAAATGATATTGTTTACACACAGAAATCAGTGCCTATGATAGACTCTATAACAACCAAATGAGATAAATACAAAATAAAATAATTGTGTCCTGCATTTAAAATATGTCTGTTAGATTATTTCCTTCTATCACAGTTTGTTGCCATTTTTAGATTGAAGCATACCAGACAGCACAACAAATGCACTGTACGCTAATCTACTCTGCACAACGGCACTATGGGGCCGATTCTAATCCTGGAAAAAGGCTGTACGAATCGTTGTACGGAGCGTTTTTTCCGTACGACTCGTACCCTGTAAACTTTTCTTACAACCTAGGAAGTACGATTCGTACAGAAAGCCTTTTTCCGTACGCATCGTACAAAAGACCATACGGGTAAAAAAAAACAACGATTCTGATCCGGAACAGCTTGTACGCGACGTCCGGACGTATTTAAGCAGCGGTTTCCGGCCCAGCAAGTACGATTAGTCCCTACGGCACTCCGTACGGCTCTTTTCTTACGGGAGCGAAACACAGCCGGAAAAGCAGAGTCCTACGCGAACCGCTACGCAATGGAGCCCCGGTACGCGACGTACACGCCATGAACCCCATCGTACTTGTCATCCCGGTCCTCTTGGCTTACGAACTGGTGCACCGGACCCGACGCACACGCCGCAGAAGGTGAGAACAACACCCAGGGGCCAGTGGGGGGTGAGGGGCACGAAACATACCCCATACCCAAAGCCAAATCTATAATATGGAGCCCATACATTACCACCAGGGTCTGGTCACTTGGAGGGGGCATGTCCAGCAACCCCTGCGCAACGGAAGTGGACGTGTACGGTGCGTTGCACACATACTCCTACGGCACCAGTAGAACAGCGATAGGGTCCGGACACACGCAATGAATGCGTGGGTATGTTGTGTTGCACATGTACTCCTACGGCACCAGTAGAACAGCGATACGGACCGTACACACGCAATGAATGCGTGGGTACGGTGCATTGCACACGTACTCCTACGGCACCAGTAGAACAGCGATACGGACCGTACACACGCAATGAATGCGTGGGTACGGTGCATTGCACACGTACACCTACCGCACCAGTAGAACAGTGATACGGACCGTACACACGCAATGAATGTGTGGGTACGGTGCGTTGCACACGTACTCCTACGGCACCAGTAGAACAGCGATACGGACCGTACACACGCAATAAATGCGTGGGTATGGTGTGTTGCACACGTACTCCTACGGCACCAGTAAAACAGTCATACGGACCGCACACACGCAATGAATGCGTGGGTACGGTGCGTTGCACACGTACTCCTACGGCACCAGTAGAACAGCAATACGGACCGTACACACGCAATGAATGCGTGGGTACGGTGCGTTGCACACGTACACCTACGGCACCAATAGAACAGCGATACAGACCGTACACACACAATGAATGCGTGGGTACGGTGCGTTGCACACTTACTCCTACGGCACCAGTAGAACAGCGATACGGACCGTACACACGCAATGACTGCATGGGTACGGTGCGTTGCACACGTATACCTACGGCACCAGTAGAACAGCGATACGGACCGTACACACGCAATGAATGCATGGGTACAGTGCGTTGCACACGTACTCCTATGGCACCAGTAGAACAGCGATACGGACCATGCACATGCAATGGATGCTTGGGTACTGTGCGTTGCACACGTACCCCGTTACGGCACCAGTACATTTGTGCTACGAGGCGTACACACGCCAGGAATGTGGGCTTACGGACTGGCCCTGCATGTTACCTTCATATTGGTGTGTGTGTAGGTCCAGGCCAGCAGTGTACTGCTCCAAGGGGGTGGGTGGGTGGGTGCAGAGGATTCCCAGCATTGGCCAGCCATATGGGGGTGGCTGCAGATCAATACCAGCAGTGACCACACATATAGGGGTGGGTGCAGAGGACTCCCAGCAGTGGACAGAGATATGGGGGTGGGTGCAGAGGACTCCCAGCAGTGGACAGAGACATGGGGGTGGGTGCAGAGGACTCCCAGCAGTGGACAGAGATATGGGGTGGGTGCATATGACTACCAGCAGTGGCCTGCAATATGAAGGGTGGGTGCAGAGGACTCCCAGCAGTGGACAGAGACATGGGGGTGGGTGCAGAGGACTCCCAGCAGTGGATGGAGATATGGGGGTGGGTGCAGAGGACTCCCAGCAGTGGACAGAGACATGGGGGTGGGTGCAGAGGACTCCCATCAGTGGACAGAGATATGGAGGTGGGTGCATATGACTACCAGCAGTGTCCTGCAATATGAGGGGTGGGTGCAGAGGACTCCCAGCAGTCGACAGAGACATGGGGGTGGGTGCAGAGGACTCCCAGCAGTGGACAGAGACATGGGGGTGGGTGCAGAGGACTCCCAGCAGTGGACAGAGACATGGGGGTGGGTGCAGAGGACTCCCAGCAGTGGACAGAGACATGGGGGTGGGTGCAGAGGACTCTCATCAGTGGACAGAGATGTGGGGGTGGGTGCATATGACTACCAGCAGTGGCCTGCAATATGAGGGGTGGGTGCAGAGGACTCCCAGCAGTGGACAGAGACATGGGGGTGGGTGCAGAGGACTCCCAGCAGTGGACAGAGATATGGGGGTGGGTGCATGGACAGAGACATGGGGGTGGGTGCAGAGGACTCCCAGCAGTGGACAGAGATATGGGGGTGGGTGCATATGACTACCAGCAGTGGCCTGCAATATGAGGGGTGGGTGCAGAGGACTCCCAGCAGTGGACAGAGACATGGGGGTGGGTGCAGAGGACTCCCAGCAGTGGATGGAGATATGGGGGTGGGTGCAGAGGAATACCAGCAGTGGACAGGGACATGGGAGGGGTGGGTGCCCATCACTCCCAGCAGTGGACAAAGACATGGGGGTGGGTGCAGAGGAATACCAGCAGTGGACAGGGACATGGGAGGGGTGGGTGCCCATCACTCCCAGCAGTGGACAAAGACATGGGGGTGGGTGCAGAGGACTCCCAGCAGTGGACAGAGACATGGGGGTGGGTGCAGAGGACTCCCAGCAGTGGATGGAGATATGGGGGTGGGTGCAGAGGACTCCCAGCAGTGGACAGAGACATGGGGGTGGGTGCAGAGGACTCCCATCAGTGGACAGAGATATGGGGGTGGGTGCATATGACTACCAGCAGTGTCCTGCAATATGAGGGGTGGATGCAGAGGACTCCCAGCAGTGGACAGAGACATGGGGGTGGGTGCAGAGGACTCCCAGCAGTGGACAGAGACATGGGGGTGGGTGCAGAGGACTCCCAGCAGTGGATGGAGATATGGGGGTGGGTGCAGAGGACTCCCAGCAGTGGACAGAGACATGGGGGTGGGTGCAGAGGACTCCCATCAGTGGACAGAGATATGGGGGTGGGTGCATATGACTACCAGCAGTGTCCTGCAATATGAGGGGTGGGTGCAGAGGACTCCCAGCAGTCGACAGAGACATGGGGGTGGGTGCAGAGGACTCCCAGCAGTGGACAGAGACATGGGGGTGGGTGCAGAGGACTCCCAGCAGTGGACAGAGACATGGGGGTGGGTGCAGAGGACTCCCAGCAGTGGACAGAGACATGGGGGTGGGTGCAGAGGACTCTCATCAGTGGACAGAGATGTGGGGGTGGGTGCATATGACTACCAGCAGTGGCCTGCAATATGAGGGGTGGGTGCAGAGGACTCCCAGCAGTGGACAGAGACATGGGGGTGGGTGCAGAGGACTCCCAGCAGTGGACAGAGATATGGGGGTGGGTGCATGGACAGAGACATGGGGGTGGGTGCAGAGGACTCCCAGCAGTGGACAGAGATATGGGGGTGGGTGCATGTGACTACCAGCAGTGGCCTGCAATATGAGGGGTGGGTGCAGAGGACTCCCAGCAGTGGACAGAGACATGGGGGTGGGTTCAGAGGACTCCCAGCAGTGGATGGAGATATGGGGGTGGGTGCAGAGGACTCCCAGCAGTGGACAGAGACATGGGGGTGGGTGCAGAGGACTCCCATCAGTGGACAGAGATATGGGGGTGGGTGCATATGACTACCAGCAGTGTCCTGCAATATGAGGGGTGGATGCAGAGGACTCCCAGCAGTGGACAGAGACATGGGGGTGGGTGCAGAGGACTCCCAGCAGTGGACAGAGACATGGGGGTGGGTGCAGAGGACTCCCAGCAGTGGACAGAGACATGGGGGTGGGTGCAGAGGACTCCCAGCAGTGGACAGAGACATGGGGGTGGGTGCAGAGGACTCTCATCAGTGGACAGAGATATGGGGGTGGGTGCATATGACTACCAGCAGTGGCCTGCAATATGAGGGGTGGGTGCAGAAGACTCCCAGCAGTGGACAGAGACATGGGGGTGAGTGCAGAGGACTCCCAGCAGTGGACAGAGATATGGGGTGGGTGCAGAGGACTCCCAGCAGTGGACAGAGACATGGGAGTGGGTGCATATGACTACCAGCAGTGGCCTGCAATATGAGGGGTGGGTGCAGAGGACTCCCAGCAGTGGACAGAGATATGGGGGTGTGTGCAGAGGACTCCCAGCAGTGGACAGAGATATGGGGGTGAGTGCAGAGGACTCCCAGCAGTGGACAGAGACATGGGGGTGGGTGCATATGACTACCAGCAGTGGCCTGCAATATGAGGGGTGGGTGCAGAGGACTCCCAGCAGTGGACAGAGATATCGGGGTGGGTGACTATGAGTACCAGCAGTGGCCTGCAATATGAGGGGTGGGTGCAGAGGACTCCCAGCAGTGGACAGAGATATGGGGGTTGTGTACATCATTATCAGATGACCACACCTACATGGTGGTATGGATGCATCCCTAACTTTGGACTATGATGATAGTGCTATAACAACACATCACTGACAGCAATGTCCCACTCCCAGGAGGATAGATGTCTTTCACACACTGCATGACACACCACATTTGGGTGTGAGGACATATAGCACATGCATACCCACCCATGGCGGATGCAGCACAATACACACCCTGATATCATGCCACTAGACTGTATAGTCATATACAAAATTAAGATAGCAAAGGGAACACACACTGTCATGCACATCCCAGGAGTGATAGGAATGTCCAGGTGCTGGTCCAGCCACAAAGATGTTGTCTCTCATGGAAGGAATAGGGTGGAATTCCCCTAGATATAATGCCCACAATTGTGAGTCAGGTGCCCAAATACCCTGCATGACAAGTACCATTTGTGTGGTAGGCCGTGATTACACACATGCATAGTGCTGAAAAGGGCGAATTTGTCCCTGAAGGCCTTCCTACATACTCAAAACACAAGTACAGTGACTAGCAAGGATGGCATAGACAATTCCACAGGAGACATCGGTGAGCAGGCATGGCCATTGTTGAAGGGATCCGTCACCGACAAAGGAGATGTTAACACAGGTCAGCATAACAATAGTGCAACTGTTTGCAGGGAAGATGTCAGGTGCCACAGAGGAAGGAACACTCCTTGGGACAATGTCTCAAAACAAAATGAACAGACACTACCAATGATTCTTTGCAGACACATTGTGATGGCACACGGATACCATGGTCCACCTCATGACCATCATACAAAAACATTTCTCAGAACCCTAACACATTACCAGAACACCAACTCCAGGAGTCTCATCACCAACATCAAGTACCTGAAATGCAATAGTGTTGAAAGCAAAACAAAAGGCTTTATTCAGCACAAACCAAAAAATTGAAAAATTTGAATATTTACAAAGGTCAATGGTCAGTCCATATTTCAAGTCCAAGGGTGGACGTAGGGAACCCTGTCTACCCCTAGCTTGCCTGCACAAAGGAACCTCAAGGTTTGTCAACCGGGGGGGCATTTTCTGTGGCAGGACCAGGCACCGCAGGGACAGGAGGGGGAAGGCTAGGTGTGGTGGGTGCAGGGGTGGACGTCTCCACCACAGGTGGTGGGGCAGCGCCGACGGTGGAGGCGAGCTTGGCGCTGCACACTGCTGCTAGGACGTCCATCCTAACCCCTGCACCTGAGGATTCCCCAGGGTCAACGGAGGGTGTGGTGGGCGAGGGATGGGGTGCAGCGCTCTTGGGGAAGGGGGTGGACATGGTGGGGGACTCAACTCCCGTGCCCGGTGACTTCCTCGCCTGCTTGTGGGTGGTGTCTCAGTGGGGACGAGGTCCAGCCCACCCATAAAGATCTGCTTGGGTGAGCGTTTGGCAGGGGAGCCAAGGGGAGTGGTTTTGGAGGGACAGGGTTGTGAGGACTGCGGACTGCGACTGTGGCTGCGTGTATGTCATCTGTCCCCAGACCCTGTGGGTGTGCCTACATCCCCCTGAGTGTGCGTGCCAGGAGGTGTGCGCTTTGCCTTACTTGGGGGTGTGCTGGCTGTGTCTGGTGGGGTGCGTGCCTGTGACTGTCTGGGTGTGCGTTGGGAAGGCATGGGAGAGGGAAGTGTGGATGGGTCCGTTGTAGGGGGGGTCGGAGCACTGCAGGAGAGTAACTGCTGCCGTCAGGGAAGAGTCCATGGACTGCAGAATCCTGCGTTGGTCAGATATCGTTGCTGACATGCCCTCCATGAACGACACCATCTGTGTGAGCAGTTTAGTGTGTCTATGGAGGACATTCAGCACCGATGCCTGCCCAACCTGCAAATGCCGCATGATGTCCACAGACTCTTCACTGAGGGCAGCAGGGGTGACAGGGGCAGGGGGTGCGGTGCCTGGGCCAAAGGAGACATGGTGTGCCTCTGCACGGACAGAAGGGACGGGAGCAAGTGGGAGGGCGGAGATGGTAACGAAGGAGGCAGGGACAGATGTGGGGATGCTGTCAGGTGGTGTTGCAGCCTCCGCCTCCTCCAGGAGGTCAGCGTCGGACCCGTTGGCGTCGTAGCTGGTATCGCCTCCAGACAGGTCCTCTGACTGACTCCCCTCGCCCTCCGTGCCACTGGCTCCTTCTGACTCCACAGCACTGGTGGCACTGTTGCTGGGTCCCTCCTCCAGGTCCGTGCAGGTGTCTCCCTCTGTTGCGGATGATGATGCTGTGGGCAAGGAGAAGAAACCAAAATGCATCAGTCACCTGTATACATCTGACACATGAGCACAAAAACAATTGGTCACAGTGCATATCAGGCAATGCATCATGAGTAACAGCTAGATCACTCCGCACATATGTAAGCCCTGTACTGCCCAGTTGGTAGACCCACTATGCCACTTGGACACCATGAAAAAAATAACACACCAGGCCACAACTTGAATGAGGAATACACTGAGAAGATAGTGTCTGTGAACCGGTGAGCACAGCAATACAATGAAGTCGTGCCACCTCTTGTTTACCCTGAAAGAAACAGTAGTGGTGCACCCAAGGTAAACTAACACACCTCAATACTCAAGGTGTCACCACACTCAGAGACCTGTAAGTACTTTGGAACACAAAACGAAAAAATGTTGGTACCTTGGGACTCACAATACTTTACACAATTGACATGTTTTGAATGTGCCAATTCGCCATTTCATGAAAAGAACACTCATGTGCCTGCGTGAAATATGTCTCACAAGGCAGTGCACACAAAACTACATTTACACTGTCATTGAAGAAGCTGGCACCTTTTCTAAGAAGCCACTGTCAGAAATAAATGGTGTTGCCGAAAGTACATATACATGGGCCCACGGAGGTATTGCTGTTTTGAGACTTGTTAGTTTGTATCACCAACAACAAAGGAGTCTCACAAAATCAAGACCACTGTGGGAACATGTATATGGAGAATCAGCAACACCATTTAATTCTAACAGTGGCTTCTTTGAAAAGGTGCCAGCGTGTTCCATGAAAGTGGAAATGTCGTTTGGTGTGCACTTCCTTGGGAGACAGCTTTCATGCAGGCACATCAGTGTTCTTAATACAAATCATCAAATTACCACATTTAAAACAAGAAGAACTGTTGACAAGTGCTGTGAGTGCCAAGGTACAATTTTTTTTGAGTAACAACTTGAATTATGTCAGTTGTCACATGGCCATCCGTCACCTGATTACACAGTTGGCTACACATATGACCTACTGCCTGTCATCTGGAGTGGCACACATGTCCACACCCAGGACAATGCATAAGCGAATGGGCCTGCAATTGGGTGGAGACACCCTCATGGCAAGCCAGAATGTACACACAGATGTCAACACACAAAGTCCAAACTGCGTTGCATCTGAACCACACACAGGTGCCAAAAATGCATGAGCAGGAATCATGTTTTTAAAAAACTGACACAGGCTGCAAAGCACGAACATTAAGCACTGGCCAGCATCACAGGGGCACTGCACGGTGAGTCTTTGTACAGCCAATTCTCACACACAGGTCAGAACTTGCAAGGAAAAATCAGGGTTGCCCATGTAGGCCTCTCCCGCACAACCACCCATACCTGAGTCAATGTGATTGATACAGATCAAGAAGTGACACCTCTTATTCAGGGTTACAAAAACTCTGCAGCAAAAATTGCTACATTTACACAACATCACCTCGTGGGGCTGGCAACACATATTTGTGACAAACAACCATCAACAGATTGTTGTGAATAGCCACACAGGCACTGCCCAGTGTGAGTATGCACAAGCAACATGGTGTATCCCTGTCCAGTGGACACATGTAGCACACATTTGAAAAATACAAACTAGGCCAGGGAACAATGCCACAGAGGCAGACCTATGCTGAACCCACAGAGAATGTGCACAGTGTTGGATCACACACATGATTAGGAGACCAGGGTGTCTCAGGGGACTGTAGTGGGCACACTGCTCCGTGTTCCTGGAATTAGCTGACTGTACCATGATCAACCGTCATGGCACTATGCATATCTCCCACTCATGCACATCATGTCTGAGGCCACAACATTGGTCATGCATGGTGCAAGGGTGTTTAGTTGAAACATCACACTCCTATGTTGAGAATCATCATCATTGGCAACAAATATGGACCCCCAATATAGTGAACAGGTCATGGCACAGGCAAGGTACCAACACAAGTCACAGACCACTCTCCCACATGATGCAGAAAGCAATGTGCACTTAGATTTACTGGCACCCTAGATGACCATGTGCAAATGTGATTACACACAGACCAGGGGACACATGTCAAGGAGGGGAAGTGATGAAAAAGAGCACCAGGTGACATTGGGGAATAGAAAATGCACTGCACATATAAATTCTGGGGGTGTATCCAGGCTACATAGCACTCCCAAAAGCTGGTGACACATAACACAACAAACAGCCATGTACCTACCCCCTCGTTGCTGCAGTCTCTCCTGTAACTGCCTATCGAGGTCAGGGAAGACCACCGCCAGGACACGGGTCATGTGGGGGGTCAGGCGTCGGCGGCGCCGTGGGGGCGAGGAGGGTCGAGCCCCAGCTGGACCCGGGCGATCCGCCGGGTCCAGCACCGGATGTCCTGCCGCCTTTTGCGGACCTGTGGCAGCTGCCGACAATGCTCCCCCGCAGTTCTCACTGCCCTGACGATGTCCTGCCAGATCTCACCCTTCTCGTAGGCAGTTACCTGTCAGGATGACAAAGTGACATAACATCAATACACCTGCTCCATGTCCCAGAGACACACATTTGAACATCTTTGAAATGTTGAACAGGGCATAGGATGCAGACAGGAATTGCATCATGCACAACAAGAAATTGGCCTGTGTGCAAGCCCCAATGCACTACATGGCATTGAAAGTCAACAGGTGGCATGAGGGGTGCGACACACTCACTGATCATGCCACACACTGTGCAGCACATACAACAGCAGGCTGATGGCCAGCACGTGCCAAGCAGTCACATGTCCCACTCCACTGACGCAACCTCAGCAGACTAGACAGACACACCCAGGCACAGATCACTCGCCAGTCATTGACAACAGCAGATACAACCGTCACACTGCACATGTGCCACTTGCCAGTGGGCTGTCACAGGTGTCGTGCTAGCTCTGCAAGTCAGACACACAGCACGGCTTACTTGTCACATCAGATGGTTAGATCTGTTGCCTCCTCCATGCAGCTGTGGTGCAACACTTCACATAGACAATCACCCACATGTCAAGGAACATTCACACACATCAATGTCCATGAGGTCGTACACATCATTTGGACACTCTCACCACAGGTCCACTCAACTCATACACATCTGTGGGTACAGTCACCTGTCACACCGGGGGGACCACTGAATCACCTCAGGACAATAGGAAAAAAAGCCACCAAGGATTTGCCAGGCTGAATGTGTCATGCACTATGCAGTGAAAGTCACAGTAAGCACAATGCAAGTGAGGAGTGCACACATGAACTACATCATGCTATGCATGAGAGACATCAGAATGTCCCCCCCTGGGACCCACTCTAAACAACATAGCATGTCTGTCACACCTGGACACAATATTGACAGTCACACAACAGGTGCATAGTCAAAGGTAGTGGAGTCAGCACTCACCTGCTCCCCTGGTCTCCCATACAGCTTGATGTACTGTGGGAGGAGGCAGTCCAGCAAGGCCTCATTCTCCTCCATGGTGAATGGCTGGGCCCTCTCCACAGTACGTGACATGGTCCAGAGGAAGCAGAGACAGCAGCAGTGTGGTCGACTCGAAAGTTGTGCAGGCAAGTGCCCTCTCATGGGTTCTGCCTGCCTTATATCTGTCTTGCAGAGGGGCATTCATTTAGAGGAGTACATAGTGATTGGTTAGACTCATTAGCATTGTACATTTATTCCAATCCCTTTAAACATACACCAATGACACGCATTCGCATCGTTCAAATTTTGAGCATCTTGTCAGGTCAACAACCACTTTGCAACATTGTATTTTGTGGCCAACTGACTGTTTCAGGACACCTGATCGACACATTTCAACTGAAAACTATGTATCCATGACTACCAGCATGCATTTAGGGCCTTAATACTTGTCCCTTATGTGTCCCCTATTTAATATTGAAATACACACACAGGTACGGTGCGTTTCACACGTACCCCTACGGCACAAGTCCAATGGTGAAATGAAGCATACACACGCAATGATTGCGGGTGTACGGTGCGTTTCACACGTACCCCTACGGCACAAGTCCAATGGTGAAACAAAGCGTATACTTGCAATGATTGCGGGTGTACGGTGCGTTTCACACGTACCCCTACGGCACTAGTTGTACGGTGCTTTTCACACGTACAGGTACGCACTAGTTGTACGGTGCATTTCACACGTACCCCTACGGCACTAGTCGTACAGTGCGTTTCACATGTACAGGTACGCACTAGTTGTACGGTGCGTTTCACACGTACCCCTACGGCACTAGTTGTACAGTGCGTTTCACACGTACAGGTACGCACTAGTTGTACATTGCGTTTCACATGTACAGGTACGCACTAGTTGTACGGTGCGTTTCACACGTACCCCTACAGCACTAGTTGCACGGTGCGTTTCACACATACCCCTACGGCACTAGTTGTACGGTGCATATCACAGGTACAGGTAAGCACTAGTTGTACAGTGCGTTTCACACGTACCCCTACGGCACTAGTTGTACAGTGCGTTTCACACGTACAGGTATGCACTAGTTGTACGGTGCGTTTCACAGGTACCCCTATGGCACTAGTTGTACAGTGCGTTTCACACGTACAGGTACGCACTAGTTGTACGGCGCGTTTCACACATACAGGTACGCACTAGTTGTACAGTGTGTTTCACATGTTCAGGTATGCACTAGTTGTACAGTGCGTTTCACACGTACCCCTATGTCACTAGTTGTACAGTGCGTTTCACACGTACAGGTACGCACTAGTTGCATGGTGCGTTTCACACGTACAGGTACGCACTAGTTGTACATTGCGTTTCACATGTACAGGTACGCACTAGTTGTACGGTGCGTTTCACACGTACCCCTACAGCACTAGTTGCACGGTGCGTTTCACACATACCCCTACGGCACTAGTTGTACGGTGCATATCACAGGTACAGGTAAGCACTAGTTGTACAGTGCGTTTCACACGTACCCCTACGGCACTAGTTGTACAGTGCGTTTCACACGTACAGGTATGCACTAGTTGTACGGTGCGTTTCACAGGTACCCCTATGGCACTAGTTGTACAGTGCGTTTCACACGTACAGGTACGCACTAGTTGTACGGCGCGTTTCACACATACAGGTACGCACTAGTTGTACAGTGTGTTTCACATGTTCAGGTATGCACTAGTTGTACAGTGCGTTTCACACGTACCCCTATGTCACTAGTTGTACAGTGCGTTTCACACGTACAGGTACGCACTAGTTGCATGGTGCGTTTCACACGTACAGGTACGCACTAGTTGTACAGTGCGTTTCACATGTACAGGTATGCACTAGTTGTACGGTGCGTTTCACATGTACCCCTACGGCACTAGTTGTACGGTGCGTTTCACATGTACAGGTACGCACTAGTTGTATGGTGCGTTTCACACGTACAGGTGCGCACTAGTTGTACAGTTTGTTTCACACGTACCCCTACGGCACTAGTTGTACAGTGCGTTTCACACATACAGGTACGCACTAGTTGTACGGTGCATTTCACACGTACAGGTACGCACTAGTTGTACATTGCGTTTCACATGTACAGGTACGCACTAGTTGTACGGTGCGTTTCACACGTACCCCTACAGCACTAGTTGTACGGTGCGTTTCACACATACCCCTACGGCACTAGTTGTACGGTGCGTATCACAGGTACAGGTAAGCACTAGTTGTACAGTGCGTTTCACACGTACCCCTACAGCACTAGTTGTACAGTGCGTTTCACACGTACAGGTATGCACTAGTTGTACGGTGCGTTTCACAGGTACCCCTATGGCACTAGTTGTACAGTGCGTTTCACACGTACAGGTACGCACTAGTTGTATGGCGCGTTTCACACATACAGGTACGCACTAGTTGTACAGTGTGTTTCACACGTTCAGGTACGCACTAGTTGTACAGTGCGTTTCACACGTACCCCTACGTCACTAGTTGTACAGTGCGTTTCACACGTACAGGTACGCACTAGTTGCATGGTGCGTTTCACACGTACAGGTACGCACTAGTTGTACAGTGCGTTTCACACGTACCCCTACAGCACTAGTTGTACAGTGCGTTTCACATGTACAGGTACACACTAGTTGTACGGTGCGTTTCACATGTACCCCTACGGCACTAGTTGTACGGTGCGTTTCACATGTACAGGTACGCACTAGTTGTATGGTGCGTTTCACACGTACAGGTGCGCACTAGTTGTACAGTTTGTTTCACACGTACCCCTACGGCACTAGTTGTACAGTGTGTTTCACACATACAGGTACGCACTAGTTGTACGGTGCATTTCACACGTACAGGTACGCACTAGTTGTACGGTGTGTTTCACACGCTTACAATGGTAATACAGGCATACTCATGCCAGGAATGGAGGACTACGAGTCGCACAAGGATGTCCATCAAGTACTTGTCATTGCATACTTTCATGTGCAGGCCCTAGGTGTGGCAGCCAGTGATATTGCACAGGTCATTTCATCTAGTTGCACAATTGATGTGTGATGACCTGGGGACACATGTCATGTGTGATGGGGCACTATGTGGCACACATCACCTTGACACTTGCCACATGTGTTTCTGTAGTCCAACTTTGTTTGTTTGTTCGCCATAAGTTGGCAGGGTATAATCAGACGTGAGTCCCTTGCTCACTTTGCCACTGGATTCAAGCAAGCCTGGCTGAAGACGGCTGAAATGCCAGAAACCGGTCCTAGGAAGCTTGTTTCAGGTCCAGGGAAGACATGGCTTGGCAGTTCGGGCTGGACTGTTCCCATGAGGCACAGGGTCAGACTGATTTGCATATGGCCATGTCTGAACTGGGGTGGCAGAGTGGGCTAAAGAACAGTGATGGATTAAACCCAGATCAGTTGACTGGGGGTGAGTGCTTGCAATGTTCAACACTCCGTCCATCATTTCCTTTGGTTTTTGCTTTGTTCGCCATAAGTTGGCAGGGTATGCTCAGACGTGAGTCCCTTGCTCACTTTGCCCCTGGATTCAAGCAAGCCTGGCTGAAGACGGCTGAAATGCCAGAAACCGGTCCTAGGAAGCTTGTTTCCGGTCCAGGGAAGACATGGCTTGGCAGTTCGGGCTGGACTGTTCCCATGAGGCACAGGGTCAGACTGATTTGCATATGGCCATGTCTGAACTGGGGTGGCAGAGTGGGCTAAAGAACAGTGATAGATTAAACCCAGATCAGTTGACTGGGGGTGAGTGCTTGCAATGTTCAACACTCCGTCCATCATTTCCTTTGGTTTTTGCTTTGTTCGCCATAAGTTGGCAGGGTATGCTCAGACGTGAGTCCCTTGCTCACTTTGCCACTGGATTCAAGCAAGCCTGGCTGAAGACGGCTGAAATGCCAGAAACCGGTCCTAGGAAGCTTGTTTCCAGTCCAGGGAAGACATGGCTTGGCAGTTCGGGCTGGACTGTTCCCATGAGGCACAGGGTCAGACTGATTTGCATATGGCCATGTCTGAACTGGGGTGGCAGAGTGGGCTAAAGAACAGTGATGGATTAAACCCAGATCAGTTGACTGGGGGTGAGTGCTTGCAATGTTCAACACTCCGTCCATCATTTCCTTTGGTTTTTGCTTTGTTCGCCATAAGTTGGCAGGGTATGCTCAGACGTGAGTTCCTTGCTCACTTTGCCACTGGATTCAAGCAAGCCTGGCTGAAGACGGCTGAAATGCCAGAAACCGGTCCTAGGAAGCTTGTTTCCGGTCCAGGGAAGACATTGCTTGGCAGTTCGGGCTGGACTGTTCCCATGAGGCACAGGGTCAGACTGATTTGCATATGGCCATGTCTGAACTGGGGTGGCAGAGTGGGCTAAAGAACAGTGATGGATTAAACCCAGATCAGTTGACTGGGGGCGAGTGCTTGCAATGTTCAACACTCCGTCCATCATTTCCTTTGGTTTTTGCTTTGTAGCCCAACTGTGTCATGCACAGCAGCAGTGGGATGGCACAGTCATCAACACCGCACCTGTCTCCTGATGCCAGGTACAGGGACACTCTACCAACTGACGTGTCACAATCAGCGTGCCCCTTTGTGACTATGTCAGGTGTGTGTCATGTGTTCCCATGAGCTTGCTGTCAGTGTTCCGTCAACTGCATCTTCTGTTGGTGCATCCAACATGAGTCTGTGTGGAGATGGCCATGGCACACATCTACGCACACCATGTCACATGTGGATTCCCACGGCTGTAGGGTCTGTGTGCATCGGACATCATATTTTCCCAGGCATACATGTCTGTGTCGTCTCAATGGCTGTGTTTTTCTGTTGTCACGTGTACCCCTTCATCGCAATGTGTTTGATATGTACATTTGACATTCCATGTGACCTGTGCATGTGCCTTGCAGTCAGCTGTCTGGATGAGATGACATCCTTCCAATGCAGCTATGTGGATGTGTGTCACTCCGGTGATATCTCTGGCTGTTCACTCAGACTGGCCCCCAGCTCATTTCAGGGCATGTCATGTAGACTTGACAATCAACAGGTGTATCTGGCTTTTCCTAGGAGTGCCAGCAAGCTGGCATCTGTGTCCTGGATGTGTTGCACACACCCAACTCCATAGTTACCTGATGTGTAGTAGCAGTGTAGCATGTGCTATGTTCAGTGACATTGATGTTGGCCGACTCTCAATCTTCATTCTTCCAAACAATGTCTTGCAGGGCACTGCCTGTCCCAAGAACAATGCCAGACTTGGCTGCCATAAGGGAACGTGCCTGCATCCGCCGTTACAGATTCACTCGTCAGTTGATTGAGGACTTGACAAACAAGCTGGCACCACACCTCCAACCACGACACAAGGATCCTACTGCGCTGGCCCCCAAGATGAAGCTGATGGCAGCCCAACATTTTTTTGCCACAGGTATGTTTCAATTGACCATAGCTGATGTTGGTGGGATGTCACAGACAATGTTCAGCCATGTCCTGCGTGATGTTTTGGCAGCCATGTTGGAGCACCTTGATGAATTCATCAAATTTCCTAATCCTAAGGAGTTGACAGATGTCAAGGGTGATTTCTATGCCCTGGGAGGGATGCCCCATGTAATTGGGTCCATTGATGGGACACATGTGGCTTTGGTGCCACCACAGGCACAGGAGCAAGCCTATCGCAACAGAAAACATTACCACTCAATAAATGCCCTTGTGGTGTATCTTGCTAACATGCTGATTTCCCATGTCTGTGCACGTTTTCCAGGATCAGCACACGATGCCTACATCATGAGGCGTAGCAGGGTGCCACAAATGATGCTGCGGCTGCACAATGAACGAGCATGTCTTGTTGGTGGGTATACTCTGTTTGTCCTGTGTGTTGCGGTATCTTTGGCTCCACTTATGTTTCCATGTAGGAGACTCTGGATATCCCAACATGCCATGGCTGCTGACACCTCTCACCAACCCAAGAACAGCTGCAGATCACCGGTACAACAATGCACACGGGCAGACCAGGCGAGTGATTGAGAGGACGTTTGGACTCCTGAAGAGCCTATTCCGGTGCCTTGACAAGACAGGCGGGTCCCTCCCATATGCACCGGAGAAGGTCTGCCAAATCTTCCTCGTATGCTGCATGCTGCACAACATGGCAGTTCAGAACGCAGTGCCACTCATCCTGGATCCGGATGAGCAGGAACATCCACCCGTGGAGGATCAAGGGCTTGGTCACGAGGCTAGTGATGAGGAGGAGGAGGAGGATGATATCCGGAGTCAGCTCATACGCAACTTCTTCTCATAATGGTGAGTCACTGGGTATGAGTGTGCAAGCTTGTAGCATTGAGTGGCATGTGTTGCAATGTATGTGTGTGTGTGTCCAGCTGACTGAATGCAAAGTGACTTTGCGGTGTGTTCTGATGTGTCACTCGAGTGATGATGTTATGCAACACAGTTTTGCAAAGAGACTTTATTTGAAATTTCCATGTGTCCAACATTGTTCATGTTTCGTAAATGACCATGTATGTGGGGAGATTTGTTTTAGGTGACTTCTTGTGTGTCTGTCATTCCCAGGTTTTTGTGCCTGTTGTCTGCTCGTGTCATCGTTGTCCTCCTGCTATTCCTCATGAGGATTGCAACGTGTGCAGAATCAGCATTCCATGCACGGACATGTGGAAGTTTCAGTTTGGGTAAGGATTGTAGCAAGGCTTTTTGTTGGTGGTATGGGTTGGGAATGTGTGGGGACTGCTTCTGTGACTGTTGTGGTACCATGCATACATGTCTTCTCACCATGGAGCATATCACATGTAGCATCACTCCCATGACATGATAGTCACCCTTCTTGTCAGTCATCTGTAGTGGAGTGTGGAGTCTGATGAAGGCATCAATGTAGGTAAGCCTTGTCTCTGAAACATTGCAGATGGTACAGGTGTACATAGTGTGGGACATCACAACAACAGGCTCTATGGGGAATTGCAGCCTCTCCGTGTGCAGCAGGATGTGTTTGGCTCATCCCCTTAACTTGTGTGCCAGTTCATTGGGATTTGCATCATCCGTGTTGTGAAGGGGGCGTCCAGCGTATGTCCCACATGTTATGTCAACTGACCTGTGAGTCTGTTCATATGGATGCATTTCCCTTTGTGTGAATTTGTGGAATAAAGGTGTTCAGCACAATCCAAAGTGCCTCATCTCTGTCACTGCAGATCTCTTGCCAGTTTGCGTGCGTCATCTATGGCATAATTGTCAAAGATTGAGCATATGGGTGTATGTGTACTTCGGCTACATGCATGCAGTTCTTCATAGCTAATAATATCTATTGTGCATGAAGTACCTGGTTGTGTATGTATTTGTGCAGGTTGATTCCCACAACGGGACGTGAAAGCCTGCTGATGGTGTGTCTCCTGTGCGCAGCTCGGCATTTTGTTGCCTGATCCTGTGGCCGTCATTTTTGGTGATTGTTCATACATTTTCTCGGAGTGACCCATGAGTAACCTGACACTCCTTCTGTTACATACACCTGTTGCACTGTGCCTTTATGACCTCCTTGTCTTTGTGTGCTACTTTTTGCATAGTTTCTCATCCCTTCTGCCTGCTGCTGCCTCACCTGCGGCACCACCCCACCGAGTGCCCTGATTCTGCAGCCCACACGCCTCCAAAATGCTCCTCCCTTCCCCCTCCACCCATTCTAAATGCAGCCAGCAGCTTGTCTGTGCCACTGTTGCGCCAACGCCGTTCTAAAGGCAGGACCGTCTGCACCTGCAACGTGCACAGTGCATGACCCTCTGGTCTTTGCATGAACCCACGTCACACAACAGGCTCATGCTGCAGCCACCCTCCAAGCAATGTACTCCAAACAATCAACCGCCTGCTATCAGGCAACCTCTAAGCGCACACACGACACCTTCACATGCTGAGTGTGCAACTCCAACTGCTTACACAACGCTGCCCCGCCTACCAGACCCTGTCAGAACAACCAGGTCATGTGCCTCCGACTCCACACCCGCTCCGTCCACCAGCACGCCATTGGACTCTGTTACCTCCTCAACACAACAGCCCCACACATCACCTTCATGACAGTAACCTGGACAAAACCATCCTCAGCACACAACTTCGTCATTGCCATCTCAGACGGATACAAGATCACTCGCAGGGACGCCTCCAACAATCACGGAGGATGAATTGCAATTTATTCACAGGTACACCTTCAGAGTTACAAATCCGGATTCGCACAAACCCCCTGGCAACCCTCAGAGTAACACTCATCTACAGATCTCCAGGCCTACATCCACAATTCCACTAAGCCATCACACGTATATCTGCACGCACGCCCTCACCTCCACAGGTTACATTTGGCTGGGGGCCAGTAACTTCTTGCTGGAGGAGAACCACACCACCATCCATCATTGGTCCATCAACATTTGCATCCACGTATCCCACAAGCAACACACTACCCCACACCCCACTACCGATCCCACCGAGATGCTTGATGTGAGTCACCACAGACAAGCTGTGTGGGGCACTCAAAACAACACAACCACCACACCCTGCAACCTCACACACTGGATCAGCAACTGATGCAACAATATTGCCACATTGACAGACTTTCCTGTGAAGCACAACAACAGTTAAGCCACCTGGGACAAGGCAGACAAACTGGACTCATACAGATCTAGCCAGACTCTTGTGCAAACCTTGCAACACAAGGAACCATCATTTACCTTACAGCCCTGGAAAACGCCACACACAGCCATCACCATATCATCAGCAAGGACAAGTGGAGATCCTTCAGATAGGGCTGAGGCACCAAAACACACGACATCAAGGAGCTCATCAGCATGGTGAGTGAACTGACAGCAGATCTCCATCCAAAAGACACCCCACCCTTGCAAGGCAGATCACATCCCTTGCAACGTTCTACCACTACAGGCTCATGGCCATACACAACAGCCTTGGCACACAGAGGCAGACAGCACTATTATCCACAGGACAAAGCCCCCTCAGGTTCTGGACTCCCGTCAGCAGCAAATACACCACCTGCCTCATGTGCACCATCCACTCCGGCTCTCCAGCAGACCCCTTCACACACAACATCTCAACCACATCATTCCCCATCCTTGAAGCCCATGTCCAGCACGTCATGAATGTCTCCTTTGAGTTTGCCACATTCCATGGGAGCTGTAGGCATGCAGAAACCCAGGCCCTTCTTAAACAACATACGGCAGTACCGCAGGATCTCCTGGAACATCACCCTGCTTCCCTACCCAGCAAATGTCATCAGGAAGACACTCAACGAGCAGCTGAGAAACTTCGTCCACGCAAACAGCTCCAGGCAACCGGCACCAGACCATCTTCCACAGTAATCACACCACTGCAACCGTCATCATTGCCACCACCAACGACAACTTTGCCCTGCTCAACAATGGTGAGACCACCCCCCTTGACATCTCAACGACATTCTACACCATGTGCTACCACACTGTCAGCTCACACATCTCCAACACTGGTATCCAGAGGAGGGCCCAGGATTAAATCAACAAGTAGCTCACCAGCAAGGCCCAGGGAGTCGGCCTCCACCCTGCAGCATGTAGTACACTGGGGTCATCTGGCCCATGCCCCAGGGCTCATCCTTCAGCGTGACGATCTTCAATGTCTCCATGACCCCCCTCTCCACCATCACATGCGCACACAACATCATCATCATCTCGTATGCCATTGACACCCAGCTGCTCCTCAACCTCAACAAAGACCCAGCCATTGCCAAATGCAACGTTCAAGAAGGCATGAGATCCATTGACGAATGGCTAAACATCAGCCACCTGAGGCTGGACTTGGACAGGACTGAGGACATCATCTGAGGATTGTCCCCTTACGGCTGGGTCAACTCCTTGTGTCCCACTGGCCCGGGCACCACACCAGCACCCAGTGGCCACGCACACAAGCTGGTGTTCATCATGGACTCATCGCTCACAATTACCATGCAACTCACCAACATCTGTACCTCATGCTGCAACACCTTCCGCATGCTGCAAATGATCCACAGATAGATCCACTCCAAGGCAAGACAGACCGTCCCCCAGGTCCACGACACCAGCCGGCTCAACTACAGCACCGCCCTCTAAGGAGAACAACAGCAAAACTGCAGGCAAACTTGTCCACATCCAGGGTGCATCCTCGCACCTCATCTTCAACATCCCCCGTCCCAGCCACATCACCGTCCACCTGAGATAGCTACAATGGCTCACTGTCTGCTGCAGGATCACCTTCAGACTCCTCAACCACACTCAGGAGGCAGTCAACAATCCCAGACCCAAAACCGACCTTGGACATCTGTCATCCAACACCCCGTTGGCCCAACTCCGTGCAGCCCACCTTGCCCTGGCCACCATTCATCACATCCACAGAAAAACTGCATGCAGGAGATAGTTCTCCCACCTCGCCAAACAGACCTGAGAGTCCCTCCCTGGGCACCTCAACATGACCCATGACCTCTACACCTTCATGATACTCTTTCAAATTGGTCTGTCTGAGCAGTATTGCAAGCCCCCCCCTCAGCAGCTTGAGGCCATCACGGGTGAGTATTGTGCTCCATGTCTGTATTTGGTGATACATTGTGACCCATGTGTGTCCTCGACCAGACTCAGATCCAAGTGTATGGATGGCTAGAGTTAGTTCCACACTCAGGCATACTTTGACATATCCCCACACGTATGTTGTGGACTCATGCTAAATGACTGCAATATAAAATTTCAATAGTTTTTTTTATTATCGGTCTGGGGCATGATTTTTGCGCAGAAAAAGGTGCAATACAGGGACCATAGAATCCAAAGTTCACAGGGGGAGATGGGATCCTTGGCATTTGAAGTCATCAGAGTCCAGACCACAGTGTTTGGCATCATTGGTCAGACTGTGACCAGCAAGTCCATGTGGCAGATGATGTCAGTCAATGAGGTGATGCTGTCGCACATGAAGGCCAGGTGCCAGGCCAGGTGACCTGGGATATGTGGATGGGCCGCGTGCCTCACGGTCTTTTCCGTGGACGACCCATCTTCCTCGGGGGACCCTCAGATGCAGGCCTTGATGATGCTTGGGACGCTCCGTCGAACGAATCCTCCTCCTCCTCCCACCCTGTGGCTGGTGGTGGTCTTCGCCTGGTGGCACAGGGAGGGTTGCCCATGTTGTCAGCGATCCGACAGAGTGAATGGCTTATGTCCCTTTGCACTGCCAGGAGCTCAACCAGTCTTGCCTCATCCGTCCTTGGTGTTCTTGTTGACTGGCGTGTTGCTCGGCCTGCTGGTTCTTCATCTCTGTGAGGGTCACCACTACCTGGCTGAACTCCCTGGTGTCACGCCGGTATGCGTCCATGATGTTGTGTATGTGTGACATACCAGTCCCTTCAGCTGGCTGGTCAGGTTCTCACCTCCGCCTGCCTCCACTCCCACCACCTCTGCCCACACGAGCCTGGGCTGCCGTTGTGGGCACATCGGGTCTACTGGACCCCTGAGGGATGGCAGTGGCGGTGTTGTCTGCCTCCTCCCGGGTGCCCGTCGCACCTTGTCCCTCCTGGTCAGACTGGCTCAGTTGTTCACTGCGGGCAGGGCTCCTCGGTGTCTCCTGGAATGTGGCAGGAATGTGGGTGGTGGTTGGCACAGATGTTCCTGAACCAGGTGCTGCAGGGGCTTGGACACCAGAGGGTCCAGGTCGGTCGGGGTCATCCGCGGAGTGTTGAGAGGCGTCGCTGCCGGTGGGATCAGGTTTCTCCCGAGCCTGGGACTGTGATTCTTCACCCCCATTGTTGGGGGGAGATTCATCACGTTGCCCTGTGTGTGAGAGACAGACAATGTTAATGCTGTTTCATGCAACATCCATGTTTCATACACATTCAAGTTGGCACTGTTCCTCCAGGTAGTTGTATGTGCCTAACATTCTCATCAATGTTCACTTGTGGATGGGTATATTGCGGGGGACAGATTGATAGGTTCTCCTGAGTCTTTGACAGGTAGATTTTTGGCTTGGATGCTTCTTCGGCTAGGTATTGGTCTTGTTGTGTTACATGTCCATTGTGACAGTGGGTAAATCCATTGCCTGTCCCGGGGGTGTCTGCTTGTGTAAGGGGTGTGTGTGGCAGGGCCTGCTGGTGTGTGTTGTGTGATTTGGCACTGAGGCTCACAGGTGATGTAGCTGTCCCCCCATGGAGCATGCTGCCATGACAGTGAGTGTGAGTTCCTGTTCTAGATATCTGACCTTGTTGTCTTGGTGTTTGTGTTGGCCCTGGTCACAGGGGGGCCTTGTGCTGCCTACACCCGGGCCAAGTGTGAGCTATCTTGTCAGTACTTTCCCAATCCCTGTGCATTGCGCATGGTGCATGGGTATGTACCTAGGCCATATGGGATGAGGGCAATTTTGTCTGATTAGGAGTTCAACAATGTGTTTTGTGACACCCACCCTCCCAGCATACCGGACATCCATTCTTGGGTTGGTGCTTCGTGTAGCATTGGACATAGCTTGGCCTTGCTTTCGCAATGGGACATACACATGTTGTTGGCATTAGCGTTTTTTTATACTGTGGTTCTGGCTGGTGAGTGCTTGTGGGTAGTTGCGTGCATTTGGTGTAGTTGGGGTGTGGATGCCATTACCCCCATGTTACATAAGTTGTTTGTGTACTCACCAGGCTCTGGAAGTCCTTGAAGTCCATGTACTCCCACCGGCGGAAGCAGGGCCATCACCTTCTCCTCCCAGGGATGGAAATGTACTGGTCTGCGGGGCCCACCACCTCCAGTGATGTTGCTCTGGGCGTAGACAGCATTCATTTTTGGCTTGACCGACCTTCGCAGATCGTACCACCTGGCTTGGCATTCAGTCCTGGTGCTTCTGATGGGTGCTACAGCATTCACCCTATCGACGATCCTCTGCCACAGGTGTGATATTTCGGCTATGCTGGTCTGTCTGACCAATGTTCCAAACAGCTGTGGCTCGACTCTGATGACTTCATTGACAAGGATCTCCAGCTCCTCCCTTGTGAACTTTGGATTCTTGTCTGTGGGCATGGTGTGGGGTGAGGGTGTGGATGGTTATGGGTGTGTGGGTCTGAATGTGAAGGTGTGGGTCTGAATGTGAAGAGGGGGTATGTGTGACGGAGGTTGTGTGAAGGTGTATATGTTAAAGTGGATGGGTGCAGTTGTTTGTGTGTGCTCTCTAGCTGCAGTGAGTCTGTTGCAAAGGCTCATGGTTTGTGTGTGTGGGCCCTTTTTATTGGTCCATTTGTGGGTGGGCCTCAGTTTGAATTTTTGGTGGTTGTGTTATAAGGGGTGGTTGTGAGTTTGCCCCTCAGTTTGCCTGTTTGGATGTGGCCAGGTCAGTCATATGCATTTTTTGTGCACTGTAGACGTGTTTTGTGGTGTTGTGCGAGTCGAATAGACCCTTCTTGTGCTGTTTTACAGTGTCCGTGGTTCAGTACGGTACAGGGGTATGAGTTGTACAGGTACACACCCCCATGAGCTGGGTATGTACGGTGCGTACAACGACATTGCGTATGTACGGTGCATACACCGACATTGCGTATGTACGGTGCGTACACCGCCATTGCGTATGTACAGTGCGTACACCGACATTGCTAGGTACGGTGCGTACACCGACATTGCGTATGTACGGTGCGTACAACAACATTGGTGCGTACAACAACATTGGTGCGTACACCGACATTGCGTATGTATGGTGCATACACCGACATTGCGTATGTACAGTGCGTACACCGACATTGCTATGTAGGGTGCGTGCACCGACATTGCGTATGTACGGTGCGTACACCGACATTGCGTATGTACAGTGCGTACACCGACATTGCATATGTACGGTGCGTACACCGACATTGCGTATGTACAGTGCGTACTCCGACATTGCTATGTAGGGTGCATACACCGACATTGCGTATGTATGGTGCGTACACCGACATTGCGTATGTACGGTGCGTACAACAACATTGGTGCGTACAACAACATTGCGTATGTACGGTGCGTACACTGACATTGCGTATGTACAGTGCGTACAACGACATTGCGTATGTACAAGTCATTCCCCGTGTTGGGACGTTTTCCGTAAAATTCGTAAGTCGGAAAGCCGGTCCGGATCGTACTTGTACGGTAGGACTGTATTTTTAGGATTCGTACGGAAAAGTGTCCGGGTCCGTCTCGTACAACTTTTCCCGATCTGATTCGTAGGGATAGGGTAGATCCGTATGTATTTTTCACATACAAATCGTACTTCATGGGTCGGACGGGACTTGTACGATTCGTACGGAAAAATTTACGGATACAGGTCGGACGGTAACAACACATACAGGATCGGAATCGGCCCCCAAATGTCACTATACTCAACTGCAGCACTCTAATCCACTGTACTCTACGCCACTCTACGGTTCACTGACAGAATATCAACCTCAAAAATCTAGATGAAAAAAATATTGAGGTAAAAATATAGAATGCACAAATATTGACTCCCTATACTTAAACAGGTAAGAACAAAAATATTGAATGTCAAAAATATAGTTGTACAAAATATCGATTTTTATATCTTAAAAAAAATAGATATTAAACATATTAAATAATAAAATGAATTACAAAAATAAATGAATGAGTTAATATACATTTTACAAAATATAACAAACTTAATAAAAAAAGTTAAACACACACGCTATAATGTATATATATATTTACTTTAAAACAATTAATATAGTATTAATTTTAATTTATTTTATAATTTTAAAATTATTTAACACCTAACAAATAAATAAATAAAATTATGTATATATATATATATATATGATCAGAGACTCCATCGATATTTTCCACGAAGCGGTGACCACTCAAATGAAGGATTTGAATAGGAAAACACAATCTAAAATGAAGCAATATAACAAAGTTGATCAGCAATACAAGCGGTTAATATCCAAATTACAAAAAAACAATAAAGAGATTGTAATTCGCAACATCGACAAAGGCGGAAACATTGTCATTTGGCCAATGAGTTCTTATAACAAGGAAGCATACAAGCAACTCAATGATCGCACATGTTATATACAAACTACTATTGGTAACATGAAAATCACCTACAAAGATTTCCACCTTAAGCTCAACAAATGGAAAAAGGCAAATCTGATCAGCAATGATGAATTTAAATTTCTAAAAAATGACAGTCCTACTACACCAACCATTTACTTCATCCCGAAGATTCACAAAAACTACAATGATCCTCCAGGAAGGCCAATAATCAGTGCTAGAAACAGTCTGACGGAACATACAACCAAATACATTGACTATTACCTGCAGGAGTTTGTACAAAAGTTACCATCTTATGTAAAAGATACCAGTGACTTCCTTAGAAAAATTTTGAACATTGTGTGGCAGGACAATTATCTGCTTATTGCATTAGATGTAACATCTTTATACACCAGCATTGAACATGTGTCAGGTTTAGCAGCGATCCAACATTACCTTTCACAAAGATCTGCGCAGCATCTAGAACATAATCACATGCTGGTTGAAATGACTGAATTTTGTTTACGTAACAACATTTTTATGTTCAACAGTCAACTTTACCAGCAAACTAGAGGCGTAGCAATGGGGGCCAGCTTCTCACCGAGTTATGCATGCCTGCACATGGGCAGATGGGAGGAGCTGGTCCTCAAGAAAGAACACCATGAATATGTCAATACTAATGTCAAAGTATGGTTAAGATATATTGATGATCTTTTTGTAGTTTGGGAAGGTACCTGCCAGCAAGCAAATGACTTTATTGAAAAGATTAATGTCAACAACATGAATTTACAGTTTACTGCCACAATCAGTGCCACACAAATTGAATTCTTAGACACCCAGGTCTATATAAATAAGAACAAAATTGAAACCCATCTATTCAGAAAGAAGACGGCGTGCAACTCCACACTTCATGCGTCAAGTGCGCATCCTAAACACCTTATCAATAGCATCCCCTACGGGGAAATGCTAAGGATTAGGCGCATTTGTAGCAACCATGATGATTTAATGGCAGCACAAGAAGCAAGCAAACTTCGCTTCAAACAACGTGGCTACCAATCACACATCATTGATAATGCTATTAAAAAATCCATGATGTGGAGTAGAGAATTAGCCATAAGGGACAAGAAAGCTGTAAACACTACGACTAATGCAAGTTCTATAAATACCATGGGTGTTAACACTAAGGAAGACGATGAATTTCGTCTGATTGTGCAATATAGCCAACAGCACAAAGCGTTAAACAAAATCCTTCAGCACAATTGGCCACTGGTACGAAGTGACCCAGTGATAGGACCCCTGCTACCGCAGAGGGTGTCCATCACTTACAGCAGGGCGCCCTCAATGAGGGATTTACTAGTTAGAACAAGCCCTGAGGTGATTGATAGCAATAGTTGGATACAATCCATGAAAGGATTCTTTCGATGCAAAACATGTAAAGCATGCAATCAGGGAGTGAACACCAACTCATATCAAACTCCTTTCAGTGATCAAAATCATGTCATTTCCAAGCTCCTGACTTGCAAGACTGAATTCGCGGTGTATGTACTTTCATGTCCCTGTAATCTGCGCTACATTGGCAGCACTAAATTACCCGTGTACAAACGTATCCTTCAGCACCTCAGGGCGATCACAAATCAGGACAACACCTACCCTGTTGCACGACATTTTAAAGAACATCATCAATCTGACAATCGCAAAGTAAAATACTTTGTAATTGACACTGTACCACCAAGTAGGAGAGGAGGTAACCGAGAGAACAAACTTAGAAAACTTGAAACTCGGTACATTTTGCAGTTAGACACTAAGCACCCTGCCGGTCTTAACGCTACTGAAGATCTATACACATGCTTGATTTAACTTAAAGAGAGGAAATATCTGGTCACCATGGGATTTGATAATATAAACATCCAACGCCACTCTCCATTAAAGATCTACAATATTTAGTTTTAGCACCTATGACTGACACTTGTATATAAAAAATCTTTTTTAACTTTTAAGTCCTACAAACACGCAGATGGAACACAATAATTTTATATGTGGTTATGTAATATGTACAATTTTTTATAAGGTATTAATAAGATTTTGAACTCTTAGTCTTTTATTATATTTATTGTAAATTTGTTCTTAAATTGGTACCTATCCACGTGTCACATTACAGGGATAGGTCAACGGATAGATAGTATTTTTAAGGGTTTTTAAACACCTTTTATCTATTTATTAGCAAATTGCACTATTCTACGACACTGACTCACATGCACTTTATAACGGCATTTAGTCCAACACGATTAGTCGTAGATGAACCTTAGTTGAAACTGTACAGACTATTTAACAGCATTGATGCACATATTACACTTTTTCGATCCAGGACTACATAAGTATCAGGCAGTATTAAACTTCCAAATCAGGGGGCGAGTGACCTCATCATAGCATAGGTGCATAAAGGAATGACTGTTCTTTAAATAAAACAACTGAATACCAACAATAAATTGGCTACAACACACGAACCCATGGTGATAAAATAATAATTTTCTCTACCTTTCCACTAGTCATTCTGCCTAAATCAGATCGCATGGGTATTAAAACCATGAATTAACAAACATCAAGTATCCCTTGACTAATGAAACAATAATTTAACCTTACTGAATCATCGCGCCATCGCGCAGCACAAATACTAGGCTTTTTTGCACATATATTGCACTTTACACTTAAGCACTTTTTCAAGAACAATTGTTGGTTTTTTATTGTTATTGATTTTACCATGATCGTGACGCGAATGACAGAAGACTAGACATTAACAATGTTTGAAGACAGCACACAGAGTGAATATACATATGATATATTTTCTTAACATGTTAAGGAGATTGATGCAAAGTATATATTTAATTTGACATTTTATGTAACTTTACCTGTCTCTTCATAAATGCACGCTGTTCTTGTTGTCTATGTCTATTACGAGATTATCGCAGTAAGCTGATCACGTGGTCACGATTACACTGGCACTGTCACTTTAAAAACGTGTTATCTCTCTTAGGCCACTGTCATGTGATCAAGGCTCAGGCGAGCCGAAACGCGTAATGGCGACAGAGGAATAAAGACTTTTGCACAAACAAGTTGGGTCCGTGCCTTTCTCTTCAGGAGAGCCGCTAGTTTTGAAAGCAGCGGAGGAAAACTCGTTATATAAATATATATATATATATATTCAAGCTCCAAAGTTGCCCGCAGGCAAGGCCGCACTCCCCAGCAGCTTGTTACGAGCATATTTCTCGAAGCAATTTTCAGAGTAAAGTCAACACTCCGTCCTTCTGTGATTACAGTTCTCGTGTCAACGATAGTAGCGCCTGACGCGTTTCTGGGCTTCCGCCCTCTTCAGAGGCTCGACATGAGATTGTTGCAGTAGACACGCCCACACCTTTTATAATTAACCGCCCTCAGATGAGCTTTGCTTAGGTGAATCCTTGCAATGTCTTATGGGAAAGGTGGTACGTGTCAGCCACATTGATTCTACTGTTGTGATGCCCTGGATGGGCCCGAAGGAACGGGTAAGACATAAATCCCCTGCTGCTGGTCCATCATGACCCGCTTAGATAAGGGGTGGTGCGATCCTTTACGGCCGGGCCGCCACATAAATATTCAAGCTCCAAAGTTGCCCGCAGGCAAGGCCGCACTCCCCAGCAGCTTGTTACGAGCATATTTCTCGAAGCAATTTTCAGAGTAAAGTCAACACTCCGTCCTTCTGTGATTACAGTTCTCGTGTCAACGATAGTAGAGCCTGACGCGTTTCTGGGCTTCCGCCCTCTTCAGAGGCTGGACATGAGATTGTTGCAGTAGACACGCCCACACCTTTTATAATTAACCGCCCTCAGATGAGCTTTGCTTAGGTGAATCCTTGCAATGTCCTATGGGAAAGGTGGTACGTGTCAGCCACATTGATTCTACTGTTGTGATGCCCTGGATGGGCCCGAAGGAACGGGTAAGACATAAATCCCCTGCTGCTGGTCCATCATGGCCCCCTTAGATATGGGGTGGTGCGATCCTTTACGGCCGGGCCGCCGCATAAATATTCAAGCTCCAAAGTTGCCCGCAGGCAAGGCCGCACTCCCCAGCAGCTTGTTACGAGCATATTTCTCGAAGCAATTTTCAGAGTAAAGTCAACACTCCGTCCTTCTGTGATTACAGTTCTCGTGTCAACGATAGTAGAGCCTGACGCGTTTCTGGGCTTCCGCCCTCTTCAGAGGCTCGACATGAGATTGTTGCAGTAGACACGCCCACACCTTTTATAATTAACCGCCCTCAGATGAGCTTTGCTTAGGTGAACCCTTGCAATGTCTTATGGGAAAGGCGGTACGTGTCAGCCACATTGATTCTACTGTTGTGATGCCCTGGATGGGCCCGAAGGAACGGGTAAGACATAAATCCCCTGCTGCTGGTCATTCATGGCCCCCTTAGATATGGGGTGGTGCGATCCTTTACGGCCGGGCCGCCGCATAAATATTCAAGCTCCAAAGTTGCCCGCAGGCAAGGCCGCACTCCCCAGCAGCTTGTTACGAGCATATTTCTCGAAGCAATTTTCAGAGTACAGTCAACACTCCGTCCTTCTGTGATTACAGTTCTCGTGTCAACGATAGTAGAGCCTGACGCGTTTCTGGGCTTCCGCCCTCTTCAGAGGCTCGACATGAGATTGTTGCAGTAGACACGCCCACACCTTTTATAATTAACCGCCCTCAGATGAGCTTTGCTTAGGTGAATCCTTGCAATGTCTTATGGGAAAGGTGGTACGTGTCAGCCACATTGATTCTACTGTTGTGATGCCCTGGATGGGCCCGAAGGAACGGGTAAGACATAAATCCCCTGCTGCTGGTCCATCATGGCCCCCTTAGATATGGGGTGGTGCGATCCTTTACGGCCGGGCCGCCGCGTAAATATTCAAGCTCCAAAGTTGCCCGCAGGCAAGGCCGCACTCCCCAGCAGCTTGTTACGAGCATATTTCTCGAAGCAATTTTCAGAGTAAAGTCAACACTCCGTCCTTCTGTGATTACAGTTCTCGTGTCAACGATAGTAGAGCCTGACGCGTTTCTGGGCTTCCGCCCTCTTCAGAGGCTCGACATGAGATTGTTGCAGTAGACACGCCCACACCTTTTATAATTAACCGCCCTCAGATGAGCTTTGCTTAGGTGAATCCTTGCAATGTCTTATGGGAAAGGTGGTACGTGTCAGCCACATTGATTCTACTGTTGTGATGCCCTGGATGGGCCCGAAGGAACGGGTAAGACATAAATCCCCTGCTGCTGGTCCATCATGGCCCCCTTAGATATGGGGTGGTGCGATCCTTTACGGCCGGGCCGCCGCATAAATATTCAAGCTCCAAAGTTGCCCGCAGGCAAGGCCGCACTCCCCAGCAGCTTGTTACGAGCATATTTCCCGAAGCAATTTTCAGAGTAAAGTCAACACTCCGTCCTTCTGTGATTACAGTTCTCGTGTCAACGATAGTAGAGCCTGACGCGTTTCTGGGCTTCCGCCCTCTTCAGAGGCTGGACATCAGATTGTTGCAGTAGACACGCCCACACCTTTTATAATTAACCGCCCTCAGATGAGCTTTGCTTAGGTGAATCCTTGCAATGTCTTATGGGAAAGGTGGTAGGTGTCAGCCACATTGATTCTACTGTTGTGATGCCCTGGATGGGCCCGAAGGAACGGGTAAGACATAAATCCCCTGCTGCTGGTCCATCATGGCCCCCTTAGATATGGGGTGGTGCGATCCTTTACGGCCGGGCCGCCGCATAAATATTCAAGCTCCAAAGTTACCCGCAGGCAAGGCCGCACTCCCCAGCAGCTTGTTACGAGCATATTTCTCGAAGCAATTTTCAGAGTAAAGTCAACACTCCGTCCTTCTGTGATTACAGTTCTCGTGTCAACGATAGTAGAGCCTGACGCGTTTCTGGGCTTCCGCCCTCTTCAGAGGCTCGACATGAGATTGTTGCAGTAGACACGCCCACACCTTTTATAATTAACCGCCCTCAGATGAGCTTTGCTTAGGTGAATCCTTGCAATGTCTTATGGGAAAGGTGGTACGTGTCAGCCACATTGATTCTACTGTTGTGATGCCCTGGATGGGCCCGAAGGAACGGGTAAGACATAAATCCCCTGCTGCTGGTCCATCATGGCCCCCTTAGATATGGGGTGGTGCGATCCTTTACGGCCGGGCCGCCGCATAAATATTCAAGCTCCAAAGTTGCCCGCAGGCAAGGCCGCACTCCCCAGCAGCTTGTTACGAGCATATTTCTCGAAGCAATTTTCAGAGTAAAGTCAACACTCCGTCCTTCTGTGATTACAGTTCTCGTGTCAACGACAGTAGAGCCTGACGCGTTTCTGGGCTTCCGCCCTCTTCAGAGGCTCGACATGAGATTGTTGCAGTAGACACGCCCACACCTTTTATAATTAACCGCCCTCAGATGAGCTTTGCTTAGGTGAATCCTTGCAATGTCTTATGGGAAAGGTGGTACGTGTCAGCCACATTGATTCTACTGTTGTGATGCCCTGGATGGGCCCGAAGGAACGGGTAAGACATAAATCCCCTGCTGCTGGTCCATCATGGCCCCCTTAGATATGGGGTGGTGCGATCCTTTACGGCCGGGCCGCCGCATAAATATTCAAGCTCCAAAGTTGCCCGCAGGCAAGGCCGCACTCCCCAGCAGCTTGTTACGAGCATATTTCTCGAAGCAATTTTCAGAGTAAAGTCAACACTCCGTCCTTCTGTGATTACAGTTCTCGTGTCAACGATAGTAGAGCCTGACGCGTTTCTGGGCTTCCGCCCTCTTCAGAGGCTCGACATGAGATTGTTGCAGTAGACACGCCCACACCTTTTATAATTAACCGCCCTCAGATGAGCTTTGCTTAGGTGAATCCTTGCAATGTCTTATGGGAAAGGTGGTACGTGTCAGCCACATTGATTCTACTGTTGTGATGCCCTGGATGGGCCCGAAGGAACGGGTAAGACATAAATCCCCTGCTGCTGGTCCAAAATGCTCCCCTTAGATATGGGGTGGTGCGATCCTTTACGGCCGGGCCGCCGCATAAATATTCAAGCTCCAAAGTTGCCCGCAGGCAAGGCCGCACTCCCCAGCAGCTTGTTACGAGCATATTTCTCGAAGCAATTTTCTGAGTAAAGTCAACACTCCGTCCTTCTGTGATTACAGTTCTCGTGTCAACGATAGTAGAGCCTGACGCGTTTCTGGGCTTCCGCCCTCTTCAGAGGCTCGACATGAGATTGTTGCAGTAGACACGCCCACACCTTTTATAATTAACCGCCCTCAGATGAGCTTTGCTTAGGTGAATCCTTGCAATGTCTTATGGGAAAGGTGGTATGTGTCAGCCACATTGATTCTACTGTTGTGATGCCCTGGATGGGCCCGAAGGCAACTTTGGAGCTTGAATATTTATGCGGCGGCCCGGCCGTAAAGGATCGCACCACCCCATATCTAAGGGGGCCATGATGGACCAGCAGCAGGGGATTTATGTCTTACCCGTTCCTTCGGGCCCATCCAGGGCATCACAACAGTAGAATCAATGTGGCTGACACGTACCACCTTTCCCATAAGACATTGCAAGGATTCACTTAAGCAAAGCTCATCTGAGGGCGGTTAATTATAAAAGGTGTGGGCGTGTCTACTGCAACAATCTCATGTCGAGCCTCTGAGGAGGGCGGAAGCCCAGAAACGCGTCAGGCTCTACTATCGTTGACACGAGAACTGTAATCACAGAAGGACGGAGTGTTGACTTTACTCTGAAAATTGCTTCGAGAAATATGCTCGTAACAAGCTGCTGGGGAGTGCGGCCTTGCCTGCGGGCAACTTTGGAGCTTGAATATTTATGCGGCGGCCCGGCTGTAAAGGATCGCACCACCCCATATCTAAGGGGGCCATGATGGACCAGCAGCAGGGGATTTATGTCTTACCCGTTCCTTCGGGCCCATCCAGGGCATCACAACAGTAGAATCAATGTGGCTGACACGTACCACCTTTCCCATAAGACATTGCAAGGATTCACCTAAGCAAAGCTCATCTGAGGGCGGTTAATTATAAAAGGTGTGGGCGTGTCTACTGCAACAATCTCATGTCGAGCCTCTGAAGAGGGCGGAAGCCCAGAAACGCGTCAGGCTCTACTATCGTTGACACGAGAACTGTAATCACAGAAGGACGGAGTGTTGACTTTACTCTGAAAATTGCTTCGAGAAATATGCTCGTAACAAGCTGCTGGGGAGTGCGGCCTTGCCTGCGGGCAACTTTGGAGCTTGAATATTTATGCGGCGGCCCGGCCGAAAAGGATCGCACCACCCCATATCTAAGGGGGCCATGATGGACCAGCAGCAGGGGATTTATGTCTTACCCGTTCCTTCGGGCCCATCCAGGGCATCACAACAGTAGAATCAATGTGGCTGACACGTACCACCTTTCCCATAAGACATTGCAAGGATTCACCTAAGCAAAGCTCATCTGAGGGCGGTTAATTATAAAAGGTGTGGGCGTGTCTACTGCAACAATCTCATGTCGAGCCTCTGAAGAGGGCGGAAGCCCAGAAACGCGTCAGGCTCTACTATCGTTGACACGAGAACTGTAATCACAGAAGGACGGAGTGTTGACTTTACTCTGAAAATTGCTTCGAGAAATATGCTCGTAACAAGCTGCTGGGGAGTGCGGCCTTGCCTGCGGGCAACTTTGGAGCTTGAATATTTATGCGGCAGCCCGGCCGTAAAGGATCGCACCACCCCATATCTAAGGGGGCCATGATGGACCAGCAGCAGGGGATTTATGTCTTACCCGTTCCTTCGGGCCCATCCAGGGCATCACAACAGTAGAATCAATGTGGCTGACACGTACCACCTTTCCCAGAAGACATTGCAAGGATTCACCTAAGCAAAGCTCATCTGAGGGCGGTTAATTATAAAAGGTGTGGGCGTGTCTACTGCAACAATCTCATGTCGAGCCTCTGAAGAGGGCGGACGCCCAGAAACGCGTCAGGCTCTACTATCGTTGACACGAGAACTGTAATCACAGAAGGACGGAGTGTTGACTTTACTCTGAAAATTGCTTCGAGAAATATGCTCGTAACAAGCTGCTGGGGAGTGCGGCCTTGCCTGCGGGCAACTTTGGAGCTTGAATATTTATGCGGCGGCCCGGCCGTAAAGGATCGCACCACCCCATATCTAAGGGGGCCATGATGGACCAGCAGCAGGGGATTTATGTCTTACCCGTTCCTTCGGGCCCATCCAGGGCATCACAACAGTAGAATCAATGTGGCTGACACGTACCACCTTTCCCATAAGACATTGCAAGGATTCACCTAAGCAAAGCTCATATGAGGGCGGTTAATTATAAAAGGTGTGGGCGTGTCTACTGCAACAATCTCATGTCGAGCCTCTGAAGAGGGCGGAAGCCCAGAAACGTGTCAGGCTCTACTATCGTTGACACGAGAACTGTAATCACAGAAGGACGGAGTGTTGACTTTACTCTGAAAATTGCTTCGAGAAATATGCTCGTAACAAGCTGCTGGGGAGTGCGGCCTTGCCTGCGGGCAACTTTGGAGCTTGAATATATATATATATACATATATACATTATCTACTGGCGGTCGCCAGTAGATAGTTATAGTTAGGACCGTGTTTCCATAGGAAATCCGCAACATTCTATTTAGAATAACTTTGGCGCCGGTTGACGAATCCTCGCGAAATTTTCAAAATAGGTGGGGCACTCCGCTCCGCTCCTACCCTGAAAGTCTCGGGGGATTCGTCACGCGGGGGCTGAGAAAAAAGGGGGGTCCCAAAAAGCGTTTTCTCCATGCAATTTTCCATAGGGACCTTTAGTCCAAGGTACAGCCCGAACGGCTGAACAGAATTACTTGAAATTTGGCAGAGAGGTAGTCCTCAGGTCAGGGAAGTGCCTTTTGCAGGTCTGGTGTCTATCTGTTCAGTAGTTCCTGAGTAAATCAAAATTAAAATCATATATATATATATGTGGGCGGAGCCTAACCACACATCTCATCCTGAGATCTGATTGGCTGTCAGCACTTCATCCAAGAAGTGTTGGCAGCCATCTTGGGACCAATATACATGATAGCACCTCATTAAAAAGCATTGCAGTTAATAGAAGGTTTTAAGACTTTAGTTACATTATAAATCATTTGTTGATGGTACCATACTCATTTTAGGAATTGTGGTATGTTCTAAGGTGATTTCACCATGTGAAAAAGCCTTCTGCTGGGATATCATGATTGAGAGAAAAATATTTTCTCATGCTTTTCCCACAGAGTTTTGGAAGGTGATCTATAAGCTAAACTGAGAGCTTATTTTCTGTAAATTCACATTATCTTTCTCAGTCATGTGAGAATGAAGTCTGACATTCTCAGTAAAACATGTAAATCCAACAAGGGCAGAGACTGTCAGTTGATTACTTTGTGTTCGACTGCAGCTTCCCAGAGTGTTCCAAAGAACAACTAGAGCGCTAACAGTCCTACTTATGATAAACATGTGGCACACCTGAAGCCATCTTGCTTGGATTAAAGTGGTAACTCTTAAAACATTTAATTTAAAAAGGAACAAAATGAGGGGGTTCATTTTTCCATAAAAAGTATGATTAGTGCTGCAGAAAGAAAAATTAGGGCACATTTTGAGTGACTTCTCAAATCCTCTTCTATTTCATTAAAAAATTCTGACATGCAGACTGAAACATGCACTTTCAATACCAGCAGCAGTTTTCCCTGGTGAGCAGTAGCTTTACTACAGTGATCTAATGAGCAAAAAGAGTGCTAACATTCTGAATTTATGGCAAATGTGTGACATATCTGAATACCTTCATGATGGAATCAAAGTAAAAAACTGAAAGCATTTTCTACTGAGGAGACTGCAGTAAATGAGGAAATTAGGAAACTTCATAACAAATAAATCTCCCAAGATGGCCACCGGAGACAAAAGAGCCCAAATGTAGCCCAAAGTAGCCCAAAATCACCCAGATGTAGCCCAAATATAGCCCAATGACAGAAGTGTGCAAAACACTTATTATTTTGTGTTTTTGCAGTGTTATATAGTGCAGACTTGTCAGGTATTGGAGTGCTTTACATGAGCATTGGTTACATCACACAAGAACAAATTCATTTTGGTTGTAGACATGGGGAGACTAAGTGATTTGACCAGAATCACAGAATGTCGAGCTGAAGCAGAAACTCCAACCTGGTTCCCCAGTTGCAAAGTCTGCAGTTCTGGAAGTAACACCACATCCTCTCCCCTAAGTGGAACATTTATTCAAGTGGTCAACTGGATAAAAAAACATAAAGATAACAAAGAATTTAAAAGTGCTTTGTCGCTATTTGAAAACTCAGAAAATATGTCCTTATTTTAGTCTTTTAGAGCACTAACCATAATTTTGATGCCAATAAGACCCTCTCATATATGTAATTTCTAAAGGAAATGCTCTAGGTATTACAGTTTTGATTACATCAAGATGACGTCGGGCGTTCCACACTTTTGTAATAAATATAGAATGTTAGCAATCTAGTTGTTCATTAGGATACTGTTGAGAGGCAGAGGCCAGGGGCACGGACTCTGAAAATTGAAGGCAGGTAGAAGGGTGCAAAGGCAACAATTTAACCACACTGAGCAGGCAGGTAGGGCCGTGGCAGCACAACAGACTATGGAGGGCAGTGGAAAGGGGGGCAGGGGCAACAAACCAACAATACAGGACTTGCAAGAGAGGCTGTGGCAATGTAATAGACCATTGTGGGCAGAAGGAAGAGGCAATGGTAGTACAACCATACATGCCAACAGACCCAATTCAGCCAGGAAACGTCCAATGTTTTTAAGCTCAAATGGGCTTTATTTGATCTGTCTCCTGTCTACAATCTCCTCTTTTTCAATGTAACTCAAAGGGGAAAATGAATACCCCAGTTTTTTTTCAAAATCTCCCTCTTACCAAGTTCAAAATGTTCGCAAGTATGGTAAATTGGATCATGGAAGGAAATGGGGTAGGGACATGGACTTGGATAACAGAGGACAGGAGGGACATGGAGAGGTGCACCAAACTGACCCTGCAGGGCAGGCATCAGGGTTTGCAGCAGCACAATACACCACACAGGGCATGCGGGACGGGAGTGCAGCACAACAATCCATAGAAAGCAAGAGGGAGGGGACAGGACCATGCACATGGACAATAGAGAACAGAGGGGCAAGAGGCAATGGTAGCTAGCTGACCATAATGGACAGACAGGAGAGAAAGCTGCAGCGTATCAGACCATAACGGGCAGGAGGGACGGATCAGGGGCATTACAATGGAACAGACAAGCCAGGAGGGAGGGAGTAGGGGTCTGCACATGTAAACAGAGGGCTGGGGGCAAGGGGGCAGGGCAGGAGCAGCAAGATAGCCATGGAGGTCAGGCAGGATGGGCACTAGAAGCAAGACACACCATGAAGAGCAACACTGAGACTGTGATGGCATACACACAGACCATGGAGGGAAGGTGGGAGGGGGTCAGTGGCAGCTAACTGACCACACAGGGAAGGTGGGAGGGGCCATGGCAGCACAGAAGAACATGCATGGCAAGTGGGAGGGTTAGTGGCAGCACAATGGCTATGATGGGCAAGAAGGAGGGTGCACGGGCATGCACAAAGGACGATGGAGGATAGAAGGGAGGGTCAGGACCTGTGCACAGACAAGAAAGTTCAGGGGAAGGGGCCTCACAACAGACCGCACGGGGCAGGCAGGAGGAGCAGTTGCAGCACAACAGACCAGGGAGGGCAGAAGGGTGTGGCAGTACAATGGACCATGTAGGACAGGAGGAAGAGGATAGGGGCATGGCATGTGGACAGGCAGGGTGGAGGTGGCAGGGACAGGTTACAGTCATCTGACAATGCTAGGCAGGTGGGAGGGGAGTGGCAGCTTAACAGAACACTCAGAGTAGATAGGAGTGGCAGGTCCATGGAACATGGTGGGCAAAAAGGATGGAGACAGGGCATGCACAAAGACATCGGAGGGCAGGGGGAAGGAGAATAAGTGCAGCAAGCTAAGCACAGATTTTAAGCAGGAGGTCAATGATGGGGTATAGAATTGGGCAATGGAGGGCAGGAGGAGTGGACTGGTACATCATACTAAATTGAGGGCAGTGGCAGCATATCAGATCATGCATGGCAGGAGGGAGGAGGCTAGTCCATGGATTCACACAACAGAGGATAGGGAGGAGGGGGATGGGGCAGCAAGCTAACTGTTCAGAGAAGGCGGGTATTAGGAACTTTATTGTTTTTAAAACGTGTGTCTGTGCGATCTACTTTAAATATGAACAAGTATGCAGCATAATCTCACTTTTATTCAGGAAGAAGAGGACGTTTGTGACTGTGAGCCCGGGCTCACTTGGCAGAAACACACCCTGACCCTCCACCCCCTATCGCAAAATGTAATGCCCGTGAAAAGGGTAGGTGAACACAGTGTTATATAGAACATAGTCCTGAGAGCACGATTGAAAATGAAAACTAGATATAGTGTATGGTATAAACTATGCACCAAAAAGTGTGATATAAGATGAACCGGCCGTGAAATATAATATGCAATACATTGTGCACAATTACAGATTCATTGGAGAGCGCGAGATAGCACAGGCACTAGCGCGTGCTATGCGTTATGCGCCTTGGAGTGTAATGTGCACAGGGCAGTGTTGTGTAACCTAACTAGTCTCTAAAGTTGTAATATAAAATATGTGCTGGGGAGTGTAACGTTGCATATGCACTGTGACAAAGATATGGATCCCAGATTGTAATATGTATGGCATAGCACTGTGCGTTATAACATAGGCATCGAGGAAGGCACGTTAGATGGGGCAATATAACCCGTGCGAAGACGAGTTTGGCATGACATATTTACGGGGTGGTGTTACAGTGCACATGGGCTAGAGAGTGTCATAGCATATGCACTAGCTAGTGGAATACAACACAGAGGTGTGTGGCACTCAGCAGGCAATGGTGGGTGTAACACAGCATTGGGCTCTGCCAGGAGCGCGCTGTGACTCTCAAGTGATGTTCGTCCCCTTTCCAGAGAGTAAAATAAAAAGTATTACACATCCGACAGTGGATGTGTGTTTTATTAACCGTGAGGGGGGTTTCTTGCATAGTTTTGGTCGAATTTTTGTCGAATCCCTTTGAATGGCTTGGTGTGCATGTGTATTAAATGTGCCCGTCAATAGCTACCCATGTTTGTATAAATAAACGACAAGGGTGTCTACCGGGATTAGGCACGGTAGGGCATCAGACATGTCAGAGCTTCACTAGTGGTGTAAATACATTCCACGTGGATTCATTGTATGCATAGTCGCCTTTTAATGAATATCACGCAAATCGTCATGGTGATAGGTACTTACGGTTTGTCCAGCATGTCCTAGGTGTGTCTATAAATATATATTTTTTTAAAATAATAAACAACAGTGGCCGGCCCTGGGGATTGGGGTCAAAAAAATATAATTAGGAGACAGGCCCTGGGGGATGGGGTCATCAGGGCCAATAAATTAGAATAAGAAGGGGAACCACACAGCCCACCTTCTTAAAAAATTAAAATAAATAAAAGACTGGCATCGTGCCGGAGGCCACGCCCCCTCCTTGCAGCACTCTGCAAACGCGCCCCCTGGCGAATTGTAAGTTGGGGAATTAATCCCTAATACTGAGGGTCCCTGAGGGCCAACTAGCCCAACAGGCATCTCCAGTATGCGCCAGGGAGCTGCGCTGCAGACAGGTGTTCTGAGGCCAAGCCCCTTTTTACACCTCTCTGCAACGCAGCTCTGTGGCGCTTACTGGAGGTACCTAGTGGTCTAGTTTGACCCTAGGGACCCTTAGGATTCAAGGGGACTTAATCTCTCAACTTAGAACAGCCACAGGGCGCGTTTACACACTGGTGAAGGGAGGGGACGGGGCCTGAGGTGACGTGTGCAAACACGCACTAAGGCACGTTTTAAATTGGGGATATAATTTCCCTTCAATACTGAGGGCCTCTGGGGGCTAACTAGCCCACCAAGTGCTTCCAGTAAGCGCCACTGAGCTGCATTGCAGAGAGGTGGTCCAGGCCGTGCCACTTTTTGCACCTCTCTGCAACGCAGCTCTGTGGCACTTACTGGAGGTACCTAGTGGGCTAGTTGGACCCTAGGGACCCTCAGGATTCAAATGAACTTAATCTCCCAACTAAAAACGGACACAGGGCGTGTTTACACAGTGGTGAAGGGAGGGGACGGGGCCTGAGTTAACGTGTGCAAAAACGCCCTGTGGCCTGTTTTAAGAGGTAGTTTTAATCCCCCTGCCCTATTATATACTAGTGGCTTACAGAGGAGGTCATGCTAATCACAGGGGGAAACCAACGCATAATGTTCCCTAGTGTATGTAGGTGTTTTCACTGTATTCTAAGTGTCTTTTAACATAGCACTGGCTCTAGGACTGGTTAGTCAGACTCAGTTACCACCAGTATCCGTCTGAAAAAGTTGAGGGTACAGGATGATTTTGCAACAAGGCTTCTTTCTGCTCTTCTTTTTGTTCTTTCTGCACGTTATCCTTCTTCCTGCACTTTTCTTCGTCTTTGAGGACTTCTGTTGCTTCTTTCTGCACTTCTTTTTTTCTTTCTGTGCATTTTTTCTTCTTTCTTCACATGTCCTATCTCTGTAGGCATAGTTAGAAATTAGTATTTAAAAAACCTTTGAAATTCACAGAAAAAACCATAGGTTTCAGGCACGTTATAGTTAGGAATTAGCATTTAAAAAACCTCAGAAATTCACTGAAAAAACCATAGGTTTCAGGGGTGATATAGTTAGCTGGACTTTTCACTTGTACAAAACCATTGAAATTTCCCCGTTATAGTTAGTTCAGCTAACTATAACTCGCACGCCCGCAATGCACTGCTGATGACGTCACATATTACATCACTCATGACATGGTCAGTGACATCACTCATGACATCACTGATGACATCTCAAATGACATCACTGATGACATCACTGATGACATCATCCTTGTGATAGAGTGGCAGACCTCCTCTCACCCTAATATAACCTTTGCTACACACATTCAAAAGTAGAGACTAAAATTTTCAAAACAATGGACATACCAATACCAGTTACAACAACCTCTTCAGTAATTCTAAGATCCACATACACATTCACTCATTCACCAACAGTCCTATACAGTCACTCATACATGTACTCACTCATCATATGTACTCATACACCTATACATCCTGTTACACAAAGCCACTCATCCATGGAGTTACTCACACACATAGTCACTCATGCTAATAAAGAATCAAACATACATTTACTTGCATATACAGTTATACACACACCACCACACTTACTTCTACGGAAACTTACACATACTTAGTCTTTTAAACAATCACTTATAGAAACACATACTTATTCATACAGGAACTCTTTCAATCGCTCACTCTCACATATACTCACTTATATACACCAATAGTCACATATACTAGTTTAAAACATATGTAGTTACTCATAAAGACACTATTGAGACAGTCAATCACTCACTAACACACCCATACACACACTCATCCACCCATACAGTCCTGCACACATGCTGTGTTCAACACATACAAACAGTGAGTCACTCATTCATGCACCTATGCACTACGTAATACCCCCCACCGAACCATGCAGACACTCAGACTGATACTCAAAAAACCAACTATTAACCTATATAGACACCCATGTAGCTACTCACCAACCCATGCAGCCACTTATACACAAAGTGAGAGACTGATACAGATATTTACATATTTAAACATTACTCACTAAGCCATGTATTCACTATGATACACTTAATCAGTCAGTTACACAATCAATTTTTCAAAAACAAATCATCCATTTAGACACTTATATACCCATTTATTCTTCCATCGACCTTGAGATATACAGATATAAAACATATTTAATTTTCAGAAAAACACACATTCACTGGATGATGTCATCAGTGATGTCATCAGTGATGTCATTTGAGATGTGTAGTAATCAAGTGGGGGAAAAAGAAGCTTAGGTCCATTCGGCTTCCTAAAGTTATTTATAAATCACAACGGGGGAGAATGGACCACTTGTCCTGTGTTACCATGGTCTTGTTGGTTGTATCCTTCATAAAAAGACCCTCATAACATCTACACAGGTCGAGGGCGGTATATTTTCATTCTCCGCCATTTGTGTACTGTTTCAGCAACATCATTGGGTCATTTTGTCGTAAAAATGCTGACCTCCACCCGGAGGAAGACCTACTGGTACTGACAGTAGTGGTCAGAGATATAGTGAATTAGTGCTCGTGGTGAAGTGAAGAAATTTAAAGTTAAAATCCCTATGTCACTTGTAACCTCAATAATTTATTCCGGAGGCAGTGAATGGGAGTTTAAAAGAAAGGTAATGTGCGTATTGAATGAGTTACTGTTCATTCGCACTTCTTAGTGGTCAACATGTTTCAGCCCTCTGTGCATTCTCGGGGCTTTCGTCAGGACCGAACTTAATTGTGTAGGACCAATGAGGTTCTACATGAAGTGGTGTAATTCACCACTGTAATAAGTAGGTCAGATCAATTGTAACTGTACCTTATGAGCGTTTACTTGCCACGCTTCATGGAGTCGCCGGCGGGCTTTATGGTCGATTCAGTTGTAATCACCGTGATGCGCTTGTGCTGCCTCTCGCTACGGTGCTCCGAGTGTCATTTGAGATGTCATCAGTGATGTCATGAGTGATGTCACTGACCATGTCATGAGTGATGTAATATGTGACATCATCAGCAGTGCATTGCGGGCGCGCGAGTTATAGTTAGCTGAACTAACTATAACGGGGGAATTTCAATGGTTTTGTACAAGTGAAAAGTCCAGCTAACTATAACACCCCTGAAACCTATGGTTTTTTCAGTGAATGTATATATATATACCAATAACATAAAATCTAACAAACAAAAACATCCCATTATTAATTAATACATTAAACTATTAAAAAATCATTAAACTTAAATTCCCCACTACATTTGCTGCAACAGTAGGGAAAGTGTTAGATAGGGAGGTGTAAAAATTACTATTCACACTCCAATAAGTGTAAGAGTAGTGAAAGTGTTGGATTGCAGAAGGGTAACAATGAAGATTCCCACTCCAGTCAGTTCAAAATTAAAAACAAAATATTACCAACAGCAAAATAAAAAAATAAAATATTATATATATATATATATATATACATATGTTAAAATGTAAATACAAATTTATTGAATATTAAAAAATGTAAAAACATATTATAATGTTAAATAGATATGAGAGATACCTAACAATATTAAATTGAATAAACTAATAAATGACTTTCAAACAAATACATATTTTTCATTAGAAAATATTTAGAAAGAAAACATTAATTATTACATACATTTAGTTTTTTATTTCTTACCCTATTATACCACACAATTCACAAACCACATCTAAATGAAAACAAATTACTTCCATAATTAACATAATTAATTACCAATTACAGAATTATTATTAATGAAAAACAAATTAAAACTCATAAAAATTCATTAACTTCCCTCACTTTACCTCTGTAATCCCCACAACCCACTACTAAAATGAAACTGTAAAAAAATTAATTACACAATTAAAACTCACACACAAAAAATAAACAATCACCCTAACTAAATCAATGAATTAATTAAGATTAATTATCAACTAATTATTAATTAATTAAACATAAGTTACTTCCTACCCTTTGCTCCCATAAACCCCACAACCTGCACCTAAAATTAATTACAAAATTACCATAATTAATTGTCAATTAATAAATTAATGCTAATGAGCAACTAATTATTAATAAATTAAAAATAAACTACTTCCCACCCTTTACCCCTATAAACCCCACAACCCACACCTAAAAATTACCCCAAAAAATAAAACACAATTAATATTATACAATCTCAATTAAATAAATATTAATAACTAAAATTATTCATTAATTCATTATAATTAAATTACTTCCCACCCTATTCCTCTATGAACCCGCAAACCTGCTACGGAACTAAAAAACACAAAAGTTAATTTAAATAAGATTAATAACTGTGAAAAATTTGACACATATATTAAAAAACATAAACAATACTTACACAAAAATTACATCACATACATTTAAAATATATACTAAAATACATAACAGTCATTAAAAAACTTGATATTGCAAACAACTATATTTTTACAAATGATATTAATAACGTCTATATTTTTAAAATCGATATTACTTACCTTCAAATTGATATCCTTGACAACGATATTCTTGCACTCGATATTTCCATCCCACATTATTTTTAACTCAATACTATGGTAGGTCGATTTTTTACCCTCAATATTCTGTCTCATTACCTCCCCACCACTCTACTCTACACTTCTGCACTCTTCAACACTCTAATCTGCAGCACTGCACTCTCTGCCACTGAACTCTATGCCACTCTACTCTGTACCACTGCACTTATGCCACTGCACTCTACTCTAGGCCACTCTACTGAACTTTACACCAATGCACTCTATGGCACTCAAATAATATGTGCATCACTGCACTCTATGCAGGCTATAACACTGCTCTATGCCACTTCACTCTACACCTCTCTATTCCACTCTGCACCACTCTCTCTGCCTGAGCACTTTACCCCCATTCTTCTATGCACCACTGCACTCTTAACCACTGCACCCTACACCACTACAGTACAGATCACCCAACTCTATGCCACTCCACACTACGCCAATGCACAAAGCACCACTTTACTCCAAATCACTGCGCTCTACACTGCTACATTTTACCCCAACTCCTCTGCACTACTGCACTCTACACCACTATATTGTTCTCTGCAACACTCTAAACCACTGCACTGTACGTCATTGCTTCCTAAGCCAGTGCACGCTATGCCACTCTACACCATTGTGCTCTATGTTACTGCACTCTAGGCCACTCTTTTTTACTCTGCAACACTGTACTCTAAGCCACTGATCTCTGCACCACTCTACTCTGAAACCACTCTATTCAGCACCACTCTACTCTGCACCACTGCACTGTGAGCCACTGCCCTCTATAATACTCTACTCTACAAGACTGCATTGTCTGCCACTGCATGCTACACTACTGCACATTACACCACTCTACACCATCGTGCTTTATGTCACTGCTCTCTATACTACTCCATTCTACTCTGCATCCCTAGACTCTGAACCACTCTAATCTTCACCACTATACTCTATGCTACTGCACTCTATGGGCCTGATTCTCAGAACTATCTTAAGACAAAATCCTAAACTTACTACCATTTTGGTATTCACAGAAGGCACTTACTCATTTTGGTATTCACAGAAGGCACTTACTCATTTCCGTATTCACAGAAGTTAGGAGTCCTAACTTTAGGACTCCTAAATGTCTTCTGTGAATACTGAAAGTCTTAAAATTAGGATTTTTCTCAGTTTAGGAGTAGTAAAGTTAGGACTCCTAACTTTACTACTCCTAAACTGAGAAAAATCCTAACTTTACGACTTTTGGTATTCACAGAAGGCATTTAGGAGTCCTAAAGTTAGGAGTCCTAACTTTACTACTACTAAACTGAGAAAAATCCTAATTTTAAGACTTTCGGTATTCATAGAAGGCATTTAGGAGTCCTAAAGTTAGGAGTCCTAACTTTACTACTCCTAAACTGAGAAAAATCCTAACTTTAAGACTTTTGGTATTCACAGAAGGCATTTAGGAGTCCTAAAGTTAGGACTTCTAACTTCTGTGAATACCGAAATGAGTAAGTGCCTTCTGTGAATACCAAAATGAGTAAGTGCCTTCTGTGAATACCAAATTGGTAGTAAGTTTAGGATTTTGTCTTAAGTTAGTTCTGTGAATTGGGGCCAAGGCCAATGACTCAATGCCACTACACTCCACACCACTACACTCTGCATCACTCCATGCCATTCTAATCTATTCTGCACCACTGCAGGCAAATCCACTGCACTCTACACCACTGTACTCTATGCCATTGCACTCTATGCCACTTTACTCTACACCTTTGCAATCTACTCTGCACCACTCTACTTTACCCTGCACCAGTCCATTCTACGTCACTTCACTCTACTCTGAAACAATCCACTCTATACCACTGTAATGTATTTTGCACCAGTCTACTCCACGCCACTGCACTCCATGCCACTCTACTCCATGTCACTGCACTTTACCCAAATACACTCTACACCACTTTACTCAAAAACCCATTCACTCTACTCTGCATCACTGTACTTTACACCACTTCCCTCTAGTCCACTCTACTCCACTCTATGACACTCCACACTATGACACTCCACTCTAGGATGCCCCACTCAGATGCTCTACTCCATTAAACTCTACTCTCTCTCTAAAACTCTCCACTCCAGTTTATGCCATTTCACTATCCTACACCACTCCACTCTATACCACTCCACTCTATGACAATCTAGTCTGATCTATGCCACTCTGCTCTACAACTCTCCACTGTACGCAACACCCTCTAGGTCACTCCACTCTGCTCTACACTATTCCACCAAACTCTATGCCACTTCACTCTACAACTCTCTACTCCAAAACTCTACTCAACTCTACAACACTCTACTCCCTCTGCCATACTCGACAACACTTTACATGATCCACGCCACCTCATGACACTCCACTCCACTTCACTCCACACAACTCAACTCTACTCTACACCACTCTACGCTACTCCATAACACTCCCCAGTTCTCCATTTTATGACACTCCACTCCCCTCTCCTTTACGCCATTAACTTTTATCCATGCTTATCAGAAGACACAATTGTGTACAATATAGCTGTAATATATTGGCAAAGCCAATAGTGTTTGCATAGGCACCACCTATTGGCTTTTCCAATGCTTGTTATATTTGCTCTCATTACTGTCACTGCATACCATTTTCTACCTCCTCTTGCATCTCTGCCAAAGCAAGCCCAAGCATTGAATACATTCAGTGAATCCATGTTGGGAAAGCCCTTATTTACACCCCGTAATTTTACTCTTGCCTTTCACGAATTAACTGCCAAAGCCCATCATGCAGGCACCAATAAACACAAGGGATGACGTCTAGTTTTTGGCAGTGAAAACAGAAAGGCACGGCTCTAAACCCACTGCCTGGAATATTGGCCACTAGGCATCCGATGGTCTGCTTAAGTGGTTCATTGTCCTCACCAGATGAGCGGTTTTACTTGTACGTTTGGACATGGTGGTCATCTGTAAGAAGAATCGAAATTTGCCTAGCATAGTAACGGTAAGTTTCAATTCTATTAAGGACACGGAGGCGAGGATTATGCTATTTCCTTCTTATCTTTAATAACATATTTTTTCCACAGCAGTCAAAAATAGAAACAATCAACATTTCTATCCTCAAAACAAGGAAAAACGATCTGGAGAGAGTAATCACGAGCACAACCAAAGTTCGTAAGACTACAGCTCCCATCAGTCACAGTCTCATCCAAACGTAGTCCTTCCTCAGTGTTAGCCTCCAGTAGAAGGTCTGCCACATCCGTTGTCCCTCCTCTTTCTTCGCGCGAACGCCTCCACGTTATTGGTCTTGTTTGGAACCATCTTTCCCTAGAAGCAAAGTACAAGGCGTAAAGACCCTGAAACTACAGAATTCATCACCACAGCATTGTGAAACAACGAGCAGACATGACAACATCATGTAGTGTAACAAAACATCTTACTTACTGCCATACGGGAGGGTTCGCACAGATTGTGCCAAGGGAGGGATAATCCTCGCCTCCGTGTCCTTAATAGAATTGAAACTTACCGTTACTATGCTAGGCAAATTTCGATTCTATGGCAGGAACGGAGGCTCCGATTATGCTAGTTCAAAGCTTACTTACCACCAAATGTGCTAAATCCACTACCGGTTTAAAATAAAACCGTTTAAAAGTCGAATCCGAAGACCAGTCCGCAGCTCGCATTAAATCCTCCAAGCGAGCCCCCAGGGAGAATGCTTTCGACGCCATTGCTCCTCTGGCAGAATGAGCACCAAACTGCTTTGTGTCTATCCCCGCCTCTTGCATGACCCACCGCACCCACCGAGCAATGGTGGGTGAGGAGACTACATTGTGCGGTTTTCTTAATGCAATGAGAAGTTGTCTTTCGCCCGGAGGTCATAACTCAGAGGTTTTATCCTCATAAGCTTTCAAACAGTTCACGACACAAAGTTTGGGCACCTCCAGAAAGGCCGGATACGATATTGACCTTGAAGCCGACTTCGTTCGGCGGCCAATTGTAAAAGTCACGCCATCCAGAGAGAACACTCGCGCCGAAATGTCCAGAGCACGCACATCCGAGACCCTGCGACAAGTGACTAGACACAGCAGTATGGCTAGCTTCGCCGAGATCTCCTTCAAGGAGAGGTACTGATTCGACTGCCAAGATAAGAACAAATTAAGAACCACATTGACATCCCATAAGACGGAATAACGAGGTTCCGGGGGCAAAGACAAACGAATCCCCCTCAAAAGACGACAGACAAAAGGGTGTTCACCCACCGGCACACCCTCTATAAGACAATGGGCCGCTGAGATAGCCGAGCGCATTGCGTTAATGGTTCGATATGCCAGGCCGTCAGATGCCATTTCGGCCAAGAAATTCAGAATGGGAACAATGCCCGCGACCACGGGATCCAAACCCCGTCGAAGACACCAACGAAACCACTTCGTCCAAGCGGACCGATAGCGTTTGGAGGTGCTTGCGGCCCAGGCCTGTGACAAGAGGTTCTCAGCCGATCCCGAAAGGCCTGGGAGCGACCAGCGTCTCCGGAAAGCCGCCATGCCATCAGGAGGAGAGAACCCTTAGCGATCAGGTGTTGTTGTTCCCCGTTCGGATTCAGAAGAAGATGAGGAAACAGGGGAAGTGGAATTGGAAAATCCCAAGAAAGTTCCAGAAGAACTGGAAACCAAACTTGGTACCTCCAAAACGGTGTCACCACGACCATCTCTGCTTTCTGCCGGCGAGCCCGCGCCGCCAACCTCACAATCATGGAGAACGGAGGAAACGCATAACTCTGTTCCTGACTCCACTCCTGCAGAAAAGCATCTGTTGCCTGCGCCTGAGGGTCCGGCCTTCAACTGAAAAACCTCGGAAGCTGATGGTCCAGACGGGACGCAAAGAGATCCACCGAGAACGGGCCCCAAAGGGTGGCTAACCACTGAAAAACCTGAACGTTCAGCTTCCATTGACTGGAATCCCGTAAATGCCGGGAGTGCCAGTCTGCCACCTGATTGTCCTGACCCGGCAGGTACTCCGCCGTCACAGATATGTGATGATCCAGACAAAACCCCCAAAGGTCTTTCGCTAGGTTTGCCAGAGCCTGCGACCGAGGGCCCCCCAGGCGGTTGATGTAACGAACCGCGGAGATATTGTCCATTCTCAAGAGGACGCAGGAGCGAACCCTGTCTCTGGTCCAACACTGGATCGCGAACGACCCTGCCAGTAGCTCCAGACAATTGATATGGAGCCCCTGGTCTTCTAATGACCAAGCGCTGCCAGTAGAGAAGTCGCCGCAGCGAGCGCCCCACCCCGACCTGCTGGCGTCGGACTCTATCACCAAGTCGGGAGCGGCTCCGAAAATGGCTCTGCCATTCCAGGCATCCATGTGGGCGAGCCACCAGGACATTTCCTCCTTGACCTCCTCTGACAGAGACACCTTCTGGTCGTACGACACGCCCCTCCGAAGATTATGTGCTTTCAGGCGCTGCAGCGCACGATAGTGCAGGGGACCCGGAAAGATTGCCTGGATGGATGAGGAGAGAAGACCCACCACCCGGGCAATCTGACGGAGGGATGTGTGGGACTTCGAGATAGTCTGTCTTAACAGTTGCTGAATCTTGGCCAACTTCCATTGGGGAAGGCTCAAAGACGCGTGGACCGAATCCACTACGAACCCCAGGAAGACTATATTTTGAGTCGGGTGTAAGATCGACTTGTCTCCGTTGATGATGAAGCCCAAGCTTTGCAAGAGCGACACCGCCTGATGCAGATGAGAAAGTAACCGCTGCGGGCATTGTGCCATGAGAAGGATATCGTCCAGATATACGATCATCCGCACCCCTTGGCTTTGCAGAAACTCCACTACCGGATGGAGCACCTTCGTGAAGCACCAGGGAGCCGAGGACAGCCCGAACGGAAGGACGGTAAACTCGTACACGTGCCGTCTCCACTGAAATTGCAGAAAACGGCGATGAGGAGGGTGGATCGGGACAACCAGATGCGAGTCTTTTAAATCCAAGCGTGCCATCCAGTCTCCCTGAAGGAGCACATCCGGAAGGAGGTGGATTCCCTCCATCTTGAAATGGCGATATATCAGCCAGCCATTGAACTCCTTCAGATTGATGACCGGTCTCCGCCCCCCCATCCGTCCTCTCCACAAGGAAGATATTGCTCAAGAAGCCCTGGGGATGCAAAGTTGACCGACAGATTGCCCCTTTGCGGAGCAGAGCAGAGACTTCCTCGTCTATCAGACTGGCATCGGCCGCGGAAAAACTTATAGGATGCGGAAGGCCTGCCTGGCGGGGTGAATCGTAAAACTCTATGTGGAACCCCCAAATGGTCTGCAGAACCCAAGAATCGCTCGTAATGGCTCCCCAGGCCTCCCTGAAGTGCGCTAGCCAGCCCCCAATCTGAACTTGGGAAGGGGAAATTAGACTTACCGCCACCTGCGGGTCCTCCGGTGGTGTTCTTGTAGCCTCCACGACCCCGGAATTTCTGCTCTCTGGTCGGGTAGAAATTAATTGGTAAAGTTGGCGGAGGTGTTATATTGACCTCGTCCGGAGCCTTGTCCCCTACCAGGGTTCTGCTGTCCGCCACGGCCGGTCGCGCAGCCCCTGCCATGACCGGCCCCGCCGGAAAAACGAGACTGAAAGACCCGCTTAATATTGGACTGGGCCTTGTTCAAACTCGTGAAGGTGGCCACAAACTTGCCCAATTCCTTCACAAAAGGCTCGCCAAAAAGCCCGCCTTCTGCGACCGCCCCTGCCTCGGACGAAGCGAAGTCGCCTAGCTTGGGGTCCAATTTAATCAGGAACGAACGCCGACGCTCCATCCAGAGGGCACAATTGGCGTTGCCCAGAAAGACCACTGCCCGCTGTGCCCAGTTCGAAAGAACGTCGGGAGAGACGGAGGAACCTGTTGCCTTGGCCTCCTCGGCCATATCCAAAATCTTTGTCAAAGGCCCTATCACGTCGAGGAGCTTATCCTGACAGGAGCGCCAGGAACGGTCTATGCCCTTACGGGGGTCCTTCATACACTTGGCCAGGAAGGTGGCCATCTTGGAATCTAACTCCGGTGTAAGGGCCATCTTCCCGTCCAACGACGGCCTAGGGCACTCCGCCCTCAGACAACCTCTAGCCTCTTTCTCTAAGGGCTTCCGGAGGCGACTCGCTACAAACTTCGCCACCTTGTCACCGGGTGCCCAGGCCGCCGACCGCGGATGAATGATGTCATCCGGGTTCAGCATGCCCGAGGCATCCTGCGGCAACTCCGCGACAGAGCCAGTAGGGCACCAGGACCGCGAAGACCCTTCCTCCTCGTCCGAATCTGCCGGCGAACCTGCGTCCGGGGAAGGGGAATCCGGAACTACGGACGCTGCAGGAGTTGGGACTGGGGATGGCGCCGGGGGGCGACAGGGGCGCCTTTGCGAGAAACACCCGCTTTAGACGGTCAAACGCGTCCCTGTCTACCCCCCGCGGCTCCAAGGAGCTTCCCTCCGTGCGACCCTTTTTAGGTACAGGCGGCCCCTCCCCCAGGGAAGGGGTAGAAGTGGAACCCTGGGAAAAAGCCCATTTTGCACACTCCGCAATAATGCGGTTAGAGAGGCGCTCTTCCATAGGCCCATCACATCATTCACACATCTATAAATGGATTCATCCACCGCCTCAAAAAACTGGTCGTCCAGGGGCAGGTACTGAACCTGCTCCTCTTCTACAAACTCAGAGTGGCTCATAGCAGCTAGGCAGCACCACTTCGCAGACACCAACAGCGCCAAGCACCCACCGCCCAAGTAACCGGGCGGCAATCACCCTTAACGTGAAGACAGGGCAAGCCTCCCCTTAGAGTATCAAGGGAGTTCAACAATGGAGGGCAGGAACCCCTCGGTGGTATGTGTGCAGCCTGGCAAACTGTGTAAAGATTTGGGCAGTGTGACACACCGCAATAGAGGCCGCACCCGCCTCACGCGCGCAGCCCCCACTTAGTGACGGGGCCCAACCGCCACCCAGCGCGCCAAAAGCTCTGAAGAGCGAAGTGCGGATAAATGTATGCCCGCAGGCAATCACCGCGGCACTGCCGCTATACAGACCCCCGCTGGGGCGTAAAATTATGATTGCGGGATGAATACGGACCTCCACCGGGGCGTTCAGGTGTGGCGGCACGGGGGACAAGGCTCGTCGGACCGCTGGTCTTGCTTCGCGCTCCGTCAACCAAGGAGACGAGCAGCGGGACCAACGAGACGCGCGAGCTCCCCCTGGAGGTGGTAATTATCTACCGCAGAGGTGGAGTGTCCGCGAAAGGAGCGAAGGCTCTCCCGCGGCACCGGGGAATCTGAAAGAAAGTCGCATAAAGAAACCCCGACAAGGAGCCTGAGACCCGCTAGGAAACGGCCCCGAAACCACTATCAAAACACTTTAACACACCAAAACCGGCGAGGAAAAAGAAAACGACTTATCTGGTGCTGCGGAGCAGCGAAGAAAGAGGAGGGACAACGGATGTGGCAGACCTTCTACTGGAGGCTAACACTGAGGAAGGACTACGTTTGGATGAGACTGTGACTGATGGGAGCTGTGGTCTTACGAACTTTGGTTGTGCTCGTGATTACTCTCTCCAGATCGTTTTTCCTTGTTTTGGGGATAGAAATGTTGATTGTTTCTATTTTTGGCTGCTGTGGAAAAAATATGTTATTAAAGCGAAGAAGGTAATAGCATAATCGGAGCCTCCGGTCGTGCCATAGAATCCCCAGGGCATTGTGACCATCAGGCTGCTGAGTCATAAGCTTTAAATAGAGTAGCCATCCTCAGGGAATAATGCTGCCTCAAGCCTGCTATAAAGCTGCTGACCCATGCAGCATGATCATCTGTTTTCAGCAGAAGACAGGCAACTGTGTCTAATGAACATGCGTTTGTTTTAAAACAGTGAGAGAAAAAACAATGCATGTCCATTGCAATGCAAGGACACATCACTGTCCACGCACTGTGATTGAACCACATAATAAGTGGAACAAGACACATGCTGCCCAAACAAATGCCTCTAGAGGAGAAAATCAACTTGGGGAGAATACAAAGTGATTACTTGCGCTCTAGCAAACAGCAAGACCTAAAAAAATGTTTCCTATATAAATGAGATCTCACCAAAACTATGGAAGTGCTGATGCTGCCAATTGCAGAGCTCTTATTACCCTTATGTGGGGCGCTGAAGCATGTGTGCATATTAATGTTTTTCCTTTGCTGAGACATTTGGATTGCTGATATTAATCTTCTATAGGTTTAGATTGTAAGCTGGTGCATTAAAATGCATTTAATGCAGTGCATTCACCAGGGATTCGTGAGAATGAATTACATCTGTGTTTAATGCGTTCTTTATAAGTGGTGACCAGTTGTAGTTCTTGGTTAATAATATATGTATTAGTTTATTGTGCCACATATATGAGAACAGTATAATTTATTGGATTATATGTAGGTTGTAGAATTATTATGCATTTAAAGATACTGTGAAGGTAGTAGGATTGTGGGCCTTAAGCTTACAGTCACAAAGGTGCACATTCCGATCCCTTAAAAAAAAATTACCGTACGACTCGTATCCGTATTTTTTTACGTACGAGTCGTACAAGTCCCGTACAAACGGCGAAGTACGATTCGTACCGTAAAAATACATACGAATTGCTTCGGGAAAAGTCTACGAGACGTCCCCGGACAGATTTACGTACGAGTCGTAAAACTGAAGTCCGAGAGCACAAGTCCGATCCGTACCGGCGTCCCGAATACATAAGCAAGCGTATGGAAAACGTCTCGTACGGAGCAAACTTTGTATGACCACTACCTCGGGTACACTTGGGCCCGGGGTACGAGTCGTACGGACCCCCCACCCCACCCGCGCATGTACGCACCGTAGCCCAGCACCCGCGTATGTATGCGCCGGACCCCCCACCCCAGCGCCCGCGCATGTACGCGCCGTAGTCCAGCACTCGCGTATGTAAGCGCCGTACCCCCCACCACAGCACCCGCGTATGTACGCGCCATATCCCAGCACACACGTATGTAAGCGCCGTACCCCCCACCACAGCACCCGCGTATGTACGCCCCGTACCCCCCACCCCAGCTCCGTACTTGGACCCACCGTACCCCAACACCATACCCCAGCATCGTGTATGTACGAGACGTACAACACCATTGCACATGTGATCACTGTACAACAACATAGCCATGGACGCACCTTACCTACGCAAAAAAGACTCGTACTGTACCAGGACACTGTAAAACAGCACAAGGACCGTCAATTCGACTCACACAACACCACAAAACACGTCTACAGGACAAAAAACAACTAAAAGACTGACCTGGCACATCCAAACAGTCAAACAGAGGCCCAAACTCACAACCACCTTGTTAGAATCCGGGGTCTCTGGTTGGCGCAGGTAGGCACTTGCGACAAGCAGGGACCCTTTCCTCTAAGTCAGGGCGTAGGATTACCTCTTTAAAAATAACCCCTGCTCACCCTCTAGGTAACGTGGCGCGAGCAGTCAGGCTAGATTTCCAGAGGGCATTAGGTTAAGCGTTCAAGTTGTCCCACACAATAATCACCTCCCCACCACACTTGGGGCCTTATGTAGGTAGCCTTACATTTACCACTTCATAAATACCGAATTTTACCGATTCGGTTTTTATGAAGTGGTAAATGCTATGTAGGTAATCAGTCGGTAAAAATTACCGATTCGGAATTGGTCGGTAATTAAGAATCGGTATTTACCGATTCGGTAATGGTAACTGGCTTCCCATTGATTCCTATGGGCCAGGAGGCCCATAGCAATTAATGGGAAGCCAGTTACCATTACCGAATCGGTAAATACCGATTCGGTAATGGGGGGAGCACAATCAAGGGTGGCAGGGTGTCACAGTGACACCCTGTTGCCCCCCTGATTCCTGCATGTGTGCACATGTGGCACACATACATGCCCTAAGGGCATGTATGTCTGCCACATTGCACACTTCTAAGGGCCAAATAATGCTTTTTCTAAGACATTCGTCATTTACCACCAACTTTTAGTTGGTGGTAAATAACGAATCCACACTACACCCACACACTCCCCCTACATCTCATTTCAGGATTCGGTATTCACCGAATCGGTAAAATTACCGATTCGGTAATTTTACCGATTCGGTAAATTACCGAATCCTGAAATGTCCCCCCTACATACCAACAGCCTGAATACCGGTCGGTAACGGGATTTTTACCGAAAATCGTCCGTTACCGACCGGTATTGGGCTACCTACATATGGCCCAAAGACACAAGGCTGTATTTATCAAAAATAGAGTTCTTTATATAAAAGATTTCTTTAGGCAGGTTGTCAAAAATACAGTTCTCTTGCTTCAATAATGTTCCAGTTACTTGTAAATGCTTTCAGGCAGTCCACAGATCTTAAAATTGTACTTAAAATAGGCTTCTTAGGGGTTCTGTGCGTTTCGTAGCGCCTTTGTTACGCTTTGTACCAGGTTTTAGAGGTGTCTTGCCGTTTCTCACGCTTCTCGCGTGAGTACGCGTATGCCGGACTCGAACCGTACGGACCGTACCCTCGTAGGTACGCGTCGTACATGTTCGGGACGCTCCTTGCCAAACCTCACGCTTCCCGCGTGAGCGGCGCCAATGGATTTAGTACGGTACGGACTGTACAGTAGCAGGGACGCGCCGTACACGGACGGCAAAGCAGGCACGGCTCGTACAAGGCAAGTACAGGTCGTACCAAAGCGCACAGGGCACAAAATACCTTATTTCTTTGGGGGCAAATGTTCATGGAGGCTTGCAGACGTCTTTCTCGAGTGTCCCACGTCGCGTCCTAGTCCCAGCTCCTCCGTGGACTGCGATGCTTCGTGGGGATGCTTTCCCAACTTCTCAGCACACCAGCGAGTTTAAAAGCAGGAGAGGCAGCCCAGGGGCGCGCTGGTAGCTTCGTCCGGATGGCAAACTAGTGCGTTTCGGGTCTTTACAGGAGTCTCTAAGGCCCGGGGAGGGTCGCAAGGGCTCAGCGCTCAGACACAGTTACCTCCTCCTTACGTTGCGAGCTACGGCTCGAGGGGGCAGTTGCTTGCTCAGGCTTGCAGGCCTTTACGGTGCTCACAGCAGCTCCGGCGGCAGAAGTCGCGTTGCTCAGCGAGCTAAGGGCACACAGGCTCTCCGGGGTCAGTGGTGCAGAATCACCCACGGCAGTCTCTTCTTCTTCAAAGGGGGGGGTAGCGCCCACTGTTCCTGGGGCGCAGTTCAGGGGGCAAGTACACCAGCAAGCCCTTGGAGATAAGTTTAGCACAAGTTGAATCAAAGTCTTTTCCTTTAGTCTTTTCCTCTCCTTCCAGCAGACAGGCACCCACTGCAGTCCAGTCTCTCAGGCAGAGAGACAGTATTCCTCCTTCAGCTTCTCCAGGTCCTTCTCCTTCAGGCAGAGGTTCGTCTTGGCGCAAATAGGATCTGATTTCTTAGGAGCAGGGCTCCTTCTTTTATACACCAATTCTTTTGTTCTTTGTTGCCAGGGGGCCTGGGCCTGGCTCAATCCAGTTTTGGAGCACTTTGTTGTGGTGACTCTGCTCTTTCCTTTCAGCAGCAGGGCAGAGACATCAGCCGCTCTACAGGGGGCGGAGCCGGCATTGTGGAGGCAGAGCACAGGTCTATTCAGAGTCAAAGGTGTACTCCTGCCACCCATCCTGGTGTAATCTCTCTACCCACCACCTGGCAGCCAGCCTGTCTCCTGGAATTCCCCAGCCCTGCTCCTTTACGGTTGCTAGGCAGAACACACACACACAGCAGAGGCGGACTGAAATGGCCAGGTCAGTAAATACTAACTTTCTAAAAGTAGTATTTACAAACACAGGATATTAAAATAAACTTTACTAAAAGAAGTATTTTATTATTCTGAGTTCAGGCATACTAAATATAACTTTCTACCATGCTCTATGAGTCCACTGGGATTACAGCGTGTAGTAATTCCAGCAGCCCATTCTGGCCTATGGAGAGCAGGTAGCCTTCAATAGTGAAAAATGAAAATGGCTGTAATTCACTATTAGGACATTCCACACACATCAGGGCATGTCCTACCTTATACCTACAATGCACCCTGCCCTTGGGCCTACCAGAGGGGTGACCAATATGTAGTTAAGTGAAGGTTTGGGGACTGGCAAGTAGGTGCACTTGCGCAATCAGCGCGACAGTACCAGACCGCGCGCAGGCTCTGCAGTGGCAGATCCTAGACATATTTTTCTAGGCCGCTTCTGTGGGTTGCACAACCAGTGCTGCAAGCCCACCAGCAGCATTTGTATTTACAAGCCCTGGCACTCCTGGTGCACTTTACTAGGGGCTGATAGTAAACCAAATAAGCCAAACATGGACACCAATCAATGTATACACTTTTCAAAAGGGAGCACTTGCACTGTGGCACTGATTAGCAGTGGCACAGTGCCCTGAGCAGCTAACACCAACAAAACACCATGAGGCACATCAGCAAAAAGTGGAAGGGAAACTCACGCCAAGGTGCCAGGTCTAAAACGTGTCCCCTCCAGCTGAAATGTGGGGGGAACTACCCTACCCCAGGGAGTTCCTCTTCACTAAGGCGGAAAAACCTGGACAGACCGTCAGCATTGGCGTGATCTGTGCCAGGGCGATGCTCCACCGTAAAGTCCATACCCTGTAGGGAGATGGACCACCTCAACAGTTTTGGGTTCTCACCCCTCATTTGCATCAACCATCTGAGGGGCCTGTGGTCGGTCTGAACCAGGAAGTGAGTCCCAAACAAGTAGGGCCTCAGCTTCTTCAGCGCCCAGACCACAGCAAACGCTTCTCGCTCTATCGCACTCCACCTTTGTTCCCTTGGAAGTAACCTCCTACTTATGAAGGCTACAGGTTGGTCCCAGCCCTCCTCAGTCATCTGTGAGAGAACAGCCCCTACACCATGCTCTGATGCGTCTGTCTGTACTAGGAATTCTTTGGAGAAGTCAGGAGCCAAGAGCACGGGTGCCGTGCACACGGCAGTTTTCAGGGTGTCAAAGGCCTTCTGACAGGTGTCAGTCCATATCACTTTTCTGGGCTGCTTCTTCAAAGTCAGCTCTGTCAAGGGGGCAACGATGCTGCCATACCCCTTGACAAACCTCCTGTAGTACCCTGTAAGTCCTAAGAAGGCCCTCACCTCCGTCTGGGTCTTTGGGGGCTCCCAAGCCAGGATGGTTTCGATCTTGGGTTGTAGGGGCGCCACCTGGCCGCTCCCTACTTGGTGTCCCAAGTACACCACGGAACCCTGCCCGATCTGACACTTGCTTGCCTTGATCGTGAGGCCTGCCTTGCGCAGTGCCATCAACACTTCCCAGAGGTGTTGTAGGTGTTCTTTCCATGTGCCACTGAACACTGCGATATCATCCAGGTATGCTGCGCTGAACTCGGTCAGCCCAGCCAACACCTGGTTGACCAACCTCTGGAAGGTGGCAGGGGCATTCTTCATCCCAAATGGCATAACCCGGAACTGGAAATGCCCATCTGGTGTGGAGAACGCGGACCTCTCTTTGGCCCCATCAGTCAAGGCGATCAGCCAGTACCCAGACGTTGAATCAAACGTGCTGAGGTACCGTGCAGCCCCTAACCGATCGATGAGCTCATCAGCTCTGGGGATGGGGTGCGCGTCAGTCTTCGAGACTGAATTGAGTCCTCTGTAGTCCACACAGAACCGGAGTTCGGGTGTGGCACCCGGCGCTGCAGCCTTTGGGATCAAGACCACTGGGCTGGCCCAAGGACTGCTGGAGGACTCAACCACCCCAAGTGCAAGCATCTTTGAGACCTCCTCTTTGATGCAGGCTCTGACCCTGTCAGTTACCCTGTAAGCCTTGTGCTTCACAGGTAAGCTGTCTCCTGTATCCACATCATGGACGCTCCAATCTGTGATACCAGGAACCAGGGAGAACAGGTCAGGGAACTGCCCCAGCAGCTGGCGGCAGTTATCCTGTTGCTCAGGGGTCAGGGTGGGTGAGAGGTTAACTCCATCCACTGACCCGTCTTGCTCTGAGGCTACCAGGAGGTAAGGAAGAGGCTCAGACTCCTCCTCTGTCCCATCATCTGTGGCCAAGAGCATGCCCACTTCGGACCTCTCCAAGTGGGCTTCAGTCGATTGACATGGAGGACCCTCAAGGGGTTCCTCGGAGACTGCAAGTCCACCAAGTAGGTGACAGAACTCTTGCGCTCCACAATCTCAAAGGGTCCTGTCCACTTGTCCTGGAGTGCACAAGGCTCCACAGGCACCAGGACCCATACCTTTTGACCAGGTTGAAGCTCAACCAGAGTGGCATTCTGGTCGTACCACCGCTTCATTTCCTCCTGGCTGGCTTCCAGGTTTGCCTCAGCAAGTTGCCTGAAACGCCGAGTCTGGTTCCGGAAGGCCAGCATGTAACTGTATACATTCTGGGGTGGTTTCCTGGGAGATTGCTCCCAGCCTTCCTTGACCAGAGTAAGAGGTCCTCGTACTGGGTGGCCATACAGAAGCTCAAAGGGACTGAACCCCAGAGACTTCTGTGGCACCTCACGGTACGCAAAGAGAAGGCATGGTAGGAGGACGTCCCACTTACGCCTCATGGGTTCCTCAAGACCCATAATCATGCCTTTTAGGGTTTGGTTGAATCTCTCAACCAACCCGTTTCCTTGGGATCGTAAGGGGTGGTGAACTTGTATGTCACACCACACTCTTGCCAAAGGGATTTCATATATTTCGGTATGAAATTGGTCCCCCTGTCAGACACCACCTCTAGAGGGAATCCTACTCGTGAGAAAATTCCCATCAGTGCCCGTCCCACCACGGGGGCCGTCACTGTCCTCAGAGGGATGGCTTCAGGGTACCGGGTGGCATGGTCCACCAAGACCAGGATAAACCTGTTGCCCATGGCTGTCTTGGGGTCCAGTGGCCCCACGATGTCAATCCCCACTCACTGGAATGGGGTACTGACCACAGGGAAAGGTTGGAGTGGAGCCTTCAGCTTCCTTCCACTCTTGCCACTTGCCTGGCAAGTCTGGCATGTCCTGCAGTGAGTGTCAGAACTCCAGCGCATTTGAGGCCAATAAAAGTGGGTGACAAGCCTTTTGAAGGTCTTGTCCTGCCCCAAATGCACTGCTAACGGAACGTTGTGAGCCAGCCCCAGTAGGAAGGCTCTGAACTTCTGGGGTACCACCAGCACACAGGATGACCCAGGTTCAGCAACCTTAGGCTCTGAGTACAGGAGGTCGTTCTCCCAGTAGATCAAGTGAGTACCGGACTGATCACCATTGGCTTGGGCTGCAGCCTGCTGCCGCATACCCACTAGAGAGGGGCACTCTTTCTGCTCCCTGCAGAACTCCTCCCTGGTGGGGCCTCCTTCTTGCTGCCAATGGGTCAGCTCAGGCACGTCCCCCAGTTCGGCTATCTGTTCCCCAGTAGGCTCCAGGGCATCCCCCTCAAGGTCTGCTTCCTCCTGGGCCGTGGGAACTTTAGGAGCCGGTTTTCCGTGCCTCCCGCGCCCTCTCCCTAAAGCCGGTTCCTGGGCCTCTCCCTCAGGCTCCAGGGTCCCTTCAACACCCCTACTGGCTGCCATCGACCGGGTGGTCACGCACGCCCAATCAGGTAAGCCCACCATCCGCAGGTGGGCTGTCTTCTCCACCTTTTCCCAAGGGGAGCTCTACAAATCATTCCCTAGGAGACAGTCTACAGGCATGGCAGTTCTCACAGCGACTTGCAGAGTACCAGAGACCCCCCCCACTCAAAGGGAACTTGAGCCATTTGACAATGACTCTCTGTGTTGTCAGCATTGACACCCGACAATAGGCATGGGGTACGACATGCTCTTGAGATACCAGGTGCTGCCGCACTGCAGTCATGCTGGCTCCTGTGTCTCTAAGAGCCTCTACCTTCTTCCCATTGACGGTCACCACTTGCCCATATTTCTTAGTGTTAGAGGGCAAGTCGGCATTTGGGACCATCTCACTGTCTCCTAGTGAGACTAAGGTCAGTTGGACGGGGTCCCACCCACCTGGGACTTCTACCTCCTCCCCAAAGGCTACTGTAGCCACTTGCTTCAGTAGAGCACCAGTGGGTGTGGGTTTCACATACTGGCGACACTTGGGATCACTGGCAAAGTGACCTAGCTCACCACATTTATAACATTGAGGGGGCCCCTTGGGAACAGGTTTACCTGTCGGGCCCCTGTCGGCTTCGGGGGTGGGGGAGGCTGAGAACTTTTCTGCTGGTTCTCTGGGGGATTACTTTGGGGGCCTTTTTGGAACCCTTTCTGTTTTCCCTTGTCCCCCCCACTCTTCTGCTGGGGACCCTGCCCACCCTTGGCGGAGTCTCCCACTTGACCCTTGTGGGCCCAGGTGCTGACCCAGCGGTCCGCCTCTTCAGCAAGCTTCCTAGGGTTAGTCAGCTTGCTATCTATCAGGTGTTGGCGTAGCTCAGGAAAACAATTAAGCGACAAGTGCTCCCATGTAATTAAATCAAAGAGACCTTGGTAATCATCAACTTTGCTACCCTTCACCCAGCCATCCAGTGCTCTACAGAAAAAGGTCACATACTCCACATACGTACTCCCCGCAATCTTGGTGCACCCCCTGAACCTCTGTCTATACAATTCAGGAGTTAGCCCATATCTGGTCATTAAAGCTTCTTTCATGTGGGGGTAAGAATTATGCATGTCAGAGGGCAAATCTAAAAGTGTGTCCCGCCCCTCACTGAGGAACCGTCCCCACAACCCCGCTCCCCAATCTCTCTCAGGGACCCGGTGGGAGGACATGGCTATCTCATAGGCCCTGAACCATTGCCCTATGTCATCATTCTTGAAGTACTCTTTAACTACATCTTTTGGCATGTACACCCTTGACTCTACCTGCACCGGCGTTGCGCTGCCACCAGAGGGAGGGCTCTCCAAACTTTTCTCCTTTATCGCCAACTCCCTCATTCTTGCGTCGTGCTCCATCAGAAGCTTTCTTTCCTCCAGAGCCATTCTCTTTTCTTCCAGAGCCAGTTTCTTGCTCTCTAGCTCCAACTGATTTGGGAAAAAGGGTGTGGTGATGGACAGAGTTTCTGAATGATGCAGAATACTCTTACCAAGTCAAGAGATCATGGTTTTAATCCATCACCATTTTTTAGCTCACTGCACCATCCCAGCTCAGAACCTGGCTACATGCAAATTAGTCTGTACCTGTCCCAGTGCATGATGGGAACAGGGCAAACCAAACTACCAAGCCAATTCTTATACTGGGAAGGAAACAAGCTTCCGGGGACCGGTTTCTGGCATCACAGCCTTCGTCGGCCCGGCTTGCCTGAATCCTGATGGTGCAATGAGCAAGGGACTCACGTCTGAGCATACCCTCCCACACTGAGTGTGGATAAAATCGATTTGGGAAAAAGGGTGTGGTGATGGACAGAGTTTCTGAATGATGCAGAATACTCTTACCAAGTCAAGAGATCATGGTTGTAATCCATCACCATTTTTTAGCTCACTGCACCATCCCAGCTCAGAACCTGGCTACATGCAAATTAGTCTGTACCTGTCCCAGTGCATGATGGGAACAGGGCAAACCAAACTACCAAGCCAATTCTTATACTGGGAAGGAAACAAGCTTCCGGGGACCGGTTTCTGGCATCACAGCCTTCGTCGGCCCGGCTTGCCTGAATCCTGATGGTGCAATGAGCAAGGGACTCACGTCTGAGCATACCCTCCCACACTGAGTGTGGATAAAATCGATTTGGGAAAAAGGGTGTGGTGATGGACAGAGTTTCTGAATGATGCAGAATACTCTTACCAAGTCAAGAGATCATGGTTTTAATCCATCACCATTTTTTAGCTCACTGCACCATCCCAGCTCAGAACCTGGCTACATGCAAATTAGTCTGTACCTGTCCCAGTGCATGATGGGAACAGGGCAAACCAAACTACCAAGCCAATTCTTATACTGGGAAGGAAACAAGCTTCCGGGGACCGGTTTCTGGCATCACAGCCTTCGTCGGCCCGGCTTGCCTGAATCCTGATGGTGCAATGAGCAAGGGACTCACGTCTGAGCATACCCTCCCACACTGAGTGTGGATAAAATCGATTTGGGAAAAAGGGTGTGGTGATGGACAGAGTTTCTGAATGATGCAGAATACTCTTACCAAGTCAAGAGATCATGGTTTTAATCCATCACCATTTTTTAGCTCACTGCACCATCCCAGCTCAGAACCTGGCTACATGCAAATTAGTCTGTACCTGTCCCAGTGCATGATGGGAACAGGGCAAACCAAACTACCAAGCCAATTCTTATACTGGGAAGGAAACAAGCTTCCGGGGACCGGTTTCTGGCATCACAGCCTTCGTCGGCCCGGCTTGCCTGAATCCTGATGGTGCAATGAGCAAGGGACTCACGTCTGAGCATACCCTCCCACACTGAGTGTGGATAAAATCGATTTGGGAAAAAGGGTGTGGTGATGGACAGAGTTTCTGAATGATGCAGAATACTCTTACCAAGTCAAGAGATCATGGTTTTAATCCATCACCATTTTTTAGCTCACTGCACCATCCCAGCTCAGAACCTGGCTACATGCAAATTAGTCTGTACCTGTCCCAGTGCATGATGGGAACAGGGCAAACCAAACTACCAAGCCAATTCTTATACTGGGAAGGAAACAAGCTTCCGGGGACCGGTTTCTGGCATCACAGCCTTCGTCGGCCCGGCTTGCCTGAATCCTGATGGTGCAATGAGCAAGGGACACACGTCTGAGCATACCCTCCCACACTGAGTGTGGATAAAATCGATTTGGGAAAAAGGGTGTGGTGATGGACAGAGTTTCTGAATGATGCAGAATACTCTTACCAAGTCAAGAGATCATGGTTTTAATCCATCACCATTTTTTAGCTCACTGCACCATCCCAGCTCAGAACCTGGCTACATGCAAATTAGTCTGTACCTGTCCCAGTGCATGATGGGAACAGGGCAAACCAAACTACCAAGCCAATTCTTATACTGGGAAGGAAACAAGCTTCCGGGGACCGGTTTCTGGCATCACAGCCTTCGTCGGCCCGGCTTGCCTGAATCCTGATGGTGCAATGAGCAAGGGACACACGTCTGAGCATACCCTCCCACACTGAGTGTGGATAAAATCGATTTGGGAAAAAGGGTGTGGTGATGGACAGAGTAAAAAACGGTGATGGATTAAAACCATGATCTCTTGACTTGGTAAGAGTATTCTGCATCATTCAGAAACTCTGTCCATCACCACCCCCTTTTTCCCAAATCGATTTTATCCACACTCAGTGTGAGAGGGTATGCTCAGACGTGAGTCCCTTGCTCATTGCACCATCAGGATTCAGGCAAGCCGGGCCGACGAAGGCTGTGATGCCAGAAACCGGTCCCTGGAAGCCTGTTTCCTTCCCAGTATAAGAATTGGCTTGGTAGTTTGGTTTGCCCTTTTCCCATCATGCACTGGGACAGGTACAGACTAATTTGCATGTAGCCAGGTTCTGAGCTGGGATGGTGCAGTGAGCTAAAAAACGGTGATGGATTAAAACCATGATCTCTTGACTTGGTAAGAGTATTCTGCATCATTCAGAAACTCTGTCCATCACCACCCCCTTTTTCCCAAATCGATTTTATCCACACTCAGTGTGGGAGGGTATGCTCAGACGTGAGTCCCTTGCTCATTGCACCATCAGGATTCAGGCAAGCCGGGCCGACGAAGGCTGTGATGCCAGAAACCGGTCCCTGGAAGCCTGTTTCCTTCCCAGTATAAGAATTGGCTTGGTAGTTTGGTTTGCCCTTTTCCCATCATGCACTGGGACAGGTACAGACTAATTTGCATGTAGCCAGGTTCTGAGCTGGGATGGTGCAGTGAGCTAAAAAACGGTGATGGATTAAAACCATGATCTCTTGACTTGGTAAGAGTATTCTGCATCATTCAGAAACTCTGTCCATCACCACCCCCTTTTTCCCAAATCGATTTTATCCACACTCAGTGTGGGAGGGTATGCTCAGACGTGAGTCCCTTGCTCATTGCACCATCAGGATTCAGGCAAGCCGGGCCGACGAAGGCTGTGATGCCAGAAACCGGTCCCTGGAAGCCTGTTTCCTTCCCAGTATAAGAATTGGCTTGGTAGTTTGGTTTGCCCTTTTCCCATCATGCACTGGGACAGGTACAGACTAATTTGCATGTAGCCAGGTTCTGAGCTGGGATGGTGCAGTGAGCTAAAAAACGGTGATGGATTAAAACCATGATCTCTTGACTTGGTAAGAGTATTCTGCTTCATTCAGAAACTCTGTCCATCACCACCCCCTTTTTCCCAAATCGATTTTATCCACACTCAGTGTGGGAGGGTATGCTCAGACGTGAGTCCCTTGCTCATTGCACCATCAGGATTCAGGCAAGCCGGGCCGACGAAGGCTGTGATGCCAGAAACCGGTCCCTGGAAGCCTGTTTCCTTCCCAGTATAAGAATTGGCTTGGTAGTTTGGTTTGCCCTTTTCCCATCATGCACTGGGACAGGTACAGACTAATTTGCATGTAGCCAGGTTCTGAGCTGGGATGGTGCAGTGAGCTAAAAAACGGTGATGGATTAAAACCATGATCTCTTGACTTGGTAAGAGTATTCTGCATCATTCAGAAACTCTGTCCATCACCACCCCCTTTTTCCCAAATCGATTTTATCCACACTCAGTGTGGGAGGGTATGCTCAGACGTGAGTCCCTTGCTCATTGCACCATCAGGATTCAGGCAAGCCGGGCCGACGAAGGCTGTGATGCCAGAAACCGGTCCCTGGAAGCCTGTTTCCTTCCCAGTATAAGAATTGGCTTGGTAGTTTGGTTTGCCCTTTTCCCATCATGCACTGGGACAGGTACAGACTAATTTGCATGTAGTCAGGTTCTGAGCTGGGATGGTGCAGTGAGCTAAAAAACGGTGATGGATTAAAACCATGATCTCTTGACTTGGTAAGAGTATTCTGCATCATTCAGAAACTCTGTCCATCACCACCCCCTTTTTCCCAAATCGATTTTATCCACACTCAGTGTGGGAGGGTATGCTCAGACGTGAGTCCCTTGCTCATTGCACCATCAGGATTCAGGCAAGCCGGGCCGACGAAGGCTGTGATGCCAGAAACCGGTCCCTGGAAGCCTGTTTCCTTCCCAGTATAAGAATTGGCTTGGTAGTTTGGTTTGCCCTTTTCCCATCATGCACTGGGACAGGTACAGACTAATTTGCATGTAGCCAGGTTCTGAGCTGGGATGGTGCAGTGAGCTAAAAAACGGTGATGGATTAAAACCATGATCTCTTGACTTGGTAAGAGTATTCTGCATCATTCAGAAACTCTGTCCATCACCACCCCCTTTTTCCCAAATCGATTTTATCCACACTCAGTGTGGGAGGGTATGCTCAGACGTGAGTCCCTTGCTCATTGCACCATCAGGATTCAGGCAAGCCGGGCCGACGAAGGCTGTGATGCCAGAAACCGGTCCCTGGAAGCCTGTTTCCTTCCCAGTATAAGAATTGGCTTGGTAGTTTGGTTTGCCCTTTTCCCATCATGCACTGGGACAGGTACAGACTAATTTGCATGTAGCCAGGTTCTGAGCTGGGATGGTGCAGTGAGCTAAAAAACGGTGATGGATTAAAACCATGATCTCTTGACTTGGTAAGAGTATTCTGCATCATTCAGAAACTCTGTCCATCACCACCCCCTTTTTCCCAACTCTAGCTCCAACTGGCCATTTAATTTCAGTTTTACCAAAGTGACCTCTTGCTCTCTGGCGGCCTGTCTGTCTGCCAGCTCCTCTGGTGACAGGCCTCTGCCAAAACTGTGAATGCTCTCCGCCGGTTCCACTAGGTCAACCTCAGGTACAACATTGTCAGCTGCACCCCTTGATTCTATCCAGGCTCTCATCGCTTTTTGGAGATCTGTTTTGAGCCGGCATCCTTTACGTGGGACCTTGATCTTTCTGCAGAAACGCTCAAGTTGGGTTTTCGTGTAGTCATCCAGTTTCGACTCATCCCATACTGGTTCTCCAGCCTCAGAGGCTTCAGACGCGGTATTCTCTGTGCTGTTTGAGCCCGGCATGGCTTCCAACACAAGGGATCTTCTTTACTTGGCAAGCGAAAAATCAAAAGTTCTGTGGTTCAAGCTACTGGACTGTCCTCACTGTGCAATGGTTAGTAATCACTGCGCAGACACCAAGAACGCAAATCCGTAAATCCACACCGCTGCCACCAATGTTAGAATCCGGGGTCTCTGGTTTGCGCAGGTAGGCACTTGCGACAAGCAGGGACCCTTTCGTCTAAGTTAGGGAGTAGGATTACCTCTTTAAAAATAACCCCTGCTCACCCTCTAGGTAACGTGGCGCGAGCAGTCAGGCTAGATTTCCAGAGGGCATTAGGTTAAGCGTTCAAGTTGTCCCACACAATAATCACCTCCCCACCACACAAAGACACAAGGCTGTATTTATCAAAAATAGAGTTCTTTATATAAAAGATTTCTTTAGGCAGGTTGTCAAAAATACAGTTCTCTTGCTTCAATAATGTTCCAGTTACTTGTAAATGCTTTCAGGCAGTCCACAGATCTTAAAATGGCAAAATTGTACTTAAAATAGGCTTCTTAGGGGTTCTGTGCGTTTCGTAGCGCCTTTGTTACGCTTTGTACCAGGTTTTAGAGGTGTCTTGCCGTTTCTCACGCTTCTCGCGTGAGTACACGTATGCCGGACTCGAACCGTACGGACCGTACCCTCGTAGGTACGCGTCGTACACGTTCGGGACGCTCCTTGCCAAACCTCACGCTCCCCGCATGAGCGCCGGCAATGGATTTAATACGGTACGGACCGTACAGTAGCAGGGACGCGCCGTACACGGACGGCAAAGCAGGCACGGCTTGTACAAGGCAAGTACGGGTCGTACCAAAGCGCACAGGGCACAAAATACCTTATTTCTTTGGGGGCAAATGTTTGTGGAGGCTTGCAGACGTCTTTCTCGAGTGTCCCACGTCACGTCCTAGTCCCGGCTCCTTCGTGGACTGCGATGCTTCGTGGGGACGCTTTCCCAACATCTCAGCACACCAGCGAGTTAAAAAGCAGGAGAGGCAGCCCAGGGGTGAGGTCTCAGCGAGGCGCACTGGCAGCTTCGTCCGGATGGCGAACCAGTGCGTTTCGGGTCTTTACCGGAGTCTCTACGGCCCGGGGAGGGTCGCAAGGGCTCAGCGCTCAGACACAGTTACCTCCTCCTTACGTTGCGAGCTACGGCTCGAGGGGGCAGTTGCTTGCTTAGGCTTGCAGGCCTTTACGGTGCTCACAGCAGCTCCGGTGGCAGAAGTCGCGTTGCTCAGCGAGATAAGGGCACACAGGTTCTCCGGGGTCAATGGTGCCAAATCACCCACGGCAGTCTCTTCTTCTTCAAAGGGGGGGGTAGCGCCCACTGTTCCTGGGGCGCAGTTCAGGGGGCAAGTTCACCAGCAAGCCCTTGGAGATAAGTTTAGCACAAGTTGAATCAAAGTCTTTTCCTTTAGTCTTTTCCTCTCCTTCCAGCAGACAGGCACCCACTGCAGGCCAGTCTCTCAGGCAGAGAGAAAGTATTCCTCCTTCAGCTTCTCCAGGTCCTTCTCCTTCAGGCAGAGGTTCGTCTTGGCACAAACAGGATCTGATTTCTTAGGAGCAGGGCTCCTTCTTTTATACACCAATTATTTTGTTCTTTGTCGCCAGGGGGCCTGGGCCTGGCTCAGTCCAGTTTTGGAGCACTTTGTTGTGGTGACTCTGCTCTTTCCTTTCAGCAGCAGGGCAGAGACATCAGCCGCTCCACAGGGGGCGGAGCCGGCATTGTGGAGGCAGAGCACAGGTCTATTCAGAGTCAAAGGTGTACTCCACCCACCCATCCTGGTGTAATCTCTCTACCCACCACCTGGCAGCCAGCCTGTCTCCTGGAATTCCCCAGCCCTGCTCCTTTACTGTTGCTAGGCAGAACACACACACACAGTAGAGGCGGACTGAAATGGCCAGGTCAGTAAGTACTAACTTTCTAAAAGTAGTATTTACAAACACAGGATATTAAAATAAACTTTACTAAAAGAAGTATTTTATTATTCTGAGTTCAGGCATACTAAATATAACTTTCTACCATGCTCTATGAGTCCACTGGGATTACAGCGTGTAGTAATTCCAGCAGCCCATTCTGGCCTATGGAGAGCAGGTAGCCTTCAATAGTGAAAAACGAAAATGGCTGTAATTCACTATTAGGACATGCCACACACATCAGGGCATGTCCTACCTTATACCTACAATGCACCCTGCCCTTGGACCTACCAGAGGGGTGACTAATATGTAGTTAAGTGAAGGTTTGGGGACTGGCAAGTAGGTGCACTTGCGCAATCAGCGCGACAGTACCAGACCGCGCGCAGGCTCTGCAGTTGAGGAACTTCGATTTTCGATCACGATCGAATCGACCCGCCATTTTGTGGCCCGCCGCCATTTTGTGTTGCCATCACTCAGGCAGCACGGTGAACAAAGTCTATTCTGCTTTTTCTGTAGCCTGGTGTCGAAATACGCCCTCGGCCTCTATTTGCAAAGCTGGTGTTAGAACTAGCCGAGTACACTAATCCCTGTCTGGCTTTTCTAATCCGCGTTTCAACTATCTGTTGGCTCACACTATTCTTTCCTGACCTTATCTTATCGACTGACCTTCACTGTCTCCTGCTAGTATTCTCTCGTTTCACGACTGTCCTCCAATACACACAAACGTATCTCACCACCTGCAAGCAAGTTATGAATCTGTAATGTATTAGCCTGAGGATGGGTGACAAACACAGTTGGAGGAAAGGTCTCTTCGAGCCATCCGATATTTCTGTTTTCAAACCTTTTCTATTGGTTCCGCTTTGTTTTCCAACTTTCCTTATTGGCTCTTTTCTATATGCTCTGGGAGTGTATTTCGTTAATAATTGAATTTTGTATATTATTTAACCTGATGCACCACAGAGTGAAGTGGCAGTCTCCTGAGAACCTACTTTGTGTACTTCTAGGATAACTGTACTAGCTGCAGCTAAATAAATCCAATCTTCTAATGCCGACAGAGTGTCCCGTGTCTCTGTGTAGCGAAGCAGGTGAACTCCGGAGACCTTGGGCATACCCTGCGACGCCAGGCCCAAAAGGTTCTGGTTCTTCAACTGGCGCCCAACGTAGGGCGGCTTCAGTGGTACCGGTTCTGCTCGAAGGTCGTGAGGAACCCCGCAAGAAAATTCCGGAGGGTTCGCGAGCCACACTAAGCGACCCCTGTATGTCGAAAGTAGTCCGAAGGTCTTTTGCAGCGCGGTTACTCCTTCCTGACGGCTACTGACGACCGCTGCCCTGACTGCCGCCCTGCTTTGGCCCATTCCTTTGATGATGTATGGTAAGGCGAGACGATAGACGGGCCTCTGTTGGTGGAAGAAGACGTCCTTAGTTAAGTATTTTCGTGGGTCGTGCCCACAATTTGGTTCTTTGTTTGATTTCCTTAGGTTTTCTTAGATTTATTTTTTGCAAAAGATAAAGCCGAGGGTAAGTGCATTTGTGCTGCGTAAACTTTTTTTTACTCCCTTGAAGTTTGTGAACAGTCTGGAGACATCTCGAGAAGCCTGGTCTGACTAAGTTTGGAAGAATTTGTTGTCTTGGTTGTAATAGGGACTCCCGACTTGAGGACTCTTGTCCGATTCCTTCGGTTGGAACTCCCACATATGAGCTCGATTCAAAACATGGTATTGGCCCCATTGCCTTTAACGAGACATGGACTCGATACACGAAGAAAGATGGTGTTCTCAAATGGTCAGAAAACGGTAGCTTCAATCCTGATGTGCTAGATAATTTAGAAGCAGTTTTGTTCAAAAGAAAAGCCCGGCCGGCAATGTTTGACTCTTTCCACCTTTGGCGTAAGGAAGCCAAACAGAAAGAAATCAAACAAGCAAAACGAGATAGGAAAGCACAGGGTATGACAATTATAAAGGCTGCCCAACAGTTCAAAAATGATGAAATTGATAATGCGACTGAAATTTCAGAAAGACAACATCGTATGGCGATAGATAAATGCTATCCGGTGTTGCCTGTTTCTCCTTCTGATAATAAGAAAGATATAGAAGAAGATCCCCTAATGTCTCATTTATTAAGGTTGCCTCCGCCCTATGCGCAAAATGCCAATGTACCTCAGCTGTTACAGCCTGCTCAGCTGCCAGTGGTACCTCCGCCGGTTCCGGCTCCTCAGCATTTGCCTCCTCCAGTATTACCGATCTTGCCGGTTTTACCATTAGTCTCAACTTCTTTGCCTTCATCTCCTGATCTCAGATCTCCTTTACCTTCTGCTCCTCCTGCGATTACTAGTTCTTCTCCTGTCAGTTCTCCTAATACTTTGTCTCCAGTTCTAATGTCTAATTCACCGTCTGTGCGTAAGCGTCTCACAGACTCTGTCACTAATATTTTATCTCCTTTCTTTGGAGCTTTTAATGTGTCTCCGGCTTCTGCTCGAAGACAATCTCGTAGTCAGTTCCCAGATTTTGAAGAACGAGAGAAGCTAGACTCTCTTGCACGAAGATGGATCAAGAAGGGTCCACAATTTAGTGTGCTTGATATTATGCCTACCTTTTTGCAATGGAATGCGCCTACGCAAAGATATGTTTTCAATGTGATGTGCGACATTCTCATTAAAGAATGGGAAGATGTGAGTTCGAGTCCGATCTCGCAAGATCTGTTAAATGTTCAGGCTGATTTTGAAAAAGGACTTATTGTAGGTTCTAATGTTGAGGAAGCTGTAAGGACACTTATCTCTTATAGATTCTTATTGTTTTCTCAGATTTTTCTTGATTCGGATCCGTTGGTTAAACTGACGTCGAAAAATTACCCTATGATAGAGGTTCCTCCAGTTTGGAAGGAGGCAGTTGCGGCTGTAGGCGCTAATGCACCTATTCCTGCTCATTTCCAACGTATATGGGTACATGTCCCTTGGAAGAGATCTGAAGTTTTGGCTCTTAAGCAGACTCTACCAGATCCTCGTAAGAACCCTGCAGGCTATTATAAAGAATTATCGCAGCCAATTGATGCTTGCATTATGAACCTAGCAGACATCGATATGTTGATGGGTAATGTAGTCCCACAGACAATATGGGCTAAGATTCGTAGAGAGGATCACGCACAGGAACTAGGAGCTACTTGGGATGTTATAACTAATACTGATAGAGACCAAGTGGGTGGCGCAAAGCCTGACACTCTGATCTCAGAACTTCCTGGTAGAATTATTACGTTAATGAAAACTATGATGCCTGCACTGAAGTTAATTGGGATAAACTAGCAGCATGCAAACAAAAGAAAGATGAAAGTGTCTCTGACTTCTTTACTCGTTTCGAGGAGACATTTATCGACCACAGTGGTCAGGACATGGCCACCGAGGGTGGACAGCGATTATTCGTGGACAAATTTGTATTTAATTTGCTTCCCGAGCTGTCACACAAATTAAAGGATTCAGAAAGTTCATGGGCTGTTTCTTCTTCTGCCCAGATATTGGCTACTGCACAATATTATGAGAATAGGGACAAGGAAGAAAAAGAAAAGCAAGAGAAAAAGACGAAAGAATTAAAAACGAAGGTTCTCTTGCAACAAGCCTATCCGCCACGTTATGTTCAGCCTCAAATTCAGCAGCCTCCGCAGTTTCAGAGGTTGCATCAAAAACCTGAGCCATGTAATCTGCGACCTTTGTTGGGTCCTAATCAATGTGCCTATTGTAGAGAGGAAGGTCATTTTAAGAATAGTTGTCCGGTTTTATTGCAGCGCAATGGAGCGTTATCTGCTCCACGAGGTCGTGCTGGCCTCCAGTCAGCAAACAGAGGTAGAGGTCGAGGTGTGTTGACTCAAGAACAGCGTGCCCTTCCTTCTCCCAATTCTGCGAACTACTTTGATCAGCAAAATGTGAGATCTCCACAGTATTACAATGAAGACCATTATGTTGAAGGCGAGAATGAGAGTCTTCATGCTAACTAGGACAGCCATGGACAAAGTAAGGGAGTTGTGCCAATCCCAGAAGATCAAAATGGTCCTTATGTTAACGTCACTACAATGGGTGTTTCAGAGCTATTTCTTCTGGATACTGGAGCAATGAGAAGTTCTATCATTCATTCTAAACTCCCTGGGGCACCTTTGTCTGGCTTAACGAATGTTTCTGTAGGATTCTCTGGCGCCCCTGTTCGCAATCCAGTTTCTTCCCCTTTGCCTATTTCAGTTGGTCCCTATGATTTGGAAGCTCCACTTCTGTTAACGAATGGTTGCGGTGAGAATCTGTTGCGTCTAGACCTATTGAAAAGAATGCATGCTACAATATATTGTTCTCCTTCAGGCATACATCTTACTCTAGGACAGAAGTTGATCTACCCAATGTATTTGTCCAAAGATCAGTTTCCTCCTGAATTACTTTCTCTTCCAGCAGCACTTTGGGCCACGGGTCCGAAAGATGTGGGTTGTCTTGAGATTCCGCCTTGTGTTGTCACTCTCAAGCCCAATGTTGAATTACCACGCAATTACCACACAATATAGAATTTCTGCTGAAGGTGAGAGAGCGCTTTTGGAAATCATTCATGACTTAATTCGGAAGGATGTGGTTGAAGAAACTAGAGGTAACACATGTAATAGTCCTATTCTTCGTGTTCTTAAACGTACTGATCCTTCTCAGCCTCCTGTGTACCGTTTCGTAATTGATTTGCGAGAAGTAAACAAAATTGTGATTCCACAATTTCCTGTTGTTCCAGATATCACTGCTTTGTTGACAATGATACCTTCCACAGCGACTTGGTTTTCTGTTATCGATCTAAAGAATGCCTTCTTTAGTATTCCCATTGCAGAAGAGAGTAGGGACATTTTTGGTTTTTCTCTTGGAGGCCGAAGCTTCCGGTTTAAGCGCGCACCCCAAGGCTACTGTGAAAGTCCCTCCATTTACAGCCAAGCTTTAAAATGTCATCTTGATACTTTTCACTTGCCGTCTGGTGCTGCCCTTATTCAATACATGGACGACTTGTTAGTCGCCGCCGATTCAGAAGATATCTGCAAAGATGTCACTATTGCTTTGTTGCGCCACTTGTTTAAACTGAATCACAAGGTTTCACCTTCCAAACTACAATACGTTTGTCAAGAGGTTACCTACTTGGGTCATCTCCTCTCAAAGGAGGGACGACGTTTGTCACCAGAACGAATACAGACGATTGCGCGAATGTCTGTACCATCCACACAAAGGGAAGTACGCGCCTTTCTGGGTATCACTTCTTATTGTAGACAGTGGATCCCTAACTTCTCTCTGATCGCCAAACTCTTGTTGGCACTCACTTTAAAAGATACGCCTCAGCTCCTTCCTTGGACTGATGAGTGCCAAAAGAGTTTCACTGACTTACGTACCGCTTTCAGTTCTGCTCCTGTACTAGGCACCCCAGATTATACTAAGCCTTTTACGCTTTATGTTCATGAGAGAGAAGGTTGTGCATTGTCAGTTTTGACACAGCAATTTGGAGACAAACAGCGGTCATGTGCCTATTTTTGGGCTACATTGTATCCCGTAGCTAAAGCATTGCCCAGTTGTCTCAAAGCGACAGCAGCAGCAATTTCTATCCGACAGTCGGCTGGAATGGTGTTGGATAACACTCTCATTGTCATGGTGCCACATGCAGTGGATACTTTGCTAAACAGAACAAAAACACAGCATCTTACGAGTGCACGTTTAACTGGTTACGAGCTGACGCTTTTGGCTAGTCACATACACATCAAACGATGTAATACCCTGAATCCAGCTACTTTGTTGCCCCTTCCAAATGAGGAGAGTGTTGAGGATCAGCATGATTGTTTCTTCCGTACTGAGGAAGAAACAAAAGGAAGAATTGACGTAAGAGACACACCGCTAGAGAGTCCGGATGGGACTCTATGGGCAGATGGTTCTTGTTTTAAGATGCCTAATGGAGATACAGTTTCAGCTTATGCTGTAACTACCTTACATACGATTGTGGAAACTGCACGTATTAGACACAATTCAGCGCAAGCAGCAGAATTGATAGCACTAACGAGAGCTTGTGTATTATCGAAAGGGAAGAAAGGGAACGTGTACACTGACAGCCAATACGCTTTTGGTTTAGCGTTCAGTTTTGGGCGTCTCTGGAAGGAGAGGGGTTTCCTCACTTCACATGGCACCAAAATACAGCATGGTCAGTTAGTGACTGATCTCCTTGAGTCACTTGCTTTACCCACCCAACTAGCGATAGTGAAGTGTAGTGCACACAAGAAGATTATGGATGATGTTGGTCGAGGAAATGCATTTGCAGACGAAATAGCGAAGAAAACAGCGAGAGATTCAAAGAGTCGAATGTTTGTGGCAGGCCCTGCGAATTGGGTCAGAGAGAGAGGAATGTGTGAGAATACAGTGGAAAGCGTGAAAACGATTCAGAAGGAGGCTTCAGAAAGGGTGTTGAGCAAGTGGAAAGAAAGTACGGGAATGTTAGATGAGATGGATTGTTGGGTGGAATTATCTGAACATCAGCGTTGGCTGTTACCAGATGCCTATGTTCTCCCAGTGGTTACTATGGCTCATGGTCCAGCCCACTTAAGTGCAAAAGGCATTTGCAAACTTCTGGCACCAGTGTGGCAGAATGAAAATATCCCAAAATGTGCAGACAATGTAGTAAAGCACTGTATTGTTTGTCTAATGTACAACCCAGGAAAGGGAACCCCAATTCCAGCAGGTCACTTTGCTCCTCCAACATATCCATTTGAGGTGTTGCAAATCGATTACATTCATATGGAGCGATGCAACAACCTCAAATATGTTCTGGTGGTAATATGCGCCTTTTCACGATGGATAGAAGCATACCCTCTAAAAGATAATACAGCCCTATCCACAGCTAAAATCCTACTAAAAGAGTTCTTCCCCAGGTTTGGTTTGCCGCGCATTGTCTGGAGTGACAATGGGAGCGAATTTGTCATGCAGAAAGTTTGTGCAGGTCTCGGTATAAAGCAAAAGTTCATGCGGCAAATCATCCACAATCAGCGGGTTTAGTAGAGGGTTACAATGGAACCTTAAAGTTGAAGTTAGCAATGGTTCAAGCAAGTACAGGACTCAATTGGCCTGATGCTTTGCCGTTAGCCCTGCTATCCACCAGAACTGCAGTACACTCTCGTTTGGGACTTAGCCCTTACGAAGTGGTATTTGGCCTTTCGGCCAACGTATGGGGAATACCTCGCCCTTAGAAATTCTCAGACTTGCCATATCCAATGTTGATTGATTATCTGCATGACCTTACAACTAAATTGCGTGTTCTTCATCAACAGATTCAGAGTGCTCTGCCGGAGGCTTCCACAGACCCAGGTAATTCCATCCGACCAGGTGACTGGGTGTCTGTGAAGAATTTCCAGAGGTCCAGCAATTTACAACCCAGGTGGCGGGAGCCTCGAATGGTTTTGTTGACTACAAGGACAGCATTTAAAGTCGAAGGAAAGAAAAATTGGATTCATGGTGTGCATTGCAAGAAAGTGCCGTTGCCTTTGGCTTTTGATCAGTGGGTTCGTAGAGGTGTTGGTGACTGTGAAAGCGAAAAGACTCCACGATTCGTGCCTTTTAGTGATGCACACCTGAATGGGACACTGTCTGAGAAAGAGGACGACGACATTTTACAGGAAGCAATTCCATCGCATCGTCGCTTGGATACGACTGAACCACGACGAACATTGTTCCAAAATCAGAATTATCCAGGGAAAGAACATGACAAATTGAGATCCGGCTAAAGAACATTTAGGACTCTTTCTTCTCCCTTGTGTAGTATTCTGTCCCGGTTGCAGGGTCACAGTAGGAGTCTAGGTCACGACCTGAGTAGTGACAATAGGTCTGCAGGATCTTCAGTGTCATAGGACGGTAGAGCATCGTGACTTCAGTGATTGAGGAAAATTGCCGTGAGCATCCATTAGTAAGATGGAAACTACACTAAGTAATAAAGAAAGAAGAAATTAAATGAAGAAAACATCCTGTAAAATAATGTACAGTCGTTTTAGTATAACTTTATGTGTTCTTATATCATTATGTATTGTTTTGGCGATTACTGGGTGGATAATTTATGCTTTGCAGCCAAGAAATACCTCCCCTCCTTCTTCTTTGCCTTCCTCTACTATCTCTCCACACCTCTTTTATACTCTCCCTTCACATGAACTCGTCAGAAGAACTGAGTATTATAACAATTCCTTTATCCAGCTATTACATCAGCACCAATTAGTGGTTAACACAGCTGATTGTTGGGTGTGTGGTCTTATGCCACATACCACAGAGAAAGGAATGCCATATCTCGTCCTTCCTTTTTCTTATGAAGGTTCTGCTTCGGCTTACTTCGTCATCTTCTCTAACGCTTATCAAAGCAAATTCAGACGATCTGTTAGTTCACAAATTAATTATCCGGATTTTAGTCACAGTTCTTTGATTAAGGGTATGGTAGTTATGGCTAAAATCATGGAAAACAGTAAAATTTCGGTTGATGAAAGAAAAGCATACACCAATTGGAACGTCACCCAATATATGTCGAGTCTCAATAGTAAAGTTGGAAAAGTAAAGTCCTCGCCAATCTGGACTATACCACATCAGGGTAACTTCTGCTTACAGATAAATGATCGCTCTTCTGACACTACACAAAAGAGTAACTGCTCCTACACGTACGTTTATTCCTCTCAGAACTCGCCTCCTCTAGTGCCTTCTCAAGGTACCTATTTAATCTGCTATGATAGAGCTTATACTTGGTTACCAACGGGTTTCTCTGGTACTTGTTATATAGCTTTTCTTCTTCCCCCTACTTACACTGCTTCCGCAAATCATCACCGAACCCGATATGGCAGAGGGATTGTTGATTCAAAGGACACAGCAGGACAAGAAGGAGGAGATTTCCTTAAAGGTTTTCTTCCCTTCTGGGGTCCCATGGCTAACAGCAGAAATATAAGGCAATTGGTCCGTGTTGTAGAGACTACAATAGACATCACTGTAGCAGCCTTAAGTAACATCACGGCAGAACTACAGGCGGATCGTCTTATGACCTTGCAAAATCGAGTTGCCTTAGACTTTGTTCTTGCCGATCGTGGCGGAGTGTGCAAATTGATCGGGTCAAGTTGCTGTATTTTTATTCCTAATGACGCTCCGAGCTATCTCCAAGTTACACATAATCTCTGAGTGTATTCATCAGGACGAAGGAGATTGGTCTTTAACTGAATGGTTTTGGGGACTACTGTCCAAATGGGGTTGGAAGGTATTGACATTCCTTGGAATAATCCTGACCATTATATTTTCCTGTTGCCTTTGTATGCATTGTGGTCCCACTATTTGTGATCTTTGTGCTACTATGTGCATCCCAAAACCCAAGCCACATGTAACGGAAAACATAAGAATGATGTTACAGCAACAGCTCGATGACCTCATGGCTATTGACGTGGACTCAGATTAACATGAGTCTATCTTGCCTGAGTTCTGGTAAAGGGAGGGTCTGATGAACTTCGATTTTCGATCACGATCGAATCGACCCGCCATTTTGTGGCCCGCCGCCATTTTGTGTTGCCATCACTCAGGCAGCACGGCGAGCAAAGTCTATTCTGCTTTTTCTGTAGCCTGGTGTCGAAATACGCCCTCGGTTCTATTTGCAAAGCTGGTGTTAGAACTAGCCGAGTACACTAATCCCTGTCTGGCTTTTCGAATCCGCGTCTCAACTATCTGTTGGCTCACACTATTCTTTCCTGACCTTATCTTATCGACTGGCCTTCACTGTCTCCTGATAGTATTCTCTCGTTTCACGACTGTCCTCCAATACACACAAACGTATCTCACCACCTGCAAGAAAGTTATGAATCTGTAATGTATTAGCCTGAGGGTGGGGTGGCAAACACAGTTGGAGGAAAGGTCTCTTCGAGTCATCCGATATTTCTGTTTTCAAACCTTTTCTATTGGTTCTGCTTTGTTTTCCAACTTTCCTTATTGGCTCTTTTCTATATGCTCTGGGAGTGTATTTCGTTAATAATTGTATTTTGTATAGTATTTAACCTGATACGCCACAGAGTGAAGTGGCAGTCTCCTGAGAACCTACTTTGTGTACTTCTAGGATAACTGTACTAGCTGCAGCTAAATAAATCCAATCTTCTAACGCCGACCGAGTGTCCCGTGTCTCTGTGTAGCGGAGCAGGTGAACTCCGGAGACCTTGGGCGTACCCTGCGTCGCCAGGTCCAAAAGGTTCTGGTTCTTCACAGTGGTAGATCCTAGACATATTTTACTAGGCCGCTTCTGTGGGTGGCACAACCAGTGCTGCAGCAGCATTTGTATTTACAAGCCCTGGCACTCCTGGTGCACTTTACTAAGAGCTGATAGTAAACCAAATAAGCCAAACATGGACACCAATCAATGTATACACTTTTCAAAAGGGAGCACTTGCACTGTGGCACTGATTAGCAGTGGCACAGTGCCCTGAGCAGCTAACACCAACAAAACACCATGAGGCACATCAGCAAAAAGTGGAAGGGAAACTCACGCCAAGGTGCCAGGTCTAACACACCTCTTATAACACACCCACCAAAAGTTCAAACACAGCCACACCCACAAATGGACCAATAAAAAGGGCCCACAATCACAAACCATGAGCCTTTGCAACAGACCCACTGCTGACAGACATCACACACAAACAACTGCACCCATACACCTTAACTTACACACCTTCACACAACCTCCTTCACACAGACCCCCTCTACACATACACACACACCTACACATTTACACCCACACACCCACACACCCACAACCATCCACACCCACACCCACACCCCACACCATGCCCACAGACAAGAATCCAAAGTTCACAAGGGAGGAGCTGGACATCCTTGTCAACGAAATCATCAGAGTCGAGCCACAGCTCTTTGGAACATTGGTCAGACAGACCAGCATATCCCAAAAAACTAGCCTGTGGCAGAGGATCGTCGATCGGGTGAATGCTGTTGCGCCCATCAGAAGGACCAGGAATGAATGTCAAGCCAGGTGGTACGATCTGCGCAGGGCAGTCAAGCGCAAAATGAACGAGGAATACGCCCAGAGTAACATCACAGGAGGTGGGCTGCCCCGCAGACCGGTACATTACTATCCCTGGGAGGAGAAGGTGATGGCCCTGCTTCCGCCGGTGGGAGTACACGGACTCGAAGGAGTTCGAGAGCCTGGTGAGTACACAAACAACTCACGTAACATGGGGGGAATGGCATCCACACCCCAACTACAACAAATGCACTCACCTACCCCCAAGCCCTCACCTGACACAACCACACTATAAACAACGCTCAGGCCACTAACATGAGTATGCCCCATTCACAAAGCAAGGCCATGCCATGTCCCAACCTACACAAACCACAAACCCAAGACAGGATGTCCGGGATGCTGGGAGGGTGGGGATCACTAAACAAATTGTACAACTCAGAAACAGACACCATTGCCCTCAGCCCATATGGCCCAGGTACATACCCATGCACCATGCGCAATACACAGGGACTGGCAAAGTACTGACAAGGTAGCTGACACTTGGCCCTGCTGTAGGCAGCACAAGGCCCTCCTGTGACAACTGCAAACTCGAACACAAACACAACAAGCTCAGAAATCTAGGGCAGGAACTCACACACACTGACATGGCAGCATGCACCATGGTGGGACAGATACATCACCTGGGAGACCCACAGCCAAATCACACCTCACCCACCAGCAGGCAGCGTCAATCAATCAACAATTGATCAGGGTACTTGTAAGGCACGCAATTTACCTGTCAGGGTCTCAAGGCGCAGAGGGTGGGGGGTTCCACCAATGCCCAAAGAGGCAGGTCTTGAGGAGTTTCCTGAAGGCAAGTAGGTCTGGGTCAGTCGTAGGTGGGTTGGGAGGGTCTTCCAGGTCTTGGCGGCGAGGTAGGAGAAGGATCTGCTGCAGGCGGACGTACGTTGGATGCGGGGGACAGCTGCGAGGGCGAGGATGCTGGAGCGGAGCTGGCGGGTGGGGGTGTAGAAGCTGAGTCTGATGTGCAGGTAGGCTTGTCCGGCGGTGTGGAGTGCCTTGTGTGCGTGGCTGAGGAGCCTACAGGTGATCCTCTTGTCGATGTGGACCCAGTGCAGGTCTCTCAGGAGGGGGGTGATGTGGCAGTGACGAGGGGCATGGACGATCAGTTGTGCCGAGGCGTTTCAGAAGCGTTGTAGCCGCCGTTGGTGTGTGGATGGGAGTCCTGCGTAGAGTGCAGTGGCGTAGTCCAGTCAGCTGCTGACGAGGGTCTGTGTCACTGTTCTACTTGTTTAAGTCGGGATCCACCAGTAGATCCGGCGGAGCGTGCGTAGGGTGTCATAGCAGGAGGAGGAGACGCCGTTGACCTGCTTGGACATGGAGAGGGAGGATGCGCGGATCAATCCTAGGTTGCGTGCGTGTATGGTGGGTGTCGGTGATGTCCCCAGAGCGATCGGCCACCAGGAGTCGTCCCAGGGTGAGGGTGTGGGTCCCAGGATGAGGACCTCCGTCTTGTCCGAGTTCAGCTTCAGATGGCCGCTCCGCATCCAGTCGGCGATGGACCTCAGACCCTCGTGGATGTTTGTCTTGGCGGTGTGAGGGTCCTTGGTGAGGGAGAGGATGAGATGGTTGTCGTCGGCGTAGGAGATGTCTTAGAGGTTGTGGTGGCGGGCCACTTGTGGGAGGGGGGCCATGTGGATGTTGAACAGCGTCGGGCTGAGTGATGATCACTCACCCCTCACACAAGCACACACCCGCGGGGCAGCCAATGGAGTCACACACACTCACAATGGACATGTGACACAACAAGATCAAGCCACAGCCAAAAAAGCATCCAATGCGAAATGCGACATGTCAAAGACCCTGGATAACATTTGAATCAGTCCCCTGCAACATACCCATCCACAAGTGAACATTGATGCGAATGCTAGGCCCCTACAACTACCTGGAGGAACTGTGGCAACCAGAACATGTATGAAACATGGATGTTGCATGAAACAGCATTAACATTGTCTCTCTCTCACACACAGGGCAACATCATGGATCTCCCCCAACACTGGGGGGGAACAATCACAGGCCCAGGCTTGGCAGGAAGATGATCCCACCGGCAGCGACGACTCTCAGCACTCTGTGGATGACCCCAACCAACCTGGACCCTCTGGTGCCCCAGCCCCTGCAGCACCTGCGTCAGGTACATCTGTGCCAACCCCCACCCCCATTCTTGGCACATCCCAGGAGACACCCAGGAGCCCTGCCCGCACAGAACAACTGAGCCAGTCTGACCTGGAGGGACAAGGTTCTCAGGCCACCCAGGAGAAGGCAGACAACCCTGCAAATGCCATCCCTCAGGGGTCCCGTAGACCCGATGTGCCCACAACGGCAGGCCAGGCTCGTGTGGGCAGGGGTGGTGGGAGTGGAGGCAGGCAGAGGCGCGAACCTGACCAGCCAGCTGAGGGAACCGGTATGTCACACATACGCCACATCTTGGAGACATACCGGAGTGACACCAGGGGCATCAGCCAGGTAGTGGGGACCCTCAGCGAGATTAAGAACCAGCAGGCCGAGCAACACACCAGTCAACAACAACACCAAGGACGGATGGAGGCAAGAGTGGCTGAGCTCCTGGCGGTGGAAACGGATATAAGCCGTTCACTCCGTCGGATCGCCGACAACATGGCAACCCTCCCTGTGCCACCAGGCGAAGACCAGCACCAGCCACAGGGAGGGAGGAGGAAGAGGTTCCGTCTGACGGAGCGTCCCAAGCATCGTCAAGGCCTGCATCTGAGGTTCCCACAAGGAAGGTGGGTCGTTCACGGAAAAGACCGTGAGAGGCAGCGGACCATCTACATCACCCAGGTCACCTGGCCTGGCACCTGGCCCTCATGCGCAACAGCAGCACCTCATCCAATGACATTCTCTGCCACATGGATTTGCTGGTCACAGTCTGACCAATGATGACCAACACTGTGGTCTGGACTCTGATGACTCCAACTGACAAGGATGCCATCTCCCCCTGTGAAGTTTGGATTCCATGCACACTGTATAGCACCTATTTGTCCACACTAAACAGGCCCCCCACCGAGAATAAATCTAATTTTCTACAATTACATGTTGCATTCGTTTTGCATGAGTACACAACCCACGTGTGGGGAAATGTCAAACTATGCATGAGTGTTGAACTAACTCCAGCCATCCATACCCTGGAATCTGAGTCTGGGACAGGACACACATGGGTCACAATGTATCATACTATACAGACATGGAGCACCATACTCACTCGTGATGGCCTCAAGCTGCTGAGGGGGGGCATGCATTACTGTGTGGACAGACCAATTGGGAAGAGTATCCTGAAGGCGTAGAGGTCATGGCTCATGTAGATGTTGCCGGGAGGGAGTAGCAGGTATGTCTTGCCAGGTGGGAGAACTATGTCCTGCATGCTGGAGTACGGTGGATGTGAAGAATGGTGGCCAGGGCAAGGTTGGATGCACGGAGTTGGCACAACGGGGTCTCGGATGACAGGCGGCCAAGGTTGGTGTGGGGTCTGGGGTTGTGGCCTGCCTCCTGAGTGTGGGTGAGGAGTCTGAAGGTCATCCTGCAGCACACAGTTATCCATTGCAGCTATCTCTGGTGGACGGTGATGTGGCTGGGGCGCAGGATGTTGAAGCTGAGGTGTGCACATGCAACCTGGATGTGGACTGGTTTCCTGGGAGTTAGTATGTAATTGCTCCGTAGAGGGCGGGGCAGTAGTTGACACGGCTGGTGTCGGCCTGGGGCATGGTCTGTCTTTCCCTGGAGTGGATCTATCTGTGGATCATGTGCATCATGCAGAGGGTGTTGCACCCTGAGGTACAGATGCTGGTGATTAGCATGGCAAATGTGAGTGACAAATCCATGATGCACACCATCTTGTGTGCGTGGCCACTGGGTGCATGTGCAGGGTTCTTGCGGGTGGGACACAAGCAGTTGACCCACCTGTAAGGGGACAATCTTCCGATGATTACCTCAGTCCTGTACAAGTCGAGCCTCAGGTGGCTGATGTTCAGCCATTCATCAATGGATCTCATGCCTTCTTGAATGTTGGAACTGCCAATGGCTGCGTCTTTGGTGAGGGTGAGGAGCACCTGGCTGTCAATGGCATACGAGCTGATGATGAGGTGCTGTGAGCATTTGATGCCGGTGAGGGGGACCTGGACACATTGAAGATTGACACGCTGAGAGATGATACCTGGGCCATGTGCCGGATGATGCCACTATACTACATGCTGAAGGCTTGAGTCCCACTCCCATGGCCTTGCTGGTGTACGGAGCCGGAGGGGAGTAGGAGGGACATTACCTGGTTGGTGTGACAGGGCCTGGAAGGTGGGGCAGCGCTGTGTAGGCAGTTGGAGTTGCACACTCATCATGCAAAGGTGTTGTGTCTGCGCTTAGGGTATGCCTGAGAGCAGGCGGTAGCTCCTTGGATGGACAATGCTTGGAGGGTGGCTGCAACATCAGACTGTAGTGTGATGTGGGTCATGTAAGGACATGAGGGTCGTGCAATGTGCACGTTGCATGCGCTGACGGTCCAGCCTTTGTCACCGCGTGGGCGCAACAGTGGCACAGAGAAGCTGATGCCAGCCAAATGAATGGGTGGAGGGAGGAAAGGAGGAGCATCTTTGAGGTGTGTGTGTTGCCGAATCTGTAAACTTTCTGTGCCCTTGCTGCAGTGGCCGCAGCAGCAGACGGCATGTCCTGGAAACTATGCTACTAGTTGCACACAAAGACAAGGATGTCAGAAAGGACTACTGCAACAGGCGTATGTAAAGGAAGGAGTGTCCGGTTTCCCATGGCACACCCAGAGACAATGGATGCACAATCACCAAAGATGACTGACACCGGATCATGAAACTGAAGGACGAGCTGCGCACAGGATACACACCCTCAGCAGGTGTTGACGGTCTGTTGTGGTCACCAACATGCCCAAATACATACACAACCATGGACTTCATGCACAATGGATATTCAAATCCCTGAAGAACTGCATGCATGTTGATAAACTACACATAGACTCATATGCACAATATTTGACAACTATGCCAGAGATGCCGCATGCAAAGTGGCAAGAGACCAGCATTGAAAGAGATGAGGCACCTTGGAGGGTGAGGAACACCTTTATTACTTAGGTTCACACCTAGGGAAATGCATCAATATGAACAGACTCACAGGTCATGTGGCAGAACATGTGGGACCTACACTGGACACCCCCTTCACAACACAGATGCTGTAAATTCATTGAACTTGCACACAAGTGAAGGGTGTGAGCCAAACACCCCCTGCTGCACACGGAGGGTCTGCAATTTCCCATTTATCCTCTCATGGGGATGTCCCACACTATGTCCACCCATAGCATCCCATATGTTTCATAGGGAAGTTGTACACACATTGATGCCTTCCTCAGAATCCACAGTCCCATCACAGATGACTGTTACGAAGGGTGACTATCAATACATGGGAGTCATGCAACATGTCATGTCCCCCATGGTGAGTTGACATGTATGTATAGTAACACAACATGCACAGGAGCAGTGCCCACACATTCCAAACACCTACCAACACCAAAATGCCGTGCAGCAATCCTTAACCAAAAAGACTTTTCACCATGTCCGTGCATGGGACGCTGATTCAGCACACGTTGCAATACTCATGAGGAATAGCGGGAGGCCAACAATGACATGAGCAGACAGCATGCAAAACTACCTGGGGATGACAGACACACAAGAAGTCAGGGAAAAGATTGTCATCCGCATGCATGGTCATTTACTCTACAGGAATAAGTGTGTCACCATGCTATATTAAAACTGAGTGTCTAAGCTAAAATGTGTGGAAGGACATCATCACTCGAGTGACACATCTGAACACACATCTAAGTCACTTAGCATACAGTCAGCTGGACAACTACATTGCAACACATGCCACACAAGGCTCCAGGCGTGCACACTCAGACCCATGGACTCACCATTATGAGAAGAAGTTGCGTATGAGCTGACTCCGGATGTCGTCCTCCTCCTCATCCTCATCCTCACTTGCCTCATGACCAAGCCCTTCATCCTCCACGGGTGGATGTTCCTGCTCATCCGGATCCAGGATGAGTGGCACAGCCTTCTCCAAACTGCCATGTTGTGCAGCATGCAGCACATGAGGAAGATCTTGCAGGCCTTCACCGGTGCATATGGGAGGGACCCGCCTGTCTTGTGAAGGCACCGGAATCTGCTCTTCAGGAGGCCAAACGTCCTCTCAATCACTCGCCTGGTCTGCCCATGTGCGTTGTTGTAACGGTGATCTGCAGCTGTTCTGGGGTTGCGGAGGGGCGTCATCAGCCATGGCATGTTGGGATAGCCAGAGTCCCCTACATGGAAACATCATGTAAAGAAGTGGCTCAGGAGATGCCGTAAGATACAAAAATTGCGCTAAACAAAGGACAAACAGAGTATACCCACCAACAAGACATGCTCGTTCGTTTTGCAGCCCCAGCATCATTTCTAGCACCCTGCTACGCCTCATGATGTTGGCATCGTGTGCTGATCCTGGAAAACGTGCACAGACATGGGAAATCAGCATGTTATCAAGACACACTACAAGGGCATTTATAGAGTGGTAATGTTTACGGTTGCGATAGGCCACCTCCTGTGCCTGTGGTGGTACCAAAGCCACATGTGTCCCATCAATTAACCCAATTACATGGGGCATCCCTCCCAGGGCATAGAACTCACCCTTGACACCTGTCAACTGCTCACGAGTTGGAAAATGGATGAATTCATCCAGGTGCTCCTAAAAAATCATCAAGGACACGGCTGAACATGGTCTGTGACATGCCACCCACATCAGCTATGGTGAATTGAAACGTACCGGTGGCAAAAAAATGTAGGGCTGCCATCACCTTCATCTTGGGGGTCAGCGCAGTAGGATACCTGTGTCGCGGTTGGAGGTGTTGTTCAAGCTTTGCGGTCAAGTTCTCATTCAACTGTTGCGAGAAGCGGTAACGTCTTATGCAGTCACGTTCCCTCATGGCACCCAAGTCTGGCATTGGTCGGGGGAGAGGCGGTGCCCTGCAGAAAATTGGAAGGAATAACGAAGAGTTAGTACATAACAACATCAATGTCAATGAACTGAGCACATGCTCAACTGCTACTACACATCTGCTAAATACAGAGTCAGGTCTGTGCAAAACATCCAGGACACGTATGCCAGCCAGGTGATACTCCTACGACAAGCCAGCTACACCCGTTGATAGTCCAGTTCTACAAGACATGGCCCGAAACTAGCTGTGGGCCAGTGTGAGTGAACAGCCAGAGACATCACAGGAGTGACATACATCCACATATCTGCATTTGAAGGATGTAATCTCATACAGACTGCTGGCGGCAAGCTAGACGTACAGGTCACATGTCATTGGAAATGTACAGATCATACACATAGCGATGAAGGGGAACACGTGAAAAACGAAAACACAGACATGGATACTGCGCAGATATGTCCTCATGTCATAAAATCATCTTTGAAGCATCCAGACACACGTAACGTGTGAATCCACATGTGGCATGGTGTGCGTATATGTGTGCCATGCCCATCTACACACAGACACATGTTGGATGCAGCAACAGCAGATGCATTTGACGGAACACCAACAGCAAGCTCATGGGAACACATGACACACACAGGACATAGTCACATCGGGGCACGCTGGTACTTAGATGTCAGGTGTTAGTGTCCCTGTCCCTGCGATCAGGGGACATTTGCGGGTGTTGGTGACTGTGCCATACCAGTGATGCAGTGCTTGACACGTTTGTACTACATGCACACATATGCAAAGTGGGAAGGGAAAGTGTGCCACATACTGCCCCATCACACATGACATGTGTACACAGGTCATCACACATCTATTGTGCTAAAACATGAGGAGACATGTGCCATATCACTGCCTGACACACCTAGGCCCTGCACATGAAGGACTGCAATGACTATGACTTGATGTACAGCCGTGCACGAGTCTGACACCTCCATTCCATTCGTGTGCACCTCCTATCACCTGTGTAAGCTGTGAAACGCACCGTACACATGCTCTGAGGGTGTGTGAACGGTCCGTATCATCACATTGGTGTTCCCGCCGGAGTACGGGTGTGTGTACGGACCGTACACACGTACGTGTACTACCAATGTGTCCACACTGGTCGTACACGTACGTGTACTACCAGTGTGTACACGTACGTGTACTACGGTCGTACACGTACGTGTACGACCAGTGTGTACACCGACATGTACTACGGCAGTGTACACACTGGTCGTACACGTACGTGTCCACACTGGTCGTACACGTATGTGTACACACTGGTCGTACACGTACATGTACACACTGGTCGCACACGTACGTGTACACACTGGTTGTACCCATACATGTACGACCAGTGTGTACACTGCCGTAGTACACGTACGTGTACACACTGCTCGAACACGTACATGTACACACTGCTCATACACAAACGTGTCAAACGCACTGTGCAACTGGTGTGGTAGGGGTACGTGTGAAACGCACCGTACCTGTATGTGGATGGCTAAATTACATAGGGACACATGAGGGACAAGTATTAGGGCCTAAATGCATGCTGGTTGTCATGGATACCGATTTTCAAGTTCAAATTTTCAATCATGTGGCCTGGAAAAGGCAGTTGGCAACTAAATACAATGTTGCAAAGTGGTTGTTGACTTCACATTATGCTCAAATTTTGAACCATGCAAAGGCACTAACTGGTGTATGTTTAAAGGGATTGGAGGAAACGTAGGATGCAAATGAGACTGACCAATCACTCTGTACTCCTGTAAATGAAACAGCCCAGCAAGGCAGATATAAGTCAGCCAGAACCCATGAGAGGGCACTTGCCTGCACTACCTTTCACTCGACACCACTGCTGCTGCTTGTGCTTCCTCTGGCACCATGTTAAGGTCTGTGGAGAGGGCCCAGCCTTTCACCCATGAGGAGAATGAGGCATTGCTTGATGTCATCCTCCCACAGTACCCCAGCCTGTATGGGAGACCAGGGGAGCAGGTGAGTGCTGACTCCACTAGCTTTCACTGTGCACCTTTGTTGTGAGTGTCACTTCTGGCATTGTGTCCAGGTGTGACAGACATGCAATGTTGTTTAGAGTGGGTCCCGGGGGGGATGGCTTATGTCTCCCATGCAGAGCATGATATAGTTCCTGTGTGCACTTGTGTCACTTGCATTGTTCTTACTGTGACATTCACTGCATAGTGCATGGCACATTCAGCCTGCCTAATCCTTTGGGCAATTGTTGTCCTATAGTCCTGAGGTGATTCCCTGGCCCCCCCGGTGTGACAGGTGACTGTATCCACAGATGTGTGTGTGTTGAGTGGAGCTGTGGTGAGAGTGTCCAAATGATGTGTACGCCCCCTGGACATTGGTATGTGTGAATGTTCCTTGTCATGTGGGTGAGTGTCTATGTGGAGTGTTGCACCACAGCTGCATGGAGGAGGCAACAGCTCCACCCATCTGATGTGAGAAGTAAGCCGTGCGGAGTGTCTGACTTGCTGAGCTAGCACCACCCCTGTGACACCCCACAGGCAAGTGGCACATGTGCAGAGTGAGGTTTGTATCCTCTTTTGCCAATGGCAGGTGATTGATCTGTGCCTGTGTGTGTCTGCGTACTCTGCTGAGGTTGCGTCAGTGGCCTGGGGCATGTGACTGCTTGGAGGTGCTGTCCATCAGCCTGGTGTTGCATGTGATGCACAGCGTGTACTATGATCAGGGAGTGTGTTGCAACCCTCATGCCACCTGTGTACTTTCAATGCCATGTTGTGCATTGGGGCTTCAACAGAGGCTAATGTCCCTATGACAAAGGTGCTATTTGTTGCCAGCATACTATGCCCTGTTCAACATATCAAAGTTTTTCAAATGTGTGTCTCTGTGACATGGAGCAGGTGTAGTGAGGTTGTCTCACTTTGTCATCCTCACAGGTAACTGCCTACGCCAAGGGGGAGATATGGAAGCGGGCCGTCAGGGCCGTGAGATCGGTGGAGGGTCGCAGTCGGCGCCTAGCCCAAGTGAGGAAACGCTGGCAGGACATCCGGTGCTGGACCCGGAGGATCGCCCGGTGGCAGCTGAAGGACTCACCTCCACGCAAGCATGGCGGGGGCCGACGCCTGACCTACCAGATGAAGCGTGTCCTGGCAGTGGTCTTCCATGACTTGGATAGGCGGTTACAGGAGTTGCAGCAGCAGGAAGGGGGTAGGTACATGTGTGTTTGTTGTGTGTCACCAGCTTTTGGAAGTGCTCAGTCGCCTGGATACACAGCGAGGGTTAATTTGTGCAGTGCATATCCTGTTCCCCAAAGTCAAACGGTGCTCTTCTTCCTCCCTTCCCCTCCTTGACATGTGTTCCCTGGTCTGTGTGTAATCACTATTGCACATGGTCATCTAGGCTGGCAGTTAATCCAAGTGCACATTGCTTTCTGCATCATGTGGGGGCGGGGGTCTGAGACATGTGTTGTTACCTTGCCTGTGCCCTGTCCTGTTCAGTCATTTGGGGGTCCATATTAGTTGGCACTGATGCTGAGTCTCAACATAGGAGTGTGAGTTTTCAAATGAACAGCAGCATGCATGACCGATGTTGTGGCCTCAGACATGATGTGCATGAGTGGGAGATATGCATAGCGCCGGGACGGTAGCTCATGTTACAGTCAGATAATTCCAGGACCATGGAGCAGTGTTCCCACTACAGTCCCCTAAGACACCCTTGCCTCGTAATCATGTGTGTCCTCCAACACTGTGCCCATTCTCTGTGTGTTCAGTATAGGTTGGCCTCTGTGGCATTGTTCCCTGCCCTCATTTGTATTTATCTAAAGTGTGCTACATGTGCCCATTGTACAGGCTGACCCCATTTTGCTTGTGCATCCTCACACTGGGCAGTGCCTGTGTGTCTATGTACAACTATCTGTTGATGGTTGATTGTCACAAATATGTGTTGGCAGCCTCACGAGGTGATGTGGAGTACATTTAGGAATTCTTGATGCACATTTGAGTAAACCCAGATTAAGAGGTGTAACTTCTTGATCTGTCTCAATAACCTTGTCTCAGGTATGGGGGGTTTGTGCGGGCAAGGCCTACATGTCCAAACCTTATGTCTCCTTGCCAGGTCTGACCTGTGTGTGATAATTGTCTGGACAGACACTCAACATGCAGTGAGCCAGTCATGTTGTGCTGGGTTTAATGTTTGTGCTTTGCAGCATGTGTCAAAAATGCAAATACATGGCTCATGCTCATCCATTTTTGCCACCAGTGTGTGGTCGAGATGCTACGTAATTTGGTCTGTGTGTGCTGACATCTGTGTGGACATTCTTGCTTGCCATGAGGGTGTCTCCTCAGTACAGGTGCTCTTTATCCCGACACATTGCAGGCCCATTTGCTAATGCATTGTCCTGTGTTTAGACATGTGTGCCACTCCACATGACAGGCAGTGGGTCAGATGTGTTGCCAACTGTGTCGTCATGGTATGGATGGCCATGTGACAGGTGGCATGATTCAAGTTTTTAGTCAAGAAGTATTGTACCTTGGCACTCACTACACTTGTCAACATGTCTCAATTTTTGATATGCTTCATTTTGCTAGTTGGTTGTGAAGGACAATAATGTGCCTGCATGACAGATGTCTCCCAGGGACGTGCAAAAGAAAGTACTTTTACACTTTCCGTGGACACGCTGGCACATTTTACTGAAAGGCACAGTTTGATTACCACTTGTTTTCTGATTATACATATCAATGGTCACACAGTGTGTTTGCATGTGTTTAAGTCCTTGGTTGTTGCTGATACCAACTTACGAGTGTCAAGTCATCCAGACCACCGTGGTGCCATGTATATGTACTTACTGATACCCCATTTCTTCTTTACAGTGGCTTATTAGAATTTGGCTGGCAGCTCATACAATGACTGTGTAAATGTATTTTTGTGTGCACCTCATTGTGTGACTTCTGTCATACAGGCAGATGTGTCTTCTGTTCACAAAGTGGCACATTCACACATTCTAAACATGTACATTGTGTAAAATGTTGTGAGTCCCAAGGGATCGCAATGTTTTTGGCTATGGTTTCCAAAGTACTCACAGGTCTCAGGGTGTGGGAACACCTTCAGCATTGAGGTGTGTTATTTGGCCTTGGGTGCACCAATACTGTTTCCTTCACAGTGAACAAGAGGTAGCATGCCTTCATAGTCTTGCTGTGCTCAACTGTCCCCAGACACTAGCTTCTCAGTATAATTCGATATCAAGTTATTTGCTGTTGTGTCATAATCTCCATTGTTTCCAAGTGGCATGGTGGGTCAACCAACTGGGGAGTGCAGGGTTACATATGTGCGGACTATTCTAGATGTATTTCCTGATATGCACTGTGACATTTTTGTTTGGACTCATGTGTCTGTTGTATACAGGTGACTGATTATTTTCTGTCTCTTCACCTTGCCCACAGCATCATCGGAGGACACCGAGGGAGACACCTACATGGACGTGGAGGAGGGATCCAGCACCGCTGCCACCACTGCTGCCGAGTCTGCGGGAGCAAGTGGCACGGAGGGCGAGGGGAGTCAGGCGGAGGACCTGTCTAGTGACAACACTGACTACGACGCTGACGGGTCAGAGGCTGAACTCCTCGAGGGGGCGGAGGCTGCTACGACACCTGGCAGCAGCACTACATCTGTCACCGCCCCCTCCATTCCCCTCACCGCCCTCCCAGTTGCTCTGGTCCCTTCTGTCCGTGCTAGGCAACACCGTGTCTCCTTCGTGCCAGGCACCGCACCCCCTGCCCCTGTCCCCCCTGCTGCCCTCACTGCAGAGTCTGTGGACATTCTGCGGCAGTTGCAGGTTGGCCAGACATCGATGCTGAATGTCCTCCATGGCCACACCGAATGATGACACAGATGGTGTCATACATGGAGGGCATGTCATCAGTGATGTCTGACCAACGGATGTTGCTGAGGCCCATGGACTCTTCACTGATGGCAGCAGTGAGTCTCCTGCAGCGCTTCATCCCCCCTACCCCTGCACCATCCACACTTCCCACTCCCATACCTGTCCCAAGCACACACAGACATTCCCAAGCACGCACCCCACCAGACACAGGCAGCACACCACCGCGTAAGGGCAAGCGCACTCCTCCTGGCACACACACTCGGGGGATGAAGGCACACCCACTGGGTCTGGGGCACACAGGCATACACGCAGCCACAGTCCGAGGCCGCATGCCGGACTACCCAGTCCCTCCAAAGGCACTCCCCTCGGCTCCCCTACCACACAACCTGACAAGGAGGCCTACTTGGCTGTGCTGGGCCTCAGCCCCTCTGGCTCTCCAGCCCGCAAAAGGGAACGGCACTCCACGGGTAGGGGAGTTGAGTCCCCCCCCTGTCTCCCCCCTCCCCCAGTAGCGCTGCACCCCATCACTCCGACCCCCACCCCCTCCTTTCAGCCTGTGTTTTCTTCGGGTGAAGGGGAGACGCTGGACGACCTGGCAGCAGTGTGCAGCGTCGAGCTGACCTCCACCTTTGGCGCTGCCCCACCCCCTGTGGTGAAGGCGTCTGTCCCTGCACCCACCACACCTACCCTTACACCTCCTGTCCCTGCGGTGCCTGGTCCTTCCCCACATGATGCCCCCCCAGCCGACGAACCTGAGGGTTCTAATGTGCAGGCAAGCTAGGGGAGACGCGTGGCCATGTGTCCCCCCCCAAAGGACTTCTGATCTGGACTGGCCAAGTGCCTTTGTAAATAGTGTCCTTTTATACATTTTCATTTAATGCTGAATAAAGCATTTTCTTTTCACTTTGAACACAATTGCATTTCAGGTATTGATGTGGGTGCTGATGGTCCCGGAGTTGGGGTTGTGGTAATGTGTTATGTTTCAGGAAGAAGTTGTAGTCTGATGCTCATGGGGTGGACCATGGTATCTGCGTGCCATCACAATGTCTCTGCAAAGTATCTTTGCTCGTGTGTGCTATTTGTGTTTGGAGACATTGTCCCAAGGAGTGTTCCTTCCTCTGTGGCACTTGACATCTACCCTGCAGGGAGTTGCACTTTTGTTGTGCTGACCTGGGTCTACATTTCCTTTGTTGGTGACGGATCCCTTCAACTATGGCCATGCCTGCTCAGCAATGTCTCCGGCTGCATCGTCTGTGCCATCCTTGCTAGTCACTGTACTTGTGTATTGAGTATGTTGTCATGCCTTAATGGCGACATTCAGCATTTTCTGCACTATGCATGTGTGTTATCCCAGCCTAGCACACAATTGGTACTTGTTCTGCAGGGTATTTGAGCACCTGACTGACAACTGTGGGCATTGTATCTGTGGGAAGTCCACCCTTTTCCTTCCATGAGAGGCAACATCTTGGTGCCTGTCCCAGTACCTGTACATTCCTATCAGTCCTGGGATGTGCGTGACAGTGTGTGTTACCTTTGGCTCTCTTGGTGTAGTGGGCATTGACATGGGTATACAGTCTTGTGGCATGATCTCTGTGTGTGTATTGTGCTGCATCCGCCAGGGGTGGTTATGCATGTGTCATTTGTCCTCACACCCACATGTGTTGTGTCATGCAGTGGGGGAAGGATATCCATCCTCATGGGAGTGTGACACTGCTGTCAGTGATGTGTTGTTATGGCACTATCAACATAGTCGTACATTAGGGATGTGTACATACACCCATGGAGTTGTGCTCATCTGATCATGATGTACACACCCCCATAACTCTGGCCACTGCTCGTATTCCTCTGCACCTACCCCTCACATGTCTCTGTCTATTGCTGGGAGTGATAGGCACCCACCCCTCACATGTCTCTGTCCACTGCTGGTATTCCTCTGCACCCACCCCTCACATGTCTCTGTCCACTGCTGGTATTCCTCTGCACCTACCCCTCACATGTCTCTGTCTACTGCTGGGAGTGATAGGCACCCACCCCTCACATGTCTCTGTCCACTGCTGGTATTCCTCTGCACCCATCCCTCACATGTCTCTGTCCACTGCTGGTATTCCTCTGCACCCACCCCTCACATGTCTCTGTCCACTGCTGGGAGTGATAGGCATCCACCCCTCACATGTCTCTGTCCACTGCTGGGAGTGATATGCACCCACCCCTCACATGTCTCTGTCCACTGCTGGGAGTGATAGGCACCCACCCCTCACATGTCTCTGTCCACTGCTGGTATTCCTCTGCACCCACCCCTCACAAGTCTCTGTCCACTGCTGGTATACCTCTGCACCCAACCCTCACATGTCTCTGTCCACTGCTGGGAGTGATGTGCATCCACCCCTGACATGTCTCTGTCCACTGCTGGGAGTGATAGGCACCCACCCCTCACATGTCTCTGTCCACTGCTGGTATTCCTCTGCACCCACCCCTCGCGTGTCTCTGTCCACTGCTGGTATTCCTCTGCACCCACCCCTCACATGTCTCTGTCCACTGCTGGGAGTGATATGCACCCACCGCTCACATGTCTCTGTCCACTGCTGGCTCTGTCCACTGCTGGGTTTGATAGGCACCCACCCCTCACATGTCTCTGTCCACTGCTGGTATTCCTCTGCACCCACCCCTCACATGTCTCTGTCCACTGCTGGGAGTGATAGGCACCCACCCCTCACATGTCTCTGTCCACTACTGGGACTCCTTGGCAGACACCCACCCGCACCCTTGTTGCTGTACACTGCTGTCCTGGCCATGAACACACCCCAATATACTGGTTATATGCTGCACCAGGCCCTAAGCCAACATTCGTGGGGTGTGTACGCCTTGTATCACTAATGTACTGGTGCCCTAGAGGTACGGGTGATGCGGTCCGTACCCCTGCCCTGAGGGCGTGGGTACGGCCCGTACCACCATTGGAGTGGTGATGTAGGGGTACGCGTGGTACGGGACGTACACACGCCCTGAGGGCGTGGGTACGGCCCGTACCACCATTGTAGTGGTGATGTAGGAGTACGCGCCGTACCCACGCCCTCAGAGCGTGGGTACGGCCCATACTATGCGTACCCCTACATCACCACTCCAATGGTGGTACGGGCGGTACCCACGCCCTCAAAGCGTGGGTACGGCCCCTACCACGTGTACCCCTACATCACCACTACAATGGTGGTACGGGCCGTACCCATGCACCCATGCTCGGAGGGCGTGGGTACGGCGCGTACACCTACATCACCACTACAATGGTGGTACGGGCCGTACCCACGCTCGGAGGGCGTGGTTACGGGCTATACCACCATTATAGTGGTGACGGGTACGCGCACGCGGGGATTGGTGGACACACCCCCCGAAGTGACCAGACCCTGGAGATAATGTATCGGCATTATATGGTATTTTTAAAATTAGGTAGAGGTTATGTTTTCGGCCCCTCGCCCCCCCTTTGCCCCTGGGTGGTGTGCTGACCTTCTGCGGCGTGCGCGGCGGTTTTGGTGCACCAGGTCGTAGGCTAGGAGGGCCGGGATGACACGTAGGATGGGGTCCATGGCTGTCCGTCGCGTACCTCTGCTCCTTCTTCGCGTCGTCCTCAATTTCCCGGGAGTTTTTGCTGCCGTAAAAAATGATCCGTGACGTAGTCACGAATCGTACTTGCTGGTCTGTAGAACGCTGCCTGACTCCATCCGGACGTCACGTACGCGATGTCCCGGATCGGAATTGTGGGTATTTTTTCGTCGCACGTAGTTTTTTACGATTCGTACGGAAATGGTATTTCTGTACGAATCGTACTTGCTGGTTTGTAAGTTGCATTTCCTGGGCACGAGTCATACGGAGAATACGCTCCGTACGACCATTCGTACCCGGGTTTTACAGGATCGGAATCGGCCCCAAAATGTAATACTAATGTGAAAGTTGTTTCCTGCATGTTTTTCTCCTCTGCAGGTGCAGACCGAAGGCATTCCTTAGCTAGTAAAAAGCACATTGTATTTCAGAGATAGTGAAGAGAGGGATAATTTTTATGAAGAACAAGAGAAGCGTTAACAGTTGTTACTATTAGACAAAGGAAGGAATCCAAGGATGCCTTAGAAACAGAGACTAGAATATAGAAGTAGTGTTCTAGGTGCTACGTTTTTTCCCTTGGGAATTGGAAAAGTATTATGATGTGTATGAGGTCATATTTCTCGAATGTTCTTTGTGCATTTTAATCAGTGAACCCCTGTTTTGTTGGTCAGATTCTTTTGTGCCTTAGAGGGTGATTAGGATGGCGGGCGCATTTAACTCCGCCCGCCGTCCCCGCGGTGTTGGGACCGTCCGCCAGATATGCGGCGGTCCCGCACCATGAATCAGGATGAGACCGCCACCCTGGCAGTCGCATTCCGCAGTTTGACATTGCGGCGGGTGCTACTCACAGCAGCACCTGCCGCAATGCCAAATTGCCATGTTGTGCATTCCCATGCACAACGTGGCAGGCACCAAGAGGTGCCTGACATCTTGTGCATGGGAATGGGGGGTATCATGTGTACCCCCAAATGCACTCCCCACCCCAACCGGGGGCCCGCAATGGGCCCCCATTGCAAATCCCCACCAGCCTTTCCATGGCGGCGAAGCCGCCATGGAAAGGCCTTTAAAACCCAGCATCCTAATATGGATGGCGGTGCCTGCTAGGCACTGGCAACATATTGAGGCCCAAGTCTGCCGGGCCGGCAATCGGAACGCACTTTGCGTCCCCCGCGGTACCCCCGCCATTATAATATGGCGGGGGTTAAATCGGGTTGCGATGGCGGGCGGATCGCTACTGCCAGGCCGGCTGTGGCGATCCACCTGCCATCCTAATGACCCCCTTAGAGAGGTACAGACAGATTGTGTGGCTTTATGCTATACCTGACTCATTACCAATAGAACTTCCACAGAGGTTCTGATGCTGACACCTTTCTTGCTTCCTTGATTCAATAGCGTTTCCCATATCCTTAGTTTAGTGTAGGGTTTAGTAGATGTTGTGAATCTTTTCCATGTATGGGGAGAAGGATTGAAACCATTCATCTAGTCATCAAATCCCATTCCTTATCATTTGCATTGCTGCCTCAGAAATTCTTATATGCTCTTTGCTGTCAGTAGCAATATTGTATGAGTTTTGGTCTTCCTTTGATAATTCTGAACTTTTATAGTATGTTCTTGAGATTGATTTATATTACTCTAGCTTTTAGTTTTTAATAAACCTTCCAACTTCAAGTTACTGGCTCAGACTTTTATTGTGTGCTCCTAATGGTCACACAGTACTTTAAGATTTAAATTTGTTGCTAACCTTTTTTCCTTTCAGGGTACTAAAAAGGTCTATGGACCAAAGTAAATTGGAAGAAATGGCCCAGAGCAGTCTTAGATGGTAGCATACCGAGGATGGTTAATACCTGAGGTAGTGGAGTTAGGCATCTAGACGAGGTTGCAGGAATACCGGATTGCTTACTGCACCAGTAAGTATGAGTCCTGATATGATAGGGATTTCTCCTGTGCAGAAGGAGCAGAGCATGATGGGAACTATTACAGTAAATCAAAATATGATAGGAGGAAATCCAGGGACTTGTGTTCCCGGGACCTCCCTCCACTGCCTGCACAGTCCCAGGTGCATTTACAGTTTCTGTTACAAATGTACCAGTGGTTTCGGTATATCAACCTAGTTCCGGGGGAGATAGGATTCAAAACTCAGCTGTCCCCACTCAACCAAAAGCATTAGAATTTACACCAGAGGATTGGAGAATGTATTCCTTTGAGTCCAATTAATGCAAGTTCTCCGTGTGGTGCAAGTGCAGACCGATCTGGCATCAGATTGAATGTGTGCCTTTAAAGTCGTTCCCAGGATTATCAAATCTGGGTTCACGAACAGCTGCCTGACCCGGTGATATGCAAATCATACTGGCAGCCTAGAACGTGTCCCTAAAGAGGTGTTCTGTTTTGAATCCTGCCAATTTGCTACCCCTTCCGGAGAATGACAATGATGATGGTGAGGTGGACACATTGCAATTATTTTTAAAACTTGCTACACCTTCCTCTTTACCAAAGAAGATATTGTGGACTGTGAAAGCGCACTTTTTAAATTCACCCTCAACTGAAACTTCACTCATTCCGGGTTACTGATCTATCGCCCTCCAGGTCCATCAAAAAATTTCAGGGAAGCATTAACTAACCTGGCTGGCACATAGGCAACTATGACTGCTAATTTATATTGTGGTTGACCTCAACCTACACCTTAAAATTCAGTCAGCCTCTAACTATGAGTTGGTCCAACCACCCCCTTATTTCAATGGCACTCTAGCTGAAGGCTCTCCTCAGGGTGTCCCTCTGAAGCCCATCGTAAAACGTCCCTGGCACAGGCTATTTTCGAGACCTCCTCCTCAGTCAGACGCTGCGCCTCTCTGAGAACATTGAAACTGCTAATGGCATTCTGTCTGAATGGCTTACTCATTCCCTTGATAAATTCATCCCTGCCAAACTGTCCGACAGCCGTAGAACGCAGTCCAGCCCGTGGTTTAATGAGAGACTGACCCGAGCAAGGATAACTGCAAGGCCCTTGAACAGGCATGGAGACGGCACTATGACCCGGCCTTCAAAACTCAATATCATACGGCCATTAAGGACTACCACAAATCCATCCGAAAAACAAGAGCCAACTGCTATGCAGATAAAATCCAGCTAAATGCATTTTTACATTGTTAAAAGATCTCAAAACTTCATATCGATCCAATAAATCCACCATTACCTCCAACCATCAATGTGAGGCACTAACCTCTTTCTTTGTTAAGAAGGTCGAGGACATCTACAAAACCTTTTTCCCTACCATTAACAACGCTGGCCCCAGAGTCCCTATTAACCCCACCGCTGCCCCTTTTCTTTCCACTTTCCCCACTCTCTACCAAGAAGCCATGTCTACCATCTGTAATAAAATTAAATCAGGATCCCCAGTGGACCCTCGCAAACCAGACCAGTTCCAGAATTCCTACCTCAGCTTCTACCCCCTTTTGTGACTTAATAAACTTGCCTTTGTTCTCGGCAGCAGTCCCCGTTGCATGGAAACATGCCAAGGTGATCCCCCTACTCAAAAAACCTACCTTGGATGACTCCAAGCCTGAACATTTCCGTCCCATCTCTCTTCTCCCTTTGGTATCTAAACTTACTGAATCCTACATCAACTCCATCCTTACCACGTACATAGAAGCTAATGAATTTCTGGACCCCTCGCAGAATTGTTTCCAACTGCGCCATAGCATCGAATCTGCCCTACTGGCAGTCACCGAACATCGTCGGAGCTCCCTGAATGAAGGATTTACTTCAGCTCGGATTCTTCTTGATCTGAGAGCTGCATTTGACACTTTGTTTCATCAGATCTTGCTGCAGTACCTATAAAATATTAGTATCAGAGGGGTGGCTTTGAATTGGCTCTCATCCTTCCTAGCTGAGAGATCCTTCCAAGTGATTGCCCCCACTCCAGCTCTCAGACACATTCTGTGCATCAAGGTGCGCCACAGGGATCCGCTCTGAGCCCCACATTATTCAATATCTATATTCAACCTCTAGCAGCAGTGGTAAAGGGTAGGGGCCTAATTGTGATCTCCTATGCTGACGACATGCAGCTTGTGATCGCGGTATCCAATAACTCCGATCAAGATGTGGCCAAGTTTCAAAATGACCTGATGGCCATCGCAGACTGAACGACAACCAATACTAACAAGTCAGAGATTCTTCTCTTGACACGAACGCTGGCGGCCTCTCCCTTGCCCTAGTAGACCATAAAAAAAATGGGTGTCAGGGTTGATTCGGCCCAGACTTACTAGGTACAGACAAAATCAGTAGCCGGTGTTTGCTTTCGACTCTTATGTGGACTCAAGCCACTGCTTGGATTCTTCGACTCCAACAACTGCCAGGTCATCATCCAGTCCACCATACTTTTGAGACTGGACTATTCCAGTTCTCTGTATATGGGTGCCAATAAAACTTGGGTCCATCGCCTTCAAAGGGCACAAAATGCCGCCTCTCAGATGCTCTTCGGCCTGCCCAAATCTTGTTCAGCTTCCAATCTCCTACGAAGCCTCCATTAACTCCCGGTGGAGAAGAGAATCTACTTTAAAGTTCTGTTTATTTCTCACAGAATCCTGAACGCCCAAGCCCCCGACATCCTTGCCAATCTCCTCACTCCCTACATACTGAACCGCCTTCTGCGCTCCTCCAATCAACACCTAGTGAGTGTTCCTTGTGTCAGAAGAGCGTGAGCCGGATGTCGTTTTTTCGTGCCCTCACTCCCAGAACATGGAACGCCATTCCAGCCAACATCAGAAGTATCCAAGATCATGGGTCTTTTCGGAAGGCTATAAAGACATATTTCTTTCCAAGTTAACTTCTTCCCTAACTCTGTGTCCTTTTTGTTCTCTGTTAGCCTTGGGATCAGCCCTGGGATGTCCCATTGCTGGGGCAGCCCTGCACTCTACAAATCACGTAACAGAACAGAAGCATGACTGTCTCGATGCAATTGAACTATACACCAAAATGAGACCAGATGTACAAAATGAACAACTACCTGAATCTGATTTGTGGATGGCTCATTTTTAAGAGATCACAAAGGAAATTTTAGAGCTGCTTATGCAGTCTGTACCATTTCAGGAGTAGTGGAAGCTGCTTGGCTTCAAGGAGTAGTCTCCGCACAAATGGCTGAATATATTGCTGTCACCCGAGTATGCTATGTTTCAGATTGATTACAGATGACTATATTTTCAGCAATCCTGGCTGAAGATGGCTGAAATGCCAGAAACCGGTCCTAGGAAGATTGTTTCCGGTCCAGGGAAGACATGGCTTGGCAGTTCAGGCTGGACTGTTCCCATGAGGCACAGGGTCAGACTGATTTGCATATGGCCATGTCTGAACTGGGGTGGCAGAGTGGGCTAAAGAACGGTGGTGGATTAAACCCAGATCAGTTGACAGGGGGTGAGTGCTTGCAATGTTCAACACTCCGTCCATCATTTTCTTTGGTTTTGCTTTGTTCGCAATAAGTTGGCAGGGTATGCTCAGACGTGAGTCCCTTGCTCACTTTGCCACTGGATTCAAGCAAGCCTGGCTGAAGACGGCTGAAATGCCAGAAACCGGTCCTAGGAAGCTTGCTTCTGGTCCAGGGAAGACATGGCTTGGCAGTTCGGGCTGGACTGTTCCCATGAGGCACAGGGTCAGACTGATTTGCATATGGCCATGTCTGAACTGGGGTGGCAGAGTGGGCTAAAGAACGGTGATGGATTAAACCCAGATCAGTTGACTGGGGGTGAGTGCTTGCAATGTTCAACACTCCGTCCATCATTTCCTTTGGTTTTGCTTTGTTCACCATAAGTTGGCAGGGTATGCTCAGACGTGAGTCCCTTGCTCACTTTGCCACTAAATTCAAGCAAGCCTGGCTGAAGACGGCTGAAATGCCAGAAACCGGTCCTAGGAAGCTTGTTTCCAGTCCAGGGAAGACATGGCTTAGCAGTTCGGGCTGGACTGTTCCCATGAGGCACAGGGTCAGACTGATTTGCATATGGCCATGTCTGAACTGGGGTGGCAGAGTGGGCTAAAGAACGGTGATGGATTAAACCCAGATCAGTTGACTGGGGGTGAGTGCTTGCAATGTTCAACACTCCGTCCATCATTTCCTTTGGTTTTGCTATATTTACAGATAGTCAGGATGGCTTTGGTGTGATGTAAGACTTTGGACAGTTATGGTCCCAGGTGGGATTTTTGATGTCATCAGGATACCCCCTCTCTGTTATGGTGAGCAAGTGATAAAACAGTTAGAGGCTTTGCAATCACCTGTGCGTGTTGCGGTTGTGAACTGTTCCGCACATTGCAAGGGAGATGATTATGTGACAGTCAGTAATAGACATGCTGACAAGGTTGCAAGGTACTGTGCTTACAATGCTTGCACATTTAATGGAGAGATTGTAAATGAAGAAACAGATGAGACCAATCTCAACCTTTTGCTCACAGCAGCTGATACTTGTGGAGACGTTAATATGTTACAGGAAGAGGTATCAGAAGCAGAACAGCAGAGTTCAGTAAACGCAGTTTGTGTTAAAAGAGATGAAGATAAAATGTGGGTTTCAGTAGATGGCAGACCAGTGTTGCCAAATGGTTTGTTGCGCCAATGGTTAGACATTTTCCATGGTCCGACTCATGTAGAGAGGGATTGTATTGCCAAACATGGTTTAATTCCAGGTTGAGGTTGATGGTGGAAGCATTATGTCACAGATGTGTTGTGTGCCAACAGAACAATGTAGGGAAAAGACCTTTAGTGACATTGAGCCACATAGGGAGATCAGGTGGTCCCTTCAACAGTATTCAAATGGACTTTATTGAGATGCCTGTGTGAAATGGGTTGAGATGTTTTGGTTGCTGTATGCAACTTTTCACAATGGGTTGAGACATATCCCACAAGAAGAAATTATAGTCTCACAGTAACACAGTTGCTGTTGAGGGAGTTTAATACCAAGGTTTGGCTAGCCGACTTCTTTAGATCGAACCAAGGCACACACTTCAATAATGAAGTGCTAAGGATGCTGTGTGCTGCCTTGCAGGTTGAACAGACTGCATTGTAGTTAACAACCTGAGGCTTTAGGTCTGGTGGAGCAAGTCAATGGGACCCCGAAATCAAGACTTGCCAAAGTGTGCGTTTCTACGTCTTTGAAATGGGCAGATACTTTGCTGTTGGTGTTCATGAGTCTGCGCCGCGCTTCCATTCGTTAGACCGGACTGTCTCTTCATGAGATCATCAATGGAAGGGCAATGAGATTGCCAGCTGCACCTGCAAATGCTCTAGTGAACATTACTGAAGATCTGATACTCGATTATTGCAAAGGATTGGCTGACGTGGTGCGTTCTGTGTCTCTTCAGGTTGAAATTGCTATAGCCCCGCCACACCGGGTGCAGTGCCATGACCTAAGTCCCTGAGACTGTGTGGTGGTGAAGAAGCACGCATGAAAGTTGTGCTGGAGTGTCATTGGCGAGGGTCATACCAAGTCATATTCGTGACTACAACTTCTGTGAAGTGCGGAGGTCTCCCCAGTTAGATCCTGCTGCCCATATCCTCAGGTTTCCATGTCCCCTTGATTGAATAACAGCACCATTCCCAGAAGAGCCAGTGGTCGTCAAGAGAGACTACGGGAGCAGGGTAGTCACGCTGTAGGGGAATAGTAATGAACTGAAATAGCACTTGATTGGCCTGAGGAGGTTTCTGGAGAGTAGAATGACGAGACTGGTGAAGGAGAGGCTAATCCAATGGTTATCAAAGAGATAGACTCGAACCCTGATGAAGGGCCTAGTGTTAGAGAATCACAAGGGGCAGAAAAAGAACGTTGGCCTAGAAAGCAGGAAAGGGGAGACTGGTTACTCAAGGAGAAAGTGATCTCCCAGATATCCCAGTGAATATAGAGGATTCAGACCTGAGTGAAGGAGGGGAAGAGATAACACTCATGAAGTCGAAGCCAGTGAGAGTGCCCTGATGGAAGTACTAATTGTTACGACCCCGGTAAGAAGACATAAAAAAATCACACATATCTAGAGACACAGCAAGGACTCACTAGCGGTGTGTCTGTGTGTGAATGGATACTACACGCTCAAGCACTATTGAGGACTACATGTCCCAGCAAACCACCAGGACACACCCAGATTGCCGCCTATACTCCAGCTACTAGCGTATATAAGGCACCGCCCTCGGACCGTCAAATGCTTGACAATCTGAGTCGGTGTCAGATCCCTGTGTATATGCTACTTCCTGGGTGTTTTTTGAGGCGAGGAGCTCTCCGCTGTGCCAGTTTTCTCCCGTCGACGCTGTGGACACATTCCGCCTTCAAGCTCTATTTCTCCCACCAGAGGCATCTCCTAGCTACGCCGTCGGTGCTCAGGAAAGTATCTGGCAATCTAGCTTCTGGTGATTCCCGGAAGTGCACCGTTGCGTTTTCCTCCTCCTTCCTTGCTCTGGAGAGCAAGCCGTGTCACGGCCTCCAGTACTCCCAGGGGCCCAGATCTCCTTGGACCGTCGGGCTATCAGTGCATGCTCAGGAGAGTGGTGCACTCTTTGTTTTTCCTTTATTGTTTGGTCTCCCGCATAGTGATAAGTTGTAGGGGAGTTCCTCTACCTGCGCAGGAGCGTGAACAGCTTATCCTTTGTTTTGGTTATTTCTTCGTGACCGTGCAGGAGTGCGCACAGCTTATCCTTTGTTTTGGTTATTTGTTTGTGACGGCGCAGGAGCACGATAGTTTTCTTTGCTGATTTTGCATATTTCGGTATTTGTGCTGGTGCGCAAAACCTTTCCTTCCTACCTCATCTTTAAGGCTCTGCAGGCTCCAGCAAAACACCAACCACGTACTCCTGGGCCGGACGTTTGTGGATTAACGCCGTAGCTAAGTACTATTAGCTTCCTATTCTGCTTTTTAACCCCTGTGTGCAAGACTTTATCCTTTTGCAGTTGCTCTGTATGATGAATGTAAGTAAATAGTGATTAGATGCGCACAAACTGACACAATGCTATAGTACACCCCAGGTTGTAATCATTGTTCATTTTGTCTTATACAGGGCACATTGTCAGCACTACATATTCCAGACAGAATAGGACCGCGTCTTCCTTTAACTAGTGGACGACGCTAGATGCTTCACCAAGGCTGTTTTTTTCTTTGTTTCTTTTATCCCGTTTTCCCCTTTACCCTTAGGATGTCTGTTGAACGAGTTGTGCATCATTCACTCCCAGCAGACACGATTGGGGGTAAAGGGTTATTGAGCATCATACATCGCCCCTGCTGGTCGCTTGCCTCAGGTTAGGGGTTCAGCTCTGACTGTCTGACTCTAAACTCCTGAATGGACATACTTTCTTACAAATGTCAGGTAGAACAAGTTCTGGGAATTTTGGGACCACTGTGAAGGTTCAATTGAATCCATTGTTTCTAGGGGAGAGCGAATGCGCACATACTTTTGAAGCAAGGGGGAAAATTCTCATTTTCTTTAGGGACAGTATCCTGTGTTTTCTGAAGTCTATTTTATTTTCTGACAAAATGCATAATTCACATTGCCATGTGGATGGCTTGATACCTGTTATCCCGGCATAGTTTTCCCGAAGATTTATCATGTGGAACATTTTAATGATCCTGTATGGGAAGGGAAATTCAGAACTAAAAGAGGTGTTAGAGCAGCAGAGGTAGAAGGAGTTATTTTTGGTGCCAAAATTCCATCTGTAGGTGTGAATCTGGATGACCTGAAAATTAGAAAGCTCTCTACAATAGTGGATACATTTGCTACTAGTACGGCAAAGTCCTTATTACTTGTAAATACCGAGATGATTGCGATAAAGTCTATGGTTTTATAGAACTGTCTCGCGTTAGACCTTTTGCTTGCAAAAGAGGGCAGAGTCTGTCGGATGTTGAAAGTTCAGCAATGCTGTACTTCTATTCCCGACAAAAGTAAGGACCGGGAGAAATATATTAAGAATATACCTGGATTGATGAAGGATTTGAAACAAATGGAAGCAACAGGTGCTTGGAAAGCTATTGGAAAAGGGTTTGCTTCGATAGCTCGATGGTTTGGAAGCTTGGGAAGTGGGATTTTGGGCACCATTTTGAAACCTCTTTTGATAATCGCCCTTTGTGCGATATTCCAATACCTGATCTCTAAGGGATATCAGCATGCACAAACTAGACAGGAAGTGCAGTGAGTGAAGTGAAAAAGAGCAGACGTGGAGTTAGTAGAAGGTAAGAGCAGATATTATGATGATACGAAGCATCTAGAGGTGTCCAGATGAAAGATGCTCAAGACCACTAGGTTTTGATTGGTCTAATCTAATAATGATCTGATTGTACTCTGTGATAGCTTGATCTCCATCAGAGTGGAGAAGGGAGTAGCATAATTTTGGCTCCATTGCTCTCGAGCGGGGAACACGCTCTCTGTTCCTGTGAGTCTACGCTGCTGGGGGTCAGTTCGAGTCAGTTTCTGGACCCTCATGAATAGCTATCCTTGTACCCTGCTTATTTGTACCAAAGGGGAGAGCCGTCGTGGTGCCGAGCGTGACTGCTGGTGTCTCAAAGTCCCACAGGCCTTGCTGGGCTACCACCTGGCAGTGATCAGCCTCCCTGTTAAAGCGTGAGGGTGTCCTGCTGTGCTTGGGGACTCAGTCTCTGTTCTTGTGAATCTACGCTGCTGGGGGGCAGTTCTAGTCACTTTCTGGACCCTCGTGAAGAGCTGCACTTGTGCCCTGCTTGTTTGTACCAAAGGGGAGAGCTGACGCGGAGTCAAGCTCTACCGCTGGGGCCTCCAAGTTCCACAAGCCCTTGCTGGGCTACCACCTGGCAGTGATCGGCAGCGCTATTAAAGCGTGAGGGAGTCCCGCTGTGCTGGGGGGAAGTTCTCTCTGCTCCTGTGAGTCTACACTGTTGGGAGTCAGTTCTAGTCACTTTCTGGACCCTAGGTAAGAGCTGCACTTGTGCCCTGCTTGTTTGTACCAAAGGAGAGAGCCGTTGTGGAGTTGAACGCGACCACTGGGCCAGTCTCTTCATACTCGTCAGCGACTACAGCGGCTTCAATGGCTCCCAAAGACATAGCCAAGGGCGCCAAGACCCGGGGGCCTCCGGGAACCACAGCCTCTTCCGCTGAGAGCCCGACGAAAGCCAGCCTTGGTAGAAGCGGAGATGGCGGAACACGCCGCTGCATTAACGGCTCCTCTCCATGTCCTGCAATGAAAGGAGGCAGCACCGCTCGGAAACTTCAAACTGTCCCTGGGCTGTTTAAAAAACAAATGGGTAAAGGTAAGAGCCCAGTGGAAGCTGAGGCGACTGTTTCTTCGATGGATTGTTGCAATATGGTAATGACTTTCCCGGGTAACAATGTTGCTGCTGCTGCACCGCTACCTTCGGTAATACATAGTGAGGACTCTGTTACTGTGGCAATTCTGGATGAAAAGAGTGATGGCACTGTGGCCACTCAGGGAAGCCTGGAGGACACGAGGGGTGATATGCAGAGTATCGAGACTGTGATTAGTATCGAGGCTAGCACCACGCAAATTTCCTCTTTACAGGGTGAATCGGCTCTGACTGGAAACATGCTTATTAGCGAAGTAGCACCTATGAAAGAGTCTGCGATGTCTGTACCAACAGTAACGCCTCCTATTTACCCTTTAGGGGACGGTCAGGTCCCGGAGAACACAAATCATGATAATACGGATGGTAGTCACTTGGAAAGGGGGGAAAAGACTTTGGTTTTGCAGAATCTGGATCAACCAGCCAAAGAGGGTGTTAAAGATGCAGACTCAGGTGATAAGGTCTACTCCATGTCAGACCCTTCTTACTCTTCTGAGAATGAGAGCCTTGAAAGAGATTAGGCAGATGATAAAAGTGACACAAGCAGCATACAGCTGGATGAAGAAGAGATGAGCGAGGAGGTCTCTGTAAAGAAGGGAAGTGTCCGTAAACAAAGGGAAACATATAACCCTTTGGCCAAGGGTGCTCTTGGCCCAGCTGGATCATTAGTGTGGGACTACTCGTTCTCTCCTCAACTTGGCGATGTTGTGGGGCAAGGAACAAACTCTAAAGAAACTGCAGGCTCAGATATGCCATTACAAGGAGAAATCACCCTCTCCACCATTTATCAAAGCATAATGGCCCATCGAGAGGAGATTAGGGCGGAAGGGCTCCGGATTCAGGGCGCTGTGCGAAAACTGCAAAACACTGTGCGCCGAGTTGCAAAGACCTGCATTGAGTTCTCAACAAGAATCGGGGAAGCTTATCTCAGTATTGGAGGAGGAAACAGTGCAGCAGTAGGCCATTATTGCATCCCTGCAGTCTTTGAAAGAGGATACCACTTGGAAATTGACGGAAGTGGAAAATCGTTCCAGAAGGAAAAACCTACGGATTTTGAGAATACCTGAAGGACTCGAGGGCAAAGACACTCGGCAGTTCGTTATTGAATTATTTTTAGAAGCCTTTCCAGAACTCAAGCAATGGATCTGGGAATTTGAGCTTCAGAGAGCTCATAGGTTCCCATTTAATCAGCGGACTAGAGCAGGGGGTGCAAATGAAAGGCCAAGAGCGATTCTGATTTGTCTTAATAATTTTCTGTTACGGGAAGCAATTTATGATTTAGCTCGACCAGACAGGAAGAGAAGGGGAAAAGGTTGTGAATTTTTTGTTCGTCCTGATTTTTGTCAGGTAACAGTTCAAAAGCGATGGTATCTTCGTCAAATGATTCCGCTATTTCAGACGAAGGCGGCACAGGCCTTCTTACTCAATCCGGCTAAACTGAAAATTTACATAGGGATCAGACACAATTTTTTGTATCTGAAATTCTAGCAAAGGAGTTTTTGAGTACTATTTGAAGTGGATTAAGGGAAAATAGGATAAATATATACTCGGGCAATAATTTGGTGCTCCTCCTTTGACTGTCCATTATGTACGCAGTCCCCTTCTTTTTTCTCTCCTGTGTATATCTGTTTCTCATTATGCATTTGTGTGCGCTCTTCAGGGGGTTTGGGGGGGCCCAGGGGGGGCGCTCAACTATCTGATTCCCATCACAGAGGACTCAGTCCTTATGCCTCATTTGGGAGGGGGGGCGAGATCTGGGTGTGCAAGGGGAAGGGGGGAGTGGGGGGGCTTGGGGAGGCACTGTTGGTGTTTGTCGTTTGTTATGCATTATGGTTATGGTACTTATTTCTATATGATAGACAATCATTTTTTTCGTTGTTATGAAACTTAGTCCTGGGTTTGGGCTGGGCAGATGGGATTTGACAACTTCTAGTTAGAATAATGACTGGTAGATTACTTATTTGTTCATGGAATACATGCGGTTTGAACGATAAGAAAAAAAGAGGGGTGATGGCCCAAATCTTGCAGGTCATGCGTATTGATGTGCTCTGTATACAAGAAACCCATATTCTCTGGAATAATCGTAGGTGGCTGAGTGATCCGGGTATGGAAATACTTGCTTGTACTAGACGGAGCACAACTACTAGGGGGGTTGCGATTCTGATTAAACACTGTTTGGGAGTATGTAAACGGGTAAAGGAGGACATCTTGGGGTGGTGGGCCATCACTGAAATCCTTGTTAATAGATCTCCACTGTCGATCTGCTTTATCTATGGCTCTAATTTAGATGACCCGGAAGTGATGCACTATCTGAGTGTTGAATTAGCGTTATGGTCATCCCCCCATATCTTTTGTGGAGACTTCAATTTACATTTAGAGAGCTGTTTTGATATAACTAGCAATCTCCATTATAGGGGGAAAAACTAAAGTTTTTAAAGCCACTCAAGGCCTAGTTAGAGAACTTGGGTTGGTGGATGTATGGCACACCCACAAGAGTGATGATCCTGGAGCTACTGTTTACTCAACTCCGCATAAAAAATATGTGCGCCTGGATTATTGTTTCATTTCTGCTGAAAAAATATTGAATGCTAAGACAGAGATCACACCCAGGATCATCTCAGATCACAATCCAGTTATTTTAGAATTGGCCACTAGTCCTAGGATCCAACAGAAGCCATGGACGTTTGAACGTAAACTTTTGCTGGACTCTGAATATTGCGCTTATATGGGCAATTGGATTAGAGAATTTTTCAAAATTAATAGGGGCACAGCTTTTGACCCCATTGTAAGGGATGCCTTCAAGGCCGGGGTCCAGGGGGAAACACTCAGCTACTCTATAGCCAAACAGCAGAAAATCCTGGTAGAAATTAAGGGCTGGATCGATCAGTTAAGATTATTAGAAAAGATCTTATGGGGGAAATAACAAGTCAATTAAATAGTGAGGCAACCTTAAAACGTATTGCAATTTTAATAATGAAAATCCATCAACATGTTGCTATGAAGGTAGCAGCTAAAATGGCTTTGTACAGGACTCAAGTATATGAAGCAGGGGGGAATACCGGTAGGATATTAGCAATGAGACTGCAGCAAAGGGAAATAGCCAACCGAATCTACAGAATTCAGGACCATCTAGATCGGATCCAGGATTCCCCAGACGAAGTTTTGAATGTGTTTTGTAGGTACTATCAACAGCTATACACTGAAGAAGTGACAATCGGTGTAGAAGATATGATACAGGAATTTAAATCAGAAATTGAAACAAATAAGGTTACACAAGATCAAAACGAGAAACTGGCTGCTTGTATAACCTGTGAAGAAGTGGAGGGAGCAATACTGTCTTTAGCCACAGGAAAAGCGGTAGGTCCGAACGGTATCCCCCTTAAGTTTTTTAAAACATTTCGGCAGGTGCTTCGCCTGGAACTTATGGTATTGTTTCTCTCTGCTCAACGTGGCTCTGTTCCTGACTCTTGGCGTAAAACCACTATAATTGTCTTTAAAAAAAAGAACAAATCTGAGCTAAATCCTTCGTCATGCAGGTCCATTTCGCTCATCAATTCGGATAGCAAGATCTTCTAAAAAATTATGGATTGTGGCTTAGGAATGGTTATTACTCCTTTAGTATCAAACTTTCAGCATGGGTTTATCCCTGGCAGGGACACAGCCGATCACGTAAGACTCGTAATAGCTCTTTTAGACTGGGCTCAGGCAACCGAATCTTCATTCGTGGTGATTCTGTTGGACGCCGAAAAGGCGTTTGACAGGGTCTCCTGGCGGTATCTGTGGGATGTCATGCATTGGAAGGGGTTTTGTTGCGAATATATTCAAGCAGTGAAGACTTTATATATACGCCCAGAGGCAACCATACGCATCTCTGGACAGGAGTCAGGATCATTTAGTGTTAGTAGAGGTACTAGGCAAGGGTGCCCGTGCTCCCCTTTGCTATTCGCACTTTATACTGATTTATTTCTTAATAAGATATACTCGAGTACATATATTAAGCTGGTTAGCTTTCATAACCTCGAGTATAGAGCATTGGCATACGCCGATGATATTGTGGTACTTACCAGCGATATATCCTCGGCGTTCCCTACAATGAAGACTTTGGCTGCGCAGTTTAGTAGATTTTCCGGTTACAAATTAAATGTAGACAAAACTCAGATGCTTTATTCAGGTACTGAATCTCCAGCAAATCTACCAATCGTTTCTGAAGCAATATATCTGGCAATTAGAATTACATCAGAAGTGGATCGGATTCCTGATCTGAATATTACCCCAGTGATGGATAAGGTGAATACAACATTGGAAAGATTAGGTCACCTTCATCTTTCCCTTCATGGGAGGTGTAATGTTTTAAAAATGTCGTTCCTTCCTAAAGTTCTCTATATGTTCAGAACAATTCCCCTTGAGTTCTCTGCTTCTTGCGTTACTAGAGAGGATATGTTCTAGATTTCTCTAGGGGTATCGAAGACCGAGAACGGCATTCAAAAGGATGGTCTTACCAAGACATCGAGGGGGCTGGGGTATCCCATATTTTTGGGTATATTATTGGGCTGCTATGTTGCAAAATATGGGTCCCCTTTTAATTGGGGCCAAGGCTGAAACTCCCTATTTCAATAGACCATCTATTTATGAATTTGGGTTGGGGCATGAGCTCAATTCTTGCTTAGTTAGGATAGTAGAGCCCAGCTATTATAAAAAAAACAAGTTCAAGATACTTAAAGCTGCTTATGTAGTTTGGAAACAGATCAGGCGTAAGCTGCATATTTCAAAATTGAATGCCTATACCCCATTTTCCGCATCTGGTCTGCTCCCTATAATTTTTCGTGATCAAGTTACATTTAGATGGGGTTTGAAAGAATTATGGTGTGTGGGTGATCTCTTTTGATAAGAGTCAACTTTTGTCTTTCTCAGATCTACAGGAGAAATATGGTCTAGGTAAACAAGATTATTTCAAATATCTTCAAATTCATAGTGTTTTGAGTCGGTTGGGGTCAGGAACAGAACTACAGTTTGTTAAAATCCCATTAATCGAAAAAGTGAGGAAAAAATCCCCAATAGGACAGCTATACCAACAACTATTGGACACATTCCCGGTGATGTTGGTATATGGAACTCAAAGTGGGCGAAAAAATTGGGAGTCGCTGGTATCAGTATAGAAAAATCTCTCGATTTGGCGAACCGGATCTTAATGACCGGCAGATTAAGAAGTCAGCATTACATGTCCCTCTTTGGCTTGTACTATACTCCTGGTAAAATTGCTAAATGGGGGGCTACGATGGGGGACAAATGCAATAGCTGTGGGCTGCAGGCTGCAGATTCGATTCATATGTTCTTCTCTTGCCCAAGACTGGGGCTTTTTTTACAAGAGATTAAGAATTTTTGGGGTATAATTTTCGGAGCTCCGATTATAATTACCGGGGAATTAGTAATTATCGGTGTGGGTTTTGACATGGAGGGCAATTCAAGATCAAGATCGGCAACCGCTATACTGTTTATTCTATGGCACTGGTTCGCGCACGCATAACTAATGAATGGATTAGTCCCGACCCACCTGTCTTCATCAACTGGCGGTCAAGACTATTAGCTACTTATAATTTAGAGTTATCAATTTCTAAGACCAAAGGGAGGATGAAACAGGCTAGGGGATTCAAACTTTGGGCTCCAATATCGGATTGGATAAAGCAAATTTAGGGTAGGCAACGAAAGCTTTCTATAAGCAGTATTAGCATTGATTGTCTTTAAATACATATTGCTGTTAATCTCAATCTGGTGAAGGGCTCCGTTAGAATGCTCGAGAATCAGGCGTCTTGATTATGATAAAATGTATTGTTTGAATTAATTATTATTATTTTGTTTTGGATACCCAGCCCAGCTCATACTGGACTTGACAGCTTTACTATGTGTTTTATTTGTATAATTGTTTTGATTGTATCATAACCTTGTTTCTTTATATAGGGTCTCGGTTAAAAGGGTAAAAATAAAAAATATAAAAAAACAGATGAGAAGTTGGTGAAGGGAGATCAAGCTGGGACAGTTAAGCAAGTTGGAGGTCGGGGAGGACCCCTGTTAAATAAACTACCCCTAAGATCACTAACATCAGAGGGAGCCTATCATATAGTGGAGTCACCATCCCCATTAAGAGTAGTGTCAACAAAAAACAGGAAGAAAAGGGGATCAAAGGCTGATACCTCCACAGAAGGGTTATCAACAACAGCGAAGAATGCCTCTATCCTCCACCTAGGTGTGAAAATGCCTTCGGAAAAATAAAACTTGCTGCACCCATCTATGATAGCTGCTGTTGGCAGCCTTATTCAGTCACTATTAGAGCCATTGTTTGTGACTTTACACGAGAATTTAGTAAAAGTCTTTGGCTCCACAATAGAGGGGTTGGTGGGGAAAATGTGTCAAGTAGAGTCTTTCATGGTTGATCTGAAATCATGGCTTTCGGAAAATGGCACTGATATTGTGGCAAATATAACAAATGCTTCCCAAAGTAAACAAAAAGATGGTTCTGTTAGAGGGGGCAACCCCAAGGTATTAACCTGGGCAATTCCGCACCCAAGTCTGATAAGGCTAAATCCAGAATTGGGCCTGTTCCAAGGATGTCTGAAAATAGCTTAACCCACTCTGTAGCTTATCTTCCTTCTCCTACAGGGAGTTTACCTCATTCACCGCACAGAAAAGCATCACCAAAATCAGATATTTGCCATCCGGTTGAATTATTAGCTAGGGAGGGTAGAATTTGTAGATTACAGCTACCCCCTGAGGTTACAACCCTGGTAGTTGTACTCATAGGGGTACCCCTGTTAAAAGCTGAAACAGAAGAATCTACTTCAGAGCTTATAGGAAAAATAAAATATTGGCGTAAAAAGTTGTCAGGACACAAAGCACAGTCTTCCTCTCATATCATCATGGCTAGATAGGTGGGATGGGTAGGTTTGAGAACTAAATTGTCAAAGGGGGATTGTATTGTAATTCATTTTGATCAGTCTTACATTGCAGGTGCGGTGTTTTACGCAGGTTCTAACCTGGGCCCTGGAGGTATAAGAGCACTGGCAATTGGCTTTGTCTATCCCCCAAAAAGAAACAGTGCAGGCTTGATCCTCTATACATGCTCTCAAACTAGTTGTATCTTGAGTGAGGGTGCCATAAACACAACATGGAAATAGCAAATAGATTTTTACCATTGAGCCAGTTGGATATTAATGACTGACTAACATTGATTCCCCCATCTCTACTGCATACCAAGGATAAACCAGTAACTGATAGACCCCTTTTTGTAAATGAGATGGTAGTCAATCCAGTTAGGCACTTAAATGTCCTTAGCTGAAACATTGCTGGGTTAAAAAAACAAAAGAGATGACGTAGGATGGGTTGATAGTTTAAGGGAACACCATGCGTTGGGCATAAAAGAAACTTGGGAAATTGAATTTTTTTTGGGTGGATGGGTTTATGACCTATTTTGAATCCGCACGACCTTCACAGGCAGGTAGGGCAAAAGGGGGTTTACTTACCCTTATCTCCTCCAATAATGTAGGTACCCAGTGGAAGCTTGATTTGTGCTCCAGCAACCTCTTGGTGGTTCAAATAACTCACCAAATTACTCATTGTCAACTTTTATAACTCTTGTGAGAGACATTTTATGAATGTACACTTGCTAAGTTTAAAATCTTTTTTAGAGTCATATAGGGATAATCAAAATACTTTTTATTCAGTTTTAATTTTGGGGGATTTTAATGTGCACCCATGCCCGAGTGATTGCCATGTATTGGCCCTGGGAACTGTTCACATCTGCATTTTGAGCATACAGAGCAGAGCAAGTAGGGTTATTGGAGGACAATATGGCTGATTTTTACCTACCCCACCCGAAGGTAGATAAGGTAGGAAATAGTATTCCCTCTTTTAACGGAAGAGGGTCGAACACTGCAATTGATTATTTTTTATTACTGCATCTTTGTCCCCCACAGGTTGTATCAGAACACAGTTAAGTGGTCCCAATTCAGTGACTATAATTCTATATGTTTAATGCTGAAATGGGGGTTTAAGGAGAATGCAAAACCTTCTGGGGGTATTAATAGGGGTGATATTACGCCACAGGATCAGGCATGTAGGCTTAAATTGAATAAGGTAGTTCCTGAGGAGTTCCTCAATGCTTTACTAAAAACTTCCAGGGATGATATTGGATTCTGTTTAGATGGCACTAACCAAGGGGATATATTTCTAAAGACTTATGGCAGGATATGCCAACAGGTGGTCAAATCCGTCACGCAACCTGTTAGTAAAACCAGGGAAAGATGGTTTGACCACAAATGCACATAGAACCATCAGAAATGAATAAATGCCCTTTAGAGTGTACCTCAAGATAAAGCCCAGATAGCTATATGTAGAAAAATATATAAGCAAAGCCTGGAAACCTGCAAAGCAGAAACCAAAAGAGAAGCCTTGAATGATTTATTGTCCGCGGATGTCATTAAAAACAGCGCTAGGTTTTGGGAGATTGTTTGTAGTCCATTCTTTAAGAGCTAGAAACAGCACGAATGATTGTACTATACCAGCGGATCAGTGGGTTACACACTTTCAAAACATAAAGCAGCAATTTCATCTCCCTCATAAACCAGATGGTGGCAAATATGTTCTGGTTATCAACGAAGAGGAAGTAAGTGAGGCTGTTTTATTAATGTCAAATAACAAAGCACCCGGACCGGACGGTGTGCCGGCCGATCTCTATAAGTTAAATCTGTAATTATGGTCTAAAGTTTTGACACATGAAAATGAATGCTGCTTGTTCAATTGCTTTGCAAGTTTGTGATTATAATCTATTATAATCCCAGTTTTCAAGCAGGGGGAGAAAGATGATCCACAATGTTATAGACCTATATTGCTGATCTATTCAGCAGTAAAAGTCATGGGCAGAGAGGTACTTAAAAGATTGACTGACTAGCTAGAAGAGCCAAAGGTATTGTCTAATTTACAATATGGGTTTAGGCAGATAGCCTCTCCCCTAGATAGCCACTTATTACCTAATCAAGGTAGCTTTGCTAAGCCTGTCAGCACTGACCAATCCAGGAAGGCGGGTTTTTGGCGTACAGACAAGAAAATGTTATAGCTCTCTTTCTGTATAAGTTAGGATACATTCAACAGAAGCAATATATTGGATTTATCAATACCATTCTGTCTTTAAATGATATTTATACTTTTCTAGCCATGGTTGTGTGTCCATAAAATATTGCCATGTTAGCCTATGAGGCTAAGTATCTACAAGGGGAAAAATTAAATTCCTCGCTCACCAGGGTTTATAAATCATCTTTTATAAGGACCCTGCTCATAATTACAGGATCCCCCCCCACACCTGAGACACCCCAAGGAGACCTGGGAGTTGCCTAATATGTAAAACAAAATGTAAATTAATACTTCACAGTACCCACAGCACCAAAGTTGACTTGGCACGGGATTTCCTATAATGGGGAAAAGTAAAATGGGCAGTTTTGCATTACCAGGGTTTATAAAACATTTGTTATAGGGACCCTGTTTATAGTTACCTGACCCCTTCCCCTGGAACACCTAGGGGAGACCTTGGGGGAACCTTATATGCAACAGTAATGTATAATATCACTTTTATAGTACCCCTGCCACCAAAGTCAAATCACTCCCATTATTAAAAGCCCCAATGCCGACCCTTGTGACCTAAACAATCTCCGCCCCATCTCTAACCTCCCCCTTCTTTCCAAAACCCTCCAAAAATGTGTCCTGCTCCAATTAGACAAACACATAGAAAATTTCAATTTACTGGACCCCCTACAATTAGGCTTCAGGACAGGCTGCAGTACTGAAACTGCAGTGCTAAACATTGTTGATGACATCCACCACTCCATCGATAATGGCGAGACCTGCCTACTTATCCTCCTAGATCTCTCCGCAGCGTTTGATACAGTTAACCACTCTGCCCTACTTAATGTGCTCAGAGATTGTTTTGGCCTCAATGGTACTTCCCATAAATGGTTTGTCTCCTATCTCCAACACCAAGCACAGCAAATCAAAATTCACGACTGCCTATCAAACCCCACTTCGGTCTCCCTAGGAGTCCCCCAGGGATCTATTCTCTCTCCCTCTCTCTTTAACCTCTTTATGGAACCCCTCACCCTCATTCTAAAACAAGCTGGAATCAACTACCACCTCTATGCCGATGATACCCAACTCTACTATAAGATCAAATCCCACTCGGACGTCCTACACAGTAACAACACCCTGACTAAGATTTAATCATGGTTCCAATCAAATCATCTCAAACTCAACCCTAAAAAAACTAAAAACATTCTCTTCCCCCCTAAAAATAACCCTTTTCCCATCCAAACTTGGATCTCTGACCTTAATGCCCTCAACTGTTCACTCTCCTTGTCCAACTCAGTAAAATCTCTTGGAATATCCAACGATAATAGCCTTACTCTCAATGTCCACATCAAAAATTTGGCTAAAGGAGCCCTCTTCACTCTCTGTCATCTCAAGAAAATTAAACCCTTTATTCCAACTGATGACTTCAACTTAGTAGTCCAATCACTGGTCCTTTCGCGAATTGATTACGGCAACGCCATCCTCACCGGAATCCCCAAGGTCCACCTAGCTCCACTCATATTTGTGCTAGACCTTGCAGCCAGGCTCATCACCGACTGCAAACGTTTCAACCACTTCTCCCCAGTCCTCAAAACTCTTAAATGGCTCCCCATCGAAGGCAGATTCTCCTACAAAACTGCTTGCATTACACACAAAGCCCTCCATCAAAATACACCGCCGTACCTCGCCAATAAACTCAGCAAAGCGGGCAGCTCACGACCAATGAGAAGCACTCCACAACCTTGGCTATAGCGAAATAATACCCTGTTTGTTCTCCTTACCGGTTCTGGTGCTGGTCTACAATCTTTCCTGTCGCTGCCGCTGTCGTGCTCCCTAGCGGCCGCAGAGTGCAGGACTTCAGTACCCAGGAGCCCTAGCGGCGGAAGGCCGCCTGCATCACCAACAACGCACACGGAGGCGCATAAATTTGAACAGAGCCCCGGCTGAGCGGGCGACTCCACAACCTTGGCTATAGCGAAATAATACCCTGTTTGTTCTCCTTACCGGTTCTGGTGCTGGTCTACAATCTTTCCTGCCGCTGCCGCTGTCGTGCTCCCTAGCGGCCGCAGAGTGCAGGACTTCAGTACCCAGGAGCCCTAGCGGCGGAAGGCCGCCTGCATCACCAACAACGCGCACGGAGGCGCATACATTTGAACAGAGCCCCGGCTGAGCGGGCGACTCCACAACCTTGGCTATAGCGAAATAATACCCTGTTTGTTCTCCTTACCGGTTCTGGTGCTGGTCTACAATCTTTCCTGCCGCTGCCGCTGTCGTGCTCCCTAGCGGCCGCAGAGTGCAGGACTTCAGTACCCAGGAGCCCTAGCGGCGGAAGGCCGCCTGCATCACCAACAACGCGCACGGAGGCGCATAAATTTGAACAGAGCCCCGGCTGAGCGGGCGACTCCACAACCTTGGCTATAGCGAAATAATACCCTGTTTGTTCTCCTTACCGGTTCTGGTGCTGGTCTACAATCTTTCCTGCCGCTGCCGCTGTCGTGCTCCCTAGCGGCCGCAGAGTGCAGGACTTCAGTACCCAAGAGCCCTAGCGGCGGAAGGCCGCCTGCATCACCAACAACGCGCACGGAGGCGCATAAATTTGAACAGAGCCCCGGCTGAGCGGGCGACTCCACAACCTTGGCTATAGCGAAATAATACCCTGTTTGTTCTCCTTACCGGTTCTGGTGCTGGTCTACAATCTTTCCTGCCGCTGCCGCTGTCGTGCTCCCTAGCGGCCGCAGAGTGCAGGACTTCAGTACCCAGGAGCCCTAGCGGCGGAAGGCCGCCTGCATCACCAACAACGAGCACGGAGGCGCATAAATTTGAACAGAGCCCCGGCTGAGCGGGCGACTCCACAACCTTGGCTATAGCGAAATAATACCCTGTTTGTTCTCCTTACCGGTTCTGGTGCTGGTCTACAATCTTTCCTGCCGCTGCCGCTGTCGTGCTCCCTAGCGGCCGCAGAGTGCAGGACTTCAGTACCCAGGAGCCCTAGCGGCGGAAGGCGCCTGCATCACCAACTACGCGCACGGAGGCGCAGAAATTTGAACAGAGCCCCGGCTGAGCGGGCGACTCCACAACCTTGGCTATAGCGAAATAATACCCTGTTTGTTCTCCTTACCGGTTCTGGTGCTGGTCTACAATCTTTCCTGCCGCTGCCGCTGTCGTGCTCCCTAGCGGCCGCAGAGTGCAGGACTTCAGTACCCAGGAGCCCTAGCGGCGGAAGGCCGCCTGCATCACCAACAACGCGCACGGAGGCGCATAAATTTGAACAGAGCCCCGGCTGAGCGGGCGACTCCACAACCTTGGCTATAGCGAAATAATACCCTGTTTGTTCTCCTTACCGGTTCTGGTGCTGGTCTACAATCTTTCCTGCCGCTGCCGCTGTCGTGCTTCCTAGCGGCCGCAGAGTGCAGGACTTCAGTACCCAGGAGCCCTAGCGGCGGAAGGCCGCCTGCATCACCAACAACGCGCACGGAGGCGCATAAATTTGAACAGAGCCCCGGCTGAGCGGGCGACTCCACAACCTTGGCTATAGCGAAATAATACCCTGTTTGTTCTCCTTACCGGTTCTGGTGCTGGTCTACAATCTTTCCTGCCGCTGCCGCTGTCGTGCTCCCTAGCGGCCGCAGAGTGCAGGACTTCAGTACCCAGGAGCCCTAGCGGCGGAAGGCCGCCTGCATCACCAACAACGCGCACGGAGGCGCATAAATTTGAACAGAGCCCCCGCATCGCGGGACCGCGCGCGGGCGGCACCGGGCTAAGCCCGGGCAAAGGGCGGGCCCTCTGTGGCCCTCAGAGGCTCGAGGAGACTGGACTGGGCCCATTCATTTATCGCCGCTGTTTTAAAATGTATTCATTACTTGCATTATATATTTATGGTGTGCACATTCTCCTGTTGATCAGGAACTCTTCGTTACTTTCCTTCAAATATTTCATCTTCTTTTAATTTAACATATATTTATTGTATTCATTTGGGGTTATAGTACTTTGTTGTATAAAGATGTCGGCCAAAAAACTACATTCGGGGAGAGTTTTAGGGGATAGGGTTTGTATGTTGTCAAAACCCACTTCCCCTAGTAACAGATCTTCCAGTAACCCGCTACTAAAGTGTCAATCCATGTTGCCTCAATTTTGGGAGAAGACGGTTTCTAGTAGGGGGAAAAAAGTTCAATCAGATATCCCGCCTTCCGAAGACCCCTTCCCATTGCCACCTGATAGGTCAGGAAATAATGGGGATGTTTCTTTTTATCCCAAGATTGAGCAGCAATTCAATGTGCCCGTCATCTCTACAGAGCTTCCTCTTACTGATCCCATTAGAGGATCACAATTAATAACGGACAGTAAGGGTGATTCTCAGTTGTAAAGTATTGACCTTGAGCTTTGTGGTCGATACTTAGCTGACGGTCCTTTGAACTTGCCTGAAGCGATTAAACCCCCGACTGGTGTTTCTTCTTCTGGTCTTTTTCTTTTTAGTAGTACCCCCTCCCTAAAATCGCCAGATATTTTTTCTCAGTCTAATTTTTCCATGAGTCCACTGCTTAATTTATCTGACACTGGTCATAAGGGTTTGCTCGGTTATGATAAAGTGGAAAAACCGATTTCTGAATCCTTGATTGCATTGGAACATTTGCTGGCATCTATCCTGCAGTTATTGAGTAAATTTGTGGGAAGTTCCGATTGCATTCTGGAATCTGTTACCCAGATATTAAAAGCTTTATTGTTAAAAGCTCCGGAAAAGGTTCTTGATGTAATTCCTAAAGTAAGCCTTCAGGGGCACGAGTTGGGTTATGTGCTCTTAAATGAAAATGAAAACTCAATCCAAAATAAACTCGTGGATACCCCTAAAAATAAGCCCCTTGTAGTTCCCATTCTACCCGTATCTAATTGCGCAAAGCTTTGCGACCTTGAAATTGAAGAAGAAAGCGTTGAGATTGCTGCTCCAAAAGCTGAAAAAGAACTATTTTCAATTTTTATACCTGAATCAAAGGGATTAGGGGGGGTTGAAAAGGGAAAAATTAGAAAACAAAGAAGGAATTTAGGAAAAAAGAGGAAACCAATCCGTAGATTCAGAAAGAAAAAGCAGAAACAAATCATTTTTGAGGATTCTCAGGTTTTAGACTTTAAGGTCCAAATGACCGGAGAATCGGCGGGCAAGGAGGTGGTTTCCCATTCTTCTGATATCTTAAAGCCCTCAGTCCTGGGCACAGAAACCTCTTCTGATTGCCCTGGGAATGGTCCCCCACCGGATGTAGGGAGTTGGGCAACTCCTTTGCCCGAGGTAGAACTGCCTGGGCAGGTCCCCTTGCGGTCTGTAGCCCTTGATCCTCTTGCCCCCGTTTTTCCTGCTTCGGATGTTAGAGAGGTACGGCCCCAGCATTTGCCCTAAAAAATGCCTGAAGTCTTTGTTGACACATTTACAGTAGATTTTTTACCTTTATTTGATTCGGATTTACACCTAAATAGAGCATGGCTACTCAAATATTTTAAGGAAATTGAGAGCCTAAAATTAATTCAATCTAATGATATCGACTTAGTTTCTATATTAGGAACAGCATCCGCTCCCTTTGTTAGGGTAAAGTTCTACTCTAAACTTATACTAAATTTTATTTTGCAACAGGCGGAGAGTTTTCAGTGTAGGGTAATTGATGTTTTACCTGTTCTCCCCTTTGGGAGAAATTGTTTCCCTCTTAATAGACTCTCTCAGCAGGGCAATGATCAAGATACTTTCTCTACCCTATATGATGAATTAAAGATCTCTGTTTCTAAAAATACACGCCGGGTGACGCAGGTAAAGCCGGTTTCGTTTACTCAGAATATTCCTCCAAACAAAGATAATTTTCAGTGGAATTGGTTGCCTGGGGTTTTGTCTAATAAAACCTTAGACAATCCTAAGCTCTTTCAACATCTTTAGCAACAGTTTAAAAGTTATCTCCTGGAATGCTGCCGGGATACATAATAATCCCGAGAAACTTCAATATTTATTCTCCATGAAAGCTAGTATTATTTGCCTCCAAGAGACCTGGTGTCCTAGTAGTTTATGTGCAGGGAAAGATTATTTCGTCCTCGAGGCAAGGGCATTACCATCAAAGAAAGGGCATGCAAAAGGTGGTCTTGCGTGCCTCTTGTCAAATAGTTTGAAATGGAATTTTACACATTATGTTGACCCAAAGAACCTCTTTCAGGCAGTGACCCTTTGCTCGCTAACAAGTAGGGGTACCAATACTTCATTAGTCATAATAAATGTATATATTCCCCCAGATGAATGTTTTAATATTTTATTGAAGCAAGTCTTTTCTTATATTAAACAGCTTAAAGAGCTAGTTACACCCCCCCCATGTACTGTTAGTTGGTGATTTTAATTGTAAGGTCTCTAACTCTAGTTTAGAGTTATTTAGAAATAAATGTAAAGAAGAAGCCTACCTTATCCCTCAGATTCTCTTCCCTAATAAAATTAAAACTGATAAAAGAGGGAAGTTGTTATTGGAAGAACTTTCTGTAACTGAGGGGATAATAGTGAATGGTAGGCTACCCTCTGATTTCCCTGCTAATTATACTCATAGATCCCCCTTCAGCCAGTCAATCTTGGATTATGTAATCATTGACTATGATATCTTTTCTTCTGTAAAAGATTTGGTAGTCTTACCGACATTATTTAGTGATCACAAGGTGATTTCTATAAATTTGTCTTTATTTTTTCCAAATTCAGACTCATGGTATCTTAATAGCGATATAGTTAATTTTCATAAGAATACTGGAAGATGTTTTTGGAATTTTAAAGCCAGGAAAGGCCTGAAGTGTATTTTAGGAAAAACTATCCTAAAATTGAATGATTGGCAGGGTGCTGAACTGACTCATTTTGAGAACTTCATGAAGGAGGTTATTCGAGTTGCTAATAGATCCACTTTTCCTGAAAAAAGGAGCTTCGTTCCCAGTTCTTTGATCCCTTTAAATAAGGCAATAAATAGGTTAGTGCGGGAACAATTTCTGTGCAGATCTATTGAATTAAAAAACAAAATATATCTGTTAAAAAAAAGGAGAAGTCGCATTAAGAAGAAACTTAAAAAGGAAAAAGAGGATTCTCTTTGGATAAGTTTACGGGAGGCGGTTGTTCATGGTAATGTTAGAAAATTTTGGTCTCTCATTGGAGAGGGTTGTGGAGTTAGAGTTAGCCCTCATCCTATTCCTATCGCTGAATCGTTATGGGTGTCGTTTATCTCTGACCTTTATGCTGGGAATGGCGTAGCATTTGAATGTGAATGCCCCTTAGGAGCTCCTAGTGTTGTTGAGCTTCCTATTGAAGCCCCCTCAGAGAAAACCATTGAAATGGCCATTAAGGATATGCGCTCCTCTGGAGCTATGAGGCCCGATGAACTTCCCATTTCGATACTAAAGTTAAACCCTGTTTTATGGAGTAAGATTCTTTTTCCTCTATTTAGAGCTTGCTTTTCCAGTAAGATTGTGCCATCCTCTTGGAAGGGGAGCATTTCGGTTCCCCTGTTCAAGAAGGGCGATAGGAATAACCCAATGAACTATCGTCAGATAGCCCTTCTTGATGCTATTGGAAACGTTTTTTCCAAATGCCTTTTAGCTCTAATTACTGATTGGGTCGAGGCGAACCAGATCTTACCTCTTGAACAAACGGGCTTCCGCAAAGGGCATAGTACTTTGGATAACCTTACAGCCCCGCAGGTTATGCTGGATAAATATGTAAGAGTCCGGGGCGGAGGAGTCTATGCGGCTTTTATTGATTTCTCCACAGCATTTGATAAAGTGGATCGTCCTTTGCTGTGGAGAAAGCTAGCTATATTAGGTATGCCCTCTCTTCTATTAGACCTAGTACGATCTCTACATTCGGACACTTGGTGTCGAGTGTTACAGGGTGGAGAAAGGGGCCTCTCGTGGGCTATTCCCTCCACTAATGGTTTAAAACAAGGTTGTCTTCTGGCTCCTCTGCTGTTCTCCCTGTATATTGCAGATCTTCCAACTTCACTTGCATCTTGTGTTGGTATAGCCCCGGTAGTGGGGGGTTATCCTTTAGCCTGCCTTTTATACGCTGACGATATTTTAATCCTAGATCTAACTCCTAAAGGTTTAGCTAATCGTCTGCAGGCTTTACATGATTTTGCTGAGTCCCACTTCTTGAGGATAAATGCCTCAAAAAGTAAAGTTATGTGCATTACGGGGAGGAAAAAATCTAAATCCGAGAATTATGGCTGGTCAGTAGGTGGGCAGAAATTGGAAGTGGTTAAATCATGTACCTTTTTAGGAAGAATTGTTTCTGCAAACCTGAGCGAGAGGCAGCACATTGAGAACAACTCTCGTAAAGCCCTGTCTCAAGGCAAAAGCTTGAGTGCCCTTTATTACGCCACAGGGAGAAGACACTTTGCTTTTTTACTAGAGGTTTATAAGGCAAAAATCCCTTCTACCCTCCTATATGGAATAGAATTGGTTGATTTAAAACACTGGGGCTTCCTTCATACGATTGAAGAAAAATTATTAAGGTCTTTAACCTCTCTGAATTCTGCTTGCTCTACAGCTGCTCTTAGACTTGAATTTGGTCTGCGTAGCAGTTGGGTACAGGCCCTGTCAGCATTAGTACGTTGGGTCGCCAGCCTGGCCAGAGGAGAAATGGGGACTCTGAGATCCCTTCTCAAGAGAGAATTACTGGGAAGTTTTAAAGAGCACTCTCAAATTGTTAAGAATTTCAGAAAGGCTGTGGCACTCCTTGAATTAGATGAGAGTTCTATTTTTACTATTTCTTCTTCCCAACTAAAATCTCTTCTGAAACAGGCTTCCTGGACTCTTTGCTTCATGAGGGATAAAGAATCCATGACAGCCAAGAAGTGAAGCGTCCTTCTGTTTAACACATATTCTAGGAAGCTTGCTCAACCTTATGTATTTTGGAATTTACCTCACGGCATTCGGAGATTTTAGTTTCTTTTGAGGCAAGATCTACTGCCGCTTAATTCTCTCTTGGCTAAATGGTATGGATCTTCACCCCTATGTAATTTTTGTAATATGTCCGCACAGGATTGTACTCATGTATTGTTTATTTGTCCTGCATTGCGCTCACTTCGTTTAAAGTGGCTACGATCAATTTGTTTACAATTGGGAATTTATGATGCGAATTCTTTTTTAAAGGCTTTATATACTCCTCCCAATGAAATGTTTTGCTTCAATACTTTTAACTTTTTTAAAGGTTTTTTAGATATTTATTGATGAGGAGGATTGTGTCGTAGTATGTCCTTTTTAATGGAGAGTGTTGTAACTGTTTACCTTTTTCTTCTTATGATGGAATATGTACATGTATTTTGTGTATTTTGTTTGTGTGGCCCTCTTTAGAGTGCCAAAACATAATAAAATAAATTGAAAATTGAAGCACCAACGCTCTCCTCCTTGTCCCACCCCTGCTAAAAAAGAAATCCACACAATCCCGCTCCTTCACTGGAAATGCCCCAAACATCTGGAATGCCCACCCCAAAGACCTGCGATGTAACCCTTCCTACATCAGCTTTAAAAAAGACCTAAAAATGCACCTCCTCAATAAATATTGAGGGTCTTAACCTGCGCCCTGAATCTCCCCTCCTCCCATCTACCATTTTGGTCCCCCCTACTCTCCTACTCTCTCCTACATGTTTTATATGTATATAGCTCTTGCTCTATCTGTCCGTTTATTTGATCTATGTAAACTCAATCTGTTTCACTTTTGTTAACCTGTTGGTATTCCATGCTGTTGAAATATTGTTTTATACTGTAACTATCTTCATACTCATGTAAACGCTCTGATACCTCTGGGTCTAGCCAGCGCTATATAAAACCTCTAAAATAAAATAAAATACATAAATAAAGTGGAGTTTGCAGTGAATTTACATTTTAAAAGCAATGCTGCAACTCAGAGCTGCTTTTAAAATGATCTCAGGCTCTCAGCAGTGCACACATGCAAGTGCAAAAAAGGCAGCTAGCCTCTAAACTACCAGGATCTATTATATACCAGGGACTAATAGGTCGTTTTCATCCCCTTGCCCTATTAGCTACTAGGGACTTATAGAGTAGGTCATGCCATTTATAAGTGCACCTCAATGCATGTGTGTTTGTGTTTAACATAGCACTGGCCCTGGGCCTGACTAACAGGGCTCAGGGCACAATCATAGTCAGCTACTACCAGTACCAGTCAGCACACACAAATTGGGGGTGTATGAGGAAAAAGGGTGTGTGTGTGTGTGTGTGTGGGTGGGCGTTTGTGTGTGTATATGTGTGTGTGAGAGAGAGATCATGTACCTGCAGGCCAGAGAAGATGATCACTTATACCAGTAAGATAATTAAATTTGTTTACCCCCACATACTGCAAATATATGTATGTGTAAGCAGGAGGTCATACGTGCAGATCCCACGGAAACAGGTTTTCCATCTTTTGGAGGTCAATTACATGACGACTATAGGGTAAAATAAAATAGAAACTAAACACAAAAACAAACTTTATGCAAAACTTGGCATTTGATAATTTTAATGGGGATAATACAAATGCAGAATGAACACAGATGACCCGGCTTACTTCTGAATTCCAGGAGTAAGCTGTGAGTAATTATGGCTATGGCCTACTCCTTGAATTCAGGAGTCATTCAAGCCTGCGGCATGGGCCGCAAACATCACTGGAGGGCCCACAATGCCCTGCGGGGAGAGGAGATGGGGGCTGTGATATGCACGCCAGGCAGGAGGCTTTTAAGTCCAGGACATAACCCACAGTGCAGGACACTCCCAAGTGTGTGCCCGGGCAAAGATCAGGCCAAGAGCAGGCCTGCCTGCGCCCGTCAGCACCCATATAAGATGGGACCAGGCAGCCCCTCACTTGTTTCGTCTTTTTCATTGTTCTGACTCCTTTGAAAGGTATCTTGCAGCTGTGTGTTAAAATTGGAGATGGCGAAACATAAGTCCTCTACCACTTGTTCTACCTCTCTTTCTACCCATAATGGGATTAGTTACAAAAATACAAATATGGGTTTCTGACACCTATGGTGGGGGCTATTACCAAAGAAATGACTACAGCTGAAGAAGAACTTGGTATACATGTTGCTGCAGTTCTAACATATTCAAATTTAGTTGGAGAAACTCATAAGGGAGACCCTGCAAGTAGGCAGAAAGTGTGGGGGGTCAGAGATGGAATTCAATACTGTTGGGCTTGAAGAGGGCACCAGTTACCAACCTGCATAACTGTGCATCAACCCCAGGATGAGGCCCTGAGTAATACTGCTTCTCATGACATTGACCCACAAGCCTTTAAAAGAAAAAGAGGGATCTGCCACTAAGTGATGGAAACAGACCAGAAGGGGCAGGGCCTCCAAATAAATGAAAGAGTGCCTCACATCAAAGGAAGAAACTTGATGGGGAGATCAAATAGTAGACTCAAAAACATTAATGGACAAGTTGTTAAGTAGGATAGAATGTTGAATATGCGAATGTACCTCTAGACTTATAGTAATTGAAAAAGTGCTTACCAACCTTACGCAGTCTAGTCTTCTCACCCTTCGAATCATGGTTTAACTACATCATTTAACCCTGTGATGAAACCAAGTGGGAGTGGGATACGGAATAAGATCTTAACATCCCAGGGGGGCGAACAAAGGGCAGCGGATTGTAGCAGCCCTTTAAATGCATCCTGCATTCTTTCTCAGATGGCACTGCATACTCTACTTGGCCCAAGTCGCCTTTAGCCCCCACCCCAGCCTCTTTTGAGAGACCTCTTCTTGACGCCCCAGTTTTGTCCCACAGATTGGGTGGGGAACCTAGACATCAGGGAAATAGGCAAGGCAACCAAAGGGCTTGAACGAGAGGTAGTGCCTTCAATTTGCCACCGGAGGTGACTCTCGTTGTGGTACTGGGGAATATCCAGCGCTTACAGGAAGGCACAACAGAAGTTTTTAACCAATTAAGAAACAAGGTTCTTCACTGGCTTAGTACTCCTATGGGAGAAGATGTGTCAATCATCAATTTTATTATTATGGTTCGATGCATTCCCTGAACTGACCATACTCATAACAGATGGGACAGGGACTGTGTGGTGAACTTTAGGCAGGAGAGGGTGGCAGAACACCTTTTGGCCGACATTCATGGGTACCACCACCCGTTAAACTCCATTAGGGTTTTACCACTAGGTTTTTTTATCCTCCTTATTTGGAAGCAAGCAACTGCCACTCAAATAATTCATTTGCATTTGTGGCCCCAATTTCTGACCCTACCCATTCAGACTGATCATTAACCTCCGCAAATGTTTACGATATACAGACTCTTAACCACTTTGATCAATTGAGTCCAATGGCGGATGTTGAATGATAGGTGACTGACCTGCCAACTACCGCCCCAGCATCATTCTCACCCCCATGAACCTTGCAAAAGTGATTAAAAATGTTCATGTTGGAATTATGCAGGCCTAAGTGCAAAAAAAAGGGACCCGGAATGGATAAAGTCTGTTTCCTCTTATGACATTATTGCCTTGCAAGACACATGGCATACAAGCAGTTCATTTACCCTGGAAGGTTTTCAGGCTTTTTTTGTCAATGCAGTTTGTTCAAGTGTTGTGAGATTAAAGGGGGCTTTGTCAATGCTAACAACGTTGTCTTTATCGTGCAAGATCTGGCATTTAAAGACTCATTCATGAAATCTTCAGACAATGGTATTGCAGTTTCAAGATAAGCAAGAACTTTTATTAGGTAATTTTTATTATGCCAATTCTGACTTTCTCACATACAGCATCTGATCACACTACATAGGTTGCATGAGAAGCAATGCACAAGAGACTTGGCTCAGTGCTGGACAATATTAATGGAGGATGTTAATCTACACCCATGTTTGGAACATTGTTATGTTTCTGAGCCTCAGTTGACAACTTTGCAGGATCCCAAGTTTCATTCAGAAAATTCCAAATTGAGGGACTGTCTAAATGCAGTTATTATTCATAATTCTTCTACACCATACATAGGGGCTCAGCCACTTACCCCGTTACACCAGTTGCATGAGAGACTAATTTTGAAGCAAATTATAGTTCAGCAGATGATGCCCCACTGAAAACAATAAAAAGCCAAAAGCGTCTTTCTACTTTGTCAGTGGCTATAGAGGACATGAATAAGGCCATTCTGACCCTTTCAAGAAACAAGGCCCCAGGCCGTGAAGGGATCTTGGGATGAGATCTTGGGTGATCTCTTTTGAGTGATTCAGCTTTATGGTCCCCAATCCTGGCTCATAGTATTAATGCAGCAGTGTGTGTGGGCACACCTAAGTCTTGCTCCACCTCGATCATCGTCCCTATTTATAAAAAGGGTGATAGAGCAGCTCCCCATCGCTATTGCCCCATTTCTTTGATAAACATAATTGTGAAAGTAGTCGGGAGGGTGATCCTTAATAGACTCTTAGTGTGGGTAGAGGAAAACTGGGTCCTTTCTGACCTGCAGATTTGTTTCAGATTATGCCTTAGCACAAGTGACAAGTGCCTAACCCTACACTTGATTGGAAGTAAATATGTGACTGCTAGGTCTGGGCCTCTTCACCTGGCAATCATGGACATAACCTCTGCTTTTGACAGACTGAACAGGGTCAAGCTATGGGCAATCATGCTGTCAATGAGGGTGGATTCTGGTGTGTACCTTTAACGAGATTTACACCAAAATATGTCTGCAGTGGTGAGATACAACATGGATGACTCTTGCACCAAGCTATTTAAAGTGAATCGGGGAGTGCGAAAGGGATGTATCCCGGCCCCTTTTCTATTCACATTGTATATCAACAAGTTGGAATCCACCTTATTATCACATATTATACCTACCCTATTGTATGACGATAATGTGGTCCTGTTATCCAGGACCGCATTAGGTGTTCAGCAACTTATAGATTCTTTTGGTGCTTTTATGACAGATTTAGATTTGTCCATATATTATAGCACATCATATGTTATGATGGTGGGCCCGAAGTCCATGAAATCCATGCAGTTTTCTGCTAATGTCAATGTTTTTGAAAGAGTTCCTTCCTTTCCTTATCCGGTGGTCACTTTTGATTGCAATAGCAAGCACCTGCCCCTCCCCTTTTGTTTTACAACAACCTTGCCTTAAAGAGGACATTGGGGCCATCATTTGGTTTACAACCAGGATGGCCAAATAAATCCTGGGGGTAGGTTAAAATTGTATCAGGCAAAGTGTGTGGCAGCAGCTATGTATGAAGGTGATGCATGGGGTTACATGGGCACGGGCCAGTGACAGGCTAGTGAAGATAAATTTAGCTGAAGATTGTTGGATGTCCCACGGTGCCACACCTTTTTATATTGTTCATCAGGAATTGAGTTTACCCTACTTGAACGATATTATTGTGCTGCATCCCCTCTGTGGGTGGCTCACTGTGTGGACCAGACCTCAGCATGAATGTAATAGGTTAGTCTTGAAAGACCGTCAGTCTTTAAACAGATGACACTTGATCCCTTGGTTGAGGTATGTGAGCTCTTGTTGTTCTCAGATGGGGTGAAGGGCAGCAGCGGCCCGTCCATATGGTCTGTGGGGCCACGCCCCCACCTTTTTCCAGGCAAGAAGAGTGTCTGTCAAGCTGATACTCTTCTGATTCAGGTCAGGCAGCCAAAAGCTAGACATGCACTGAATGCGTAGGCTCCTGGCTGCCTGAGCTGAACTTTGCCAGACTGAGGATTTCACAGCCCTGTGGGTTAGACCTCCTAAGCCTGGCAAAAGTGCCTCAAGGCTACCCCTTGTGATGAAGGGGCATGTCACCAATTCCCTCTGGCCTGGGCGCTTCAGTTTTAATCCCTGAATCTCTTGTGGATACGCACAAATGACTTTAGGTGGAGAGATTCACTTAGGGAACAGAAGGAATTGGACAAACTCACAGTAAGAGCATATTTCATGTAATAATATCTCTTGTAAGGCTCGCCTCGTTGTTTTTTCATACTGCTAACTATAGCAGGGATGAACGGGCACTAATGTAATCTTCTATAAAGGGTAAATTCAATTCACTGTATGCATAGAATGGGGAGAGGAAATGGGAGCATCCAAAACCCTATGTCAAAAGCTACTTTCTTCTGCCTGAATAGTATTGCATTTGGTAATGCCCCATACCTTAGTCCTATAGGTAGCCATCAGAAGACATTGCATTAGAGAATTTGTAAAACGGGCATGAGAGCTCCCCCCCCCCCCCCCCCGGGCTGTGGTAGTCTAAACAATGAAGCAATCGCCTTGGAAAATGTATTTCTACAATGAGCAGCATGCACTGTCAAAGATCCGTTGGAATTGAAAACTAGACCCAGGTAAGAGAACATGATAGTGCATTTTAAACTATGGTTGCCAACAATAAGCAAGGACAAATTATACTTCTTCGGGCCACAAGCCATAATATGCTGGTTTCATTGTAGAGTTTAGAAGTGGTGATTCACAATCTGTGAAATCACAAATTATTTTGACTTGACACCAGGCTCCACCCACACAGTCCTTGATAGCACAGTTTCTAAACGTTGTTAATAAAAGGTATTGGTAGTAACTGGTTTAATGGTACACAAGAAAAGCTGAGTTGGTCTTATTGGGATTCGAACTTGTGGCTTTCAGATAAGAAGCAGTAGGCCATTTTGAAGCATTTGTAAAGTGTCTCACCCCGATATATACCAAGATTTAGGGGCATATTTATGAGAGACTTGCGTATGCGGTGCATCATTATTTTTGACGCAATAGCGGCGGAAGCGGCACACCATATTTAAAATAAGACACATTTGCCAAAAGCGTTGGTTTTTGAACTCCTGCGTTGGAAAAAAGTTGCGCCTAAACCAGCTGGGCCACGCACAACTTAAAAAATGCAAGATAGGTGTTCCGACACAAATACTAATGTAATCCAACTCAGTGACATTAATGGGATTGGCAAAGTTTTTCGCATTGGTGGCAAGACGCACGCAAAGGCTATAATGCGTTAATATTACTGCGCATCGTCAACCCAGTCATAGGAAATTACTTAGTGGCTGTGGTATAACAAAACAAACCACACATCATAATTTGGCAAGCTCAACTACGTCATGCAGGTGGCCATTTCGTACCTGGGAGTCGCCAGGAGACCACCACGTAGGCAGCAAAGGAGAAGAGTGCATGTGTTCCGGCAGCGACATTGACCTCAGGCAGGAGGACGTCATCACATTTTACAGACTCACAAGAGAGTCTATCATACCACCAGATTAGGTCAAGTCTCCTGCAACCAACTGCCAGGCCCAACAATATCTGTACACAGGTCAAACTGTTGGCAGTGCTCCACATGCTAGCTTTTGATTCCTTCCAGATCACAACAGCCAGAGTGCCAGGGATAACACAGTCATAATATTCTGCCTTCCTGCCCTCAGTCCTGGATGCTATCATTAGACTCACATCCCAGTATCTCCTCTTCCCCAAGACCCAACAGCAACAGATGGACACCAAGCAAATCTTCCATGCCATTTCAGGAATTTCCCACATATTAGGTACTATTGATTGCACACATGTGCGATTGGTTCCCTCTGCCGAAACATTCCACCTGTACAGGAAATGGAGGCACACATACTCCATCAACGTCCAGGCCTTCATGGACCATCTGGGAATTTTCACAAATTTTCTGCCCAAATATTCTGGAAGTGCACATGATGCCTACTTCATCCGACACAGTATCAACAATGAGCATTTCCAGAATGGGCAATGTGGGAACAGGCTTCCTGTTGGTAAGGAAATGTGAAGGATACAACATACAAAATTAAATGTTCAATTTATGACATATGAGCCATCTATGTGCCTGTCGATGAAACTAGAGCCATATGTATGAGAGGTGTGCCTCATACTTTCACTATGCATTCAGCTACATGTGTGATGCAAACCCCTAAGTCAGATAATTGAAAACATGCAAATCTACTTGAACTGGCTATGAATGGGGTCAAAAATCAGGAGTAATGCAATGCATGGCAAATTGTTGTGTTGCATTACTGTGTGTAAAGGAGGTGTACCAAGGCCGTTGTGTGGGCTTATATTTGCATCTCCCATGGTTAATGATGCATGTCATGTATACCAAACAAGGTAAAGCTGGGAATGCTCAAAATAATATGCCTCCTCAGGTGATGTGTAACAAGGACAAATAACTTAACTCATCCAACCCACTTCCTCTTCCTATGGGTGGTGCATACTGTGGCACACACAAATAGAGGAACATGTCTCTAAGGATTGTTGATGGTCAGGAAGGTGCCCCTTCCTGCTCTTAACCAATTCTGCATGCAACGCAGGCCCACTTGCACCGAGGTGCAAGGATGCCTGTGTCTGTGCAAGGTACCCCATTGTGTGACATTTCAGGGTGAAAGGACATTAATGTGGTACCCTACTGCCCTTTCCCAGTAATGTAGTGTAGCGCACCTTGGTGACTTGCTGCGCTACACTGTTCCACTTTTGCAAAACATATGGCCCTTAGTGTCATGTGCACATTGTGGGAACAACGTTCTGCAACGTGCAGACAATAATATTCCATTCTGTCATTCCCACACTAATCCTGCAATGGCATTAAATACAGAACATCTGTGTGTAGTAAAATGACATTCCACACTGTGTGAACGGATGGAACCACATCTTCAGCACTAGTCAAACAATCACAACAAAACCATTGTGGTACCCAAGACAACTCCATATGAGTACAAAGTCTACACAAGAGATAAGTGTGAGATGTGTGTCTCCACAATGGTGTTTCTAGTCTTGCCATCAGTTAAAGTGCCAGAACCTCAATTGTGGGATACCAACTCCTGTGTAAATTAGCACGTGTGTCACACATAGCAGTATAGTTGTATGCTGATCAAAGTTTCAGGAGCAACACTGGACTAGGTATTTGTAAAGTCCATGTGTGGCATGCAATGTAAGTGTAGGCCCCAAGTATGTCAATAGTGTGTAACAATGTCATACTAATGGTAGAAAACACACATATGTCTCTGCCATACTGACAGTCGTACACACATACACATAGGGGTCAAGCCGCATTGACATGTGTGACCAATGTGGTAGATCATCATTTTTGTAGTATAAATTGGCCAATTTACATGCATATGAATCCAACAATATTAAACTCACAAACTCAAACACAATGCTGTCAAACATGTCATACATCAGTAATTAACATAGAATAAAATGCAACCAGGACAAGGTATCACAGTGTACTCAAAATACCAATCCCACACTTCATTGGCCACATCAATGATGACAGAATCAATTCATAGACGTAAAGAATCCCCTTCAAGTTGGAGTCATACATATACATGTGAAAGCCCAAAGTATTGTGTCCAGGTCTGTAGTTGAAAGCTACTTGCAGCAACATCAGTTTGCCGTACATAAAGATGGCCAACATTGCAAGACCTATGTGTCAATCCAAGTGCACCATGTCAACTTGTCTGACAAAAAGCATTTGCTGAAGTCTGTCAACAAATTGTAGAACTATCAATGTGAAATGTTGGAAATGCACCTCATGTATGCAGCTAAATCACATTACTTAAACAATTCAAAGGCTGAGTCAATGTTATGTAGGCAAGTAAACACAGCTGAGTGTTCAACATGTAGGCACAACCTACCTTGGGATGAACATATGGGTGAGAATCAGATAAATGTTTTTAACAATTTGAACATGTAGTGAGTGTACATAACATAGAGTGCTCAATATTTTTTCAAAATACATATCACAAAAATCTATTTTCTAATCATGAAAGTCAGCATGTTGAAATGTCCAAAGTATCGGGCATGGTCGACATTTGCTAAGACACCAATGTTCAATTATACATATTGCCCATTTTGTGAAAAACTGCAAGAAATGGGTATGAGTTACTCAGTACACATAACACACATGGACAGTAACAAATGTTTCTTTCTTAACTTTCAGGTGACCAAGGATATGGTCTGCAACCATAGCTCATGACTCCAATTGCACATCCCCAGATGGAGCCACAACAACAGTACAACCAGACACTTGTCAAGGCCCGGAATGTGGTCGAACGTGCTTTTGGTGTACTGAAGTCCAAGTTCCGATGCATGGACATATCAAGGGGGAGATTGCTATACGGTGTGCAAAATAATATTGGTATGTGCCATCCTCCAGAGCATCTGTGTGCGTACTAATGTACAGTGGCACTTGGAGCACGAAGAGCATGAGCTAATGGAGGAGAGATCTAACACACAATGGCTGGTAGGTGGTGACATGACCACATTGTGCATGTCTTTAATTAATTTTGTGGTTACATGATGGTCAATATGTCTGCAATTCCCTGAAATGTTCAACATGAATATAAATGTTTGAAATCATTCATTGTGTTGGGTTTTGTATCACAGTCACTGTCAACATCAAGCCACTCTCATCTTGTCAACTTGGAGTAAGCCTCAACATGTAACAATCATGGCGTCAGACCCAATGAGCAACATGGGGCCATGGAGCTAAAAAAAAAACAGAATGCAAAAATGTAATGTAATGCAGTGTGGTGCATTTAAGGGACAGGGCAGGCTTGCCACATGTCTACATCCAAAATGACTATTACTGTCCTCATGCACTTGAGCAGTGAGTGTTGGCATACAAACCCCCCAGTATGTCCATACATGAGTCAAACCCCTCATTGTAGTGTGTCTCACCAGTACGGTACAATGCAAAATCGCAGCACAAATGTTGTTGCAAATACTATCACAGATCATGAATAGCAGTTGTTATGCACAAAGGCCTAGTAACATAGAAATATGTGATAATGTCCTTTGTTAGGAAGGCATACATGCATGTGTGGCCATCCTCAAAACTCAACAAATGTGACTCAGTTGCTTTCTAGACTGTCATATATACCACATCACTCCACAGTTGACAAATCACATATTTGCCATGCATTGTACATCAAAGCGAGGAGGTTCAAAGACCTGTAGCACAACACTTTGAATAGATGACCATGCAATGTGTAGTATTACCCGGAAAAGTAATGCAATGTGGATGTTCTTGCAACCATCACATCACCTGGAGTATACAGAGATTGAAAAAGTGTGAAGTGTCTATGTCTTAAGTCACACACAAATGCATGTGTACATACACTGTCTCATTTAACATGGTGCAATGGTGGATTCTGTATATGAACTTACTTTTGCATGGTAAGAGTAGTTAACCCATACCCTGAGTGTACAAGTGCATAGTTGAGGGGATCACACATCCTGTTATATCCCAATGGGGAAATGGCATTTGAGTGTGTCCTGTCACATTGGCCTGTGTTATGTCGTGCAGACTTCTTGGATCAGGAGGGCCACACAAAGACCTGCCCTCGGAGTAGACACAAAGCTTCTGCCTTTGACAGGACTCAGACAGAGTGAACGTGGGGTTGACAGCATAATGTTTAGTGAACTGTAGTTGTGAACATGGCCATGTGGCCCTGGTTCACTGCAGTGAGGCCTAATGGCTAACTCACCCCTTCTACCGAGCTATTGATGTTGTTAATATTTATATAAATCTACACAACAATACATGTATATAAAAAAACAAGATCAAGTCACTGTTGTCGAAATCTCCTGAGATGACCTCTCCATCAACCCCGAATAAGAAATACATGGTCAGGCAGGCCCTGCGACCTAGACCTTAGGCAGCTGATTGACAGATCACAACTGGGGTGGCACGTAACCAGCTGGACAAACACGCAAACAGGAAAAACCCAGATTAGTCCCACAGATAGGCAGCAACACCACAATGGTCACAGGAGATTGGCCCCAGTAAAGCACAAATGGCCGGAGGGGTGCCGCGTTCCCAAAGCACCATAAAGTTAGAAGCCACATGGCATTAGAAACACTCAGTAAATCAGAGCATAACACACACAGTACATACACTTCAGCCACTGGCCGTCATTGTGTCCACGCAAGGTCAAGACCCACCTGCATTCTTTATCAGGTGGCCTGATTTACACCCCATGACTAGGCCCGCATTCCTTTCTTTAAAAGAAAATATAGGGGGCGTGGCCAGGAGCATCAAGATGGTGGTCACACTTTAGAAGTGCTCCGTTCCCCTCCGTCATCCTCTCTTTAATCCGCCTCCATCGGTGAGTGTCCTCCTCGAAATCCGGCTGCTTAGCTGTCCTGCGCCCTGGATCCCTTCCTTGAAGCAATGTGGGTCGCATCTGGACGCCGCAGGCAGCCCTTGCAGAGGAGTCCCGACTCATTGCGACTCCAAGATGGCGGCCCCGCCGGAGCGGTCTTCCGGCTCTTTCTGATGCCCACGAGTGCTGGGGCTGCTCGCTGTGTTTTGCGTCGAGGGGAAACCCTGGGGGACTGCTGGTGTCGCCCTGGCTAGAGACTGCTGTACCGACCTTCACTCAGCTGCGGATCATGCCCGGCTGGGCTGGGAGCACTGAGAGCGGCCTGGCAAGGCCCTGCCCGTCACACACTTGTAGGCTGATCCTGAGGTGCTGGAGGGCCGGGGAGTGGGATCGGCCATTGATCGGGCGGTAAGTAGGATGATCTTCTGCCCAACACCCCTCTGGAGCTCCAAGCTGTTGGAGCCCGGACTTGCCCTAGTTTGTTGATCAGGCGCCGGGCCCTGGAATCTGGGCCTGTGGCTGGCGGTTGGAGCGGCCAGATTCGCTCACCTTCCTGGTGCCGCGACGAGTGCAGTGAGCCCTCGGCTGTCAGCCGGACAGCGGCGGTGGAGGTGGCTGACCTTCCCCCTCCCGTGACATCGCACAGGTGCCTGGCCACGTGCAGAGGAGACCCCGAGCTGGGCGCTGGCCACTCCTAAGAGGGTTCCGGGCACCTGAGTGGAGGATGAGACCCTGAGGTGCCTGCTGCGTAGACCTAACAGCGTGCCAGGAGGCCATCTCTCTACCACGGATCCCGATTTCACGGAGGTGAGGAGCTGGGGTGCTGCCTGGGTCTGACCCACCTGCCGTGCTTTGTTGTGGACCCTGGGGTGGGTAAGACTCGGCTGTCGGCTCGGGTGGCAGAGGGATTGGAGTTGTGTCTTGGGGCTCCCCTGCGCCCTGCTTAAGTCGTGGATCCGGGCTGGCCGCCGCCACATGGAGCAGCTTTTGCTGCACACGCTCTCTCCCCCGGTGCAGTGGCAGTGTGAGGAGGGCACCTCGGCTGTTAATCTGGACTGCGGCGACGAGCTGGTGGATCACTCCCTCTCTTGTAGATCATTGTGGAGCTTGCGGCCCCGGGGTGGACAGGTACCTCCCGGAGGGGTTTGGCCACCGCAATCGGTTGGCGAGGCATGCAGGGCCTTCCTTCCTCCCCCCCGGCTGCCCTGCCCCCTGCGTCTCCTCTTAACAGTATCCTGCCCTTTATCCTGGGCCGGCACTGCGCCCTGTGCCCCAACCCTGGCGTTGACCCCGGCCTGCCCGTGGGTGCCATGCGCCTGAATTCTCACCTGGGGGCGCGGGGGTCTGCTGGAGGTGAGCTTTGGCTGTCGGTCGGGCGTCAGGGGCTGGGTGGACCAGGCCCTCCCCTCCCCCCTCATCTTCTACCTCCTCTCTCCCTTCTCCCTGCCTGAACACCAGAGGACCGTTTGACCTCCAGCCTTGCTGGGCGGCGGCCATGGGAAGAGACCGGGCACCGAAAACCCCCGCCACTCAGACTAAAATGGACCGGTTTCCGACCACGGACTCTGGGGCGACTGGAGGGACCGCGGACAAAGACTCCGCATTCATACCTCGCAATCATCGGTGGAGGACAAGATTGCTGAAGTCCGGATCGACATGACTTTTATCCAGCAAGACCTCCGCAACGCTATGACCCGGATTAAGGAAACGGAATCCCGTATATCCACCGTAGAGGATGAGGTCCAACAACTTAAAGACCAGGTCGCTCGCCTCCAGTCTCACACCCAAGAGCTTCACGGATAGGCTGAAGATGCCGAAAATAGGTCCCGACGAAACAACCTCCACTTGGTGGGATTTCTGGAAGGTGCGGAACAAGGCCAGGCAGCGGACTTCACTGAGCGCTCCCTCTCCACATGGTTCGCAATTGAGCGGGCGCACCGATTTTTTGCACCCTAACCACCACCGGGTGAGCCCCATAGACCGATAATATTGCGGATCCTTAACTTTAGGGACCGGGACTCCATCCTGGCTGAAGCCCGTAAGCAGCAACACCTCAAGTATGAAGGCCAGATGATCATGATCTTCCCCGACTATACTCGTGAGGTCCAGGGCCAGCGTTGATCCTTTGGAGAAGTCAAGCAAAAGATGCGTGCCCTCAACATCCAATACAGACTCCTCTTCTCGGCCCACCTCCGGGTTGTGTTCCAGAACAGAACCCTTTTCTTTGACTCTCCTAAGGACGCCTGGACGTGGGTGACAGAGGAGCGCCCCTTAAGTCTGTCACCCAAAGACAGTTCTGGAGGTGCATGCCAAAGCCTGCCTTCGCCACGGCCACAGCGCAACCGCTCACGCAGGAGGCGGGCCTGAGACGGGCCCGTTCAGACTCACCACTGGGTCCCTCTCGTCATCCGGCGTCCGGGGCGCCTCACCCCACCCATCGCTGTTGGACCTAGTGGACACGGACCTCTCTCGCAGCCCGATCCTTCCCACAGGGCCTTCTTGAGCACACCACAACCTTCCAGCCGTGGTCCTGGTGCTGCACTTCAGCTTATCCTCACTTCTATCTCCCGCTGGACACTGCCACAGAACATCCTGCTATGAGGAGGGGTCCTCAATGATTCCCCATTCCCCAGCGTTCTAGTTTGGTTCTCTTTCAGTTCTTCCTTGTTAGGGTGACAGTTGCTTCCGTTCTTGAAGTATAGGGAGGGGGAGGGAGTGTGGTAGGCGGGGGAATGTTATCCTGGTTTTTCTTTGTCACACATTGTTTGCTACACTAGCATCTCTGACCAACAGCACGATGACCACACACACAGCAGAGTCCATTGTCCCGACTCTTCATTGTAACATGTCGTACACCACACTCACTTCCTTGACCACCAGCATAGAGAGCGCTCCCACTGTCAGCCCAGCAGGGTATCTCCCGGGGCCTCACTTGGGCAGCATATCTCGCCCCCGCCTATCTCTCACCCAGGATGTCTGCACCTGCGTTTGCGGCTCCCATGACCGACATCCACGCAGGGAGGGGGTCTCTTCATGTAATGTCCTGGAATGTCAACGGGCTGCTAGATAGGGTCATACGAACAGTGGTCCTGCGATATGCACAGCGCCATGCTATTGATGTATTGCTACTCCAAGAACCCCACCTGGTAGGCAATAACTGTCCCTTCTTGGCGCGTTACGGCTACCATCGGGTCTGGCACGCTGGCTTTACTAGGGGATCGAGAGGTGTTGTCGTTCTTGTGCACCGCACCCTCCCATTCGCTCTCTGTAAGGTTACGGTGGATCCTCAGGGTACCTACGTCGCCCTGGAGGGAACCGTGGCGGACCGAGTCCTGAACCTGATGTCTGTATATTCTCCACTGTCGCTGATGGCTCCCACACTCAAAATACTTGCGGGGTTGATAGACGCTCTGCCTCCAGGTATGACCATTATAGGGGGAGACTTTAACGCCGTCATGGACCCTGCCCTTGATGCGGCTGGGGACCCCGACCTTTAAGACTTCCCAAGCCAAGCTCTTATCGAATTGAGCGACTGCCTTGGGAGTCTGCAATGCCTGGAGACTTTGGCACCCCATGGCCCGACGCTACACCCACTTGGCAGCTCACCACACCCATGCACAACTCGACTACATTTTTATGCTGGCCCTAGATTGCCGCATGATCGTAGAGGTGACCATACTCCCCAGAGGTATATCCGACCACTCTCCGGTGAGGATGCGAGTGGGTGATCTTGTGGAGTCCTTGCGCCCGATTTGGAGACTGAATGCCTGGTTTCTCCAGGACCAAGACTTTCGTGACTCAGTGGGCAGCGAGCTCCGTCACTACTTCACTGCCAACCACGGCTCCATTTCCTCCCCTGGTATCCTGTGGGAGGCAGGTAAGGCCACTATTTGCAGTTTCGCCAAGGGCCAGATTAAACTTAAACGAACTGCACAGGACTCTCGGCTCACTCTCCTAGAAGCTCAAGCCACCCTGATTGAAGGTCAGCCGCCCGAAGAACGGACCGAGGCCCTGGATAGGAGACTGGCATTCCTGCTGGATGAGATCCGGCAGGCCTCCCTGGAGGCTGCCAGACTGTTATGGTGGTCCTCGTGGCGCGAGTATACGGGTGGGGGGACAAGAATGGGAAGCTCCTCCATAGGCTGGCCACATACCTATCCCCTCATGGTGAGGTCCAGCAGTCCCCGGTGGCATTGGCCCAATGCTTCGCTGCATATTACGCCCCCCTCTACACCGAGCAGCCCCCCACACTCTCACTTTCAGACCTGCTCTGTCGAGAACAGATTCCTCTTCCACGACTTAGTGAACCTGAGGCAAAAGTGCTGGATCTCCCGATCACCCCGGAGGAGGTCCACAAGGCAATTTCCCGCAGGGCTTCTGGTAAGACCCTGGGGCCAGATGGAATCCCACAGGAGTTTTTACGCAACCTATCGGGACACGCTGGTCCCACACCTCCTTGAGCTGTACGTGATGCGGCTGAGAAAGGCTCGTTCCGCACCGAAACCGAAATGGCCTCAATGGTGGTGATTCCCAAGTCTCAACCCCCATTGAAGCACTGCTCTGATTACCGTCCTATTTCGTTCATCAATTCAGAGCTGAAGGTGTTTGCCTCTGTCTTGGTCAATCGCATACGACCGTGCCGGACCACACTAGTTCATCCTGACCAATGTAGCTTTATGCCATCGCGGGGCACCAGGCACTCCCTCAGGCACCTCCACCTTGCCCTGGTGAATCGCCGGCACTTGACTCCATATTTGTCCCTTCTTCTTGTCGACTTTGAGAAGGCTTTGGATTCAGTGGACTGGTGTTATCTAGAAGCAGTGTTGAGGGAAATGGGACTTGGGGCAACATTCTGCAATTTAGTGAAGACACTGTATTGCTGGCCCAGGGCCCGAGTATTGGTCAACAGAGCGCTATCGCAGTCCTTCCCCATCAGAAGGGGTATGTGGCAGGGATGCCTCCTCTCGCCCCTCCTCTTTGCTTTGGCAATGGAGCCCTTGGCGTGTCTCATACGCTCGGACGAGCAGATTATGGGGTGGAAATGGCCTGGACTATAGGAAGACAAAATCGCTCTCAACACGGACGACGCCTTCCTATACCTGGCAGAGCCCGCGCAGTCGGGATCCCGGTGCCTCTGGGCACTGGGCCTCTTCGATCAGAACTCCGGCATTCGGTTGAACTCCACCAAGTCCATTCTGGTCTCACTGCATCTCTCGAGGGAGTGCTTTGAATGGCAGTCCACGATACCCCTTCACCGACAGTCCTTCAAGTATCTCGTGATCTGGGTAGCCCTCCTCTCAGACCTTGCCTGGGCGCTCAACATCACTCCCCTAGTGAAGAAGGCTTGGGCTGACCTCCTCTGATGGCAATCACTGCCGCTGAACCCAATGGGCAGAATCGCCCTCTTCAAAGTGATGATTTTACCTAGGTTCCTCTACATGCTTCAGAACACACCCCTTCCCTTCTCCCATGCGTGGTTCCGGAAGATGTACAGCCTGGCCGTCAAGTTCCTGTGGGGGGGTCGGAGGCCCCGTCTGGCCCTCACTCAGTGCCAGATCCCGCCCTTTTACGGTGGTCTGGGGATGACGAACCTGTACCTTTATTATTTAGCCACTCTGCTCCTTACTCTGCATAATTGGTTTAACGGTGGCTGGTCAGACCTGGCAAATCGATTGGAACTACACACCCTAGGTCTGCCCACCATTCAGGGGATGCTGTACGGAATCACTGTCCCCAGAACCCGGCCCGAGGTCACTCGCGGGGTACTCCTGGCCTGGCGGGCCTCTCACTGCGCCATACTCACTGGTCAGGTAAATTGACTCCATACATCCCACTTTGGCAAGGCGCCCAGATCCGGGAAGTCACCTGCCTCTCTGGTTTTAGAGCGTGGGATCTCGCAGCTGGGGGATGTTTTGAAGAAGGAGAACATGTGTACCTTTCAGGGCCTTGAACAAACGTACTCCCTGCACACCTCCCAGTTTTAACGCTACCTGCAGTTGCTCCACGTTCTTCACTCGCACGTCCCAGTGGGTACGTCTATACCCGAATACAGCCCGACAGAAGTCCAGGTTATGACTGGCAACTTGGGGATAGGGGGGATTTCCCGTATCTACCGCTCCCTCACAAAAAATACCCCCAATACACTATCACGACTCAGAGACAGATGGGAGGGATGGCTTGGGTCCTTGGATGATGAGGATTGGAGGGATGCGCTAATGGCTTCCAGAACAATTACAGCCTCAGCGCAGCTTCGACTGGTTCAAATACACTACTTACATGCCGCTCATCTCACACCGGTGCACCTCCTCCGCGCTGGGCTCTGCCCCCGGGCATCTTCTCCACGCTGTAACCATCCAGAGGCCGATTCATTTCACACGGTATGGCTTTGCTCTGTGATCACACGCTTTTGGGAATCAGTGTTGGGGGAACTTACCGAGGTCCTAGGCTGGGAAGTACCCCCGAACCCAATGAATGTACTCCTGGGACTCACCGAAGAGCTGGATGGCTCCAGAGCCGACAAACTTTTTCTGAATACAGCCATGATAGTGGCCAAGAGAGACATTGCGGCGAACTGGCTGAGCTTGACCGCCCCCACCATTATCACAGTGGCGTTGGGGAGTAGACTGGTGCACGGCGCAGGAGCGGCTCCTGTAAAAGGCCTGGGGCTGTCCGAGGAAATATCGCAAGGTGTGGGGTAAATGAGTGGTGGTGATAGAGGACTAATGCTCTCTTTGGTCATTTGTGGGGTGTGGTGGATACTACGTTGCTTCTTATTGTTCATCAAGTTCATGTGTACTGCCGTACGGACACTGTGTTTCTCATATGCGCTGAGCTCTGAACTTGCTGTTGGTCTCCTGTCTTTTCACAAATGTCTCTTACAAAAATCAATAAAGTTGGTTATAAAAAAAAAGAAAATCTAAATTGGTTTATGATGCTCCAAAGACTGTATATAATGGCACTCAGAATGAATGTGTGTTGAGACAGTCCTCTTATCAGTTTCTGTAGATGTTTCCCGGCTGAAGCATTTAATCAAATCAACTTTTCCTGGGTCCCTGTTTTGCCAAACACCTCATGTCTTTTGCATGGCTCCCAAAGTGGGCCAGTGTGCACATGGTGAATGTGGGTGCGCTGGTTGTGTGTGCCCATACTCAGACGCTCAAGTACAGTCAATAGGGAGTGTAGCACCACTCCATGTGCAGTTAGTGTGTGTGCTGCATGTCATAATTCAGGTTTTAGCTGAAAACATGTGTCTCACAGTATTGCTCCAAGTTTGTCCTGTGACAGTAAACTGATGGGTATCATATGAACATGGCCACACAGTGCGCGGTGCAGGAAGTCACCTCACAATGATATGTGTTGCAAGCAAAAGGGCAAGAATGTGCAGCATCTAATCGTAAACAATGCATTCCTGCCTTTTCCCCTTCGGCAAGGGCCGCTTTGCCTGGCTACGCCTAACGCAGGCACCCTTGCACCATGGTGCAAGGGTGCTTCTTCTGCATGCAGAAATGTAGTGGAGTATGAAGGTATGCCGTCCTGCTAAGTAAAATATCCTGTGAGGCATATTTCAACATGTATGTGTGCTGTAGAATGCAGCACACAGTTAAAGATGAAGTAATAAAGAGATTCAAATGTATGACACCTTGTTATCCCACTCCCGGAAAGGTTGGGCTTTCTGGTTCATTTCCATGTTTCCCTACTCTGCTATGTCTGGGAATGTGTCTCAAACTACAGAAGTTGCATGGGTACACCCATGCAAGGGTCCTGGAATTTCTCTCTGGTGTTTGTTCTGGCAATGCAGTCTTTTATTTTGCATTGCATCACACAAGATAAACGATCCCTCACAGGGCTATGCAAGGTGCACTTTTCTTGGTGAGAATATATCATAAGAGATGTCCATTGTAGATGTACCATGTTAGATAGCGGAAACACCATACAACTTAGGAGATACATTTACCCCTGAGTGCTACAGTGCCTGCGTCACTACGTTACATGGATGACTTTGTCTAGTTTTGTGTGCAAGACATGGTTGACTCTCATAAACATTTGCAATTTGGATTGACACCTGTTGGTGTTCTAAAAATATGGAAATGTGCCAATTGGGTGAAACTTGCACTGTAGTACAGCTGAGCCAGCTTTTATTTGTGCTTCCCTAAGTGTGTGTTGCATCTGTGACAAGTCACAATGACGGATTCCCCACACATTGCTTGAATAGATAGCCTATCCGAATTTTGGAATATATTAGTGTGCCACAGAGGCCACAGGTGCCATATTTACATGCACATATGACTGTAGGGGACATCCAGGTGTGTACTCTGGTAATGGCTGTGGCAACTCATGAGTAAATCTACAGTCCATATTGTCTGCCTTGCTGTGCTGCAATGCTATCTAATGATTCACCTTGCACGATGATAGGAACTGGACATGTATTCCTTGGACCCAGGCTGACACCATGGGCAATCTTCTGGCCCACCTGCATATGCTGTGCCACCTGTCATGAAGTTACAGGCACATGACAGGCTTAAACCACCCAAATTAACCACCTGGGCTCTTTACTCCTTCACACAGAGCTGCCAAGTGGTGCCTCCCCAGTTGTGGCCAGGTGTGGGATCCAGCATAACACAGAGCTCTACAGATGAACCTACACATCAGCTCAGTCACACCCCATGCACTGTTGCGCGCGCTTTGCAACACTTGCATTGATCGGAAGTCAGCGCGCCCAAGCCAATGTGTGGAAATGACTGTAGAAGGGCTAAATCGCAGTGTAGAAATGACGCATTGGCCCTTTAACTTATAATGTATCATGAAAAATGACTCAAATGTTGAAAAGTGGTTGGATAAACCCAGGAAATGGTGCAATGGATGTGGCAGGCTACAAACTAGGAAGTGTGAAAGTTAGTTTCGCTTTCACTTACAATCTGTGCTGAGTGTTGGAGGTGTTTTATAGAGTGCCTTGTGGAGTATTTTGGCCTTGTCAATGTCTGCTCGGTCCGTCTTGGGCTAATTGTGTTTATTCTGTATTGCATTTGTTAATTGTATTGTTTTTGTCATTGTATTGTTGTGTGTTTGCCCATTTAGGGGTTTACTATTCTATGGGTAGGGATAAGGTTAAGTGGTTTTTGTTTTGGGTTTATGGAGTATAGAGCGGGTTGGGCAATGTTGGGGAAGGGTAGGGCAAAGAACCTGTCCAAGGGAGAGTTTGGGGCCCGCTTTGGCTGCTGGTCCATTATCTGCCAAACAAGAATGCTTTGGGTGGTTGGGCCAGCCAGGGCTACCGCACCAAGGAGCGCAAGGAGTGGTGGGAAAGAGTGAAATGGCACATGACAAGGGTGTTTGGAGTCAACTGCACCCTCCACCAGCTGAAGCACAGATGAGCTGATGTGGTGTCATGCGAGACTTATCTCCTACACCACCTTGGCTTGGATGTTGGTGGCCCTGTAGATAAGTATGTATTTACCAACTGCATATAGCTGTGTACCTATCAAAATAATGTAAAAAAAGATTCTTGCAAGAAAGGGGTAGATCATTTGAGGGGTAGGATTCCAAAATAAAGGGTACATCTGCCCAGTTCTAATACCCTGCCCCAGGGGGCTGTTCAAGGTGTTGTGGTCCTATCAAATGTTTTCCATGCATGCATTTGTAAACATGACCTAATTTCACAGACGTGCATGTTCAGCGCATGAATTGGTTATTTCTTCTTAAAAAACATCTGTAGGTGACATGTAAGGAGGAAAGTAATGATCACTCGCCTATAATGTTAACCATCGTATGTGTGCTGCATTGTTCAGCACATGGAGAGAGTTTAACATGCCACTGGAAGTATCTTATGGTCAGGAAGGTGTCCCTTTCAGGATTGAAATGTATGCTGTCTTCAAAGGCATGCACCCTTGCACCATGTTGCAAGGTAGCATGCATTTGGCTAGTCAACACTTTGTGCACCTGTGACATTAATATTCTGACATTGCATATATCTGTCCTTTTCCATACCAGCTCTACTTTGCCATGGCTAGGGCCAATGGTTTTCCCTCTTGTGTCATGGTGCAAGCTGGCCTAGGATGATGCTGCTCAGCAGTACACAAACATCACATGCCTGAAGCATGCTTCATGCATGTGATGTGAGCTACCTCTGAGCGTCAACATCCGGCCACCTCTGCCATGTAAGGTGACTAGCTGCATCGCATATATACAGACAATGTATATGTACATATGTAAATATAATATACATATATAAATACAATGTATTTGTACATATGTCTGTCCAACATGTTCAAAAACATTTCACTGGGATGTCATAGTACTGGTTATGATATGCAGACAGTGTTTTTTTGCAAAATTCACAAAGCAATGTTCTGATTATTGTCTTGTAGGTGGACCTGCACCATACACCAGGGGCGAAGTAGAGACATCCAAGGATCCCACCGCTACCAGTAAGTTTAAGAAGTACATGGCTGTAGCTCTGTAAGGTTTGTGTGTGATCTATGATAGTTGTAAACTTGTGATGTGTATGGGGTGGCTCAATCACCTGTAACCAATTTACATTGAGAACACAAGCACAACTGAAGGTTTACGCAGTATTATGTAAAACGGGAAAGGACGTATGCCAGTGTGTATGAAAGGGCAAACTATGCAGGCCCACATGAATCAGCCATATTCACCTGTTGTGGTGATGCTTGCTCACCTACTGTTTGGATTCTTATGGCACATGTACCATCATCTGACACTAAATCTACAGATGGTCAGACCTTTTATTGTTTTACACCCAAAACATGGCACAAACATTACAACCTACGGTTCAACAATTGTAGCAGCAAAGTTTAATGAGGCTGAGTTTGTCTGGACATGGAATGATTACCTATGTCCATATTTGAGCAAGAGTCTTGTGCTGGTGAGGAGATGGAACACATTACTCAGACAGAGATACTAATAGTCACATTACAGTCTCATGTAATCAGATTTACAGTGTCTCCTAATGCAACGTATACTATTGTTGATTGTCATGAAACTATGCTCATATGTGCTGCATACATTTAACCTTGCCTGCTAAATGACTTCAGTGTGACAGACTGTAGGCGTAACCAGACATTCATGCTGTTCAACACCTAAAATGGTTTGTGAACCATACCTGTTCCACTAGCTTTGTGTAAACTACAATGTTCAACTTGGGCACACTTGTGTGACCATGTCAGCAGGTTAGCCATCAGAATTCAACAGTTCTTACTATAATATATGCTGCAAAGTCATTCCTAATCATTGATTAGAGTCATGACAGAGGACATTTGGTATCTCAACTTGTATAGCTGTATGGATGTTAGTACATTCTCTGTAGGGATTATTTACTTACTTTCACCTCTTTGCCAACCCTTTACCTGAGTAATGACTGTGTAATCAAGCCTCAGGGGTACCTGAACATCCCTCAGAGTAGTCCATGTCATATATATGTGAGATAGTGTGACAGAGGAACGATTAGACAGATGTCATGGAGGCTGTAAGGATGTAGTCCAGCAAGTCTTACTTTACTATGGTGTTGGACGGATCATCACCAGACTGCCTGTCTGATGCGCATTGTGAGTGTAGATGTCCACATGGCAGGGTATGGACATCTGACCTGGCAGGTTGTGACAGGATGTAAGGACTCCTACCTCAGTGCAAACAGATTTGGTTGGTGTACATCTGGAACTTGTCACCACTTGCACATGGAAATGCAGTGAAATTCTTAATTTGTGGCCTCAAATATCCTATGTCTGATTTCTGGGAGGCACTCATTCAATGGCAGCGATTTGGTAATTTTGATGAAATGTGGGAAGGAGCACATGCAGGTATGCACTGTGTCGCCAGCATATAGCCCATTACAATGCTAACCTACTGGTGATGTTACTTCTACTGGCTAGCACCAACGCCGTCACCCTTGACTCATGGGGCAAGGTTACGTACAAAATACAGCACAAAGTACTTGTACCGCTGAGTATTTCAGCATGCATGCACACACACCTCATATGCATCAACACATTTTTAATGTGTGTCAAGAAAAGCAGCCTTGTTGAAATGTGTGTACAGACACTAGGATATGTTAAGGTCTCCATGGTATTGCTGCATCTGTATACCAGAAACTCTATGTTAGGTTTCCTGGTATTTGGCTCAGTCTATATTGGTGAAGTGTACAACAGGTGTGTTTTACGGTTAGTAGCTACCCACCCTCCATCCATGTTTTGACTACCTGGCACAGAGTAAGTCAAGATAGCAATGTGTGTTGCCTTGTGTATTTCAAGATGAACACACCAATGCTGAGGCACACTACCTGTACTTGCTTGACATAACTCATTCACATATGTTTATGACCAAAACCAAACCCTGTTGTATGCTGCAAAACCAACACCAAAGTGTCCATATGTGGTCCATGTGTCTGATTCCATATGGACACAACATCACGCTTGTGACTCAGTCTCATGGATGATATGGTCACAAGTAAATTTGTGTTGACATTGCCATCTCGTACACTTGCACTGCCAGCACTTGAGTATGCTCTCCTTGTTTGATTGGGAAAAGTATATGTACAGAAGGTATTTTGTTCATATCTCTGTCTCAATGTTTGGCTTTTGGGCTAGCCTGCTACACATAATGGCCTAAAAATGTGAAACTATTATTGCAGACATCGTATACATTTTCATCTTTAGCTGATATGTATTTCCCTTACCTCCCCAACAACATGACAACTGAAGAGGCAAAGCAGTTCAACATACGCTTGGAGTGCTACAGACATATTCGGCATGTCACAAAGGCCTACAAAAAGATAGGCATCATGTACGAACAAGGCAAGGCGGCCCAAGCCTGCAATGCAGGAAGACAGGAAAAACAAGGACAGTCACAGACCCAAAAAACAATCAGAGTGTTCCCACCAGATACAGGATGTACCTCAGGCCATCCAGGCCCATCGTCTGCACATCAGGTGCCTGTCACAGAGGTCCTACAGAAATCCCCTGTCATGGGATCCTTATTTGCGACCCAGTCCCTTAAAGACCTCGAGGAACTGAAAATACTATAGCTGGCATCGAGGGAGAGCTGTCCAGCCTGTGTGCCATTACATTGACACTACAGGAGGCAATGAAGCACATCAGTGCACAAATTTGACTCACCCTTCGACATTTCCCTTTCACAATTTTAACTGTTGTTTATTAGTAATAGTAATGTAGGCATAGTGTAGTTTAGGATTTAGGTTAGATAGTTAGTGTAAATTGTTTAAAAATGATTATGAGGTAGTAGTTTGTTGGTGTATTTTTAGATGGGTAGGTTATTTAGAGGATGGGGCTTGATTTTTAGTGTGTGCTTTATAAAAAACATACACAAACCCAAAAATATATATTTGCTTAGATTTAAATGTATAAGTAGTGTATGTTTATGATGTTGTTGTTCTCTGATTTGTGCTGATGTATGTGTATTATGGGGGTGAGGGGATAGATGTCTAACTTGTCATTTGTGTATAGAAGTTAAGATAGTTTAGGATACGTTAAGATAGTATAGGGTAGAGTTAAGGTTAGTTAGGATAGGCTAGGTAGGTGTAGGTTGTTTTAGATAACTTAGTTTAGTGTAATGTAGTGTTACGTGTAGTTAGTTTAGGCGAGATAGGTGGAGTTCGATTAGATTTGTGTTATATATATTAAAAAAAATTCTACTTTCACTACTTCATCATCATTTATTAATTTATATTTGATAGCATGCTGTAAGTTGAGTTAAGTACATGATGTGGCTATTGACCTGCTGGCTTTGTAGGTAAGTGTTATTTTGTGAGAATCCTATGGGGAATTGATAGTTTACCTGACAATTGAGTCAAGTGTGGTGACTTTTAGAACATTAACCACTGTAAGTGTGTCTCTTCTACAAACATTTCTCACACCACAACGCAGGAAGCAAACTACTGTTGCACTCTGTGTGAAAGTGATATAGCAAGTATAGTTGGCATATTTGAACCAATACAGATTACAGATTCCAAGCAACGCTGGCACACAATGGTGCCTGCCAGTGGCGCACACACCCTTGCACCATTGTGCAATTGCCTGTTGCTGTTGCCTCCCCCTCATGACATGAGCAATGTCAGCCAGGGATTTATCCATCCTATGGAACCAGAGGCAGGTGCCTTTAATTGCCTGAGCTGTAACCCTATTTGGACTGAGGAGCCTATTGGCTCCCTCTAGGCTGGCCACTATGATCTCCATCCCTGCCCGCGCCACATCAACCACCCAAAACTGTTGGAAGACAACTTGGGGATCTTCGGAGTCTGCAGCTGGGCTTGGCCTGACAGATGGGGCATGTCCTGTGTGTGGTGGTTCCTCTGGAGATGCTGCAATGCTGTCATCCCTTGCCATGACCGGAGATGGAGATTCTATGGCGTCCAGGAGTTGCTGGAAGGTGTCATTGTCCATTGAGGGCAGGATGTCATCAGCAACATATTGACATATTGGTCATCAACGGTCAGGCTGCTGGGCATGAGGTGCTGTTTGTTCCTCTGCAATGATATTGGTATATGTTAATGATGATCTGTAATGGATGTTGACATAAGTACATTGGGTGAGATGCAGGCCTTATTTTCATTCACTATATGTTACACATAGATGTGTTGAACATGTGTTACTAAAACAGAAAGATGCTAAGTTACACTGGTGCTTCCTTTCCCATGACAATATCTTTACATTGCTCACACAACCACTGTGTGACAAGGCATCCTTTTTGTATCATACCTCACATTGCATGGCAGTTTTGCATTTTGCTGGCCTGCCCTGCCTGCAAGAGTGAGTGCAGGTAAGGGCACCATTTACCATGTTGCTTCGCTGATTGTATATTTTCAGGACTAGATTGATGTAAGGTTCATTTATAGACACCACTGCTGAGACTATTGCACCAGGATGCCTGCATTGCCTCTGACCATCACCTAGCACACACCTCTAGACAAAGTAATGTTTTTTGTCATCTAGTAGCTTTGATCCTGCACTCTGGCTTTCACAGAGTACACTATGCCAATCTTCCTTGCTCTGCTGTAATGCATGTAATTTGTGCATTCGGTTTTTTTAAACAAAATTTATTGATTTTCATCTTTATCAAACAATAAGTGGTCATGACAATTACATTCATCTCTCCCCACGTACTTTTCAAAGACATAACAGCAGCTATCATAAATGTAAATCCCACCATGAAAAGCTCACCGACCTCCCTCAGTCATGCTCCGTAACTATGTAGGGCATGTTGATGTTCTAATTAAAACCATCTCTGTGTGAGTAGTCCTATACAGCTATTCATCCGATCATATTTACTAGTGGTGTCCTATCAGAGCATTTTCCTCATCTGATGCAAGTTGTGCATTCAAGTGGCTGAGGGAGTCATAGTTCACGCTCATCCAAACAACTCTCCACAGAAAGATTCCTTGCTACACAGCAGGAATGGATGAGGGCATGTACTTACCATAGTGTGCTTATTTGTGTGGAAAGCTGTAGTTTGCTTGGACACACAGTCATCACCAGAGTCCAGAACTATAGGCAATGTGTACTGTCTCTGAAGCGGATAAACACCATCACTAGTAACAGTGATCCTAGAAATACATCACGGTGTAAATTCTCAGGAGACTGCTCATTTTACTAAGGCGAGACGTCTCCTTTTATACCCAATATTCACATTATAAATGTACACCCACTGCACAAAATTCTAGCCAATAAGGTGTATTTTCAAACAAAGTGTCACATAACAAAAACTCAATTTACAGTATCCCAACCCAAAAGTTAATTATTAGGAATGTCCCAAATTCAATCTCCACAAGCCGGACAAACCTATAATTGAAAGCATAACCCATGTAATGAAGAAACATAAAAAAAGAAACGGTAACAGATGCTGAACAAGATAAGGCATGTGCAAGGAAACTAAAAGTTAACGATGTCCTGAACATTGATTGGCAATCTCAGACAAAGATCGATCAGGGAAATTGGCTTTGCGGGGTCAGTTTCAGGTGCAGAGGTCAGTTTCTTACAGTTCATTTCAAAGTAAAAAAGAAACCTAGTTAATGTATACATGAACTAAGAAGGCCAGGCCACTTTATTCGCCAGGCTACCTTCACAGGCCTACGTGAGGGCAACACAAAATGGTGGCACAGAACGAAATGGAGTCAGACTCGAGAATTATAGAACCTCAGACCCTCCTCTTGCCATTACGTAGGCAATAACCTAAGACTCATGTTAATCTGAATCTAGGTCTATGTCGATATTCATTAGGTCATCAAGGTGTTGCTGTAGCATCATCTTATTATTCTCTACTTCTCTCGGGACAGGTCTCCGAACACACATAGTAGCACAAAGACTACAAATGGCGGGACCACACTGGATGCAAAGACAACAAGAGAAAAGGATGGTTAAAACCATACCAAGGAATGTCAAAATCTTCCATCCCCATTTGGATAGCAGTCCCCAAAACCATCCCGTCAATGACCAGTCTATTCGTCTACATGGATAGACTCAGAGATTTTATACAACCTAGAGAGGGCTTGGTACACTGTAGGGGCATTATCTGGTATGTAAACACAGCAACTAGATCCAATCAATTTACATACTCCTCCTCGATCTGCAAGTATGATGTCTAATACCATAGGGTTCTGCAAAGTCATAAGGCGGTCCGCTTGAAGCTCAGCTGTAACATTACTAAGAGCACCTGCTGTCTCATTGATAGTAGCTTCAACAACGTGGACAAGCTGTCGAATATGCCTGCTATTGATCATAGGACCCCAAAAGGGCAAGAAGCCCTTGAAGAAATCTCCTACTTCGTGTGCTGCGGTATCTTCCTTATTGAAGACACCTCTACCATATCTCGTTCTATGATAGTCTGAAGCAGTAGTGTATATAGGGGGAAGTAGAAACGCCACATAACACATTCCTGAAAAATCAGGTGGCAACCATGTATAGGCTCTGTCATAACAAACAAAATATGTGCCTTTAGCTGGCACAAACGGTGGAGAAGTCCGAGATGAATAGACATAGGTTTGAGCACATACACTCTTACCTAGCTGAGCTTTCGGATTCCGAGCGTTACCTTGAAAACAAAAGTGGCCTCGGTGGGGTACAATCCAAATAGGGGGAGACCTTTTTTGTCTCTCCTTCTCTGTCAAACTGGTACTATATCCAGTCACGTTCCAACCAACGTAAGCCTGCACCTCATCCTTAGGGATAGCATTATATGCATCAATATCTCGGATCATAGCTACTATTCCCCTTATTAAGGCACTATTGCTCGAGTTATCTTTAAGGGAACGTAAGGGGCGTACCTGATTTGCATAGATAAACATGGTCTGAAAAGCCCACACAGACCCATTCAAAGAAAAAGGCAAAACCAAATATGGCATACCTTTATCTGTCGTATGAGGCATAAGGCCACAAACCCAACAATTAGTGGTATTTACTACTAACTGATGCTGATGCAACAACTGTATAAACGAGTTGTTGACAAATTCTGATCTCCTTGTCTGTTCATGTTCAGGCAACGTATAAAACTGGTGCAAAGAAACAGTAGTGAAAGAAAGCATAGGTTGGGAGGTGGGTGCAGATGTCTGTTGTGTAGCATAGACAGTCCAACCCACACAAGCTAATGTGATACTTAAAAACATCAAAAAGCACAATATTATAACACATTTGCTATGTATCAATGTACAAAATCTTGTCTTAAGATCTATTCTCTCAACATCTCTTTCAGTTACAACAGACTCCATCCTCTAAAGTGCTGCTCGCGGCAATTTTCCTTCTTCACTCAAGTGTGCGTCCAGGCATCCTAGACGTCCCTAGAACCGCAGACCTTTCGTCAATACGCGGGCCACCCCTTAAGTTCTTATACCGCGACCCTGCAGCTGAACCCGGATGGTGGTTCAAAAAAGAAAAAGAAAAATAGTCTCTTGTCTGAAAGAGTGTAATTCACAAAAAAATTCAAATTTTATTTGTCCTTTTTAGACCTTAAGTTGTAGCGTTCTTTACCAGGCACAGTTTGAACCTGAAAGAGTGTCTCTGGGTGCGTAGTATCAAGTCTCAAACACGGCGGCACAGCTTCTTGCAAGGCTTTATCATCCGCACGTTCTGACTGAGTCCATTCCAGATGTGCATCGCTAAAAGGTACAAATCTCGGAACCCTTTCACTCTCGGAATCGGCAACACCTTCCCGGACACACTTATCGTACGGTAAGGGCAAAGGTATCTTCTTACAATGGGTACCATGTACTCAGTTTTTCTTGCCGAACACATTAATAGCAGTCCGAGTTGATAACAGGACTTGGTATGGACCGGTCCATCTTGGTTCCAAGTTCTTTGACCTCTGGAAATTCTTGGTTAGAACCCAGTCGCCAGGTTGAATCGTGTGGCCTGCGTCTACAGAAACTGAAGGCAAAGTGTCATGGACCTGTTGGTGAAGAACACGCAATTTAGCAGTCAAATCATGTAAGTAGCCAACCAACATAGGATACTCGATATCACTGTACTTCTTAGGCCTCGGCACACCCCAGACATTCGCCGGGCGTCCAAACACAATCTCGTATGGGCTAAGTCCCACGCGAGAATGTACTGTCGTTCTCGTGGAAAAAAGTGCCAATGGTAAGGCATCGGGCCATGTAAGACCAGAGCTCGCTTGCACCTTGGCCAACATGTTAGCACTCGACCAGGCCTGCTGACTGGGGGTGATTCGCAGCGTGAAATTTCTGGTTAATACCCAGACCCGCACAAACTTTCTTCATAATCTGACCCACGAATTCACTTCCATTATCACTCCATACCATCCCCGGCAAGCCATATCTGGGAAAGAATTCTTTGAGCAAAACCTTGGCTGTAGACAGGGCAGTATTATCCTTTAGGGGGTAGGCCTCTATCCATCTGGAAAAGGCACAAACAACCACAAGGACATACTTCAAGTTATTGCATCTTTCCATATGAATATAGTCTATCTACAACACCTCGTACGGATACGTTGGAGGAGCAAAATGACCCGCTGGAGTTGTGGTTCCCTTTCCAGGATTATGCATCAAGCAAATCATGCAGTGTTTAACCAAATTCTCAGCACACTTAGGAATTTCACCATTCTGCCATACCGGAGCCAACAACTTACATATCCCTTTTGAACTAATGTGAGCCAACCCATGAGCCATAGTAACCACCAGAAGCACATATACATCCGGCAACAACCATCGCTGGTGCTCTGACAACTCAACCCAACAGCCTGTTGAATCCAACATTCCCGTACTCTCTCTCCACATACTCAATTCTTTCTCAGTAGCTTCTGCCTGAATCATCTTCACACTTTCTGTTGTGTCTTCACACATTCCTCCTTCCACAACCCATCTGGCAGGACCTGCAACATACATCCGACTCGTCACATCTTTCGCCGTTTCTCTCGCTACTTCATCTGCAAACGCATTCCCTTGACCCACATCATCCGTAACCTTCTTATGCGCACTACACTTCACTATCGCAATTTGGGTTGGCAAAGTAAGTGATTCAAGAAGTTCACTCACTAATTGTCCATGCTGAATTTTCGTACCATGGGAAGTAAGAAATCCTCTCTCTTTCCACAAGCGACCAAAACATGGGAGCCACGCCAAATGCGTATTGGCTATCAGTATAAACATTCACTCTACATTCAATGCTATCAACTCCGCTGCTTGCGCTGCATTCTGTGCAATACGTGCTGTTTCAACAATCGTGTGCAAAGTTGTAACAGCACATGCTGCAGTCGTCTCTCCACTCGGAAGCTTAAAGCACGAACCATCTACCCATAGGGTACCATCAGGATTCGAAAGAGGAGTATCTATCAGATCAACTCTACCCTTCGTTTCCTCCTCTGTCCGGAGAAAACAGTCATGCTGTTCCTGAGCATCTGTCTCTACAAAAATCGGCAACAATGTAGCTGGATTCAATGTGTTGCACCGCTTGATGTGCACATGGCTAGCCAAAAGCGTCAACTCATAACCTGACAAACGTGCACTGGTAAGATGTTGAGTCTTCGTTCTATTCAATAGGGTATCCACTGCATGTGGGACCATCACAATCAATGTATTATCCAATACCAAACCAGCAGACTGTCAGATAGAAACAGCCGCTGCCGCTGTAGCTCTTAGACAACTAGGCAACGCCCTAGCTACCGGATCTAAAGTAGCTGAAAAATACGCACATGGGCGCTGCTTGTCTCCAAATTGTTGTGCCAACACTGACAATGCACAACCTTCTCTCTCATGCACATAGAGTGTAAAAGGCTTACTATAGTCAGGAGTACCTAACACAGGAGCAGAACACAGTGCAGTTCGTAAATCCATAAAACTCTTCTGACATTCCTCTGTCCAGGGAAGAGGGTGTGGTGTATCCTTAAGAGTAAGTGCCAACAGAGGTTTCGCTAACAGAGAAAAATTTGGAATCCACTGTCTACAATAAGATGTAATGCCTAAAAATGCACGCACCTCTCTCTGTGTACTTGGTACAGACATTTGAGCGATTGCTTGAATACGTTCTGGGGTCAATCGTCTTCCCTCCTTTGACAAGAGATGACCTAAGTAGGTCACCTCTTGGCGGAAATTCTGCAACTTAGAAGGTGAAACCTTGTGTTGAAGGTCAGACAAATGGCGTAACAAAGAAAGAGTAACTTCTTTACAAATGTTCTCAGAGTCAGCAGCAACCAAAAGATCATCAACATACTGGATAAGAGTAGCATCAGGAGGCAGAGGAAAGGTATCAAGCTGTGTTTTCAAAGCTTGACTACAGATAGAAGGACTTTCACAATAACCTTGAGGAGCTCGTTTAAACCAGAAGCTTCGGCCTCCTGAAGAGAAGCCAAAAATATCCCTACTCTCTTCAGCAATAGGAATGCTGAAAAAGGCATTCTTCAGATCAATAACAGAAAACCAAGCAGCTGAGGCAGGGATCATAGTCAATAAAGCAGTAATGTCCGGGACAATAGGAAACTGTGGCACAACGATCTTATTGACCTCTCAAAGGTCGATCACAAAGCGATACACAGGTGGCTGAGAAGAGTTAGTACGCTTAAGGACAGGCAGAACAGGACTGTTACACACATTACCTCTTGTTTCTTCAACCACACCGTTCTCAACCAAATCATAGATAATCGCTAAAAGAGCTCTTTCGCCATCACTGGAAATTTTGTACTGGGGAATGCGAGGTAATTTAGCATTCAACTTAAGGGTAACAACGTAGGGTGGAATCTACAAGAGACCAACATCATTGGGACCTGTAGCCCAAAGTGTATCAGGGAGAGAACGCAGTTCCAGTGGAAGGCGTTCCTTAGACAGATACATCAGGGAAATCACTGTCTTACCCACCGTAAGATGTACTCCCGAAGGAGAACAATATAATGTCGCATGCAATCTTTTCAACAAGTCCAAACCAAACAGATACTCGCCACAGCCCATCGTTAGAATAAGGGGAGCCTCCAATTCACAGGGACCAATAGAAAGGGGCTAAGGACAAGAAACCGGATTATGAACTGGGGCGCCAGAAAATCCTACTGAAACATTAGTCAAGCCAGACAAAGGTGCGCCAGGGAGTTTAGAGTGCATGATAGAACTCTTTGCTGCACCAGTATCCAAAAGAAAAGGTTCTGCCATACCTGATGTAATCACTTCAACATAAGGTCCACTCTGGTCTACTGGAACTGACACTACTCCCTCCCTTTGTCCATGGCTGTCCTAACTATCATTAAAACCAGCACTCTCACTTCCAACATAATAATCATCAGTATAGTACTGAGCGGACTGGACGGTCGGAACATTCTGTTGCTCAAAATAATTCATAGAATTCTGAGGGGAAAAGGAACGTTCATTCTGGGGAAACGTACCACGTCCCCTACCCCTAGGTACTTGTTGGAAACCACCACGACCTCTCAGACCAGACATACCATTCGCACGCTGTAGCAAGATCGGGCAACTATTCTTGAAGTGACCTTCTTCTTTACGATAAGCACACTGATTAGGGCCTAGCGGGAGTCGCGAAGCAAAAGCCTCAGGCTTCTGCAACAGTTTCTGAAACTGTGGGGGTTGCTGAAACTGGGAAGGTTGCTGAAACTGACGCTGATTAGGGTGAGGCGGATAAGCCTGCTGCAGAAGAACTTTCGTTTTTAATTCTCTAGTCTTCTTCTCTACTTTATCCTTCTCATCTTTATCTCTATTCTCATAGTATTGTGCAGTAGCCAATATCTGAGCCGAAGAAGAAGAAACAGCCCATGAACTCTCAGAGTCCTTTAACTTATTAGAAAGTTCAGGAAGTAAATTAAAAACAAACTTATCTACAAACAACCTCTGACCACCTTCTGTACTCATATCCTGACCACTATGATCAATGAGTGTTTCCTCAAACCTAGTGAAGAAATCAGACACACTCTCGTCTTTCTTTTGTTTGCATGCTGCTAACTTGTCCCAATTCCCCCGCAGAGGAGGCATCATAGTTTTCATTAAATTAATAATCCTACCAGGTAGTTCTGCAACGAAGGGTTCAGGTTTGGCACCTCCTACCTGCCGACCATCTGCAGCAGTAATATTAACCCACGTATCTCCTAACTCTGGCGCATGATCCTCGTGACGCCCACAAGGGTTGAGGAACTACATTACCCATCAACATATGTATGTCAGCTAAATTCATAACACACGCATCGACTGTCTGAGACAACTCCTTATAATAACCAGCAGGATTTTTACAGGGGTCAGGCAAAGTCTGCTTAAGAGCCAGGACCTCAGCTCTCTTCCAAGGGACATGCACCCACACTCACTGAAAATGAGCCAGTGCAGCCGCAATACCATGAGCGGCATCAGCCACAACTGCCTCTCTCCATACAGGGGGAGCCTCTCTCATAGGATACTGCTTCACTTTTCTCCTAATAGAAGGGTCAGGTTCGAACAATGACTGAGGTGGAAGTCTAGACCTAAGAGTGAGTAGTGTCTCTACCGCATCCTCAACATCGGAACCTACTATCGTCCCTTTAGCAAATTTAGATTGAACATTAATCAATTCCAGTGGAATTGAACCCAACTCATTATCTTCCCACTCCTGACGTAGGGACAGAAATAAGAGAAGTCGAAGATAAAGGAGTGTAAGGCAAAGGAGTTTGAGGCAAGGCTGGTGGCAAGGCTGGCAGCCCTGGAGGGGGCTGCGCCAAGGGAGGAAGAACCACCTGTGAAGCAACGGGTGGCTGAACAACAACAGGGGGTTGAACGACAACAAGGGGTGCATTAACTGGAGGTAACGGAGGTGCAGTAGCACCCTGCACATAAGGAGGTGGTAATCTCAGTAAATGTGACATCAAAGGATCCTTTTCAGGGTCTACAGTCACATTTGAAAGGGGAGGTGGCAAAGCCAGGTAACATTTGTCAATGGCCATGCAATGTTGTCTATCTGACACTTCAATCGCACGATCTTCTTCATCTTCCTTAAACTGCCTAGCAGCTTGCATTACCGATATATTCCTTTCCTTCCTATCTCTCTTTGCTTGCTTAATTTCTCGCTGTTTGGCTTCCTTACGCCAAAGGCGGAAAGAGGCTTTCTTCTTAAATAGCGCAACTTCTAGGTTATCTAAAACATCTGATTCAAAACTACCATGTTGGGGCCATCATAAAACACCATCTTTCCTTGTATAACGAACCCATACTGCATTAAAGGTAATGGGACCTACACCATGCTTTGAATAGAGCTCATAAGTCGGAGTTCCAACCGGAGGTATCGGACACGAGTCCTCCAATCGGGAATCCCTATTACAACTACAACAAAACCATTTCCCAATTTTGCTAAAACCAGGCATCTTTTAGCTCACTAGTCTTGCTTCAAACTTCAAGGGGTTATCAAAAATGATACACTCGCAAATATACGAACCCCCCGGCTTCGACTATTGCAATGGCCGAATCAAAACCAAGAAACAAAACAAAGTCGTGGGAGCGACCCACTTATACTTAACCCATATGTCTGTCACGCCACCAGAAGACCTCATCACAAGAGGGTCCAAGACAGGGCGACAGTCAGGGCAGCAGTCCTTCGCAGCCGTCGGAAAGGGGAAACCTCGCAGAAAAAACCTACGATCCACGTCGACATGCAGGGGTCGATGAAGTGGCGGCCGTCCTCCAGAATTTCCTCACGGGGCTCCTCACAATCTTCGGGCTTGGACCAGTACCGCTGAAGTCGCCCAACGTTGGGCACCAGTTGAAGACCCGGGGTTTAACCCAGTGGCGTCAGGGGCACGCCTAAGATCTTCGAGTTCACCTGTCTTGGTAAACAGAGACACGGAATACTTCTGGATGGCATCAGAGACCAAGTTTATTAGCTGCAGCTAGTAACAGTGATCCTAGAAATACATCACGGTGTAAATTCTCAGGAGACTGCTCATTTTACTAAGGCGAGACGTCTCCTTTTATACCCAATATTCACATTATAAATGTACACCCACTGCACAAAATTCTAACCAATAAGGTGTATTTTCAAACAAAGTGTCACATAACAAAAACTCAATTTACAGTATCCCAACCCAAAAGTTAATTATTAGGAATGTCCCAAATTCAATCTCCACAAGCCGGACAAACCTATAATTGAAAGCATAACCCATGTAATGAAGAAACATAAAAAAAGAAACGGTAACAGATGCTGAACAAGATAAGGCATGTGCAAGGAAACTAAAAGTTAACGATGTCCTGAACATTGATTGGCAATCTCAGACAAAGATCGATCAGGGAAATTGGCTTTGCGGGGTCAGTTTCAGGTGCAGAGGTCAGTTTCTTACATTTCATTTCAGAGTCAAAAAGAAACCTAGTTAATGTATACATGAACTAAGAAGGCCAGGCCACTTTATTCGCCAGGCTTCCTTCACAGGCCTACGTGAGGGCAACACAAAATGGTGGCACAGAACGAAATGGAGTCAGACTCGAGAATTACAGAACCTCACTACACCACCTACATCTGTTATATCATGCAACTGACAATAAGGCTTACCTATATGTGAGAGCTCTGGGTCATGCTGAATCACACCAAATAGTAAGTACTGAGGATATTATGTAACATGTACCTACCCTGGTTGCCAACACAACTAGGATCCAAGCACCCCCAAAACCTACTCAACATCCTGGACACCTAGCTCACACTACACTTCAAATGTCCCTGTTTCACATACTCCAGTTTTGACATATGTAGCATAGTCAGACGTTTCTGCTTATGGCTCCCTCCTGACACCAACTACCCCATCACCCTAGCCCACATCACATGTAGAATGTGGTACACCAATGCCCTTCTCTACGTTATCCCTTCACAGCTGCTGCACCAGTGGGAACTATCACACATAGCAGTACGTGACTATCACTCAAGCTACCTTGAGGCACTCACATCACACTTCCCCTCCTTGACATTCAATGGCTCCCCATTCAGACACCCTGCCAGTTCAATGTGCTCAGTCACTCCTACAGGGCACTACACTACCAGGAGCCCACCAAGCTCACTCACCATGTATGCTAACAACAAATACTCATGTACCTCTGGTGTGCATTACTTGCATTCACCCCACCCCCGAAAAACGTTTGTACTAGACAGGAGTTAGTGTGGTGTTTGACATGTCAGACAGCACCTTTGTAATCTCACCCAGAACTTCAGGTCAGGTGAGTGAAATATGGTATTGATTATACTAAATTGCACCCCTATCTTCCTCCTCTCAATTAGCGCCCAGGATCTTTTATTTACCTACTAAACAGTGGTGGAGGGGAAAAACATTTCAAAACACGATGACAATATCATACCTGAAAGTACCACAGACTCCGACTTTAGGTTTGTCAATTTATTATAAGGCCAAGAATAATAAGATGTACACACATCGTAAGATTAACATATAAAGATATAAGAAAATAAATACAGAGCCGATTCTATGAATATAAGTAATTCGGCATAACAAAAATAGAATGGTGAATTTGAGGATCAGAATGCAACTCAAAATAGTCACAGAGTCTAAGACCCTTTTCATCAGAAATAAAAACAAATCTGTCCCTACACTATACTAAGAGGAGATGCTATCTAGTAACCTTCCATCTATTCCCAAATGTGTCAGCACATGTTGACTTCCTAAGAAGTACTCACGTCAAATGGGTTAGGGTGCTTAAGGCTAGGAGCGAGTTCTAAGATGCTCCTTTCTCTCCGAAAGCTAGCAGAAGTCTGGGGTCTCTGTCCCTGCGCATCAATAATAAAAAATTGATTCTCAGTTCATCCTGGTAAAGCTTTCCATTGCAACTTTTTCTAAATGGGGAGGTTCACGCCTTTTAATTAAGGCAGCTTTGGTTGGTGAGGTGACCTTGATTCCCAGAGCAGCCAGACACAAAAGATATACTCCCTTCTCACTTCCAATTGTCTTCAAAGCATTCCTTGTATCTTCTCCAATCTGAAAATAACGAGTTGGCATTCCTATACCTGCAGTAGGATGAGAACACTGCTATTTCTTGAAAACAACATGCATTTAATTATTTATTTCTCGAGAAGCCAAGGAGGTGCAAAAACAAATACAGTCTTGGGCCTAGAAATTCGAGTAATTCAACTAAACGATTACATTATATGACTATAAATTGTCCTGCTTTCTGTATACGCAGGCATGATGATACATACATGATCACATTTTAACATGGCACTACAGTGAATATATGCATAAATCTACTGAGTACATTTTCAGTGATTATAAAACACTGCACACTATATATTTGTACCTAGGTGCATGACGTTCATGACTATAATGCACTCATACAAAATAGAGTGCTGAAAGCGCTCTATCAGTTTGATGCTAGCTGTACACATCACTCTTTACATGATCCGACTTCGTGATTCTTCACATACTCATCACCTGTATCCCATCTTGGGTGAGAAGTTAATGCTCTGGCAACCCTAGTCCAGATCATGACTTTACACTCTACTTTTCACTGCGTAGGCCCAAGACAATCACACTTCCCTCTTGGTGAAACGCATTGTCACAATCAGGTTGTGCAGATTTCCCAGGGACATGCATGATGTTTTGCAGGTTTAGTGCTTTGTGTAAGACTTGAAGTGCTGTTCACTCATGTCATACATTACACTACAAGTCACAATATTCAAAGGACAGCCTTGATTGGGGCAGCGCATCACGCATGAACCTGACAAACTTTGGCACGGCTAGGCTGGGCAGGACATTTGTAACTCAGGAAAACAAAATTACATTTTTGTGGTGTATGAGCTAATATGTGAGACATTCCTGCACTTTCCCTTGCACACAACACAGTACAGCACTGAAAAGTGTGTTGCTGCACTGCGCTACATGAAAGTTTTAACCACATAGTCCTTTGGTGTCACTTAACCCTGTAGATCTTCCAGGTCCTTAGCTGCAGCACTGTCCTGTACTACCATCCTTCCACCAATTCTGTTGGGATGAGTGACCCCACCTGGTCCTCTAAGGGGTCCAACTCCTACTGGTCCTCAGGCCCTCCTCCGGTCTTTTGTGCTGTCCTCAGGATTTTGGCCATTTTCTATTTGGTCCTGCACTTATAATCATGCCAGCGCTACTTGCACTCTGGCACTGTCCTTTTTGTTTGCCCTACACTGTTAATTTTGTCCACTATGGACTGCCAATTAGCTTCCTTATTCCCTAATGGCATATTGGAGGTGACAAAAAGACAGTATTCATTGTTTGTCACCTCAGATATTAAAATTTGGTCCTCCTCACTGAAATTGCTCTTCCTCTTTCCTTGGGAATCCGTCTGGACATCTTGGCTGGTGTTAGGGTTGTTACCCTCACTACCTGTCTCTCCCTCCATTTCTTACATTTGGTTATTGTCAAAAGTTTTTTTATTTGCAATGCATCGGTTTGTGAGGTTTTCCGATGCACTACTCACTCCACTGTGACGTAAAGATAATTTTCACGTAAGGGTTCCTTTACGACCTGCAAATTAGCTTAGCGTCACTTTGGCCACTGATGTGTTACAATCCTTTGCCCCATCTGTCCCACAGATGCGTCAACATTTTTGATGTACCGTGGGACCTTACTTCAAGGGGCTCCATACCCTAAATACATGGCATCTTTGTCACGTGGAAGTGTTGTATCGCAACACAACTTTTTCTGACGCATCACTACGTTACCGTAGCGATGCATCAGTTTTCATACATATGGCCCTTAGTGTCCGACAGTGTGCAGCATGTGTATGTTGAACCCCAAAACAGGTTTACGTAACAGAAATCTAAAGCTTCTCAGTTTTGAACCTCCAACAGTGGTTTGATAATAATGGGGCACAAGTAAAATACACTTATGGGTATATTTACTATGATTTTGCACCATGTTTGCAACACAAAATCGTTTTTTCCCAATTTACATGTTTTGTGCTGGAAATTCACTTGAAAGTAACACAAAGCAGCGCATAGCATTGCTTTGAGTTACATAGTGCCAAGGGGGCATTCCATGGGTGGTGCATGGGCATTCCCATGCAACCAACTGAAGGATAAAAATCATTTGTTCTGTTTATTCGCACCATGTAAAGTTAGCACAATGTATCTATGACGGTATTCTGATCACATAAACGCCTATTGATATGTTCTAGAAGAAGCGATTTCTTTCGTTTCTTACTGCACGACAAAAAGGGCCGAAAACCATACTGTAGCCATCTTGGTTTGCGATAGACCACTTGTCAGATCACGTGGTTTCCTTTGCCTACCATCTTCATGATTTAGTTCGTAACTGCCCAGAGACAGGTTAGTTGTATTTACTGCCGAGGCCCAAGGTCACATCTGCTGTAGGGAGTATCAAGCAAATTCCTTCAGGCCCTGGGACGAAAAGGGAGTCACCCTGCCGACCTCCTCTGTATAGATAGCATCCCTTTGTGTAAGCCTGAAACTGAACACTGTATGAGCTCATCTAGGAGCCCATGGACTAACTGGTATTTTTCCACTTGTATGGCTTTGTATGCTGAAACTGTTATGTATATAAGTGTGGTTTTGTCAAGGAGCCAGGAGTCTTCCTCGGCGCACCAGATGGGTGAGGATCAACGAGACTCCTCTCTATAGAGTTTTGCTTTGGCCAATAAAACTTCTTAACCTTCTCCGTTGCCAACTGACTATTATTTGAAGGATATTGCGGCCCACTGGTAAGTGTGGCCCTTGGGATTTTTATTGAGTACTTCAGTTGGCGACTCTGGTGGGACCCCGTGATAGGGTCTCTTCCTCCCCGTATTCAGGTGGTAGGATTGAGGGTGTTCTGATCGGGCAGGTGTGGGAGAGGGATTTTATTTTTCCTCCTCCCTGATCTATATTTTTCTTTGGCCACGTCTACTCCGCACTCCCGATCAGGGTGTCCTCTGCTGCTAGTAGCCCTTCACCGGGGTCCTACGGGCTTAACCCAGGAGCTGACCGTGTTGGTCCCAAGAAGTTGGCAGCGGAGAACGAACGTCCGTACCTGGGTGCACCCGGTGAGTAATTTGTTTGTTTTGACGCACGCTTTGAGCGGTGCATTTGGAACAGTTAACTGTATTTTGGTTTGAGGGTCGTGAGTGCCCTAGGAGAATTACGGAGGTCTTGTAGGGTGGTCCGGTAGGTCTGACTGTAGAGACTCAACGGATCTTTTGTGATTTAGAGACACTGATCAGATGCCTAGTTGTTACCTGTGTGTAACACACGGCCGGATTGTATTCGGAAAAGCCTGTGGCTGTAATTGGGTAACCGTGAGACATACCTGAGGTGATGCTCGCACCACATCAGGACAGTCTCAGTGGTGAACCAAGGAGGTCATAGGATGGTCTGTAGTCCAGTCCGTGGTCGCACCTGTCTGACTGCCTCTTGCCAGTCTTTTTGGAAAGACTGCTCGTTGTGATTCTGTCGGTCCGGTATTTTGAATAATTCTCCACGAACGGGAGTCGACGGGCTCGGTTCGTTTGTTTGGATGCATCAAGTTTGAATAAGTAGGTTGAGGTTGAACTGCAGAAAACGTAATATAGAAAAATCAATATGTGTTATATGTGATACAAGAATTTGTTTGTACGTTATTGGTGTTTGTCTGCTAACTAACAATGCCGTGCTTCAGTAAATTGAATTGTTTTGGTTGTTGTTGTCGGACTGGTGGCTCTCGTCTGGCCGAAAGCCAGCCTGCCCCACCGGAAGGCAGTCCCAGTCATTATATGTACATAAAACACGGAATAGCTCCTTTATTGTTCAATACTTTGTGGCATAAGTATACCAGAGGTAATGAAGAATTGCAATGGCCTAAAACGGGTTCCTTCGATGAAAAGAAAATTGCCTTCTTGCAGGATCAGTTATTTTCTAGACGCAGTAGGCAGTCTATGTTTGAAGCATTAAACACCTGGCAGAAGGAATCTAAGCGAAGGCGAATGAGAGAAGAGAAACTAGCTAGAGTTAAAGCAGGGCAAAGCGTTACTCAGAAGGCTGTTGCCTACGACAGAGCCCGAACAGAAGAAGGAATTGAATGTGTGAATCGTGAGTTTAGATTACAGGTCGATAAAAGTTACGTGGCTCGGCCCGACACTGAAGATGAAATAGGAGATCTATTGGACATGCGTCCACCACCCCCATATGTCCCGCAACGGTATTATCCAGCGTTACCAGATGCCCCGGTATCAGCCGTTGCAGGGCCAGTCGCCCCTGCGCAAGTTTCAGCTGTGACGACGGTAGCTCCTGCTGCGTCGGCACCTCCAGCCCCTCCCCTCCTTACGCCTCCAACAAATTTATCCCGGTTGTCCTCGTCTGTCTCAGAGATTATGAATTTATTGACCACTTTGTTGTCATCCGCGGCAGCTGAACCCCTTCAGTAGTCACCCGGGTCAACACATTCTTCCCATGTGTTGACCTCTTCCTCAGCGAGTGCGACACCTTTACCAGCTGTTTCCACTCCGGTACATCCGCCCAGTTTTCTTGAGGGTAAGAAACTGTTTACCAAGTCAGCTTTAGGATTAGAGGAAAGGGAGGTCATTGCGCAACAAGCATCACAATGGATGCGACAGCCTATTTATACTTTGTCCGATATATTGAGCACTATGAAAGACTATGAGCCCGTGATGCAACAGCATGCGTTAGAACACATGGCTGAACGCCTCATATTATTATGGGAACAGGTTCATGATGGGGGGAGGCTCCAGTAATATTATATGATATTCATGACCAAGCGCATAAATTTCAGTTAAGCCCGGAAGAGGTATACAAAAATATTAGAACAATGATTAGTTACAGAACTTGACTTCAAACTGCCGTTCCTGCGGGCTCCACACATTTCCCAATGAGTGAAGTCCACCCTATTTTTCATCCAGAAATTACTGAAATAGTAGATGCAACGGGGGTGATTACCCGCCCACGAGTAGATGCTCATTTTCAGGAACAGTGGGTGTACACCCCGTGGAAACGCAGTGAAGTGCTGTCATTAAAGGCCCATTTGCCCGACCCTAGAAAAAATCCTACAGCATATTATAAAGAACTCACTGAAGCCGCCTCATCAGCGGTAATGACGTTGGCCGATATAGAATTATTTTTTGCTTTATTAGTACCAGTGGATATATGGCGTCAGGTACATGACCAAGATCATGTGACTGAATTCGGGGGAACATGGGATCAATTGAAAGATTGGGATAGAGATCGAAAGCCAGGAGATAAGCCCAGGGCTGAAATATTAACGTTACCTGACAAAATAATCACCTACATGCATTCATTGATCCCTCCTAGAAAAGTTGCTTGGGATAAATTGACAGCGTGCCGACAAAAGAAAGATGCGTGTCAGATTTTTTCACTAGATTTGAAGGTGTTTTTATTGACTTCAGTGGCCAAGATTTATCCAAGGAGGGTGGTATACGCTTGGTGGTCAATAGGTTTGTAACTAATTTACTGCCTGAAATTTCTGCCCGACTCCAGGCAGCAGAAAGTACTTGGACGACGTCTACTCCTTCGATTATATTAAGCATGGCTCAATACTATGAGCACCGAGAGAATGAAAGTAAGGATAAAACGGAAAAAAAAGCAAAGGATTTAAAAACGCGGGTCCTGTTACAGCAGGTTGAGAGAGGCCGTGGAAGGGGTCGGGGAGTGCAGACTTCTGCTCCACGAGGGGCGGGCCAAGTACAGGGTGGAGGAAGAACTGATTTAGGTATAAACCAATGCGCATTCTGTAAACAGGAAGGACATTGTCGTTCCCAGTGTCCGTTGCTATATGCGCAACACAGTACTATGCAGGGCCAAGGGAGAGGACGCGGAGGTGGTAGTCGGGGTGGACATACAAGGCAGAAAGAGTCTGGACAAGGTGGGAATGTCAAAACTATTTTGATCATGGTCAGGGAAAGCAGTACTTCAATGAAGAATGTGGCAGGCTATCCTCGTGCATAGGACAGCCGAAGGCAGAGTGGGGGACGTGTGTCAATTCCTATAGATCAAAACGGACCTTATGTTAATGCACATTTAATGGGCGCATTGGGTAAGTTTCTAGTTGACACAGGAGCTATGAACAGTTCTGTTTCACATGCCCTTGTCCCTGGGGCTGCTCTGTCTGGCCAGAATAATGTGTCCGTAGGTTTCTCTGGAACTCCGGTGGTGAGCCCCATTTCCCAACCTCTTTCTTTCGCTTTGGGCCCTATTTCTATTGATTCGCCATTTCTTTTTACCTCACAATGTGGTGAGAATTTATTAGGCATAGACTTATTGAAAAGGCTATATGCTCGTATATATTGTTCCCCAGATGGTGTCTATTTGACTATTCAAGCCCCTTCGGTGCAGTACTTCTCTAAGACGGACACCTTACCCCCTGAATTTGCGAAGATTCCAAAAACCCTTTGGGCTGCCGGAGACACTGATGTGGGTTTGTTGAGGATACCCCCAATTTCAATTACCTTGAAACAAAATGCTTGTTTACCAAAAATACCGCAATATAAAATTGCCCTTGCGGGTGAACGAGCCTTGTTGTCCATTATTCAGGATCTGATCCGCTCTGGGGTGGTGGAGGAGACAGCCTCCAATATGTGTAATAGTCCCATTCTTCCTATTCTTAAAAGGGCTCCCGTAGATTGCAATCCTGATTATGTAAATACAAAGGGGCAGATTTATGTTGCCTGGCGCATCCCTGCAAATCAGCAAGGATGCGCCAGGAATGATGCGTCACGCAAGTTTACCCTTGCGCCACACATGATGCGCCGCATTTATAATGCGGCGCATCATGGCGCAGGAATAAACAGATGCGTGACGCATCCAATGGCGTAAGGTTGGCGCAGTGCTTCAGTTGCGTCGCAAGCGCGACGCAACTCCAGCACTGTTCCAACCAACCCTATCCCTAACATGGTGCGTCAAGCCTTACGCCTGCTTCAAGCAGGCGCAGGGTTTTGGCGCATCAGCGTTGGGAAAGTGACTCAGTCAAATCTTATAGATTTGACTGAGTCACTTTTCAGGGGCGTTCCTGCGACGGAACGCCCCCCCCTATGTCGACACGCCCACGTGAAACCTGACGCAGGTTTTACGTGGCGCAGGGCTTTACATCGTGACGCATCTCCATAGATGCGTCACGATGTAAATATGGCGCAACGTGGCGCAGGGTTTACACCGCCGCTGCGTCACAAAAGTGACGCAACGGCGGCGTAAAAGTGGCACATCTCCGACATAGATCTGCCCCATATCGTTTTGTGATTGATTTGCGAGAAATTAACAAGATTGTGGTGCCTCAGTATCCCGTGGTGCCTGATATAACCACCATATTAACTATGATTCCTCCTACAGCTCAATATTTCTCTGTGATTGATCTGAAAAATGCTTTCTTCAGCATCCCCATTCATCCTGATAGCTGATATCTTTTCGGATTCTCATTAGCTGGTCGCAGCTTCAGATTTTGTCGCGCTCCTCAGGGCTATCCAGAAAGCCCTAGTATTTATAGTCAAGCGCTCAAAGCCCTATTGGATACTCTAATTTTGCCCAATGGTAACGTACTATTACAATACGTAGATGATCTATTGGTGGCTTCGGATACTGAACAGGGTTGCCGGGATGCTACAGTTCAACTGTTGCAGCATTTGGCAAACCATGGTAATAAGGTATCCTTGTCAAAATTTCAATATTGTCAACCGGAGGTGACTTATTTAGGTCATCTCCTGTCGAAGGAGGGTAGGCGTCTAACTCCTGATCGTATAACAGCTATATCTAACATGTCTGTTCCTTGCACGCAACGTGATGTCCGCGCTTTCCTTGGCATAACCTCTTATTGTCGCCAGGGGATTCCTAACTTTTCCCTTCTGACTAAACCCCTATTGTACTTGACAACTAAAGATGTGCATGAACCTTTACCTTGGACTGTTGAATGTCAGGACGCTTTTGTCTCTCTGAAATCTGCTCTTTGTTCTGCTCCTGTGCTTGGCACTCCTGACTACCGGAAGCCTTTTACACTCTACGTGCATGAGGTGGACGGTTGCTCGCTTTCTGTGTTAACACAGGGTTTTGGTGGTAAGCAAAAACCTTGTGCATATTTTTCGGCGGTATTGGACAATGTCGCCAGAGCACTTCCCAGTTGTCTAAGGGCCACGGCGGCTGTTGCGGTGGCAATTCGACAATCAGAAGGGCTCGTCCTGAATACTGACCTCACAGTGATGGTGCCTCACGCTGTGGATGTATTATTAAACAGGACCAAGAAGCAGCACCTAACTAGTGCGCGTCTTACAGGGTATGAATTGACCCTGTTTACACCCCACATCACTATCAAAAGATGTGCCACTTTGAATCCTGCCACGTTACTACTCCTACCTTCGGAAGAGCAAAATCAGGACATACATGACTGTATATTTCGGACAGAGGAAGAAACGAAGGGACGGATAGACCTGACAGACACTCCCTTATCTGACCCACAAGGGGAGTTTTATGTCGATGGCTCATGTTTTAAGTTACCGAATGGCACTACCACATCCGCCTATGCGATCACCACTCTCCAAACTGTAGTCGAAACGGCTAAAGTGTCTTATCAATCTGCCCAGGCTGCCGAATTAGTAGCCTTGCTTCGAGCTTGTGAGTTAAGTGAAGGTTTGAGAGTAAATGTCTACACTGATAGCCAATACGCTTTCGGTGTAGCACATAGCTTTGGTAGGTTATGGGCAGAAAGGGGTTTCCTTACTTCACATGGTCAGAAGATAAGGAACGGCCCTGGTTCTGAGACTGTTGACTGCTCTGACTTTACCAAAAGAAATTGCTGTTGTTAAATGTAGCGCCCATAAAGCTGTAATCGATGCTGTAGACAAAGGAAATTCATTTGCTGACAGAATCGCTAAAGAAACTGCCCAGTCAAACACCACCTCTATGTTTGTAACCAGTTCATCGAGACGAATGGTAGAAACAGACATATTCAATAGCACTATGGATAGTGTTAGAGAAATACAACAAGAAGCGACCCCTGAAGAGCTAGTACATTGGCAAGAGCAGATAGGGAGACTAGACGAAAATGGATGTTGGATTGACCTGTCAGACAAATGCAGGTGGTTACTGCCAAATGCATTTGTGAATGTAATAGTATCCATGGCACATGGCCCTGCGCATATAGGTGTTAAAGGTATTTGTGCAGTACTAGAACCTGTGTGGTATAACACCAATATCAGTAAGACTGCAACACATTTGGTCCAGAACTGTATGATTTGTTTACAGCATAATCCAGGAGGTAGTGTCCCTGTTCTGAAAGGTAATTTTGCGCCTCCTACCTTACCCTTTGAGGTGTTACAAATGGACTTCATTCAATTAGAGCGGGTAAATAATCTCAAGTATGTTCTAGTAGTGGTTTGTGCGTTCAGTAAATGGGTGGAGGCATACCCCACCAAGGAAAATACCGCTCTAGCCACAGCCAAAGCTTTAGTAAAGGAATTTTTCCCTCGCTATGGTTTGCCACGCGTAATTTGGAGTGACAACGGAAAGCATTTTAATGCCAACCTTATTGAGCACATTTGTAACGGTTTATCCATTAAGCAAAAATTTCACGCTGCCCGCCACTCTCAATCAGCGGGGTTGGTAGAAAATATAATGGGATTCTAAAGTTGAAATTGGCTAAATTGCAAGACACCACAGGGTTGAAATGGCCTGGTCTCTTACCCCTAGCCTTGTTGTCTGTAAGAACCACTCCTCACTCTCGTTCTGGAATATCACCATATGAGGTGATATTTGGTAGGCCCGCTAATATCTGGGGTGTACCGAGACAGAAATCCTTTAGAGACATTGAGTATCCGATGTTGACAGATTATCTTTATGCATTAACTAAAGGTCTTCGTTCCATTCACCAACAGATATCAGCAGTATTGCAGCCCCTGCCGGAGGGTCCTGGACATCGTCTTGAACCTGGACAGTGGGTTTTGATCCGGAACTACCAGCGAAAATCGAGTTTGGATCCACGATGGACCAAACCCCATCAGATACTCCTTTCTACAAGAACGGCTGTTAAGGTTGAAGGGAAGCGGCACTGGATTCATGTGTCACACCTAAAAAGAGTTCCTCTCCCATTGCCGGATGACCCGCAGGATCAGAGTGAAGGGTTAGTGCATGACGGTGAGCAGCTCATTGAAGATTTACCTCTCTCTGAATCCCGAGGAGAAGTGAACAGGCGAGAGGGGGGCGCTGTGAGTTCAGAAACGCCTACAGCAGCTGGCTCAACTATCAGCTCTGCTCCCGGTAATGCTACATCTGATCAAAAAGATCACACATCCAGTATCCTGTTTGATCCTACTGTGCCCATTCTTTTTCCTGATCCCAGAACACCTAGCCATGTTCGCTATAACCTGCGGCCCCGACAAGAAGCAAAGATACCAGGTTCAGTCTAGAGAAAGAGAAGAGATACTTGAGTAAATCCTGGTATAATCAAAGAACACTGGACTGAACCAGTTGAGAGCTCGGAACTTTCGGTAAAGCTCTGTTCAGAAAGAAAATAGAGACATTGATTGGTTAGTGGGGCCCAGGTGGAGTCCTTCAGTAAGAGTTGCGTCAAGTACAGCTCCAACGCGAGAAGTTTTTGCATTTTTCCTTTTTTTGTATTTTCTTTTTATGAACAATAGGAGTCTGCCTGTGAGGCTCTGAAACGGACACAGGAAAGAAGCACCCTCTGGCAGGTTGGACTGCAAGTAGGCTTATTTCCCTTAGATTATATTTGAACTTTTCGCAAGAATGTATCTTTTTGCTTGCTTTGTTCCCGAAGAGGAGCGACCTATAGCACCACGTCCTGTGCACCCATGTATGCCTATGTTTTCTACTTGGAGTTTGCATATCAAGATAGTATTCATAACTATAATAACTATATCACTAGTGACATGTTTAGGTGTGTTCATTTATTTAGAATGTCGTCACCCTGTGCACACCCTGGTAACTTCTACTCCTGTTCCTGAAGAGCATCATTTCCATACTTTCGCCCGGCATAAGGAAAGACATCGTCAGACATATGTAAAGAATGCTTTTATTGAAATGTTGCACCAGACCCATAGCTCGACTAATGCTACAAATTGCTGGGTCTGTGGCCTCCTCCCCTCGGTTATGCACAAACATGACCTTTTTATTTCAATGCCCTTGTCATATCTAGGCATTTGTGAAGCCTGGTTTAAGGTACTGTCAATGATATATACGCACTATACTGTTGATGAGCACAGATTTTCAGAAAAGGATTATGAAATGATTCTAGCATATATAGAAGTACATCAGGGATTCACTCCGAATGAAGATGGTACAGATGGTACTCTAGACCCAACTGCTTGCATGAACGAGTATTCTGAATATGCAAATGACACTTGGTTAAGGGATGAAGTATTAGATTTTATGTCTTTCAATTTCACTGAGTATTTTAAATATTTTCAGGAACGAAATGTATCAGATGATAAGGTCATTCCGGTCCCTGTATTGAATGCGTCATCTTCCTTTTGTATACATGGTACTGGTCACCTATCAGTTGGGTTTAGTAAATGCAATTATACGTACAGATTACGAACATTCAGCAGCCCACCAATGCTTACTACTCCGAATGTGTATTTTGTATGCGGGGAAAATGCATACACATGGCTCCCCAGAGGATGGTCAGGTAGATGCTACTTGTCTTTCCTATACCCACCAGTCTATATGGTCCCTTCTGACTATCATAAGACCCATTCACTGAACCGGCGGAGTTTAGGAAAACGAGCTACTACGGGGGATGCTACTGATCAGACCGATACCCCTGCACAACACTTTGTGGACATAATGAAAGGAGTCCTGCCCATATGGGGACCCATTTTGACCAGTAAAGAAATCAGAAGTTTATCTAGAGTGGTAGAGGGAGTAGTGAATATCACTGCCGGAATACTAACTAACATGACTGTTGAGCTTCAAGCGATCAGGCTTGTAACGCTTCAAAACCATATGGTTTTAGACGTTATCTTAGCTGATCGTGGAGGAGCATGCAGAATGATTGGCAGTTCTTGCTGTGTGTATATACCTGACTCCGCCCCCTCTGTGCATCTAGCCATTCAAAAACTGCACCGCTTAGCATCTGAAATTCATACAGATACCGGTACCTGGTCTCTTTCTAGCTGGTTCTGGGGCCTCTTTACCACTTGGGGATGGAAATTACTCATGATCCTTTTGGGTATAGCGGGTTTCCTCTTCACCTGTTGTGTCTGCATGCAATGTGGACCTGCCTGTTGTTCTTATTGCACTAATCGACTTCTTCTTGCCCTTCCCGAATCTAAACCAAACCCAGCAAAGACAGGCACACAGTTAGTACAGAAGGAAATATACTACATGATGCAGATAGATGAAGGCATCTTTGAAGATTAAGTTGGTATGTTAGCTACATTATGCTAAAAGGGCCGATCTAAAGGATAAAAATCATTTGTTCTGTTTATTCGCACCATGTAAAGTGAGCACAATGTATCTATGACGGTATTCTGATCACATAAACGCCTATTGATATGTTCTAGAAGAAGCGTTTTATTTCGTTTCTTACTGCACGACAAAAAGGGCCGAAAACCATACTGTAGCCATCTTGGTTTGCGATAGACCACGTGTCAGATCACGTGGTTTCCTTTGCCTACCATCTTCATGATTTAGTTCGTACCAGCCCAGAGACAGGTTAGTTGTATTTACGGCCGAGGCCCAAGGTCAGATCTGCTGTAAGGAGTATCAAGCAAATTCCTTCAGGCCCTGGGACGAAAAGGGAGTCACCCTGCCGACCTCCTCTGTATAGATAGCAACCCTTTGTGTAAGCCTGAAACTGAACACTGTATGAGCTCATCCAAGAGCCCATGGACTAACTGGTATTTTTCCACTTGTATGGCTTTGTATGCTGAATCTGTTATGTATATAAGTGTGATTTTGTCAAGGAGCCAGGAGTCTTCCTCGGCACACCTGATGGGTGAGGATCGACGAGGCTCCTCTATATAGAGTTTTGCTTTGGCCAATAAAACTTCTTAACCTTCTCCGTTGCCTACTGACTATTATTTGAAGGATATTGCGGGCCACTGGTAAGTGTGGCCCTTGGGATTTTTATTGAATACTTCACACCCATGGTGTTTGATGCAAAACCCTACCTACTAAAAAAATAAACAGGTTTTTGCGTCAAAAAATAATGCCCATTTCAAATATAAAGGAGAAATGCTTTCATTTCTCCCTCCTTTTCCGACTTTGCGTGTGTGCTGCACTGTATAGCACACATAATAAATGGGAAGATTTAGAGCCTGATTGCGAGTTCAGTGGTCCTTGGGACTGCCGAACCTCTGTAAGCGGTCCAACCACAGCCGTACTGCGGGACCACACACAGTATTATGACTTTGGCGGTTGGACCGCCACATGACAGATGATTCCCTGGTGTTCGTGCAGTGGCCAGAGGCAGAAATATGCTGGTGGTGCCGCAGTGGCATATTTCGAGTTGCCTCACCAAAACCCTTTTCATGGCGGTGAGCCCGCCATGAAAAGGGTGACAGTGAGACAACTAAGGGGGACCCAATAGGGCCCCCTCCTGCCTCAGGGCCCAGGAGGTAATGTGGAGTGCACATGTAGTGCCCCCCTCAATTTACATCCCCAGTTCCTGCACCGTGTGGCATGTATGCCACACCTTGCAGGAAGGTGCAGGCAGCTCTCTGAGAGCAGAAGTCTGCATGGTAGGCTCTTCTATGAGCCTACCAGACCGCTGCTTTCAGACCACCGCAGGACCACTCGCCAGACCAGGAGTAAACTCCTGATCTGGCAAGTGGTTGCACCATGTTTTTGGGGGTCCTATAGTTGACTGCAACAGGGCCACAAAGCTTGAAATCAGGCCCTTAGTATTAGTCTAAACGTACTTTGCACTGGAAGGATATAGTTCTAGTACAAAAGCTATGCTAGACTCATGCAGACACACTTGCACTATGGTGTGAAGGTGTTTGCGTGGCGCACGGCTGCCTGATAGTGGGGAGAGGAGAGCGCCATATCTTTGCAAAAATGGTGCTCACCTGCTCTTTCCTAAAAGAGTTAGTGCCTCATTTACAAGGCCCCTGCGCCACTGTAATGGTTCTTTTAATGTCGCTCTGGCAGTGAACAGTGCAGTGTCATATGTACAAGGCCATGCTAAGGCACCCTTTCATGGCCTTGTAGATATGGTGTGAGGCGACACAGAGCAAGTTGCTGCATTGCCTCACGATGCAATGAGAAGGCGTGCAATGGGCATTATAGTCAGTGGTTCAACATAACATCCATGGCATTTGACACATTCCCAGATTTACAACATTCTGTAAACCTGGGAATGCATCAAAAAGCATTATTTCTCCTTGTTTTTCCTCCTTCTATGTGTACTGCATTCAGCAGCACATACAGAAAAAGGAAATCACCTCAATTGATTGTTTTTGTGCAGGAAGCTGTCCTTTCCTGCACAAAAACAATCATCCCTACAATACAGACATCATTTCACCATGGTGCAAGGGTGCCTGCGTTGGCACATGGCAGTCAGCCAGTGCAGGGAAAGAGTACAGGAATGCACCATATCTTATAGATACGGCGCATGCCTGCCCCTTTCTTTTGCCGTATGGCAGAGCAGCAGGAAGGCTTGCAGAGCTTTCCTATGGTAAAATATTGTAAATAAGGTCCTCAGTGTACAGAATCATCAAAGTTCACGATTGTGCCAAAATATGTGAAAGCTCCCATTGGAATGGGTATATTGTTGCAAATATGTAAGACTTCTTCTCATCACAGAACTTTTGTCAGTTAAGAATTAGATTGTCCTTTATTGACCGAGAAAAATCAAGACCTGTTTGCAGTGTACCCCCACTTTTTGCCCACATTTTGACCACTAGATGCTGGTTTGCTAATGCTGACTGTGTCCTGGGCTCTGCTAACCAGACCCAGGGCCTGAGCTCTGTGTTAAAGGTGCATGGTAATTTGGTATAATTACAATTGGGTATGACAGATCTTGTAAGTCCCTAGTAGATAATAAGGAATGGGGATTAAAACTACCTTTAAGCACCTAGTATATAATAGGGCAGGGAGGTTTAGAGGCCCAGTAGATTTCCTGCACTGGAGTGTGCACTACTGTGGTGCCTAATGTCATTTTAAAAGCCAGACCTACCTTACAGGCTGCTATTAAATTGAAATTATATGCAAATTTGACTTTGTATTTAAAGGTACTTCTAAAGTGTTAATCTACCCTATTGTTACATATACGTCACCCCTAAGGTCTCCCCTAGGTGCTCCAAGGGTAGGCTGCCTTGTAACTATAAGCAGGGACATTATAAAATATGTTTTATACGCCCTGGTGAGAGAAAAACTGCCAATTCCATTTCCCCTATTGTAATGAATGGCTCCATAGGGTGACATTGTAATATTTAATTTAAATATAAATATTGATAGGAGCCATCTAAAAATAAACTGCAGGCGATCAAATTAATCGTTGAGATAAATACAACAACTTGCCACTCTTAGATTTATAATAACTATTCCAAAAAACAAGGTATTACACTTTCTTTTCAATTAGCCAAAATCTAGCTTTTCAGTGCCCTCTCCTGATTGTCACGCCGTTCACAGGCTGAGCCAGGTTTACTTGATGAGGTGTGAGGTGTCCTGTCAGAGTAGACAATGGATTTCCTGTGGGTGGAGAACTTTGGCTGCAGAAGCCAAAAAGCAGGAAGGGGTGGTCTTCAAAGGGAGAATGACACCTTAGGACAGCACAGGCTGACCCCCAAATCCTGCAACCCCAGGTCACACAAAAGCCTCAGTAATTAAATTAAGGAGAGGGGTGGTAGGGCAGTGTTAGTACAACTTAGCCATACCAGTAGGTTGGCTTGGTCTGAATCAGCTCCTCTGGAGAGATATCCTTGAAGTTGGATTTTGAGAGGATGATGCTTTCTGGGCCAAAAATATGCCACGCCTGGGTGGCACCCTGCATCCCATTGGTCAGGTGTGCCCCCCCACCTTGATGCCCAGAAACTGTGAATAAATATGGAGGAGCTGCAGAGCTCCTAAGATCTGCTGCCAGAAGAGACAAGAAGAGGAAGGACTGACCTGCTGACTCCCTGACCTGCACCAGGAGCCCTGTCATGAACGGCACCTGCTACACACTGTGGAACTCAGCATCAGAGGACCTTTGCCTGGCTCTGAAAGTCTAAGGAGTGGACTTCCTGCAAGCTACAGGTTAACAGAGCCCACCTGCATCATCTCCACCAAGAGTACCCATTCTGGAGTGTGTCCAGTTGACTTTTAAGGATTTGGCCAGGTTCATTGTGGGAATTGTAGTCCAGACATCCCAAGGACCATCTAGGATAGTACAGACCCTTGGATTTGTGTTTTGGACATTTCGAACACTACAAGAGAAACTTCAGGAAGAAGTTCCCGAAGCTTGGAGAAGTTTGGAGCAGCTTTTGGAAAAAGCTCCATAAGGTGACCGACCCGACGTCAAGAGTCAAGCTGGCAACTGTCAACCACGATGCGTCCTTGATTTCAGGTTCGTCTCTCTGAAAGCTCCAGAGCTCCAGACTTCCAGGATTTGACTGGGGCCTCTTAGAAAGTCAAGCCGGTGAACCCACACCTAGTCTCGCCTGATGAAGTGCCTTGCTCAACGTTGCGGGAAAAAGCTCCAGAAAAACAACTGTGAAGATAAAATTTTGACTGAGGCCTCCCACTTAGTGTATAAGACCAGGGCTCCATCACGTTTGGCCTCAAACATTGACTTTGTCAAGTGCAACCAGATGTCCCAAAGTGGTGCCTTGTTTTTAAGCACTAGAAAGTGTTTACTCTTTCAAAAATCATATCTCTGTTTCCCTACATTGGTTTTTGTTATTTTGGTGTCTAAAAATATAATCTATTGTTATAAATTGGAGTTGTATTTTTATTGTCTGTTGTGTCTTCTGTATTTAATGTACTGGTGTTTTTAAATGCTTTACACACCTCTCTCCTAAGTTAAGCCTGCCTGCTTGTTGGTAGCTACTAAGAGTTGAGCAAGGGATTAATTTATTGAGTCCCTAACTGAATCTTTATTGTGTTTGTGGCCTTATTACTAGTGGTAAGTCACTACTAATAATCAACTTTCTAACATTGACCTTTTAAAAGTGGGCTGTTTAGTGAGTGTTTTGGTCTTGTTCACTACCACAGGTGGTTTATATAGACTCTTCATAAAAACATACTCATTTAAATATGAACTTTTACAGGTTTGACACAATGGTGATTCTTGACCCACCTGTACCATACTAATTGTGTTTTACCTATCTCCCATATTTCAACTTGTGGAGGGGATAGGACATTCCTCATACGAAACCATCTGGCTTGCTGACCTACTAGGTGACACTTCTATTTCATTTAATATTGTGTTAATGCAGATGGTGCACTCTCTGATGCAGCACACACTAATTAGATGTACAACACATTACAATGACTGAGCATGCGCTACCTGTGATACACCAGGCCACATTTATCAAAATCTAAAAATGCTGTGCTGCATTGCGTGAGAAGGAGAGAGCAGGAGAGCACCATATCTGCAGAAATATAGCTCTCCTCCCCTCTACCTAGCGCTGACGCAGAATTTTGCTGTTGAGCGGCAAAAAAGTGATGTTTCGGCAGCACACAGGGCTTTTAAAGGAGCCCTTAGATTTTGTGCTGGAAAGATTCACTTCCAGTACAAAATGCAATGCATAGACAACTTTTACAACTTTTCCTACTTTGTACATGTGCTGTACAGTGCAGCACACATGCAAAGTCAGAAAAGAAAGGAGAAATAAAAACATTTCTCTGTTTAATGCCTGTTTTCAAACGGTGCCCATGTGACGCCCTGATGACAACAGGTAACACAAAGCAGCGATTCACGCTACTTTGTGTTACTTTTAGGAAATTTCCAATGTTAACCAAGTTTTGCGCTGGAAAGTAAATACAAATATATATATATTTTGTGCCGCAAACATAGTGCAAAAGGTTGGTAAATTTGGCCCACCATTTATAACTAAACTGCTTTTGAACCGCTCAAGCTATAAGTGACTTATGTGGTCTGTGTTCCTTTTTTATTAGAATTGTGACTCTGTTCAAATACCGCCATGATGATGACACAGTCGATTCTCTGACACATGAGCTGGGAAAGTCAGCATCCATACAAAACTGACTCGATTCTCCTCGACTGCACTTTAAGCTATCCATGTTCCTACTGATCAGAACAGTTGGTCTTCTATGTATAAGTGTTATATTTGGTGAGTTTTAAATTGTTTATATGATGATATTCTTAGCACTTTGTCACTTAACGTTGCACCACTTTCACAATGACTTGATTGTGCACTTTAACCATGCTTTTGATAGTGTGGCATATCTTTTGGTGCAAACAAATCCAATGGATATCCTGTGTTTCAACATATAACGAATACATAAAAATTAGGAACACAAACAGGACTCATATGTTCTTTGCTGTCTGCTTCTGAGAGGCTTGTCTGACAGCTTACAATCATTATAACTTTCCAAACGAAAAACTGTTTTCTCTAAACTTATACCAAGTGCCATTTGGGTTTTTGTATTACCTATTGTTGACTACCATAGCCCATTTGGGCCAGGAGCTCCACCTTGCCTTAACCCTACAATCAATGCTTTATTTCAGTTATAGGGCAGGTACTTACCAAATCATTAAAACTTTGAAGTATGCATTATGTTAAGGCACTAGCTTTGTTGTAGAGATAACTCATACACACCATCTATGTATATTGTTATCAGGGTTGGAACTGATACCATGTTTAGCTTATTAATGTACCACCAAAATTGCTAGCAATCTTTTTAATGCATATCGTATAAAGATCAACCCATATATTTTCTGTCTCGTCTAGTTCTGCTTAGCATTTAAACCCCCCCCCCCCTTCTTGTATTTCTCAGCAGGTTACATTTTTCAAACTGGTTGAGCATTTATGGAATTTTACAAATTTTGCCCTTCTGCATGGTCTCCCAGATTTTTCAACTTTTTGTGGATCCTATTTGTGGGTGTGTTTGGACCCTGTGCACTGTGACACTGCTATTAAGTTCCACCGTTCCTCTGACCTTATAACATTATTGGTAAAATCTGTTTCATCCAACTGGTGCATGAACTTTCAAGTATGGCTCCAGTCAATGGGGCTGAAATTGCACCCATGGCTTAGGAGCAATGTCAGTTATGAGCTGCAATGTGTATTACACCTCCCACACAGTGGCAGCTAGTGTATTTTAAAAAAGGTGTGGCAGAAAGCGTTGAGTTGAATATAAATTGTGAGCGAGCTTGAATTGAATCACCCCTCTCTCTGCACTCTCACAGACACAGCACTCACTCTAAACTCACACAGACACACCAGTCAACCAGAACTCACAAGCACACTACTCAACGTGTACTCACACAGACACACTACTCAACCTGAACTCACACAGATACATCACTCTCCCTTCACTTATCCAGTGCATTCACACCACTCACCCTTCCTTCACTCAAGAAGTTTTTCTGCTCATCCAGTGTACTCATACAGTCACACAACTGCCTCTGCGCTCACACAGACAGACCATTCACTGTTGGATGTGGCCGATACACACCCAATGACAGAGATCAGTCTTCCTGCTTTTGTGGCAGTCTCTCAAGTCAGCCAATCTGCCTAGCTAGCCCCCAAGAGCGTTTAGTAAAAAAAAGCATATCAGGTGTCCACGATTCTGAAGAAGTCTGGTAGTTGTAGCTCTTACATGATCTATAACACACAGGCAGGTCTCCCGAATTTCAGGACAGTCTCCCAAGTGGACCTGTCTTATACTCCGATCCTGAGAAAGCCTATAAAAATAAAACCCGGTCTCCCTGACTTTAAAATGGGTGCATCATCTACACAACCCACAAACATACCTGGTCTCCTGGATCACAAGCCAGTCTCCAAAGATAGCCTGTATTCCCAGTCCATCCCTGAATGAACCCATAGCATGCAACCAGCAAGCTGTTGTATGTTTATCTCCACAGGCGAACTGCAGTACCTAAACTTTGAAAAAAACCACTAAGGCCTGATTTTGATGTCGGTCTGAAAGCTCCGACCACACCGACATCTTCGGTTTCAATTCTGACCGCCGTATTACAAATACGGAGGTTGGAATGGAAAGCGGCTGGTCATTCTGTCTGGCTTACAACGTGCTCAAGGAGCACGTTGGCCAGTCAGAACTGGTACATAATCCCTTAAGGATGATTTTTCTGCCATCGGGATTATGATGTCGGTTTCCCACAGGCTTTTCATGTCAGGCTTTCCAACATGAAAAGCCTGTCGGAAAGCGACTTTGGGGGCCCCTAGCAGGCCCCCCTTGCAACAGCTGCCTTTGGTTGGGGGCCTGGGGTGCACATATGGTGTCCCCCTGTCATTCTCTACACCGAGTGGCAGGCACCGCAGCACAAGCTCCCATAGAGAAATGGGAGTTTGCGACCGCACCTTCTGCGATCGCATCCTAATCCTGCCCAAAATCATATTAAGGCCCTAGGTTTCCTGCAATAAAACTTTTGTTAGAGTACTGCACTTCAATGTGAAACAGCATGAAGAAAGGCTCGGTTCTCTGACAAGCACCATTAAAGTAATCCTTTCTCCTCCATCAAGGTGTGCCAACCCAGAATAGACAAAAGTAGTGGTCATGCCATTTTCACAGAGGACAATTTAACCAAACGTTTACAATGTTCTGCCTACAGCAAAGTTTTTAGGATTTCCTTCAATGGAAAAGAGCAGGAAATCATGAGTACCACTTCCAGCCTCCTCAAAAACTACAGCATGTGTGTGGAGCATTTTCTGACAGGGTAGTGTAAACAAACCTCCTCCCCCTTGGCTCAACTTTCTATTTTGAATCCACTCTATGTATTTCTGTGCTGAATTCAAGATCACGGTCATTAATTCTCACACGACCTCACTGGAGAAAACATCAGGCTATCTAAACTAACATGAAGGTAATGAAACACTGCAACCATCAGCCTGCAATACAATGCAGGTCTAAATATGCAGTGTTCACCAACCACCACGTCCCATACTGCTCCTAGCTATCGGAAAAACTTAAACGCTAATAGCAGCAAGTTTGAGAGACTGAGCACCAGGAACGAAACTACTATGGCTAACCTCTGCGAGTCTGAGCGGTAAAGCTCCACAGAAAATGCAAAATAACTGCCTTCTGACCCGGTGTAAATGGCGAGGTTCCCAATATCCATGTTCAATGCAGTGGTCCCCTGAGAGAGTTATAGGGCAAGCCCACTATTCGGAACTCCTCATACTGAGTATACCAGACCAAGGTCCACAAGCTGCTATCCAATCAGAAGCCAGAATAGGGTTGTCGGTACCTAGGTACACCGTTATTCACTATTACAACTTTTGGTAGGGTAGGGGGGCGTCTGATTGACAAGTCCTGAAGCTCCACTATCTGACATGCTGCACTGTGTGAGGCTAGTGCCGCATGTTAGATATGTATTATGTCTGTGTGAGGAAGTGCTGTAACAGCCCCCGCCTGACAAATGCGCAATACAGGAAGTCAAGCCCTCGTCTGATTGCAAGGTAATATTACAACTTTTAAACGCAAGCAAACAATCTCTGAGATAATTTGTTTTCATCAAAAAACTGTAACCTGCCAACCAATTAGTGCCAGATTGAGGTGGTGGGTTGACGCCCTGATGGCCACGTATGGGCGAACTGCCCAGGTACCCAGATATATGACAAAAATAAATGTCTGCCAGGGGCACTGTAGTAACACATGGCAAGGAAAAGTGCATTTGACATCTAGGAAGACCTATTGTGATAAGCTACCCCTAAAGTCTACCTTGTAAAGCAAAAAAGGCGGGGTGACTAATATATAAAAACAATTGGCGCACTACATATTTCAAAAGTGTGCCCTCACAGTGACTGATTGCATAAAAGGTATTTGACTGTCTATGTCCAGCTACATTTCTCACTGAATTTACATTAAACCATGGGTCTGTGCCCACTGTGCCACTAGAACCAAGCTACACCTGACTACACAGGACTTAGCCTGGCAGTTTGAGCTGGACTGTTTCTACTGGGGCAGGGTCAAGACTGATGTACATATGGCTGGGTCTAAACTGAGGTGGCATGGTGAACAAACGAATGATGGGTTGGAATGCTACCCGAAGTGATTTCAAGTGGTTAGACTTATTGCAAGCAATCTTCCCAGCACCTTTCATGTGTCTGATTTACCGCCCTTAGTGGTAAGGGTATGCCCTGGACGGTGTTCCAGTGCTCACTGTGCCACTAGCACCAATGTACACCCAACTGGCTAGCCTCATTCAGGGCAAAACCGGTTTTGGGTTGCTTGTGTACTGCTTCAAAGAGGGCCTGGCTTGGCAGTTTGGGCTGCACTGTTGCTGTGGAGCAGGGTCAAGACTGATCTGCATGTGGCTGGGTCTAAACTGAGGTGGCCTAGTCCGCAAAAGAACGATGGGTTTAAAAATGCTACCCTGAGCGAATGCCAGTGGTTAGACTTGTTGCGAGTATTCCTCCCTTCACCATTTGTGTCTGTTTTTGCTAACTGAAGGTAGAACATTTTTATATTTCCTTAACAGAATTGTCATTTTTAATGGGGTGGGAAGGTTGGATAATATAGTACCCGCTAATGCATAATATTAACATACTTTGTATTTCAGATCATGTTGTTTGAATTTATTTTAAACTGTAACCATGAGGGTTAATTGATCTGCAGCAAACTTATGTCCTTTAAAACACTGATCCTTTGAAAGGATTCTTCTGGGAACACATTCACACAGATATCTCGAAAACACTAACTTGCAAATATAGTTGCTCTAAACAGTACTTTTGAGCCTTTCAAGAAGAAATCAGGAACATTAAACTACCAATTCTCACACACTGATCATGAGGGCATACGTTGGAAAACAAGCGTGCACAGAGAGATACTAAATTCCATATTTTAGATAGTATGTGTATACCAAAAGATTAATAGACTGAAAGCCTACCAATTACTTTCTTTAATTAAGGGGTTAGGAGTGCCCTTGAAGACTGCTACAATATTTTACTTCTGGAGTTCTAGAACAATGTTTAAGCACGTGTTACAATTTGAGCTAAGGATAGGCAAGTTACAATTATGAAAGAATAAAGCAACAATTTAACAAGCCTGTGTTGACAGCCAGCTACTCGCCACATTTTGACAGTTTCAGGACGGAAATCTTTAGGCATGTTTTGTAGAGGTGCTGCTTTCATTAGGCTCTATTGGGCTGGACCCCTTCAGCCGCAGATCTGGAGCCCCGAAGGATGCAGTAATCGAGCAGTTTGTGAATTAAAAAAAAAAAAATGAGGAGTAAAAACTAAAATGAAGTTGTTGATGTATATGATTAATGTGCTGGAACAAAATGTTGTTGGGTGTGTGTAGTCCACATTTGGTATGCCATGTGCTTTCACCTTAGCTAAATACTAGGTAAAGAGGATTTAGTCAAAAGCCATAGATGAGTCAAAGCATGTTTTGGAAGCTTTTTCTTTTTGCGTGATTTTGATACTTAAATCTAGACACAATAACCTGAATTCGGTTGTGCTGAAAGGTCAGGCTCTGGTCCAGGGCTGGTGTTGAAGAGGCATCTATCGGATGACATTATTGAGTCTATTAGACATGTCCTGGCCTGCTACCTCGAATCACTTACTTCCTGGTCTCTTCTGCTTCTTTTCCTCATGCCCTACCATGCTCTCTGTCCCTCAAATGAGCACGGGTGGTGGTAAAACGCAGACACATGGAGTGATCGGGAAGTTCAGCGTACGCGCGGGCACGGGGCTTCTATGTTTGCTGTAAAGATTTCACATTACGCAATGTTGAACATCAAATATTGAATCAGATAGCACCTGGCCACACTAGCATCACGTAACTAGAACTGTGTGCTGCAGAGAGTCTGCCGTAATTAGAGGCGTGAGGGGATAATAGAGGAATTAGAATCAGATGGTGGCATGTAGAAACCTGTTTAAGCCTGTTAAGCATTTCTATTTTTGTTGGAAGCTTTTATAAACAAGCATTGGCAAGCCCAAAAGGTCTTGCCTTTTGGACCTATTTGCTTTGGCAATGGTTTTTAGGCATGCTGTAGAGCATCCTTGATGCTGTGCCACATGGCCGAAGAAATAAACGCAAAAAAGGGGCTATGACATGATGGCCGCGTAATTTTGTAGGCATGAGCACCACTCATGCATGTAACTACAATATAGCACAAACAATTGTTTTAATTATGAGGTGCCAAAGGGGAATGTGAGCAGCACGCAGGGCTGGGGTGGTGAGGAAGCAAATTGGCAGAGCAGCGGTGGGTGAAGCAATGCGTGGAGGAATACATGTGTGAGATAGGGCAACACAGAGGGCAGTGGTGGATAGAGGAACACACCAGCGAGACAGCTGGAAAACAAATGCACTCTTATGGAGTGCTTACGACAAAAGAAAAAAGTAGGTTTATAAATGTGAGCAGTGCAAGGACTCAAAAAAATTGGAAATGTTTAAAGGATGGTACAGAAACAAGATGGAGAAGGCAGGCTACTAAAAAAGAAGCAAGTAAATGACAGACACGAAATCCAACAAACTTTGAGCAATTGGCAGGCTCCAAGCCCCTGTATATTCTTGGTAAGCCCGCTCACAACAAATTAAAATCAACTTCTGCCTCTCTAAGCCTACACGAGTTACGCTTGATGTCCCCCAAGGCTCGATCCTCTCCCCATCCCTCTTCAAACTCTTGATGGAACCACTTACAAGCATTCTGAAGCAAGCTAGAATTAAACATCACTTATATGCAAATGACACGCAACTCTACTACAAAATCAAATCACCCAGTGACATCCAGCACCTCAATGACACACTAACCAAAATACAAACCTGGTTTCTCTCAAACCACCTAAAGCTGAACCCGGACAAAACTGTATTAAACATGTTCTCTCCAAAAAGTAACCGATTAACAATCCAAGCTTGACTGAAGAACCTGGATGCTCTAAACTGCTCCCTCGTCCTCTCCAACTCAGTAAAGTCACTAGGCATTATCCTGGACAAGAACTTGTCAATGAAGGACCACATCAAAAACTCTGCCAAAGGTGCACTGTATTCTCTAAAAAACCTCAAGAAAATTAAAGGTTTCATCCCCCAAGATGACTTCAAGACAATAATTCAATCCCTAGTCCTCTCTAGGCTGGGCTATGGGAGCACCATCCTAGCAGGGGCACCATAAGCTCACCTAGCCCCACTAAGGTCAATCCTAAACATGGCAGCCCGGCTCATAACAGGTGTTAAACGGTTTGAACACATCACACCAACCCTTAAATCCATCAACTTGCTTCCTATTGAAGGTAGATGTATTTTCAAGTTTGCATGGATCACACACAAAAACCCTTCACACACAGTCTCCCAACTACCTAAATAGCAAACTTGTGAAAGCAGGAAGAGCCAGAACTCTAAAAAGCTCTAACTCACTTCTTCTCATCCCTCCGAAATTGAAAAAGAATACCACCCAGTAGCGATCTTTTTCGGGTAATGTACCCAGGATGTGGAACACACTCTCTAGTGAACTCAGATACAACCCCTCCTTCTCCTGCTATAAAAGGATCTTGAAACTCCATCTCCTCAACAAATAGTTTACCGCCAACTGATCCAGGCTCAGATAGTTTAGTTGATTCTCCTTACAATCTAGACCATCAAGGAGTGGTGGTCATTTGACTGTATCACCCACATAAGCTATCATTCACCCCTCTAATGTATTCTGTCTCAAAATGTTATGCCTATCTCTTTATGCATCCTTATACCATGTTCCACCATTTGTTTTTCTTTGAGTGTGTAAAGCACTCTGATACCCATGGGTCTAGCTAGCGCTATATAAAACTTATAAATAAATAATAAATATGTCAAGCAACAGACAACGCATGCTCTGTCTACCAGACTCAGTCTAAAAAGGCTGAATTTCTACATGAAAGGGAAGTTGATATTTAATATCCAGGGTCTCAGTGAGAAGCCTGAAGGAAAGCAAAGTGACCCTAACTCATTATAATGTAAAATTTCGATTCTATTTGTATGTCAAGACAAGCCTTCATGCACTAAACACCAACACTCATAAAACTCATGAAACAAACATCTTCAGGGCGTTCACAGCAGCGGTGAGCAGAATCCCTCTCTCCATAGCCTGAACACTGAGGGCCTGATTTACAAAGAGACTTAGGACACGTAAAGGTACGAGTGCAGAATTCTCAGCACTCAGGCAGAACTTCTGTATGGCACACTGCAGAGAGCGTGACGTTTGTAGAGCCCACCCGTGTGCGGAGATTCTACCCTGACTGGCGAGACTCCACACTGAGTGCGGAGACTCCGCATTCGTAACTTTACGTGTCGTAAGTCCCTTTGTTGATCGGGCCCTGAGAGATCACACTGGGCCTGCAGGAGCATTATCTCTGCACATTAATATGAGAATCTTCTTCTGACGTCACAGGCTTCTGTTGCTTGGCAGATCGTAATTGTCCTGAATGAGTAAGAATAAAGTCTGTGAAGCAAAATAAAGATGATGCAAGAAGTTCAGACAATCTTATTGCACTTTTTCATTTTGGGTGCACCATTATGTTTATATTTCCAGGTTTGTCTGCAATGCAGATGTATCAATTAGCGGCTGATACTATTTAGTCTTTGCACCAAATTTACCACTTGGGAACAGTGTGGGATGTTCGAATTTGTTGACCTTTCCCCTATTCTTAGGTGTTTCTGACTCATAAAACACAAGGTAAGGAACACAAATGTTGCTTCAAGAAGTTATGTGCTACAGTCATCCACTTGTGTTATCCTTTGTATTTGGAGCTCATCAAGATAGTACCAGTGATGGAGTGTCATTACAAGGGTGCAGTTTTACATGAAGGGGGTCTGAGAGGTTTGGGATCAGGTTATGGTTCTATTAGCGCTCTGACATCCCGAATTGGTGATTGTTATACAAAAGCATACATAAACTAGTTATTATCACAAACGTAATCATGAAAGGATCATGTAACATTTATTTTAAAAGTTATTTGCTTATTGGAAGACGTGTATTTTTCACATTTTAAGGGCTAAATAACGTTACAAATTAAACAAAATTGCATTTTAATAGGAAGGGGAGGTAGATTGGTGGGTGCATTTAAAAGGACCGTTTTTAACCCCTTGCGTGCGCACGACGTGTCCCGGCCGTCGTGCATTACGGTGGGCGTGTGCGCACGACGGCTGGAAGCCGTCGTGTTCGCGAACGCCGTTTATTTCTCCCGCTCAGCGGGAGAAATAAACCCACACGCAAGGGGTTAATGTGTAAAACAAATATTTTGCATTTAGGCCCTGGTTTTCTAAAGCTTTGCATGAGTTACGTGTTACTTTTTTAGCACAAACCCTACACAATATGTTATGCTATCCAGCGTATCCAACCAATCCAAGGTATTCCTTGGGAAGTGACTGCAGGGTAATTGGCACCCTTAGACATCAAAATTTACCTCTTTTTAACCATCTTCTAGGACCACCCAAAAATAAAGGAAATACCTTGGGAAGGTGCCTGAGGTATTCACTCTCACATTGGACCCCCATACAACCACTAACCCAAATAAGTCCTCCCTGCGAAGACAGGGCGCCCACTCAACACTAGACTTTCTTTAGTGAGTGAGGCAGGCCAATGGTGAGTCGTAAAACCCAGGGTAGTGTGTGAGGCCCTGCCTTAACGTTTGTGTGGATCATCCGTCCTTCCATATAGGGAGACAGACAGAACATCTTGGTCCCCCACATCTGGATACTGATTCCTCTGGTGGAAACCCCTTGTGATTGTGATAGACTTGTCTCGTATGAGTTTTGTTGTTGTTTGGGATTGTGGTTTAGAAGAACGCAGACGAGTGTACAGCCCATAATTCTTCTTTATGTTTCAGCACTCAAGTACAACACCTGACAGCTTGCGCTTGCAGAAGCCACACTGAATTAAATAGGTTCACAAAATGTCCTCAAAACTGGCTTGCCTTTCTCTCTAGACTGCCTCTCACCTCAGTTGTTGTTTAGGACTAAGTGGAGAAACAAAAAATCATAATGCTGCTGATTTGCTCTTTAGGCTGTCTGGTATCTCAGACATTGGTGGTCACATTGCATGCAAGAGAGTTGTATCAGTGGCTTAACAAAACATGAGGGGGCCCCTCTGCAAAGTACATGCAGGGGGCCCTCCAAACTCTGGACCCAGTCCTGAGCTCTCAGCTCAGGGACCTGCCAGTGCCAGAGGCTGCCTCCGGAGCTCAGGGCCCCGCCCCCCTCACCGCTGGGGGTTTTATTATGCCACTGTCAACCAGTCGCACGAGGCAGGACTCGTTATGTTGTATGCCGTGATAGTCCAGTGATGGAGTTTGCCCACAACCTCTCATGCATAGTGCTTAATTTGTACCGGTGCTTGCTGGTGGTCAGCACCAGAACTAATTTTTGAGGTCTGGAACTAATTTATCATCACCAGGTTGATCTAGAGCAAGACAGAGAAAGGCAGAAAACGGTAAAAGAAGGAGGAAGGGATAAATAGAGAACAGTGACAAAGGGAGAAAACAACAATGAAAACATAGCCAACAAGAGTGAGGTGAAAAGACGGGAAGTGTAAGAAAGAGGCATGTGGTGGAATCAGGAGTTTACTGTATTGGTATTCAGCAACACCGCCATTCAGCAGCAACCTCCTAAGAAAAACAACCTGGGGAGCATTCGTGTTTTACTAATTAAGCACAACTCGTGTCTAATTCCACTCACAAACTTCATGGTGTGTCTCTGAGGTTCACAACAGCATGGAGGATGTTTACACCACATCTATGCAAGCACAAATTTCCAACATGTAGCGTAAGAGGAATACAGGATAGTCCATGATCAAAAGGCTGAAAGTGGAATAATACTTTATTTCAGAAATCAGGTAGTCAAGCTAAGAAACACATAGTGGCACATTATGTTATATAGATTGACAGGACTAACACACTCGAGGCACAGTCACACTACAGTGTCAGTTCCAGTTCATTACCCGTGTACAACGAAATTGGCAGGATTATTTGTAGTAATTTACAGAGTCGTACAGTGACTGCAATAATACCTATTTTTCATCTCTGTGGCGTTCATTACGAATGCCCATATGCAGTGATTTTGGGATAGACTGAAGTTCACAATTTAACAGATGTGATCATTATTGCCTTTTCTGAATTTAGCCTTTTAAAATGCAGAATAACGAGTCTTTTTGTGCTTTCTGCATCAAAAGCTGAGTGTCCTGGTATTTCCTTGCCCTTTTCCTGCTTTTTTCATGAGGTGAGTATTGAAGGTTTCACCAGGAGGAAACTGTGAGGGCCGCAGACTTTATAGGTGTCGAAAACTCTGCACATCTTTTGATTGCTACAGCGAAACATGCAGGTCTTTGCGCAGGAGTCACAAAATTAAGTGGAACTCTCAATAGATCCATCCAATGCGGGATCCTGCGCCAGTTGCATCTTTGGGTCGAGGACTTAGCTGCCCCCTCAAGTTTGCACCAAGATTAAGGTGACACTGATTACTAGGGGTGGGCGGAATTTGCGAAATCCACTTTCGCAAATGATCGCGAAAATGGTAAAAATTATCGCAAACACGCGGAAATATCGCGAAGATGCGGAAGTTTTTTTCCCGCATGTTCGTGAGATTTTCTGCATGGTTGCGGCTCGCGTGACATCGCAAATGGCTAAAAACAATACAACATCTCATGGAGAATGCGACCGGATCAAGAAAACTTGTCGGCGAACGCAGGGATTCAGGTAAGGCGATCGCGCGCGCGCGAGAATGTATTATTTTACAGCGCGAGCAAGAAACAAATTATCGCCAAGCTGCGGAATGCGGAAATTTTGACATTTTCGCGCTCTCCGCGGAACGCGAAAATGTAAATTATCGCAATTCCCGCGAACGGAACGAAATTTTCGCCCAGGCCTGCTGATTACCTGCCATTGCTGGTAATACATCTACCAGTGGATCTCTAGCCGAGTGGCAGTCCACTCCAACCACTGGTTTTGACTACTATCACAATTTTATGGTTTATTATGTTTTCAATATGAGCCATACTACATATCTCTCACTTTGGTCCTGTAGAAAGCTGCCACACCTCCATGAAGGGTATAAGGCTGAAACATGTCGACCTTGACTGGCCTATGGCAGGCTGAATACCCTCCTGTAGTCATTTGTTTTTAATACTGACCATAGGACACCCCAATAAAAATATTGGTGTACCTTGGAGTTAATTTTATCTCATGCACACCTTCCTTACTTCTCACTCCTCACCACACCCTGCTCAGCTACAGGTTTTAGGATACCTCTTTTGAAACACTGAAAACATCCCTGAGCGCCTCCCTCTCAGAGAGGGGGTTGTAGCCCACATTGTGACTAAGTTCACAATGCAAGGAGGTTACCCCCTAATGAAGCATGTCACCCTCGAGTGGGTGAGGGAAACCATCCTATAAAAGGGACACACCAGCACTCCTCCATATTACTTAGATACAGGGGCCTTATTGGTGGTTTTTGACTGCCAATAGAGGCCCATATATTTAAGACAAACATATTTCCAACTCATATGGAAGCCTAGAAAATTAAATCAGGACCAAGACGGACGACAGTTCGCACTTCAGAATTACTCAAATTCTTCTGAGCAGTCTTTTGTTCATGGTTATTCATCTTTCTTTAAAACAATCCTTTATTTCGATAGAAGTTATGTGATAGAAACCTTACATTGTAAAAATATCTTTACAGTGATTTTAGATACCTACATTTATTGCGAAATATATTTAAATTACTTCTCGCTGGATGACATATATGATTTGTACTCGTATATTTCTCAATTTAAATGAAAGTTCCTTAGATTGCATATGATATTTTATTAGTTAACGTTTAAAACTGATAGACTCTAAAAGAAGAAATCTGCACACCATGTCAAGGCTCAAGATACATTTATCTTTGGGCCTGGCTATTCAAAACAGGCGATATGACCTCAAAGAGTTAGAGAGCCAGAGGGATCCAGAAGATGGGTAAAGGTGAGGGAACAGGCGGGGAGAAAGAACCCAAGGGTGAAGTGTCAGTGCTCTCAGGGTCAGTGTAAGCGATGCAGGTTGGACTGGGAAGGCTGCACTTTGCAGTGGGTTTGCTGTGGAGGGTAAGGTCTGTCGGGGCAGAAATAGTGCTGTGGGGTGCAGTGCAGATGGTGTGGGGTGTGATATCGGATGTAATGTGTGAACTGTAGGGAGCAGTACAAGTGGAGGTTTTGTCTTCCCTGCTCCGTCCTCATCTGTGTTTGAGTGAGTATGGTACCCCTGCAAAGATGCCACAGCAAATTAACTCTCGCTGCTGACATCTGCTGTGATCTGTAAATCATGAATCCTAATCTTGCCAATACCGACTTAGCCTGCGGTACATCTTGGGTTAGTACATTTAGTACCATTCGATTGGGTAACAGTCACACATGTGATTTATATTTGAAAACGGTAGATGTGGAATTGAATCACTTTATTAATCATGTTATCACTACTACAGAGCCCCAGATTTTGCACAGTGTTAGGGCTCCCTAGGCTGTGCCCTCAACACCTGTTGTCAGTGTATGCACACACATGCGCACCCACCTCACTCCCAGCTGAGCCAGTGGTCACTTCCTCCTCTGACCTACTTCGCCTTACAGAAGTGCTGATGGTCACTTCCTCCGCTGACTTACCCTGTCTTGGGGAAATACCGATGGTAACTTCCTTCTCTGACTTACCCTGTCTTTGGGAAGTGCCGATGGTCACTTCCTCCTCTGACTTACCCTGTCTTAGGGAAGTGCCAGGGCTCACTTCCTCATCTAACTTACCCTGTCTTAGGGAAGTGCTGGTGGTCACTTCCTCCTCTTAATGACCTTGTCTTAGGGAAGTGCCGGTGGTCACTTCCACCACTGGCTTACCATGCCTTAGAGAAGTGTTGGTGCTCATTTTATCCTCTGACTTACCTTGCCCTGGGGAAGTGCCTGTGCTCGCTTCATCCTTTGACTTACCTTGTCTCGGGGAAGTGTCAGTGGTAACTGCCTCCTCTGATTTAACTTGCCTTAGGGAAGTGCCTGTGCTCACTTCATCCTCTGTCTTACCTTGCCTTAGGGAAGTGCCTGTGCTCACTTCATCCTCTGGTTTACTGTGCTTTAGGGAAGTGCCAGTGCTCACTTCCTCCTTTGGCTTACCTTTGCTTAGGGAAGTGCAGGTGTTCACTTCCTCTTCTGGCTTACCTTGCCTTAGGGAAGTGCCTGTGCTCACTTCATCATCTGGTTTACTGTGCCTTACGGAACTGCCTGTGCTCACTTCCTCCTCTTGCTTACCTTTGCTTAGGGAAATGCAGGTGTTCACTTCCTCCTCTGGCTTATCTTTGCTTAGGGAAGTGCAGGTTTTCACTTCCTCCTCTGGCTTACCTTGCCTTAGGGAAGTGCCTGTGCTCACTTCATCCTCTGGTTTACCGTGCCTTACGGAAGTGCCTGTGCTCACTTCCTCCTCTTGCTTACCCTTGCTTAGGGAAATGCAGGTGTTCACTTCCTCCTCTGGCTTATCTTTGCTTAGGGAAGTGCAAGTTTTCACTTCCTCCTCTGGCTTACCTTGCCTTAGGGAAGTGCCTGTGCTCACTTCATCCTCTGGTTTACCGTGCCTTAGGGAAGTGTCAGTTCTCACTTCCTCCTCTAGCTTTCCTTGCCTTAGGGAACTGCTGGTGCTCACTTCCTCATCTAGCTTTCCTTACCTTAGGGAAGTGCCGGTGCTCACTTCCTCATCTGGCTTTTCTTGCCTTAGGGAAGTGCCGGTACTCACTTCCTCCTCTGGTTTACCGATGTTAGAAAAGTGCAGGAGGTCACTTCCTCATCTGATTTATCTTGCCTTAGGGAAGTGCCGGTACTCACTTCCTCCTCTGGCTTTCCCTGTCTTAGGTAAGTGCCGCTGCTCACTTCCTCCTCTGGCTTTCCTTGCCTTAGGGAAATGCTGGTAGTCACTTTCTCCTATGGCTTACCCTGTCTTAGAAAAGTGCTGGTGGTCCCTTCATCCTCCGCCAACAATCAACTCATCCCGAATGGCAGACCTAGCTGCATTTGTTTGGATGTGGGAATGTGTAGACCAGCATGGTATGTAAACGGCACACATCTGCAGTGCAACTCGGGTGGCATTATTAAAGTTATAGGCTAGAGTTCCCTCTGAACAAAAAATAATTTGTAAAAGAAATCCCTTAACTGATTGCGCAAGTGGATGAACATTGTTAGTGAGTTCACTCACAAACTAAGCGCTGCGTCCCATAACACTAACCGTTCCCCGGTGGTGATCACACACAACATAAAAACACTTCCCACACAGGAACAAACATACTTCCAACCACACACCTCACACAGTGTAGCAAGCTACCCATGGAGGGAAGTGCTTCAGAGCCCCACATAGGGGTAGTAAGCGCTATATACATGTTCTAGTACAATACATATGTACTCTCATTTGCACGAGTACAGCTGTGTGCCATCAGTGCCTCTACGCTTCCCTGTGCACACCTGCTTTGTAAAGTGGCGGCAATGTGCAGCTTTTCGGGCCCTACAGTTGTTGGAGTGTTAGAAGGTCACAAGTCAGGTTCAAACGACTGTTATTTCAAAGTTGCAGCTCCGTGAGTGGAGTGTACATCTTAGCTTCATTTGCAATAAAGTATTGATTACCGGACGTCTACAAGGGGTGTCATGTTCACTGTGCTTCTTCAGTTGCAATAAAAATTGATTCTTCGTAATAATAATGGTCGTCATTTATAATCTGCAGGAGTAGAAATACAGATTTAATGACAAGCACACAAGGTGTCTGGCGTTCAATGAGGGGGCGTTAGGAAATGATAACTAATAACCACACGTTACAAGAAACATTTATTTACATTTTTTGCCTTTTATTTCATCAACAGTCTAACAATTTTTTTGTTGATAAACATATGGTTACTGCCCCCCTTTCCTACAGCCGGAGGAGGAACCTTCTCCTACCGCGCAGCAAAGACCTGGAACACCCTGCCTCTCCACCTCAGGCAATCACCATCACTTCCTCAATTCAGAAAGGACCTCAAGACCTGGCTCCTCAGCTGAACCACAGTGCCTTGATGGACCTGCAGCCCCCACCCTCCACACCAGCGCCTTGAGACCCTTGCGGGTGTGTAGTCACGCATTACAAGCCTGTGATTTATTGATTGATGGAAACCACTTATTATGTTAAAGCAGGCTGTCTAATGGAACATTCTTATTTTGACTTCTTCTCTTGCCTTCTCTCTATGGATAAATGATGTTCTTCAGCTCATCCCTACCGCAAATACGTCCTATGATTGCAGCTCTCAAGTGATACACACAAGGAAGGTTTTTTTAATAGATAAGGTCCAGGTATATATCTGGATCAGCTATAGGTTACAAGTAAGACCCATCCACGATGGCCCACAGGAAGCTGTCATCAAATCTCGGCCAAGCTGTCTTTAGGCAAAATACAGGGATCATTGAACTTTCACAATTCCAAACATTAAATGAAGCTAACACCCTATTGGAACCTTTCCTAGTTAGATTTAAGCTTGGCCATAGCATGGAGTTGGTAGACCTATCCATTCTAGAGGATCTGTGCACATTGGTTGAAGATGATAGACTCCAGATTGATGTTAATGGTTCGGTGTGGGAGAGGTTTGTTGGGGCTGAGATCATGGGTCCTTCATCCCTGCCAGTTAAGTCCGTCCATAATCTGGGCATCTGGATAAATATTGACCTTTTCTTGGAAACAAAGGTATTTAATGTCTCCAACCCCTGCTTCTTACAACTTAATTTGCTTAAATTACTACTACATATAGTACCACAATTCTATGTTCCAGTCATTAAGATCATTCTTGGAGTATGGCAATGTAATCCACTTGGCAGTTCCTTTTAGCTGTTCCAAAATGAAGGAGCAGCCTGCCTGCTGCCTAGCTTGAAGAAGCAAGAATATATATCTCAAGCATTAATAGCTTTTCAATAGCCCACCAGAAAGGCTTGACATTTTGGCTTTTTAACCCACCGTTTTAGTCTCCTGTGTTCTATATTTTAGTATCTATGTTACTTTGATATCAGATTGAGCTTCTATGCAGTCATGAAGCATAGCAGACACATGCTAGTTAACTGAAGTTAGCACAACACAGCATCTGTGGACAGCTTTCGAGGCCAACTTATGTACATGCCACTTTACCAATTCTCATAGCCCTACATACATTCCAAAACAGCAAGATCATTCAAGCTGAGGGAGGACAGATAAAGCACTAGCAAGCAACTAGAACACTGTAACTATAACTAAGATTCAAACCTAAAGTACAAACACCTGAAAACACAACCACACACACAAACACACACTCACACATATATCAAATGTAAACTAGAACTACAATCTAAACCCACATATAAGCTATTGACTTTGCTCAAAAGGTGCTCTTTCTTATGTGGATCAAACATACCCTTCTTCAGTTCATATAAACTTACATAGCAAGCCTACATTACAGGACTTAATATAGAGAGCCAAATTTCAGCAAATATAGAACATCTCAGTTGAGATTAGAGAATCCTAGGAACTGAGAGATTACTGTTTGCCGGATTTAACATCAAATACCACTGCATTACCACAAACCTTGTGGTATAACTCGAACAAAATCACTGACCAAATGGTGAATAATGTGCACAGTACCATTTAGGAGTAACTTTTGTGGTGCACTCTAGTTCTGATAAGCTTCGATGTTTATAACATTTCTATATTGCTTTAATATTATGAATGAGGTTTCATGATGCTGAAAGCTGTTCCTAGTCAACTGTTTAGAGCTCAAAGAATGTTTTCATTTAAATTAAATTGAATTGATTTCGGAATTGTCCTCAGATTCTAAGGATATGGCATCTTGTAATTCAGGGGCGACTCGTCTGCTATGGCAGAGGAGCGTCGCCGCACTGCTGGCTAATGCAAACTACAAATAAAATGATCTTAATACAGATCATTTTATTTTTCATCCTGGGCTGAATCTTGGGGAGCGGGTCACAGAATTGCATCAGAGGCAGAGGAGTGGTAGGCCCTGCTGTCAATGCGCATAAGGGTTTTGTGGGCCATATCAGGCTGACCTAACCCTCATGTGCACTGATATCTCTCCAGCCAAGCTGTATTGATGGGTGGAGAGATCCGCAGGCGTGAGCTCTAAGCTCCCGATGGAGCACTAAACCGGTGCACTCCACCCAATCCCTACGCTGCTCTCATGGTGAGAGCAGAGTCAGGATTGGCTGCAGGGGAAGCTGGGAGCTTCAGCCTGTGCCAAGAGGAAAAGCCTGGGGAGCAGCACGGTGAGCGGAAGACTGGCAAATACATTTTCTATTTTTTAAAATATTTCAGCCCCCTTGAACTTCCCCCTTCCCCGCACTCCCCCCCCCCCACGCTCCCCTCTCCACGCTGCACATGCCTGCCCCACCACATTTATCTTACATCAGCCACTACTGGCATATTGTGTTACTTCCAGAACCATTATGTGAAAGCCTCTGATTGCTTTAATACTTTGTGTACTGCCATAGTTGGGTCTGGTTATCCGAAGTGGTTTTATGCTGATCTTACTGGTCTTCAGTGAAAAAGCATTTACTTTGAGAAAATAACTAACCACCCTTCATTCTAAGATGCTATATTTGTACTGACTGCCTCTAAAAAGCCTGGATTTTGGCATACATGAATTATTATCCTAAAGGATATATTATGTGTATGACAATGAATATGTTTAGAGGCTTCTAGAAACTTCTGGTTGCTGTTTGTTGGCTATATCTCAGAAAACAGAGTGGTAATAGGACCTTCTCTCTTCTCTCTAAGCCTTCTACCCTGGTGTGTAAAATACATGCAGGTGTCTGTGCTTCATATGGAGGCTAAGAGATGGGAGGTATTTGGGTACTGCTTCTTGCCAAGAACCAGGTGGAAAGCAAAAAGCTAACAAGCATTGAAAATGCAATAGGTCTCGCCTTTGATTAAGTTAAAGCCATTTGCTTTTCTAATGGTATTGTATAGCAAAGCAAATGGCTTTAAGTTAATGAAAGGCGAGACCTAATGTTAGTCAGTGTCAGTCAGTGTCAGTCAGTCAGTGTCAGTCAGTGTCAGTCAGTCATTGTCAGTCATGTCAGTCAGTTTCAGTCAGTCAGTTTTAGTCAGTGTCAGTCAGTCAGGCAGTGTCAGTCAGTCATTGTCAATCAGTCAGTGTCAGTCAGTCAGTGTCAGTCAGTGTCTTTCAGTCAGTGTCATTCAGTTTCAGTCAGTGTCAGTCAGTCAGTGTCAGTCAGTCAATGTCAGTCAGTCAGTCAGTGTCAGTCAGTGTCAGTCAGTGTCAGTCAGTCAGTGTCAGTCAGTGTCAGTCAGTGTCAGTCAGTTAGTCAGTGTCAGTAAGATTCAGTCAGTGTCAGTCAGTGTCAGTCAGTCTGTCTGTCAGTGCCAGTCAGTCAGTGTCAGTCAGTCAGTCAGTCAGTCAGTGTCAGTCAGTGTCAGTCAGTCAGTGTCAGTCAGTGTCAGTCAGTGTCAGTCAGTCAGTATCAGTCAGTGTCAGTCAGTCAGTGTCAGTCAGTGTCAGTCAGTACCAGTCAGTGTCAGTCAGTCAGTGTCAGTCAGTTAGTGTCAGTCGGTCAGTGTCAGTCAGTCAGTCAGTATCAGTCAGTGTCAGTCAGTGTCAGTCAGTCAGTCAGTGTCAGTCAGTGTCAGTCAGTGTCAGTCTGTTTCAGTCAGTGTCAGACAGTCAGTCAGTGTCAGTCAGTGTCAGTCAGTGTCCGTCAGTGTCAGTCAGAGTCAGTCAGTCAGTGTCAGTCAGTCAGTGTCAGTCAGTCAGTGTCAATCAGTGTCAGTCAGTGTCAGCCAGTCAGTGTCAGTCAGTCAGTGTCATTCAGTCAGTGTCAGTCAGTCAGTGTCAGTCAGTGTCAGTCAGTTTCAGTCAGTGTCAGTCAGTCAGTGCCAGTCAGTGTCAGTCAGTGTCAGTCAGTCAGTGTCAACCAGTCAGTTTCAGTCAGTCAGTGTCAGTCAGTGTCAGTCAGTCAGTGTCAGTCAGTCAGTGTCAGTCAGTTTCAGTCAGTGTCAGTCAGTCAGTCAGTCAGTGTCAGTCAGTCAGTGTCAGTGTCAGTGGTAATGGGACCTTCTCTCTCCTCTCTAAGCCTTCTACCCTGGTGTGTAAAATGCATGCAGTTGTCTGTGCTTCATATGGAGGCTAAGAGATGGGAGGTGTTTGGGTACTGCTTCTTGCCAAGAACCAGGTGGAAAGCAAAAAGCTAACAAGCATTGAAAATGCAATAGGTCTTGCCTTTGATTTAGTTAAAGCCATTTGCTATGCTAATGGTATTGTATAGCAAAGCAAATGGCTTTAACTTAATGAAAGGTGAGACCTAATGTTAGTCAGTGTCAGTCAGTGTCAGTCAGTCAGTGTCAGTCATGTCAGTCAGTTTCAGTCAGTCAGTTTTAGTCAGTGTCAGTCAGTCAGGCAGTGTCAGTCAGTCATTGTCAGTCAGTCAGTGTCAGTCAGTCAGTGTCAGTCAGTCAGTGTCAGTCAGTGTCAGTCAGTGTCATTCAGTTTCAGTCAGTGTCAGTCAGTCAGTGTCAGTCAGTCAGTGTCAGTCAGTCAGTGTCAGTCAGTGTCAGTCAGTGTCAGTCAGTGTCAGTCAGTCAGTCAGTGTCAGTCAGTGTCAGTCAGTTAGTCAGTGTCAGTAAGATTCAGTCAGTGTCAGTCAGTCTGTCTGTCAGTGCCAGTCAGTTAGTGTCAGTCAGTCAGTCAGTGTCAGTGTCAGTCAGTCAGTGTCAGTCAGTGTCAGTCAGTCAGTGTCAGTCAGTGTCAGTCAGTGTCAGTCAGTGTCAGTCAGTCAGTATCAGTCAGTGTCAGTCAGTCAGTGTCAGTCAGTGTCAGTCAGTAACAGTCAGTGTCAGTCAGTCAGTGTCAGTCAATTAGTGTCAGTCGGTCAGTGTCAGTCAGTCAGTCAGTATCAGTCAGTGTCAGTCAGTGTCAGTCAGTGTCAGTCTGTTTCAGTCAGTGTCAGACAGTCAGTCAGTGTCAGTCAGGGTCAGTCAGTGTCCGTCAGTGTCAGTCAGAGTCAGTCAGTCAGTGTCAGTCAGTCAGTGTCAATCAGTGTCAGCCAGTCAGTGTCTGTCAGTCAGTGTCATTCAGTCAGTGTCAGTCAGTCAGTGTCAGTCAGTGTCAGTCAGTGTCAGTCAGTGTCAGTCAGTTTCAGTCAGTGTCAGTCAGTCAGTGCCAGTCAGTGTCAGTCAGTCAGTGTCAACCAGTCAGTGTCAGTCAGTGTCAATCAGTCAGTGTCGGTCAGTCAGTGTCAGTCAGTGTCAGTCAGTCAGTGTCAGTCAGTCAGTGTCAGTCAGTTTCAGTCAGTCAGTCAGTCAGTGTCAGTCAGTCAGTGTCAGTGGTAATAGGAACTTCTCTCTCCTCTCTAAGCCTTCTACCCTGGTTTGTAAAATGCATGCAGTTGTCTGTGCTTCATATGGAGGCTAAGAGATGGGAGGTATTTGGGTACTGCTTCTTGCCAAGGACCAGGTGGAAAGCAAAAAGCTAACAAGCATTGAAAATGCAATAGGTCTCGCCTTTGATTAAGTTAAAGCCATTTGCCTTGCTATTGGTATTGTATAGCAAAGCAAATGGCTTTAACTTAATGAAAGGCGAGACCTAATGTTAGTCAGTGTCAGTCAGTGTCAGTCAGTCAGTGTCAGTCAGTGTCAGTCAGTGTCAGTCAGTCAGTGTCAGTCATGTCAGTCAGTTTCAGTCAGTCAGTTTTAGTCAGTGTCAGTCAGTCAGGCAGTGTCAGTCAGACATTGTCAGTCAGTCAGTGTCAGTCAGTCAGTGTCAGTCAGTGTCTTTCAGTCAGTGTCATTCAGTTCCAGTCAGTGTCAGTCAGTCAGTGTCAGTCAGTCAGTCAGTGTCAGTCAGTGTCAGTCAGTCAGTCAGTGTCAGTCAGTGTCAGTCAGTTAGTCAGTGTCAGTAAGTTTCAGTCAGTGTCAGTCAGTGTCAGTCTGTCTGTCAGTGTCAGTCAGTCAGTGTCAGTCAGTCAGTCAGTCAGTCAGTCAGTGTCAGTGTCAGTCAGTGTCAGGCAGTCAGTATCAGTCAGTGTCAGTCAGTCAGTGTCAGTCAGTGTCAGTCAGTACCCGTCAGTGTCAGTCAGTCAGTGTCAGTCAGTTAGTGTCAGTCGGTCAGTGTCAGTCAGTCAGTCAGTATCAGTCAGTGTCAGTCAGTGTCAGTCAGTCAGTGTCAGTCAGTCAGTGTCAGTTAGTCAGTCAGTGTCAGTCAGTGTCAGTCAGTGAATCAGTGTCACTCAGTGTCAGTCAGTTAGTCAGTGTCAGTAAGGTTCAGTCAGTGTCAGTCAGTGTCAGTCAGTCTGTCTGTCAGTGCCAGTCAGTCAGTGTCAGTCAGTGTCAGTCAGAGTCAGTCAGTCAGTATCAGTCAGTGTCAGTCAGTCAGTGTCAGTCAGTGTCAGTCAGTACCAGTCAGTGTCAGTCAGTCAGTGTCAGTCAGTTAGTGTCAGTCGGTCAGTGTCAGTCAGTCAGTATCAGTCAGTGTCAGTCAGTGTCAGTCAGTCAGTGTCCGTCAGTGTCAGTCAGAGTCAGTCAGTCAGTGTCAGTCAGTCAGTGTCAGTCAGTCAGTGTCAATCAGTGTCAGTCAGTGTCAGCCAGTCAGTGTCAGTCAGTCAGTGTCATTCAGTCAGTGTCTGTCAGTCAGTGTCAGTCAGTGTCAGTCAGTGTCAATCAGTTTCAGTCAGTGTCAGTCAGTCAGTGCCAGTCAGTGTCAGTCAGTGTCAGTCAGTCAGTGTCAACCAGTCAGTGTCAGTCAGTCAGTGTCAGTCAGTGTCAGTCAGTCAGTGTCAGTCAGTCAGTGTCAGTCAGTTTCAGTCAGTGTCAGTCAGTGTCAGTCAGTCAGTGTCAGTGGTAATAGGACCTTCTCTCTCCTCTCTAAGCCTTCTACCCTGGTGTGTAAAATGCATGCAGTTGTCTGTGCTTCATATGGAGGCTAAGAGATGGGAGGTATTTGGGTACTGCTTCTTGCCATGAACCAGGTGGAAAGCAAAAAGCTAACAAGCATTGAAAATGCAATAGGTCTCGCCTTTGATTAAGTTAAAGCCATTTGCTTTGCTAATGGTATTGTATAGCAAAGCAAATGGCTTTAACTTAATGAAAGGCGAGACCTAATGTTAGTCAGTGTCAGTCAGTGTCAGTCAGTCAGTGTCAGTCAGTGTCAGTCAGTCATTGTCAGTCATGTCAGTCAGTTTCAGTCAGTCAGTTTTAGTCAGTGTCAGTCAGTCAGGCAGTGTCAGTCAGTCATTGTCAGTCAGTCAGTGTCAGTCAGTCAGTGTCAGTCAGTCAGTGTCAGTCAGTGTCTTTCAGTCAGTGTCATTCAGTTTCAGTCAGTGTCAGTCAGTCAGTGTCAGTCAGTCAGTGTCAGTCAGTCAGTGTCAGTCAGTGTCAGTCAGTCAGTCAGTGTCAGTCAGTGTCAGTCAGTTAGTCAGTGTCAGTAAGTGTCAGTCAGTGTCAGTCAGTGTCAGTCAGTCTGTCTGTCAGTGTCAGTCAGTCAGTGTCAGTCAGTCAGTCAGTCTGTGTCAGTGTCAGTCAGTGTCAGTCAGTCAGTGTCAGTCAGTATCAGTCAGTGTCAGTCAGTCAGTATCAGTCAGTGTCAGTCAGTCAGTGTCAGTCAGTGTCAGTCAGTACCAGTCAGTGTCAGTCAATCAGTGTCAGTCAGTTAGTGTCAGTCGGTCAGTGTCAGTCAGTCAGTCAGTCAGTATCAGTCAGTGTCAGTCAGTGTCAGTCAGTCAGTGTCAGTCAGTCAGTGTCAGTCAGTGTCAGTCAGTCATTGTCAGTCAGTGTCAGTCAGTGTCAGTGTCAGTCAGTCAGTGTGAGTCTGTTTCAGTCAGTGTCAGACAAGCAGTCAGTGTCAGTCAGTGTCAGTCAGTGTCCGTCAGTATCAGTCAGAGTCAGTCAGTCAGTGTCAGTCAGTGTCAGTCAGTGTCAGTCAGTTTCAGTCAGTGTCAGTCAGTCATTGTCAGTCAGTGTCAGTCAGTCAGTGTCAACCAGTCAGTGTCAGTCAGTCAGTGTCAGTCAGTCAGTGTCAGTCAGTTTCAGTCAGTGTCAGTCAGTAAGTCAGTCAGTGTCAGTCAGTCAGTGTCAGTCAGTGTCAGTCAGTGTCAGTCAGTCAGTGTCAGTCAGTGTCATTGTCAGTCAGTCAGTGTCAATCAGTCAGTGTCAGTCAGTGTCAGTCAGTGTCAGTCAATCAGTCAGTGTCAGTCAGTGTCAGTGTCAGTCAGTCAGTGTCAGTCAGTGTCAGTCAGTCATTGTCAGTCCGTCAGTGTCAGTCAGTCAGTGTCAGTCAGTCAGTGTCTGTCAGTGTCATTCAGTTTCAGTCAGTGTCAGTCAGTCAGTGTCAGTCAGTCAGGCAGTGTCAGTCAGTGTCAGTCAATGTCAGTCAGTCAGTCAGTGTCAGTCAGTGTCAGTCAGTTAGTCAGTGTCAGTAAGTTTCAGTCAGTGTCAGTCAGTCTGTCTGTCAGTGTCAGTCAGTCAGTGTCAGTCAGTCAGTCAGTCAGTGTCAGTGTCAGTCAGTCAGTGTCAGTCAGTGTCAGTCAGTGTCAGTCAGTGTCAGTCAGTCAGTATCAGTCAGTGTCAGTCAGTACCAGTCAGTGTCAGTCAGTCAGTGTCAGTCAGTTAGTGTCAGTCAGTCAGTCTCAGTCAGTCAGTCAGTTTCAGTCAGTGTCAGTCAGTGTCAGTCAGTCAGTGTCAGTCAGTCAGTATCAGTCAGTCAATGTCAGTCAGTGTCAGTCAGTCATTGTCAGTCAGTGTCAGTGAGTGTTAGTCAGTGTCAGTGTCAGTCAGTCAGTGTCAGTCTGTTTCAGTCAGTGTCAGACAGTCAGTCAGTGTCAGTCAGTGTCAGTCAGTGTCTGTCAGTGTCAGTCAGAGTCAGTCAGTCAGTCAGTGTCAGTTAGTGTCAGTCAGTTTCAGTTAGTGTCAGTCAGTGTCAGTCAGTGTCAGTCAGTCAGTGTCAACCAGTCAGTGTCAGTCAGTGTCAGTCAGTCAGTGTCAGTCAGTGTCAGTCAGTCAGTGTCAGTCAGTCAGTGTCAGTCAGTTTCAGTCAGTGTCAGTCAGTCAGTCAGTGTCAGTCATTCAGTGTCAGTCAGTCAGTGTCAGTCTGTCAGTTTCAGTCAGTGTCAGTCAGTCAGTGTCAGTCAGTCAGTGTCAGTCATTGCCAGTCAGTCATTGTCAGTCAGTCATTGTCAGTCAGTCAATGTCAGTCAGTCAGTGTCTGTCAGTGTCAGTCAGTCAGTGTCAGTCAGTCAGTGTCAGACAGTGTCAGTCAGTTTCAGTCAGTGTCAGTCAGTGTAAAGCAGTGTCAGTCAGTCAGTGTCAGTCAGTCATTGTCAGTCAGTCAATCAATGTTAGTCAGTGTCAGTCAGTCAATGTTAGTCAGTGTCAGTCAGTCAGTGTCAGTCATTGTCAGTGTCAGTCAGTGTCAGTCAGTGTCAGTCAATCAGTGTCAGTCAGTCAGTGTCAGTCAGTGTCAGTTTCAGTCAGTCAGTTTCAGTCAGTCAGTGTCAGTCAGTCAGTCAGTGTCAGTCAGTCTCAGTCAGTCAGTCAGTCTCAGTCAGTGTCAGTCAGTCAGTGTCGGTCAGTCAGTGTCAGTCAGTCAGTGTCAATCAGTGTCAGTCAGTGAGTGTCAGTGTAGGAGAGTAGGATCACTTATGTTGCCCCCACTTTTTTTCTGATGTTAACACTGGTTTCTGGCTATATTCTGGCTGGGTCCCTGCTAATCAGGGCCCCAGTCTCTCTGTTCTCTCTAAACAACTTGGAGTGCATAGTAGATGCACTAGTGATTGGATACTGTGGTACCTTATGAGCCCCTAATATATGGTACCTTAGGTACCAAGGGCATAGGTACTTCACAGGCCTACCAGGGGCTGAAGCATGTATTATGACACCCCTGGGAAGCAGACTAAATCTGACACCACAGGCCTGCTACTGAAGCCTGGGTGAGGTAGTGTTAGCACTCCTCACTGAGATATAGGTTCCCTATATCTCACCTTACACACACATATAAGCCTATCAGTCACCCCTAAGGCAGGCCCTATCAATCCTGAGGGCAGGGTGCTTGGTTTACATGTGAGGGGGTGCCTCTGCCTGAGCAGGGCCCCTCTGCAGCCCTCAGAGTCTATTCTCTGTGGCTGCTTGTGGATGCGGTTAAACCATATACTCTCAAGTGCATTATAACCTCGTGGTAAATGCTAACTCTGGGATGGCTGCATCAAAACATGTTGTGTTTGGTGTCAAACGCTTTGGAATCATACCCCCACACCAGTAATTGGTGTGGGAGTATGAGCCCACCCTTCTAGAGGGGAAGACATGTACCTACTGTGGAAACACGGTAGAATCCTGAAAGAGCCCTGGCATCACAAAATGGATGCCACTAGCACAGACACTGGGCTGCCCTCCTGCTGCTGACCGAAACTCACAGTAGAGGAGGCCCAACAATAGGCATCCTGTCACAGGGAGGTGTCACCACCTTCCAGACAGGATTTAGTGTTTTTGGGCTGGGTGGGTGCACTCCTAGAGTGCTTTGAAGTCCTGCACTGGGGGAGCAGTACGCTCCTCTCTGTATATGCCAGCTCAAACCGGTTCAGGGGCTACCTGCCCCTGCTCTGGCGCGAAACTGGACAAAGGGAAGTGGGTGTAACCACCCACTCCCCTGACCCTCCCAGAGGAGTGGTCATAGAGCTAGTCCCTCCCTTTCTTTTAGTATAAGATAGGGAACCCTTGCGATTGCAAACTAGATATCCCTGGACGACGCTCAACAAGAAGAATCCTGGACCTTCGATGTTCCACTACCTCTGTAAGACTGAAGAATCTCCCTTGGAGTCAAGGAGTGACTCCCCTGCTTGGCAGGCACCAAAACTTTGAATCAACGGTGGCAAACTTTCCCGCTCCTGCCAGAGTCCGAAGTCCCTGCAGCTCTGGAAGTGGATTTCCTGACTTCTTGACAGCCATCGTTAGTCCCCAGCAGAGCTGAGGCGATTGGACCCCACGAGTGATGAGGAACAGCAATACCCGGATGTATGACGTTACAACGCACACTTTTACAACGCATGCACTTACAACGCATTTTTTACAACGCACAATCCATTACAACGCATGACATTACAACGCAGGACACTACAACGCATTTTTTAAAACTACCTTTACAACGCATTTCCATTACAACGCATACTACCTTTACAACGCATACCATTACAACGCATAATATTAAATTGCATTTAAGGTAAGTATTAGATAGTATAGGGGTAAAAATTACTATTCTAACTCCAGGGGGTGCAACAGTAGGGTAAGTGTTGGATAGTATAGGGGTAAAAATTACTATTCTTACTCCAGGGGGTGCAACAGTAGGGTAAGTGTTGGATAGTATAGGGGTAAAAATTACTATTCTAACTTCAGGGGGTGCAACAGTAGGGTAAGTGTTGGATAGTTTAGGGGTAAAAATTACTATTCTAACTCCAGGAGGTGCAACAGTAGGGTAAGTGTTGGATAGTATAGGGGTAAAAATTACTATTCTAACTCCAGGGGGTGCAACAGTAGGGTAAGTGTTGGATAGTATAGGGGTAAAAATTACTATTCTAACTCCAGGGGGTGCAACAGTAGGGTAAGTGTTGGATAGTATAGGGGTAAAAATTACTATTCTAACTCCAGGGGGTGCAACAGTAGGGTAAGTGTTGGATAGTATAGGGGTAAAAATTACTATTCTAACTCCAGGGGGTGCAACAGTAGGGTAAGTGTTGGATAGTATAGGGGTAAAAATTACTATTCTAACTCCAGGGGGTGCAACAGTAGGGTAAGTGTTGGATAGTATAGGGGTAAAAATTACTATTCTAACTCCAGGGGGTGCAACAGAAGGTTAAGTGTTGGATAGTATAGGGGTAAAAATTACTATTCTAACTCCAGGGGGTGCAACAGTAGGGTAAGTGTTGGATAGTATAGGGGTACAAATTACTATATTATGCATTGTAATGGTATGCGTTGTAATGGTAGTATGCGTTGTAATGGAATGCGTTGTAAAGGTAGTTTTTAAAAATGCGTTGTAGTGTCCTGCGTTGTAATGTCATGCGTTGTAATGGATTGTGCGTTGTAAAAAATGCGTTGTAAGTGTAGTGCGTTGTAAAAGTTGCGTTGTAAAGGTTGTTCCCCGCAATACCCGGGTACCATGCACTATTTTCGAGTGCAATCCCTTCCCGATGCTCTATGAACTTGTGCATTGGACCAAGTGTGGTACAACCTTCCAGCAGGATTTTCACCGAAGATCAGAGGCCTACCTTGTCCCGAGTGACCGTGGGCTCCTGTGAAGTGAATCTTCCCGATATCACGACAGGAGGCGTTGTACACCTCTGATCCTCAGGAGCGAAGCTAGGTCTCACCTTCCCCGAGAACACTACAAGTCTCCAAGATAGTTATAACAGGAACCTTGCAAGTATTCCCACGGAGCGATGAGCAGACTCGGAAACTTCCACAAAGTAGGTGTAGTGCAGGAGGGGTCGATGAAACAACAAGAAGGTACTGTGAGCAAAAAGGACAGTCAATGTTAGAGATCTAAACATAAGGGAACAAGAGGTAAGGGATTCTAAATGTGATTCTAACAATGAATTGTGTGAGGTCTCACTTACCCAAAATATACGCAACATGAACCAATGGACGCTCAAAGTCTGAATGCGATCTAGTTATGTTGCTCAACTTAAAAGAACGACATCATTCTTTAGAACAGTCTTTGCAAGGTTGGAGCAAATCACTAGATCCGTGAAACAAAGTTTTTAGAGCAATGTCCGGACGTGGAAGTTCCAAAAATAAATGAAAAGATTATCTGAAGTAACGTTTCCGTAAGGCAGTGTTGAAAAACAAGGATTGTATCGCTCCTTGACTCTACTGCAACAAGTTGCCTCGCTTGTACGTTTGTTGTGACAAAGGATTGTATCCCTCCTTGATTCGACAGAAACAAAGTTGCCTTACTTGTAATTGTTGTATCTGAATTGGAAAAGTCTCTCGAACCGAGGTTTAACTCCGGGAATGGCGTGCAGACAAAACGCCACGAAAGGCGCACAGACAAACTCCGAGTCAGGTAGGCAGGAGGACGTCGGGATCGGCGTGTAGACACAACGCCGTGAAAGGCGCACAGACAAGCGCCGAGTCAGGTAGGTAGGAGGACGCCGGGATCGGCGTGTAGACACAACGCCGTGAAAGGCGCACAGACAAGCGTCGAGTCAGGTAGGCAGGAGGACGCCGGGATCGACGTGCAGACACAACGCCAAAGCTGAAATACAGGAGACAGTGCAACAGCGGGCAAAATCCAAGACTCGAATGTTCCAACGAAGCCGCAGTGGAATTCAGAACAGGCAGGAATGTCCAACGGATTGGAGAAGCCGAGCAATGAGTGAAGGGGGCGTTTCTCTATTCAAAGGCTGCATGTGATCCAATTGGTTGCTCCATATCACAAGACCAAAAGACAGGAGCATTTTGATTCGTTGCCAGGTACTCAGAGACCACACACAATTACCCTAACCCTCCCAATGCATTATGGTACTAGTAGTGCTGAATGGGTGGTGATATTAGGTCTGGGAGGTTTTGCGGGTAACAGTTCTCCCCCTTAAAGGTGGTCTAACCGGGCGCGGTTTATCAGGGTGGAGAGCATGAAATCTGCGTATTAGCGTAGGAGCATGCACATGTTCAGCTAATTCCCATGTTCTCTCATCTGCATTGTAACCCACCCAATCTACCAGGTATTGTAGTTTGCCTTGATGTCTTTGGGAATCAATGATTTTCTCAACCTCATACTCTAGTTCTCCTTCTACTGTTATGGGTGGAGGTGGGGGTTCCGGACAAGAAGGCTGAATATACGGCTTTAATAAAGAGATGTGAAATACCGGATGTATTTGCATTTCCGGGGGTAACTCAAGCTTCATCACTACAGGGGAGATAACCTTAACAATTTGGTAGGGTCCTATGTATCGGGGTTGCAATTTTCTGGGCCCCGCTAGTCGGAGGTTCTTGGTTGCTAACCATACTTGATCCCCTATGTCGTATTTAGGACCTTCTTGTCTATGTTTGTCCGCTTGTCTTTTCATCTGTTGTTTTGTTTCTTGTAACTCATTTTTTGCCTGATTCCATATGGTTTGTAAATTTGCATGATGCTCTAGAACAGCAGGGATATCTACTAGCGATGGTGGGAGATCTAGCGGTAAGGACTTGGGGTGGTAACCATGAGAAAAAAAGAAAGGTGACATCTTGGTGGCTGAGTGCATGGAATTGTTGTATGCAAATTCAGCGAGAGCTAAGGCAAAAACCCAATCACTAGAGAAGGTACTGAGTAGGCACCTAAGATATTGCTCTAGTGTTTGATTAGTCCTTTCGGTCTGCCCGTCTGTTTGAGGATGACATGCTGTGGACAGACGATGGTCTATATGTAATGCCTGACATAACCCTTGCCAGAATCTGGACACAAATTGGGAACCTCTGTCTGACACAATGATAGAAGGTAATCCGTGTAACCGGACGATGTGTTCTATGAAAATATTTGCTAGTTCTCGGGCCTTGGGTATCTGAGGCAAAGGAATGAAATGGGACATCTTAGAGAGCATGTCTACCACAACGAGAATTGTGGTATACCCTCTGGATTCAGGCATGTCCGTGATAAAATCAAGACTAATTGAGTGCCAAGGGGCTGGTGGGATAGGTAATGGTTGGAGAAGTCCAGCAGGAGCACTGTGTACTGCTTTTTGTCGAGCACATGTGGGACACGCCCCTACAAAGGAAGAGATGTCTTGATTCATACCCTTCCACCAAAACCATCTCTTGCATAGTTGAAGGGTCTTTTCTTTACCTGGGTGTCCTACTAAGGGTAGAGCATGACACCATTGAAGGAGGGTCTTACGGAGTTCTTCAGAAGGTACATAGATGCAATTGTCATGAAAATAGATGCCGTCTTTGATCGTATTGAGAGGATCGTTTAACCACTCTTCAGGCAATAGAGTGGAATATGCAAGGGATAGTTTTGTTAACAATGAATCAGGGACTTCTGGTTTCTTGTCACCTATGGCTGCTATTTTACTGTCAGGAATGAGGGGTACCGGTTTGTCAACATAATGTTTGGACTCAATACCCATTCGTGATAAGGCATCAGCCTTGCCATGTTTGTTTCCAGGACGGAACGAGATGATAAAATTGTATTCGCTAAAGAAAGACACCCATCTCATTTGTCTTGGTGTAAGGGCTCTGGCTGATTTTAAGAATTGTATATTTCGGTGGTCTGAGTAGATTGTAATCACATGAGGTGAGCCATGGAGATAATGGCGCCATTCCTGAAAGGCGAGTTTTATGGCTAAGAGCTCGCGTTCGCCAATGGTGTAATTTTGTTCGGCTGGTAGTAAGGTTTTGGAGAAATAGGCAATGGGGTGCATCGTTCCTGATTTGGTGTCTCTTTGTGAGAGTATTCCCCCTACTGCATATTGTGAAGCGTCAGCCTCGATGAAATACGGTTGAGTCTCATCAGCATGACGTATTATGGGGGCAGAGGTGAATCTGCTTTTTAGCTCCTGAAAAGATCTTTCTGCTGTCTCATCCCATAAGAAGGGTATTCCTTTCTTAAGGAGTCTTGTGATTGGACGTACGAGATCAGAGAAGTGGTCTATAAACCTCCTATAGAAGTTTGCAAAACCAAGGAAGGATTGTACTTCTTTCACGTTCTGTGGACTAGTCCATTGGAGGATGGCAGATATTTTAGCGGGATCCATTTGTAATCCTTCCTCCGATATCACAAAACCCAAAAAATCTACTTTCTTTGCATGAAAAAGGCATTTGTCTAACTTAGCAAATAGACGATTGTCTTGGAGACATTGAAGGACTTTCTTAACATGAATAATATGCTCTTGTTCATTCTGAGAGTAAATAAGAATATCATCGATGTATACTATCACGAATACATCGAGATATTCTCTCAATACTTCGTTTATGAAGAATTGAAAGGCGGCTGGGGCATTACATAACCCGAATGGCATAACACAGTGTTCATATAAGCCAAATTTGGTGCGGAAAGCCGTCTTCCACTCATCTCCTTCCCGTACGCGTATCAAATGATAGGCGCCATGGAGGTCCAGCTTGGTAAAGATTTTGGCCTTGCGTACTTGATCCAGGAGTGTGGAGATGAGTGGAAGAGGGTATCTGTTTTTTATCGTCACCTTATTTAAGGCGCGATAGTCCAGGCAAGCTCTCAACCCACCTTCTTGTTTGGGTATGAAAAAGATGGGTGAGGACACTGGAGAGGTCGAGTGTCGGATGAATCCCTTTTTAAGCATATCCTGTAAGTATCTTGTTTCAGGTTCAGTTAGGGCATAGATTCTGCTAAGGGGTAATTCGGCCCCAGGGACCAGATCTATTCGACAATCATAGGATCTGTGAGGGGGTAGTTCAACAGCCTTAATTTCGTCAAATACAGTGACAAAGTCTTGGTATTCCGCTGGAAGAGTAGAGGGATAAGTAGATCCTGCGCAATATAAAGGTGCATGCATATGGATCATATCGTTGTAACAATGTTCGACACAATAAGTTGAATTCAGTGTGACTGTTCGGTTTTCCCAATTTATGTTGGGGTTATGTTGCTGTAACCAGGGAATCCCCACAATTGCTCCAAAAGGAGGAGTATCGATTAAATCAAAAACTATTTTCTCCGTATGACCGTTGTCACAGATCATAAGCAACTCGGGTGTGTGATAAGTTACCAATCCTGAGGATAGATCTGATCCATCAACCGCTCTTACTTTCTCGGGCTGAGACTTTCTGATAAACTCGATTCCACACGTTTTTGCTAAGGTGATATCAAGGAAATTGCCAGTGGCTCCAGAATCCACCATAACAGGTAAGGATTTTCTATGTTGGGGAGATAACAGTAGTACTACTGATATGGTCAGATGTTTGGGTATCAGGGAGGAGGTATTTGCCAAACAGGGTGAGACCTGTAGACCTGTTGGACTTGGAAGAACGGTCTCGTTACCTTCCAAGTCTAGGCGTTTTCCGAGTGTACCACGGAGATTGATTTGTTCAGGGGAGGCTTTTTACTTGACCGAGGTTTAACTGGGCAATCTTGGGCATAATGCCCTTCCTTCCCACAATAGAGACATAAATTCATCTTTCGCCTCTTATCTTTTTATTCTTGCGTTAAAGGTCCTCTGACCCCTCCGATTTGCATCGGCTCACTAGAGTCTTTCACTTCCTTTTTGTCATGTTTTGAATTCAGGAATCGTGGATATTCTAATTTGACCTTTTCCCCTTTTCTTTCGTGCAATCTGTGATCTAGTTTCACTACTAGGTCTATGAAAGAGGCACAATCTTCAGGGGGATCGACAATTTGGGACAGGATATCCTTTAATTCGTCTCTTAAACCCCTGTAAAATAATGAGGTTCTTTTAGCCTCAGGCCATTGAGTCTCCGTAATGAGGCGGTTAAATGTCGTAATATATGTTAATAGATCCTTGGATCCTTGCTTTAAACCAAGTAGCTCGTTATCGCTGGCCTGCATATAAGAATGTCTGGCAAAGAGACTTCTCATGCTCTCCTTAAACTGAGGTAAATTATATAAGATAGGGTCGTCATTTTCCACTAAGGTAACGGCCCACAAAGCAGCATTCCCTGATAAGTATGATATGATGAATGCAACTTTTGCCGCATCGTCAGGGAAGGCTGCTGCCTTACTGAGAAATTGTAAGTGACATTGGTTCATAAAGACGGCGAATTTGTTGCTATCACCCGTGAATCTCTTTGGCATGGCTAATGGTGTTTGTGGGGCTGTGACTACAGTGACATTCACCGGGTTGGATGTAGTATTGTCCAGGGATGAGGTGCTGGGAAAGGATGGAACCTGAAAGCGAGCCGGCTGGATGTAGGGTCTTTTATAAGGGGTACCACTATCCAAACCCATGGACTTTTGACTTCTCATCAGATCTACCTCTAAGACTAGTCTTTGATTTTCTGCTTTAACCTCTCGGAGTTCTGTTTGTAAAGTGACTAACGCATTGGCGAGATCCGCCATGGATAGTTCAGAGGCAGCTGCCCCAGTTGCCAGAGTCTCTTTATCCATACTTCGCTCGGGGGATCAATGTAAACGTGGGCTCGGCTTTCTATCACGACAGGAGGCGTTGTACACCTCTGATCCTCAGGAGCGAAGCTAGGTCTCACCTTCCCCGAGAACACTACAAGTCTCCAAGATAGTTATAACAGGAACCTTGCAAGTATTCCCAGGGAGCGATGAGCAGACTCGGAAACTTCCACGAAGTAGGTGTAGTGCAGGAGGGGTCGATGAAACAACAAGAAGGTACTGTGAACAAAAAGGACAGTCAATGTTAGAGATCTAAACATAAGGGAACAAGAGGTAAGGGATTCTAAATGTGATTCTAACAATGAATTGTGTGAGGTCTCACTTACCCAAAATATACGCAACATGAACCAATGGACGCTCAAAGTCTGAATGCGATCTAGTTATGTTGCTCAACTTAAAAGAACGACATCATTCTTTAGAACAGTCTTTGCAAGGTTGGAGCAAATCACTAGATCCGTGAAACAAAGTTTTTAGAGCAATGTCCGGACGTGGAAGTTCCAAAAATAAATGAAAAGATTATCTGAAGTAATGTTTCCGTAAGGCAGTGTTGAAAAACAAGGATTGTATCGCTCCTTGACTCTACTGCAACAAGTTGCCTCGCTTGTACGTTTGTTGAGACAAAGGATTGTATCCCTCCTTGATTCGACAGAAACAAAGTTGCCTTACTTGTAATTGTTGTATCTGAATTGGAAAAGTCTCTCGAACCGAGGTTTAACTCCGGGAATGGCGTGCAGACAAAACGCCACGAAAGGCGCACATACAAACTCCGAGTCAGGTAGGCAGGAGGACGTCGGGATCGGCGTGTAGACACAACGCCGTGAAAGGCGCACAGACAAGCGCCGAGTCAGGTAGGTAGGAGGACGCCGGGATCGGCGTGTAGACACAACGCCGTGAAAGGCGCACAGACAAGCGTCGAGTCAGGTAGGCAGGAGGACGCCGGGATTGACGTGCAGACACAACGCCAAAGCTGAAATACAGGAGACAGTGCAACAGCGGGCAAAATCCAAGACTCGAATGTTCCAACGAAGCCGCAGTGGAATTCAGAACAGGCAGGAATGTCCAACGGATTGGAGAAGCCGAGCAATGAGTGAAGGGGGCGTTTCTCTATTCAAAGGCTGCATGTGATCCAATTGGTTGCTCCATATCACAAGACCAAAAGACAGGAGCATTTTGATTCGTTGCCAGGTACTCAGAGACCACACACAATTACCCTAACCCTCCCAATGCATTATGGTACTAGTAGTGCTGAATGGGGGGTGATATTAGGTCTGGGAGGTTTTGCGGGTAACACCCGAGGCGTCTTCGCCATCCCTTGCCCGTTGGCTTGTGGGTCCTCTGAAGACTTTTCTATCAAACCAAAGGGCTCTCCTGGTTGCTGGGGGAGTCCCTCAGACCTTGCTGGTCTGCACCGCTGACTTTCTTCACATTCCACGAGACTTGCTGTTGCCAAGGATTGTTGGCTTCAATCCGGTTGCCGACACCTCAGTAAGCTGCAGATTTTGTGGTACACTCCGAATCCAGCTCCTGGTCGTCATCGACACCTCCTGGACCTCGTGGCTGAAGAGTCAAGACACCTGTGATCACCTGAAATCACCCGATGACTGTGGGCATCCATCTTCCTGGGCCCGGGTCACTGGCAAGTGACTTTGAACACTTTCTCCTCTGCTTTCAGGTCTTCTTTCTTCAGAATCCATCCTTGGATTCCACCGGACACTTCTCCTGTCTTCACAAGCAGCAAGTCTTCTTTGGCTCCAATTGAAAACGACGCCGCGACCCGACACCAAAAGACACCTATCCACCCGGCTTCCCTGGGTGAGGTAACTCATGCACTCCGGTGCTCCTGTGTGTTGACTCTAGAACTACTTACCCTGTAAGTGACTTGCTTGTAGACTCGCATGAAGTACCCTAAAACTTTAAAATTCCAACCGCGACTTGCTCCATTGAAGTCTATTGGGATCCGCGGCAGTGTTCTCACACTGCATGCGTCTCCCGTGGGTCCTTTACTTACCTGCCTTGGGTAGATTAGTGAGGCCCCAGCGCTTCTGAAGACCTTAGGCCTACTACCTTCTCAAGTCATTCTTCTTATACCTCTTTTTCAGTATATGGTCTGGTACGCCCCTAGGGCCCCAGACATATAAGTGCTTAATTTGTTGTGAAACATTGATTTGTGCAAATGTTCCTGATTTCTAATCTCATAAAGAGATTAGTAGAGTGTGTCTAGAAATACATACATATATATTTTATATATATACCTGTGTGGTGTCCTTTCATTTGGTAATTCAAGAGATTATAAGGTAAATCAAGCTGCTTTACATTCCTTAGAGACTTAGCCTGAAGGCTGCTCTCCACAGCTACCACTAGGATAGCTTTCTTTAAAAGGTTGTCTTAAACCTATCTACCATAAGAGTCGAATTGGACTGGTGCAAGGTGGCCACTTTAACTAGTGACCAGCATATGCAGGCCAACTTCTCACAGTCAGTCAGTCAATGTCAGTCAGTGTCAGTCAGTCAGTGTCAGTCAGTCAGTGTCAGTCAGTGTCAGTCAGTGTCAGTCAGTCAGTGTCAGTCAGTGTCAGTGTCAGTCAGTCAGTGTCAATCAGTCAGTGTCAGTCAGTGTCAGTCAGTGTCAGTCAATCAGTCAGTGTCAGTCAGTGTCAGTGTCAGTCAGTCAGTGTCAGTCAGTCAGTATCAGTCAGTCAGTGTCAGTCAGTCAGTGTCAGTCAGGCAGTGCCAGTCAGTCAGTGTCAGTCAGTCAGTGTCAGTGTCAGTCAGTCAGTGTCAGTTAGTCAGTGTCAGTCAGTCAGACAGTGTCAGTCAGTGTCAGTCGGTGTCAGTCAATCAGTCAGTGTCAGTCAGTCAGTGTCAGTCAGTGTCAGTCAGTCAGTGTCATTCAGTCAGTGTCAGTCAGTCAGTGTCAGTCAGTCAGTGTCAGTCAGTCAGTGTCAGTCAGTTTCAGTCAGTGTCAGTCAGTGTCAGTTAGTGTCAGCCAGTGTCAGCCAGTGTCAGTCAGTGTCAGTCAGTGTCAGTCAGTCAGTGTCAGTCAGTCAGTGTCATTCAGTCAGTGTCAGTCAGTCAGTGTCAGTCAGTTTCAGTCAGTGTCAGTCAGTCAGTGTCAGTCAGTCAGTGTCAGTCAGTGTCAGTCAGTCAGTGTCAGTCAGTGTCAGTTAGTGTCAGCCAGTGTCAGTCAGTGTCAGTCAGTGTCAGTCAGTCAGTGTCACTCAGTCAGTGTCAGTCAGTGTCAGTCAGTCAGTGTCAGTCAGTGTCAGTCAGTGTCAGTCAGTCAGTGTCACTCAGTCAGTGTCAGTCAGTGTCAGTCAGCCAGTGTCAGTCAGTCCGTTTTCGTCAATGTCAGTCAGTCAGTGTCAGTCAATCAGTGTCAGTCAGTTTCACTCAGTGTCAGTCAGTCAGTGTCAGTCAGTCAGTGTCAGTCAGTGTCAGTCAGTCAGTCAGTGTCAGTCAGTGTCAGTCAGTGTCAGTCAGTGAGTGTCAGTCAGTCAGTGTCAGTCAGTGTCAGTGTCAGTCAGTGTCAGTCAGTCAGTGTCAGTCAGTGTCAGTGAGTCAGTGTCAGTCAGTCAGTCAGTCAGTGTCAGTCAGTGTCAGTCAGTCAGTCAGTCAGTATCAGTCAGGCAGTGTCAGTCAGTCAGTGTCAGCTAGAGCAGCTCTGCTTACCTGGTTCTCTCGCTCTAAAGCAGCTCTGCTGACCTGGTTCTCTGGCTCTAGAGCAGCTCCACTGACCTAGTTCTTAGGCTCTAGAGCAGCTCTGCTGACCTGGTTCTCTGGCTCTAAAGCAGCTCTGCTGACCTGGTTCTCTGGCTCTAAAGCAGCTCTGCTCACCCGGTTCTATGGCTCTAAAGCAGTTCTTTGGACCTGGTTCTCTGGCTCTAGAGCAGCTATGCTGACCTGGTTCTCTGGCTCTAAAGCAGCTCTGCTGACCTGGTTCTCTGGCTCAAAACCAGCTCTGCTGACCTGGATCTCTCCTTCTAAAGCAGCTATGCTGACCTGGTTCTCTCCCTCTAAAGCAGCTCTGCTGACCTGATTTCTGTGGCTCTACAGCAGCTCTGCTGACCTGGTTCTCTGGCTCTACAGCAGCTCTGCTGACCTGGTTCTCTGGTTCAAAAGCAGCTCTGCTGACCTGGTTCTCTGGCTCTAAAGCAGCTCTGCTGACCTGGTCCTCTGGCTCTACAGCAGCTCTGTTGACCTGGTTCACTGGCTCTAGAGCAGCTCTGCTGACCTGGTTCTCTGGCTCTACAACGGCTCTGCTGACTTGGTTCTCTGGCTCTGAAGCAGCTCTGCTGACCTGGTTTCTCTGGCTCTACAGCAGCTCTGCTGACCTGGTTCTATGGCTCTAAAGCAGCTCTGCTGACCTGGTTCTCTGGCTCTAGAACAGCTCTGCTGACCTGGTTCTTAGGCTCTACAACAGCTCTGCTGACCTGATTCTCTGGCTCTAAAGCAGCTCTGCTGACCTGTTCTATGGCTCTAAAGCAGCTCTGCTGACCTGGTTCTCTGGTTCTAGAGCAGATCTGCTGCCCTGGTATTCAGACTCTTGAGCAGCTCCGTTGACCTGGTTCTCTGGCTCTAAAGCAGCTCTGCTGAACTAGTTCTCTGCTTCTAAAGCAGCTCTGCTGACCTGGTTTCTCTGGCTCTACAGCAGCTCTGCTGACCTGGTTCTCTGGCTCTAGAGCAGCTCTGCTGACCTGGTTCTCAGGCTCTAGAGCAGCTCTGCTGACCTGGTTCAGTGGCTCTAAAGCAGCTCTGCTGACCTTTTTCTCTGGCTCTAAAGCAGCTCTGCTGACCTGGTTCTCAGGCTCTAGAGCAGCTCTGCTGACCTGGTTCTCAGGCTCTAAAGCAGCTCTGCTGACCTAGTTCTCTGGCTCTAAAGCAGCTTTGCTGACCTGGTTTTCTGGCTCTAGAGCAGCTCTGCTGACCTGGTTCTCTCCCTCTAAAGCAGCTTTGCTGACCTGGTTTCCATGCCTCTACAGCAGCTCTGCTGACCAGGTTCTCTGGCTTTAAAGTAGCTCTGCTGACCTGGTTCTCTGGCTCTAAAGCAGCTCTGCTGACCTGGTTCTCTGGCTCTAGAGCAGCTGTGCTAACCTGGTTCTTAGGCTCTAGAGCAGCTCTGCTGATCTGGTTCTCCGGCTCTAAAGCAGCTCTGCTGACCTGGTTCTCTGGCTCTAAAGCAGCTCTGCTGACCTGGTTCTATGGCTCTAAAGCAGCTCTGCTGACCTGGCCCTCTGGCTCTACAGCAGCTCTGTTGACCTGGTTCTCTCGCTCTACAGCAACTCTGCTGACCTGGCTCTTAGGCTCTAGAGCAGCTCTGCTGACCTGGTTCTCTGGCTCTACAACTACTCTGCTGACCTGGTTCTCTGGCTCTAAAGCAGGTCTGCTGACCTGGTTTCTCTGGCTCTACAGCAGCTCTGCTGACCTGGTTCTATGGCTCTAAAGCAGCTCTGCTGACCTGGTTCTCTGGCTCTAGAACAGCTCTGCTGACCTGGTTCTTTGGCTCTACAACAGCTCTGCAGACCTGATTCTCTGGCTCTATAGCAGTTCTGCTGACCTTTTCTATGGCTCTAAAGCAGCTCTGCTGACCTGGTTCTCTGGCTCTAGAGCAGCTGTGCTGACCTTGTTCTTAGGCTCTAGAGCAGCTCTGCTGACCTGGGTCTCTGGCTCTAAAGCAGCTCTGCTGATCTAGTTTTCTGGCTCTAAAGCAGCTCTGCTGACCTGGTTTTCTGGCTCTAGAGCAGCTCTGCTGACCTGGTTCTTAGGGTCTAGAGCAGCTCTGCTGACCTGGTTCTCTGCCTCTAAAGAAGCTCTGCTGACCTGGGTCTCTGGCTCTAGAGCAGCTTTGCTGACCTGGTTCTTAGGCTCTAGATCAGCTCTGCTGACCTGGTTCTCTGGTTCTAAAGTAGCTCTGCTGACCTGGTTCTCTGGCTCAAAAGCAGCTCTGCTGACCTGGTTCTCTGGCTCTAAAGCAGCTCTGCTGACCTTTTTCTCTGGCTGTAAAGCAGCTCTGCTGACCTGGTTCTCAGGCTCTGGAGCAGCTCTGCTGACCTGGTTCTTAGGCTCTAAAGCAGCTCTGCTGACCTAGTTCTCTGGCTCTAAAGCAGCTTTGCTGACCTGGTTTTCTGGCTCTAGAGCAGCTCTGCTGACCTGGTTCTTAGGCTCTAGAGCAGCTCTGCTGACCTGGTTCTCTGCCTCTAAAGCAGCTCTGCTGACCTGGGTCTCTGGCTCTAGAGCAGCTGCGCTGACCTGGTTCTTAGGCTCTAGATCAGCTCTGCTGACCTGGTTCTCTCCCTCTAAAGCAGCTCTGCTGACCTGGTTTCTCTGCCTCTACAGCAGCTCTGCTGACCAGGTTCTCTGGCTCTAAAGTAGCTCTGCTGACCTGGTTCTCTGGCTCTAAAGCAGCTCTGCTGACCTGGTTCTCTGGCTCTAAAGCAGCTGTGCTGACCTGGTTCTCTGGCTCTAGAGCAGCTGTGCTAACCTGGTTCTTAGGCTCTAGAGCAGCTCTGCTGATCTGGTTCTCTGGCTCTAAAGCAGCTGTGCTGACCTGGTTCTCTAAAGCAGCTCTGCTGACCTGGTTCTCTGGCTCTAAAGCAGCTCTGCTGACCTGGTTCTATGGCTCTAAAGCAGCTCTGCTGACCTGGCTCTCTGGCTCTACAGCAGCTCTGTTGACCTGGTTCTCTGGCTCTAAAGCAGGTCTGCTGACCTGGTTTCTCTGGCTCTACAGCAGCTCTGCTGACCTGGTTCTATGGCTCTAGAACAGCTCTGCTGACCTGGTTCTTAGGCTCTACAACAGCTCTGCTGACCTGATTCTCTGGCTCTAAAGCAGTTCTGCTGACCTTTTTTATGGCTCTAAAGCAGCTCTGCTGACCTGGTTCTCTGGCTCTAGAGCAGCTGTGCTGACCTTGTTCTTAGGCTCTAGAGCAGCTCTGCTGACCTGGTTCTCTGGCTCTAAAGCAGCTCTGCTGATCTAGTTTTCTGGCTCTAAAGCAGCTCTGCTGACCTGGTTTTCTGGCTCTAAAGCAGCTTTGCTGACCTGGTTCTTAGGCTCTAGAGCAGCTGTGCTGACCTGGTTCTCTGCCTCTAAAGAAGCTCTGCTGACCTGGGTCTCTGGCTCTAGAGCAGCTGTGCTGACCTGGTTCTTAGGCTCTAGATCAGCTCTGCTGACCTGGTTCTCTCCCTCTAAAGCAGCTCTGCTGACCTGGTGTCTCTGCCTCTACAGCAGCTCTGCTGACCAGGTTCTCTGGCTCTAAAGTAGCTCTGCTGACCTGGTTCTCTGACTCTAAAGTAGCTCTGCTGACCTCGTTCTCTGGCTCTAAAGCAGCCGTACTGACCTGGTTCTCTGGCTCTAGAGCAGCTGTGCTAACCTGGTTCTTAGGCTCTAGAGCAGCTCTGCTGACCTGGTTCTCTAAAGCAGCTCTGCTGACCTGGTTCTCTGGCTCTAGAGTAGCTCTGCTGACCTGGTTCTTAGGCTCTAGAGCAGCTCTGCTGACCTGGTTCTCTGGCTCTACAACGGCTCTGCTGACCTGGTTCTCTGGCTCTAAAGCAGCTCTGCTGACCTGGTTTCTCTGGCTCTACAGCAGCTCTGCTGACCTGGTTCTATGGCTCTAAAGCAGCTCTGCTGACCTGGTTCTCTGGCTCTAGAACAGCTCTGCTGACCTGGTTCTTAGGCTCTACAACAGCTCTGCTGACCTGATTCTCTGGCTCTAAAGCAGCTCTGCTGACCTGTTCTATGGCTCTAAAGCAGCTCTGCTGACCTGGTTCTCTGGTTCTAGAGCAGATCTGCTGCCCTGGTATTCAGACTCTTGAGCAGCTCCGTTGACCTGGTTCTCTGGCTCTAAAGCAGCTCTGCTGAACTAGTTCTCTGCTTCTAAAGCAGCTCTGCTGACCTGGTTTCTCTGGCTCTACAGCAGCTCTGCTGACCTGGTTCTCTGGCTCTAGAGCAGCTCTGCTGACCTGGTTCTCAGGCTCTAGAGCAGCTCTGCTGACCTGGTTCAGTGGCTCTAAAGCAGCTCTGCTGACCTTTTTCTCTGGCTCTAAAGCAGCTCTGCTGACCTGGTTCTCGGGCTCTAGAGCAGCTCTGCTGACCTGGTTCTCAGGCTCTAAAGCAGCTCTGCTGACCTAGTTCTCTGGCTCCAAAGCAGCTTTGCTGACCTGGTTTTCTGGCTCTAGAGCAGCTCTGCTGACCTGGTTCTCTCCCTCTAAAGCAGCTTTGCTGACCTGGTTTCCCTGCCTCTACAGCAGCTCTGCTGACCAGGTTCTCTGGCTTTAAAGTAGCTCTGCTGACCTGGTTCTCTGGCTCTAAAGCAGCTCTGCTGACCTGGTTCTCTGGCTCTAGAGCAGCTGTGCTAACCTGGTTCTTAGGCTCTAGAGCAGCTCTGCTGATCTGGTTCTCCGGCTCTAAAGTAGCTCTGCTGACCTGGTTCTCTGGCTCTAAAGCAGCTCTGCTGACCTGGTTCTATGGCTCTAAAGCAGCTCTGCTGACCTGGCCCTCTGGCTCTACAGCAGCTCTGTTGACCTGGTTCTCTCGCTCTACAGCAACTCTGCTGACCTGGCTCTTAGGCTCTAGAGCAGCTCTGCTGACCTGGTTCTCTGGCTCTACAACTACTCTGCTGACCTGGTTCTCTGGCTCTAAAGCAGGTCTGCTGACCTGGTTTCTCTGGCTCTACAGCAGCTCTGCTGACCTGGTTCTATGGCTCTAAAGCAGCTCTGCTGACCTGGTTCTCTGGCTCTAGAACAGCTCTGCTGACCTGGTTCTTTGGCTCTACAACAGCTCTGCAGACCTGATTCTCTGGCTCTATAGCAGTTCTGCTGACCTTTTCTATGGCTCTAAAGCAGCTCTGCTGACCTGGTTCTCTGGCTCTAGAGCAGCTGTGCTGACCTTGTTCTTAGGCTCTAGAGCAGCTCTGCTGACCTGGGTCTCTGGCTCTAAAGCAGCTCTGCTGATCTAGTTTTCTGGCTCTAAAGCAGCTCTGCTGACCTGGTTTTCTGGCTCTAGAGCAGCTCTGCTGACCTGGTTCTTAGGGTCTAGAGCAGCTCTGCTGACCTGGTTCTCTGCCTCTAAAGAAGCTCTGCTGACCTGGGTCTCTGGCTCTAGAGCAGCTTTGCTGACCTGGTTCTTAGGCTCTAGATCAGCTCTGCTGACCTGGTTCTCTGGTTCTAAAGTAGCTCTGCTGACCTGGTTCTCTGGCTCAAAAGCAGCTCTGCTGACCTGGTTCTCTGGCTCTAAAGCAGCTCTGCTGACCTTTTTCTCTGGCTGTAAAGCAGCTCTGCTGACCTGGTTCTCAGGCTCTGGAGCAGCTCTGCTGACCTGGTTCTTGGGCTCTAAAGCAGCTCTGCTGACCTAGTTCTCTGGCTCTAAAGCAGCTTTGCTGACCTGGTTTTCTGGCTCTAGAGCAGCTCTGCTGACCTGGTTCTTAGGCTCTAGAGCAGCTCTGCTGACCTGGTTCTCTGCCTCTAAAGCAGCTCTGCTGACCTGGGTCTCTGGCTCTAGAGCAGCTGCGCTGACCTGGTTCTTAGGCTCTAGATCAGCTCTGCTGACCTGGTTCTCTCCCTCTAAAGCAGCTCTGCTGACCTGGTTTCTCTGCCTCTACAGCAGCTCTGCTGACCAGGTTCTCTGGCTCTAAAGTAGCTCTGCTGACCTGGTTCTCTGGCTCTAAAGCAGCTCTGCTGACCTGGTTCTCTGGCTCTAAAGCAGCTGTGCTGACCTGGTTCTCTGGCTCTAGAGCAGCTGTGCTAACCTGGTTCTTAGGCTCTAGAGCAGCTCTGCTGATCTGGTTCTCTGGCTCTAAAGCAGCTGTGCTGACCTGGTTCTCTAAAGCAGCTCTGCTGACCTGGTTCTCTGGCTCTAAAGCAGCTCTGCTGACCTGGTTCTATGGCTCTAAAGCAGCTCTGCTGACCTGGCTCTCTGGCTCTACAGCAGCTCTGTTGACCTGGTTCTCTGGCTCTAAAGCAGGTCTGCTGACCTGGTTTCTCTGGCTCTACAGCAGCTCTGCTGACCTGGTTCTATGGCTCTAGAACAGCTCTGCTGACCTGGTTCTTAGGCTCTACAACAGCTCTGCTGACCTGATTCTCTGGCTCTAAAGCAGTTCTGCTGACCTTTTTTATGGCTCTAAAGCAGCTCTGCTGACCTGGTTCTCTGGCTCTAGAGCAGCTGTGCTGACCTTGTTCTTAGGCTCTAGAGCAGCTCTGCTGACCTGGTTCTCTGGCTCTAAAGCAGCTCTGCTGATCTAGTTTTCTGGCTCTAAAGCAGCTCTGCTGACCTGGTTTTCTGGCTCTAGAGCAGCTTTGCTGACCTGGTTCTTAGGCTCTAGAGCAGCTGTGCTGACCTGGTTCTCTGCCTCTAAAGAAGCTCTGCTGACCTGGGTCTCTGGCTCTAGAGCAGCTGTGCTGACCTGGTTCTTAGGCTCTAGATCAGCTCTGCTGACCTGGTTCTCTCCCTCTAAAGCAGCTCTGCTGACCTGGTTTCTCTGCCTCTACAGCAGCTCTGCTGACCAGGTTCTCTGGCTCTAAAGTAGCTCTGCTGACCTGGTTCTCTGACTCTAAAGTAGCTCTGCTGACCTCGTTCTCTGGCTCTAAAGCAGCCGTGCTGACCTGGTTCTCTGGCTCTAGAGCAGCTGTGCTAACCTGGTTCTTAGGCTCTAGAGCAGCTCTGCTGATCTGGTTCTCTGGCTCTAAAGCAGCTCTGCTGACCTGGTTCTCTAAAGCAGCTCTGCTGACCTGGTTCTCTGGCTCTAAAGCAGCTCTGCTGACCTGGTTCTATGGCTCTAAAGCAGCTCTGCTGACCTGGCCCTCTGGCTCTACAGCAGCTCTGTTGACCTGGTTCTCTGGCTCTACAGCAGCTGTGCTGACCTGGCTCTTAGGCTCTAGAGCAGCTCTGCTGACCTGGTTTTCTGGCTCTACAACTACTCTGCTGACCTGGTTCTCTGGCTCTAAAGCAGGTCTGCTGACCTTGTTTCTCTGGCTCTACAGCAGCTCTGCTGACCTGGTTCTATGGCTCTAAAGCAGCTCTGCTGACCTGGTTCTCTGGCTCTAGAACAGCCCTGCTGACCTGGTTCTTAGGCTCTACAACAGCTCTGCTGACCTTTTCTTTGGCTCTAAAGCAGCTCTGCTGACCTGGTTCTCTGGCTCTAGAGCAGCTGTGCTGACCTTGTTCTTAGGCTCTAGAGCAGCTCTGCTGACCTGGTTCTCTGGCTCTAAAGCAGCTCTGCTGATCTAGTTTTCTGGCTCTAAAGCAGCTCTGCTGACCTGGTTTTCTGGCTCTAGAGCAGCTCTGCTGACCTGGTTGTTAGGCTCTAGAGCAGCTCTGCTGACCTGGTTCTCTGCCTCTAAAGAAGCTCTGCTGACCTGGGTCTCTGGCTCTAGAGCAGCTGTGCTGACCTGGTTCTTAGGCTCTAGATCAGCTCTGCTGACCTGGTTCTCTGGCTCTAAAGTAGCTCTGCTGACCTGGTTCTCTGGCTCAAAAGCAGCTCTGCTGACCTGGTTCTCTGGCTCTAAAGCAGCTCTGCTGACCTTTTTCTCTGGCTGTAAAGCAGCTCTTCTGACCTGGTTCTCAGGCTCTGGAGCAGCTCTGCTGACCTGGTTCCTAGGCTCTAAAGCAGCTCTGCTGACCTAGTTCTCTGGCTCTAAAGCAGCTTTGCTGACCTGGTTTTCTGGCTCTAGAGCAGCTCTGCTGACCTGGTTCTTAGGCTCTAGAGCAGCTCTGCTGACCTGGTTCTCTGCCTCTAAAGCAGCTCTGCTGACCTGGGTCTCTGGCTCTAGAGCAGCTGCGCTGACCTGGTTCTTAGGCTCTAGATCAGCTCTGCTGACCTGGTTCTCTCCCTCTAAAGCAGCTCTGCTGACCTGGTTTCTCTGCCTCTACAGCAGCTCTGCTGACCAGGTTCTCTGGCTCTAAAGTAGCTCTGCTGACCTGGTTCTCTGGCTCTAAAGCAGCTCTGCTGACCTGGTTCTCTGGCTCTAAAGCAGCTGTGCTGACCTGGTTCTCTGGCTCTAGAGCAGCTGTGCTAACCTGGTTCTTAGGCTCTAGAGCAGCTCTGCTGATCTGGTTCTCTGGCTCTAAAGCAGCTGTGCTGACCTGGTTCTCTAAAGCAGCTCTGCTGACCTGGTTCTCTGGCTCTAAAGCAGCTCTGCTGACCTGGTTCTATGGCTCTAAAGCAGCTCTGCTGACCTGGCTCTCTGGCTCTACAGCAGCTCTGTTGACCTGGTTCTCTGGCTCTAAAGCAGGTCTGCTGACCTGGTTTCTCTGGCTCTACAGCAGCTCTGCTGACCTGGTTCTATGGCTCTAGAACAGCTCTGCTGACCTGGTTCTTAGGCTCTACAACAGCTCTGCTGACCTGATTCTCTGGCTCTAAAGCAGTTCTGCTGACCTTTTTTATGGCTCTAAAGCAGCTCTGCTGACCTGGTTCTCTGGCTCTAGAGCAGCTGTGCTGACCTTGTTCTTAGGCTCTAGAGCAGCTCTGCTGACCTGGTTCTCTGGCTCTAAAGCAGCTCTGCTGATCTAGTTTTCTGGCTCTAAAGCAGCTCTGCTGACCTGGTTTTCTGGCTCTAGAGCAGCTTTGCTGACCTGGTTCTTAGGCTCTAGAGCAGCTGTGCTGACCTGGTTCTCTGCCTCTAAAGAAGCTCTGCTGACCTGGGTCTCTGGCTCTAGAGCAGCTGTGCTGACCTGGTTCTTAGGCTCTAGATCAGCTCTGCTGACCTGGTTCTCTCCCTCTAAAGCAGCTCTGCTGACCTGGTTTCTCTGCCTCTACAGCAGCTCTGCTGACCAGGTTCTCTGGCTCTAAAGTAGCTCTGCTGACCTGGTTCTCTGACTCTAAAGTAGCTCTGCTGACCTCGTTCTCTGGCTCTAAAGCAGCCGTGCTGACCTGGTTCTCTGGCTCTAGAGCAGCTGTGCTAACCTGGTTCTTAGGCTCTAGAGCAGCTCTGCTGATCTGGTTCTCTGGCTCTAAAGCAGCTCTGCTGACCTGGTTCTCTAAAGCAGCTCTGCTGACCTGGTTCTCTGGCTCTAAAGCAGCTCTGCTGACCTGGTTCTATGGCTCTAAAGCAGCTCTGCTGACCTGGCCCTCTGGCTCTACAGCAGCTCTGTTGACCTGGTTCTCTGGCTCTACAGCAGCTGTGCTGACCTGGCTCTTAGGCTCTAGAGCAGCTCTGCTGACCTGGTTCTCTGGCTCTACAACTACTCTGCTGACCTGGTTCTCTGGCTCTAAAGCAGGTCTGCTGACCTTGTTTCTCTGGCTCTACAGCAGCTCTGCTGACCTGGTTCTATGGCTCTAAAGCAGCTCTGCTGACCTGGTTCTCTGGCTCTAGAACAGCCCTGCTGACCTGGTTCTTAGGCTCTACAACAGCTCTGCTGACCTTTTCTTTGGCTCTAAAGCAGCTCTGCTGACCTGGTTCTCTGGCTCTAGAGCAGCTGTGCTGACCTTGTTCTTAGGCTCTAGAGCAGCTCTGCTGACCTGGTTCTCTGGCTCTAAAGCAGCTCTGCTGATCTAGTTTTCTGGCTCTAAAGCAGCTCTGCTGACCTGGTTTTCTGGCTCTAGAGCAGCTCTGCTGACCTGGTTGTTAGGCTCTAGAGCAGCTCTGCTGACCTGGTTCTCTGCCTCTAAAGAAGCTCTGCTGACCTGGGTCTCTGGCTCTAGAGCAGCTGTGCTGACCTGGTTCTTAGGCTCTAGATCAGCTCTGCTGACCTGGTTCTCTGGCTCTAAAGTAGCTCTGCTGACCTGGTTCTCTGGCTCAAAAGCAGCTCTGCTGACCTGGTTCTCTGGCTCTAAAGCAGCTCTGCTGACCTTTTTCTCTGGCTGTAAAGCAGCTCTTCTGACCTGGTTCTCAGGCTCTGGAGCAGCTCTGCTGACCTGGTTCTTAGGCTCTAAAGCAGCTCTGCTGACCTAGTTCTCTGGCTCTAAAGCAGCTTTGCTGACCTGGTTTTCTGGCTCTAGAGCAGCTCTGCTGACCTGGTTCTTAGGCTCTAGAGCAGCTCTGCTGACCTGGTTCTCTGCCTCTAAAGCAGCTCTGCTGACCTGGGTCTCTGGCTCTAGAGCAGCTGCGCTGACCTGGTTCTTAGGCTCTACAACAGCTCTGCTGACCTGATTCTCTGGCTCTAAAGCAGTTCTGCTGACCTTTTTTATGGCTCTAAAGCAGCTCTGCTGACCTGGTTCTCTGGCTCTAGAGCAGCTGTGCTGACCTTGTTCTTAGGCTCTAGAGCAGCTCTGCTGACCTGGTTCTCTGGCTCTAAAGCAGCTCTGCTGATCTAGTTTTCTGGCTCTAAAGCAGCTCTGCTGACCTGGTTTTCTGGCTCTAGAGCAGCTTTGCTGACCTGGTTCTTAGGCTCTAGAGCAGCTGTGCTGACCTGGTTCTCTGCCTCTAAAGAAGCTCTGCTGACCTGGGTCTCTGGCTCTAGAGCAGCTGTGCTGACCTGGTTCTTAGGCTCTAGATCAGCTCTGCTGACCTGGTTCTCTCCCTCTAAAGCAGCTCTGCTGACCTGGTTTCTCTGCCTCTACAGCAGCTCTGCTGACCAGGTTCTCTGGCTCTAAAGTAGCTCTGCTGACCTGGTTCTCTGACTCTAAAGTAGCTCTGCTGACCTCGTTCTCTGGCTCTAAAGCAGCCGTGCTGACCTGGTTCTCTGGCTCTAGAGCAGCTGTGCTAACCTGGTTCTTAGGCTCTAGAGCAGCTCTGCTGATCTGGTTCTCTGGCTCTAAAGCAGCTCTGCTGACCTGGTTCTCTAAAGCAGCTCTGCTGACCTGGTTCTCTGGCTCTAAAGCAGCTCTGCTGACCTGGTTCTATGGCTCTAAAGCAGCTCTGCTGACCTGGCCCTCTGGCTCTACAGCAGCTCTGTTGACCTGGTTCTCTGGCTCTACAACTACTCTGCTGACCTGGTTCTCTGGCTCTAAAGCAGGTCTGCTGACCTTGTTTCTCTGGCTCTACAGCAGCTCTGCTGACCTGGTTCTATGGCTCTAAAGCAGCTCTGCTGACCTGGTTCTCTGGCTCTAGAACAGCCCTGCTGACCTGGTTCTTAGGCTCTACAACAGCTCTGCTGACCTTTTCTATGGCTCTAAAGCAGCTCTGCTGACCTGGTTCTCTGGTTCTAGAGCAGCTGTGCTGACCTTGTTCTTAGGCTCTAGAGCAGCTCTGCTGACCTGGTTCTCTGGCTCTAAAGCAGCTCTGCTGATCTAGTTTTCTGGCTCTAAAGCAGCTCTGCTGACCTGGTTTTCTGGCTCTAGAGCAGCTCTGCTGACCTGGTTGTTAGGCTCTAGAGCAGCTCTGCTGACCTGGTTCTCTGCCTCTAAAGAAGCTCTGCTGACCTGGGTCTCTGGCTCTAGAGCAGCTGTGCTGACCTGGTTCTTAGGCTCTAGATCAGCTCTGCTGACCTGGTTCTCTCCCTCTAAAGCAGCTCTGCTGACCTGGTTTCTCTGCCTCTACAGCAGCTCTGCTGACCAGGTTCTCTGGCTCTAAAGTAGCTCTGCTGACCTGGTTCTCTGGCTCTAAAGCAGCTCTGCTGACCTGGTTCTCTGGCTCTAAAGCAGCTGTGCTGACCTGGTTCTCTGGCTCTAGAGCAGCTGTGCTAACCTGGTTCTTAGGCTCTAGAGCAGCTCTGCTGATCTGGTTCTCTGGCTCTAAAGCAGCTGTGCTGACCTGGTTCTCTAAAGCAGCTCTGCTGACCTGGTTCTCTGGCTCTAAAGCAGCTCTGCTGACCTGGTTCTATGGCTCTAAAGCAGCTCTGCTGACCTGGCTCTCTGGCTCTACAGCAGCTCTGTTGACCTGGTTCTCTGGCTCTAAAGCAGGTCTGCTGACCTGGTTTCTCTGGCTCTACAGCAGCTCTGCTGACCTGGTTCTATGGCTCTAGAACAGCTCTGCTGACCTGGTTCTTAGGCTCTACAACAGCTCTGCTGACCTGATTCTCTGGCTCTAAAGCAGTTCTGCTGACCTTTTTTATGGCTCTAAAGCAGCTCTGCTGACCTGGTTCTCTGGCTCTAGAGCAGCTGTGCTGACCTTGTTCTTAGGCTCTAGAGCAGCTCTGCTGACCTGGTTCTCTGGCTCTAAAGCAGCTCTGCTGATCTAGTTTTCTGGCTCTAAAGCAGCTCTGCTGACCTGGTTTTCTGGCTCTAGAGCAGCTTTGCTGACCTGGTTCTTAGGCTCTAGAGCAGCTGTGCTGACCTGGTTCTCTGCCTCTAAAGAAGCTCTGCTGACCTGGGTCTCTGGCTTTAGAGCAGCTGTGCTGACCTGGTTCTTAGGCTCTAGATCAGCTCTGCTGACCTGGTTCTCTCCCTCTAAAGCAGCTCTGCTGACCTGGTTTCTCTGCCTCTACAGCAGCTCTGCTGACCAGGTTCTCTGGCTCTAAAGTAGCTCTGCTGACCTGGTTCTCTGACTCTAAAGTAGCTCTGCTGACCTCGTTCTCTGGCTCTAAAGCAGCCGTGCTGACCTGGTTCTCTGGCTCTAGAGCAGCTGTGCTAACCTGGTTCTTAGGCTCTAGAGCAGCTCTGCTGATCTGGTTCTCTGGCTCTAAAGCAGCTCTGCTGACCTGGTTCTCTAAAGCAGCTCTGCTGACCTGGTTCTCTGGCTCTAAAGCAGCTCTGCTGACCTGGTTCTATGGCTCTAAAGCAGCTCTGCTGACCTGGCCCTCTGGCTCTACAGCAGCTCTGTTGACCTGGTTCTCTGGCTCTACAGCAGCTCTGCTGACCTGGCTCTTAGGCTCTAGAGCAGCTCTGCTGACCTGGTTCTCTGGCTCTACAACTACTCTGCTGACCTGGTTCTCTGGCTCTAAAGCAGGTCTGCTGACCTTGTTTCTCTGGCTCTACAGCAGCTCTGCTGACCTGGTTCTATGGCTCTAAAGCAGCTCTGCTGACCTGGTTCTCTGGCTCTAGAACAGCCCTGCTGACCTGGTTCTTAGGCTCTACAGCAGCTCTGCTGACCTTTTCTATGGCTCTAAAGCAGCTCTGCTGACCTGGTTCTCTGGTTCTAGAGCAGCTGTGCTGACCTTGTTCTTAGGCTCTAGAGCAGCTCTGCTGACCTGGTTCTCTGGCTCTAAAGCAGCTCTGCTGATCTAGTTTTCTGGCTCTAAAGCAGCTCTGCTGACCTGGTTTTCTGGCTCTAGAGCAGCTCTGCTGACCTGGTTGTTAGGCTCTAGAGCAGCTCTGCTGACCTGGTTCTCTGCCTCTAAAGAAGCTCTGCTGACCTGGGTCTCTGGCTCTAGAGCAGCTGTGCTGACCTGGTTCTTAGGCTCTAGATCAGCTCTGCTGACCTGGTTCTCTGGCTCTAAAGTAGCTCTGCTGACCTGGTTCTCTGGCTCTAAAGCAGCTCTGCTGACCTGGTTCTCTGGCTCTAAAGCAGATGTGCTGACCTGGTTCTCTGGCTCTAGAGCAGCTGTGCTAACCTGGTTCTTAGGCTCTAGAGCAGCTCTGGTGATCTGGTTCTCTGGCTCTAAAGCAGCTCTGCTGACCTGGTTCTCTGGCTCTAAAGCAGCTCGGCTGATCTGGTTCTCTGGCTCTAAAGCAGCTCTGCTGACCTGGTTTTATGGCTCTAAAGCAGCTCTGATGACCTGGTCCTCTGGCCCTACAGCAGCTCTGTTGACCTGGTTCTCTGGATCTAGAGCAGCTCTGCTGACCTGGTTCTTAGGCTCTAGAGCAGCTCTGCTGACCTGGTTCTCTGGCTCTACAACGGCTCTGCTGACCTGGTTCTCTGGCTCTAAAGCAGCTCTGCTGACCTGGTTTCTCTGGCTCTACAACGGCTCTGCTGACCTGGTTCTCTGGCTCTAAAGCAGCTCTGCTGACCTGGTTTCTCTGGCTCTACAGCAGCTCTGCTGACCTGGTTCTATGGCTCTAAAGCAGCTCTGCTGACCTGGTTCTCTGGCTCAAGAACAGCTCTGCTGACCTGGTTCTTAGGCTCTACAACAGCTCTGCTGACCTGATTCTCTGGCTCTAAAGCAGCTCTGCTGACCTGTTCTATGGCTCTAAAGCAGCTCTGCTGACCTGGTTCTCTGGTTCTAGAGCAGATCTGCTGCCCTGGTATTCAGACTCTTGAGCAGCTCCGTTGACCTGGTTCTCTGGCTCTAAAGCAGCTCTGCTGAACTAGTTCTCTGCTTCTAAAGCAGCTCTGCTGACCTGGTTTCTCTGGCTCTACAGCAGCTCTGCTGACCTGGTTCTCTGGCTCTAGAGCAGCTCTGCTGACCTGGTTCTCAGGCTCTAGAGCAGCTCTGCTGACCTGGTTCAGTGGCTCTAAAGCAGCTCTGCTGACCTTTTTCTCTGGCTCTAAAGCAGCTCTGCTGACCTGGTTCTCAGGCTCTAGAGCAGCTCTGCTGACCTGGTTCTCAGGCTCTAAAGCAGCTCTGCTGACCTAGTTCTCTGGCTCCAAAGCAGCTTTGCTGACCTGGTTTTCTGGCTCTAGAGCAGCTCTGCTGACCTGGTTCTCTCCCTCTAAAGCAGCTTTGCTGACCTGGTTTCCCTGCCTCTACAGCAGCTCTGCTGACCAGGTTCTCTGGCTTTAAAGTAGCTCTGCTGACCTGGTTCTCTGGCTCTAAAGCAGCTCTGCTGACCTGGTTCTCTGGCTCTAGAGCAGCTGTGCTAACCTGGTTCTTAGGCTCTAGAGCAGCTCTGCTGATCTGGTTCTCCGGCTCTAAAGCAGCTCTGCTGACCTGGTTCTCTGGCTCTAAAGCAGCTCTGCTGACCTGGTTCTATGGCTCTAAAGCAGCTCTGCTGACCTGGCCCTCTGGCTCTACAGCAGCTCTGTTGACCTGGTTCTCTCGCTCTACAGCAACTCTGCTGACCTGGCTCTTAGGCTCTAGAGCAGCTCTGCTGACCTGGTTCTCTGGCTCTACAACTACTCTGCTGACCTGGTTCTCTGGCTCTAAAGCAGGTCTGCTGACCTGGTTTCTCTGGCTCTACAGCAGCTCTGCTGACCTGGTTCTATGGCTCTAAAGCAGCTCTGCTGACCTGGTTCTCTGGCTCTAGAACAGCTCTGCTGACCTGGTTCTTTGGCTCTACAACAGCTCTGCAGACCTGATTCTCTGGCTCTATAGCAGTTCTGCTGACCTTTTCTATGGCTCTAAAGCAGCTCTGCTGACCTGGTTCTCTGGCTCTAGAGCAGCTGTGCTGACCTTGTTCTTAGGCTCTAGAGCAGCTCTGCTGACCTGGGTCTCTGGCTCTAAAGCAGCTCTGCTGATCTAGTTTTCTGGCTCTAAAGCAGCTCTGCTGACCTGGTTTTCTGGCTCTAGAGCAGCTCTGCTGACCTGGTTCTTAGGGTCTAGAGCAGCTCTGCTGACCTGGTTCTCTGCCTCTAAAGAAGCTCTGCTGACCTGGGTCTCTGGCTCTAGAGCAGCTTTGCTGACCTGGTTCTTAGGCTCTAGATCAGCTCTGCTGACCTGGTTCTCTGGTTCTAAAGTAGCTCTGCTGACCTGGTTCTCTGGCTCAAAAGCAGCTCTGCTGACCTGGTTCTCTGGCTCTAAAGCAGCTCTGCTGACCTTTTTCTCTGGCTGTAAAGCAGCTCTGCTGACCTGGTTCTCAGGCTCTGGAGCAGCTCTGCTGACCTGGTTCTTAGGCTCTAAAGCAGCTCTGCTGACCTAGTTCTCTGGCTCTAAAGCAGCTTTGCTGACCTGGTTTTCTGGCTCTAGAGCAGCTCTGCTGACCTGGTTCTTAGGCTCTAGAGCAGCTCTGCTGACCTGGTTCTCTGCCTCTAAAGCAGCTCTGCTGACCTGGGTCTCTGGCTCTAGAGCAGCTGCGCTGACCTGGTTCTTAGGCTCTAGATCTGCTCTGCTGACCTGGTTCTCTCCCTCTAAAGCAGCTCTGCTGACCTGGTTTCTCTGCCTCTACAGCAGCTCTGCTGACCAGGTTCTCTGGCTCTAAAGTAGCTCTGCTGACCTGGTTCTCTGGCTCTAAAGCAGCTCTGCTGACCTGGTTCTCTGGCTCTAAAGCAGCTGTGCTGACCTGGTTCTCTGGCTCTAGAGCAGCTGTGCTAACCTGGTTCTTAGGCTCTAGAGCAGCTCTGCTGATCTGGTTCTCTGGCTCTAAAGCAGCTGTGCTGACCTGGTTCTCTAAAGCAGCTCTGCTGACCTGGTTCTCTGGCTCTAAAGCAGCTCTGCTGACCTGGTTCTATGGCTCTAAAGCAGCTCTGCTGACCTGGCTCTCTGGCTCTACAGCAGCTCTGTTGACCTGGTTCTCTGGCTCTAAAGCAGGTCTGCTGACCTGGTTTCTCTGGCTCTACAGCAGCTCTGCTGACCTGGTTCTATGGCTCTAGAACAGCTCTGCTGACCTGGTTCTTAGGCTCTACAACAGCTCTGCTGACCTGATTCTCTGGCTCTAAAGCAGTTCTGCTGACCTTTTTTATGGCTCTAAAGCAGCTCTGCTGACCTGGTTCTCTGGCTCTAGAGCAGCTGTGCTGACCTTGTTCTTAGGCTCTAGAGCAGCTCTGCTGACCTGGTTCTCTGGCTCTAAAGCAGCTCTGCTGATCTAGTTTTCTGGCTCTAAAGCAGCTCTGCTGACCTGGTTTTCTGGCTCTAGAGCAGCTTTGCTGACCTGGTTCTTAGGCTCTAGAGCAGCTGTGCTGACCTGGTTCTCTGCCTCTAAAGAAGCTCTGCTGACCTGGGTCTCTGGCTCTAGAGCAGCTGTGCTGACCTGGTTCTTAGGCTCTAGATCAGCTCTGCTGACCTGGTTCTCTCCCTCTAAAGCAGCTCTGCTGACCTGGTTTCTCTGCCTCTACAGCAGCTCTGCTGACCAGGTTCTCTGGCTCTAAAGTAGCTCTGCTGACCTGGTTCTCTGACTCTAAAGTAGCTCTGCTGACCTCGTTCTCTGGCTCTAAAGCAGCCGTGCTGACCTGGTTCTCTGGCTCTAGAGCAGCTGTGCTAACCTGGTTCTTAGGCTCTAGAGCAGCTCTGCTGATCTGGTTCTCTGGCTCTAAAGCAGCTCTGCTGACCTGGTTCTCTAAAGCAGCTCTGCTGACCTGGTTCTCTGGCTCTAAAGCAGCTCTGCTGACCTGGTTCTATGGCTCTAAAGCAGCTCTGCTGACCTGGCCCTCTGGCTCTACAGCAGCTCTGTTGACCTGGTTCTCTGGCTCTACAGCAGCTCTGCTGACCTGGCTCTTAGGCTCTAGAGCAGCTCTGCTGACCTGGTTCTCTGGCTCTACAACTACTCTGCTGACCTGGTTCTCTGGCTCTAAAGCAGGTCTGCTGACCTTGTTTCTCTGGCTCTACAGCAGCTCTGCTGACCTGGTTCTATGGCTCTAAAGCAGCTCTGCTGACCTGGTTCTCTGGCTCTAGAACAGCCCTGCTGACCTGGTTCTTAGGCTCTACAACAGCTCTGCTGACCTTTTCTATGGCTCTAAAGCAGCTCTGCTGACCTGGTTCTCTGGCTCTAGAGCAGCTGTGCTGACCTTGTTCTTAGGCTCTAGAGCAGCTCTGCTGACCTGGTTCTCTGGCTCTAAAGCAGCTCTGCTGATCTAGTTTTCTGGCTCTAAAGCAGCTCTGCTGACCTGGTTTTCTGGCTCTAGAGCAGCTCTGCTGACCTGGTTGTTAGGCTCTAGAGCAGCTCTGCTGACCTGGTTCTCTGCCTCTAAAGAAGCTCTGCTGACCTGGGTCTCTGGCTCTAGAGCAGCTGTGCTGACCTGGTTCTTAGGCTCTAGATCAGCTCTGCTGACCTGGTTCTCTGGCTCTAAAGTAGCTCTGCTGACCTGGTTCTCTGGCTCAAAAGCAGCTCTGCTGACCTGGTTCTCTGGCTCTAAAGCAGCTCTGCTGACCTTTTTCTCTGGCTGTAAAGCAGCTCTTCTGACCTGGTTCTCAGGCTCTGGAGCAGCTCTGCTGACCTGGTTCTTAGGCTCTAAAGCAGCTCTGCTGACCTAGTTCTCTGGCTCTAAAGCAGCTTTGCTGACCTGGTTTTCTGGCTCTAGAGCAGCTCTGCTGACCTGGTTCTTAGGCTCTAGAGCAGCTCTGCTGACCTGGTTCTCTGCCTCTAAAGCAGCTCTGCTGACCTGGGTCTCTGGCTCTAGAGCAGCTGCGCTGACCTGGTTCTTAGGCTCTAGATCAGCTCTGCTGACCTGGTTCTCTCCCTCTAAAGCAGCTCTGCTGACCTGGTTTCTCTGCCTCTACAGCAGCTCTGCTGACCAGGTTCTCTGGCTCTAAAGTAGCTCTGCTGACCTGGTTCTCTGGCTCTAAAGCAGCTCTGCTGACCTGGTTCTCTGGCTCTAAAGCAGCTGTGCTGACCTGGTTCTCTGGCTCTAGAGCAGCTGTGCTAACCTGGTTCTTAGGCTCTAGAGCAGCTCTGCTGATCTGGTTCTCTGGCTCTAAAGCAGCTGTGCTGACCTGGTTCTCTAAAGCAGCTCTGCTGACCTGGTTCTCTGGCTCTAAAGCAGCTCTGCTGACCTGGTTCTATGGCTCTAAAGCAGCTCTGCTGACCTGGCTCTCTGGCTCTACAGCAGCTCTGTTGACCTGGTTCTCTGGCTCTAAAGCAGGTCTGCTGACCTGGTTTCTCTGGCTCTACAGCAGCTCTGCTGACCTGGTTCTATGGCTCTAGAACAGCTCTGCTGACCTGGTTCTTAGGCTCTACAACAGCTCTGCTGACCTGATTCTCTGGCTCTAAAGCAGTTCTGCTGACCTTTTTTATGGCTCTAAAGCAGCTCTGCTGACCTGGTTCTCTGGCTCTAGAGCAGCTGTGCTGACCTTGTTCTTAGGCTCTAGAGCAGCTCTGCTGACCTGGTTCTCTGGCTCTAAAGCAGCTCTGCTGATCTAGTTTTCTGGCTCTAAAGCAGCTCTGCTGACCTGGTTTTCTGGCTCTAGAGCAGCTTTGCTGACCTGGTTCTTAGGCTCTAGAGCAGCTGTGCTGACCTGGTTCTCTGCCTCTAAAGAAGCTCTGCTGACCTGGGTCTCTGGCTCTAGAGCAGCTGTGCTGACCTGGTTCTTAGGCTCTAGATCAGCTCTGCTGACCTGGTTCTCTCCCTCTAAAGCAGCTCTGCTGACCTGGTTTCTCTGCCTCTACAGCAGCTCTGCTGACCAGGTTCTCTGGCTCTAAAGTAGCTCTGCTGACCTGGTTCTCTGACTCTAAAGTAGCTCTGCTGACCTCGTTCTCTGGCTCTAAAGCAGCCGTGCTGACCTGGTTCTCTGGCTCTAGAGCAGCTTTGCTAACCTGGTTCTTAGGCTCTAGAGCAGCTCTGCTGATCTGGTTCTCTGGCTCTAAAGCAGCTCTGCTGACCTGGTTCTCTAAAGCAGCTCTGCTGACCTGGTTCTCTGGCTCTAAAGCAGCTCTGCTGACCTGGTTCTATGGCTCTAAAGCAGCTCTGCTGACCTGGCCCTCTGGCTCTACAGCAGCTCTGTTGACCTGGTTCTCTGGCTCTACAGCAGCTCTGCTGACCTGGCTCTTAGGCTCTAGAGCAGCTCTGCTGACCTGGTTCTCTGGCTCTACAACTACTCTGCTGACCTGGTTCTCTGGCTCTAAAGCAGGTCTGCTGACCTTGTTTCTCTGGCTCTACAGCAGCTCTGCTGACCTGGTTCTATGGCTCTAAAGCAGCTCTGCTGACCTGGTTCTCTGGCTCTAGAACAGCCCTGCTGACCTGGTTCTTAGGCTCTACAACAGCTCTGCTGACCTTTTCTATGGCTCTAAAGCAGCTCTGCTGACCTGGTTCTCTGGTTCTAGAGCAGCTGTGCTGACCTTGTTCTTAGGCTCTAGAGCAGCTCTGCTGACCTGGTTCTCTGGCTCTAAAGCAGCTCTGCTGATCTAGTTTTCTGGCTCTAAAGCAGCTCTGCTGACCTGGTTTTCTGGCTCTAGAGCAGCTCTGCTGACCTGGTTGTTAGGCTCTAGAGCAGCTCTGCTGACCTGGTTCTCTGCCTCTAAAGAAGCTCTGCTGACCTGGGTCTCTGGCTCTAGAGCAGCTGTGCTGACCTGGTTCTTAGGCTCTAGATCAGCTCTGCTGACCTGGTTCTCTCCCTCTAAAGCAGCTCTGCTGACCTGGTTTCTCTGCCTCTACAGCAGCTCTGCTGACCAGGTTCTCTGGCTCTAAAGTAGCTCTGCTGACCTGGTTCTCTGGCTCTAAAGCAGCTCTGCTGACCTGGTTCTCTGGCTCTAAAGCAGCTGTGCTGACCTGGTTCTCTGGCTCTAGAGCAGCTGTGCTAACCTGGTTCTTAGGCTCTAGAGCAGCTCTGCTGATCTGGTTCTCTGGCTCTAAAGCAGCTGTGCTGACCTGGTTCTCTAAAGCAGCTCTGCTGACCTGGTTCTCTGGCTCTAAAGCAGCTCTGCTGACCTGGTTCTATGGCTCTAAAGCAGCTCTGCTGACCTGGCTCTCTGGCTCTACAGCAGCTCTGTTGACCTGGTTCTCTGGCTCTAAAGCAGGTCTGCTGACCTGGTTTCTCTGGCTCTACAGCAGCTCTGCTGACCTGGTTCTATGGCTCTAGAACAGCTCTGCTGACCTGGTTCTTAGGCTCTACAACAGCTCTGCTGACCTGATTCTCTGGCTCTAAAGCAGTTCTGCTGACCTTTTTTATGGCTCTAAAGCAGCTCTGCTGACCTGGTTCTCTGGCTCTAGAGCAGCTGTGCTGACCTTGTTCTTAGGCTCTAGAGCAGCTCTGCTGACCTGGTTCTCTGGCTCTAAAGCAGCTCTGCTGATCTAGTTTTCTGGCTCTAAAGCAGCTCTGCTGACCTGGTTTTCTGGCTCTAGAGCAGCTTTGCTGACCTGGTTCTTAGGCTCTAGAGCAGCTGTGCTGACCTGGTTCTCTGCCTCTAAAGAAGCTCTGCTGACCTGGGTCTCTGGCTCTAGAGCAGCTGTGCTGACCTGGTTCTTAGGCTCTAGATCAGCTCTGCTGACCTGGTTCTCTCCCTCTAAAGCAGCTCTGCTGACCTGGTTTCTCTGCCTCTACAGCAGCTCTGCTGACCAGGTTCTCTGGCTCTAAAGTAGCTCTGCTGACCTGGTTCTCTGACTCTAAAGTAGCTCTGCTGACCTCGTTCTCTGGCTCTAAAGCAGCCGTGCTGACCTGGTTCTCTGGCTCTAGAGCAGCTGTGCTAACCTGGTTCTTAGGCTCTAGAGCAGCTCTGCTGATCTGGTTCTCTGGCTCTAAAGCAGCTCTGCTGACCTGGTTCTCTAAAGCAGCTCTGCTGACCTGGTTCTCTGGCTCTAAAGCAGCTCTGCTGACCTGGTTCTATGGCTCTAAAGCAGCTCTGCTGACCTGGCCCTCTGGCTCTACAGCAGCTCTGTTGACCTGGTTCTCTGGCTCTACAGCAGCTCTGCTGACCTGGCTCTTAGGCTCTAGAGCAGCTCTGCTGACCTGGTTCTCTGGCTCTACAACTACTCTGCTGACCTGGTTCTCTGGCTCTAAAGCAGGTCTGCTGACCTTGTTTCTCTGGCTCTACAGCAGCTCTGCTGACCTGGTTCTATGGCTCTAAAGCAGCTCTGCTGACCTGGTTCTCTGGCTCTAGAACAGCCCTGCTGACCTGGTTCTTAGGCTCTACAACAGCTCTGCTGACCTTTTCTATGGCTCTAAAGCAGCTCTGCTGACCTGGTTCTCTGGTTCTAGAGCAGCTGTGCTGACCTTGTTCTTAGGCTCTAGAGCAGCTCTGCTGACCTGGTTCTCTGGCTCTAAAGCAGCTCTGCTGATCTAGTTTTCTGGCTCTAAAGCAGCTCTGCTGACCTGGTTTTCTGGCTCTAGAGCAGCTCTGCTGACCTGGTTGTTAGGCTCTAGAGCAGCTCTGCTGACCTGGTTCTCTGCCTCTAAAGAAGCTCTGCTGACCTGGGTCTCTGGCTCTAGAGCAGCTGTGCTGACCTGGTTCTTAGGCTCTAGATCAGCTCTGCTGACCTGGTTCTCTGGCTCTAAAGTAGCTCTGCTGACCTGGTTCTCTGGCTCTAAAGCAGCTCTGCTGACCTGGTTCTCTGGCTCTAAAGCAGATGTGCTGACCTGGTTCTCTTGCTCTAGAGCAGCTGTGCTAACCTGGTTCTTAGGCTCTAGAGCAGCTCTGGTGATCTGGTTCTCTGGCTCTAAAGCAGCTCTGCTGACCTGGTTCTCTGGCTCTAAAGCAGCTCGGCTGATCTGGTTCTCTGGCTCTAAAGCAGCTCTGCTGACCTGGTTTTATGGCTCTAAAGCAGCTCTGCTGACCTGGTTCTTAGGCTCTAGAGCAGCTCTGCTGACCTGGTTCTCTGGCTTTACAACGGCTCTGCTGATCTGGTTCTCTGGCTCTAAAGCAGCTCTGCTGACCTGGTTTCTCTGGCTCTACAGCAGCTCTGCTGACCTGGTTCTATGGCTCTAAAGCAGCTCTGCTGACCTGGTTCTCTGGCTTTACAACAGCTCTGCTGACCTGATTCTCTGGCTCTAAAGCAGCTCTGCTGACCTGTTCTATGGCTCTAAAGCAGCTCTGCTGACCTGGTTCTCTGGTTCTAGAGCAGCTCTGCTACCCTGGTTGTCTGGCTCTAAAGCAGCTCTGCTGACCTGGTTCTCTCCCTCTAGAGCAGCTCTGCTGACCTGGTTCTCTGGCTCTAAAGCAGCTCTGCTGACCCGGTTCTCTGGTTCTAAAGCAGCTCTGCTGACCTGGTTCTCTCCCTCTCAAGCAGCTCTGCTGACCTGGTTTCTCTGGCTCTACAGCAGCTCTGCTGACCTGGTTCTCTGACTCTAGAGCAGCTCTGCTGACCTGGTTCTCGGGCTCTAGAGCAGCTCTGCAGACCTGGTTCAGTGGCTCTAAAGCAGATCTGCTGACCTTTTTCTCTGGCTCTAAAGAAGCTCTGCTGACCTGGTTCTCTGGCACTAAAGCAGCTCTGCTGACCTGGTTCTCTGCCTCTAGAGCAGCTCTGCTGACCTGGTTCTGCGGGCTCTAAAGCAGCTCTGCTGACCTAGTTCTCTGGCTCTAAAGCAGCTCTGCTGACCTGGTTTACTGGCTCAAGAGCAGCACTGCTGACCTGGTTCTTAGGCTCTAGAGCAGGTTTGCTGACCTGGTTCTCTGCCTCTAAAGCAGCTCTGCTGATCTTGTTCTCTGGCTCTAGAGCAGCTGTGCTGACATGGTTCTTAGGCTCTAGATCAGCTCTGCTGACCTGGTTCTCTCCCTCTAAAGCAGCTCTGCTGACCTGGTTTCTCTGCCTCTACAGCAGCTCTGTTGACCTGGTTCTCTGGCTCTAAAGTAGCTCTGCTGACCTGGTTCTCTGGCTCTAAAGCAGCTGTGCTGATCTGGTTCTCTGGCTCTAAAGCAGCTGTGCTGACTTGGTTCTCTGGCTCTAGAGCAGCCGTGCTAACCTGGTTCTTAGGCTCTAGAGCAGCTCTGCTGACCTGGTTCTCTCCCTCTAAAGCGGTTCAGCTGACCTGGTTTCTCAGGCTCTACAGCAGCTCTGCTGACCTGGTTCTCTGGCTCTAGAGCATCTCTGCTGACCTGGTTCTCTTGCTCTAAAGCAGCTCTGCTGACCTGGTTCTCTGGCTCTAAAGCAGCTCTGCTGACCTGGTTCTATGGCTCTACAGCAGCTCTGATGACCTGGTCCTCTGGCTCTACAGCAGCTCTGTTGACCTGGTTCTCTGGCTCTAGAGTAGCTCTGCTGACCTTGTTCTTAGGCTCTAGAGCAGCTCTGCTGACCTGGTTCTCTGGCTCTACAACGGCTCTGCTGACCTGGTTCTCTGGCTCTAAAGCAGCTCTGCTGACCTGGTTTCTCGGGCTCTACAGCAGCTCTGCTGACCTGGTTCTATGGCTCTAAAGCAGATCTGCTGACCTGGTTCTCTAGCTCTACAACAGCTCTGCTGACCTGATTCTCTGGCTCTAAAGCAGCTCTGCTGACCTGTTCTGTGGCTCTAAAGCAGCTCTGCTGACCTGGTTCTCTGGTTCTAGAGCAGCTCTGCTACCCTGGTTGTCTGGCTCTAAAGCAGCTCTGCTGACCTGGTTCTCTCCCTCTAGAGCAACTCTGCTGACCTGGTTCTCTGGCTCTAAAGCAGCTCTGCTGACCTGGTTCTCTGGTTCTAAAGCAGCTCTGCTGACCTGGTTCTCTCCCTCTCAAGCAGCTCTGCTGACCTGGTTTCTCTGGCTCTACAGCAGCTCTGCTGACCTGGTTCTCTGGCTCTAGAGCAGCTCTGCTGACCTGGTTCTCGGGCTCTAGAGCAGCTGTGCAGACTTGGATCCGTGGATCTAAAGCAGATCTGCTGACCTTTTTCTCTGGCTCTAAAGAAGCTCTGCTGACCTGGATCTCTGGCACTAAAGCAGCTCTGCTAACCTGGTTCTCTACCTCTAGTGCAGCTCTACTGACCTGGTTCTGCTGGCTCTAAAGCAGCTCTGCTGACCTGGTTCTCTGGCTCTAAAGCAGCTCTGCTGACCTGGTTTACTGGCTCAAGAGCAGCACTGCTGACCTGGTTCTTAGGCTCTAGAGCAGGTCTGCTGACCTGGTTCTCTGCCTCTAAAGCAGCTCTGCTGACCTCGTTCTGTGGCTCTAGAGCAGTTGTGCTGACATGGTTCTTAGGCTATAGATCAGCTCTGCTGACCTGGTTCTCTCCCTCTAAAGCAGCTCTGCTGACCTGGTTTCTCTGCCTCTACAGCAGCTCTGCTGACCTGGTTCTCTGGCTCTAAAGTAGCTCTGCTGACCTGGTTCTGTGGCTCTAAAGCAGCTCTGCTGACCTGGTTCTCTGGCTCTAAAGCAGCTGTGCTGACCTGGTTCTCTGGCTCTAAAGCAGCTGTGCTGACTTGGTTCTCTGGCTCTAGAGCAGCTGTGCTAACCTGGTTCTTAGGCTCTATAGCAGCTCTGCTGATCTGGTTCTTTCCCTCTAAAGCGTTTCAGCTGACCTGGTTTCTCAGGCTCTACAGCAGCTCTGCTGACCTGGTTCTCTGGCTCTAGAGCATCTCTGCTGACCTGGTTCTCTGGCTCTAAAGCAGCTCTGTTGACCTGGTTCTCTCCCTCTAAAGCAGGTATGCTGACCTGGTTTCTCTGGCTCTACAGCAGCTCGGCTGACCTAGTTTTCTGGCTCTAGAGCAGCTCTGCTGACCTGGTTCTCTGGCTCTAGAGCAGCTCTGCTGACCTGGTTCTCTGGCTCTAGAGCATCTCTGCTGACCTGGTTCTCTGGCTCTAAAGCAGCTCTGCTGACCTGGTTCTCTGGCTCTAAAGCAGCTCTGCTGACCTGGTTCTATGGCTCTAAAGCAGCTCTGATGACCTGGTCCTCTGGCTCTACAGCAGCTCTGTTGACCTGGTTCTCTGGCTCTATAGCAGCTCTGCTGACCTGGTTCTTAGGCTCTAGAGCAGCTCTGCTGACCTGGTTCTCTGGCTCTACAACGGCTCTGCTGAACCGGTTCTCTGGCTCTAAAGCAGCTCTGCTGACCTGGTTTCTCTGGCTCTACAGCAGCACTGCTGACCTGGTTCTCTGGCTCTAGAGTAGCTCTGCTGACCTGGTTCTTAGGCTCTAGAGCAGCTCTGCTGACCTGGTTCTCTGGCTCTACAACGGCTCTGCTGACCTGGTTCTCTGGCTTTAAAGCAGCTCTGCTGACCTGGTTTCTCGGGCTCTACAGCAGCTCTGCTGACCTGGTTCTATGGCTCTAAAGCAGATCTGCTGACCTGGTTCTCTGGCTCTACAACAGCTCTGCTGACCTGATTCTCTGGCTCTAAAGCAGCTCTGCTGACCTGTTCTGTGGCTCTAAAGCAGCTCTGCTGACCTGGTTCTCTGGTTCTAGAGCAGCTCTGCTACCCTGGTTGTCTGGCTCTAAAGCAGCTCTGCTGACCTGGTTCTCTCCCTCTAGAGCACCTCTGCTGACCTGGTTCTCTGGCTCTAAAGCAGCTCTGCTGACCTGGTTCTCTGGTTCTAAAGCAGCTCTGCTGACCTGGTTCTCTCCCTCTAAAGCAGCTCTGCTGACCTGGTTTCTCTGCCTCTACAGCAGCTCTGTTGACCTGGTTCTCTGGCTCTAAAGTAGCTCTGCTGACCTGGTTCTCTGGCTCTAAAGCAGCTGTGCTGATCTGGTTCTCTGGCTCTAAAGCAGCTGTGCTGACTTGGTTCTCTGGCTCTAGAGCAGCCGTGCTAACCTGGTTCTTAGGCTCTAGAGCAGCTCTGCTGACCTGGTTCTCTCCCTCTAAAGCGGTTCAGCTGACCTGGTTTCTCAGGCTCTACAGCAGCTCTGCTGACCTGGTTCTCTGGCTCTAGAGCATCTCTGCTGACCTGGTTCTCTTGCTCTAAAGCAGCTCTGCTGACCTGGTTCTCTGGCTCTAAAGCAGCTCTGCTGACCTGGTTCTATGGCTCTAAAGCAGCTCTGATGACCTGGTCCTCTGGCTCTACAGCAGCTCTGTTGACCTGGTTCTCTGGCTCTAGAGTAGCTCTGCTGACCTGGTTCTTAGGCTCTAGAGCAGCTCTGCTGACCTGGTTCTCTGGCTCTACAACGGCTCTGCTGACCTGGTTCTCTGGCTCTAAAGCAGCTCTGCTGACCTGGTTTCTCGGGCTCTACAGCAGCTCTGCTGACCTGGTTCTATGGCTCTAAAGCAGATCTGCTGACCTGGTTCTCTGGCTCTACAACAGCTCTGCTGACCTGATTCTCTGGCTCTAAAGCAGCTCTGCTGACCTGTTCTGTGGCTCTAAAGCAGCTCTGCTGACCTGGTTCTCTGGTTCTAGAGCAGCTCTGCTACCCTGGTTGTCTGGCTCTAAAGCAGCTCTGCTGACCTGGTTCTCTCCCTCTAGAGCAACTCTGCTGACCTGGTTCTCTGGCTCTAAAGCAGCTCTGCTGACCTGGTTCTCTGGTTCTAAAGCAGCTCTGCTGACCTGGTTCTCTCCCTCTCATGCAGCTCTGCTGACCTGGTTTCTCTGGCTCTACAGCAGCTCTGCTGACCTGGTTCTCTGGCTCTAGAGCAGCTCTGCAGACTTGGATCCGTGGATCTAAAGCAGATCTGCTGACCTTTTTCTCTGGCTCTAAAGAAGCTCTGCTGACCTGGTTCTCTGGCACTAAATCAGCTCTGCTGACCTGGTTCTCTGGTTCTAGAGCAGCTCTGCTACCCTGGTTGTCTGGCTCTAAAGCAGCTCTGCTGACCTGGTTCTCTCCCTCTAGAGCAACTCTGCTGACCTGGTTCTCTGGCTCTAAAGCAGCTCTGCTGACCTGGTTCTCTGGTTCTAAAGCAGCTCTGCTGACCTGGTTCTCTCCCTCTCATGCAGCTCTGCTGACCTGGTTTCTCTGGCTCTACAGCAGCTCTGCTGACCTGGTTCTCGGGCTCTAGAGCAGCTCTGCAGACTTGGATCCGTGGATCTAAAGCAGATCTGCTGACCTTTTTCTCTGGCTCTAAAGAAGCTCTGCTGACCTGGTTCTCTGGCACTAAAGCAGCTCTGCTGACCCGGTTCTCCACCTCTAGAGCAGCTCTACTGACCTGGTTCTGCTGGCTCTAAAGCAGCTCTGCTGACCTAGTTCTCTGGCTCTAAAGCAGCTCTGCTGACCTGGTTTACTGGCTCAAGAGCAGCACTGCTGACCTGGTTCTTAGGCTCTAGAGCAGGTCTGCTGACCTGGTTCTCTGCCTCTAAAGCAGCTCTGCTGACCTCGTTCTCTGGCTCTAGAGCAGTTGTGCTGACATGGTTCTTAAGCTATAGATCAGCTCTGCTGACCTGGTTCTCTCCCTCTAAAGCAGCTCTGCTGACCTGGTTTCTCTGCCTCTACAGCAGCTCTGCTGACCTGGTTCTCTGGCTCTAAAGTAGCTCTGCTGACCTGGTTCTGTGGCTCTAAAGCAGCTCTGCTGACCTGGTTCTCTGGCTCTAAAGCAGCTGTGCTGACGTTGTTCTCTGGCTCTAGAGCAGCTGTGCTAACCTGGTTCTTAGGCTCTATAGCAGCTCTGCTGATCTGGTTCTTTCCCTCTAAAGCGGTTCAGCTGACCTGGTTTCTCAGGCTCTACAGCAGCTCTGCTGACCTGGTTCTCTGGCTCTAGAGCATCTCTGCTGACCTGGTTCTCTGGCTCTAAAGCAGCTCTGTTGACCTGGTTCTCTCCCTCTAAAGCAGGTATGCTGACCTGGTTTCTCTGGCTCTACAGCAGCTCGGCTGACCTAGTTCTCTGGCTCTAGAGCAGCTCTGCTGACCTGGTTCTCTGGCTCTAGAGCAGCTCTGCTGACCTGGTTCTCTGGCTCTAGAGCATCTCTGCTGACCTGGTTCTCTGGCTCTAAAGCAGCTCTGCTGACCTGGTTCTCTGGCTCTAAAGCAGCTCTGCTGACCTGGTTCTATGGCTCTAAAGCAGCTCTGATGACCTGGTCCTCTGGCTCTACAGCAGCTCTGTTGACCTGGTTCTCTGGCTCTAGAGCAGCTCTGCTGACCTGGTTCTTAGGCTCTAGAGCAGCTCTGCTGACCTGGTTCTCTGGCTCTACAACGGCTCTGCTGAACCGGTTCTCTGGCTCTAAAGCAGCTCTGCTGACCTGGTTTCTCTGGCTCTACAGCAGCACTGCTGACCTGGTTCTCTGGCTCTAGAGTAGCTCTGCTGACCTGGTTCTTAGGCTCTAGAGCAGCTCTGCTGACCTGGTTCTCTGGCTCTACAACGGCTCTGCTGACCTGGTTCTCTGGCTCTAAAGCAGCTCTGCTGACCTGGTTTCTCGGGCTCTACAGCAGCTCTGCTGACCTGGTTCTATGGCTCTAAAGCAGATCTGCTGACCTGGTTCTCTGGCTCTACAACAGCTCTGCTGACCTGATTCTCTGGCTCTAAAGCAGCTCTGCTGACCTGTTCTGTGGCTCTAAAGCAGCTCTGCTGACCTGGTTCTCTGGTTCTAGAGCAGCTCTGCTACCCTGGTTGTCTGGCTCTAAAGCAGCTCTGCTGACCTGGTTCTCTCCCTCTAGAGCAACTCTGCTGACCTGGTTCTCTGGCTCTAAAGCAGCTCTGCTGACCTGGTTCTCTGGTTCTAAAGCAGCTCTGCTGACCTGGTTCTCTCCCTCTCAAGCAGCTCTGCTGACCTGGTTTCTCTGGCTCTACAGCAGCTCTGCTGACCTGGTTCTCTGGCTCTAGAGCAGCTCTGCTGACCTGGTTCTCGGGCTCTAGAGCAGCTCTGCAGACTTGGATCCGTGGATCTAAAGCAGATCTGCTGACCTTTTTCTCTGGCTCTAAAGAAGCTCTACTGACCTGGTTCTGCTGGCTCTAAAGCAGCTCTGCTGACCTAGTTCTCTGGCTCTAAAGCAGCTCTGCTGACCTGGTTTACTGGCTGAAGAGCAGCACTGCTGACCTGGTTCTTAGGCTCTAGAGCAGGTCTGCTGACCTGGTTCTCTGCCTCTAAAGCAGCTCTGCTGACCTCGTTCTCTGGCTCTAGAGCAGTTGTGCTGACATGGTTCTTAGGCTATAGATCAGCTCTGCTGACCTAGTTCTCTCCCTCTAAAGCAGCTCTGCTGACCTGGTTTCTCTGCCTCTACAGCAGCTCTGCTGACCTGGTTCTCTGGCTCTAAAGTAGCTCTGCTGACCTGGTTCTGTGGCTCCAAAGCAGCTCTGCTGACCTGGTTCTCTGGCTCTAAAGCAGCTGTGCTGACTTGGTTCTCTGGCTCTAGAGCAGCTGTGCTAACCTGGTTCTTAGGCTCTATAGCAGCTCTGCTGATCTGGTTCTTTCCCTCTAAAGCGGTTCAGCTGACCTGGTTTCTCAGGCTCTACAGCAGCTCTGCTGACCTGGTTCTCTGGCTCTAGAGCATCTCTGCTGACCTGGTTCTCTGGCTCTAAAGCAGCTCTGTTGACCTGGTTCTCTCCCTCTAAAGCAGGTATGCTGACCTGGTTTCTCTGGCTCTACAGCAGCTCGGCTGACCTAGTTCTCTGGCTCTAGAGCAGCTCTGCTGACCTGGTTCTCTGGCTCTAGAGCAGCTCTGCTGACCTGGTTCTCTGGCTCTAGAGCATCTCTGCTGACCTGGTTCTCTGGCTCTAAAGCAGCTCTGCTGACCTGGTTCTCTGGCTCTAAAGCAGCTCTGCTGACCTGGTTCTATGGCTCTAAAGCAGCTCTGATGACCTGGTCCTCTGGCTCTACAGCAGCTCTGTTGACCTGGTTCTCTGGCTCTAGAGCAGCTCTGCTGACCTGGTTCTTAGGCTCTAGAGCAGCTCTGCTGACCTGGTTCTCTGGCTCTGCTGAACCGGTTCTCTGGCTCTAAAGCAGCTCTGCTGACCTGGTTTCTCTGGCTCTACAGCAGCACTGCTGACCTGGTTCTATGGCTCTAAAGCAGCTCTGCTGACCTGTTCTATGGCTCTAAAGCAGCTCTGCTGACCTGGTTCTCTCCCTCTAGAGCAGCTCTGCTGACCTGGTTCTCCGGCTCTAAAGCAGCTCTGCTGACCTGGTTCTCTGGTTCTAAAGCAGCTCTGCTGACCTGGTTCTCTCCCTCTCAAGCAGCTCTGCTGACCTGGTTTCTCTGGCTCTACAGCAGCTCTGCTGACCTGGTTCTCTGGCTCTAGAGCAGCTCTGCTGACCTGGTTCTCGGGCTCTAGAGCAGCTCTGCAGACTTGGGTCAGTGGCTCTAAAGCAGATCTGCTGACCTTTTTCTCTGGCTCTAAAGAAGCTCTGCTGACCTGGTTCTCTGGCACTAAAGCAGCTCTGCTGACCTGGTTCTCTGCCTCTAGAGCAGCTCTGCTGACCTGGTTCTGCTGGCTCTAAAGCAGCTCTGCTGACCTAGTTCTCTGGCTCTAAAGCAGCTCTGCTGACCTGGTTTACTGGCTCAAGAGCAGCACTGCTGACCTGGTTCTTAGGCTCTAGAGCAGGTCTGCTGACCTGGTTCTCTGCCTCTAAAGCAGTTCTGCTGACCTCGTTCTCTGGCTCTAGAGCAGCTGTGCTGACATGGTTCTTAGGCTATAGATCAGCTCTGCTGACCTGGTTCTCTGGCTCTACAACTACTCTGCTGACCTGGTTCTCTGGCTCTAAAGCAGGTCTGCTGACCTGGTTTCTCTGGCTCTACACCAGCTCTGCTGACCTGGTTATCTGGCTCTAAAGTAGCTCTGCTGACCTGGTTCTCTGGCTCTAAAGCAGCTCTGCTGACCTGTTTCTCTGGCTCTAAAGCAGCTGTGCTGACTTGGTTCTCTGGCTCTAGAGCAGCTGTGCTAACCTGGTTCTTAGGCTCTAGAGCAGCTCTGCTGATCTGGTTCTCCCCCTCTAAAGCGGTTCAGCTGACCTGGTTTCTCAGGCTCTACAGCAGCTCTGCCGACATGGTTCTCTGGCTCTAGAGCATCTCTGCTGACCTGGTTCTCTGGCTCTAAAGCAGCTCTGCTGACCTGGTTCTCTCCCTCTAAAGCAGGTATGCTGACCTGGTTCTCTGGCTCTAGAGCAGCTCTGCTGACCTGGTTCTCTGGCGCACCTCTGCTGACCTGGTTCTCTGGGTCTAAAGCAGCTCTGCTAACCTGGTTCTATGGCTCTAAAGCAGCTCTGCTGACCTGGTTTCTCTGCCTCTTGATGCACAGTGAGTGTGTGTACATCAGGGGGTCTAATCTCCTCCAATCGTTAAATACAGCACTGAGCTGCTGCCCGACAGAGGGTCACGATAATGTACACAAAGGCTGAGTACCCTCCAGGCGCCTCTGTTCCCGTAGCCCTGCTTCCCGCGGTCCTGATTCCATGTGCATAGCACCAGGGCACAAGCGCGGAGTCACAACAGACGCACATGCGGGGTGCACAAAAGGCACTTGTGTTCATTCTGTGGTGTGTCTGCATCACCTCTAAGCAGTGAGTGTCCCACTGGGGCTCATTCCATCCTTGCTGTGCAAGATCTAAGATGACTCTGCACTCCCTGTGTGACGACAGCCCACGTTTCTTCCAAGGCCTTGCTAACTACCACGAAGACCACTGGGTTCATGTCCGCAAACCAGAACATGTATTACAAATATACATTGTATGCTTAACTAGGACCATTCAAACATACCTCTGTAGTCCAACCCCGCCTCACACGAAATATACTCGTCAGCTCATCATAATGCGCAAATGAATGCATGAATAGATTGCTTTAAAAGGCTAAACACCAGAGAGATAAGGTGCGTTGATGATGCATAAGAATGCCACATTTTCCGAGGGTGCAGGGCTGAAGCAGGAGAGGCTGTCAGCGGCCGTTACAAGCGTGCGGACGACGCTGCAAATGAGAAAAAATTAGTTCTTCGAATCCTTTAAAGGAAACAGTGTAAATCCGCCCATAAACGATCCAATCCCGGTGGGCGTGCCTAAAAAGAGACAGGGTGGCAACAAGGAATGATTGGCATGCCTTCAGTGCAATCATTGCACTGCCTTTGGCATAATTTGTGACGCCAAACGACGCGCATAAATGAAAGCTGAAGGCAGAGCTGGGACGAGGCTTCTGGAATCGTATCGATTCCAAGAAGTCTCTTATGACGAGTGCAGCGCATGCACTGCTGACGTCAGGCCAAGACCTAAAAAGGCTGTTTTGGGACAGCGAGTCCTTTAAAGAGGATAGATCTAAATAGTTCTTCAGCTGAAGTGTCCCGGGTGGAAGGCCTCTTTCTCCATGACCACAAGGGTATATTACCTCTTAGGCCTCATCAGCAGAGCTATAAAACACAGCAGTCTATCGCAATCAACAATAGGATGCAAACTGGCAGCACTGGGCAGCATGATATAGGCCTCAGTGCATGCAAAAGAGACAACACAGCATAAAGGTTTCTTACAGTGTGCACAGTGACTGCGTGTGATCTTTCAATATTATATACCTGCCCTGAATGAGATGGAGTGAGTGAGTGAAAAGAGATAAGACCATCTTCCTCCATGGGAATAAAAGGGGCGTGAAAAGTTTGAAAGACTAAACAGCTCATTTTATATTAGAATTTTCACATAAATTTCCACAAAAGTCATAGGTTTTGAAAGGGCATCGGAAGTCCTTGGCACAAATTCTATATGACAGCCATCTCCTTCTCTTAACTCCCTATTTAAACTGCCCTGGCAGACCCCATATTTTTTCTGGTGCTATTTCTCCGTGAAACGAGTATTTTGATCAGGTTTCCACGTGGTCGTTAATTGTATTTATTGTGATTCTTCCACAGTGCATGGGTTACGTTACTCTGGGCGTTTTTAATGGTTCTAGTTTCGTTTTCTATGGTGTAGCCCAGTTGTATTTTCTATTTGTAATTCTTTCTTCAAATTTTTGATGGAGAAGTATGAGTATTTGCATTCCTCTTCTTCTCTGTCGTCTTGTTTCCTCCTGATGTGAGCTGCCTTCTTGCATGCTCACCTGGCCAGTGGGTGTGCAGAGGGTGGTCATTAATGGTTTCTCCTTCTAATCTTTGCCCTCTGGTGTTTCTCTTCTTTTGCTATCTTTGGAAGGGAAGATGAGTTTGGTTTATTTTATTCTCTTTCATCTCCCTTCATTATATTTACCACTACTCTCTCTGTTTTTTTCCGCTCTTTTCATTCCATAAGCCTGCGCCTAGCTTCTGCTCTCTTTCTCTTCGTTTATTCTAAATGTTGGTGTTCCTTTTTGTTTTCCTTTTGGAACGAAGGAGGATATGTAGTATCCTGGTTTGTTATGGTTCATGCTATGCCAGTGGAATGCTGCCTGAATGATGTAAGATGGAATGTTGGGAGTGGGAACCTACAGTTGGAGAAGGGCTGAGCACCTGGATGGCTACTCCTGGTGGGGCTGAATACTACAGTATTTCTCATCTTGTAACCAACCTAAATAAATCCTCATTAAACATCACAATCAGCCTGGACCTGATTACTACAAACTGAAATGCCAAAGATGTTCTTGAAGTTACTGTGCTAGAATGCTTAATATATTAAAAGTCGTTATTTTTGATAAAAGAATAAAACTTCTAGAACAATATGTATATTGTGACTAGAAAAATACTGTATTTTTCGTCCCAATTGTCGTTAAATGTTAAAAATGTATCTCAGGCAGTTCAGAAAATTGAATCACACTTTCTCTGTCGTTTTTAGGGCACCTGTGTAGTCACATACTTTTTATTTTCATTTCTTTTTCCATTTTGACCCTCAAAATAAGTTGTCTATTACATGTTATGAATGGCAAACTAGTTGGAGGGGGCATAGTGAAAAAAATAGACAAATGCCGCAACCTCAAGTAGTATACAGCAAAGCTAGACAGATTTTACAGTACTGACATTACCCAGGTTCCAGAGACCTTTAAGGTTGGAACAACAGAGAGGTTCCACCTGTCTCACATACTAGAGTCTCAGACATCAGTGTTGATTATCACCCAAATATCTTTAAATATATATTTGAAAATTAAATAAATGAGTGCACAGAAGTTAGTGTCGCTTAGGCACATTTTGGTATCGTCTAGAAGCTTTTAATTTTGGGTAAAAAATCATCCACTGCCCCAAACGAAAGTTTTTTAGCTGATTATTTTCACAAAAAGTACATTCTTGTACTGAAATGGCTACTTTTCATTTTAGTGAACAAATTTCGTGCCCAAGCACTACAGCGTCGCATGGATCGATGTTGCCTCGCATACTTGTTAATTGTTATCATGGTTGTTTATTTATATAACAGTTTATAGTCAGATGGATGACACTTGCGACTCACCCTTCGTACTAGTACTGACAGCTCAGAAGCTCTGGGGAAAGGAATAGCCTGGTTTACGGATGGGAATGCTATTTGCAATGCGATATACATTTTAATGGGTCCCATGGCAAACTGTCCCTTCTCCGGCGGCCCCAAAATGACTTATTTCGGCAGGTCACAATTTGCGACCTCCTGGAATTGGCTGTGAATGCAGGAATGAGGCCTGTATAGGAGAGCAGACCTTTGTTCCTACATTTGGATTCACAAACTGGAAACCTTTCTGTTAGAAAATGGGGGAAATATATTCACAAGGAGATTGCACCTCCTCTGCCTCATTTTTTTGACGCAAAAAGAACTATTGATGGACAGAATGCAGAACAATGTCATACATTCAAGATAGCCTGGCTGATGAGGGTTATGAACCCGAAACCGGTCCCAGGATGCTTGTTTCCGGTCCAGGGAAGACTTGGCTTGGCAGTTCGGGCTGGACTGTTCCCATGAGGCACAGGGTCAGACTGATTTGCATATGGCCATTTCTGAACTGGGGTGGTGGAGTGAGCTAAAGAATGATGATGGATTAAACCCAGATCAGTTGACTTGGGGTGAGTGTTTGATTTGCTCAAGCGCTCCATCCGTCATCCCCTTTGGTATCGCTTTGTTCGCCCTAAGTTGGCAGGGTATGCCCAGACGTGGGTCCCTTGCTCACTTTGCCACTGGATTCAAGATAGCCTGGCTGATGAGGGTTATGAACCCGAAACCGGTCCCAGGATGCTTGTTTCCGGTCCAGGGAAGACATGGCTTGGCAGTTCGGGCTGGACTGTTCCCATGAGGCACAGGGTCAGACTGATTTGCATATGACCATGTCTGAACTGGGTTGGTGGAGTGAGCTAAAGAATGATGATGGATTAAACCCAGATCAGTTGACTGGGTGTGAGTGTTTGATTTGTTCAAGCGCTCCATCCGTCATCCCCTTTGGTATCGCTTTGTTCGCCCTAAATTGCCAGGGTATGCCCAGACGTGGGTCCCTTGCTCACTTTGCCACTGGATTCAAGATAGCCTGGCTGATGAGGGTTATGAACCTGAAACCGGTCCCAGGATGCTTGTTTCCGGTCCAGGGAAGATATGGCTTGGCAGTTCGGGCTGGACTGTTCCCATGAGGCACAGGGCCAGACTGATTTGCATATGGCCATTTCTGAACTGGGGTGGTGGATTGAGCTAAAGAATGATGATGGATTAAACCCAGATCATTTGACTAGGGGTGAGTGTTTGATTTGCTCAAGCGCTCCATCCGTCATCCCCTTTGGTATCATTTTTTTGACGCAGCACCAGTGCTTTCTTTGCTCCATATTTACAAAGTGACACATCTTGCCCGCTCCCGCTGTGTCACTTTCCATCTGGATTTTTTTCCTTCATTGGAATCGGCTGCATTGTCTTAGAAATAATATATGCATGGTAGGCGTTCCTTCAGAAAATCTCCCGTAAAACTGACGCGGTGGTATTTATGACTTTTTGGGAGTGACCCTCTGTGCTTGAGATGTGTCAAAATTCCTTTGCCTCTAAAACTCAGGCATAGGAATGACACATTGACTGTTGCAGAGGAATTTGACCAGCTGAAGTGACTTCAAACAGTGTAATCTGCAATCAAGCCACATCCCCTCAATAGTTAAGTACACACATTAGGTAGGTAACACAGTAAATCACACCACACACTCCATTAACGACATATGCCACACATATGTAAGCATAGTGGAACTCATAAGCACACTATGCCCACTTGTATGTGTGACATCCAAGACCTATGCAATAGAGTGTATAGTGAGTTTTTCACCTTTTGACACTCTATTACATTGGTCCCTATACAGTAGGCTACTTGAGTCAGTCAAAACCGACGCATCGCCTCTTTTTTTGACGCATTGCTGTAGTTGCATCAGTTTTATGACCAACTACAGCAATGTGCCACTTTTGAGCCAGATGGCTTGCGGCATTCATCCCATGGATACGTCAGAATTTCTGATGCATCATTGTGACCATGCACCATGGAGCCCCATAATGTAAATACGAAGCATCCATGGCAACGTAAGGATTTTCGCGGAGCGCGCGAGAAGTTTTGATGCATCGCTGCCTTTGCATAGTGATGCGTCATTTCTTGTAAATATGCCCCTGGATCTCTAGTTGGCAGAGGCATGTACTCCGTCCAAGTAGGGACCACAATCCTAGTCAGGATAAGTCACAACACACCCTAACTTATCCTGTGCTCACTCTTTGGCAGCTTGGCTCAGAGCAGTCAGGCTTAACTTTAGAGCCAATGTGCCAAGTATTTGTGCAACACTTAAACCAGTGACACAGTGAAAACCCCACCAGAAATTACTCCACATCAGGTTTGAAAAATAGATTATGATTTTATAACGAAAACAAGACCAAAATGACAAAAACATCCATCCAGTAGAAGTTGAGATATGAATTTTTAAAGATGAAATGCAAAATCCCATCAATTAAAATTAGTAGACAGTGTTTAGCACTGAAAAGCAGGCATTAAAAAAAGAAATATTTTCATTTCCCCTTGATTTTCCAACTTTGCATCTGTGCTGTACTGTACAGTACACATACAGCACAAACACAAAGTAGGAAAAGGTTTTAAACTTCTCTAGCCATAGTATTTTGTACAGGAAGGATTCCCTTCCTGTACAAAACCTTTGGTGGACTCAGCACACACCCTAGCACTATGGCGCTAAGGTGTGTGCCTGGTGCACAGCGGCACAAATCAGTGCCAGCGCTAGGGAGAGGGGAGGAGAGTGCCATAACTCTGTGAATATGGTGCTCTCCTGCTCTCTCCCTGTCATACAACGCAGTGCAGCCTCTTTGGGTGCAAATCTGTGTTGCGTGGCACCTTTTTGAATCTGGGCCCAGGTCTTTTGTGTCCCTGAGACTTAGGCACCAGGAGGCAAGCCAGCAAGCCCTTGGAGTCAGTCACTCTGGGTTCAAGTGATACAGGTTTAGTCCTTCTCACCCAGGCAGGGGAACAGCAGGCAGAAGGGCAGCTCAGCAAGGCAAGATCACAGCAAGGCAGAGCTCAGAAAAGTAGCAGTCCAGCAGAGTGGCAATCCTTTCAGCTGCACAGCAGTTCTTCTTCCTGGCAGAGTAGTCAGTTACAGCTCCAGAAGTTTACTGAATTGGTGGTTTCAGGGGTCCAGTATTTATACACACCCTAGTGATGTCATGCTTCATCATCGGGTTCACCCTGACTCCTAAAGGTCAGGGTGGGCTCAACCGTACTTCAGGGAGCTCTTAGGAGATGTAGGCCAGGGGGTCTTAAAGATAAAAATCCTACTCCGTTCCCCAGGTATCCCTTTTATTCATGAGGAAGTAGCGGAGATTAAAAAAATGTAAAATACGGGTCTTTTTGGAGGTTATGGTCCTATGACCCTAATAATCTGCCAACATGTCAATAAAGATGGCTAGATCGGTCCTGGGCTTTCATCAGGGCATAACAAACATTCTCTCCCTGGTGTTGGTCAAAAAAAATCCTATATATATTTATTGAAGATACAGAAAGCTGCCACCTTCGTGAAAATAATGGGGAGTATACTTATCTCCCTTCCATATGTACATAAAAATTCCGCCTGTACGGAATGTGAAAGGAGACAAAAGACATACAATTATGCAATCCAATAATTATGGTCCTAGTGTATAATTACATCCATCATGCATAGGTGCTCATATTCCCATCACTCCGTGATCAATATTTGGTGAACTAAAAGCAGAGCTAAACTAGATTCTCATTGATCTCAACTTACCTCTTTGGCAGCATGCGTATATCAATCACACTCCATTTATTCTCATAAGTAACAAAATACCTTATCCCATAGTGAACCACACACATCCTCTTTAAACAGTAAACCGTTAAGATTCACTCGTGCATCACGTCAGTGATCATGCAACTTTACAGGTATTAATAAGATCCAGAATACAGTCTTAGTACATGTTTAAACATCCACTTTTTAACACATGTATGGGTATACCCTTACCCAATTTGAGGAGAAAAACGTTTCTCAAGGATCACGGTAAGGGCAGCCTTGTAGTCACATGCTGTTAGTAAAATAAAAAAGTAAAAACTACAGCGTTAGGACTCCCTGACACCCACATGACCGAGCAGTCATTACCTCTGTTAGTTGCCGCGCGGTTGGTCGAGACTTACTACTTCAAAGGTCCTGCCCCATAGTGTACCTAGTTGGCATCCGTGTATCCCGGCACTAGCAATTCTCTGTTAAACGCGCACGTTTAAATAACCGGGTTTTCTTGTGTCACAACAGTTCGAGAGGCGGGGGAGTGGTTTGGACGCCCACAGTCCTCGTCAAAGACTACATATTCCCAAGGACTCATGAGATCAGTAGTCTTCTACCTCGTGTGTGCGGCTCCATTGCGTCTCGCCCGTACAAACTACTGATTCTCTAAGTTTCATGGGAATTGTAGTCAGACGATTGATCGTCGAGTGAATAGTCACTCAATAATCATGCCCTCGAATGGGGAAATAGCTGGATAGGAAAAAATATATATTCATAAGCATGCCTTTAAAAACCTAGGTCATACTAGTTAAAAATCCTTATTAGGACGTTTCCATGAACTGGTCACACCGTGAGTAAGGTCACCATCAATGAAAAGGACTATTTTTAAGATGAGCATATTTGTTTTGTTATGTAGCCCCAATGGGGAATTTGGTCAGATTTGCACACAATACTTTTAGGTTTCCGGGCATCACACAGTGTGGTGCCTATGGCTCGGATATATTCACCATCCTATAAGGAAGTATCCATCATGGGGGGCATAATTATATAAGAAAGGTATCTTCTCCCATTGTCTAATACATGCCCATTATTTCTAGACTCATGTGATCTTATTAAACAGGTATATGTTGACATGTAAATATGGTCTCAGTTGTCCACTGATGATGGGAGCAAAACCCTGTATTTCAATTAGTTTCTACTCAGCGCATTCCATGGGATGGAGTCGTTCAACCCTCGGTTACCAGTTCCAGGTTGTAGACCCATTGTTGCTCTCTCTCCAAAATTCTCTTGGAGATATTGGGACCTTCTTTCACCTTCTCGATTATGGTCCATTCAAGGTCCATGTCACTGTAATTCTTCTCCACATAGTGGGCCATCAGTTTTGTTGCTGTAATTGCTCTTTTGATTGTGCTCCTATGTTCTCCAATCCGTAGCTTAACATTTCGGGTTGTCATGCCAATATATTTGGATTCACACGGGCATATGATCAGGTAGACCACATTAGTAGTGTTGCAATTCGTGTGGTCTCTTTTTTCCCAGTCATACTTTAAGCTTAGGTTAATGCTTGTAGTGTGCTTCGTAAAGGGGCATACCACACAGTTCCCACAGGGGAAATGGCCCTTCACAAGGGGTTGGTTCCATAATGTGAGTTGAGCGTCACGTTTGGCTTCCCAGCTGTCCGTATGGACCAGAGTATTCCTTATGCTTTTGTTTCTCCTGAACGAGAACATAGGTTTATCAAAAGTAAGTTTGTTGACTGTCAGGATGCACTAGTTACTATTTATGATCTTCTTGATATTATTAGAAGAGGAATTGTGAGTAGTCATACATATGAGTGCCTTAGTTTCCTTCTTAGTGTTGGTTTCTAATAATGCCTCACATGGTGTGTTCCGTGATCTTTTGCGGGCTTGCTCAATCACCTTCCTGGGGTAGCCCTTAGCCTCCAATTTGTTTGTGAGATTTTCTGCTTCCTTATTGTAATCCTCCAAGTTAGAGCAGTTCCTCCATATCCTGAGATATTGTCCTATAGGGAGGTTTTCTTTAAGTGACCGAGGAGGTGTACTGTCGAAGTGCAGTAAACTATTTTGGTCCATAGGTTTCTTGTACAAGGTGCTTTCCAGCCTCCCATTTCTGGCCACGATATTGATATCCAAGAAAGAGACCCTCATGTTGTTGGAGGACATGGACAAGAAGCTTTTGTATAGCCTGCTTCCCTATTAAGGGCTTATAGGGTCAGGGGAAAAAGGAAAGGCCAGGATAAAGCCCAGGGTGCACCCAGTTCCAAAAAGAGGGGCACTGGACAAAGATAGGATAGAGACCCTTCTCTCTGAATGCCATGAGATAGGTAGTGTAGAAACCCCCTTGCCCCCACCCAACTAGAAAATTCCATCAGCTCTGAGCAAAACCCTGGTCCCTTGCAGGTACCCATTCCCTTGCCCCCCCCCCCCCAAATAAGAAGTCTGAATATACAAATCTCCTCTATGTTTGAGAACTCCTAAAATGGGAGGAATCCAGAAGCTGTTCCTCTAGCCCTATGTCAAATCTAAATACACTGACAAAACCCAGAGCTACTCAGGACTCCATTGAGGGGGTATATATACCCCAAATAGAGTGCCATAATTAATTTGAGGTCTTTACAGTAAGGGACAACAGAGAAATGGTGGGCGAAGTGGTTGACTGAGGTGGTGGGAACACTGAGTTGGCTGGTCTGTTGCAGGCACTAAAAACCACTATTGAGTCTTTGAGAGAAGAGGTACCTGTCTTAAGGAAGGAGGTTAAAGACGTAGTAGGGAGGGGCAAGATTGACAAACCAAACTCCAGGGAAGTTGAAACTGGTACTCTGCCCATACTTTATAAAAACCCACTACTCGTAGACCTAGGGCCCATAGAGGGGGAAAGAGGCAGGACACCCCATCATGGCCCTGATATGATCTATTATGCCCCCTGGCCCAGGTCCATCCCAAATTTCACAATAACAACGAGAGGGTGAGGGACAGTCACTCTTGATCCCCCATGGTTAACGGTACATCAACAACAAAAGAGTGAACAAAGTAAGGAGCAAAATAGGAGTAACAGCGTGAGCAAAAAGTTGTGTTTTTAAGAGAACCCTCACTCACCAACCTGGTTGGTGACATGCTTCATCATCGGGTTCCACCAGAGAGGCCGAATGCCTCTCTGGTGTGCTACAACGCCTGAACTACAGCGGAGCTGGTTTTTGATGGAAAGGGGAGTGAAAAATTTAAAAGGTGAGTGGTTTTAACCAATAACCAATTTAATTCTGGCAAACCAAATACCGAACTAAAAACAAGTGGGTTGGACAGAAGCCGGCCAATTAGGTGGGACACGGCTTATCCAAAAGGGGGGAAGGTCAACATGTTTCTGCTTAATGAGCCCAGTCGGCTAAGCATTCATCAGGACCATAGGGAACACCACGGCGGTATGCACACGCTAAGGTGCACCCAGACCAGTGGTGTGTTTGAGCGGTAAGACTCACTGTTTTACCGCAAGAGCCATCCTGTAATTAAGGGGCTAGTAACGCCTGTAAAGGGAAAAACAGACATAACACACATAAAGACATATACAGATAGACACATTGTGTCACTTGAATATCTTATGCTTTACGTGATTCAGGTGAACACAATTGGTAGGCCCATGCTGTGAAGGGGGAGTGGGTGTCAAATAACGTTAAGTGGTTATCAAGACTCCCACACAAAAAGAGTGGTGCTCTGTGTGAGCTGTGGGACCTGTACTTTTATCAGCGTGTTTTCGTAGTGGTCCTGCGCACAAGTTGTGTCAGTGAAGTCAATAAAACAATGTATTGACTAGCCGGCCAGCGATGTGCTGTCGGCGTAGGCTGTAGTAGCCGTAGTGCTTGCCTTTAAAAATATATACATATATACATATAGCGGACTCGTGCAAGTGGAGTACATGCTGAAATGAGCACACATGGTGTTTGCCAGGCGCCGTTGCTCCAGTGCATGACTATCAATTTGGTATTTAAAAACAACAACAACATGGAAAAAAGGGGGCTGAACTCTTACTCAGTAAACCAGTATTTGTTGCGTCATGGGTCCGAGGGGGGGGTAGTGAGCTATAGTATCTATGGGAGTAGATAAATAAGAGAACCTTGTTGGTCTGGGTACTCGTAAGAGAAACTCACTGGGACCAGAGGGACGCGATGGTAAAGGGAAACTACTTACTTCCATGCTCGCACACTCCCGCAAGGTACCTGGATCAGTCCTGCTCGGCCCGGATCTTGGTGAGTATGGAGTGAGAGCCGGAATAAATACAAATGCAAACCTATCACGTGATGCGGAGACGCGTGTCACGTGATAGCAACAGCGTCCGTAAACGCGTGACATCATCAACAGGTGCGTGTGTTAGCGGCCGAGCCCTCAGACCTAGTCCCATTAGGATTGGTTGACTAAGATGTGGTGGGCTGAAGTAGGATATGCTAGTTTTTACAGGGAGCATGACAAATAATGGCGAAAATACTTCGTCATGATTATTTATGTTTGAAAATAGTCGGTGATTATTGACTACTTAAACATGCCACGTAATGCCTGAAAACTGTTCAAAAGAATTACACTTTACGGGTGGATCCCCTAAGTGAAAACTGGTTTCAAGAGGAAATTAACGAGAGGCGCTTTGTGTATTGTATCTATTGGTGACCCACTGCATTGGTCAGTTCCAATGAGAAACACAACAGAGGGGGTCTAAAGAAATCCTAGGCAGTGCTACAAAGAGGCCATCAAGGTGTTAGTCCTAATGGTGGAAATCAACCCATATTTCAATTCTTCAAGACGGAGTTCCACGGGATGTTATCATTAAGACCTGTGAGGTGAGTAGAAAGGCGATAGACCCACCTTTGCTCTTTTTCAAAGAGTAGCTGCTGAGTATTTTGTCCTGGTTTCAATTTTTCAATGATTGACCAGGTCATATCGTTCGTGGTGTGATTGGCCAAAAGAAAATGTTCTGTCAATTTTGTGCTTAGTTTTCGACAGCGAATGGTACTGCGATGTTCGCATATGCGCTGCTTAATTTTCCTCCCTGTCATCCCGACGTATCTTAGTCCGCATGGACAGGTGATGAGGTAAACCACGTCTGTAGAATTGCAGTTTGTGTGCGTTCTCTGCACCCATTGTTTCCCTGGTTCAAGTTCAAGGTGTTTCGAGGGGGAAGTCAGGTGGCAGACGCTACATGAGCCGCAAGGGTAGTGACCAACAATAGGAGGGAGGCCCCACGCACTAGTAATAGACTGGTTTTGATCTTTGTCTGATATCTTAGGGCGAGTGTGGACCAAGGCATCCTTTAAACTCCTTGCTCTTTTGTAAGAGAATAAAGGTTTATCCCAGTTGTGCTTGTTGCTCGTCAGGATATTCCAGTGCTTCTTAATGGACTTGCTGACTGCGTTTGATGCTGCATTGAAAGTTGTTACACAAGTGAGAGGTAAGGAATCCTGATCATCTCTCACATGGTCTTCTAGTAGAGCGTCTCGATTTTGATTCCGGGCCCGCTTGTTGCTCCTGGAAAGGATTCTGTCAGGGTAACCCCGAAATTTCAATTTCGATGTAAGCTCTTGTGCTTGTTTCTTGTATGTAGACACTTCGCTACAGTTCCGTCGGAGACGCAAAAATTGCCCAAAGGGGAGGTTTTCCCTAAGAGGGCGAGGGTGGTAGCTGGAAAAGTGTAACAGATTATTCTTTGCCGTCGGTTTATGGTGAGTTCTGGTTTGGAGGGTATCACCTGTTCTGGTGATTACCACATCAAGGAAGATCATCTCATCCTTGTCATGTGTGTGGGTGAATCTGAGATGGGGATCGCAAGTATTTATCCATCCAAAGAAATCTCTGAGGCGGTCCTCAGAGCCCTGCCAAATGATCAGCACATCGTCAATGTACCTTTTCCAAAAGAAGAGGCTTGACAGAAAAGGGTTGTTGGGATCCAAAATGAATTTTCTTTCGAAGTCAAAAACATACAACCCGGCTACCGAAGGCGCAAAAGTGCTGCCCATTGAAGTTCCTGTGATTTGTTGAAAAAGGTCACCCTTATATTCGAAGAAGTTCCTCTTCAGTGCGAGAGTGGCACAGCTGACAATGAATTCTCGCGGGGTCGTGTAGTTCCAAACACTGGACTCAAGGGTGTGTCTCACGACATTGATGGTGTCATCCTGCGGGATGCAGGTGTACAAACTTTCGATATCCATTGTCACAAGGAAGGATACACCTTCCGGGAGAACCATCCCTTGGAGTAGTGATAACAGACTTTTGGTGTCTTTCAGATAGGTGCTTGTTGATTGAATCAGTGGTTTCAGAAAGAAATCACAGTAACGTGACAGGGGTTCCAGCAATGAGCCAATCCCTGACACAATGGGTCGGCCAGGGGGTGGTATCTTGTTCTTGTGCGTTTTTGGTAGGGTATAGAAATAAGGGATCTTGCCCTCACTAGTAGTGAGGAAAGTCGCTTCTTGTTTGGTAATATCGCCATTAGTTTCGGCGTCATTAATCAAATCATGAATGATACCTTGGAGTTCCAAGGACGGATTCGTAGTCAAAGGTTTATAACTAATGGGATCATTAAGGAGGCGTCTACATTCCCTGTCGTAGGCAGTGGTATCCTGAATGACTACTCCTCCACCCTTGTCTGCCGGTTTTATCACGATGTCCGTGTTTGACTGCAGAGAGAGAAGCGCTTGAAATTCGCCCGCCGTCATGTTCTTGAAACGGTCGGGTTCAATGAAGGCTTCGACATCGTTAGAAACCGCCTGTTCGAATGCTGTGATTTCCGGCGGTATAGAGTGTGGGGGAGGTGTAAAGTTGGATTTGATCTTGAATCCAGTATCACTTGACGGAGAGTCGGTACTGTCCAAAGGTATTTTCTCAAAAAAACTTTTGAGCTTGAGTTTCCTGAAAAAGTTGGAAAGTTCGCATCTTAGTTTAAAGCGATCAAAATTTGCTGTAGGTATGAAACCTAGCCCTTTCTCCAGGACTGAAGTTTCATCGGTCGTAAGTGTTACGGATGATAAATTAGTGATCAGACTCATTGGTTGCTGGGGCCTGCCCGTTGTGTCTTGCTCCTCGTGTTGTCCCCCACTGCTTCGTCTTGCTGCCAATGGACCTGAGTGGAGCCTCTTCTTCGGCCCCTGCCTCTCCTGCCCCTCTCTAAAAAAGGAGGGCGGTATTGGTTCTGCTGGAACTGTGGAGGTGGAAAGAAACCAGGGTTCCAACCCATCATCGGGTGGAACGGGGGTGGTTGAAAAGGGGGTTGTTGGTATGGAAGCCAAGACTGGTTATTGTATTGTCGTCTGTTTCTTCCTCTCCCCCGCTGTCGAGCTTTGTAGCTGCCACTGCTTGAATCACTACCAGTGGATTCATCAGCTGAACTGTCAGTGCCGAAATCATTTTTGGTCGGCGGAGTATAGTCTGGGCTAGTGTAAGGATATGCTCGCACATAGGACCATTTGGACAGATCTTTCTGGAACTTTTGGGCTTTTGAGTGAGTGAGAGAGTCTTTGTATTCAGTCATTTCTCTGTTGAGTTCTTCTAGTCGTTTCTTAAATCCCACTAGTGTCGATTTGAAATGGGTTTCCGTTAGTTGGATTTCCACCATTATGGCCTCTGAGAGCCTCAGTGCTGTTTTAATAATCAGCACCAGCCAATCCCTGGTGCAGTGCCAGGCAATTTGGGCCCATTCCTTCCTAAACTGTGCATCATCTAGGAAAATTCGGGGGGCATTGGTGACCAGTAAACCTTTGGGTGCTATATTGTTCCTGAGATATTCTGTAAGGATTGTGCCGTGGAGAATAGTGCGTATCCGTCCCCGTTTCTGCTCACTTAATTTATCCCACTCAGTGGTTTGTGAAATAGTTTGAGCAATAGAAGGATCAGAAAACAGTGAGGGATCTGCCAAAAGGGCATCTACTTCCTCATTGGAGTAAGAGAGGCCCAGGTTATCCATGATGTTGTGTTGAAGAGTCGCTAAATATAAAGGCAAAAAAAAGGGAAAAATACCCTCGCAGCTGTGCGCTGCCAAATATCACAATAACAACGAGAGGGTGAGGGACAGTCACTCTTGATCCCCCATGGTTAACGGTACATCAACAACAAAAGAGTGAACAAAGTAAGGAGCAAAATAGGAGTAACAGCGTGAGCAAAAAGTTGTGTTTTTAAGAGAACCCTCACTCACCAACCTGGTTGGTGACATGCTTCATCATCGGGTTCCACCAGAGAGGCCGAATGCCTCTCTGGTGTGCTACAACGCCTGAACTACAGCGGAGCTGGTTTTTGATGGAAAGGGGAGTGAAAAATTTAAAAGGTGAGTGGTTTTAACCAATAACCAATTTAATTCTGGCAAACCAAATACCGAACTAAAAACAAGTGGGTTGGACAGAAGCCGGCCAATTAGGTGGGACACGGCTTATCCAAAAGGGGGGAAGGTCAACATGTTTCTGCTTAATGAGCCCAGTCGGCTAAGCATTCATCAGGACCATAGGGAACACCACGGCGGTATGCACACGCTAAGGTGCACCCAGACCAGTGGTGTGTTTGAGCGGTAAGACTCACTGTTTTACCGCAAGAGCCATCCTGTAATTAAGGGGCTAGTAACGCCTGTAAAGGGAAAAACAGACATAACACACATAAAGACATATACAGATAGACACATTGTGTCACTTGAATATCTTATGCTTTACGTGATTCAGGTGAACACAATTGGTAGGCCCATGCTGTGAAGGGGGAGTGGGTGTCAAATAACGTTAAGTGGTTATCAAGACTCCCACACAAAAAGAGTGGTGCTCTGTGTGAGCTGTGGGACCTGTACTTTTATCAGCGTGTTTTCGTAGTGGTCCTGCGCACAAGTTGTGTCAGTGAAGTCAATAAAACAATGTATTGACTAGCCGGCCAGCGATGTGCTGTCGGCGTAGGCTGTAGTAGCCGTAGTGCTTGCCTTTAAAAATATATACATATATACATATAGCGGACTCGTGCAAGTGGAGTACATGCTGAAATGAGCACACATGGTGTTTGCCAGGCGCCGTTGCTCCAGTGCATGACTATCAATTTGGTATTTAAAAACAACAACAACATGGAAAAAAGGGGGCTGAACTCTTACTCAGTAAACCAGTATTTGTTGCGTCATGGGTCCGAGGGGGGGGTAGTGAGCTATAGTATCTATGGGAGTAGATAAATAAGAGAACCTTGTTGGTCTGGGTACTCGTAAGAGAAACTCACTGGGACCAGAGGGACGCGATGGTAAAGGGAAACTACTTACTTCCATGCTCGCACACTCCCGCAAGGTACCTGGATCAGTCCTGCTCGGCCCGGATCTTGGTGAGTATGGAGTGAGAGCCGGAATAAATACAAATGCAAACCTATCACGTGATGCGGAGACGCGTGTCACGTGATAGCAACAGCGTCCGTAAACGCGTGACATCATCAACAGGTGCGTGTGTTAGCGGCCGAGCCCTCAGACCTAGTCCCATTAGGATTGGTTGACTAAGATGTGGTGGGCTGAAGTAGGATATGCTAGTTTTTACAGGGAGCATGACAAATAATGGCGAAAATACTTCGTCATGATTATTTATGTTTGAAAATAGTCGGTGATTATTGACTACTTAAACATGCCACGTAATGCCTGAAAACTGTTCAAAAGAATTACACTTTACGGGTGGATCCCCTAAGTGAAAACTGGTTTCAAGAGGAAATTAACGAGAGGCGCTTTGTGTATTGTATCTATTGGTGACCCACTGCATTGGTCAGTTCCAATGAGAAACACAACAGAGGGGGTCTAAAGAAATCCTAGGCAGTGCTACAAAGAGGCCATCAAGGTGTTAGTCCTAATGGTGGAAATCAACCCATATTTCAATTCTTCAAGACGGAGTTCCACGGGATGTTATCATTAAGACCTGTGAGGTGAGTAGAAAGGCGATAGACCCACCTTTGCTCTTTTTCAAAGAGTAGCTGCTGAGTATTTTGTCCTGGTTTCAATTTTTCAATGATTGACCAGGTCATATCGTTCGTGGTGTGATTGGCCAAAAGAAAATGTTCTGTCAATTTTGTGCTTAGTTTTCGACAGCGAATGGTACTGCGATGTTCGCATATGCGCTGCTTAATTTTCCTCCCTGTCATCCCGACGTATCTTAGTCCGCATGGACAGGTGATGAGGTAAACCACGTCTGTAGAATTGCAGTTTGTGTGCGTTCTCTGCACCCATTGTTTCCCTGGTTCAAGTTCAAGGTGTTTCGAGGGGGAAGTCAGGTGGCAGACGCTACATGAGCCGCAAGGGTAGTGACCAACAATAGGAGGGAGGCCCCACGCACTAGTAATAGACTGGTTTTGATCTTTGTCTGATATCTTAGGGCGAGTGTGGACCAAGGCATCCTTTAAACTCCTTGCTCTTTTGTAAGAGAATAAAGGTTTATCCCAGTTGTGCTTGTTGCTCGTCAGGATATTCCAGTGCTTCTTAATGGACTTGCTGACTGCGTTTGATGCTGCATTGAAAGTTGTTACACAAGTGAGAGGTAAGGAATCCTGATCATCTCTCACATGGTCTTCTAGTAGAGCGTCTCGATTTTGATTCCGGGCCCGCTTGTTGCTCCTGGAAAGGATTCTGTCAGGGTAACCCCGAAATTTCAATTTCGATGTAAGCTCTTGTGCTTGTTTCTTGTATGTAGACACTTCGCTACAGTTCCGTCGGAGACGCAAAAATTGCCCAAAGGGGAGGTTTTCCCTAAGAGGGCGAGGGTGGTAGCTGGAAAAGTGTAACAGATTATTCTTTGCCGTCGGTTTATGGTGAGTTCTGGTTTGGAGGGTATCACCTGTTCTGGTGATTACCACATCAAGGAAGATCATCTCATCCTTGTCATGTGTGTGGGTGAATCTGAGATGGGGATCGCAAGTATTTATCCATCCAAAGAAATCTCTGAGGCGGTCCTCAGAGCCCTGCCAAATGATCAGCACATCGTCAATGTACCTTTTCCAAAAGAAGAGGCTTGACAGAAAAGGGTTGTTGGGATCCAAAATGAATTTTCTTTCGAAGTCAAAAACATACAACCCGGCTACCGAAGGCGCAAAAGTGCTGCCCATTGAAGTTCCTGTGATTTGTTGAAAAAGGTCACCCTTATATTCGAAGAAGTTCCTCTTCAGTGCGAGAGTGGCACAGCTGACAATGAATTCTCGCGGGGTCGTGTAGTTCCAAACACTGGACTCAAGGGTGTGTCTCACGACATTGATGGTGTCATCCTGCGGGATGCAGGTGTACAAACTTTCGATATCCATTGTCACAAGGAAGGATACACCTTCCGGGAGAACCATCCCTTGGAGTAGTGATAACAGACTTTTGGTGTCTTTCAGATAGGTGCTTGTTGATTGAATCAGTGGTTTCAGAAAGAAATCACAGTAACGTGACAGGGGTTCCAGCAATGAGCCAATCCCTGACACAATGGGTCGGCCAGGGGGTGGTATCTTGTTCTTGTGCGTTTTTGGTAGGGTATAGAAATAAGGGATCTTGCCCTCACTAGTAGTGAGGAAAGTCGCTTCTTGTTTGGTAATATCGCCATTAGTTTCGGCGTCATTAATCAAATCATGAATGATACCTTGGAGTTCCAAGGACGGATTCGTAGTCAAAGGTTTATAACTAATGGGATCATTAAGGAGGCGTCTACATTCCCTGTCGTAGGCAGTGGTATCCTGAATGACTACTCCTCCACCCTTGTCTGCCGGTTTTATCACGATGTCCGTGTTTGACTGCAGAGAGAGAAGCGCTTGAAATTCGCCCGCCGTCATGTTCTTGAAACGGTCGGGTTCAATGAAGGCTTCGACATCGTTAGAAACCGCCTGTTCGAATGCTGTGATTTCCGGCGGTATAGAGTGTGGGGGAGGTGTAAAGTTGGATTTGATCTTGAATCCAGTATCACTTGACGGAGAGTCGGTACTGTCCAAAGGTATTTTCTCAAAAAAACTTTTGAGCTTGAGTTTCCTGAAAAAGTTGGAAAGTTCGCATCTTAGTTTAAAGCGATAAAAATTTGCTGTAGGTATGAAACCTAGCCCTTTCTCCAGGACTGAAGTTTCATCGGTCGTAAGTGTTACGGATGATAAATTAGTGATCAGACTCATTGGTTGCTGGGGCCTGCCCGTTGTGTCTTGCTCCTCGTGTTGTCCCCCACTGCTTCGTCTTGCTGCCAATGGACCTGAGTGGAGCCTCTTCTTCGGCCCCTGCCTCTCCTGCCCCTCTCTAAAAAAGGAGGGCGGTATTGGTTCTGCTGGAACTGTGGAGGTGGAAAGAAACCAGGGTTCCAACCCATCATCGGGTGGAACGGGGGTGGTTGAAAAGGGGGTTGTTGGTATGGAAGCCAAGACTGGTTATTGTATTGTCGTCTGTTTCTTCCTCTCCCCCGCTGTCGAGCTTTGTAGCTGCCACTGCTTGAATCACTACCAGTGGATTCATCAGCTGAACTGTCAGTGCCGAAATCATTTTTGGTCGGCGGAGTATAGTCTGGGCTAGTGTAAGGATATGCTCGCACATAGGACCATTTGGACAGATCTTTCTGGAACTTTTGGGCTTTTGAGTGAGTGAGAGAGTCTTTGTATTCAGTCATTTCTCTGTTGAGTTCTTCTAGTCGTTTCTTAAATCCCACTAGTGTCGATTTGAAATGGGTTTCCGTTAGTTGGATTTCCACCATTATGGCCTCTGAGAGCCTCAGTGCTGTTTTAATAATCAGCACCAGCCAATCCCTGGTGCAGTGCCAGGCAATTTGGGCCCATTCCTTCCTAAACTGTGCATCATCTAGGAAAATTCGGGGGGCATTGGTGACCAGTAAACCTTTGGGTGCTATATTGTTCCTGAGATATTCTGTAAGGATTGTGCCGTGGAGAATAGTGCGTATCCGTCCCCGTTTCTGCTCACTTAATTTATCCCACTCAGTGGTTTGTGAAATAGTTTGAGCAATAGAAGGATCAGAAAACAGTGAGGGATCTGCCAAAAGGGCATCTACTTCCTCATTGGAGTAAGAGAGGCCCAGGTTATCCATGATGTTGTGTTGAAGAGTCGCTAAATATAAAGGCAAAAAAAAGGGAAAAATACCCTCGCAGCTGTGCGCTGCCAAATATCACAATAACAACGAGAGGGTGAGGGACAGTCACTCTTGATCCCCCATGGTTAACGGTACATCAACAACAAAAGAGTGAACAAAGTAAGGAGCAAAATAGGAGTAACAGCGTGAGCAAAAAGTTGTGTTTTTAAGAGAACCCTCACTCACCAACCTGGTTGGTGACATGCTTCATCATCGGGTTCCACCAGAGAGGCCGAATGCCTCTCTGGTGTGCTACAACGCCTGAACTACAGCGGAGCTGGTTTTTGATGGAAAGGGGAGTGAAAAATTTAAAAGGTGAGTGGTTTTAACCAATAACCAATTTAATTCTGGCAAACCAAATACCGAACTAAAAACAAGTGGGTTGGACAGAAGCCGGCCAATTAGGTGGGACACGGCTTATCCAAAAGGGGGGAAGGTCAACATGTTTCTGCTTAATGAGCCCAGTCGGCTAAGCATTCATCAGGACCATAGGGAACACCACGGCGGTATGCACACGCTAAGGTGCACCCAGACCAGTGGTGTGTTTGAGCGGTAAGACTCACTGTTTTACCGCAAGAGCCATCCTGTAATTAAGGGGCTAGTAACGCCTGTAAAGGGAAAAACAGACATAACACACATAAAGACATATACAGATAGACACATTGTGTCACTTGAATATCTTATGCTTTACGTGATTCAGGTGAACACAATTGGTAGGCCCATGCTGTGAAGGGGGAGTGGGTGTCAAATAACGTTAAGTGGTTATCAAGACTCCCACACAAAAAGAGTGGTGCTCTGTGTGAGCTGTGGGACCTGTACTTTTATCAGCGTGTTTTCGTAGTGGTCCTGCGCACAAGTTGTGTCAGTGAAGTCAATAAAACAATGTATTGACTAGCCGGCCAGCGATGTGCTGTCGGCGTAGGCTGTAGTAGCCGTAGTGCTTGCCTTTAAAAATATATACATATATACATATAGCGGACTCGTGCAAGTGGAGTACATGCTGAAATGAGCACACATGGTGTTTGCCAGGCGCCGTTGCTCCAGTGCATGACTATCAATTTGGTATTTAAAAACAACAACAACATGGAAAAAAGGGGGCTGAACTCTTACTCAGTAAACCAGTATTTGTTGCGTCATGGGTCCGAGGGGGGGGTAGTGAGCTATAGTATCTATGGGAGTAGATAAATAAGAGAACCTTGTTGGTCTGGGTACTCGTAAGAGAAACTCACTGGGACCAGAGGGACGCGATGGTAAAGGGAAACTACTTACTTCCATGCTCGCACACTCCCGCAAGGTACCTGGATCAGTCCTGCTCGGCCCGGATCTTGGTGAGTATGGAGTGAGAGCCGGAATAAATACAAATGCAAACCTATCACGTGATGCGGAGACGCGTGTCACGTGATAGCAACAGCGTCCGTAAACGCGTGACATCATCAACAGGTGCGTGTGTTAGCGGCCGAGCCCTCAGACCTAGTCCCATTAGGATTGGTTGACTAAGATGTGGTGGGCTGAAGTAGGATATGCTAGTTTTTACAGGGAGCATGACAGATAATGGCGAAAATACTTCGTCATGATTATTTATGTTTGAAAATAGTCGGTGATTATTGACTACTTAAACATGCCACGTAATGCCTGAAAACTGTTCAAAAGAATTACACTTTACGGGTGGATCCCCTAAGTGAAAACTGGTTTCAAGAGGAAATTAACGAGAGGCGCTTTGTGTATTGTATCTATTGGTGACCCACTGCATTGGTCAGTTCCAATGAGAAACACAACAGAGGGGGTCTAAAGAAATCCTAGGCAGTGCTACAAAGAGGCCATCAAGGTGTTAGTCCTAATGGTGGAAATCAACCCATATTTCAATTCTTCAAATTTCCCCATTTGGCTAGTAAAGTGCATCTAAATAGGATGTTGGCACCCCCATGTCTTTCCCAGGGCAAGGGGGAGGTGAGGGTGGCCATGGAGAGTACATTTCCATCATTAGAAAGGCGACCCAGTACGTCCGGGCCCCGGGGGGGTCAGTAGGGATGGGTAAAACAGTGAACAGAATCTATATGGGATCCCAACAGTTCAACAATCATGAAATATACTTAACTGAAGTACCCAAATTGCCAAAGGATGAATATGAAGACTGTGAATCACTCAAAAACAAGGTCATCTACTGGTTTAGAGTAATCCGGCATTGCTACTCAATTATAAGGGATGATCTTAAAAATGTTAAACGTGTAGCAGTCCCGAGGTCCACCTAGGATGCGATTATAGTCTCATTTTTCTCCCTGGCCCCTGTTGATGGACTAATGTCAATTGACTCACGCACTATCCCCACTGCTAATACCTCTATTATGATCAGATATGGACTTCCAGCAGAAATTGATTCAATGACTTCCGGGGCTGTATGGAGTGGGGAGCCCAGATTTAAAATAAGTGGTCCAGAAGCACAGATATGACTGCAGAGAGGAGGATTGCTGCACCTAGACGAAAGTATGATTCCCTGGGCGAGACTCGGGAAGGGTTGGTCGAACAAGTTGTAGGAGGAACGGGGGTGCCTGCCATTATGGAGGGAAGTAGCATGCATTGGAATGTGGGAGGAGGAGAGGGGGCTAGTGGTTTCCTCCATGTTGCACCAGAGGAAACCGCAGCGAGCAACATCAACTGTATCACTATAATTACTCACCCAAGCCAACTAAGAATTCTGGTCTGGAATGTGGCAGGGATTACTAAACTCTTAGCTGATCCTGATTGGGGTTCCTTTGTGAACTCACATGATGTAATACTCTTCCAAGAAACATGGAGCCTGCACACCCCATATAGGAATGGGTTCTCTGCTTAAGGCCTAAACGCCACCAAGAAAGAGAAGGGGAGGCCTTTGGAAGGCCTGGCAATATGGGTCAGAACCATTCTTGGTATAAAAATAAAATTGGTTCACATAGATTTCCCTGATATACTAGCTATAGATCTAAAAACTTGTGGTCATCTCAAAATCAGGATCTATGATGTTTACAACAGAGTTGATCGGGGCTCCAAAGATACCAATACTGTTAATATTTTAGACCATGTACTATCTGAATCCCCTGATGGTGTGAGAGTCCTGGTAGCAGGGGACCTAAATTGTACTATTGAACCCTTAACTATGACCCCTAGAGACCTGACCGAGGAGTGAGCCAAGGTCTGGCAGGTCCCCCAGCAAGACCTCCTCCCAGTTAGGTGAACTAAGAGAGGTAGTCAGGTGCTGGCCCTCTCGTTACAACATGACTTGAGAGCCACTAACGGGAGAACAAAATCAGACCAAAAAGGGGAGCTAACCTATAACAGACCTGGCCATGCAAGCAGGATTGATTACGGCCTGGTTGCACTTAGTCTCTAGCCCCTAGCCCATGACATGGTAGTGGTCAATCGCCTAGATAACGATCATAACGCCCTGACCCTTTGCTTTACGAACCCAGGTGACAACGCTACAGAAATAGGTAGTTGGGGTAAGAAGGATCTGGGAGTACTCTCTATTACAAATACTATAAGAACGATTAGATGGAACTGGGTGGTGAAACATCCCGAAGCCCTGGAAACAGTGAAATGCATAGTACGTCAGAATGTGGAAGAATTGTCCAAATGTCCCAAAGATAGGTTAATCAGGAAGCTGTCCATCAGGCATGATACAATTTTTAACGGAATTAGGGATTGGCCAAACCGTGCAGGGAGCAGAAACCGGAACACAGACAGACCCAGGCAGTATGGTACAATCAGGCCTGCAGGAAAGTCAAGGCTGATCTTGTACGGGCAGCAAAATCCAATGTCCACTCAGATCTAGTGATATGCTAAAGAAATTATATATAAAAGCACTAGAGTCAGCCAGGAAGAGATGGGAAGACTCCCTTTGGTCCACCCACCAGAAGGCATCTCTAGCCAAGGATTCTAACTCCTTTTAAAAACAAGCGGCCTATTGGCTCAATGGTAGGAAACCAAAATTGGAGTGTGCAGTTCAACCTGAGGGATGGATGACCCATTTTGGGGGGATTTATGCACAAGGTAAAGGCGAGTCGGAGGCTCCCCTAGGAGATTAGAGGGAAAACCAGGATGAAGTTGCAGAGGGCCTGGCGGTCTCCATGAAAGAAACCCGGTGGCAATTTACTCTTGTATTGCAGCCAGAGCCCCTGGCCCCGACCAAATGCCAAACAATTTGTATAAAGAGGATTTAACTGTTTGGGTCCCCTACATCAATATGATTACAAATGCCATCACAGCAGGTATGGATATCCCTCCGTCATAGAATATAGCGGAGATTATCCCAAGTTTTAGGAAGGGTAACAGAGCTAATACGGACAGATAAAGGCCCACAAGCCTAATAGATTCACTGCAGAAAGTCTTCTGCAAGCAGGTGTTGTGACAAGTACAGGAATGGGTTTCTGTGCACCATATCCTGAGTGATCTTCAAGCAGGCTTCCGTGTGAACATTAGCATATTGGATCAGGTTTTCCGCTTCCTGTGTATTTACTGGAGGGAGGTTAGTATTAAAGGGGGCAAACTATATGTTGCATTTGTGGATCTATGTACCGCATTTGATTTGCAACTTATTAGAAATTTGAATTCGCCTGCACTCTTCAAACACTGCACAAATTAGGTGGGAGGATAACAACCAGCTCACAGAGCAATTCCCTGTCGACTGTTGTGTGAGAGAAGGGTGCATCCTAGTGCCCATGCCATTCTCCCTTTTTATTAATGGCGTGTTTGATTATTTAGACATGGATGGATGTGACGCCCCAAAGGTGGGGGAGCGAAGAGTACCAGCCTTTGCAGATGATATGTTATTAATCTCCAAATCCCCCCTTGTTTTGCAACAATTGCTGAATAATTTTATGACATTCTGTAGGGGGCATGGCCTGGTACTAAATGAGGCAAAAACCAAATATATGATCTTCTCGAAGGGAAGTTCCAAGCTATCCAAAAGGCAAATGTATGTGGGAGACAGTCCCCTCAAGCAGGTTTTTGCATTTGATTATTTGGGTATTCATCTAACCTCAAACTTAAGCTGGGCACCACAAATAGAAAAAGCCCAATTATCACTAACCCAACAAACTGCTCACCTAGGCAAGATGCACAAAAAAACAGTGTCCAAGTAAGTGGCCCCAGCGCTAGAAATTTATAATACCAAAATATTGGAGGGAACCCTTTATGGGTCCGAATTGTGGGGCATTGGAAATACAAACTCCCTCACCTTGATAGAAAACAGGTTTATCCGATCAGTGCTAAATCTCCCCATTAGCACTCCTCTGGCCCCCATGTTTCTAGACCTGGATCAAAAAACGTTATGGCACAAGATGGGCCTCAAGCAGCTAATGTTTTGGCACTGCCTCTGGTTGGTAAATGAGCTCACTCCATATAGAGCAGAGACGATAGATCTCTTAAAGCGACCCCAGGTCAACTCTATCCCATGGTTTAGTTGTTTGAAGAATTTATTGAAGAGTCTTGGGATGGAGGTATACTGGTACTCCCCAGAAGAACTGGGCCTCATCCCAAACTGTAGGGTAAAAAAGATATACTGGGACACTATTATGGAGAAGGAGGTGGCCAAACAGGTGGGTACCCTAACCCAAGATTTATTAATTTTAAATTTACCCCCTTTTATGAGGAAACTATTGATGAAATTGTACCACCGCAGGCATGGAAATTATTCATTCAATACCGTTTTAAAACTTTGTCAACTAAAGTGTTCTGTATTTATTATTTATTTGAAAAGTTTTATAAAGCGCGAACAAGACCCTTACGGGTATCAGAGCATTGGACAGATTTGGCAAAAGCATGAGTAACCAAAACACAATGGTACAGAGGGTGTAGCTAAGTCAAACATTGTAAAACAAAGGGGGGAAACAGACCCGGTCATGGGCTGAGGGGTTGGCTCGACCCGAATTGTATCAGAAGTGCCCTAGAACACGATAACAATTTAACAGACAAGCATACAATAAATCGCACCAATGGAGTACATTAGGAATCATATTTGTATACAAAGCATGAGCATGAGAACAAGTTGATGCTGTTAAAATGTATTTAAGAATCGCCGTTTGACAAGGTTCTTGAAAGAGGCAGTGGATGAATTGGATCTGATCTCGGGAGGCAGGGCGTCCCAGATTCTTGGAGCAAGACCGGTGAAAGCACGATTGTAAGATCTTTTCTTTTTGAATTTGGGCGGTTTCAAAAGTAGAGTGGATGTACTTCTTAGGTTCCGGCCTGAGCCCGAAAGTTCAAGCTTATTTGCCAGGTAGACTGGTGTGTTGTATTGTATGGCTTTATGCATCAAGCAGGCTATCTTGAAGCGTATCCTGGCTTCGATAGATAGCCAATTTAGTTGCAAAAGGTCGGGGGAGATTTGGCCATGCTTTCTTGAGCCCATGATGAGTCTGGCCGATGTGTTTAGGGTAGCTCTGAACAGGGCCAATCTAGCTTTGGGAAGTCCAGCAAGGGTCACCAGCCCATATTCCAGTCTAGAGATAACCTGGGATTGAACTGCCGACCTGATGTCTTCAGGGAGGGGGGGGGGGATGGGTGGAAAGGCTTGAGTTATTAAGGGTGTTAAGTTGAAAGTTGGCTCCCCTAATAGCTGCACTGATCTGCGCTTGCATATTTAGGTGTTTGTCCGAGGTGATGCCTAAAGATTTAGCGGAATCTGCCACATGAGGGGGTGCAGTTAAGAGCAGTGAGTTGTTTAAGCCAGTCCAGGGTAGGTGCAGAGTGATTGGGGGGGGGGAATCAGAAGGAATTCAGTTTTGAGAGTATTTAACAGAAGATGTTCTGGGCTAACCATTGTTGCGTTTGTGAAAGTGCAGCATTTAGCGTTTTTATGTCCTCTTGAGAGGAGCTCTTCAAATACAGTTGCGTGTCATCCGCATACATGTGGTACTGAATGTTAGCAAGGTTCAGAATGACAGTAAGTGGTTCCATAAAAAAGGTTGAAGAGAGTGGGCGAGAGTGCGAATCCTTGAGGCACTCCGATCATAACAGGGCTACTGGTTGCAAGGGAATGGTTAACTTTGATCCTTTGTGTGCGGTTATGTAGGAAAGAGGCAAACCAATTTAGGACCGGGCCAGAGAGACCCATCCTGTGTTGAAGAAGAGCAATCAGGTTTTCATGTTTGATGGTATCAAAAGCTGAGGACAGTTCAAGAAGGATCATGCGACAGGGGACATTTTGGTCAAAGGATCTCAAGGCTTCATCTACAATGTAAGTTAGTGCTGTTTCAGTACTGTGCCCTGTTCTGAAACCCGTCTGATTGGGCTCATGGAGTTGATATTTTTCTATGTGATTGCATAGCTGCGAGTGGACGCATTTTTTGAGCAATTTATCTAGCGTCATGATGCTGGTGATAGGTCGGAAGTTGTTAGGATCCAAAAGATCCGAGTTGGGCTTCTTAGGAATAGGAGTAACTTGCCCCCCCTTGAGGCAATCAGGGATCCTTCCCTGTATGAGAGATTCATGAATGATCCTGGACCACAGAGGGAGAATGGCTAAGTTCGGATCTTTAAAAAACTTAGCAGGTAGAGGATCGCTAAAATGGTTGGAGGGTTGAAGGGACACCATGTTGTGTAGAAGCTCTATGACATTCTGGGAGGAGAAAGGAATTCCAAGAGGCATCATTTTTGTGAGAACAACCAATGGGTGAGGGTATTGCTGAGGGTTCCGCCAGCTCAGCTGATGATGCGGAGAGGTTCAGAGGCCTCAGAATTGGGGTGACGGGAAGTAGTTCCAGCTCGATTTTTCTTGTTTTTTCAGAGAAGTGAAGTGTGAAATCCTCCCCACTAGGGAGCAAGGACATGGGAGTTGAGATCGGATTTGAAGAGTGGTTAGCTTGTTGCTTGATGATTTCAATGAGCTTCTTGGGTCTATTTTTAGCGCCATCCACCTGAGCCCTGAAGTGGTCTGTTTTAGCCATGCAGATGTGTTTGTTGTAGGTACTTCTCACCTTCCTTAGCTGAGTGAGACTTGTGGTGGAGGGAGTGTTTCTCCAGAGCCTCTCTGAGAGTCTAAGATTGCGCCGCTCATCATTTAGGGCACCATTAAACCGAGGTTTGGATTGTCTGACTGGAATCCTTTTGAGTTGCTTCGGTGCAATAGTATCCAGAATGTTAGACACAGTGTTAATGTAGTAATCAGAGAGATCTTCAAGGCTGGAAATGTTGGGAGGGGACTGAAGTCTATTTTTGGTGATTGAAGTTAGCATATTGATGTTGAGGTCTCTCATATTGCGCGTCCGTTGTTTAGCTTTAAGAGGTTGGCCCTGTCTACACAAGACTTTTTCCAAGATGTGGAAGGAAATTTGATGATGATCTGACCAGTCACAGGGCAGGATGTCGCCCAGGTGTATGCTATTGTCTTTGGCAATGATAAGTTTGAGAGTGGCGCCCTTGTTGTGGGTAGGACCCTTACAGTGTATCACTATAAGTACTCCCTTGGTTACCTAGTCTGCCATTAGGAGATTTAGGCTAACTAGAACAGCTTACAGATGGTGGATAGATGGTATGCCCTATTTAAAGTTATTAACACCACTTATGCCTGGGGAAGGAAGCACATCCTTTTTTTATTTTATTCCCTCACACACCCTAGTGGTATCATGCTTCATCATAGGGACACCCCGAGGCCTAGAAGCCAGGGTGGGCTCGACCGTTTTTTCAGGGAGCACTTACTGAGATCGTTTTTTGGCCAGGGGGATAAAGATTAAAATCACTGTCAGACCCCAGTTTCCCTTTATTCTTGGATCTGACAATGATCATAAAAACAAAGAGTTAAGTGTTTCTAGGGATATTATGGTCCTAGGACCCTATTGCCAACATGTTTCTGTCCCTTGCTGCCCCATAAAGGGTGCTCGGACTTTCTTCTGGGCGTGGACCCCCTGGAAAATTAGGATAGTAAGAGAATTTCCCTATACTACTTCGCGATAAGGGCAGTTAGCTGCTCCTTATATGAACGAGACACTTGTCGTCACAAATCACTCCATCCCAGTTTAGAAGAGGATCAACCCCACGTGGGACCTCAATAAATGGGGTAGCCCTGTAGTCAAACTGCCATCAAGGGTCCTGCCCCGTATGTAAACCTGTTCGGTTGAGGCTCCCACCGCTTGGAGTGAACCCTTACAGACCAGTGAGAAGTTAAAGTCCGAGAGGAAAGCCTTGAAGGAACAGACTAAAGGATCATTTGAATCATTCCAATGTAGGTTAAAGCCTCCGAGGAAGATGTTGGCAGAGTTGGTCTGAACTCGAGCTACTGACCTCCATGATTTGCTCTATGAAGATCAGATTGTCACCCTGTGGATGATAAATCAAGTGCAGCACACAGGCCTTCCTGCCCTTATTCCAAATTTTGGTGACCAGCTTCTCACAGGAGGATAGCACAGCACATTGCGATTGCTTTACGGTGAGTTTGGAGCAATGAATGCATGCAATGCTCCCCCCCGGTTTTAACAAGTCGATCACGTCTGATAATGGCGTAGTCAGGGGGGATGAAGATGTCGCGAACAGGTGAGAAGGTATCATTGAGCCAGGTTTCAGTGAGAATCAATAAGTCCAAGTCTTGCAAAATGATGAGTTTCGAAATATCCACTGCATGTTTCACAGCTGATCTCCAGTTGAGTAGCTTTGATTTGATGAGATGGTTGGAAGTGATCATTTCATGATGAAAGGTAGTTATTTGAAGTAGGTTTCCTTTGTTAACCGATCTGTGGCTGACACTCGGTTCCCTGTCAGGGTCCATGGTGATGGTGATGGTAGGGATGTTGAGAGTAGGGTAGGAGGAAGAGATAGTCCTCGAGTCACTGTATGAGAATAAAAGAGCAAGAATGTCTTCCTCAGATGGCTGAGGCAGGAGTCTGTGGGGCCTAGAATGGTGGTTAGGTAGAGACCTAGAACTCCATCTGGAACTAAGAAGGGAGTGGAGAGAGGAATGATCGTTAGACGCGTAAAACATTTTCTGTGGATTGTATTTATCGGTCCTCTGGAAGGGGTATGTATTCCAGAGCTTGTCCATCTTCAAGGAGAACTGTAGTATGTTCTGCATGATCTCTTTGACAGCAAGGAGATCCTGCTTGAGGTCAGCAATCTTCTCCTCCAGGCAGGGCCTGTTAATGCACTCTTCCGCTGATCCAGAATGAGATGCTGGGACTGACCCAGCTGAAAGAGGGGTATTTGAGGGTGGAGTAGGACCCTTACCACAGTTACAATGGGAGATAAAATCTTGCTTGAGACTGGTCTCGCCGTCCCCCACGGCAGGAGGGTTAGCATGATAGAGTTTAGGATTGGGTGCAAATTAGAGCTGGGTAGAACCTAGAGTGGGATTAAAGGCGAGCAAGGTGGATTTAGCAGAGGTAATAGGGGAAGCATAGCAGGAGGGAGAAGGTGTGTGAAGGTTACTGGTCGACGGATTGGAGACAGCAGCTAGATCCAAAGCCCGCGAGTTAGTAGATCCTGAGTCTAAGGGTAGAATAGTAGTGTTGTCAAGGTTGTTTGTGCTGGTGTGGTGCCCACTCCCCCTGTTGTTGGAGCGTGCAGTGGGTGACAAAGGTGACGTGAGATTAGAGGGAAAGAGTGGGGAAGGAGGAGCAGTACTGGGGAGAACAGCTTGGTAGGAGGCATTCAGGTCGGACATACCACAGCGTAAGTGAGGCATTATAGGGTTCTCCGGGTTAATGGTGTGGGTAATATTCACAGCATCCGTGTTGTTGGGGAGAATAGTGTGGTGAATAGGTACAGATGGGGTCACAGCATTGGGGGAGGAGGAGGCGTAAGGCACAGAGGGAACAGATATTGAGGGTGGACAACTCTGATGGAGAGTGGTTGGGTTAGAGTTATTCAGTGTGTTCCTAATCCTCAAAAAGACAGAGTCAAAGCACTTGAGGTTCAGGTCCGAGGCTTGAATAAGGATGTTCCCATTATTGTATAAGGATAAAGTGGTTAAACGGAAACCGTGGGGTGTTTGGTCAGCTGTTTGGAGTGATGCAGTGCGGAGGAAAGATTTACATATTCTCCTTATGTCACAGATTCTTATTCACATCAGCTCATTCATATACTCATTCATTGGTGGGGCCCATAACACCGACACACTCGTCATCCAACCAAACTCACTCAAATCTGTACACAGTAGAAAAAGGCGCTGGACAAGTGGGCACCTTATTACCTATCAGGATTAATTTGCTTTTACATGATTTACACATTCTATATACATCTTCAGAATCCTGACTTTAACATCAAGGCACTCCACCACTTGGTCGATGGACCAATTAGTTGGACTGGTTGATGGTGAATTGGAACCAGCTAAGACACAATTAAAGCCTAGGAAACATTTGATATTTTCTATAATTAATTTAAGAACCACAAACTCATTTCTTATTAATTCAAATTTTGTTTATCATTCCGGTAATTAAAACGTTAAAGTTGTCATTTATTATCTAGAGCTCGTTATTTGCTCAGTAAATTTATTAAAGAAAAATATGAACATTCAGAAATTACTCCTAGACATAGATTTTCAGAAAAGTACATTGAATCATTTACCAATTTAAAGATGATGAAAGGTTCAAATCAAACAGGGAGTTATCAGCATTCTCACATGAAGGGTCCCTCGAATGGACAGTCCAGTCCTCACCAAAGGATCAAACCGGCGTGTAAAATACAGGATACAAACTCCCTCACCTTGATAGAAAACAGGTTTATCCGATCAGTGCTAAATCTCCCCATTAGCACTCCTCTGGCCCCCATGTTTCTAGACCTGGATCAAAAAACGTTATGGCACAAGATGGGCCTCAAGCAGCTAATGTTTTGGCACTGCCTCTGGTTGGTAAATGAGCTCACTCCATATAGAGCAGAGACGATAGATCTCTTAAAGCGACCCCAGGTCAACTCTATCCCATGGTTTAGTTGTTTGAAGAATTTATTGAAGAGTCTTGGGATGGAGGTATACTGGTACTCCCCAGAAGAACTGGGCCTCATCCCAAACTGTAGGGTAAAAAAGATATACTGGGACACTATTATGGAGAAGGAGGTGGCCAAACAGGTGGGTACCCTAACCCAAGATTTATTAATTTTAAATTTACCCCCTTTTATGAGGAAACTATTGATGAAATTGTACCACCGCAGGCATGGAAATTATTCATTCAATACCGTTTTAAAACTTTGTCAACTAAAGTGTTCTGTATTTATTATTTATTTGAAAAGTTTTATAAAGCGCGAACAAGACCCTTACGGGTATCAGAGCATTGGACAGATTTGGCAAAAGCATGAGTAACCAAAACACAATGGTACAGAGGGTGTAGCTAAGTCAAACATTGTAAAACAAAGGGGGGAAACAGACCCGGTCATGGGCTGAGGGGTTGGCTCGACCCGAATTGTATCAGAAGTGCCCTAGAACACGATAACAATTTAACAGACAAGCATACAATAAATCGCACCAATGGAGTACATTAGGAATCATATTTGTATACAAAGCATGAGCATGAGAACAAGTTGATGCTGTTAAAATGTATTTAAGAATCGCCGTTTGACAAGGTTCTTGAAAGAGGCAGTGGATGAATTGGATCTGATCTCGGGAGGCAGGGCGTCCCAGATTCTTGGAGCAAGACCGGTGAAAGCACGATTGTAAGATCTTTTCTTTTTGAATTTGGGCGGTTTCAAAAGTAGAGTGGATGTACTTCTTAGGTTCCGGCCTGTCCATCTTCAAGGAGAACTGTAGTATGTTCTGCATGATCTCTTTGACAGCAAGGAGATCCTGCTTGAGGTCAGCAATCTTCTCCTCCAGGCAGGGCCTGTTAATGCACTCTTCCGCTGATCCAGAATGAGATGCTGGGACTGACCCAGCTGAAAGAGGGGTATTTGAGGGTGGAGTAGGACCCTTACCACAGTTACAATGGGAGATAAAATCTTGCTTGAGACTGGTCTCGCCGTCCCCCACGGCAGGAGGGTTAGCATGATAGAGTTTAGGATTGGGTGCAAATTAGAGCTGGGTAGAACCTAGAGTGGGATTAAAGGCGAGCAAGGTGGATTTAGCAGAGGTAATAGGGGAAGCATAGCAGGAGGGAGAAGGTGTGTGAAGGTTACTGGTCGACGGATTGGAGACAGCAGCTAGATCCAAAGCCCGCGAGTTAGTAGATCCTGAGTCTAAGGGTAGAATAGTAGTGTTGTCAAGGTTGTTTGTGCTGGTGTGGTGCCCACTCCCCCTGTTGTTGGAGCGTGCAGTGGGTGACAAAGGTGACGTGAGATTAGAGGGAAAGAGTGGGGAAGGAGGAGCAGTACTGGGGAGAACAGCTTGGTAGGAGGCATTCAGGTCGGACATACCACAGCGTAAGTGAGGCATTATAGGGTTCTCCGGGTTAATGGTGTGGGTAATATTCACAGCATCCGTGTTGTTGGGGAGAATAGTGTGGTGAATAGGTACAGATGGGGTCACAGCATTGGGGGAGGAGGAGGCGTAAGGCACAGAGGGAACAGATATTGAGGGTGGACAACTCTGATGGAGAGTGGTTGGGTTAGAGTTATTCAGTGTGTTCCTAATCCTCAAAAAGACAGAGTCAAAGCACTTGAGGTTCAGGTCCGAGGCTTGAATAAGGATGTTCCCATTATTGTATAAGGATAAAGTGGTTAAACGGAAACCGTGGGGTGTTTGGTCAGCTGTTTGGAGTGATGCAGTGCGGAGGAAAGATTTACATATTCTCCTTATGTCACAGATTCTTATTCACATCAGCTCATTCATATACTCATTCATTGGTGGGGCCCATAACACCGACACACTCGTCATCCAACCAAACTCACTCAAATCTGTACACAGTAGAAAAAGGCGCTGGACAAGTGGGCACCTTATTACCTATCAGGATTAATTTGCTTTTACATGATTTACACATTCTATATACATCTTCAGAATCCTGACTTTAACATCAAGGCACTCCACCACTTGGTCGATGGACCAATTAGTTGGACTGGTTGATGGTGAATTGGAACCAGCTAAGACACAATTAAAGCCTAGGAAACATTTGATATTTTCTATAATTAATTTAAGAACCACAAACTCATTTCTTATTAATTCAAATTTTGTTTATCATTCCGGTAATTAAAACGTTAAAGTTGTCATTTATTATCTAGAGCTCGTTATTTGCTCAGTAAATTTATTAAAGAAAAATATGAACATTCAGAAATTACTCCTAGACATAGATTTTCAGAAAAGTACATTGAATCATTTACCAATTTAAAGATGATGAAAGGTTCAAATCAAACAGGGAGTTATCAGCATTCTCACATGAAGGGTCCCTCGAATGGACAGTCCAGTCCTCACCAAAGGATCAAACCGGCGTGTAAAATACAGGATACAGCGTAGAAAAGTTCAGAATTTCAGTAAAGTCCGAACATCAATCCGGAGCATGGACCAATTCCACACTCAGACTGATAGCATAGAATTTAGGAAACACAAAGAAATAACCCAAAGATACATGCAGCCACGACCGCGACCCAAACAACGAACAGAACGAAAGCTGCTGCAACCAACCCTTCTAACTCCAATTCCTTCAAACCCTTAATGATTGATGTTAGGGCTTTTATATCATTTTCTGCCTTACTTCATTTTAGATTAGGGCAGACCGAATGTTCTGATTGGACAGTTCGGAGTTATCAGTAGTTTGTTGAAATTTTCCCAGTGCAAACTGGTTCTCCAGTGTGACTTTTCACAAAGTTCTCAAATTGTCATTGTCTGTTCCGTTCCCAGGCAGGGGAACAGTGGCTGTATCTTTTCTCAAGGTAAAAAGGGTCCCACTGAAAGGTCCTCTCTTTGTTTCTTCCTTGACTTTTATTTGGTCATCCCTTGGCTGGCGGACAAGTTCCTGACTCTCGGCCTTGGCAGGGAACACGATGTCAGGAGTTCAAACTACCTTGTGATTTCAAGAGCCATCTGGGAATGCGCAAACGCCATCACGTGCACATGGTAGCATCTGCTTTAGTACTGCGGCGTAATAGGCCCGAATGTCAACTTAAGCAAAAATAGACATAACAGCAATAAAAATATAGAAATGAAAGTTCTGATGTTCAAACCCATGCTAATCCCATTATATATTAGTATTTTCCTAGCTGTAGCAACATTTAAAGCAATAATACTTACCACTTGATATCTTTTAAAGCACAAACAATCACAAAGCAACATATATCATGCAATTTTACTATTTCACCACAATCTAAGGTTAGTTTGCGTACCATCGTTAATTAATTAATTATGCCATGCAATTTGCAATTTAGTCCCACGTGTACTTTATGTTTATCAAGGTGTAAAGGTTGATTAATAGCACTTCCACTGCAAACATGTTATCGTAAGTTAAATTTAGAATTATTATGTAATTAATTTAATGCAAATTAGAGGAGGTATATAACATTTTGTTTTACCTGCTCCATCAATCCCCCCTTTGGTGATTTTAAACATCACCACTATTCACTAATTTCACTAAATTCTTCTACGGAAATGGTTTTATTCAGTTCCACTTGCATTTGTTAGTTTAAATCAGTGTTCTCCATACTGTTCCCTTTTGTTTTCTTGTACATATTTTCTTAAAATTCTTCTAATTCTATTTCTTCTATCTCTCTCTTTCTTGTTTCTTTCTCTTTCTTTTTCTTGTTTTCTCTTTTTATTTTATTTTGTAATTTTCTTCTTTTTATGCACAAACATCCTAATCTTAATATTAACACTAAAATAATCACAAAAGTCACAGGTATCTGTATTTTTCCCACAAAGGAGCTACCTAGTGTTGTTAATACATTTTTAATAGTGGAAAAACCCTTACCAAGTTTCACCCATACACCTTCAACCTCCATTGGAACAATTTCTTCATGCAATTCAGTTATATTCTTAATATATTTCTTTATGTTTTGACTTTCGTCAGGAATGTAAGTACAGCAATGTTGTACTTTCAGCATTCCACAGACTCCTCCCTCTTTTGCCAATATAATGTCAAGGGCAAGTCGATTTTGCATTACCATAGCTCTCATGGCAACCATTTCGGTATTTACCATTAAGAACCCTCCAGTTGTGCTTGTTGATAAACGATCTACAACTGTAGACAATTTTCTAATTTTATGTGCATTCAGAGATATTCCAACTGCTGGTATCAGTGCTCCAAAGATATCCCCAATAATGTCTGACCAACTCTCCCTTCTTCTACGTGTTAGCTGTCTACTTATTTCGTGCAATCCGTCATCTCCCCTTTCCACATGAAATATTTTTGGAAAGACCAGGCCTAAGTAACAAGTCCCGTTCCAATGGTCCTTTAACCTATAATAAGCTCTGTTCCCTCAGATGTAATATATTCCAGGGAATACCGGATCTTTTCCTCCTTTAAATCCCCATCATCCCATGATTTTGTATAATTCATGGCACTCACTTGCACCTACAAAATAATTATCATATACAGTATTATCTCTACTTATGCATAACTTCCCTTTCTGTGGCCAATCTAAAGCCATTGCTGGGTTTGTTTCTCCCTTTAAATGATTTTCCTTCCCAACATCCCAAAATGTTGTTTCCATCTTTTCCCCAGACACCTTCTTTTGCATTTTAACTCTCCTCTCCTCTACCATGTTCAGGAAAGGTTTCTCTTCTTTTCTTAAACTACAAGTATAATTATTCTTAAACACTTCTTCTAAAGTTAATTATCTTGTTTCCAGAAAAGATTCACCTAGAGTTTGACCAGGAATCACCTTGTTTAGTTCAGGAACTACAGGAATCTGTGAGAAAATATTATCTATATCAGTGTAATAGTATTCTAATTTTCCTGTTTTATAAAACAAACTGGCTAAGACACTACAGGTTATCCCATTTGTCAAAGGAAGGTGATGATAAGTGACACCTGATACAGATGCAGGTAACTGCATGCATACATAGCAGTCTCTAACGTCCATGGTTTTTACATACTCATACAATAGCTTTGAAAAAACAATGTTAGAAAAATTATTTATGGACTTATCTTTGTGAAATTCTGTTCTACGTACCAATTTTGTGACATGACTGTCATCAACCTTTTCATCATTAGTTCCATTTACTGTGTGCCCACCTATATTTTCAAATTTTACTCAAAATGAAATTGTTATTGCTAATACAATCCAAACAAGCATTAGTAATCCAGTACAACAAAAACGCATTTTACACCATCTCCGGAAAAATCCACATGTTGGATTTCTATTCTCGGTGTTTGCCATATTTGTCAATGATCAGTGTCTTTTGACTTAACCTCTTTCTTTAAATTTTCTTTGTCTAAACCTAAGGCTTTAGTTGCCTTCTTGGTTTTCTCTGGTCATTTGTCTTATCCGGGCTTTCCAAAAATAAATCCCAATTTTGTTTTTGTTTTTTTTCTCTTAATTCATGTGTGGTTAGGTTCACAGTCTTTATTCAGAATTTCCTGATCATCCGTTTCTTCTCTGATGTCAGACAAGATAACTTTCAGGATTTCCGAATCTTCTTCCTCCTTGTCCACCTCTTGGCTATCATCTTCCTCTTGTATATCAGGAAGTGCCACATATGTCCATTCCGGTGACTTGTACTTCAGGTTTGGTTTCTTTATCCTCTTTGTGCTTTGCAAGTGCTTCTGATCCATGTCCTTTTGTTTCTCTTGACTAGACACTTCATTCACTTGTTCAGCATTATCACGCTTTATTCTGGTTAATCGGTATCTCAACCTCTTCATTTTGTTGGGCCAAATATCTTCTTTCAAAGGCCTTTTCAATTTAGTTCCTTTCCTTTCCTGCTCTGTTTTCCAAGCTCTTTTCCTCAAAATTCTTCCACCTTACTTTCTGCTTCACTTTCCTCTGATTCTGTCTCCGTTTGGATTTCACCTTCTTTGGATTTTATCCTCAAGATTTCAGGTTCACTGTCTGTATCTATCCCTCCTTGTGTTTCTTCCACACAATCTTCCTGCTGACTATCTGACCTTTTTTCTACCTGTGTGTGTTGTGTCCCTACACCTCCTCGGGGTTCTTCCACAATTACTTCACCCTCACTCTCTGTATCTAATTCCTCACCTTCTATCTCTATGACTTCGGGGGGAATTTTTCTTGTGCTTGTACTCTGGATTTCTTTCCAAAAGATTACTTGTTCAGTTTTTCCAGTATCATGATTTGTTCTTTCTTGTATTCCTACTTGTTCTGCCTCAGATTCAGAGCTTGTATCAGATATTTCAAGGCGTTTTCTTAGTGGTATATTTTCTTGTCCAGCAATTTGACTTGGACCTTTTTTACCTGCTTCTGGGTTTTTTCTTGTTCTCGTTTCTTCTGATTCTGAACTGGTATTTGATGCTTCCTGAAGCTCTTCTTCAGATTGCTCGTCAGGATTTGGGACTCGAAGAGTGTGACTGGTATGAATCCAGTTCTTCACCCCTGCACTCTTCACAGCAGTTGTTGTTGTCAGAATCACTTGACGTGGTCTTCCCCAGCGTGGAACCAGACAATTTCTTCTTCTGTGTACTTTTGTGTAGACCCAATCTCCAGGATTCAAATCATGAGCTGGCTTCTTTTCAAGAGTGGTCGCATCTGGTCCAACCTGATGAAACAAAGAATGTACCATATCTGCCAATCCTTTGCAACAATCGAAGACGAAGTCATCAGATATAGGCAGCAGTTTGTTGACAGGAATGAAAACATGTCTTATTGCTCTACCCATGATAATTTCATGGGGGCTCAGACCAGTTTTCCTATCAGGAATTGATCTAATGCTCATCAGAACAAGAGGCAAGACATCTGGCCACTTTAGACCCGTGGCCAAACACATTTTTCCCAATCTGTTCTTGATGGTGCCATTCATTTGTTCCACCACTCCAGAAGCCACTGGTCGGAAGGCACAATGCAATTTTTGTTGTACATTCAATGCTTCACAAATCAATTTTATAACTTCATTCTGGAAATGTGTCCCTCTATCTGTTTCAATTGTTACTGGGAAACCAAACCTAGAAATGAACTCTCTGAGTAGGAGTTTTGCTACAGTAACTCCATCATTCCTTCTGGTTGGGTAAGCCTCAACCCAACGAGAAAACAGACAGACAATCACCAGTACATATCTTAGCCTGTTGCATGAGGGCATTTCAATGAAATCAAGCTGCACACGAGTGAAAGGACCTCCCTCCCATCCTATGGTTCCCAAGCTCACCACAGTTTTTCTTCCTGGATTAAATTGCTGGCATATGAGACATCTCTGGCAGAGACTCTCAGCTATAAGCCGGAACGTTGCATTATACCAGGTTTGCTTGAAAAGTCTAATCATGGCATCCCTACCTATGTGGGCCTGCCCATGGTACATCCGTGCCATGGTAGAGATCATGCTATCAGGCATTACTGGTCTTCCATCTCTGTAAACCAAAACTCTGTCTACTTCTCATTGTGTACATCCTGATTTTATCCACTGTTTCTTCTCCTCTTCCCCTGCTTCTTCCTGTAACTGTCTCACTTCATCCCATGTACTTACAGTGTTAGTAAAAAGCAAGGGACATAAATCCATTTCCTTTTCCCTGTTATGATTTAATGAAGTCTGATTTCGTGCACAGTATTGAGCTAGGTCATTGGCAAATTCATTGCCCGCTGACACGTAATCGGTTCCTTTCCTGTGTGCGCAACATTTTATAACAGCAATCTGTTTAGGCAGCTGTATCGCCTTAAGTAATTTTCCAACTATTTCTGCATTTCTAATTGGAGTTCCACTCGATGTCAAGAAACCTCTTTGGGACCAAATTTGCCCAAAATCATGCACCACTCCAAACCCATACTTCCTGTAGGATGGATTAAGCCACGCCCTATTTACAACACTAAGTTAGCATAAACAAGATCATTGTTAGCAAGCAAGCTTGTCGTTTCTGCTGCGCTGCACACGACACTGCTGTTATGTGTTATTCATTTTAGAAATGCTGACTCGACTTTGCCTTACAGGATAACAAACTGTTGTTTCACATTCTTAACCGTGAAATGTGCCCTTGGTCTGTACATCATGCAAAGAACGAGTCTGGGTCACTAGAAGGTACAGAGTGTTGTGTTTAGATTGATCGTACCACTTGTTAGACATATCATGCATACAGCTGCCAATATCTGAAGGACAAGCGTCTTTAATATTGCAGAACAGTTTGGTTTTACATTCATTCGAACAGAAGAGCTGATGCATGCGAGAGCTGATCCTTTGATGTGATTCTACTAAGCTGATCTATACGGTATGGGGTCCCCATGTTAGCCTAAGAGACCTTCTAATAGTCTAATAATAATAATGTATTAGATTCAAGTGAAAGGAGTGTGGCTGTATACCACTGTCATTATTAGTATGATTGCTCCTTTCATTTTGTATGGTATTGTAATAATGCTTATGGTTCTGATCTGTACTGTTAGTCTGCTAGTGTTAGCCAAAGTACTGCATCTTAGGACGCGAGGTTTATAAAATAAACTCTTTAAACTTTACCGTGTCTGTATTATTATGTTGTGGACTAACAAATAGATATGAACAGGTATTTCGGATTCCCACCACTCCTGAGAAATATCTAAGTCGCTTGTTCTGGTTTGTCTATACATTGGGACCGCCTAGCTAGATCTAGGCTAACGAATGGGATACTAAGCTAGTCGGATAAGGAGTTCTGGGTTCTGAGGGGAGTTTTCTGGTACACCACAATTCTCTGAGGTCCTGGTCTCCTGCGCATAGTTCTGTGCAAAAGCAGAATCCCTGCAACATGGTGCACCTAACGTTTGGTCTTATGATCTGAGACGCTTTAGAAGAACTTGAGTGTTAGTCCACAACAACCCTCACTCTCGTTTCCGGAAAACTAGAGTGACGGTTTAACCTACCTAGGTTTTGACTAAAGGTTCTATCAAGCTTGAAAATTAAAAAGGTTATAATTTTTGAGCCCAAGTGCTACTGTAAATATCGTTGTTACTCTTTAGGATGTCCTTATGGCGGTAAATATTCCCGCTCATAGTAGGGTTCCTCTGCGCGCTCATTTGAGGGCTTATGGGGTACCTGATGACGGGATGGCCGTGGTCTTTGTGGTCAGTGCTGATACCACCTACCCGTATGAGTTGTTTTACTCGTGGGTGACATTTGAGGAGGTGGATACGGACGATAATTTGTTCCACAACTATACAGCCACGCCTGTGCCTGCGGCTTATGCCCCATATAGGACACTAGAAATTCCTATTTCTGCCTGGCAGCATACGATTTGGTTTAATGGCGCCCTCCCCCATGAGGTCGTATCGGCGAGAATGGCCCCGTTGTCAATTGCAGGGGCCACTTGGCCGGTACTGGCCGGATATACTCCACACCCACGCTACCTGACGGTGGGAGTGTGTGATTTACGAACGCTACACACAGCCCTGATTACAGTCCATAGGGCTTTAGTGCAGTATGTGTCACGCACAGTTCAGGTGGGAGCACCTGCGGTTGCTGGGCACGGGACGGATCACCATCACGCGGTGGTGATTAGCCCTGTTATGGTTAATGCGGTTGTCGGCAAGCGCCCCCTCAGTAAGGATGAATTTCCTTACTGGCTTGCGGAAAAATTTGATCAATTAGAAGCCGTGTTTCCAAACACTACACCTGTGGATAAACACAGGATACTCACCATTACTTTGCCGAAGGACCTGGTCCCTGAACTTGTTGATTGTGACAATTGGGGCAAGGTCTTTGCTGCGACCTATTCGAAGTGCTACGGCACTCCGTCTATGTCTGTACTACCCTCCGTCATCAAGAAAGTTCAAGAAAGTCATGGTGCGGAGGCAGCTATTGAGTTAGGATTAAGGCTTGTCGACAGTTTTGATGTGGTTTGTTCCATGGTAATGGGCAACCTCAAAGGAGATGCCATGCAGTTCCAAGTTGGTAATATGCTGGAACTTGTGGCTGATGCCGATAAACCAAGGGAGTTCGCAAAAATTATTGCGAAAGCCTATAGGATGGTTGGACGTAGTGCATTAGGCGTGAAACCCACCATCAAAATTCCTGATGTAGTGCAGCAAACTAAGGTGAGTTCGTCTACAAAAGACGAAAAGCCCAACTTTCCTAAACAAAGTTGGCGAGCCAAAAAACAAGAGAAGCAGCAACAGAAACCGGTTTCTCGTCCTGCCTCACCCGTACAGTCGTATAGTGAACGCACTTATGATTTGCGCGATCGTACTCGTATTGTCACCTGATAGATTTCAGGTTTCTGAACAACGCTCTCCTTGTTCTTCACAGGAAACATCGACTTCGCACACTGGTGGTGGAGAGCGTGGGAGAGGACGGGGTGCTCAAGGTCGAGCCCAGCCCCGCCAGACTGACGGTAAAGGCAAGCAGGAAGACGCTGCCAGACCACGTCCACCGTTTCAGAAAAAGAAAGTTGCTGCTATCTCAGCGAGATATGCCTCAGAGGGTCAGGACACAGCTTCGGAACATGGGCACTAACGCTGCTAGACAGCGCGGCGGAGGTTACAGTAGTGCGGGAAGCATTGCGTCCATTTCTGGAGGCGACAGCAACTGACATTTATGTGACAGTTGAAACTGCTGATACTCGCGTAGCTCCCCCAGAAAGATTATTTGAAATAGTCCTTAATATTGAGGGTGACAAACAACGCAAAATTAAAGTGTTTTTTTGGGATAATCGTACCACCACCTATGATATTCTTTTGGCGGAGAAAGATTGGCCTCCGGCTTTCATTTTGGACGCCCCAAGGGGAGAGGAAGTTATACTTCCTTCCTTTGGGCACGCAGTGCCCACGGAGGAGTCTACTAGGTTAGCCGGGGAGTGGGCACAGGTGCTTGCACCTGCGTTATATCGTAATCAGGTTGGCTGGGATAAATGTTCTCCCAATCACGAGATTCCATTGAAATCCGATCCCCAGCCTCAACCCCAATATCCCATGCGTCGCGAGGCAAGACCTCACGTCGCGTCCATCCTTGAACAATTGGAATATCAAGGAGTGATTGAGACATGTGTGTCACCCATGAATAATCCTTTATTCACTGTAACGAAGCCTGACGGGTCGTACCACCTAGTTTTGGATTACCGGCATTTAAACTCACATTGCCGGACGTGTGCGGTACAAAATACTCATAGTTCGGCTCTCGTAGATAGTCTTGTGAGAAAACGTTTCAAAACTACGCTCGACTTATCAAATGGCTTTTATTGCCATAACCTGGCCCCTCTTAGTTATGAGTGGACAGCATTCACCTCGGGTGGCAAACAAAAATTGTTCAAAAGGCTCCCGATGGGCTATAAAAACAGCCCTGGAGTTTTTGCCGCTCGCGTGGTCTCTCTCTTGGAGATGGTAGACCCGGAGGCATACTCGTATGTTGATGACATCTATCTGACAGACGACGAGTTGCTTCCACACCTTGCTCGTGTGGATAACATAGTGACTATGTTTGCAGACTTCGGTTACAAGTTTAACTTTAAGAAGTCCCACATTGCTGAGTTTACAGTGTTGTTCTTGGTGTACGAACTGAAAAAACTACAATCCCTGCTGGGTTTTCTGAATTTCGGTCGATCCTACATTCCTGATTATGCCCAGCGTATCAAGACGCTTTATGCCTTGATACAACCAACTTTTACCAGATCTTGCTGGCTGCCAGAGCACTCATTGGCATTGTATACTTTGCAAACTGATCTTCTTACAGCTAAATATTTAAAGACTCGTGACAACCACACCAACCTGGTCATTAGAATTGTTCCAGGCGCGGAAGGTTTCACGTACTTAACGTTCAATGAGGGTGACACAGTCCCCATTGCTTATAAATCTCATCTGTACACTTCGGCTGAGCTGCGATTTTCCACTGTTGAAAAAGTCTTAACGGCAGTTCAGATGGCGATCCTGAAAGAACGAGCGCTATCACAGGGAAAGCGCATGCTAGTGGTAACACCGTTTCCTGCTCTCGAAGCAGTCACTAAAGCTAGTGTACCAAATTCTAAGGCTTTGCATCCACGGTGGATACAATGGGCAACCTCCTTAGCTTCGCCTGACGTCGAATACATCTTTGACGCGGCGTTGCAGACTCAAGAGAGTTTGGAGTATGAATTTGTTCATCCTGCTCCTCTGTCATTGCGCCCCATCGAGGAATACCATTGTGTCATATACACTGACGGGTCGGCGCAACCCGCAACTGGATCGAGGCACGCTTATTCAGCGGCTTGCGCAATTGTAGTAGGTACTTTCGTAAATGGTGAATTCCAATCTGATGCAGTGCATACGCAGTCATTGGGTGATTGTACCGCGCAGTTGGCGGAGCTTCGTGCTCTGGTGCTTGCACTTGAGTTTGCTGATCACAGAGTCACTACTCTTATAGTGAGTGATTCTTACTATTGTGTTCAATCTTACAACGACAATTTGCTTTTTTGGATTATGAATGGTTTTCGTGATTCCAAAGGTGGCACAGTAAAGCATAAAACGCTTTGGGCTCGAGTGGCAGAACTTAAAGGGAGTCTGCCACTTGTGAATGTAATTCACACTCTTGGTCACCAACGAGTTGGTGTCCATGCTGTCGGTAACAGTTTGGCTGACGAGGCAGCTAAAACAGCAGTGGCGACATATTTAGTAGCAGCAGTTACAAGATCAAAATCTAAGATAGATGATGACATCTTAGCAGCTATTGTTGCTTCTGAGACAGGGACAAACTTCCCTAGAGGTTTCCCTTCTCGATACCATTATCACTTAAGTCCTGATAACGTCCTGTTAGTGAGGATTAACGACGTTGGTGATAGATTGATTCCCAACGCGGACTGCAGACCAAATTTGATAACAGCTGCCCACGAAGGTGTTGCGTCTGCGCATGCTGGAGTGTCAGCAACTGTGTCTCATTTACAGCAACGTTACTGGTGGTACGGTTTGTATAAACAAGCGCGGGCTTATGTACTTAGTTGTGACATTTGCCAGCAGATTAAACCTTCTTCTGTTGCGCGTCCACCTCCAACGCAGCTGCATATATCTAATCAACCACTTGCGTGTGTTTATCTAGATCACTGCGGTCCTTTTACCTCTGATACTGCGTACAAGTACATCTTGGTTGCAGTGGATTCGTGCACACGTTTTCTGTGGGTGTGGCCACAAAGGAGTGCTGATGCCAGGACTGTCATCAAAGCATTGCGTGTCTTTATAGGGAGTTTTGCGTGTGGTACCCTTCACTCTGATCAGGGCCCGGCGTTCGCCTCTAAGGCGTACAAAGAAGCAATGAGAAGTTTGGGGGTCCAAGTCAAATTTTCGTCTCCATACCGGCCTGAGGGCAATAGTGTTGTGGAACGGATGAACCGTGACCTAAAGCAATCGTTGACAGCCAAGGTGTTAGGTACAGGCCGGAACTGGCTTGCCCACTTGTATGACGTCCAACGTGCACTTAATAACCTCCCTAGAAGGTCTCTGGGTGGGCGGACCCCGTACATGATGCTCTTTGGGGTGAGAATGTTTGTTCCGGACCTTGATGGTCTAGACATGGCGGCGGCTGCCGCTCCTTTTGACCTAGATGACCACTGTGCTGTATTGCAGAATCTACAAGAAGCAAGAGACACTCTAGCGAAGGAACACGTGCCCTCTACATCTGAAGAAGCGCTCCTGATTCCGGTGGTCGGCTGGCTGCCTCGAGTTGGTGACTTGGTCCGTGAGAAGGTGGAGAACAAGAAGGAGTTTGGCCCCTCTTATCGTGCACCAGTCCCGGTGCTTGGAGTATTGGGTACACGTACAGTTGTTTTACCCCCACTTCCTGGACGCAAGGGTAACAGGTACATTTCAATTGAAAATGTCAAGCTACACAGGGTGGCCGATTCTCCATAGTATGACACCTTCGGTTTCCTGCCCTTCGATGCTGAGAAACTCTGTTGTGATGCCACCCTCTATCATCGTGCCTGAGGTTTCCATTGAGATGCTTACAGTTTCAGATCAGCCTGTGCCAACTTCTGCTGGTGGTTTGCCTGGTGATCCTGAGTATGCTTATCCTGCAGAAGTCGCTTTGCCCCTATTAAATACAACAACACTTACCCAGTCCCATTCTTCCTTTGAAACTGAATCATTGACTTCCACTGTCCCTTCCAAAATTTCTATATTTTTTGCCTGGTTCAAGAGACATTTTTTAGTTGCACCTTGGACTTACATCTGGTTGGTGCTGATTTGTATTTTTTTATTCATGACAATTGGCTTTGTGGTGGTGTTTTTTAGACTTATCAATGGACACTACCCGAATGAGCGTTCTACAATTCAATTAATTGATGGAACTTTGGCCCCCCATTCCTCATCACACATCATGAAAAGAGACCAGACGTTTGTGAACATCACCGCCTGGCCTGTACGTGATGGGATTGCATGGGATGCAGTGAACTTTCAAATTCATGGTCCCACCGAAGTTATTAATGTGCCAACTATGGGTGATGTAGTTAAACAAAACATCCGCTCAGATGATTGGGATGTACAAGCAATAGAAGCACTGTTTTCTGATTTAAAATATTATGCTGCATTTGATGCTGAAGATCTGTATTTAAATATTGCAAACTACGATGAGCAATTTTGTTTTCAACATTATGGCACACATTTCCTACACAGAGCAAATACTTTTCGAAATTTTGTTAATTTCACTCAATGGGAACATTGTCCTGTCCCTATACCCGGCAGCTCTGCCACGTTATTGAAAAAATTCACATACTTTTCGGATTTTAGTGTGTCAAACCCTGATTCTTTTTATTTTAAGGTGGCGGTAGAACCCACTTCTAAGGTCAGACTGACACACACAAAATTATTATATTCCAAATCCTTTATGGATGAATTGGCTATTGGAGGTTATGACGTATGGAAGTCTACTATCGATCTTAAATCGGTTTGGGGAACTAAACCGTGGCAGGTACAAGGAACGGAAGCTTTGCATTGTGCCTGTCTTATCCCAAACCATATCTTATTTTTAAATTTGTCTATTTTTCAGACCACCTGTTTCGGATTGGCTATATCTAAAAAATTAATTTCCCCCTCGATCCCTGATCTGGGTGCTTATCCTGGTTGGGAAAATCACTCAGATCTGTCCCTTACTATGTTGCAGTCCCTTGTTTGCAATGGCACCTTCAATATTTCAACATTAAATCCTGAGGGTTGGTTGGTATGGCAAACAAGCTCAGATTCCTGTCAACGTCGGTTTCTGGATTTGGCTCCAGGGTATACACAACTTAGGGTTGACCCTCGTTTCACATCTTCACACACGGTGACTACCTACTCTGTAGGTAAGTTATGTCAGTCATGGCTGCAACATTCCACGTTAACTTCAGTTAAGCTTCATTTGTCACGCTTAAATGAAAAAATAGATTTGAATGATTTTATTAAGGGTCCTGTAAATGGCAGATCTAAACGATGGGCTTATGCTATTTACAATGAAATTTGGAAATTGTCGCAAATTGAGGCTGCTTCTAGATTACGTGCTATTGACCAGGCCAATATGGAAAAAGTATTAGCTGTGATAGATAATAGTATTAATACTTTGTCTTCTAGAATTTATACATTGGATAATATTGTTTCTTCTGTCGTAGACATTGTGCAAGATGATGTATCTGTGTTGTATCATGGTCAAAATCAGTTGCGTTCAATTATGCAGTTTGCATGGACTTTGCAAACGTTAAAGGCAGGGAAAGTCCCTTGGGATTACATGAATATTTCATCATTGTTCCTTCCTTTTAATTTGACGGAAAAACAGCAGTTCATGTCCATGAAAGATGCAACTTATGCATTGCTGCACATTGAAAAATTAGGACCTTTACCTTTTTCTGTGGCTGAGTTGAATTCGGCCGTGTGGCTTATCCACGGATTAGTCACTTTACCTTTTAGTTTGTTCAAATTTAGTTCGTACATGAAGCATTATGCCATTGGCAGATATGAACAACTTGGTGATGCATTCCTGCACGAAGTTTGGTCACTTCCGTTCACTTACAGATGCGTCAGAGGGATGGCAAGGAGGTTTACTTAAAGGGTGAAGAATGCACTTCCGCTCCTGATCACTCTGTGGTTTGTAGACATATACAATTACATGGCGCTTGCAATATACACGCTCCTAATTTAGCTTGTGTCCTAAAGGGGATTCCAATGCCTGTTATAACGTCTTTGTTTAAGTTGCTTGCCAACGGTAGTTATTTGCTTTTAAATAGTGAAGCTTGATGTGGGATGCTAGTGGGTATTCCTTACATAGTCACTGTTTCGCAAAAAGTAGTTTGCTGTAATAACGTCCTTTTCCCACCCCCGCAAGGCCGACTCGATATATCCATCTGGCCAGCGATTCCAACCTTCAACGCAGAGTTCAATAGGATGAGCAGAATAAGGGCTCTTTTGTCTAAAAAAGAGGTGGCGTTGACTTCGTCCCGTGAAACATTTCTTCTTAATGTGGCGAACACACGCACTGAGGTACAAGCTCTTTTAAACACCGACCTCCCCCTCCATTTTGGAACCTTGATTCAAACTATCTTTAATGCTTCGTCTACGACTGGCCTTGTTCATTTTTTTAAAATTGTGGGCTCGGGCCTCGTGACATCTTTCCAGACTGTTTTTGGTGTGATCCCCGCATTTTTACATTCTATTTTTTCGAGTGTCTTCGGAGGGTTCCCCTTGCTCCTCGCTTTGGTGGCTGGGATCCTTTTGTTGATTTGCGCACTTCGGTATGGCTGCACACCGGGAGTTGCAAGACAGCATGCTGCACTTGCTCCATCTTCGTAGCCGGATGCTAGATTACTATGGCACCTTACCACTGGCGGTATTAAGCGTCAAGTATGGATTGTCTTTCCGGTTTCCCTTTTTTACGTGTGTGCAACCTGTCTTTCATTGCCTAGATTGTCCCTTCCAATGGGCTCTGGACTTGTGCCTGTCAAACTTGGCGTCACCTGACCCGGATTTTGATGAACTAATGTGTCCCTTAGTGGCTCATGAATTTGATTGTTCTGGTGTCGGGTTTATGGCTTTGGGTGCTGCACACGGAGTCCTTGGTGACTGGGATATCGGAGAGGCAGCTATTGAATTCCTTGAAAGGAGTTATATCGAGGAGACTGACAGTTGTCCTATCATGGTGCTGGATGCTCCGATACTTGATGAACACGTGTGTTCCTTTCCCTTGTTGAATTGGATGGCGGATACTTTTGCGGAACGCTCCAATGATTTCCTCTTGGAAGCTGTTGCAACTTACGGTGCTTATACCTTTATGGATTGACTGATTGACATTGGCACTCCTGGGTGCATCCAGGGCTGTGGATTTTTACGAAAAATGTTGCTGATATTTTTAGAGACATCATTTTTCATTTTTTAAACAAAATTTTTTTTCCTTTTTATTTTCGGACTTTACACTTACCTTATATGGACTTATAGTTCCTACCCTTGGTTCCGTTCTAAATCACTTGAACTCTGCGTTCTTGATAAGTCTATCCCTAATGGTTCGTGCTCCGATCATGGGGGGGTGTAGGATGGATTAGGCCACGCCCTATTTACAACACTAAGTTAGCATAAACGAGATCATTGTTAGCAAGCAAGCTTGTCGTTTCTGCTGCGCTGCACACGACACTGTTGTTATGTGTTATTCATTTTAGAAATGCTGACTCGACTTTGCCTTACAGGATAACAAACTGTTGTTTCACATTCTTAACCGTGAAATGTGCCCTTGGTCTGTACATCATGCAAAGAACGAGTCTGGGTCACTAGAAGGTACAGAGTGTTGTGTTTAGATTGATCGTACCACTTGTTAGACATATCATGCATACAGCTGCCAATATCTGAAGGACAAGCGTCTTTAATATTGCAGAACAGTTTGGTTTTACATTCATTCGAACAGAAGAGCTGATGCATGCGAGAGCTGATCCTTTGATGTGATTCTACTAAGCTGATCTATACGGTATGGGGTCCCCATGTTAGCCTAAGAGACCTTCTAATAGTCTAATAATAATAATGTATTAGATTCTAGTGAAAGGAGTGTGGCTGTATACCACTGTCATTATTAGTATGATTGCTCCTTTCATTTTGTATGGTATTGTAATAATGCTTATGGTTCTGATCTGTACTGTTAGTCTGCTAGTGTTAGCCAAAGTACTGCATCTTAGGACGCGAGGTTTATAAAATAAACTCTTTAAACTTTACCGTGTCTGTATTATTATGTTGTGGACTAACAAATAGATATGAACAGGTATTTCGGATTCCCACCACTCCTGAGAAATATCTAAGTCGCTTGTTCTGGTTTGTCTATACATTGGGACCGCCTAGCTAGATCTAGGCTAACGAATGGGATACTAAGCTAATCGGATAAGGGGTTCTGGGTTCTGAGGGGAGTTTTCTGGTACACCACAATTCTCTGAGGTCCTGGTCTCCTGCGCATAGTTCTGTGCAAAAGCAGAATCCCTGCAACATTCCTAGATGTCAATAACCACAGTGACTCGCAAATTCTTTCCCAATTTGCATGCTCTAATCAGTGCAAACAACTCAGCAACTTGAGCAGATCGTACTCCTCTCAAGCAAGATGCTTCCAACACAGTCGCTACAGGGCACACAGCATATGCAGCTCTCAAAATCCCTTCTCCAGTTCTTAGGCATGACCCATCTACAAACATCACATAATCACTCTCTTTCAGAGGCACATCTTTTATGTCCGGACGTGGTTTGGTGCAAAAATCAAGCACTTCCAATCATGATCAACATCATCTTTCACTTCTGCATTCACAGCATCAGGTAGTAATGTCGATGGGTTCACATTAGTGCATCTTACATGACTCACATTTGTAGCACCCAAAATCACCTTTTCATATTTAGTTAGACGACTATGCGTCATGAACTGTGTTTTACTTCTTGTCAAAAGGATCACCACATCATGAGGAACAAACACTCTCACAGGGTATCCCATTACTATTCCTTCACTTTGTTCCAAACTTTTATAGGTGGCAGCTACTGCTTTCAAACATTCAGGCAAGGCTACAGCTACTGGATCTAGTACAGCTGAAAAATAAGCAATTGGTCATCTCAGTATTCCATGTCTCTGCACTAACACAGAAAGAGCACATCCATCTCTTTCACTGCAATAAAGCTCAAATTCTTTTTCATAATCAGGCATTCCAAGAGCCGGTGCTTCACACAAGCTGTCTCTCAATTGTTGAAAAGATTTCATCTCTTCCTTATTCAACTCAGGTGGATCTTTCACATCACTCTTTGTCAGTCGTACTAGTGGTTTTGCAATCAACGAGAAATTGCTGATCCACTGACTACAGTATCCCACCATTCCAAGAAACATTCTGACTTCTCTGTGTCATTGGGGCTCTCATTCCTATAATGATTTTAATTCTGTCCATTGTCACTTTTCTCAGGCCCTTTTCAATCTTATGACCTAAGTATTGTACTTCTTTCTGATAAAACTGCAATTTCGATGGTGATACTTTAAGTCCTCCATCTGCTAAATGATTTAACAGTGCAACTGTGTCAACCATACATGCTTCTTGCGTTTTCAATGCCACTAATAGGTCATCGATATATTGAACAAGCACTAAACTTTCTGACATTTTTAAATCTTCCAGTGACTTCTTTAGAATCTGATTAAATATTGAAGGACTCTCTGGATACCCTTGAGGGATACGGCACCATGCCAAATACGCTTGCCCAACCGGAATGCAAAAATGTGTTGGCTATCAGGGTGCAATGGAATAGAAAAGAAAGCATGACACAAGTCAATGACTGTGTACCATTCTGCATCATGGGGAATCTGATATAGAATTACTGAAGGGTTTGGCACAATAGGACAGCAAGGAACAACAATTTTATTCACCTTTCTCAAATCCTGTACTATTCTAAAGGTCCCATTTGGCTTTTTCAAACCCATGATCGGAGAGTTACATGGACTGCTCATTATCTCTCTCAGAATTCCTTGTTCAACCATTCTGTCTATTACAGGCGTTACTCCTGCAATTATTTCTGGTGTTAATTTATACTGAGGAATGTTTGGGTAATTTACTCCTTCTTTTACAGTTATTTTTACAGGATCTACTCTTTTCATTAATCCAACATCCTCTCCTGTGAAATCCCACACTTCTGTTTTCACTGTTTCTTTTAACTCTTGAGGTAATCCTTCCGGATCAAATACAACAAATACTTCAGTAATTTCTGGTTCTAGGTTTGCCGTTGTCATTTTATACAATGCATATCATCTGGAGTTTCAAAGGCTATACCATCAGGTGTACAAAAGATGGTACAATTGATCTTACAAAGTAAGTCCCTCCCTAACAGATTTACAGGACTAGTGTCACAAACTACAAAACGATGCATATCAGCAAATTTCCCTATTCTAACCTTTACCAGATCAGTAAGATAAGCTTTTATCTGTTTATTAGAAAGTCCAAATACTTGGTTTGTTTCACCCGAGAGTGGAAGATTTTTCACTTCAGCTGATCTAACAGTTGAACGAGTAGCACCAGTATCCACTAGGAAAGTAATGTTTACTTCATTTACCTTTCCATCCACAAAGGGTCCTGTGAGAAAGTGCCATCTTTCTTGCATGGTATACCCCCACGATTTGCTGAATTGCTGAATGTACTTTGACTGAGTGTGCCCTGGACTCCTGCCAATCAGGTGCCCAGGGCCTATATTCCTTCCCTAAAAACACAAAACACAAATTGGCAAACCCTGGCCACATGTCAGCCCCTGGTAAATGGTACCCTAGGTACCCAGGGCCCTGTGACCAGGGAAGGCCTCTAAGGGCTGCAGCACTCATTGTGCCACCCTTCGAGGCCCTGTACCCTTACACTCACACACTGCCCTTGCAGGCTGGGTGTCTGGGTGCAAGACAAAACAAAGAGTCGACATAGCACACATCCCTGTGTGCCATGCCCATCACCTACACTGCCATGGCATATATCAGCCACCCCTCTAGCTGGGTGCCCTATGCCAATGGTGTGGGCACAGGAGCAGGAGCCCTGTGCCCCTACAGTACCCAGGTCCATTCCTGGGCAATGTAAGTGCAGTGCTGCCATTTAAGAGTACATGGTGCTGAGAGCTCGTCAAACACAAACTCCACAGCACCATAATGGCAACACTGAAGACTGAGAAGTTTGGTATCAAACTTACCAGCACATTAAACCCGCACTGATGCCAGTGTGGGATTTAATGTACCAAGCACCCCAGAGGGCATCTTAGAGATGCCCCCTAAAACCTAACCTACAATCCACGTCTGTTTTGAGGCTCCCTAGGCTGCCACACAGTAGACATTTTGCTGCACCCCTGGGTAGGAGAGCCCCTGCTCTCCTGGGCCTGCAACAATGCACATCCTGGGCGAGGTGCTAAATCTCCTCCCCCAGGATGGGCAGGGGGAAGCTTCAAAGGCATGCCGCCTCTTTGAGCTTCCCCAGGCCACTGCAACTCCCCACTCTGGCAGGAAGCTTGGCCGGAGACCCCAAATAAGGACAGGGGATGTGTCAGCCTGCCAACCCCACCCCTCAGGTGGGGGAGGCGAGGTGAAGCACATCTCCGGGCTCTCGCCATCTTGAAGATGGGAAGCCCTACCCTATCAGGACTAGGCTACTGCCCCCCTCCCACAGGAGAGAGGCAGGATAGGGGGTGTACCCACCCCAGGACAGGGACCCATTGGTCCCTGCCCTTCACCTACCTGTAACGCCCCTAAATCTATTATTTAGGGGCACCCTGAACCTTCCTTCCCCAGATTCCAGATACCAAAATCTGAAGAAGAGCTAGAAGAAAGAAGACCTGCCCTGCAGCTGCTAAGAAGAGGAAGACACCAACTGCTTTGGCCCCAGCCCTACCGGCCTGTCGACCCTCGAACCTGCTCCAACCCGGCATCTCTTGTGGCCAGCAACCTCACAAACCCCGGAGGACCTGGCTACCTTTTGACTCTAAACCCCTGGGACTCCCATGAGTAGAGGCTCTACTCAAAACCTACTTCTAATCCCTGGCAGCAGCCCAGAACCGCGAACCCGGCACACTCTGCACCAGCCAAGCCTGGCCTGTGCCGGAGTGAACAAAGACCACGAGGACGACCCCAGGGCGACTGTGACCCCGAGTCCGGCACCCAAGGACCGCCCTCGACACTCCTGAAGAGGCCTGCAGCCTCAGAACAAGGTGCCCCCCCAACCACGATCAACAGAGGGTAAGAGTTCCCGACAGCAAAAGGCACCCCTGCACCCGGCGCCCCGCGGCCCCCTGTGCCCAATCCCGGGGTACCTACCTATCCTCCAACTACCCAACTTACCTCTTGAAGTGGTGGTGGCACCTGAAAAATCCTCGTCCCCCAGCTTGCAGTCTTTTTCTAAACCGGAGATTTCCCATTGAAATCAATTGAGCGCCCAAAGGCTCAAAAGCACCCTGCACCCAGCTGCATGAGTGGCCCTGGCAGTGCAACCTCTACACCTATCTTCTTCCCCACTTGCCCTGAGTAAGTGACCAGGAGCCCAGCTCCCACAGCCGCGTGGCCTGCTAGTCAGCAGCCACCAACCAAGGCCCCCCTACCTCTCATAGGATAACATTGGGCCTAACTCTCTCTGCACCCGGTCGCCCCCGTGCTGCTGAGGGTGAACCAACTGTACCTACCTGACCCTGGGAGACCCCTGAGTCTATGCCCAGAACCTTAACTCTGCCAATCGAGTACTTACCTTTAAACCGATAACTCAATTTTCTCCATAGGGTAACATTGACTGGCTTTTCCTGAAATTTCTTCTGTGTGGACTTTTCAAAACTTAAAATATTCACCAAAAATCAGCCGAGTAACGAAAATACTCACCTGCTCTTAGGTGAGCTCCCAGTGCTGGATCTTGGTGTCCAGCACTGACTCTGAAAAATACTTACAACTGTACTTACCAGTAACCCCAATTTCTCTCATAGGAAATCATTGACTGTTTTTCTGTGAAATTTCTTCTAAGTGTCAATTTCTGCAATCTTTAAATATTCTTTAAAAATCGTATAATATCTAAAAACGTAATTACTTACCTGTTTTGGATAAAGGTCCCAGTACTGAGTCTAGGCACCCAGTACTGGATTACAAAAGTAACGAGAACATACTATACCTGCAACTTGAATTTTCTGCCATAGGGAATCATTGACTGTTTTCTATGAAGTATTTTTCAAGTGTCAACTTTTAAAATAGTAAAATATTGTCTAAAAATCAACACAGTAATTAAGTCGACTTTTATCACTTGTTTCCAAGTACTGACCCAGGACTGAATCTAGGATCCAGTCCTGGAATTCCAAAAGTAATCCTAAAAGTAATCTGTGGCAAATAACTTGAAACTTCCATTGAACTCAATGCATTATTGTGTTTAGAATTGTGTTGCCTATTGCAACCACTTGTAACTTTCTACAAAAGTCAATTGCATATTGCAAAAGTATTTATATAAAGCATCTCATTCTGAGAAAGTATATTTTAATACCTATTTTTGGCTCTAAAATAAAACAAGCATATCTTTTTTATATTTAAACCATTGGCCTAGAGTTCAGTTATTGAGTGTGTGAGACCATTTGCTGGCTGAGTGTGTGCAACAAATGCTTTACACTGTCCTCTAATACTTCCTTACTGCTCGACCAAGCTACCACTTTAGAGAGTAAGGCTATTTCTAACTTTAGCCTCTACCAAACCTCTGGGGACTGTGGACTCTGTGCACCCTGTACCTATTTGGGAACAGTATATACAGAGCCACTTTCTCACAGGTCCCGTCTGGTCTACCTCTAGAGTTGCGCCAAGCACGCACTCCTCTTCCTCTCCTAAGCACCATCAATAACTCTCTTCTGACTCACTTTCATCGCGTTGCAGCCAATACTGCGAAATGGCACCAGCGCACGGTAGCTTTGTTACCTGTTCCTCGTTGTCGAATCCTGTCTCATTACTGTATCTTTGAGGATTTACGTTCTGTGGAAAAGGTGGCTTTGGCACCTGACACTGTTGGGAAACAACCTGCTGCTGTCGAGGCGGTTGGCAACTCACCTCATTCTGCACCTGTGGATTTAATGATGAATTATCACCATTAGCTTTTGGTGGCAATTTACACTCGGAGTTCCAATGCCCTAATTTTCCGCAATTATGACATGGCCATTTCTTTTTAGCTTCATCTATGCTAATCTGTCCTTTTCCTTTTCCAATATTAGGTTTTGGTTTTGCTTGCCCTATTCCATTAGCTTGTTCGATTAACTGGGCTTCTTGTCGCTCCGCTACCTTAACCTGTGCCCACTTTGCCTTTTCTTTCAACTTACGCTGTTTGGCTTCAATTTCATCGGTAAAATATTTTGCATGTCGTAACACTTTGTCTATCTTTTTGTTTTGCCAATCTACTGTATGCTGTTTAATCATTTCACTAACTTCAGGCCTTAAATCATAAACAAATCTGTACACAAAATGACTCAAATCCTTTTCACTTAATTTCTCATCTCCACTGTAAAAGCTAACAATAATCTTTCGTAATATGTATGCACAGATTTCTTAGCCTCCTGGTGAGTTCTGTCAATCTTTACCCAATCCGTTTCTTTCGGAGGTACTTTATTTTTCAAAAAGGTAATTACCTGATCATATTTTTTCATTAATTCTGGATCGGGGGCTCCTTTGAAAGTTTGAGAAACCTGTCTACCTGTCTATACCAGTCAAGTGGTTTTTCTCTCAACCTTGGAAAATCATTTGTATATGACAAAATATCCTGTCTAGTCCATGGAACATGTACATACCCTCCTCCAGGGATTTCTCTCATGGGACATTCTGTTACCACTGGCTCTTTTTCTTTCATTGGGAAAGGTAGAGAGGCCTTATCTGTAGTTTCCTCTCTCCTTCTAAATCCTCTACTTTTCCATCGATCCACATGACCCCATTTTCTTAACAATGCAATTAATTCTTTAATTTGGATCAATCTCCCTGCAGTATTCAAGTTTTCAATATCCTTTTCGGAAAAATCTACCCTGTATGGCTTCTGTAATGATCTTATTTTTTCAAAATATATTCCCATTTCGCTTGCTGTTTCTTCTAACTTTTCATTCAAAGTTCTTGCTCTCCAAGTTATACTTTTACACAAAAACATTAATTCCTCATCTTGGTATGCTTCTAATTTTTCAGTTGGAATAGTTCCTACAATTAACTCTTCTAAAGTTACTTTTAACTTTGCCACATCTAAAGGTTGTGGTTCTGTATCTTTTTTCTGTAAACTTCTTAACCAATTACTTAATTCTTCAGATGTTGGTCCTACAGGGGTTGTCGCTATTCTCATTTTATCTGCCATTTTCTCTGGGGTTTCTGTTGCTATTCTGTTGCAATAGGTATCTTACTTGCTGGACTTTGATTTACCGTTAAATTTTTAGAGGTACTTAATCCTGATATTCCTGCAGTAACCTTCCACTCATTTTCCCCTGAACCACTCCTTTCTTTCTCCTTTTGCATACCGCAATTATATGGGACTGTTAAACAATGTTCACTATCTTTTTGTTTGTCAAAAACGGGTATCACTGGTCCTATAGCTACAGGCACAGTCAGTGCTTCCATATTCTTTGTTAATTCTCTAATCTTTTCAGTTAATTCCAGTGTAGTTCTAGCTTATTCTACAGATTTTTCATTTTCAGTTCTTATGGCCTGTGACATTTCTGAATCTTTAAATGTATTATTTTTCCCAAATTTATTCGGCATTTGTTCAAAACTTTTATTCATTACAGCCTCCTGTGGTGGTGCACTTGGCGTCATCAATGCAGAATCCTGTTGATATGGATTTTTTTTTTATAAAACATGTCCTCCAGCACTTCATCCTCCGATTCACCCATTCCATATCTGTAACTTTCTGACTCTGTGTTATTTCTCTTTTCTGTGCATTTTCTGCCACTCATCTCTCCAGCATTTCTCAGAGGAAACATACCATCAGTCATGCTTGCATTTCGCCATCTTCGCATTCTGTCGTCATGGCTTTCTTGACCACAATGTCTACCAAATACATAATTATACCTTCTCCCACTCCGATGCCTTTCTCTTTCATACATCTCTTCTTCCCATTCAGTCAAAGCCTCGAATTGGGTAGGTCGGGGTTTTGGTTCCAACCTCATCATTCTATCTCTTAAATTTCGTAGTACTGCCAAACTAAATGAACCATTCTTCGGAAACGCTAACACTCCATCATCTTTACAGAACAAAAGTGAAGATCAGTGGACCATACACACGTGACAGCACCTATACCGTAAATCACCTATGCAATAATAATGATGGAAAGCGTGCTGAAAAACCAAAAAGGGCCCCCTGCCCAAGGGCACCTCCCCACTAAAGGGGATACAATACAAACAACCACAGATATGGTTTCAGCACCACAAATCATCAACAGATAAGAGAATCGAAATCTGTGATCATGCAGGAATAGTAAGAATGAATTAAATTCTTGGCATTTCGTTCTTCTGTTTTTATTGTTTCATTTTAGTCAATAACGGTGTTATTTTTCTTCATCAGCCGACGCGTTTCGTCCTGTTGACTTAGGACTTCTTCAGGGCAAATTAGTGGCACACCGGCCACACTTGATTCAAAATATTTGTATATCCATATGGCCGCAGTAATTTTATGCGTAGATTCTATTACTATCCAGTGGTTTCTATTAAGGATACTTTCAAAAGATCCACAGATAAATAAAGATGTCAGATACACATCTACAATGGCACTTTGCTATCCGTAGACAAAAATGGATGAATCACAGGGTATGTGACAGAAAAAGCATTTTGAATTTCACGCTACTCAGTCCTTGAACACTTGGGAATCACAAGGCTTTGCTATCCTCATAACACATGCAAGATCCAACTTCCCAGGAAAAAACTTGGTGGTTCCCAAATTAGTTGCAACACTGATCTCTGCCAATCTCTGCAACTAATTGGTCCCATTGGAGCTAGGCCTGGATTAGCACAAGCAATCTTAGTACAGACATTCTCATCATCATCATCATTATAGTTTATTTTGGATTCATAGATCCATAAAACCTCAGTCATTGAACAGAGAGACACATCTTCATGTAAAAAAAATAATGTAAAAAACAATGGCATTTAAAATAACATTAAACACAAGGTTGGATATAAAAACATCAACATGCGTAAAACCATTATCATGTAGTCAGTATACAAATAATCGTATTAAAACAACTCATAAAATACAACTTTAACAACAACACCATAGTAAGTGCAAAACAACATTTCTAAGCAAAATTTTACAAATATCAATTATAATCATGCCATAACATGGCTTGGCCTTCACAAGAGGACCTTGTTGCAGATAATCCATGCAGAGGATAAGAATTTAGCGACACTGATGTCGATCTTTTCATCAGTGTCTGGTCTCATTAATCTCAATGTCTGTTGCATTTTCCTTATACCTTACAAATGACACATATTTTGGTCCATTTCGCGCGAGGAGCAACATAAACATTACAGAAAAAGAAAAATTATGTAAAGATTCCTCCTCTAAATTGCAGGTGGGACATAGAGTGCTAGTGCAATAATTTGGTCCCCAGCAAAATCAGAAACTGTTAATGGACAGTGTGCCATATTTAAAGTGCATAAACATCTGCTTGCCTAAATGACAAAGTGATCCTATCTAAAAAAGGCTCAAAAGACTGAGCTGCTGTAATATATAAAAATCTGTTAGTACTGCTGCCATGGTTTCTTTTTCTTCATTTCTCATCCCACAATCAATCAATGAATCAGGGTTTTATAAAGCACGCTACTCACCCGTGAGGGTCTCAAGACGCTGTTTGGGGGGGTGCAACTCCGGATCAGTTGAAGAGCCAGGTCTCAAGGCTCTTCCTGAAGGTGTGCAGAGTGGGGGAGTATCTGATGTTGACTGGGAGCTCGTTCCAGGTCTTTGCTGTGACTTAGAAGGCTCTTCCGCCTGCTCTGGTTCTGCGGATGCTTGGGGTCTCTGCCAGGGCGAGGTCGGCCGAGCTGAGGTTCCTTTTGGGTACGTGGAAGGAGACTCTGTTGTTGAGGTATTTGGGTCCAATGTTGTGGAGGGGTTTGTAGGCGTGGGTGAGTAGCTTGAAAGTTACTCTCTTCTCGACAGTTAGCCAGTGGAGGTCTTGTAGGTGCTGGGTCATGGGCTCATGTCGTGGGGTTCGGAGGACGAGTCTGGCTGCAGTGTTCTGGATGGTTTGGAGCTTGTGTAACAGGGTTTTATTGATTCCGGCCTAGAGGGCGTTGCTGTAGTCCAGACTGCTGGTTTTGAGTGCGTGGGTGACGGTCTTTCTGCATTCGGGGGGATCCACTTGAAGGTCTTACGGAGGATGCGGAGGGAGTTGAAGCAGGTGGAGGCGACAGCATTGATCTGGCGGGTCATGGTGAGGAAGAAGTCTAGGACGATGCTGAGGTTTCGGGCGTGTTCTGAAGGAGTGGGCGTGTTTCCGAGGGCAGAAGGCCACCAGGTGTTGTCCCAGGTGGTGGAGAAGGGTCCGAGGATGAGGACCTCTGTCTTTTCCGAGTTCAGCTTCAGGCAGCTGTTGTTCATCCAGGCTGGAACGTCCTTCATTCCTTCCTGGAAGCAAAGTCTGGTGACTTCGGGATTCTTCATGAGAGAGAGGATGAGCTGGATACCATCGGCGTAGGGTACTATGCTGGGCCCATGCTGTCTGACGATGGTGGCGAGGGGGCCCATGTAGATGTTGAAGAGCATAGGGCTGAGCGAGGATCCTTGTGGTACTCCACAGTTCATCTCTGTGGGTTCGGAGAGGAAGGGTGGGAGTCTAATCCTTTGGGTTCTGCCGGAGAGAAAGGAGTGGATCCAGTCGAGGGCAGTTCTTCGTATACCGACGTCGTGGAGTCTGGCTGCGAGAGTGCTGTGTGCGACGGTATCGAAGGCTGCGGAGAGGTCTAGTAGGATGAGGGCCATAGTGTGGCCCTGGTTGAGTAGCATGCGGATGTCATCGGCGGCGGCGAGGAGGGCGGTCTCGGTGCTGTGGTTGCTGCGGAATCCGAACTGGTAGTAGTCGAGGATGCCTTTCTCTTCGATGAAGGTGGTCAGTTGGGTGTTCACAAATCTCTCGGTGACTTTGGCTGCGAAGGGAAGGAGAGAGATGGGCTGGTAGTTTTTTAGGTCTGTCGGGTCAGGCGAGGGTTTCTTGAGGAGGGGCTTGACCTCTGCCCGCTTCCAGTCGTCGGGGAAGATGCCAGATTCGTAGGAGGCGTTAATGGTCCGGCCTAGTTCGGGTGCTATGGCGGTGGCGGTTCTGTGGTAGATGTGCAGCTGGTAGGGGTCCGCGGGGGGCCTCCTGAGTGGGTGTTCTTCATGGTCGTGGCGGTGTCTTAGGTGGTAGCAGGTTTCTCGGTGATGATGGTGGCTGGTTGTTGGTGGTGGAGAGGGGGGTGGTGTCTGGAGTCTGTTCGCTGAAGCTATCGTAGAGGGCCTTGATTTTCAGGTGGAAGTAGGAGCTGAGCTTGTTGCAGATGTCCTGAGATGGTGTGACGTCCGTGGCTTCGCAGGGGGGTTTGTGAACTGCTGTATGACTTTGAAGAGTTTTTTTGTATTACTGGCATTGGTGTGGATTTTGTTCTTGATAAAGGTCCGCTTGGTGGTTCTTATGCGCTGGTGGTATTCAGTCATGGAGTTTCTGTAGGTGTTTTGGTCTTCAGTGGTTTTCCTGTTCCTCCAGAGTTTCTCGAGGCGTCTGCAGGAGCGCCTGGCTTCTTGGAGGTCGATGGTGAACCAGGTGGCCTTCCGAAAGGTTTAAATTTTATTTGAGCATACCTCTTAGGAAAGAGGCAGCAACATTAGGGGTGACATTTTCTGACTTCAACAACAATTATTTGCAATATCTATATCCCGCGATGTACACCGAACTATTTCAGAAAAAATGTACTTTCTCCTTAACTTACTCAACCCACTATGGGAACAATCAAGAACTTATCATTTGTGTAGAGTTCAATGCTGATCTGTGTAGAGTTCAATGCTGATCTGTAGACATGGGGTGGTGAATGAAAGGAGTACCACAATGCCAGAAGAGCTTGGGGCACTCCAATCATCCCTCAGAGCTATAAGTATAAGGGTACCAAAAGTGCAATCCTAGAAAATGTGCACCATCAAACAAACCTGATTTTCATTTTAAACACCGTAACATTAGGTCCACCTCCAGCACTGTTGATCAAATCCTCACATGCACTATAATTAATAGGTATATCTTCATGCACTTGAACCACTGGTATCACCTCCACAACAAAACTGTAAAATGGCAAGTAGAGAGTGTCCAAAATCCTCTGGACCCGGCTTTCTGCCTTCATGCAAGAGAAGCAGCTGACTCACAAAGTGACACTGGAGACATAGAAGTCAGAGGGAAAACTAAACATTGCTGGCCTACCATCTTTCTAGATGATTTAGGCACTTTCCTAACATGAGATGTTCACAGTACAAGCCTAATTCTGACACAAATGACCACAGAAGACAATTCCTTAAACATCTGCAGGTGTTGCAGGGAATCTGCTTGGAAACAGAACTGTGCCTTAGGAGAATAGGACGCCAGAATGCAGGGCAGGCTGGATTAACCATTAAGCAAAATAAGCATGTGCTCAGTGTATTAAGGGAAGAGGGGCACCACAGACATTTCCATTGCCAGATTTACTATGGAGCATATGGTGCAAAACTGCAAATGTTGCAATTAGATAAAGTAAGAGAAAACTTTTCAGATATAAATAAAGTGGAAGTATACACAAAAAACATTATTTTCCATCTTACTGTATGTTTTGTTTCATTTAAAAATATATATATATTTTACGGTGTAGATATATATGGGAGCACCAACATCTTTAAAGTGTTTAGGGCTTAATTCGGAACTGATGCAGGGACTGCATCTTTACCCAATCAGTACATGTAGGCCCAAATCAGACTAGCTCACAATGCCTCACCTGCACTCCTAGCCTTTCCAGAGTAATAGGTGAATTTGGCAAACCCAGAACATGAACCTCTAGTGCCCAAGAGAACTGTGGAAACAGATCATCACCTTTCATTTCCACTCATGCATATCCATAGTAAACAGACAAGATGGAAGTTTACAATATATTTATTGAAACTATTGTAGTCTATTTTGAAGTAGGTTTGCTGTGACTAGTAAACAAATACAACTAAGAAAAGTAATCAACAATACTAACGGGCTGTAAACTATGAACAGCCAGACCATGGCAACTAATTTATCTATCTATGCCTACCCTCACTATGTGATATTAGTGATCTTTGGGATTAGCGCCCAACCTTATACCTGGTGTTTGTAGTTAGGTGGTCCGCATCATAGGTGTAAACTCAGTTTACACAAGGCTGCTGCCTCTGTTCCAAGGCTGGTCTCTCTGCTGGAATTCTCCCCTCTAACCTCCAAGGAGCCTAGACACAGCTTATAGTAGAATACCTGTTAGAAAACCAGCAGCTGTGCTACTGTGGTATGTCTAAAAACGTTAGGAGATGTTGCTGACGGGGCACAGAAAAACAGTACACCTTTTTGTTGGATACTGTAGGAAATGTTCAGACTGAATCCCAAGAAGAGTCACTGAATGACAAATAACATGTGCAGTGTATTTCTAAAATAATATCATGTCACAAAAGCAAAAGTATTATTTGTAGCTGTGCAAAGCAAAGACATCCACAGCTGCTAATAAATGTAACAAAGGGAGAACCAAAGTGGGCCCATAAGGGGAAATACTACATGGCCTCCTTGGTTGGGAAAGTAACTTGGCAACTAACAAAAAAACAAAAACACAAGCCCAAGTGAAGCAAAGTCAATGCAAATTGTTATACAAAAAATGATCATAATAAAAAAATATAACATGAAAATTTGGAAAACATGGGCAAATTAAGGTGAGCCAGGGGCACCCAAGATTTCTTCCACAAGATCAATGGTTAGTGAATCCCAAATGGATTCCATCTCCGCAGACGATGATTCCACAATTGCCCCCTTTAATATATCCAAACAGCAAACATGATCCTTATTATCAGCTGATGCTAAGGAAGGAGCTTGGCAACATGCATCCATGTTATTAGAGCTAGAGTTCGGTATACCGTGTTCTGCAGCACTCATCTTCCCTGGAGGAAGTGGCTCGTTAGATGCATCTTAAAGCAGCTACAATTCATGGGACAACTCCGAAAATGGGTCATTATCGGACTCATCAACAGAATCATGTCCACAGGAACAGGCAATTGCAAAGCCAAGCAAGTATCCAGTCCCCATTCGAAGTGGCACCATAGCCAATGAAACACAGGCTATACGCAACCAGGCTGGTTGGAATAACAAAGACCAGTCAGTGGTCAGTTTCTGGAGCAAAGGGACTCCAAAGAGTCATATTATGCATTCACAGCAGAACTGGATCAGTGGTAGTTCCAGTACCAATGGGCTTCGCAACTGAACATCCATTGCGGAGTAGCAAAAATAGAACAAAAATGCCGCATATGAGGGATAATAGCAAAGGTATTGTCTCCCAACACACTGGAAAATAATGAATGAACAAATGGCGGTATCACTCCAAAAATATTTTGGAAGGTACTGATCAAGCCAGTTCCAATTATTTAAAAAAAGTGTGCAATACCAGCAGTATTGGAAGCATTATCTATTCTATGCACTAGCTTGCCGAAGTGTAATGGAAGATTGGTATTCAGCAAAGACTGCATGTCACTTGATGGCCTTCCAACCTGCAGCTCAAATGGCAGATGTTAATGCCACATCCCTTTGAGTTGGCTTAGCTTGTTAAAATCTGCCTTCAAAGTTGGAATAGAAGCCCACAATTTAGCATCCAAGACTGTATGGGGAAAAAGCACATTATTGTAGCACGTCACTGTCTGGGAAACAGATAAAATATACGGGATCCCGGCCTTCATGCCCCAATAATCTTGGTCGCTTACCATTAAGGGGCTGATTCCGATGTCGAACGGAAAGGCTCCGACCAACGTTCGCAGCCCTTCAGCCCACATCGGAACATGCAGTTCGGATTCCTTTCCGACCAAGCCATTCGAGGGGCTCGGTCGGAAAGGAATCCGACTCAGATTTCCGGATGGCTTACGAAGCGAGAGCCTGTCTGCCATCCAGAAACCCTTCAGTACTCCCTCGGCCGCCTCTATCTGACTGAGGGAGTACGATGGCAGTTTCCCACTGCTTTTTTGTGTCGGTCTTTCCGGCACAAAAAGGCAGTCGGAATCTGTCTTTGGGGGCCGCCATGGGTACGAGGCCGCCGAATGGCGGCCTGGCTAGCACCTATGGTGCCCCCCTGTTGATCCCTGCACCCGGTGGCAGGCACCCTGGGGTGCCTGCCACAGGGTGCAGGGATGAACTGCACCCCTGCATTTCACAATGCGAGCATGCATTCCGTTTGGAATGCATGCTGCCATTGTGAAGTATACGAGTGCGACCGAACAGGGTTCGGTCGCATCGTACTTGCAGGACCGTAACCCACGACAGTAGGTTGGTCGGTTGCAGTTCCTGACCGATGTCAGATGGACTACGGTCCATCCGACATCGGAATCGGCCCCTAAATAGTAAAGGGGCTAGTATTACCTTTAGAAAACAGGCCAAATTCGCTACTGAAGCAATGCATGCACTGTGAATGGTAACGTATTTACAGACAAGTGAGTGACCAACAGAAAATTCCCATTCCTTTTCAGTAAGAAAGTCCTCTTTCTCATCCCACTCACATTGATAAGAGAATGGGAGTGACCATAACTCATGAATAAAGCTCCCCCCCCCCCTAAGGCTGCATATCGAGCTACCAGGAAATGTTTCATTCAAGCAGTGAACTGTAATGTTGAAATTGGCAAAGATATTATGACATGTGTCAGCCTTACTGCGGAGGGTTTTTCAGCTATTGTGAATGGGAGTTGTTCTAATTTCTCGAGGTGTAACATTGTGTAAGTGGTGTCTTTTTTGGACATAAGCTGCTGTTTGCGTGTCAGATTGAAAGACAAGAATAGCTGCGTAGAATAAAGGAAACGCCATAGCACGCGGGCCCTTTTGAGGACCTAAAGTGTCCAACTAAACTGCATGATAGATCTAAGCTGACTTTGTCCATGGTATAAAGAAGACCTGTCACTGTGCATAATATCAATTACAGACAACACAATGTTATTCAAGTTGCAAATAGGATAAGACTGGAGTTCCTTTTCCGCACCTCTCCCAGCTGAGTAGAAACAGATTCAATGGTGCTCGCAAGCTGTAGAGGAATTTCGTATATGGTAGCGAGAGGAGGTAGGGAATTACCAAGGACTCCTCGTGGCCTACTTTTTAGAATCGTACCCATAATGTATTTTGATGTGATCAATAGAGACAAAGTGATTGTCCTTAGAACCAGCAAGCAGTGACAAAATAACAGTTATTGTACCTTGAATGCCAAGGACTGGCACTGGTGTTCTGTATGATGGGTCAAATCCTTCCTTACCACAATCTTTTCACGTACGAGATCCCCAACTTATAGAATTCAGCTGGAAGGTGCTGGCTGCTCCTTGATTCCTGCAGAGTAAAATGTCTTCAACTGCTCGTTTGATTGGTCATAGCGGAGGTTTTGTAAGTCCTGTAAGAGGGCACAACAAATATTTATGTCAAAGGGAGTGGCTGCCACCAGAATGTCTAGATCGTCAAGGCCTGAAACATACATTTTATAAAAGACTTGCAAATCTTTAACAACAGTGAGGGTGTCATCTGAAAGTTGTGGCCACACCCAGAGGAACCTGGAGCAAGAAACACCTGCAAATAGGATACATTTTAAGGCTCCATCCGAATTAAGAGGACCACAATGGTCTAAATAAATGCAGCTGAAAGGCTTGTTGGAAATCAACAGGTGTGTCTGCGGTGGACAAGCTACTGTGGAAGATTTAATTTGTTGACAAAAGTCAAGACAAAGGACATAATTATTGGCCTGTTTGTATAACCATTGCTTCCAATAATGTTGCTGGAGCAACAAAATTGTGGCCGCCACACCTGCATGTACAGAAGTAACACCTTCATGTGGAGCTATCACTAAGACTCGCCTGCGGTCTTGGTTGGGATTCAAACGATCACCAACAACATGTGGTCACACAAATTGATGACCCAATGTATGAATAACATGAGCCCATAGCAACCTATCGTTAAAGTTCGCCACCTTAACCCAAAGCAATATATGCTTTACTGTGTTGCCTTTAGAATCTTTGAATCCATGTTGGCGCTAATAATGCAAATTATCATTGAATGACTGGATACAGTAATTCAAATCACACACTATAAGTGTGGGGAACTCTGGATCCGTATTTTCCCGTACAAGTAACAAGGCTTTCAGTTCAGCTAACTGCAAGTGCTGTCCCCCAAGGACTGTGCACAAGTTTTCTGTGGTTGGAATTTTCCGTCCAATATCACACCAAGAAGAGTGGCGCACACCGCTGAAATTTGGTGATTCATACCTATAGCAGGTTGTTCTGGGCCATCAGTATAATCAATGTATTCATACTGATCAAGAGGCAAAATATTGCTGGGCATAGGATTAACCTGCTCATATTGAAGAAACTCTTGCGTCTGTAAAGGTGGGTCAAAGACAAAGTCTACATCAACAGCTTTCAAGGCTGTTGCCCATTGCATCCATCTAGGATGGAGAGCTTTACGTTAGGAACGCCAGCTTTTGTGACAGCCTCCAAGTTACGACAATAATGCTTTTTTCTTGTGCTGGTGGCCGTTATTTCATAATAGCCATCTGCACTGCAGTCAGTATTTTTTCAATAGATGCAAAATGCATTACCGCTTTGAAATACAATTACGATTGATATACAATCAGCACTGCCTCACCTTCGCTAAAGAAGACATAGGTAAATGGCACCCGCAATGATGCGAACGACCAGGTTTGTTGTGTTGACACCTGTATGTAAGTGTTGTGTTGCACACAAATCTGATTGTAAGGATCTGAGTATGTCTGTGTGTTCTGATGTCCAATGAGAACTGGACATCAGGGTGAATCAATTCATATAATGATTTAATGCATTGCTCATAATCAGGTATGCAGATTGTACTAAAATTAAGGAATCCTAACAAGGATGGCAGAGTATTTGGAGGCTGCAGCAGAGCACACATCCCTACAAATTGTGGTGCAAGGCTTTTCCTTCATGTCTAAGTATGTATCCTAAAAGTAGGACACTTAGAAATAGTAAAATGAACCTCTTTGAAGTTCAAAACTTTGCCTACTGTTGCACTGTTTGGAGTGGGAATAGGGAATTTCACCCCTCCAAAATCCAACGCTTTCCTTACTGTTTCACAGACTGGAGTGGGAATAGTACATTTTACCCCTCCAAAGTCCAACACCTTCCTTACTGTTGCCATGCTTGGAATGGGAGTAGTAAATTTTAGCTTTCCAAAATCCAACCCTTTCCTTACTGTTGTCCTGTTTGGAATGAGAATAATACATGTAACCTTTCTGAAGTCCAACATTTTCCCTACTGTTGTTTAGACTGGAGTGGGGATAGTAAACGTAACCCTTCTGAAATCCAGCGCTTTTCCTATTGTTGCACTGACTAGAGTAGGAATAGTTAATTGAACTACTCCGAAGTCCAAAACTTTCCCTACTATTGCGGTGACTGAAGTAGGAATAATAGTTCTAACCCCTCCGAAGTCCAACACTTACCCTACTGTTGCATAGATTAAAGTGGGAATACTATATTTAATATTTTTAGAATCTAATAGTTTTCATAAAATTCCTAAAATCGACTCTATAGATGTTTTATATTTTGCATTATTTGTTTTAATTTTTTAATATATTTTAATGTTTATAGTATTGTAGGTAAATGTTTTTGGGGTGTTTTTTTCTTTTTTCATTTTTAATATTTCATTTATTGTCTACATTAATTAATAGATTTTTACTGATTGAATTTTCAAAATATTTGTTATGGTTTTATTATATATACATATATATATATATCGCCTTGGTCACAGGTGAGCGGTTATGTATCCTCCCAGTGGTCATGTGGCCTGCAAAGTGAACTACAGGCCCCATCGCACAACACCGCATTTCAAGAAAATAATATAGCGCTGCAGCATCACAAAGGCACTTTGCATTGTAAATAACAATTTTTAACAGTGTGCACAAATATGAATGACATTACTTTCGTGACTATGGCAAGTGAAAAAACGCTATTAAGCAAAATGGAATCATGCAGTAAATCACGATATGAGGAATATGTACGAGTTGCACCCTGGGGCCTGTAGTTCACTTTGCAGGCCTCAGATAACTATAACTTGCGCGCCCGCAATCCACTGCTCATGACGTCACATATTACATCACTCATGACATGGTCAGTGGCATCACTCATGGCACCATCCTTGTGATAGAGTTGCGGTCGCACGAGTCATAGTTATCCGAACTAACCATAACGGGGGAATTTCATTGTTTTTTTACGAGTGAAATGTCCAGCTAACTATAACATGTGTGAAACCAATGGCTTTTTAAGTGAATTTGCAAGGTTTTTTAAATGCTAATTCCTAACTATAACGTGTGTGAAACCTATGGTTCTTTAAGTGAATTTGTACGGTTTTTTAAATGCTAAGTTATGTATGTATTATTATATTTTTTATATATTTATTTTACAATAAACTACCTATGTATATAGTTATAGATTGACTGCATCCTGTAATATGAAATGACTCGTTTAAAATTTAATTTAAAAAAAAAAAAATGTTTTCCACCTTGTGCGCACGGTGCGCGCACCCCGTGATTTTTTTTTTTCAGCCTTCGGGGTCCTTCAGTGACCCCCTGGCAAAGGCTAGGGGGTCAGAAAGTCTCTACCCTGCCCCCTTTTCATGTTCGCCACCTTCCATTTTCCCTGTCGCACACAAAACAAACAAAATGGCGGCCGACACTTCCTGATTTCGACCGATTCGAACGTTGACTGACATATAACCACCAATCAGAATTACGCTCGCGCACGTTTGACGAATCACTCCGAGACTTTCAGGGTAGGAGCTGAGCGAAGCGCCCCATTAGTTTTGAAAATTTCGCGAGGATTCGTCAACCGGCGCCAAAGTTATTCAAAATAGAATTTTCAGATTTCTTATGGAAACACGGTCCTAACTATAACTATCTACTGGAGACCGCCAGTAGATAATATATATACATACATATATATATTTTTTTTATAGTAGTAAATTAAAAAACATAAAGCATTTAATCAATATGAAATATTTATTTTTATTTTTTATAATAGTATTATATCAAATATAAATATGTATATATAAACATACACACTCATTACCTACTGGCAGTCGCCAGTAGGTAGTTATAGTTAGGACCTATTTTCCATAGGATATCCGCAACATTCTATATGGAATAACGTTGGCGCCGATTGACGAATCTTCGCGAAATTTTCCATACTTTTGGCCAGCTCTGGTCCGCTCGTATCCTGAAAATTTCACGGTGATTTGTCAAGCAGGGGCCGAGAAAAAAGGGGGGTCCCAAAACACGTTTTCCCCATGCATTTTTCCATAGGACGTGTTGACGCAGCTACAGCCCGAACTGCTGAACGGAATTACACCAAATTTGGCAAAGAGGTAGTCCTCAGTTCAGACTCGTGTCTTTTGCTTAAATGGTGTAAATCCGTTCAGTAGTTCCTGAGAAAATTAGAGTTAAAAAGATAGATATATCTGGGCGGAGCCTAACCACACATCTCATCGTGAGATCTGATTGGCTGTCAGTACTTCATCCAAGAAGTGTTGGTAGCCATCTTGGGACCAATATACATGATAGCACCTCATTAAAAAGCATTGCAGTTAATAGTAGGTTTTAAGACTTTAGTTACATTATAAATCATTTGTTGATGGTACCATACTCATTTTAGGAATTGTGGTGTGTTCTAAGGTGATTTTACCATGTGAAAAAGCCTTCTGCTGTGATATCATGAATCATGTTTGAGAGAAAACTATTTTCTCATGCTTTTCCCACAGAGGTTTGGAAGGTGATCTATAAGCTAAACTGAGAGCATATTTTCTGTAAATTTACATTATCTTTCTCAGTCATGTGAGAATGAAGTCTGACATTCTCAGTAAAACATGTACATCCAACAAGGGCAGAGACTGTCAGTTGATTCCTTTGTGTTCTACTGCAGCTTCCCAGAGTGTTCTAAAGAACAACTAGAGCGCTAACAGTCCTACTTATGACAAACGCATGGCACACCTGAAGCCATCTTGGTTGGAATAAAGTGTTAACTCTTAAAACATTTAATTTAAAAAGGAACAAAATGAGGGGGTTCATTTTGCCATAGAAAGTATGATTAGTGCTGCAGAAAGAAAAATTAGGGCACATTTTGAGTGACTTCTCAAATCCTCTTTCATTTCATTAAAACATTCTGACATGCAGACTGAAACATGCACTTTCAATACCAGCAGCAGACTTCCCTGGTGAGCAGTAGCTTTACTACAGTGATCTAATGAGCAACTAGAGTGCTAACATTCAGAATTTATGGCAAATGTGTGACACATCTCAATGCCTTCTTGATGGAACCAAAGTAAAACACTGAAAGTATTTCCTACTGAGGAGACTGCAGTAAATGAGGAAATTAGGAAACATCATAACAAATAAGTCTCCCAAAATGGCCACCAGAGACAAAAGAGCCCAAATGTAGCCCAATATCACCCAGATGTAGCCCAAGTATAGCCCAATGACAGAATGTCCCAGAGTGTTCTAACGAACAACTAGAGCGCTAACAGTCTTACTTATGACAAAAGTATGGCACACCTGAAGCCATCTTGATTGGAATAAAGTGGTAACACTAAAAACATTTCATTTACAGAGGAACAAAAGGAGGGGATTCATTTTGCCATAGAAATTATGATTAGTTCTGCAAAAAGAAAAATTAGAGCACATTTTGACTTCACAAATCCTCTTCTATTTCATAAACAAATTCTGACATGCAGACTGAAACATGCACTTTGAATAACAGCAGCAGACTTCCCTGGTGAGCAGTAGTTTTATTACAGTGATCTAATGAGAAACAAGAGTGCTAACATTCAGAATTTATGGCAAATGTGTGACACATCTGAATGCCTTCTTGTTGGAACCAAAATAAAAAACTGAAAGTATTCCCACTGAGGAGACTGCAGTAAATGAGGAAATTAGGAAACTTCATAACAAATAAATCTCCCAAGATGGCCACCAGAGACAAAAGAGCCCAAATGTGCCCAAATATCACCCAGATGTAGCCCAAGTATAGCCCAATGACAGAATGTCCCAGAGTGTTCTTAAGAACAACTAGAGTGCTTACTGTCTTACTTAAGACAAAAGTATGGCACACCTGAAGCTATCTTGATTGGAATAAACTGGTAACACTTAAAACATTTAATTTAAAAAGGAACACAATGAGGGGGTTCATTTTGCCATAGAAATTATGATTAGTGCTGAAGAAAGAAAAATTAGGGCACATTTTGAGTGACTTCTCAAATCCTCTTCTATTTCATTAAAAAAATTCTGATATGCAGACTGAAACATGCACTTTTAATACCAGCAGCAGACGTCCGTGGTGAGCAGTAGCTTTACTACAGTGATCTAATGAGCAACTAGAGTGCTAACATTCAGAATTGATGGCAAATGTGTGACATATCTGAATACCTTCTTGATGGAATCAAAGTAAAAAACTGAAAGCATTTCCTACTGAGGAGACCTCAGTAAATGAGGAAATTAGGACACTTCATAACAAATAAATCTCCCAAGATGGCCACCAGAGACAAAAGAGCCCAAATGCAGCACAAATATCACCCACATGTAGCCCACATGTAGCCCAATGATAGAAGTGTGCACAACACTTATTTTTTGTGTATTTGCAGTTTTATATAGTGCAGACTTGTCAGGTATTGGAGTGCTTTACATGAGCATTGGTTACATCACACAAGATCAAATTCATTTTGGTTGTAGACATGGGGAGATCAAGTGATTTGACCAGAATCACAGAATGTTGAGCTGAAGCAGAAATTCCAACCTGGTTCCCCAGTTGCACAGTATGCAGCTCTGGAAGTAACACCACATCCTCTCCCCTAGGTGCAACATTTAATCAAGTGGTCAACTGGATAAAAAAACATAAAGATTACAAATAATTTAAAAGTTCTTTGTCGCTATTTGAAAACTCAGAAAATATGTCCTCATTTTTAGTTTTTTAGAGCACTAACCATAATTGTGATGCAAATAAGACCCTCTCATATATGTAATTTCTAAAGGAAATACTCTAGGTATTACAGTTTTGATTACATCAAGATGACGTCAGGTGTTCCACACCTTTGTAATAAATATAGAATGTTAGCAATCTAGATGTTCATTGGGATACTGTTGAGAGGCAGAGGCCAGGGGCACAGACTCTGAAAATTGAAGGCAGGTAGGAGAGTGCAGAGGCAACAATTTTACCACATTGGGCAGGCAGGAAGGGCAGTGGCAGCACAACAGACTATGGAGGGCAGTGGAAAGGGGGGCAGGGGCAACAAACCAACAATATAATAGACCATTGTGGGCACAAGGAAGAGGCAGTGGTAGTACAACCATACATGCCAACAGACCCGTTTCAGCCAGGAAACGTCCAATGTTTTTAAGCTCAAATGGGCTTTATTTGATCTGTCTCCTGTCTACAATCTCCTCTTTTTCAATGTAACTCAAAAGGGAAAATCAATACCCCAGTATTTTTTCAAAATCTCCCTCTTACCAAGTTCAAAATGTTCGCAAGTATGGTACATTGGATCATGGTAGGCAGGAGGAGTTGGGGTAGGGACATGGACTTGGATAACAGAGGACAGGAGGGACATGGAGAGCTGCACCAAACTGACCCTACAGGGCAGGCGTCAGGGTTTTCAGCAGCACAATATACCACACAGTGCATGCAGGACGGGAGTGCAGCACAACAATCCATAGAAAGCAATAGGGAGGGGACAGGACCATGCACATGGACTACAGAGAACAGAGGGGAGAGAGGCAATGGTATCTAGCTGACCATAATGGACAGACAGGAGAGAAAGCTGCAGCCTAACAGACCATAAAGGGCAGGAGGGACAGATCAGGGGCATTACAATGGAACAGACAAGCCAGGAGGGAGGGAATAGGGGTCTGCACATGGAAACAGAGGGCGGGGCGCAAGGGGGCAGGGCAGGAGCAGCAAGATGACCATGGAGGTCAGGCAGGATGGGCACTAGAAACAAGACACACCATGGAGAGCAACAATGAGACTATGATGGCATACACACAGACCATGGAGGGAAGGTGGGAGGGTGTCAGGGGCAGCTAGCTGACCACACAGCGAAGGTGGGAGGGGCCATGGCAGCACAGAAGACCATGCATGGCAAGCGGGAGGGTTAGTGGCAGCACAATGGCTATGATGGGCAAGAAGGAGGGTGCAGGGGCATGTACAAAGGACCATGGAGGATAGAAGGGAGGGTCAGGACCTGGGCACAGACATGAGAGTTCAGGGGAAGGGGCCTCACAACAGACCGCGCGGGGCAGGCAGGAGGAGCAGTTGCAGCACAACAGACCAGGGAGGGCAGAAGGGTGAGGCAGTAAAATGGACCATGGAGGACAGGACGAAGGGGATAGGGGCATGGCATGTGGACAGGCAGGGTGGAGGTGGCAGGGACAGGTTACAGTCATCTGACAATGCTAGGCAGGTGGGAGGGGAGTGGCAGCTCAACAGAACACTCAGAGTAGATAGGAGTGGCACGTCCATGGAACATGGTGGGCAAAAAGGATGGAGCAGGGGCATGCACAAAGACATTGGAGGGCAGGGGGAAGGAGAATAGGGGCAGCAATCTAAGCACATAGGCTAAGCAGGAGGTCAATGATGGGCCATAGAATTGGGCAATGGAGGGCAGGAGGAATGGACTGGTACATCATGCTAAATGGAGGGCAGTGGCAGCACATCAGACCATGCATGGCAGGAGGGAGGAGGCTAGTCCATGGATTCAGACAACAGAGGATGGGGAGGAGGTGGATGGGGCAGCAAGCTAACTGTTCAGAGAAGGTGGGTATTAGGAACTTTATTGTTTTTAAAATGTGTGTCTGTGCGAACTACTTAAAATATGAACAAGTATGCAGCATAATCTCACTTTTATTCAGGAAGAAGAGGACGTTTGTGACTGTGACTCCGGGCTCACTTGGCAGAAACACCCCCTGACCCTCCACCCCCCATCGCAAAATGTAATGCCCGTGAAAAGGGTAGGTGGACGCAGTGTTATATAGAACATAGTCCTGAGAGCACGATTGAAAATGAAAACTAGATATAGTATATGGTATAAATTATGCATCAAAAAGTGTGATATAAGATGAACCGGGCGTGAAATATAATATGCAATACATTTTGCACAATGACAGATTCATTGGAGAGCGCGAGATAGCACAGGCACTAGCGCGTGCTATGCGATATGCGCCTTGGAGTGTAATATGCACAGGGCAGTGTTGTGTAACCTAACTAGTCTCTAAAGTTGTAATATAAAATATGTGCTGGGGAGTGTAACGTTGCATATGCACTGTGAAAAAGATATGGATCCCAGATTGTAATATGTATGGCATAGCGCTGTGCGTTATAACATAGGCATTGAAGAAGGCACTTTAGATGGGGCAATATAACCCGTGCGAAGGCAAGTGTGGCATGACATATTCACGGGGTGATGTTACAGTGCACATGGGCTAGAGAGTGTCATAGCATACGCACTAGCTGGTGGAATACAACACAGAGGTGTAAGGCACTCGGCGGACACTGGTGGGTGTAACACAGCATTGGGCTCATCCCGGAGCACGCTGTGACTCTCAAGTGAGGTTCGTCTCCTTTCCAGAGAGTAAAATAAAAAGTATTACACATCCGGCGGTGGATGTGTATTTTATTAACCGTGAGGGGGGTTTCTTGCATAGTTTGGTCGAATTTTTGTCGAATCCCCTTTGAATGGCTTGGTGTGCGTGTATATTAAATGTGCCCGTCAATAGCTACCCATGTTTGTATAAATAAACAACAAGGGTGTCTACTTGGAGAGTACCCACCGGCGGGGGCGCCGGGATTAGGCACGGTAGGGCGTCAGACACGTCAGAGCTTCACTAGCGGTGTAAATACATTCCATGTGGATTCATTCTATGCATAGTCGCCTTTTAATGAATATCGCGCAAATCATCATGGAGATAGGTACATACGGTTTGTCCAGCATGTCCTAGGTGTTTTTATAAATATATATTTTTTTAAAATAATAAAAAACAAAGTCCGGCCCCGGGGGATGGGGTCCCCGGGGCCATAAGTGGCCTGAGGAGGGGGGCAACGCAGTCCCCTCCTAAAGATTTTTTTTTTAAAAAGGGCATGACCCGGGGGTTGGGGTCCCCGGGGCTGATTAAGGCCTTGGGAGGGCCAAATTAATTTTTTTCAACAACAAAAAATTAGGGTGCAGGCCCTGGGGGATGGGGTCCCCAGGGCCAGTAAATTAGAAAAAGAAGGGGGGCCACACAGCCCTCCTTCTTAAAAAAATAAAATAAATAAAAGACCTGCATCGCGCAGAGGCCACGCCCCTTCCTTGCAGCACTCTGCAAACGCGCCCCCTGGACAGTTGTGAGTTGGGGAATTAATTCCCCTTCAATACTGTGGGTCCCTGAGGGCCAACTAGCCCAACAGGTATCTCCAGTATGCGCCAGGGAGCTGCGTTGCAGACAGGTGATCTGAGGCCACGCCCCTTTTTACACCTCTATGCAACGCAGCTCTGTGGTGCTTACTGGAGGTACCTAGTGGGCTAGTTTGACCCAAGGGACCCTTAGGATTCAAGGGGACTTAATCTCTCAACCTAGAACGGCCACAGGGCGCGTTTACACAGTGGTGAAGGGAGGGGACGGGGCCTGAGGTGAGGGGTGCAAACACGCCCTGTGGCGCGTGTTAAGTTGGGGAAATAATTCCCTTTCAATCCTGAGGGACCCTGGGGGCCAACTAGCCCACCAGGTGCTTCCAGTAAGCGCCAATGCTCTGTGTTGCCGAGAGCTGGTGCAGGCCGTGCCCCTTTTTACACCTCTCTGCAATGGCGCTTACTGGACGTACCTAGTGGGCTATTTTGCCCCTAGGGATCCTCAGGATTCAAGGGGGCTTAATCTCCCAACTTAAAAAACGGCCACAGGGCGTGTTTACACAGTGGGGAAGGGAGGGGACGGGGCCTGAGGTGACATGTGCAAACACGCCCTATGGCGCGTTTTAATTTGGGGAAATAATTCCCCTTCAATCCTGAGGGTCCCTGGGGGCTAACTAGCCCACCAGGTGCTTCCAGTAAGCGGTAAACACCCAAAATATCGATTCCAAAATATCGACTGCCCAGAATATCAAAGTTAAAATATAAAGTGGACAGAATATCAACTCATCAAAATATAGATAGGTCAGAATATCGAAATTGGTTTACAAAATATCGATTACCAAAATATAGACCTTAAAAATATCGAATACCATAATATCGAATTTTAAAATATAGATTACCATAATATCGATTTTTTTTTGTGTTATGTATGGTAGTATATGTGTTAAAATGATGTATTATTTTTGTAATGTATGTTTAATTTATTTCAACAAATGAATGTTATGTAATTTAATTATTGCGTAATTTAATTCCGTAGCGGGTTGTGGGTTTATAGGGGAATAGGGTGGGAAGTAATTTAATTATGGTTAATTAAATGTTAATTATATTTATATGTTTTGATAATTAATTAATTGATAATTAATTATTAATTGGTAATTAATTTTTATTAATTGATTAATTGATAATTATGTTAATTGTATTTTTTATTATTGGGAGTGGGTTGTGAGTTTATAGGGGAATTGGGTGGGAAGTAAATTAAGTAAATATAATTTTTTTTATTTATGTGTATTGATAATTGATAATTCTTAATTGGTAATTAATTATTATTAATTGGTAATACATTTTTATCAATTGATAATTAATATTTTTAAATGGTAATTAATTGTTATTAATTGGTAATTATTTTTAATTACCTTTATATCGGTATTGATAATTAATATGATCTTATTTTAAATTTAAATCATTACTTTCCCTACTTTTGCACTCTCAGGAGTGGGAATAGTATTTCTTACCCTCTGCTATCCAACTCTTTCCCTACTGGTGCACTCATTGGAGTGGGAATAGTAATTTTTACCCTCCTGCTATCCAACGCTTTCCCTACTGTTGCACTCTTTGGAGTGGGAATAGCAATTTTTACTCTCCCGCTATCCAGCGCTTTCCCTACTGTTGCACTCACTGGAGTGGGAATAGTAATTTTTACCCCTGCGCTATCCAACGCTTTCCCTAGTGTTGCACTCTCTGGAGTGGGAATAGTAATTGTTACCCTCCCGCTATCCAACGCTTTCCCTACTGTTGCACTCTCTGGAGTGGGAATAGTAATTTTTACCTCTACGCTATCCAACACTTTCCCTACTGTTGCACTCTCTGGAGTGGGAATAGTAATAGTTACCCTCCCACTATCCAACGCTTTCCCTACTGTTGCACTCACTGGAGTGGGAATAGTAATTTTTACCCCTGCGCTATCCAACGCTTTCCCTAATGTTGCACTCTCTGGAGTGGGAATAGTAATTGTTACCCTGCCGCTATCCAACGCTTTCCCTACTGTTGCACTCTCTGGAGTGGGAATAGTAATTTTTACCTCTACGCTATCCAACGCTTTCCCTACTGTTGCACTGTTTGGAGTTGGAATAGTAATTTTTACCCCTACGCTATCCAACGTTTTCCCTACTGTTGCACTCACTGGAGTGGGAATAGTAATTTTTACCCCTACGCTATCCAACGCTTTTCCTACTGTTGCACTCACTGGAGTGGGAATAGTAATTTTTACCTCTACGCTATCCAACGCTTTCCCTACTGTTGCACTCACTGGAGTGGGAATAGTAATTTTTACGCTCTCACTATCCAACAAAATCTCGCCTTTTTTAAATTACTTATATTATGTTTACATTTTAAGCATTTTTATATTATATTATGTATGTTTTATTTAATTGTTTTTAATATTTAATTAATTTTATATTATTTTAATACATTTAAAAACTTCGATATTTTGGCTAACTATATTTTGACAGTCTATATTTTGGAATCGATATTTTAGTACTTACCTGTTTGTAGATAGGGAGTCGATATTCTGTCCCTCTATATTTTGGTGTCGATTTTGTGTGTAGTCGATATTTTGTCCCTCGATATTTAGTCACTGAACTCCAGTAAGCACCACTGAGCTGCGTTGCAGAGAGGTGGTCCAGGCCGTGCCACTTTTTACACCTCTCTGCAACGCAGCTCTGTGGCGCTTACTGGAGGTACTAGTGGGCTAGTTGGACCCTAGGGACCCTCAGGATTCAAATGAATTTAATCTCCCAACTAAAAACGGCCACAGGGCGTGTTTACACAGTGGTGAAGGGAGGGGACGGGGCCTGAGTTAACGTGTGCAAAAAAGCCCTGTGGCGCGTTTTAAGTTGAGGAAATAATTCCCCTTCAATCCTGATGGACCCTGGGGGCCAACTAGCCTACCAGGTGCTTCCAGTAAGCGCCACTGCGCTGCGTTGCAGAGAGGTAGTCTAGGCCGTGCCCTTTTTTACATCTCTCTGCAACGCAGCTCTGTGGCGCTTACTGGAGGTACCTGGTGGTCTAGTTGGACCCTCTGGACCCTCAGGATTCAAGGGGACTTAATCTCCCAACTTAAAACGGCCACAGGGCATGTTTACACAGTGGGGAAGTGCGCGTTTTAAGATGTAGTTTTAATCCCCTGCCCTATTATATGCTAGGGGCTTACAGAGGAGGTCATGCTGATCACAGGGGGATCCCAATGCATAGTGTTCCATAGTGTATGCAGGTGTTTTCACTGTATTCTGAGTGTCTTTTAACATAGCACTGGCTCTAGGACTGGTTAGTCAGACTCAGTTACCACCAGTATCCGTCTGAATAAGTTGAGGGTACTGGATGATTTTGCAACACGGCTTCTTTCTGCTCTTCTGTTTGTTCTTTCTGCACGTTATCCTTCTTCCTGCACTTTTCTTCGTCTTTGAGGACTTCTGTTGCTTCTTTCTGCATTTCTTTTTTTTCTTTCTGTGCGTTTTTTCTTCTTTCTTCACATGTCCTATCTCTGTAGGCATAGTTAGAAATTAGCATTTAAAAAACCTTTGAAATTCACTGAAAAAACAATAGGTTTCAGGCACGTTATAGTTAGGAATTAGCATTTAAAAATCCTTAGAAATTCACTGAAAAAAACATAGGTTTCAGGGGCGTTATAGTTAGTTGGTCTTTTCACTCGTACAAAACCATTGAAATTCCCCCGTTATAGTTAGTTCAGCTAACTATAACTCGCGCGCCCGCAATGCACTGCTGATGACGTCACATATTACATCACTCATGACATGGTCAGTGACATCACTCATGACATCACTGATGACATCTCAAATGACATCTCTGATGACATCATCCTTGTGATAGAGTGGCAGACCTCCTCTCCCCCTAATATAACCTTTGATACACACATTCAAAAATAGAAACTAAAATTTTCAAAACAATGGGCATACCAATATCAGTTACAACAACCTATTCAGTAATTCTAAGATCCACATCCACATCCACTCATTCACCAACAGTCCTATACAGTCACCCATACATTTACTCACTCATCATATGTACTCATACACCTATACATCCTGTTACACAATGCCACTCATCCATAGAGTTACTCACACACATAGTCACTCATGCTAATAAAGAATCAAACATCCATTTACTTGCATATACAGTTATACACACACCACCACACTTACTTCTACAGAAACTTACACATACTTAGTCTTTTAAACAATCACTTATAGAAACACATACTTATTCATACAGGAACTCTTTCAATCTCTCACTCTCACATATACTCACTTATATACACCAATAGTCACATATACTAGTTTAAAACATATGTAGTTACTCATAAAGACACTATTGAGACAGTCATTCACTCACTAACACACCCATGCACACACTCATCCACCCATACAGTCCTGCACACATGCTGTCTTCAACACATACAAACAGTGAGTCACTCATTCATGCACCTATGCACTACATAATACCCCCCACCGAACCATACAGACACTCAGACACTCATACTGATACTCAAAAAACCGACTAATAACCTATATAGACACTCATGTAGCTACTCACCAACCCATGCAGCCACTTATACACAAAGTGAGAGACTAATACAGATATTTACATATTTAAACATTCCTCACTAAGCCATGTATTCACTAAGATACACTTAATCAGTCAGTTATACAATCAATTTTTCAAAAACAAATCATCCATTTAGACACTTATATACCCATTTATTCTTCCATCGACCTTGAGATATACATATATAAAACATATGTAATTTTCCGAAAAACACACATTCACTGGATGATGTCTTCAGTGATGTCATCAGTGATGTCATTTGAGATGTCATCAGTGATGTCATGAGTGATGTCACTGACCATGTGATGAGTGATGTAATATGTGACGTCATCAGCAGTGCATTGCGGGCGCACGAGTTATAGTTAGCTGAACTAACTATAACGGGGGAATTTCAATGGTTTGTACGAGTGAAAAGTCCAGCTAACTATAACGCCCCTGAAACCTATGGTTTTTTCAGTGAATATATATATATATAGTGCAAAACCACAATAGCATATATATATGCTATTGTGGTTTTGCACCACTTGTTGGCTTTCAGTATTTGCAGAGTCCATTGCATTCCCTTTTGTGCTACAGTTTGGGTACAGAAGGTTATTTAATACAACTGCTTTCATAGAATTTGCAGGTGTGCGCAAGACTGTGACTTTAAAAGTGATGGCTTTGAAGTTGGAGGTGTGGATATTTAGGACAAACAGTTCCTGAATTTATGTGATCACTTGTTTGCAATGTTTATTCACTCCTTCTATTGTTTGTTGTGCCTGCTGTGCTCTGATTAGATGCTTTGTGTCTGATTTACAAAGGTAAATTTACATTAGTATATCTACTCATGTAAAGATCTACTCATATGGTGTAAATTTCCACTTTTTTGCTAATTACCATTTCCGAATGGATATTTACACCTGGGTGTAGACTTAAGAGTCTCCACCTCCTCAAGAAGGGATAGAGCATCTTTCAGTCCATTTTACAAGTGAAAACTTACTATTTCCAACATTCAAGTTGGTTATTGAGATCTCCACCTCTGGGGCAGATATCTTCCTACAGAAAAATATTGTGGGGCTTGTGCCATTCTTATGGGATCTGGGACAGCACCTGCCAGTAATGTCCAGTGTCCTTTCGAACCAGGTAATGAATCTGTCAGATAAACATGCACTGAATCATCTTACGATTACTTTTACGATTAAACAATTTGTTATGTTATTTTAGTTTGGGGGGTGTATAATTATTTAACATATGCTTATATTTGTAATTTATGTTATTCACTGCAGACCACATTCACAATGTAACAATATTTCATATTATTGAATATTCTGCTGTAGAAGGGGGTACTTTCTGTGTTTTCAGGTATGAATTGCATTGTATACAGTGAGGCTGGTGTGCACAAGAGGTAGAAATGCCATCACATTCATTGAATAACATTTTTTTGTAACTTTTTCACTGGTGCTATCAAATGGTAATTACAGGTTCTAGGGTATACTTAAATGTCACACTGCTTGTTGGTCTCCTGTAAAGGGATCTCTCAACAAGCACTGGGATTTTTTTTTGCGACAAGGCAAGGTTTGACGACCTCTTTGAAAGTTAAAGTGTCTCTAGAAAGACTGCCAAAAGCTACTATAATCTGAGTAGAATTTGAAACTGTAGTCGAGTCTTGCAGCTGATGGTTTGTTGTTTCTTGCTCTTTCTACAGCTTTACAATACATCCACAGTTTGCAAAAAATGTCCGCCCGCTATACTCCTGAAAACCCACATAAAAAATGTACCTTGAATTAAATGTTTACTTTTTCCCTCCATTATCTCTTGTGAATTAGAATCTCCTTCACTTTCACATTCTGCATGTCTCCTTAATATATGGATAACTCTAAGGGTCCGATTACGATTTCGCTAGGAAAGCCCTCCGTATGACTCTGTTTCGGAGGGCTTTCCAAGCGAATCGCACTGTGCGAATCTGACCGAATGAGTACGATGCAGCTGTATGCTGACGGACTCGGTTCACTCAGATTCCCATTGAACTCTATGGGAGCCCGTGCACTGAAGCGTGTACTGACCCATGGGCACCCCCCGTGACCAATTCTGAGGGCTCCAGGTGAAGGGGGTTCTGCTACGGCCCCCCAAAGTCCAATTCCGACAGCCTTTTCATCTCACTGAGACCAAGGCGATACAGCTGACCGATTCGTGCCTCACATTCGCTTGGTCGGAAGCCAGCTCCATTGCGCAGCACGATTCGCCTGCGAACGAGTCGGTCGGACAGTATTAGGTTCCAAAAACGATTCGGTCGACGTGGATGAGATCTTCGCATCGTACTTGGTCGTTCTGAACGGGTGACGACTTGGTTGGAAACATAGGCTCCGAATCGGATTCACACGTTCCGGTACCCGTCTGGAGACCTTCCTAACGAGATAGTAATATGGCCCTAAATCGCATGGCTATCTACATTTATCTCTTGTTCTGTAAAACCACTTCTGTACGCTTAAAAAAACGGCCTACTCTCAAACTGCATTTTGTAGTATGTCTAGTAGTACTACAATAGTACTACTACCATCAACAAAATGCTATTTACTAACCTACATGTGACGATCTCCGGTCTTTTATGTGTGGAGATCTCTGCCCCGACTGTGAGATCTCTGCATACATAGGTGTAGGGTTTACTAGTCAATGAGACATGGACAGAAGGAAGTGGCTGGGAAATAGGGAATACTCGCTACTAAAGGGGAGGGATTTTTGGAGGCATAAGGAGGGGTTAAGGGAGAGCTGGGTGGTGGGGTTGGAAGAGACATGGGCCCACCCACTGGCAAAAGAGTACGCCCATTGCTATTCACAAGTGTACTTCTATAGTTACTCCAGTTAACAAGGACCCAAAGCAGTAGTAAATGTACTCTGGCCCCCAGAGCTGGAGTAAGTCCAGCACCACAGATGGCCAACTACTGGCACTGCAATATGCTTCCAAAGAAAAGTATGAAGGCATGGACTTAAAATAAAGGCCCCAAGAACAAATGTTAAATTAAAATAAAATATTTAAACTTTTTGAAAATATGAATACACTGAATGTAATGTCAAGCTAATTATATATCATTAATGCACAATTATTGCTTTATTTTAGAATATGTTAAAATTGTATATATGAACATACCTACGTTTAAAAAATGACATATTTTATAACAACTTTATTACAAATGTAAAAAAATGCGTATTACAATTTCAGTGCTTTTTTCTATTTTAAATTTAGGAAAAACAATTTCATTTTAATTTCACATATTCTAAATAATTAAATATGTCATTAAAAACTAAATTAATAGTGCTGTAACTTTGTTTAATGTGTTGGACATTTAAAATATATGTTTTAAATGATTTGAATCTTTTATACCGTTTCCTATATTTTAATCATAGGAAGATCTCTGCCCGCGTAGGAGAGATTTCTGCCTTTGTATAAAAAGTTACAAGTAGTAACTTTACACTCATAATTAGTCCACAAGTTTAAGGGGGTGGAGACATATAAGGCTACACTTTGGGCTGGATTACGACTTTGGCGGTGCGGTCGCGGGTCTGCCCCACCGCCGCACTGCCAAAGCCGTGATCAGACCATCCGCAAGATTAGGAGTTTCCTCCTGTCTGGTGGGCTTTGTTTTGGCATTCCCGCCGAGGTGCCTCTAAAAATGGCCAACGAAATGGTAAGGCCAAAAACCGTTCCTGCATAGCGTGGACTCAAATGTTCATGCCATGCAGGAACTGGTATGCATGCACACAGGGGGGCACATATTTTCCCCCCTGTGTACATCCACAGGGAACAGAGGCACAGGACTTAAAATAAGTTTCCTCTCTACCAAGATTTTCATGGAGGAGGAGCTGCCATGAAAATCCTGCGGACAGGAAACTCCTAAAATGCTTGGCGGGTCCACGGCTGTCCTGCCAAGTATATTGATGCCCTACACCATCGCAATACGAACAGGAAACAGCAGTTCCCTGGTGGCTGCAGTGGGGTTGTAGCGGTCCCACTGCCGAACTCATAATAGGGCAGTGGGGAGGCCGTCATACTCGAAATTGGGGCCTATGTAGTGAACTTATGCTCAGAAATGGTGAATAACCTAAAGCCGTCAATGTAATACAAAGTTTTATCGTAAACTTCCACATGTAGATTTACTCATGTGTATTTTACCTTGGTGAATGACTCCCATCATGTCTATTTGTGTCATCAGTCATTTGATTCTCATATAGCCCCCCACTAATGATCACACCTAACTCATTAATGTACTACATACAAACTGAAGTAAATGCATGGAATTAATTCATTGAGAGCACAAGACTAATTCCAATAACAATGAATAACCAATAACCACTGTAGTAAGTACTAACTTTAGGAGTAGGATGACATTCACCGTAAACATTGTTAGAAGTGGTAAGTGCTATATAAATGCACATATATATATAATGTATTAATGTAAGTAATTTAACAGTAAATTCTATGGGGTGCTAGTTTCATCTCATGCCTCCACCGAGTTTTATGGGAGTGTGTTGCAGTACCAGTAGTTGGCCATTGTGGTGCTTGACTTACTCCAAGACTGGGCTGAAGTAAGGCTGTTTAGACTCTATTATGGTGTAATAAATTTAGAAGTGCGTTTTGTGAATTCCAATGGGCTTACTCTTTTGAGGGTGTGGGTTTATATAACTATGTCCCTCCCTAAACTACTCCTGATTTTTCCATTAACTCACACACATTTTTTAGTTCTAATTCTTCATTTTCCCATCACCCCCCCACTCCCTCCCACATTTACTACAAAAACCTATACCTGTGTGTGTAGAGATTTTTGCCCCGTGGCAGAAATCTCAGTACAGAAATGATGTGAGGGGTAGAAGTGGAGCTCTCCACCCACAGGATACATTTTGAAGTAAGTAAAAAGTAGGCCAGAATAATCAAAGTAATTTCAGTAATTACGCATTACTCTCGTAGTGAGAAAATTACCAAAATCAAGTGAAGACACCAGATTGAGTAATTAAGTGTAATGTTAGGCAAGAATCTTGCCACAGGAGCACAGAAACAATGACCTCAGAGAGAGAGAGCAGGTGCAGGCTACTGCTATTCATGCTCTGTAGCATTTAGACCTATCTGGTTAGCGAAAAATGCATTTTGGACACAAGGGTGCATTTTGCACTAAGAAAGTACCGCTAAATACTGGATTACCATTCTGACGCAAATACACTATATAAGTAATTTTGCTATATTTACGAATAATTACACTAGAGAGACTTGCACTAGTTACACCCACCCCTAATGATTATACTACTATGCACAATGCTATGAAATTTACTCCCTCTACAAGGTCACTAGGGTCAGCCGGCATATCAAACCGGCCATGTGGAAAGCACTCTAATGAGCCACAGATGCTATCAATCCCCTTGCATCACAGCATCACTGCAGCTACCACACCGAGGCATTAGGCGGTCCCCTGCTGAGTTACCAGTGGTAACAGACGTCGGCTGCCCTACTCCTGTGGAGTGACAGTGTGTCTCACACAGAGTGGGAGCGATTGGGGCCTCCGGGGCATGGCCTGCAGCTACAAAGGAAGCTGTCTGCCGGTACAGCATGGGGACCAGTTAGTGGCCCCCCTTGCTGTACCAGCAGACAGCAGTAGATTTTGGCTGCTCTAATCTTGGAGTTATGACTCTGTGCCCCACACCTCGAGGATGAGCTGGGGACTCAAATGTGCCTGGCCTGCAGTTGACTGGGTGCCCACTGATTTGTACAGGTTGCTCCGAACCTCGTACAACCTGGAGTGGGTACACTACTGATTGGGGCTCCTTTAGTGCCTGGGGGGTCTTTTTTGCCTACCTTGAAATTATTTGCTCCATTATTGCTAAATTGATTGAATGCCATCCCCGCAATGGGCAGGAACCAGTGGCACTTGGAAGAGGGCATAACTGGGCCTGGCGCTGGGCCTGGCAGACTGCTTGGGGGACGTGCATCCCCCACTGTGGTTCACCCCGGACTTTGACAAACTCAATGCCATCTTGGCAGCCATCTGCTCCACCCATGACCTACTGGAGAGTATAATAAAAATCTAATAGTTGATCTCGGACTGTTGCAGGATAAGAAAATAAATGAATGTATGCACAGAGGAGAAGAAATGGTAGCAAACCTGGCCCCTGAGGTGGCCAAGCTTAAACAGCGCCTCGCAGGCATGTCGGACCTGGGACAAGACCTAGGGGCTAGGATAGGGAACTATAGGGACATACACGGTGGTACAATAACAATGTGGAGCGCTTACCTGAAAAGACAGAAGTGTCCTACATGATATCCTTTCTTGAAGACTGACTGCAGAAGACCGTGGGACCGGAGGGCCTCTCCAGAGTCTCCACCCTCGAGAGAGCTCACAGAGTGCCATCTTGCCATATGACCCACATTGCCACATCTTGCCACCCGGAGTCTCATGCACTCTTGCAGCTGGTGGTCACCAGACTACTATATTACAGGGACTGCAAATATATCTTGCAGCTGGCACCCCATACCTCATAGACATTGCAAAGTATCAATATTCCAGGACTTCATTGCTGCGGTTTAGAGTCAAAGAGAATCCTACCAGGCAATGAAAAAGAGACTGCGTAACCTTACTATCCAATATGCGTTGTTTTTCCCTGCATGACTCTGGGTGCAGGTGGACGTGAAGACTGAATTTTTTACTATTCCTGATGAGGTGCAGGACTGGGGGAACAGATATGATGGGAAGGGGAGAATGAAGGGCCTGAGCATTGCCTCCTCCAGGCCTCTGGAACATAAAACGCTGCAATCGAGATGACGAGTGTGGACCCATCTGACCCTGCAGTGTGTGAGGGATGGGATGGAGGAGGTGGTGGCAATGGCTGCCACTGTAACATCAAAGGACAGCAAGGCTATGATGGATCAGACTAGTGTGAGGCATCATGCCCCAAGTCTTAAAGCATGGAACATTCAGGTGACAATAGGGGCACACAGGTTTTGACTCCAGTATGGCAGATGAGACAATATGACCCTTAAGTTTGAACCGCCTAATTGCTGCTTTTGAATTCTGTAGCTGTTTACATGGGTTGCATTGTACCCTCTATTTGTGTTTGCTGTAGTCCTAGGGTGGTCCTGGAGGATCAGATTGTTCCGCCCTCCCCCTCTCTTGTGGTGCAATATCTTCAGGCTTTTCCAGTTTGGATGGAGTGCAGCTGGCACAAATTCCTAGGAGGGGTTTGTTGGGGTCTTTCTATGCAAGTTTAAGCTGTTTTCTGTTTTAACTTCCTAGTTGTACTTCTCAAGGGTGTTTCATGTGCGGTGGGCTATGGAGGGTGGTGCATGAGCCGCACGCTTGGGTTATGTCAAACGACCAATGTATTTACTACTATATTCTTTAACATTTTTTATTGGCTTTTTGGTAATACATGGATAGAATACCAGTACATTTACAGGCGTCAATATATTTGTAAACCAATGTATTTACTACTAAGTGCTGCTTAAAACTACTGCCTTGGAATGTGATTGCCATTCACTCCCCTAGTAAGAGATACAACGTACAGTCATATTTTAAGAGGTATTGTGTGCATATTGTGATGTTACAGGAAATACTCTTAACTAAAACTGGGCGCCAGGTGCTCCAGAGACGATGGTGGGATTGGTCGCCCAATTGTGCTATTCTACTTTTGCACGGGGAGGTCCATATATGTATTAAGCCCGTCATCCTGTTTCGACCCAAGGTGGTGCATATAGATGCAGAAGGGAGACATGTTTTGGTTGGCAGCAACATAGAGTGCAAAGATATTACTGCGGTAAATCTGTACACTCCTAATGTGGGTCAGATGACATTTCCTGATGACTTGGCCCCTCCACCTTGCTGATATCATGCACTACCCTAGGGTGGTTGGGGGTGACTTTAGTTGTGTTACAGATGTGGGGCTTTATAGGTTGAACCCCAGCTCCCCGAATCACACGCAAGACTGCCAAGGTATTTACTACCTGGATGGCAAGATAGAGATTGATTGACTCATTGAGGATGCTTAACCTTTTTTTTCTAAAGGAGTCTTCTTATTTCTCTGGGGCCCATGATCTACATGTGTACTTGGACAGCTTCTTGTGTTGCTCCCTGACTCACACTTAGGTGTCCGAGCCTGAGTACTTGCCTAAAATGGTTTCTGATCATAACCAACTGGTGCTTATGGCCACGTGGTTCAGCCCCCACATGCCTATACCCACCTGGAGGCTCAACGTGGATGTGCTGGAGGACACGGTGTTTAGATCAGACCTGGGGAATGTCATTATTAATTACTTCACTAATGCATAGTCTTGACCCCATTGGCTAATGGGGTGCAGAGACATTGAGTAAAAAATATCGAGTTGCACAAATATCGAGTCATTAATATCGTGGTTCAGAAATATTGACAGCAAGAATATCGTGGTCAAGAATATCGACTTAAGGTAAGTATTATCGATTTTAAAAATATTGAAGTGTTTATTATCATTTGCAAAAATATATTTGTTAAAAATATTGTTGTTTTATTAATGTTATGTATTTTAGTATATATTTTATATGTATGTGATGTATGTTTTTTTATTATTTTGTATTTATTAATATTTGTTTAGTGGAGATGTTATAGTGTTAAATATGTAAAGCAATTTATTATTAATTAATTAATAATTGGTTGTTAATTAATTTTAATTATTTAGTAATTCATTATGGTAATTGTGTAATTAATTTTAGGTGTGTGTTGTGGTGTTTATAGAAGTAAAGGGTGGGAAGTAATTTGTATTTAATTAATTAATGTATAGGGGCCGATTCCGGCCGCAAATCGTACCGACCGACATGGACCCGGACCGGAGACCGACCGACACGGACCAGCGCCGTACGACCCGTGCAGTACGATGCAACGTGTGTGAATTACAACTGACATGTACGGAATACAAGCCGTACGACCGAGCTGTAGGGAAAATAGTGATCTGGCCAGAAAACTGACGCGAGTTTCACTGACCGACACGATCCTGGAATGAACCCGACCGACACGTACCCGCGATGTCCGACCCGTGCAGTACGATGCAATGCGTGTAAACCCAGACCGACTCGCACGGAGACCAAGCCGCACGACCAACACGCACAGAAAACCTGTCCCACAAGTAATAGAGATCTCCGCGACCAACGCATATGAAACACAGAAGATAGTCAGCGTGAACGAGGCGGAGAAGCCCGCACGAGCCAGCATCAGCGTCCGTCTCGGTCAGAAGAACATCTCCTTCATGCCTAGAAAGCCCAAAGGAAAAAAGACAAAAAAAGGACCAAACAAGCAATGACAAAGCCAATAAAAATTTTTTTTTAAAAGACCTGGGACAAAGACACACCTACAACTCCAACTATATAAAGGACTTCAATCACTACCATGATCCCTTGCAAATAGGAGACACAGCCAGCAGCATACACCATCACACAGCAACCACAGACACACTCACAACTCACCCATCACACAACTCACACACCATCAGCACCTCATCCAAAAGCACACACACATACAGCTAGCAAGACCAACACTAACCCACCCTCACCTGCACCCTCACACACACATCAATCACCACCACCACCCATCACCATGCCCCCAAAGAAGAATCCAAAGTTCACAGATAGTGAGTTGGAAGTGCTGGTAGACGAGATCATGAGAGTAGAGCCACATTTGTTTGGTACATTGGTCCAAAGGACCCCCATGTCACAGACAACCAAGATGTGGGCGAGGATTGTGGATAAGGTGAATGCACAAGCACCAGCAAGGCGCACAAAGGACGATATCCAGAATGATATGATGTGAGCAGGAGGGTCAAGAAACTCATTGAAAAAGATCACGCCCTGAGTCAGTGCACCGGCGGTGGCCCTCCTGCCAAACCAGTGTACTTCAGGACCTGGGAGGAGAAGGTGCGGGACATCCTACCACCAGAGAGCGTCCATGGTCTAACAGACATATCAGAGCCTGGTGAGTACACAAACAACATACCCAATATTGTGTGGCAAAGGGACAGTGAAACCATGAACCGCAAGCAAAGCCACAGTAACCAATAGATAATCATCCCAAGATGTGTATGCCAGTCAGACAAACACAATACCTGTCATCTCATAGTGACTTGGAACTGTGTCATGACATGGACCAACCTACAAACAAATAGAGCAAGGCAGTGGCACAAAGCAAAATAAACACTGCCAGACAATTTGCCACCACAAACTCACTACCTCACAGTGCAGCTGACTGACAGGAAGGAATAGTGGGGATGCAGGTGAAGTGAGTGTATCCAAAAGCATGATGAGGTTTGTAGTCACGAATAATGCTCCCCCTCCTGATTGGCCCATCAAGACCTCACTGAACCATGCCCACATCACAGGGAGTGGAAAATGACTGACAAGATGGCTGACACTGGGTCCTGCTGTGGGGAGCACAAGGCCCTGGTAGGGGTTGTATGCAAATCAGAAGCAGGACACCACTGACTGACATCCTGAAAGACAACTTGCATGCCCTCCAATGGAAGCACGTTTCATGGTGGGATGTCTGGCCGGGTGGGAAGGAGGACTGACAGCTCTGACCATACTTACTAGCATGTGGAGACACTCCACCCACCCCCCTCAACACAAACTCCACACAACTCACCGGGTAGAATGCATTGATCCACACCTCAGTGAAATATCAGCAAAAGATACCCCGTACTGGGTGATGCTGTGTGAAGCACAGGGACTCTCTTTGGACTTGTAGCCAAACAAACACTAGGATTTCACAGTCAGCCATCTTGCCATTGCTGTCACACCCCCTCACAGGGAAGCAAAGTCAAGAGGGAGGAAGTATGGGCATGCTGGTCACAGACAATCCACACCCACCCACATGGACTATCAAGCTCACACTGAACCATGCTCACCTCACAGGGAGTGGGAATGGACTGACAAGATGTCTGACACTGGGCTCTGTTGTGGGGAGCACAAGGCCCTGCTGTGAACTGGGCAACATCAAACACCAGGGCTTCACAGTCAGCCATCTTGCCATTGCTGTCACACCCCCTCACAGGGAAGCAGAGTCAAGAGGGAGGAAGTATGGGCATGCTGGGAAGGGGGGTGTAGCCAAGAGCATGATGGGAGTTGCAGTCACAGACAATCCCCACCCACCCACATGGCCCATCAAGCTCACACTGAACCATGTTCGCCTCACAGGGAGTGGGAATGGACTGACAATATGTCTGACACTGGGCTCTGTTGTGGGCAGCACAAGGCCCTGCTGGGAACTGGGCAACAACAGACACCAGGACTTCACAGTCAGCCATTTTGCCATTGCTGTCACACCCCCTCACAGGGAAGCAGTCAAGAGAGAGGAAGTATGGGCATGCGGGGAAGGGGGGTGTAGCCAAGAGCATGATGGAAGTTGCAGTCACAGACAATCCACACCCACCCACATGGCCCAGCAAGCTCACACTCAACCATGCTCACCTCACAGGGAGTGGAAATGATGTGGCTGACAATCACACATATGCACTGACCAAACAAAACTCGGTCGCACACACAGCCATTGCAACCATATGTTCAAAATCATTGTCTGGGGATGCAGTGTCCAGGGTGGCCGGGCAGGGGAGGCGTGTCTTGCAGATGACAAATGTGGAGAGCCATATATATGGTACATTGTACAAAAACACACAGGAATTCACATATACATCAGTGACAGGGGACATCTGACGGTGAATGGAATGGACACACCAATATAGCCGACACCATAGCATGGTCACATTCACACTCGGTGCTGTTGCGAGCTGCATTCCACCCCTACATCGTGCTGAAACATAGGCATCCTTCACACAACACACCACTCACTGACATAGACACTGTAGACACAAGGTCAAACATGGACAGCATTGTAGGCGACATGCTACTCACAGCAGCCAAACTGCAACACACACACCAACGGCCCTCACTGTCATGAACATTGACAAGCCAGAGTGCTACCTTGCCCAATCCATGTCAACATGTGAAACATTGACAAGTCAAATCATATATGCACGTACAAAACTCAGCACCAGAATCATTAACGATGGTGACATCATCACTTGTATGAAATGAGATGGGAACTAGGAACACTGGGAGAAAACACTTCCTCCAAAGAGATCACAGGCATACCGGACTGTGACCATGTTGTACCAATACACCAATGTGGCACACAAAGACTAGCAAACTCTGCTACCACACATGCCCCAATAGTACAACATATCCCCAGTGGAATAGCACGTATGTCCTTGTTAAAGCTCACATGTGTACAGGGATGACACACCTGTGTCAGCAACGTCATGGCCCTTGAGTAGCAATGGTCATGTACAGACAAATCTATCCATGAGCTGGGCATGCACACACTTCGGCATGCACATTGAAATGTTTCTTCATGGCTGGGCAATGTGCAACAACAATATCAAACTCTGTCCGTGACAAGCCGGAAAAAAGCAGTGTACAGGCAGGCATCCGTTCGTACAGTAGAAAATGTCATGTTTGTGAACCATTGATGCCTGTAGAAACATAACTTACATTGTGTGTCTCTTCCAAACACAGATGATGCTGGGGACCCAGCACCAAATGAAGAGGATTCCCAGTCGCAGACTCTGGTGGACACTGAGCTCTCTGGTTTGACTCTGTCTCTGTCCTCTTCGGATGAGGACGACCAACCTGGCCCCTCCAGTGTGAGTCATCATGCAGCACCAGCAGCATCAACATCTGCACCCCCTGTACCCACGCCTCCAGCATCTGGAAACCGACAGGGAACCCCCGCCAACACGGACAGACCAAGGTCACTGAACACCCACAGCACAGGGACACAGGACCCCCCGGAAGCTACAGCAAACACCACCAGCAACACCACCCAAGGGGTCCCAGTGTCACCTGTACAGCCCACCGCTGGCCCTGCCCATGTGGATAGGGGTGCTGGGAGGGGTGAGAGGCACAGGGCGCGCCTTGCAGAGGGGTCTGGACTGCATGATGACCCCCAACTGGCATGCATCATAGATGTGTACCAGGATAGCACCGGAGGATTTGGCCAGGTAGTCGGGATCCTCAAGGACATACAACAGGAGCAGGCTGCCCACCATGCATGCATGGAGGAAAAGTGGGATGCCCTTACTGCGGTGCTTCGGTACATACTCCAATGCCTCCGCCAGATCAACACAAACCTGTCCACACCTCCCTGTGTGGCCACAACATCTGTTGCAACACCATCTGCCAGTGCCCCAGGGAGGGAGGAGGACTCTGGCGGAGAGTCCCCTGCACCGCAGAGGCCTGCACCTGAGGATCTCCCCCCCAAGAAGAAGAGGGGTCATCCGAAGAAGGACATGTGAGAGGCAGATGTCCCAGCACCTCCCCCAGGTCCTCTAAACCTGTTTTGGACAATGTTCTTTGTGTGCAACCGTTCTGAAGTAATCTAAATAGTAATCCCAAGGGCCACACTTACCAGTGGCCCGCAATACTAAGTCAATAATAAGCAGTTGGCAACGTAGAAGGTTCAAGCGTTTATTGGCCACATCAGAACTCTACATAGAGGAGCCTCATCGATCTTCACCCATCAGGTGCGCCGAGGAAGACTGTTGGCCCCTTGACAAGATCACACTTATATACATAACAGACTCAGCATACAAAGCATTGTAAGTGGAAAAACACCAGTTAGCCCTAGAGCTCCTAAATGAGCTCATACCATCTGCACACATAAGGTTACTATCTTCTACAGAGAAGGTCGGCAGGGTGACTCCCTTTCGTCTCGGGCACAGAGGAATTTCGCTTAATACTCCCTACTGCAGATGTGACCTTGGGCCTCAGCCGTAAATACAATTCACCCTGTCTCTAGGCTGGTATGAGCTAAATCATACAGACGGTGTTCAGAGAGAACCACGTGATCTGAGGCACGACTGGTCATGATCCAAGATGGCCGCAGTATGGCTTTTCGGCCCTTTCTATCATACCAGGCACGGCGACCAAATGGGCCACCTTATAAAGCAGTTCTCGATACATATGGCGTAGAGATACAGCCCAAGATACGTTATGCTAACTTCACATACCGACTTGAATCCCACAGAACGGCCCTTTTTAGCATAATGTAGCTATTCTTCAAACTACTCTTCGAAAATACCCTCGTCTATCTGCATTATGTCATGTATCTCTTTCTGCACTAATTGAGCGCTCACCCTGGCAGAGCTTGCTTCAGGTTTAGGTAAAGCAAGACGAACTTGGGCGGCACAATAGGAGCAACAGGTGGGCCCACACTGGATACAGATGCAACAAGTAAAAAGGAAGCCCCCTATTCCCAAGAGGACCATGAATATTTTCCAACCCCAGGTGGTAAGGAGACCCCAAAACCACCCCGAAATGGACCAGGTACCTGTCTCCGTATGTATTTCAGATGCTAATCGATGCAACTTCTGAATGGCCAGATGAACCGAAGGGGCGGAGTCAGGTATATATACGCAGCAGGAGCTGGCAATCACTCTACATGCTCCCCCGCGATCAGCGAGGATAACGTCTAAAACAAGACGGTTTTGGAGGGTCACAAGTCTGGTCGCTTGAAGCTCAACAGTTATATTAGTCAATATCCCTGCGGTGGTATTCACTACTCCCTCTACTACCCTGGACAATCTCCTAATCTCCTTACTGGTTATAATGGGCCCCCATATAGGCAGGACCCCTTTTATAACATCGACAAAATGCTGGGCAGGAGTATCAGTCTGGTCTGTGGCATCCCTATCAGTGTTTCCTGATTCTAAACTCTGTCGGTTCAGTGAGTGGGATCAATGATAGTCGGAAGGGGCTATATAGACGGGAGGGTATAGGAAGGATAAGTAGCATTTACCTGACCGCCCTCTGGGGAGCCAGGTATAAGCGTTTTCTCCGCACACAAAATATACATTTGGAGGAGTGAGTATGGGCGGGCTACTAAAGGTTTGTAATCTATAGGTTTAGTTACATTTACTAAATCCAACAGGTAGATGGCCAATACCATGTATGCAAAAGGAGGACGAGGTGTTCAACACAGGGACCGGAATGATCCTATCATTCGATACATTTCGCTCTTGGAAATATCTGAAATACTCGGTAAAATTGAAGGACACAAAATCTAACACTTCGTCTCTCAACCAGGTGTCATTTTCATGTTCCATATACACATTCATGCAGGCGGTAGGATCCAGAGTACCATCCGTACCTTCAGCATTTGGGGTGAATCCCCGGTGCCTTTCTATATAGGCCAGAATCAGTTCGTAATCTTTCTCTGAAAATCGGTGCTCATCAACAGTATAATGTTCATACATCATTGACAACAATTTGAACCAAGCTTCACAACTGCCTAAATATGACAAGGGCATTGAAATGAATAGATCATGCTTTTGCATTACAGACGGAAGAAGGCCCCATACCCAGCAATTGGTGACATTCGTTGAACTATGGGTCTGATGTAACATTTCAATAAAAGCATTATTCACATAAGTCTGACGATGCCTCTCTTTATGTGGGGCAAAAGTCTGAAAACGGTGCTCATCGGGAGCGGGGGTGGTAGCTATCAGGGTGTGCACAGGATGGCGGAATTCTAGATAGATGAACATTCCTAAGCATAACATTAATGAGACAACTATTATAACAACAAAAACAATCTTGGCACGCAAACTCCAAGTCGAGAACATTGGCAGATGTGAATACAAAGGGCTGTGCACTATGGGACGCTCCTCTTCAGGGACAAATTGGGCAAAAGGGTACATTCTCACTAAAAGTCCAGTTATAACCTCGGGAAAAAGGGGGGGTCTACAAGCAGTCCAACCTGCCGGAGGGTGATTCTTTCCTCTGTCCGTATTAGAGCCTCACAGGCAGACTCCTATTGTTCCATGCAACACAAAAAAGGAAGAAGGGCGCAAAAACTTCTCGCGTTGAAGTTGCACTTGACACAACTCTTTCTGACAAGAAAAACTCCACCTGGGCCCCTGCCAACTAATCAGTGTCTCTATCTTCTTTCTGAACAGTGCATTATCAAAAGTTCCAAGCTCTCAACTAGTTCAGTCCAGTGTTTTTACCTTTTCCAGGGTTTTACTCAGACCTTCATTCTCATTCTCTAGGCTGAACCTGGGATCTTTGGTTTCTGTCGGGGCCGCAGGTTGTAGCGAACATGACCCGGTATTTCAGGATTAATGAAAAGAATAGGCACAGTGGGGTCAGGTAAAGGACTGGGTGTGTGACTTTCTCTGTCACGTATTGCATCCCCAGGCGTCAAATTACCTGTCGCAGATGTCGCCGAACTCACGACACCCTCCTCTCGCCCATCCGTTTCTCCTTGGGCTTCTGGGGAGGGTGACTTTTCGCTAGGTTTATTACTTTCGTGCCTCAATACCTCACTCAGGTCCCTCTGATTGTCCGGCAAAGGAAGTGGGACCCTTTTCAGATGTGATACGTGGATCCAATGCCGCTTCCCTTCAACTTTTACAGCCGTCCTCGTAGCCAAGAGTATTTGAAAGGGCTTGGTCCAACGTGGGTCTAGACTCGATTTCCGTTGGTAGTTCCGAACCAGGACCCACTGTCCAGGCTCCAGGCTGTGTCCAGGACCTTCCGGCAGAGGCTGCAGTACTGCTGATATCTGCTGATGAACAGAACGAAGATCTTTAGTCAATGCATAAAGGTAGTCTGCCAACATAGGGTACTCAATGTCTCTAAGGGATTTTGGTCGTGGCACACCCCATACATTAGCGGGCCTACCAAATATCACCTCATACGGCAATATTCCACTGCGGGAGTGGGGAGTGGTACTTACAGACAGTAAGGCCAGGGGTAAGAGATCAGGCCATTTCAGTTCTGTGGTAGCCTGTAGCTTAGCTAATTTCAATTTTAAGATCCCATTATATTTTTCCACCAGCCCTGCTGATTGGGGGTGACGGGCAGCATGGAACTTCTGCTGTATCGACAGGCCCTTGCAAACATGTTCGACAAGGTCAGCATTGAAATGTTTCCCATTATCACTCCAGATCACCCGTGGTAACCCATAGCGGGGAAAGAACTCCTTTACTAGGGCCTTTGCGGTGGCTAGGGCAGTATTTTCCTTGGTAGGGTACGCCTCCACCCACTTGCTGAACGTACAAACCACCACCAAGACATATTTGAAATTGTTAACCCGCTCCAACTGAATACAATCCATTTGTAATACCTCAAAAGGTAGGGTGGGGGGCTCGAAGCTACCGGTCAGAACAGGGATGCTACCCCCTGGATTATGCTGTAGACAAATCATACAGTTCTGAACCAGTTGCTTTGCCGTTCTATGGATATTGGTATTATACCATACGGGATCTAGTATTGCACAAATACCTTGTATCCCCACATGTGCGGGACCTTGTGCCATGGACACTACCGCATTCACAAATGCATTCGGCAGAAGCCATCTACATCTTTCTGATAGGTCAATCCAACATCCATTGTCATCCAGCTTCCCTATCTGTTCTTGCCAGTACTTTAGTTCTTCAGGGGTTGCTTCTGATTGCAATTCTTTCACACTATCTATAGTGTTATTGAATATCTCTGTTTCTACCATCCCTTTATGCAGGCTCGCTACAAACATGGAGGTGGTACTGGATTGGGCAGTTTCTTTAGCGATTCTGTCTGCGAAGGAATTTCCCTTACCTACATCATCAACTACTGCTTTATGAGCACTACATTTTACAACGGCTATGGCTCGGGGCAAGGTCAGGGCGGCCAACAATCTCAGAACCAACTGACCATTCTTTATTTTCTGACCATGGGACGTGAGGAAACCTCTCTCTGCCCACAACCTCCCAAAGCTATGTGCTACGCCAAAAGCATACTGGCTATCGGTGTAGACATTTATCCTTAACCCTTCACCTAATTCACAAGCCCTTAGTAGTGCGACCAACTCGGCAGCCTGCTCCGATCGATAAGATACCTTGGCAGTCTCAACTACTGTTTGCAATGTGGTGATCGCATAAGCAGCGGTCGTAGTGCCGTTAGGTAACCTAAAACACGAGCCATCGACATACAATTCCCCTTCAGGGTCAGATAAAGGAATGTCTGTCAAATCTATCCACCCTTTTGTTTCCTCTTCTGTCCGAAATATGCAATCATGTATATCTCGACTGTGGTCTTCCAGAGGGAGAGGTAGTAACGTAGCAGGGTTCAGGGTGACACATCATTTGATAGTGATGTGTGGTGCAAACAGGGTCAACTCATACCCTGTAAGACGCGCACTAGTTAAGTGCTGGGTCTGCGTCCTGTTCAACAATACGTCCACAGCGCGAGGCACCATCACTGTCAGGTCCGTATTCAGGATGAGCCCTTCCGAATGTCGGATCGCCACCGCAACCGCAGCCGTGGCTCTCAGACAACTGGGAAGTGCTCTGGTGACATTGTCCAATACCGCCGAGAAGTACGCACAAGGTCTTTGCTTACCACCAAATCCTTGTGTTAACACTGAAAGCGAGCAACCGTCCACCTCATGCACGTAGAGTACAAAAGGCTTCCGGTAATCAGGGGTGCCAAGCACGGGAGCAGAGCAAAGAGCAGATTTCAAAGAAACAAAAGCATTCTGACATTCAGCTGTCCAAGGTAAAGGCTCATGCACATCTTTAGTCGTTAGATGCAAGAAAGGTTTAGTCAATAGGGAATAGTTAGGGATCCACTGGCGACAGTAAGAAGTTATGCCAAGCAAAGCGCGAACATCACGTTGCGTGCGGGGAACAGGCATGTTAGATATAGTTATGATACTATCAGGAGTCAGTCGTCGTCCCTCCTTCGACAGGAGATGACCTAGATAGGTCACCTCCGGTCGACAATATTGAAATTTAGACAACGAGACTTTATTACCATGGTCTGCCAAATGCTGTAACAACGCAGTCGTTGCCGCTCGGCAACCGTGCTCGGTATCAGAGGCCACGAGGAGACCGTCTACATACTGCACCAGAACGTTACCGGGTGGCAAAGTCAGTGTATCTAATAACGTTTTAAGCGCTTGCCTGTAAATACTCGGACTTTCTGTATAGCCTGTGAGGCGCGACAAAATCTGAAGCTGCGGCCTCCTAATGAGAAGCCGAAAAGATAACGGCTATCTTGATGAATGGGAATACTAAAGAAAGCATTTTTCAGATCAATGACAGAGAAGAACCTAGCAGTCGGAGGAATCATCGTCAAAATAGTAGTGATGTCAGGTACCACGGGAAATTGGGGCACTACAATCTTGTTTATTTTGCGCAGGTCAATCACAAAACGATATGTGTCAGCATAATCAGGGCTTTGATCTATTGGGGCTCGTTTAAGAATAGGGAGAATAGGGCTGTTGCACGTATTGGAAGCTGTCTCCTCCACTACACCGGTGCGGATCAAATCATGAACGATGGACAATAATGCCCGCTCACCCGCGGGAGCGATCTTATACTGCGGAATTCTGGGTAATCGGGCATTTTGTTTCAGGGTAATCGAAATGGGTGGGATGTGCAACAAACCCACATCAGTATCCCCGGTAGCCCAAAGACTCTGTGGAATCTTTGCAAGTTCAGGGGGAAGAGTGTCCGTCTTGGAAAAACATTGCGCTGAAGGAGGAAAGGGTTTCTTGATAGTCAAATAAACACCGTCTGGAGAGCAATGGATACGGGCATATAGCCTCGTCCATCCCCAAGAGATTCTCACCACACTGTGAAGTTAGAAGGAAGCGTGAATCAATTGAAATCGGTCCCAAAGTAAGAGAAAGAGGTTGGGAGATGGGGCTTACCACCGGGGTTCCAGAGAATCCTACAGACACATTATTCTGGCCAGACAGAGCAGTCCCAGGGACAAGGGCGTGTGAAACAGAACTATTCATAGCCCCTGTGTCAACTAAAAACTTACCTTGTGTATCCATTAAACGGGCATGCACATAAGGTCCGTTTAGATCTACTGGAATTGACACACGTCCCCCACTCTGTCCTCGGCTCTCCTATGCCTCAGAATAGCCTGCCGAGTCGTTACTCACACACCCTTCATTGTAGTACTGCTTCCCCTGACCATGGTCAAAATAATTCGGGCTATTCTCACCTTGCCCGACACCTTCCTGTCTCGTATGCCCACCTCGATGACCACCAGCACGGCCTCTCCCTTGGCCCCTCGGGACGCCGTTTTGCGCCTGTAACAACGGACACTGAGCTCGCCAATGCCCCTCCTGCTTACAGAATGCGCACTGATTTATTCCCAAATCTGTTCGTCCACCACCCTGCCCGGGACCCGCCCCTCGTGGGGCGAAGTTCTGCGTTCCCCGACCCCTCCCTCGGCCTCTTTCAACTTGCTGTAACAGGACTCTAGTCTTCAAATCCTTCGATCTCTTTTCTGTTTTTTCCTTACTTTCGTTCTCCCGATGCTCATAGTATTGAGTCATACTTAAGATAGTTGAAGGGGTAGAGGTAGTCCATGTACTCTCCGCAGCCTGAAGTCGGGCTGATATCTCGGGTAATAGGTTAGTTACAAACCTATTAACAAACAAGCGGATGCCACCCTCTTTGGACAAATCCTGCCCGCTAAAGTCAATGAAAACCCCTTCAAACCTCATAAAGAAATCGGACACGCTCTCATCCTTCTTTTGTTTATACACGGTCAATTTATCCCAGTCTACTTTCCTGGGAGGGATTAGTGAATGCATATAAGTTATGATTTTGTCCGGCAGGGCCAGTATTTCAGTTCTAGGCTTATCCCCTGGCTTCCGATCCCTATCCCAGTCCCTTAATTGCTCCCAGGTTCCCCCAAACTCAGTCACATGGTCCTGGTCATGCACCTGTCCCCATATGTCCACCGGCACCAATAGAGCAAAAAACAGCTCAATATCAGGCAGTGTCATTACCGCCGAGGAGGCGGCTTCCGTTAGTTCCTTATAGTATGCTGTAGGATTCTTTCTGGGGTCAGGCAACTGGGTTTTCAGTGAAAGTACCTCGCTGCGTTTCCACGGGGTGTATACCCATTGCTCCTGAAAACGGGCGTCTACTCTCAGGCGGGTAACCGTCCCATGGGCGTCTACTATCTCAGTTACTTCTGGGTGATAAATGGGATGCACCTCATGCATTGGGAACTGCTGTACCCCAGCAGGACTAGCTGCTTGTAGGCGTGTTCGGT